>NC_140515.1:26173087-27373087 GCF_964339955.1 Pipistrellus hanaki
GGACTACCCAAGAACATCCCTCAACAAATTAATCACTATGGGCAGACCTGTGCTTCCCAGAACAATATTTCTGTGGAAATCAAGATAAGGAGGAATCTTTGTGAGAAAGCATGTTACTCATGCATATGTACCATTCTTCCAGAGAGGGTGTGATGACAGAGATAAGGCATGATGCTTCTAATTCCTCAAACATGCCCACTGACAGTGGATGTCACAGTGCAACTATTTAGAAATTGGCACACAAAAAATCATGTTCTCCCTTGGTAGTCCCTGTTGGCCTAGGTTAAGACATAATGAGAGAGAAAAGCATTTTTCAGAATGCCAGACCTTAGAATAAAAACAGGCTGTTCTATTGCAGACTATATTCAGAGTGAGGATCTTTGGATTTGTGACTTCTTCTGGAGGATTAGGACCTAGAAGAGTGGAGGGTCATTTAAAAGTGGCCGTAAACCTCAAAACAAGCAGAATGGCTGTGATTCTCAAGTCTATTTCACAGAGGAGGAAACAGTTCAGAGAGGGGAGGGGACTTGCCCAAGGCCACACAACTGGTTAGAGAAGGCCAGCATCACCGGCATAAAGTGTGAGGCAAATGTAGAGAGGGTGGGAGAACTAGACGGCCCCCGTCTGGTAGCCATGGTGGGGACTTTGCGCTCGCGCGCTCTCTCTCTCTCTCTCTCTCTCTCTCTCTCTCTCTCTCTCTCTCTCTCTCAGGGTTCCTGGAAGATTTGGGAGTTTTAAGGAGAGCTGTGATCAGTGATAAGCATTTACATTGTGGGGGGTGGGGCGGCATAGATTGGAAGCAAGCAAATCAATTACGAAGCTGCTGAGAATAGAGGTAGCCTGACTAGGGTTGTGCCTGGGGCCACATGGCAAGGACTCGCCCAGTGTCACAAGTAAAACCAGACCACACTCGCATCTGCCCATGGACCCGGCCACCCCTGTGCCATGAAAGGCCTGAGCAGCATTAAAGAGGCCCTGGAAGTGAACGCTGGAAAGACGTTTTGGTGACGTAGAGGGGGCTGAGGAAAGGGGATAAGGGTCCGCTGGAATCAGGTGAGGTCAGTCTAGATGCACATAGGACACGCAACTAAAACAAAGCTCTCTCTGCTGTCAACACTCCTGCCCATTTCTATCAGCTCCTCTCTAACAGGATGGGGAAGGAAGGAAGGAAGGAAGGAAGGAAGGAAGGGAGGGAGGGAGGGAGGGAGGGAGGGAGGGAGGGAGGGAGGGAAAGGAAGGGGAGAGGAGAAAGAGAAAAGATATTTCTTCCCAGAGGGGTAACCAACGAAGTCTGCCTGGGTTGCTGACCACATGGTACTATTTCCTGTGCTCTGTGATGCACAAACATGCATTTAATATGTATTTTCTAAGCACCGGCTGGGATCCAGCGGAGTGATCCTGAAAGTGGTGCTGTGGGTCCGGAGTTGAACTCCATCGACCAGTGCCCCCCCCCCCCCCCCCCCCCCGAGCAGGGAGAGAAAATAAAGGCAAGTGGAGGAACCAAATCTCTGCCTGAATGCAGCTACAACTCCACCAGGAATGCACTGCCGGGTGCAGCCCGTGGGCAAGGCCCCTGCCTGCCTGGCCCCACGTCCTTTCCTTACAATGAGACAATCTCTTTGGTCCCCCATAGCTCTCGCTTCCTGTCATCCTCTACATCTGGGCAGCAAAACACACACAGTGAAGCAGTGAGTATGAAACAGACAGATGAGGCATCCTCAGTGCCAACGAGGCACATAGTAGGTATTCAATAAACACTGCAGAAAGAATGAGTACGTGCTGTATGGGAAAGGCTAACACGCTCTATAGAAAGAGTGAGTCCAGCCAGTGAAATGTTATCATTTTTCATCTAGCAGACAGATGAAAATGAAAAAGGAAAATACCCTGGGGGAGGAAGGGGCAGGGAGATCTGATGCTCTCAAACATTGCTGACGGAAAGGAATGTATTTTGGAATAGCATCCTTAAGAGAAAACTGGACAATAAGTACCAAAGCGTGAATCCTCGGCTGCAAGCGGTGCACTTGTTGACACAGCAATTAACCCTTCTAAGTGATATAATTGAACAAAAAAGCAAAGAGGTATAAGGTGTTAATCAAGCATCGTTGGTAACAGTGAAAAGGGATGAGTGGAACAAGACTAGGACTATGCACATTCAGTGAAAAGCTATAGAAAGGTTAAAAATGATAGGGTGGATCTGAGTTAACAGACATGGAAAGGTGGTGTGTGTATGAGAGAAGAGGAGGGGGAGGAGGATGGTAAAGGGGAAGAAACGGGGGAGGGGAAAGGAGAGGAGACTGTCTATAAAGGATATTACAAGCAAATTAGCAGTTATCTCTGGATGGCAGTGTTAGATAGGTCTCAAGGTCTGGGCAGTTGTAAATGTTATTTCTAAGTGTTAAAATGCACGACACTATTTTGCAGATTCTGCAATAAACATGATGAGCTGACAGGAAGGGGACTGGATGGATCGGCACAACTGCAAAAAAGAAATCAACATGGGATTGACCAAATAGTGTCTATAAGCAATGGCTAGGCCTCCCTTCCCGGGAGGCAGAGTTTTGGGTATGAATCTCCTTCTTTCGTTTACTTACTGCAAGTAAATAAAGCTACTTTGCAGACACCATGTCTCATGTTCTAATAGAGCACCACGAGTGGCACACCCTGGAGTTCAGTAACAGTAGGGCTATGGGTGGTTTAAGTATTTTTATTATCTGTACCTTCTGATTTTCATTGTGCACATGGGTTATTTTTGCAATGTGTGGAGAGAATCCATTTCCAAAAGCCTCCGGACTGACCGACCTATCCCCACCCTCCACCCTCTGCTCTGCCTTCGCTATGGAAGTGTTTTCTCCAGCGTGCTGGAAAAGGCAGGGCACTTCCTGCACGTGTTCTCAGGCATCCTCAGCCGGCTCTGGCTTGAGTGGGGCTGGGCACCCAAGCGGGAGGCACAGCTTTTCAGGGGTCCTGGTCCTGGAGCAGCTCGCCCCTCTGAAGGCCATGGAGAGAACAGAGCAGCTGCTTCCTTACTCCCAGCTCTTCCTCGGGGCAGGTGGCGCATTCTCTCCACTGGTGGGCTGTTTGTGACACTCCATCAGCAGTATCCTAAAGGGCCCCTCCAACAGTAATAGGTCCTCACAGAAAGGATGCGCCAAGCCTGGGCAGGACAGCCCAGGCACCCGCATTCCTGGGGCAGACCACATGCCAGAGCTGGAGCTCTCTCCAGATGAGCAACATCCCAGAGCAGACCCGGACCCAGGATCCTAGAGCAGGAGGACTGTGGGGAACATGGACACACACCTACATTCATTTCACACAGGTGAACTTGAGGTGCAGAGAGGAAGAAAGGCTTGTTCACTGTCACCCAGCGAAAGAGGGGCTGAGCTGGGACCAGGACACCAGACTTGCGAACTATCTCTCCAATACAAACGCCCAGTCCTTAGCAGAATCTTCTTAATCCCACCTGTAGCCGGTTCTGAGACCCGGGTCCATCCTGTCAGCTTCCTCTTCACCCACACCACTCAGCTACCTGTACCAGGTACAGCTCTCTGGACACTCCTGTACATTCCACCTCCATGCCCTTACTCAGCCTATTCCCCACTGGAAGTGCCGGCTGTGTCCCTCTAACTGTTAAATCCCATACCTTGTCCACTTTACAGATAGAGAAACTGAGCTCACAAATGAGGGGTTTGCCTAACATTGCCTCACTAATTGGTATCATATCAGATGTCTGACTTAATCCTAGTCTGTTACCCTTTTTTCCTGAGAACTGTGTGTTCTGGGACTTTGGAGTAGGGTCCCAGAGAGTGGGCTTCCCCTTCCCTCTAAAATCTATGATCCTGAAGCCCAGCTCCCCTATGGTCTCCCTCTTCCTGCCTCTGGGAAACCCTGACAATTCAAGCATGGCAGAGGAGGATTCAATGCAAAGGCTCATGCAGACACTCGTTGGATAGATGCCCTGCCCCTGGAATTAGCATGGCATGGAGGAGCCAGGCCAGCACGGTTTTAAACCTTGATGCTGTCAGGTACTGACGGAGTTACCTTGAGAGACACTGCCAGCCTCTCAGTGCCTAGTGTGCTAGCTAACAAGGGAGCATGACGATAATGTCCAAATGCTCCAGTTACCATGGCTGCAAAACAAATTGTCCCAAATGTAGTGTTTTAAAACAATATTCTGCTCATGAAATAATGGCTTGAGCAGGGATTGACAGGGACAGCTCGCCTCTGCTCTATCACCATCAAACAAAGAAACTCAAAGGGCGGGAGTTGGAGTTTGTAAAGGATTGATTGATCTCTCACAGAGGCAGTGGGTTCTGGCTGGGACCCAAGCTGGGGCTGTGGGTCAGAGCTCTCACTCAGGCAAGCATCCTGAGAGAGACACAGAAAGAGAGAGAGAATCAAACAGCTAGAGACTGAGAAGGAGAAGGACAGAGGAAAACAGACAGACAGGCAGAGATTGAGGAAAAGGCCATTCACTCCTGGAGCTTAGCATAATGCATTCAAGGTCCATCCATGTTGTTGCAAATGGCAAGATTTCCTTCCTTTAAATGGCTGAATAGCATTCCATCATATATACTAAAAGCCAAATATGCTGTGCCCCGTCATCCATTCAACCAATCAAAGCATAATATACTAATGATATGCTAAGGCCACTGAACTACTCACTATGATATGCACTGACCACCAGGGGGCAGAGAGTCAACCAGCTGACCAGTCGCTATGACGTACACTGACCATCAAGGGGCAGATACAGTAGGTTAGCTTGCTGCTGGGATCCAGCCCATCGGGACTGAGTGAGATGGGCTGGACATGCCCACAGTCCCTTCCCGGCTGGCCAAACTTCCACATCCCTCCCTGGCCCCAATTGTGCACTGGTGGGGTCCCTTGGCCTGGCCTGCACCCTCTTGCAATCTAGGACTCCTCAGGGGATGTCGGAGAGCCGGTTTCGGCCTGATACTGCAGGACAGGTAGAGGGACCCTACTGGTGCACTAATTCATGTACTGGGTCTCTAGTTATATTGAGAGACAGAGACAGAGAGAGAGAATAAAAAGAGAGAGAGAGGTATATATATCCATTCATCTGTTGATAGACCCAACAGGCATTTTTGAAAGTTCATTATGCTACGTGGACAAATTATCACAGGACAGTATATGGGCTAGCTACTACTACATAACAAGCAGCCACAAACCTCAATGACAGGGTGGCTCAGTTGGTTTGAGCACTGTGCCATACACCAAAAGCTTGTAGGTTCAATTCCCAATCAGGGCACATACCTAGATGGTCAGGGGGTATACAGGAGGCAACAAATTAATGTTTTTCTCTCACACTGATGTTTCTCTCCCCAATCCGCATATATCTCTCTAAAATCAACAAACATATCCATGGTTGAGGATTTAACTGATTAAAAAAAAGAGAGAGAGAGAAGTGAGGGAGAGGGATAGAGAGATAGAAACATCAATGAGATGAGAGACCACCATTTGCAGGCACCCTATTGAGGGTCAAGCCCACAACCTGGACATGTCAAGCCCACAACCTGGACATGTGCCCCCAGCAGGAACTGAGCCGGGGACATCTTGGTTCATGGGTCAATGCTCAACCAACTGAGCCGCACCGGCCAGGGCAATGGCTTTTTCTTTATCCTTAATTATTGGACTTTTCAGCTAGATTTCACGTGTCTGCATGGTAGTTGTCCTGTAGTTTAGTTGTGCCTGTGGGAGGTTCTGAGTACCGAATTACCTATGCCATCATCTTGACCAGAACTCCAAAACTTTCTTATTGAAACCACTGCATCCTATAAGTTTTGGTATGCTGTATCTTCATTTTCATTCATTTCAAAGTATTTTCTATTTCTCCTTGTGATTTCCTCTTTGATCCACTGGCTATCTGAGAGTGTCATTTACTTTTCATGTATTTGAATTTTCCAAATTTCCTTTATATTAGTCTCTGAACTCATTTTATTGTTGCCAGAGAACATACTCTATTATTTCCACCCTTTAAAATTTTTTACTTTTTAATCCTCACCAGAAGATATTATTTCCATTGACAGAGTAAAAAAGAGAGAGGATCTGAGAGAGAGAAAGCCAAAGAGAAACATTGACTGATTGCTCCTGCACGCACCTCAACCAGGGCCTGAAATTGAGGTACATGCCCTTGACCAAGAATCAAACTCAAGATCCTTGGGTGTGGGCTGGTGCTCTAACCACTGAGCAAAACAGACCAGGGCCCCACCCTTTTATAATGTTGCTCAAGTCTTCTATTTCTTTGTTGATTTTATGCCTAGTTTTTTATCCAATACTGAAACTAGGCTATTGAAATCACCAACTATTTTTGTTGAATTGTCTATTTCTCCCTTCAATTCTGTCCATTCTTACTTCATGTATTTTGGGGCTCTGTTATTCGGTGCACATATGTTTGTAATATTTATATTTTCCAGATGGATTTCTTTCATCATTATAGACTATCCCTGTTTATCTCTAGTAACTTTTGTCTTGAATCTATTTGTCTGATAGCAGTATAAGCACAGCAGATTTTTTTGATTATTTGTGTGGTTTTTTAATTCTCACCTGAGGATACTTTCTCACTGATTTTTAGAGAGAGTGGGAGAGAAAGGGAAAGACAGAGAGAAATATTGATATGAGAGAAACACATCAATTGGTTGCTTCCTACACATAACCCTGCCCTACTTTCTTACCGTTGCTGTTTGCATGATGTATATTATACATTTTATATCAGTTTACTTTCAACTTATTTTATCTTTGAATCTACAGTATGTCTACTGTAATTAGTATATAGTTGGTCTTGGTTTTCTTATATAGTCTACCACTGTTTGTTTGTTTTTTTTTAAATCAGTGTATATTTCAACATTATGAGAAAGACATGTAACGTTTTCTGTTACTATAAAAACAGATTTATCTCACAGACCCCCTCAAAGGGATCTAGTCCATTCTTTGAGAACCATGCAATAATAGGCACTTATTTAGCTGATGCATCTTTGAATTATCTGGGACTAGACTGATATAGGCTGAGAGTGGCTAGATCCTTCTCGGGGACCAGCAGACTAGTCTTGACATCCTTCTCTTGGTGACAGCAGAAGCTCAAGCGGTCAAGCAGAGACAGGTTGTTTAAGGACCTGCCTTACTACATTGGTTAAAGTCATCACATGACCAAACTCAAAGTCAAAGGACAAAAAATATATTCCACTCCTTTAGTGAGAAGAACTGCAAAGACCAGGCAAAGAGCAAGAATACAGAAAAAGGTAAAGAATGGGGGCCAATGATGCAATCTATACATATGTCACGAATGAAAGCAAAGTGACCCACTACAAGCTGCTGCAGCAGTTAGACAGAAAGAACGATGCCTGGACTAGGGTATCACTGAAGAGAGAGGTGAAAAGCAGTTAGATCTAGGTATGAACTTCACCACGTCAGTTCTTCCCTCCCAACCTTCATTTCCTTTACTATAAAATGGTGTTCTTATTACAATTAAATGAGACAATGTACCTATAGTTTAACTCTAGTAAGCACTTGATCTATGAAGTCTGTTACTGATATCTCTAAAGTCGGAATGATTTGGGGGGAAAAAATTCATAGATTTCTAGCCAGGATCAAAGCAGCAGAGCAGAGGCTGGTACATGAAATATATTCCAATTGTTCATCACTTACATTCTGTCAGCTTCCTAAAAGGCTCCAAGATTTACAGTAAAAGATGCATTTATATAAACACTATTAAAAGTAGGGTGAAAGATTAAGAGAAAGAGACTTATCTCTTTGATTTAGAATTTGAACCAATAAAGCCACTTGCAGAAAAGAATTTTAATCACTTCATTTGATTACAGAAAATGTTTTTGTTATTTCTAATGGAGCTAACCACTTCCAGACATCATTCTTGTTCTGCTGTTTGGCTGTACTGGAGGGAGGAGGTTGGATAGAGTTGGAGGGGGTGCTTCTATATTAATTCAATTTAGATACTGTTTCATAGGTATTTACTTTGTTTGATTTTTTCCCTACAGATTAAAAGTTGTTAGCTTTTAATCTGCAGGAAGAGATTGTAATCTAGCCAGATGATCTAAGGCAAGTTCTTAACCTCTACCTACCTCAGTTTCTTCATCTGTAAAATAGGTATATTAAAAATACTATTACTTCCTTTGAGGATTAATTGAGTTCATAATATGCAATGGCACAGTTAGTGCTATGTAAGTCTTTCATATTATTGCTATTATTATTATTTAATACAAACTCACATGTTATTGCTCGGAAAAGTTGAGCACAACTTCACAAAGTCAGTTTGAAACAATCTTACTACTCGGGAAACTCAAGATCTACATGTTTTCAGGAAACCTATGCTCTGCTCCAACCTCTAACAGGGGTCCTCAAACTTTTTAAAGTGGGGGCCAGATCACGGTCCCTCAGAGAGCTGGAGGGCCGGACTATATGAACTACTAATTCCTACTGTAACACCTTGGCTGCGCTCACTGCCCAAAAAACCTGGCGGGCAGGATCAGACTCCCCTGGGGGCTGCATGTGGCCCGAGGGCCATAGTTTGAAGACCCCTGCACAGAATCTACATTTTCTCTCTGATTGCTCTTCCTGATTTGACAACTATGGGTAATCCAGAAGGAAGCCAAGTCCTGGAACTTGAAAAACCCAGGCTGGACATTTTCCTGCCCTCCCCCAGATGGTTCAGCTTGGCCAGGTTCAGTGCTCCTAGAGCTGTCACTGGGAGACAAAACAGACATAAAGTCAGATCTGCAATGCTCAAACAAGGATTCGCCTGACAAGTCACATTTCAAAGTGCCTTCTTATAAAGCTAAGGAAATTGTGACTCAGAACATGAGTAACTTGCCCAAGGTCAAGCTGTGAGTGGAAGTACATTCTACCTGACCCCAACACTTGACTACAAGGCCTTTAGAGCCTCTGCAACAAAGCTCCCTCCTTCAGGCTACTAGCTTCACTGTCCTCCATCCACCCTCAGGACAGACCCTTCTCTTCCCAAATCATTCTGCCTTGTCCTCAGAAAGCATAGACTAGAGATAAGGCCATTACTGCACCTGATGTCTGCCCAGCCCAGAGGCTGATGAACAGTCCTCTCCTTCACCCTAAATACCATACTTCCATTGAAGCAGCTGGGGAATAAACTGGCTTCCCCCCCTTGGAAGACTCACATGCTTCTCCCTCAACTCCACCTCACCTTTAGAATTCCGGCATCTAGCTCATGGCCCAGCCTGGGGGCTCAAAGCACCCCGGCATCTGGCTGCACTGACTTCTGAGAGGAAGGTATTTGGGTGTGACAACCTGGGAAGAGGACTTCAAGGAGACCCAGCACCTACCAGGCAAAACAACTGTCAAATGCAGGATGGTCAGGCACTCTCCTGGGTAGACAAAAAGCGGTTTTGGTGCCCCTGTTCTGCTTCCTTAGCACTTTCCTAATCTGTTCCAGGAACCCTCAAACAGCCCACCCCATCCATCCCCACCAGCGTCTGGCCACCTTGCAGTGTCCAATAGCTGCAGACTATCTTGCTCTGCAGTAAGGCAGAAAAGCAGACTGAAGAACGACATAGAGATAATAGTGTGGCTTTTCTGCAAAAACAAAAAATATTTTGTGAATTATATACATTCATGATCATAGAAAAGATAGCAAATGGTTAACAGTGCTTGGTCACCCCTGAGGGCTAGACTGGAATTAGGTGGGGAGCTACAGCTTTTTGCTTTATACATTTCAGCACTGTGGACAGGTAGGTTAATGTTAAACATGCTCACGTTGGATATGTTAGTTAATGAAAGGATGTATGACTGGACAGATAGAAGGAAGGAAGGGCAGGAGGGAAATAGGGATGAGTGACCACAGCCAAAGCCACAGTCCCCAATCCCGGAGGCAAAAGAAGGCATGATACTCTGGATCCGCTGGGCATCACTCCTGCGTCTCAAGGAAGGAGACAAACAAATGTTGGTGCAAAGGACAGAGGCCAGACAGCAAGGCTGCCCACGGAAACTCACTGGACACCGATGGGCTCTGAATCACCAGGCACTGCTGACTCAAAGTCTCAGAGACATTAGCTAATTGCTAAAGTGATTACAGGCAAGCAGGGACCAGGATCTTCCAGGCCAGGCTGACATGGCACTCAGGACATCTCCACATGCCCAGGTGGGCACAGCCTCTCCCCTGCGCCAAGGCTTAGTGGACAGTGCTGCAGTACTGAAGGTATGGAAAGCAGTAGGAAACTGAATTTGAGACATAGCTTTAGCTTTTAAACACAACTCACATGAAAAGCGAGACCCAAAAGACAGCCCTGAGCAAGGTAACGCTATCAACTGAAAATACCTAGAAAGATACCTGAACAATGGATAAAGCTTCTGAGTGTGCATTTTTGCTTTATGTTTATATGATCATTAAATATACCAGTGGGTAGAAATGTCTACATGTTTAAACCTGCGTTCTGTGGACCCACTACATCAGCATCACCTGGGAGCTTGCTAGTAATGTGCAGTCTCAGACCTCATCCTAGAATTCACAGAATTATGGAACCAGAATCTGTACTTCACAAGATCCTTGGGTGATGTGTATGCACACTGAAGCATAAGCAGCACTGGCCTAATATGCATAATAATTTGCCTATTATTAAATATCCGAGTTGTTGCTAATCAACATTCATCTATGAAACATCTGCTAAAGGCCCATACACTTCAGTCTGTCAAGCCCCAAGAAGGCAGCTGCAGATGAGAGACAAAAGAATTCTGCAGTCACAGAAATCCTACTGAAGGTTGTCAGATAATAAACTCCATGGATAAGATCATTCCAGGCTGTAGTAAGTGCTAATAAGAAAACAGACAGGGTGGAGATGTTTCAGAGTGATGAGGGTAGTCGGAGATTCAATAGCAAATCCAGGTGGGGCAAAATTAAAACTATTAGAACATAGGTAACAGAGGCAACATCAAATGCCAAAGTTTACAAAGGGTCTGGTATAATGTGGAATATATCAAATCCAGAACTTGATATAATATCATGTATCAATAAAACTACTCTGAAGTGTATATAACATCATAGAAAAAAGATCTATGATGTGTCAAGTTAAAAAAAAATCACACTTCAAAATGAGATTTGCACTAAACAACTATACATAACTTAAGTACATGGGTACAAGAACTGCAAAGGACACATTAAACTGGAAAAACCTGACTTGTTGGGGAGCAGGATTCTGGATACACTTTCCCTTTAATGTTACTCTTGCACAGCAAATAATTCTAAAGGTAAGAAGCTCTCAAGCTGCCAGCCACGGGAGGAGCCATCTTGGCCATTCCAGCCCATTGATAACTGGAGCCAACACGACATGGAGTGGCTGACCCACTCAGCTGAGCCCCGTCCACTCAGAGAATTCTGAGAGACAGTATATGGGCGTTGTTGTTGTTTTGGGCGGTTTGTGATTCGGTAAGAAATAACAAAACACAGGGTGTTGCCAAAACCGGTTTGGCTCAGTGCATCGGCCTGCAGACTAAAAGGTCCCAGGTTCGATTCCGGTCAAGGGCATGTACATTGGTTGGGGGCACATCCCCCGTAGGGGGTGTGCAGGAGGCAGCTGGTTGATGTATCTCTCTCATCGATGTTTCTAGCTCTCTATCCCTCTCTCTTCCTCTCTAAAAAAATCAATAAAATATATATAAAACAAAGAGGGGGTGGAGCTTGGAGTGTGGAGTAAAGGCCAGTGGAAGTGGAACAGTGTGTGTGGAGGGGTGGAGTGATGGGCAGCGCCAGATCATGCAGGGTGTCATAGGCATGAAAGTTTTAGTTCATAGTGTAAATGCTTCATTTGCCTTCATTTTCTTCTTTCTGCTCCTACTTGTCTTTTTATCTTTAGCTTCAGGTTTATCGTCAAAGTGCTGTTTAGAATCAAGCTGCAGGAATTCAGCACTGCCAATACACAAGTATGAGCTACCTACCTCACCATCACTTGTACAGGTTGGATTTTTTAGTTCCAAGAAACATATGAGTGTAAAAATGTAAATTCCTTTCTCAAAAACTACAAGGTCTCCATCTATCATTTCCATGGATGCAGGAAAACTGAAGCTTTCCAACTCTGAGTATTCCAAATCATTTCTGATCTCAAACTCAGTCTCTTCCAGAGAAACGCTCAGTTAACTTAGGATCATCTCCTTCTCCTTCTCCCTAGGGATTGTGCCAAATTCCCAAGTTCACGCCTAGGGATTGTGCCAAGTTCCCAAATTACGTTTAGGGATTATGCCAAGGTCTCAAGTTCACGCCTAGCGATTGTGCCAAATTCCCAAATTCACACCCTAGAGCACATGTGTCAAACACAAGGCCCGCGGGCCAAATCCAGCCTGCCAGGCCTTGCAATGTGGCCCGCACCGCGCTGTCATCACTGCACTCCGCTGTCAGTTATGACATTGTCAGTTTATGACTGTTCAGTAAACCATTCGGCCAGCGATTTAGGCTGGATTTTAGATTTTGGCCCCTTCTCTGATTGAGTTCGACACCCTTACCCTAGAGGAAGGGGATTGAGTCCCAGGCCCTCCTTTGTTCCTGTTTAGAGATTCTCTTCTCCTGAGTCTTTGAAAGTAGACTCCACTGTCCTGAAACATGACCATGTCCTTCTTGTCCAGAGCCCAAGTTCCTTGGTTCCACCGGCCCATCTGTCCTCCCACGACGCTCTTTGAAATGTTGTCTGTTGTGACAACAACCTGTAACTTATGGATGCCCAGAAACATAGATCTTTTCTTGGAGGAATCATAAGTGACCCTCTTGGAGCCATGAATGTCTTGTCTGCTTGCTACACACCATACTGAGATACAGAGGATTCTGTGAAATGCTCCCGCGGCCACTTCATCACCATTGCTCAGGTAATCTGTTGGACAATGAAGCTTCTAGACAAGCAATATAAGCTTCTGAACTGTAACTGAGGAAGCCAGACAATGTGTCTTTCTGCTCTGAGATGTCCTTCAAATATATCTGGGAGTGTGGGGGAAGGGTCAGGCTTTCTGTCGCCCCAGCTTCATCCTGATGTTTGGCTTGTGAAAGGGATCCTGGGAACTTAAAGGTATCTAAATCCTGAACACCTCCCCTCTGATACCTTCCTTCTGGCCTGCTGGTCAAACTCATTTCCTTCGGAAAATTTCAGAGTCCTTCCAATCCTTGGTACTTAAAAAAACAGGCTTATAGAAGAAAATGTAACCCTTTTCTCAAAAATTTGATTCTTACCATTGAAAAGCATGGCTTTCAAGACTATCCTCTCTACTATGGATTTTTAAGAATTTTATCTACTCTCTATAGGGAAGTGCATATGGAAAGGCACACTGTTGTCTGAATGGTATGAAGAACAGTCATTAAAGGAGTGGTATAAAATAAAGTTTAGCAACATCATTCTATTCTATTTTTCTCCATATTTGATGCAAGCATTAAGAGGGACCTAGAGATTATGTAGTATAATCCATCTCACTGATCCCATTCACACCCACCAATATAGAAGATGATTATTCTAAAACACAGGGAGGTCAAGGTTGGGCTTGTACCTTATATCTCTAAATGTGCATTTCAGGATACTAACACAAACTCTTCTCAGCCATTTTACACAGTGTCTTCCAATTCATTCTCACTCTGCTTTGAAACATCTGTATTCACTGATCCTCTTTGAAATGCTGTCTGGTTGTGACAATAAACCTATATCTTATGGATGCCCAGTGACACAGATATTTTCTTGGAGGAATCCTAAGTGCTCAGTCAGGAAAAAAGCAAGAACAACATCTTTGAAGTTAAACCCAGGAAAGCAAATATATTTAATCCTTTTGACCAAATCTAATTGATTTCCTGGTACATTGTGTTGAGAAGGATTGGAAGAACTCATTCAGCCTGTGCAGGAAAGAAAGCTGGGAGATTGATTAGCAATTTCTGTGTGGGTGTGTTGGGTAATGGGAGAGGAGTGCCAGAATGCATGCCTGATATTGATACTGCTGAGATCAAATGTGCGGTATTTATAGGAGATTCAGAGAAGGGAGTCATTAAAGGGTCTATGAAGGGTTAAGAGCAGTATCTCAAAGAGGCCTTATCATATATTGAAGAGGAGAATAAAATGAAGTTAAAATAAATACAACCACACCTCCTCCCCCAAAAATCCCTTAAATGCTCCTACTTTATTCCTTGCAAAAATAAACAGGCTAGCCCTAGCTGGTTTGGTTCAATGGATAGAGCATCTGCCTGCGTACTGAAGGGTCCCAGGTTTGATTTTGGCCAAGGGCACATGCCTGGGTTGCAGGCTTGATCCCCAGCAGGGGCAGCCAATCCTACCAGGCAGTTGGACATCCCTCTCACAATCCAGGACTGCTGGCTCCCAACTGCTCGCCTGCCTGCCTTCCTGACTGCCCCTAACCACTTCTGCCTGCCAGCCTGATCACCCCCTAACCACTCTCCTGCCAGCCTGATTGATGCCTTACTGCTCCCCTGCCAGCCTGTTTGCTCCTAACTACCCTCCCCAGAAGGCCTGGTCACCCCTAACTGCCCTCCCCTACAGGCCTGGTCCCTCCCAACTGCCCTTCCCTGCTGGCCATCTTGTGGTGGCCATCTTGTGTCCACATGGGGGCAGCCATCTTGTATATTGGAGTGATGGTCAATTTGAATATTACTCTTTTATTAGATTGGATAGAATATATGTCATCTTTGGTACATTTCATTTTTGTATACTACTGAAAAGTTCTTAACTTACATATTTAGAAAAATAAGTCTTTGAAAACCTAGTATAACGTGGTGATACATCATAGCATGTCAACTTAATTACTTTATTAGGACTGATCATTTTTAATTATTGAAAAAGTTATTTGATGCTCAGTATAAACAACCCTATATATTTTCTGAAGTAAAACATGCATAAATACCATACATTCACATTTTACAAACTGAAGAATTTGACTCAAGACAAATATGGGGTAGTTAAAATTTTATATTTCCCAAAATCATGAGTTTATACTTTAAGAGCAGGTTATAAGATAAAAGTTTTTAAACTAAAGAGATAGATAAGTCAGATGGAAAAAATGAACCATAATCCCCTTTTCAAAAAATATTTTTTTTATTGATTTCAGAGAGGAAGGGAGAGGGAGAAAGAGATAGAAACATCAATGATAAAAGAGAATCATTGATTGGCTGCCTCCTGCATGCCCCCTACTGGGGATCAAGCCCGAAAGAAACTCGAGCCATGTGCCCCTGACCAGAATCAAACCCGGGACCCTTCAGTCTGCAGGCTGATGCTCTATCCACTGAGCATACCAGCTCGGGCCATAACCCCTTTCTTATCCTTACATAAAAGGTATCTTTTTTAAAAAGAAAATTTTAATTTTGGTAGAGTCCAATTTAACAATTTTTCTTTTGTGGTCAGTGCTTTTGTGTCAAATAAATCATTGATACTTCAAGGTTGTGAAGATACTCTATGTTTCTTCTAGAAGTTTGATGGTGCTAGGTTTTCAAACTAATGTTTTTAATCTTGCATGTGATATTATTTTCCAAAGTTTGTTTTTGAAAGTTTCAAACAGTGAGCACACACAGTGAGAAGGCAGATGTCCACAGACAGGGAAGTGGAGCCTCACCAGACACCAAATCTCTGGGCACCTTGATCTTAGCCTTCCCAGCTTCAGAACCGTGAGAAGCATCTGTAGTTTGAGCCACCAGTCAGTGGTATTTTTGTTATAACAGTATGAGCTAACTAGATAAAATAGTATAAAATTATAATAATAGTAAATAGTATAAAATTTTTATTAAATTGAATTTACAAGTAGTAGAATTTACTCTTTTATAATTATTTTGTAAGATGCAAATCTGAATTAAGGAAGGAAGTAGTATCTTTGACTTGCCAGACTTTTTTTTTTAAGTTTCACCCTGGCAGGTGGCTCAGTTAATTGTAGCATTTTCATGTGCACAAAAAGGTGATCTCTGGTTGGGGCACATATGGGAGGTGCTAATTGGTGTTTCTCTCTCCCATCAATGTTTCTCTCTCTCTCCTTCTCTCTTCCTTCCCTCCTTTCTGCCACTCTCTCTATTCTTCCTTTTCTCTAAAAATCAATGAAAACAATACTCTTGGGTGAGGATTTTTTTTAAAAAAAGTTTCAAGCATATACTAAACTAAAAAGAATTTACACTGAAAACCCCTTAACTGCCCCCCTAGGAAGGAACCACTTTATATAAACTAAAGCAGGATTAGGAGAGAGATCTGTGCAGTTTCTAAGGGGGATGTTTGGGACCTTTCAAGAAGGATCTTATTTCATTGGAAATCACCACCTTCCTCTCCTTGATGAATGTGTGTGCCCTGGAGATGCCCGACCAGGATAACAACTGCTTTCAGGTCCAAAGTGAAGCAGAAATGAAGGATTTCCCTGTGGAAATCTGATGGCAGTTGGCAGAGTAAAAGGAAGGACAAGAGGGACCAGCAGTAGGGGTCACCGGGTCTCCCCTTTCTGTGTGGTGCTAAGGTGACCAACATACTCACTTCCTGGGCCCTGGGCCCTCCCTATGGGGCTCTGAGTACAAGAGATGTGAGAATGATGTAATGTCTACACACACACAGCTGGAATAAAAAAAAAAAAAAAACATCATCATAATCCAATTGACTAGTTAGAACTGGTTACCAACTAGTAGTATGATATATTCCACTATTTTTTTAATGCTTCACTGTTTAATAAACTGACTCTTATTTGATCCCCTAGATATTTTTGTGGGGTTTTTTTTTTGTTGTTGTTGTTGTTGTTAATCCTCACCAAAGAGTATTTTTTCCCTTGATTTTTAAAGAGAGTAAAAGGGAGGGAGGGGGAGAGAGAAAAAAAATCATTGGTATGAGAAGCTCATTGGTTGGTTGCCTCCTGCATGTGCAGGGGGAGGGCATGGGATCAAACTTACAACCCAGGTACCTATAGCCCTTGATGGAGAATCAAACCTGTGACCCTTTGGTGCTCAGGCTGACACTCTAACCACATTGGCCAGGGCTGTGGGGCTTTTTCAGGCAAAGATACCATCTTGAAGCTCTTTAGCTGTAAGAATGAGGAGTCTCGCCTCAATTTCTTTCCTTTACAAGAGGAAGAATGAAGCCCACTATGAGGTGATGACAGGAGCAAGAGGTTGTAAAGGTTCAGGAAATTCAAGTGACATCATCTGAGTGGTGAGGACATTTGTCTTCTGCAGATGGAGCCACAGGCTTCACTCCTCTCCCAGCCTAAAACAAGCAGGCTTCAGAGAGACTGAGTACCCTGTGTCACGGAACAGGCATCTCAGAGGTTCTAGAAGATCACCTGGAAGACTTCATTCATGCTAGTTTGTCTTACCATATGTCAAGGACTGACTCACAGACAAGTTACAGGAGAATGAAAAAGACCTAGTGTGACAAGTACAAATGGTCTATGAAGCAGACAACCTGTGACCTCACTTGAGCATCTTCAAATGGTGTTTCCAAAGCCCTGGGTTTTGCTTCATTCTCAGTACAAGCCAGCTTCTTCCAGGGCCCGAGCTATTCCCAAGGCCTGTATTAGAAAGCAGTAGCCGTTGCATTGATTCTTCCTAGTGTGAAGTTCCAGCTTTGCCTTGTGCTAGTTCTATGACACTGTGCAAATGACTCAACTCACTGAACCAGTTTCCTTGTTTTTAACATGGTGATGACAATAACACCTAGCTCAAATTGTATGAATTGAATCAGATTAGTATACAAAAATTAATGCATAAGGGAGATAAATGATCTTTCATGGGATAGATTACCTTTGACACTGTGAAAGTGACAAACATCTCAGAGATTTGGGCACCACTTTCTTGGACATAGAACTAAAAAAAAAAAAAAAAAAAAAAAAAAAAAAAAAGCTTAGACCAAAAATTCCATTGTTTCTGACTTATAGAGAAGAGATTAACTATGGCAGATAAGATCACAGAATCGTGGTCTATGCACTCAGAAAGGAACCTCAGAAAACTTAGCCTGACTCACTCTTTTATGGATGCATTCTCATCCAGGAGAGAAAGGAAGTTGCTCATCCATCAATGTTAAAATTAAAGACAGAGACCAACCTTTTTCTTAGTATTTGCACTCCCTGCCCTGCTCCCCTCCCCTTAGCACATGGCCTGGCCAAAGTTTATACTCAATAAACAGTCACTGAATTTTAACTTGTCCAAGGACACAGAACTCAAAAAAAAAAAAAAGAAAAAGAAAAAGCTCACTTTTTTAAATTTCACTTTTAAAAAATATATATATATTTTATTGATTGTTTTTACAGAGAGGAAGAGAGAGGGATAGAGAGTTAGAAACATCAATGAGAGAATCATCGATCAGCTGCCTCCTGCACACTCCCTACTGAGGATGTGTCCGCAACCAAGGTACATGCCCTTGACCGGAATCGAACCTGGGACCTTTCAGTCCGCAGGCTGACGCTCTATCCATTGAGCCAAACCAGTTTCAGCTAAAAATTCCACTTTTTTTTTTTTCCTGATTTATAGAGAAGGATCCCGTGCTGGATAAAAGTAATCTAGAGGTTGGTTCAAAGCTCAGCTCTGCCTTAAAGTTATGAACCTCAGGCAAGTTATTTAACTTCTCATTAGCAGAGCAAGGATAATAGCATCCACACCTCAGTGCTATTATGAGAATTAAACAAGATACTGATCATGCACCTGGCTCTTTGTTACAAAAGACCAAATATTAACAATGACCCAAAGGAAAAACAAGTCGGTTAAAAATTTGGATATTCCATTGACACCACATGAAGCCTCTAGATTTAAGGACTAGCTAAGGGAACTGCACTCATGTCTGTGTGTCATAAAAGGCGTCCTGGATAATACCAATATCACCTCTCCAGGGCAGTCACACCTGACACTTCACTCAGGCCTTCCTAGGCCTTGCTGCCCTACCTGGGTGATCAACACCATGGTGTGATAGCAATTGTGCTGGTCAGGGCTTGGGAAATGGGGGTTCAGAAAGCCGCCATCATCTGGACCAATCACTTCAGCTTCCAAATCTCCATTCCCTCATTTGTGAGATGCCAACAATAATGCCTTCCGCACAGGGATATTAAAAAAGATGGATGGGATGATGGTTTCAGAAAGTGCGCAACCCTTTAAAAACAAGAGGGAGGGGGTTTTCATGTGCCAACTGAAGTCAAACTGTGGTCTAACTATAACACTGGCTGAAAATTCTTGGGAGATTCTGTAAATTAAAAATCTAATTTGAGATTAAAGCCACACACACAAAAAAAATCTCATTTTTAAAAAATACTTAACTATTCTCTCTCCTTCTCCCAATCCATTGTGGGAGCCACTCTCAAAGAAAGATGCTCGGGTTATTGCAGGCAAGCAGAGATGAGTGGTTGACCCACCCAGCGGGGCTGCCCAGGGTGGTTACAGCACACCTGCCATGCTAGACTCCTTTCATCCTCCAGGGAGCCGAAGTGCTTTGGAAAGTCAGTCACTCCGAGGCACGGGGAAGACAAACCAATGAGCAATTGGAATGACAGAGAAGCCCGAGTTCTAATGATCACCACCAATCTGTAAAAGCCTTTCTCCTCGGCTGAGAGGATGGATGGCTCGTGCCTGCATTTCCCATGTCAGAGGTGGCTCATCCACCATGTCATTATATAAAGTAATTGCTGCACTCTCCTCAGGCTCCATCTGCAGCACTCCCGTGGCCGCTCAGCTGACTGATGGCATTTAACTTCCTCCTCCTATTCTGGGTGCAAAGGCAGTGCAGCAGGTCCTCTTCTGCACGAGGCCTTGCCTGCCAGGCCTCAGCTGTGCTCAGGGTCACTTTAAAGCAGCCAATCTGACTCTGCGGACAAACTGACAGCCACACTTGTTTTGTTAGCCTCAAAAATAACCCATTAACCATTGAGCACTTTTGAAATTTCCCAGTGATGTGTGTAAGAGGACCTTTGCCCCAAGCCTTGAGGCTCAATGAAATGAAGGATGCAGTGGGGTCAGTTGGGTGACATTTGGTATTTGGGTTTGAATAAGGGAAGGATTGTTGTTTTTGCAGCTGGCAATAGAGTTGGAGATGGGGTGAGCGATGAGATGTGGTCTGAAATGGAATGAGATTCAGTATTTGGGTGATGGATGGAGTTAGTATTAAGGCTGGGATAAGGCTCAGGAATTGGGTGAGAGACAGACTTGAAGCCAGGCGAAGGATGGGAGATGACACCAGACAGTGAGTTTCAGTCTTTGGCTGGTGGTAAGGAAAGAGCTGGTGTAAGCATCAGGCAGAAACTCGGGGTTTGGGTGAGGAATGGTCAGGCCCCAGCGAGGCTCACAGATAGATGGTCTTGCTAGGGGAGACTTATAATCTAATAGATAGAGCACCTGAATTAATCTGAAAAGTAATCATATTTTTTAAATCTTAGAACATATATAGTTATGTAAATAGGGGGTTACATTTCTTTTTAAAAAATATATATTTTATTGATTTTTTTTACAGAGAGGAAGGGAGAGGGATAGAGAGCCAGAAACATCGATGAAAGAGAAACATTGACCAGCTGTTTCCTGCACACCCCCCACCGGGGATGTGCCCGAAACCAATGCACATGCCCCTGACCAGAATCGAACCCGAGACCCTTCAGTCCACAGACCAACGCTCTACCACTGAGCCAAACCGGCTTCGGCAGGGGGTTATGTTTCTTATGTATAAATAGGGGGTTAAGTTTTTCTTAAAGTTTCCTTTAAAAAGCTTGTGCAAAGTGACAGGGGAGGTGACTCAGCTGTGAATTCAGCAAACAAAACCAATAAGCCTGGTCAGACCAACCCACCAGGAGTCAAAACATCATCTCATCATCATCTCATCACCTGATTACTGAAGGACAATTGCTGACATCTGCAGACCCCCAAGGCTGCACGTAGCTGCATCCTGCTCCCCAGTCCCACTCCCCTTTCCTCCTGCCCCCTTCCCCTTGCTGGAAAGTAGGCTTTGATGCCTGTAAGCGCCCTGTCTTCTTGGTTAGCTAGCCTTCTCAATAAATGCTTCCCAATAATATGATTCAACCCTGCCTTCGTTATTGGACACAGTGACAGGCAGCCCGAGCCCAACCGGGGGTTTCCCGGTCACAGTCTGAGGCTCAGGGGTGGACAGGGCAGACCTCAGTGATGGGGTGATGTGTGTTGTACGCATTACTTGATTTTTCTTTAAGCTGAAAGCTTGAGAACTTATTCCTTAAGGTCAAGAAATGTGTCCTCAGCTGCATCAAAAGACTCTATCAGAGAGCCCGGAGTCAGCCCCGAGAAAATGGGAAAGTCATCTGTGCTGGTGTCTCCCCCTCTCCTTCCGGGAGGCTTGTTCCCCTTCTGAAAGGGCACCTGAGAAGCAGCCAGCAGATCCTGGCGGCCTGTGGCTCGGTACCACCAGATCAGCAGGCCCTGCCACCCTGAGATGGGAACAGCACTGGGAGGGGGAAGGACATGGCGTCTGAAAGCAAGGAGACTTGGGTTCTGCTCCTAAGTCTTGGGCAAATCCCTGAACCTCTCCGACCCTGATTTCTCAATGATTAACAGGATTTTTCTTATTTCTGTGATGGGTTTGGGAATTGAGCAAATAACAAATGTGAGGAGAATTTCCTAAGATGTTTCTGGTGTCTTCTTACTGACAGTTGTGATCATCCTCCTGGCACTGGAGCACGGACCAGGGAAGACAGTGAGGGGCCCGGGGGACGGGCAGGGGTGGGCAGGGGCTCTAATGGGGAATCTGCCCCAACCTCTCTGGGAGGAAGAACCTCCCCCCTCTGGGCCTCAGACTCCTCACCTAGGTATCGGCTCTAACAATCTGAGTCTCAGAATTTCTCAGGACGGGTGTGTGGAGGACAGAAGCAGGAAGTGGCTCTGGGGAGCCATTCACCTCACCAGGCCAAAAATACCAGCTCATTGAGAAGCACAGATGGCTCTCTCCTTGTCGGTGCTGCATCCTGATTTCTACTCTCGCCATGCTGCTGGCACACAATGTGTTTTAAGAATCAACGGCAAAGGCAGCTGGCAGCTGGTTTCCTGGTGCTACCTAGCGCTTCCCAGGCTCCCAAACAGGAGCTCAGGTTATCGCAGAGGCTGAAAACAGGCAGCAGCCAGGGGTGGGCCAGCAAAGAAGTATAGAGAGTATTTGTCTATGTGCACCCCAATGTCCTCCCCCAGTGTCCCCAAATATCCCCATTAGAAAGCTATTCCTTTGGTGTTAGCACTATCCCATTCCCACTCACTCTTAAAATACAACCAAACACAGCACATTAAGCCCAAAGTCCTGGGACTTTTCAAACGTCTATAGCTGTACCTTTCAGTCTCCCATGAGAAGGCCTCTTTCTCAGTCCATCTACTCCCTGTCTCCTGGGGTGAACACATTCAGACCCGTCACTTCACCTACTATCTACATGCTCAGCCGTCTCAAACCTACATCTCCAGCCAAGATTCCTCTCCGTGCTTTCAGGCCCTTATAACCCACTGCTTCCCAGACAATCCAAGTGACCCATAACCACCTCGAATCAAGGAGTCCATAGACCTGTCCCACCTTCCTCAGATGGTCCCTTTATCAATGACACCAAAAACCTGGCGGTCTTATTTTTCTCTCCAGTTGCTCTCATTCCCCCCACCCAGTCACGCAGTCCTGTCACTTCTACCTTGTAAGCAGCCTGCAGCACGGTCCACTGTCATGATTCACTTGCCTAGTTCAGGTCTAATCATTTTCCAAAAAGGACTAAGCGACTGTGATTAAATTAGGGATCTTATGATGGGGAGATAGCTGGATTATCCAGGTGAACCTAAGTGCTATCACATGTGTCCCTATAATGAGGGAGACAGAAGGAGAGTTGACCCAGGCAGAGGAGGAGGAGGCAAGTGATCACAGAGGCAGAGACTGGAGTGATGTTGCCACAAGCCAAGGAATGCAGGCAGCCATTCCAAAGCTGGAAGAGACAAGGGATGGATCCTCCCCTAGAGCCTCTGGAGGGAGCATGGTCCTGTTGACACCCGGGTTTTGGCCCAGTGAAACTGCTTTCAGATGCTGGCCTCCGGAATGGTAAGAGAACAAACTTGTTGCTTTATGCCACCAGGTTTGTGGTGATTTGGTACAGCAGCTCCAGGAAACTAATCCACCCCCAGCCCCAGGCCAGATGAGGTTCACTAGGACACCTGCCATGTCATGTTGTAATTTCTGTCCTCATGTCTGTTTCCCCAACATGCTATACTGTGTATCTTTAAGTACAGATAAAATAATGAGGCTTTAATAAATATTTGATGAGGAAAAGGAACAAATGAATGACATTACCCACTGCCTGGCCTGACCCATGAGAATCCAACATATTTGGGCTGTCATCATACTAGGCCCACCTCCCTCACCTCAGACCTCCAAATGCCAACTATTTGCTGAACTGTGATGCAGACTCTGCACCCTAGGACTTGGCTTGATCATGTTTCTAGAGCCACTGTCTCCAGCTCAGCCATAGCTTCAGGCCAGCGTGTATGAGAATCATCTGAGGGCTTGTTAAACTTGCAGTTTCCTGGGCCCTAACCAAAGTCTCTCAGCCAATGGGCTTATGAATCTGTAATTGGGAAGGCTCTCCTACTCAGCACACCCCAGCCAGGGTATGCCAATTCAGACAAGATAAATAAGGACTAAGCTTTGAGCAAAACGTGTTCCAATGCTACCCTCACCGATCTTGTCCCAAGCCCAGGCTCACTGCTTCTCCCCTTCTGCCTAGGCTATGGAGAACTGACCTTCATGTCTTGCCCCTGAATCTCAAAGCAAGTCACTACTCCTCAGAGTCAAAGATTAATTAAGAAGTTCCTCGGCAAGTCCAAAGAGGTCTAAGTTCAGGAATCTGGAGAGTTTCTATAGCTACAGCAGCATGACATTGAACAGTGGACACTTCTGGTTCATCTGGCTACCATTTTCCTCCATCCTCACAGAAGCCCAAATTTGTTTAGCTCTCTAACCCCCAACCCCCTCAAGACCACTCCTGAATGACTAAAAGAAAAAAGGATTACTCTAAGCTCATGGTGAGAACCCTATTTCTCTTCTAGCCTGTGGAGTTCAAGGAATGGTTTCCTGTGGGATTTCTGGGAGAGATTTCTTTCTCTTTAGAAGAGTCTTGGAAACCAGTGTCCCGCTCCACAGGGTGCAGTCCCTGCTGCTACCAGCAGCTGTCCTACAACAGGAGTGAACCAGCCTTGGATGGAGCTGACTTTGGGATAACAGAAGGAATCAGAGTCTTGAAGACATGGTTATGCTGCTAGAAGAGCCATTCCCAAAGCCTTACTGCCCACTCAACTTCTTCACATATGGCTGCATGTTACTGATGCATCCTGATGACCAACCACTCTTCTGGAAAGAGCCTCCTCTTGGAGACCTGCTCCATGACTTAGACATTTGATCAGCCAAAGGACTAGACTCACAGCTGAATAAAACTGTGTGGTCTGACCTCTGCAAACTCAGAGATAGGGCTTACATCCCTGGCCCATCCTCACTGCTCCTGGGATGTTTATTTCTAGAAGGACCTGGCACGAACACACCTATAATGATGGGTGCCATCTACACCCAGCTGGTTCTGCATGTCAGATCAGGATGGAGCAACAGCCTCTGCTTTTTGTCTCTGCTAACAAAGGAAGTAGAGAATGGGGTCTGTCATCACTTCTGGGCAGATATGGGACCAACAGGGCGTCTATTTACAATTTTAAGGGAATGGAAAGGAGACTCGGCTTCAAGACTGTGATTGGAGCTATGTCTGGGCAGTACTTTTTCAGGACCAGCTTGCTGGAGTAGCTTAAGCAAGTCACTTCAAAATAGCATCAATCCTTTGCTGGTGGACCCTGGCAATGGGGTGGGGAGGGGTAGAGGCAGGCTCCATCTTTGCCTGGCCCACCTGTGGCCCCTCTGCAAAAAGAACTGCAAAACAGCCCGGTGACAAAGTGACTGGTCTTCTAGAGTCCGATGTGATGGATCAGGTCACACCTGCACTGCTGGCAAGCTTCACCTCTTTGAGCTTTAGTTTCCTGGTCATTGAGATTGTGGTGACAGTACCCATTTCAAGGCCAGATGTAAGGATTAAATGTCATGACCCCTGTCACTGAGGACACGCTAGGTACTAAATAAATGACAGCTCTTATTGTGATGTTTTCTTGTTATTATCTGCTCTTAATTTTAGAGGGGGCGTCCTAAAAGCACAGGACGTGGCAGGCACTTCCCAAGCATGTGGACAGAACAGCCAGGCCAGCTGGTCACTGTACGAGGGGCACTGTGATTTGCCAACTGTCGGGACTATGACTAAACACTTAAAGGAAAAGATGGCCTAGAGGTGGGACCCAATGAACCGCGGCAGGAACTGCACGGCGAGGCAGACGAGAAGGAATTCTAACAGCTAGAAACTGAGCAGAGTCAGCCATCTGCCTTTCGGGGTCTGACAGACTTCCCATGGAAAGCGTTGGTCTTTTCATTAAGTCATTGGGTAGTCAGACAACACTGTTCCCTGTCCCCTCATTTTAGACCCCAGGAACCAGGGGTCCAGGAGAGGAGGGGACACGCCAAAGACAGACAGGGGTTGAGGGTTACGCTGGAATTACAACTGAGGGCTCCTGATACCAAAGTCCATTGTTCTGATCCTTGAGGGAATTGTGACTAATGGTGTTGAGTTTGCTATGACAGGTCATATTTCTCCAGATTTATTTGTTTATTTGAACTAGAGTGTCCTTTCTGCACTCACTTGGCAAAATTGTGGAGGAGGCACAGGGCTGTCCTCAGCCTCCCTGCCCTCCTCCCCATTCTCTTCTCTCAGCAGACAGCAGGGTTCCCCAGCTGCCTCAGCTCACTCCCCTCACCTGTTTCCATCAGGGGTTATCACAATGTGTCATTATTTGATGGGTTATTTACTTATTTTCCGTGTATCTTCCCCCACTGGGTTGTACACTCCAAAAAGGGCTATGTCCCCGTGCCTAAAACAGTATTTGGTACACAGTATGTGCTCAATAAATATATGTTCAAGAAACCAACCAACCAACTCACTCACACTGGGGCAGTTAGGCCTCACCATGTTCCCTCCCATGGTGTAACGTAAATTGTGAAAGAGGATCCTTAGGGAAAGCAGGGGTGGACTGGGAGGAGGGGACTAAGATGTGCTGAGCACTTTCTGAGGGCCAGGCCCTGAGCCAGGTTGATGCACATTATCCATGACAATGGTCAGACATGGCTGATCCCCTTGACAGCTAATGCTTAACCCACAGCAACAAGTCTCTGTGGAAGGAATTAAGGCATGGTAGAAATCAAGACAATATTTTTGGTCTGAGAATGGAATCTTCCTGGTGCCTCTTTTAGCACACTTTATTGGCAATACTTGCTTTGTCTATCCATAGAAGGAGCCTACTTTGAACACCATGACCATAGCAACTATCACTGTCATCTAGACAAAAGGAATCCTAGGAATTTTAAGGACATTGTCCCATGGCTGCCTGACAAGCCCAAAGTAGCTGCGAATAAATCTAAAAGAGTCATATCTCCAAAACAACTGTGGGGATGACTTTTGTCATATGGATTGAGCAAAATCATCCTATTCAAAGGAAGCCCACACAGTTTTTAAGAAGATTCAATATGAGAAAGTGCTGCCTGCTTGAAATTGTTTAAATTTAGGTCCCCAATTTTCTATAGACAGGAGGCAGACAGAGAAAGCTACCTTGCTGCAAATGCAGGCCATTTCCCAGGAGTCCGAGAGGGTGGACCTAAGAGCCACATAAAAAATCAACTGGGGAACTGCTACTTCCAGGGGGCAGGACCGACCTAATCGAGGAATAGGCCCCACTTTCCTGCTGGAGGACCTGTCAACAACAGACCAGCTGGATTGCAGCACGGCCATGAACCAGTGACTGGCATTTGCTCCCCATTCTTTCCCCTTTTGAATAAGCATGTCCATTACATTTATCTTTGCCTGTCTCACCAATGCATTTTGTGCAGCTCCTCTGTTGCACTAGTCACATTGTAAGTGCTTCAACAGCCACATGTTGCTAGTATCTACTATATTGGACAGTGCAGATATAGAGCATTTTTATCATCATAGCAACTTCTACTGCTTGGGCATTATCTAGAATATAGAAAGACTCCTAGGAATTAAAAATAAAAATAAAAAAACAGCCCAAACAAAACAAAGGCCAAGTATATATTCAGAGAAAAGTAAAGGTATCTGTAATAATAAAAGTGTAATATGCAAATCAACTGAATGGCAGTCCAGATGTCCTTCCAGATGACCTTTGGGATGAAGCCGGGGCTGCAGCCATGGAATTGAGGCAGCCGCCACAACTGTGAAGGCCTACTCTTGCACAAATTTCATGCATCAAGCCTCTAGTATGGTCCCATATGAAAAAAAATGTGGAAAAATACACTGTGTATCAATGGAAAACAATAGAGCAAAGAAAATAATCTTGGATAAATTTCTTTTTAAAAAATACATTTTTATTGATTTCAGAGAGGAAGGGAAAGGGAGAGACAGATAGAAACATCAATTATGAGAGAGAATTACTGACCAGTTGCCTCTTGCACGCCCCTTCAGGGGATTGAGCCAGCAACCTGGGCATGTGCCTTTGACTAGAATTGAACTCATGACCCCTCAGTCCGCAGGCTGATGCTCTATACACTGAGCCAAGCCAGCTAGGGCTTAAATAAATTTCAAAAACAAAACCTTGAGCAAAAGAAATGAGCCTAGCCGGTTGCTCCAGTGATTAGTGTGTCTGCCACAGACTGAAGGGTTGTAGGCTCAATTCTGGTCAACAGCACGTGTCTTGGTTGCAGGCTCAATCTCCAGCCCCAGTAGGGGCATATGCAGGAGGCAACCAATTGATGTCTGTCTGTCTGTCTGTCTGTCTGTCTGTCTGACTCTCTCTCTCTCTCTCTCTCTCTCCTTCCCTTCCACTCTCTCTAAAAATAAATGGGGGAGAAATATCCTTAGGTGAGGCTTAATAACAACAACAAAAGTGAAACACCAAAAAATATCCTATATAATAAAGATGTAATATGTAAATGGTCGTTACGCCGTGAAGCATAATGACCCACCACATAACGACCGGATCACGGATCGACAGGAGGGTGGGACAGCAAGCTACAAGCTACAAGCTGGCTGCAGAGAGCTACAGGAGGGGGCAGGGCAGCAAGCTATGAGGGAAAAGAGGGCACAGAAGGAGCTACATGAGCAGCAGCGAGCTAATGAAGAACGGATTCATGCACAGGGCTACTAGTATTTAATAAGATTCCATGTATATAATATTCAAACAGGCAACACGAAGCATTAAAATTGGGAATGCATACATAGATGCTAATACTAAAGAAAAGCAAATAAAGGTTAACACAAAAATCAAGGTAGGGGTTAGTTATCACAGAGGGAGAAAAGGATGTGATTGAGGGGGTGCACACTGATAGTTTTATTTATTTATTTTTTTACCAACGTGGTGACCTATGAGTTGTTTTAACATAAATATGTTTTATCTTTCTATATTTGATATTTATTTTTCTCATTAAGAACACACAAACTTCTACTTCTGGTAATGACAGATTAGGTAATTCAGATTAACCCTTCCAGTGTGAACAACTACAAAAGCTGAATAAAATAATGATGATAACAATAATAAGTTTCCTTCGGGGATTCATAAAGCAGGAAAGAATGACCAGGTCATGATTTGGAAGAAAATATAATGCAGAAAGCTGAGTGTTTGGGGCTACTTTCTCCAGGGGCAATTTGCTAGTTCAGGAAGAGAGAGAGCTAAGAGGCTGAGAGTGTTAATAATACTCCAGAGCCCTAACTGGTTTGGTTCAGTGGAGAGAGGGTCGGCCTGCAGACTCAAGGGTCCCAGGTTCAATTCCGGTCAAGGGCATCTACCTTGGCTTCAGGCACATATCCAGTAAGGAGTGTGAAGGAGGCAGCTGGTCGATGTTTCTCTCTCACCGATGTTTCTAATTCTATCCCTCTTCCTTCCTCTCTGTAAAAAATCAATAAAATATATTTTAAAAATAATACTAATACTCCAGACATTTTGCCAGGGGAGAGGACCAAAGTTAAAGTCCAGGGACCACCACAGAGGAGCCGTGGCCACTCTCCTTGCCATGTGGACCTGGAAACCTGAATGGCTGCCTTAGGAGAAAGAAAGAATAGAAAGTAGAGCAGCTTGGAAGGCTCTGCAAACCAACTTTCAATCATCTCAGTGCCTACAACTGGCTCAAGTTCATCCTGAATCTCTAAAGCCCTTGATGCCTTCCAAGAGCATACACAGAGGCTCCTTGGAAGAGGAATAATCCAAGGCCTACATCACTGGGTTTATTCTAAGAATGCAAAGGTTGGACTGGCCTGGCAGTGGTGTCTTCAGCAGCACCAGTGCTGGATGTGCTGGAGGTGGCTGCCCTAGTGGCGGCAGAGTCACTGGTGGCAGTGGGATGGGGTACTGTAGTGGCAGTGGTGCCCACGGGTGTGTGAAATGGCAGATTTCAAGGAGTTGAGGAATATGGCTCTTGGGCTACAAGTGTTACTAGGCTTTGCTGGGTGAACTAAAAGCAGGTGCAAGCATGACCTCCTGATGAGGGTGCCACATTGACTGAAGGGCGGCTGCAGCCCTGCGGCTCAGGCTGAAATCTGAGAATCGTACAGACACGGACACCCACGGCTCTTGACGGACTTTCTAATGTATCCACGATCAAAGCATCAGCTTTCCATTTGGATGGTGGCCCACCACCTGTAGAGCCTGAGGAGGCTGTGGCTGGAATCCACTTCAGTTACACTTCACTCACTGTGCCTCTGTTTGTTCTGTGTTGCCTCCAGATACCTACTAAGCGCACACTTAGATGCAGCAGCCATCCCCCAAGGCCTCTGGTCCAGACTGTTGTGCAGTTAAAAACCTTGTTCTTTTATGACGTTCCTGATGTTCTCATCAAGCCCATGAGTTTAAAGCAGTATTCAACAATTTCAAGAGAAGTTTTTATTTTTGGTCTGACATTTCAACTATTGTAGTTAAGAGAGAGAGCATATCCAGAGATTTATTTATTTATTTATTTATTTATTTTTATTTTTTTGCCAGGTGGTAGGAGAAATTATATAGTCCAAGTTCAGCAGAGACTTTGCTTGGCAAAAATAAGTTGTCCCCAGGAAGTTAACTATCTCAACAGTCTATGTATAAAAGCAAACGGGAAGCTTTTTATTTTACCTGGCTACGCACCACCACCTAAAAATGAGATCGAACAGAGGCACCCTCTGAACATTACATGTCTAGTAAGGTTATTTTCACCTGTGCCAAACCAGAGTTCCATTTCTTGGGCATCAGAAATTGGAAAGTTAAACTTACTGCAGATCCTGATAGTGAAGTTGCCACAGCTAGTCTTAAGGGCATGGTCGGCAAACTGCAGCTTGCGAGTCACATGCGGCTCTTTGGCCCCTGGAGTGTGGCTCTTCCACAAAAAACCATAGCCTGGGCGAGACTATTTTGAAGAAGTGGCATTAGAAGAAGTTTAAGTTTAAAAAATTTAGCTCTCAAAAGAAATTTCAATTGTTGTACGGTTGATATTTGGCTCTGTTGACTGTTGAGTTTGCCAACCACTGCCTTAAGGTATCCTTGATGTGCCCTTTAGGGAACATGAGGCTGGCAATCCCACACTGAGCAGTGGTTTGTGCACACCTCTAGTGTTTTGATGCTGCTCTTTATCTGCAAATGCATGAGAAGGAGCCACCTGGATTTGTCTTGTGCGTGTCAAAAAACTGCCTATGAACGTCTAATTTTAGATGGGCTTTTTATGGAAATTCTCAGTGACTGTTCTGATGTGGATGAGATCAAATTCCAAGAAGATGGCTCTTGGTGTCCAATGAGACAAAGAAAGAAACTATGAGAGTATCCAGCCAGCCCTGTGCAAAAATAGAAAGTTCAAGTGTCCTCAGTAATCTTGATCAGTGACTTAGACAATGAGGCAGCAAGAAGAAAGCGGATGTGATCGACTGAACAACAGAAAGCTCTTCTGATGAAGCGGAAGACCCTCCTGCCAAAAGGAAGTGCATCTCTATGTCAGAAACACAGGGCAGCCCAACCAAAGGGGTTCTCACATATGAGGGAGCTCCTGCTGCTATTCCACTTCCATGAGCAGACTACACAGTGCCGTTCCACCACATGCAAATAGCAAGCACGTCATCAGATTTGCGGGATTTGGATTTTCTTTCCCTTATTCCAGTTGATTCCAGGTCTCACATCACCCTCGGCAGCAGGCAGTACGTCTGTCACCAGCAGCCCCCATGAAAGCAGTCCTCATGTAGCTCATGCAGCAGCAGGAGGGAGACAGGGTCACAGCCAGCAGTGGAGGGAACATTCCTGACATCGACTCATTTGTACTAAAGGAGGACTCACCCGATGCTGGGAATCATTCATCAAAACTGCTCTTCCTTAAACCTCTGGCCCGGAGAAGCTATTTTTTTTTTTGTAACAATTCCTTTGATATTTATTGAAACATCAAGTGGATACTTTTGCTTTCTGAGAGAGGAACACAAACTGCAGCAAGGACCAAATGACACACAGGATTGGTCTTATTCGTGCTGTACTCTGAGCATCGGATGTGTTCAGCCATAACTGTATATTCTTGGGGGATGGATTTCAATTTCGTGTTACTAGATGGATTCTACAAACCAGTTCAATAATTTTTTTGTTGTAATAAACAGCGATAAAATTATGTAAATGTTCAATAAACGTTTTTCTATGTAAAAATATCTCATCAATGATTCTAAAACGACAGCAACTTTTATTGAATCTGATGTGATGGAAAAAAAAATATATAGGAAGAAGCTATGTTTTCCAAATGAGTCCTTTCCACAGAGATTTGTCCTATAATATTTTGTTGAACTGATGAAGTTTTGATAAGTGGCCAAAGCTTGGGTTCCACTTTCCCTCCTGACCCATCAAAGAAAAATGGCCTCTGTGTCACCCATTTTCCCCTGGTTGTCATTCACACTTCGATAATGTTTGCTCCCGAAAGCAGAGAGAAGGCCTAGGATCTGGCTGCTCTTTATTAGTGAGTATGTTGAAGAACACACTATCCAGATCCTATTCTGATTTTTGATAATTGAACATTCTCATTTGAGAGATTTCTACATATTTCGGGGTTTGCCTTCTCAAAAAAAAGAAATTCTATGCAGCTATTAAAGGAAATGTTTGTAGAGTAAGGGGGCTGGAATATCTGTCAGAATTTTGTTCATACTGTCCAGAAATATTGAGAGCTTGGATACGGTGAAGTATTGTACAAATTTAGGGGAGGTGGGGATAACAAAGTTTAATTTGTTCTTAAGAACTTCTTTTGCTTTTTTACTTTAAAGAATAATATTGTTGAAACTTCTCAGATTTTAGTAACAGTGACCAAGAAAATACGTTTTAGATCTCTGGTCCTATTTAAAGAAAAAGCAAATAACAGGAGATATGGAGGGCATCCGATTTCCTCTCTCATTTTTTAAAAGAGAAATATTTTACTTTTTTAAAGGGAAATCTTTCCTGAAACCACAAAACACAAAACAGAATCAGAAAATGTTTGAATTTAAGCAAGGAAGAGGTTAAGAGGGACCTGACCCCCACTTTGGAAACCACTGTCTTATAGTGTGTGTTTGGTTTTAAATCCCTCAGAAAACTGAGTTTTAACCTTAGAGAAACATTTTCATCCAAATTTTATATTTCATCCAAATTCTATATTTCCTTTCTCTTCATTTGGCTTCCTAAATACTTTTTGAGTGCTCAAGACAACTTTCTCTCCCTAAGCTGTCTCTACTTTAAATAAAACATGTTTTTATTGATTTTAGAGAGAGAGGAAGGGAGAGGGAGAGAGAAAAGCATTGATATGAGAGAAACAGCTACATTAATTGGCTGCCTCCTATATGCCCCCTGCTGGGCATGTGTCCTGACTGGGAATCAAACCAGTGCATGGCCAATGCTCAACCACTGAGCCACACTAGCCAGGCTGTCTCTATTTTAATCCCCTTTTTGTAAAATGACTAATCTGATTCTCAAGCTGAAGTGCCCAGATGAAGAGTATAAGGACAGGAAAAAAAGGCATTTCTTTTTCTTTGCTGCCGCCTTACACAATTTATGAGAAGCAACTGGTAATTAATCTCCAAGTATGTTAGCTCCTCTGATTCATACTCTGTTTAAACTGCAAGACAAGGTACTCTCTTGCATACATACCCCTCCTCCCCCACTGCTGGTTTTGTTTCTTTGTTTGTTTGTTTACAACTCAGGGAAATTAGTAGAAAGTTCTTTGCCCCCCTCCCCCTTCAAACAAGCCTCTTTTGAACTCTTCATAACTTCTGCTCCAAGAATGTTTTACAGGCTTTGCAAAAATACTGATAAGACATCTCCCTAGGACATCTGCCAGGACTGTCTCCTGAAGAACTAACAAACTCTTCAAAGATGATCCCCCTAATGTCTGTTCAGTTTCAGCCCCCAATCTTCCTCCCTTCCTGTCACCTAGCCAAGGCTTTAAGGGGGGGGGAGGGGAAGCTGGGGCATGGAAGGGGGCAGCTTTTGTTCTTGACCTTGGTCCCTTCCCTTCAGGGAAAGTAAAAACAAACTTTCTCTCTGTACCTATCTCTTCTTTCAGTTGTGAAGAGCACCAATTTCAGTGAGAAACAGACGCATTACTCTAGGGTTGGTGCACTCCAGGGAGGTGCCCGGTCAGTGCTTGGTTTTTACACCTCCTCAAGTTTTCCTGGCCTCTGTGCACCTTTTGTACTGATTCAAGTTCATATGATTTTCTTTGTCATCCCTTCTTTGGCTGCATCATCCCCTTCGTGCATTACCCTTTTTGGAGAGCTGCTTATTATTAATTCATGGAAAATAAACCTCTTGCAACACTTGAGGCACTGTTCCCAGTTTTATCTTGTCATTGGATTCCCAATCCATGTTACAGTCCTTTGATCCAGATACAGAATTTCTTCATAATAAAATTTTATGTTGCTGCTTTAAATGCAGATATAATGTCTGTTAACTTTGTAATAATATAGAAAAAGTAACCTGATTCGTGTGTATAATTTGTTAACGAAGAAATGTTATATGTTTGTTATTTATTACCTTTTAAATTCTCAGAAATTCCCCTTCCAAATTTAACCAACAGAGTTTTATAAGGCAAATGAAACATTAATAGAAATTATTTCACTTATTTGGTTGTTATAATGGATACCTTTATGCTTTCATAGTTGTGATTTGTTCCTTTTGATATTTTATGTGTTGTTTTAATGTGCATTTTTGGTGCCTTCCACGGAAATTACATATAAATTTTTAATTTATCTCATGCAAAAAAATAAAGACAAAGTAAATAAAAATGCAAAGTTGGTTTAACAACAGAAAGATCAATTATGTGATGCAATTTTAACATAATTAAGGGAAGTCTGTATTATCTACATAGATACAAAATATGTATTTAATAAAGACATCAACAACCATTAATAATTTTTAAAACTCCTAATAACGTAAGAAAATAGGGAACTTTCTGAATCAGGTAATGGATATTCTCAACAAAGTACTATAAAAATTATACTATTGGTAAAATATTGAAAGCTTCCCTATGCTATCATCACTTCTATTCAACATTATACTTTAGGTTCAAGCCAGTACAACAAAGAAAAATAAATAAATAAAACTATAAAAATTGTAAAGAAATAAAATCAAGTGAACAGAATATGAGAAAATAAATGAAATTTAACTGCTACTTCACACCATATTTTAAACCAATGGTTTTCAAGTGAGGGCAATTTTGCCCCTCTATGGAACACTTAACAATTCTTGAGACACTGATTTCCATGACTGGAGAGGGACTGTCCAATTAGCATCTAGTGAGTAGAGGCTAGGTACACTGCTAAATACCCAACATTGCTCAAGACAGCCTTCAAAAACAATGAGTTATCTGGTCTAAAATGCCCGGAGTGCTGAGGATGAAAATGCCTAGGTTAAATCAACTCTAGATCTCCTGTAGATATAAAGGGGGAAAGTAAATTTGAAAATCTAAAAATAAATAAATAAGAAAAGTAAAGCAAAAAAAGCTTCTAGATAATACAGGATAATATATCCTTGACCTTGAAATAGGTAAAGACTGATTAAACAGAAAACCCAAAGCATCCACAATGAAAGGAAATATTGGTAAAATAAACTACATTAACATTAAGAACTTCTGTTCAAAAGCTACTATGAAGGAGTAAAGAATAGAAGATATTTGCAATATACATAAAAATCAGAGGACTCTTAGCCAAAGTATATAAAGAACCTATACAAGTCATTAAAAAAAAAAACAAACCCATTGGCAATAGACTTGAACTTCATAAATTAAGATATATAAATGACCAATAAATTTATAAAAAGATCCCAATCTCATTAGTAATTTTAAAAAGAAAATTAAAACTATAATGAGATACCACTATTCTACCACCAGAATGACTAAAATTAAAAAGACTGGTAATACTATCTTGGCAAGGACATGGAAAAACGTGAACTTCATATACTGCTAGCAGGCAAATGTTCTTATAGCTCTATCCACTGAACAAAACTGGGTAGGGCTAAATTCTATTTCTTAACCAGGTATGCTAATTTTGTGAAAACGTATTAACTGTATAATTTGTGCATTTTTCTTTATATACATTATCTATACTTCAATATATGTAGTACAAAAATTAAGTGCAAATAAAATAGAAAATAATAATAATAATAAGACCAGTATTTAATGAAATAGAAAACAAATGCACAACATAGAAAATTAGTTGGGTTTTTGAAAAAAATCCTAGGATGAAAAATTAAGAAAAGGGGCAAAGGTAAAGAATCAATTTGGGGAATATGAAAGAGATCATCAATACAGACCCACCAGAAACATGAAAAATCGTGAGATATTATTAACAATACAAACAAAATAGGACCAGAGGCATGGATACATGGAACAGATCTGAGGATGGGAAGAAATCAATCAAAGAATATGTACATATATATGCATAACCAATGGACACAGACAATAGCATGGTAAAGGCCTAAGGGTGGTGGGACAGGGTGGAGGAAACAAAGGAGGGGGGAGGGAAGATATCTGTAATAGAGTCAACAATAAATGTCATAAAAAATAATATACAATAGCTCTGAAAACTTTATTTTTTTAAAGAATGTCGATTCTTCCCAATTTGGTCTATTGTTTCAACTCAATCCCAAACTCCCAGCAAGTTAGGCTGAGGTATCAACCTAAAGTTCATATGGGAGAGGATAAAGACTCAGAATAGCCAACACAACATTTAAAAGAACAAAATCAGAGGGCTGACACACTTCCAAACTTTAAGACTCACTATAGAGTTACAGAAGTCGAGACAGTGTGGTATCAGTAAAAGAATAGGCAAATAGATTAATGGAACGGCATAGAGAGCTCAAAAATAGACCCACACAAATAGTTAACCAACTGTTGACAAAGAAGCAAAGACAATTCAATGCAAAAAGGACAGCTTTTCAACAAATGATGCTAAAATAACTGGACACCACATGCAAAAAAATAAATAAATCTAAATGCAGACCCATACCTTTCACAAAATTTAGCTCAAAAGAAATCAGATCTAAATGTAAAATGCAAAACTATAAAATTTTTAGAAGATAACATGAGAAAAATCTAGGTTTGGTGATGATTTTTTTAGATACAACACCAAAAGTTTGACATATGAAAGAAAAACTGGTAAATTGGACTCTATTAAAATTAAAATCTTCTGCTCTGTGAAAGACACTGTTAAAAGAATTAATAGACAAGCCACAGATTGGAAAAAAAACGTATTTGCAAAACAATCTGATAAAGAACCAGTATCCAAAACATACAAAGAACTCTTAAACTCAATAAGAAAACAAACAAACCAATTTAAATACAGAGAAAGATCTGGACAATTATCAGTGAAGATATACAGATGGCAAATAAGCATATGAAAAAAATGCTCAAATTTATATGTCATTAGTGAATTGCAAATTAAAATGATACCACTACCCACATATTAGAATGTCTAAAATTCAAAAACTAACAATACTAAATTCTGATGAGGATGTGAAGTCTCATTCATTGCTGATGGGAATGAAAAATAACCACTTTGGAAGAGAGTTTGGCAGTTTCTATAAAACTAAACATTCTCTTACATAGCAGTTGTGCTTTTTGATGTTTATCCAAATTAATTGAAAACATATTTCCACACAAAAACCTGCATATAGATGTTTATAGACACTTTACGCAAAAGCTGCTAAAACATGGAAGCAACCAAGATGTTCTTCAATATGTGAATGGATAACTGTAGGAATTTTGGTTACTAATCAAAACAATGGGATATTATTCAGCAATAAAAAGAAATTTAGTTACAAACCACAAAAAAAGACATGTAAGAATCCTAAATACAAATTCTAAGTGAAGAAGCCAATCTGAAAAGTCTACACACTGTATGATTCCAACGATATGACATTCTGAAAAAAGCAAAAACAATAGAAACCATCAAAAGATCAATGGTTGGCAGAGGTTCGAGAAAGTGGGTCAAGATGCACAGATTTTTAGGGCAGTGAAATTATTCTGCATGATACTGTAATGATGGATTCATGACATTATACATTTACATTTGCCAAAACCCAGAGAATTGTACTACACAAAGAGTGAACCTTAATGTAAAGTATAGACTTTAGTTAATAATAACACACTAGTATTTATGCATTAGTTGTAACAAATATACCACACTATAATTCAAAATGTTAATAATAGGGGAAACACTATGTGTGTGTGTGTGTGTGTGTGTGTGCGCGCGCGCGCGCGCGCATGCGTGCATAACAGAGGTAGTATATGGGAACTCTGCACTATCTGCTCAATATTTTTAAAAAATAAAAATTCTTTTAAAAATGTGCTCAACCTCATTGAGCATGATGGAAATGCAAATTAAGCTATAATGAGATACCACTAAAAATCTGCCAGAAGGACTAATACAAAAAAGACATAATATCAGATGTTGGCCAAGATCCAGTCACATATTGAAACCAGAATCTCATGCAAGTAAAGGAGGAAATATGAATTGGTAAAATCACTTTAATGAAGACAAGCATATCTGTACTTTATGACCCAGCAATTCCATTTCCAGATATATACCTAACAGAATGTCTGTGCCAGGAAGACATATATACAAGAATGTTTAGAGCAGCATTATTCACAAAAGCCTCTCCGAATCTAATTTACAAAATGAGAAAAATAATAACCCCCCTCAGGATAGTTGTAGGATTAAATATCATCTATACAAAGTGCTTAGCACCCTGCCTGGCACCTGGCACCTTGGTCAATGGAAGCCATTGCTTATTATTTGTGGGTGGCATATTCAGGCTTTCAGTTGCAAAAACACAAAAGTTTACTGTGGCCCTGGCTGGGTAACTCAGTTGATTAGTGTCTTCCCAATACACCAAGGTACAGGTTTGATCTCTGGTCAGGGCAGATTCAAGAATCAACCAATAAATGCTTATATAAGTGGAACAACAATTCATTGTTTTTTTTTTCCCCTTCCCTTCTTCCCTTCCCTTCCCTTCCCTTCCCTTCCCTTCCCTTCCCTTCCCTTCCCTTCCCTTCCCTTCCCTTCCCTTCCCTTCCCTTCCCTCTCTCTCTCTCTCTCTCTCTCTCTCTTTCTCTCTCTCTCCTCTCTCTCTCTCTCCCCCCCTTCCCTTCCTCTCCTTTCTTCTCCCCTCCCCTCCTCTTCCTCACTCTCTATAAAATCAAATTTTTAAAAATTTATTCTGATTGACCAAAGCAAAAGAAGGAATTTACTGATGAGACATTGCACAGTTCTCTGAATCTAACACACACAAAAATGGAAAATTGAGCTCAAAAAATAGCCAGAAACCAGGAGGGTAGATGGCAAAAGCACAGCCCAGGTCAGGATCCTGTATCACTTCCTCTGCCCAGCTGCCACTAGAGACCAGCTGTGGCTTCTGCTACGCTCTCAGCTTGTCCACTCCTCCTGTATGAATTATTTCTCGTGTTACCATTGTTATTGTGAGATTCCCTCAAGTTTCAAAGTGCAAGGTGGGAGCATCTAGTTGGCCACGCCTCGTTGGCCACATTTACCTGAGGGGCCAGGGACTGGGGAAAGGGAATGTCTGGTCCCCTTAGATCACTGACGAGAGAAACAGAACTATACCTATCACCAATGGAGGCTTCCCCCAAATATAAATACAGGTCCATTACAATGGACCAGCCTAAATCTTTCTTGATTCTACACCTCCACTCAATTCCTTTAGTCCTGTAGAGGCAAAATCACAAATAGTACCTGGAAACACAGCGCCCTCGAGGGATTATGGTCTAGACAGAGAAACAGACACATAAATTGTCTAACTCATACATCTTACAGTGGAATGGGTGAAGCAAGGCTGCAAGTTGAGTCCCAGGGAGTCAGCCAGGATGGCTACAGCAACCCAAGCCTCAAATCAAACCAGAAGAACTAAATCTCAATTAAATCCATTTCTGGGTGTTGCTCTAGATTGGAAGGTGTAGGTAAAAGGCCTTCTGGAAGAGTTGAGATGCAGGGGCTGACAATATCAGATGAAAAACACCAAATGGAAAAGTACAAGAGCAAGGTAGTAAATGCAATAGAGCCAAAAGCCAGGCATTATACAGGAACCAGAGAGAAGTGGAAACAAGTAGGGAAAACAAGCAAGAAAAGTCTGAGGCAAGAATCAGTGGGTGGGAGATCATAACTTGCTGTTGTGATCATTGGTTGTCAAGGATTAATGTGCCCCGTTAGTTTATTTTATTTTTTATTTTTTTAAATATATTTTATTGATTTTATACAGAGAGGAAGAGAGAGAGATAGAGAGTCAGAAACATCGATGAGAGAGAGTCATCAATCAGCTGCCTCTTGCACACCCCCCAGTGTGGATGTGCCCGCAACCAAGGTACATGCCCTTGACCAGAATCGAACCTGGGACCTTTCAGTCCCCAAGCCGATGCCCCGTTAGTTTAAAGGATCAGAGTCTAGACAGATATAACCAGCATTCTGTATCCATGGCCACGCCCCTTTGATTGGCCTGGCTGGATCACGGGTGTACACCTGAACCAAACTTGGTCAACCAGATTTCCCCTCCCAGAATCCAGAACTGGGATCCTGATAGATGGTGTCAGAAACCTCAACTAAGACTGCAAATAATATGTATTTTCTACAAGAAGAATGGGGTGGCATCTTGTCAGGCACTTCTCAGTATCACACCAGCCTAAATCTCAGGAAACTATTCTCTCCAAGCTGTATGATAACAAAATTATTTCCTAAGATCCAAACACCTGGATCCTTCCCAACACAAAATGTGATACCCATGGTAGGGATGTCAGGTACAACAACCCTTACATTTCATGACACACTATAATCTCTGGTGTTGGCCCTCTCGGCAGACGTGTGAAAGACATAGCTTTAGATCCCGTTATGAAGGGTGAAGGAAAAAGAAGCCACTTCCCCAAAGGCACAGAGAGCAGAGTCTATGGCAGATTTCTTTTTCTATGGCAACAAATCCTTACCATCCCTGCATGCACACCGCCTTGCTATACGACTTTGCTATTTTGCTTTAAGAGATGTCTATTCCTTTCCATCCTTTGAAGCTGAACTTGACCATGTGATATGCTCTGTCCAGTAGGACATTAGCAAGTGTGACCAAGGCAGAAGTTGGAAAGTGCTTGCACACTGAAGTTTGTCCTCTCTTGCTGCTGGGAACATTGAGATCCCTTGGGAGTAAGAGTAAGCTAAGCCTGGGCTAACCTCCTGTAGGATGAGATGAGAAAGAGAGAGAGAGAGAGAGAGAGAGAGAGAGAGAGAGAGAGAGAGAGAGAGAGAGAGAGGGAGGGAGGGAGGGAGGGAGGGAGGGAGGGAGGGAGAGGGAGGGAGGGAGGGAGGGAGAGAGAGAGAGAGAGGGAGGGAGGGAGGGAGGGAGGGAGGGAGGGAGGGAGGGAGGGAGGGAGGGAGAGAGAGATTTATTTGATTCAGGTATGGTCAGGCCAGCTGCCATTACAAAGATGGTTTCTTACAATTCTCAAGAGGAGGGGTCATACCACACCACAGGAGACAGGAGGGCCACACGGAGAAGCACCGGGGTCAGTCAGGAGGCAGAGGGAGCCGGTGGGAAACATGGGCAGGAGCCATTGTGGTTTCCATGGTAGGAATGGGAGGTGGGGCACAGAGGCTGTCCCAGTTACCTGGTGCCTGCCCTGGGTGAGCAGGGCAGGGGGAGAGGGACCCAGAGTGCAGGCGCTCTTCAAGAAGCCTGAATTGGTCAGTTTGCACATGACAGGTATGACCTTGCGGGAGAGTGATTTACTGTCTCTAGGAATTGGCCAACCTGGATAGGGGCAGTCCCTCCGGGTCTGCAAGGCCCCAGTATGTTAAAACATCAGAAATACAAAAAATAAGAGTATGATGAAGATGGAGAGGAGGAGAATGAAGACGATAAATTACTGCCATATATTGAAGACTTCTTTTTCAGGCAACATGCTTAGTCTCTAACATAAGGTGTTTCAATGAACCGTCACAATAATCTTAGGAGGTGTTTTATTATTATTTCCATTATACAGATAAGGAAACTAAATCTTAGACAGGTTAGATAACTTTCCCAAAGTCACACAGATAATTGGTGGTAGAGCCAGGATTTGAACCAGGAGTGTCTGGTTTTAGAGCTCAAGGTTGATGGAAGATGTTGGTTCTGGTCCCACCCAGTATGAAGCCTGAGAGAGTAGCTGATAATGAGTCCTGGCCAGGGTGCCAGGATCAGGCCACACTCACGGGCTGCCAAGGAAATGTGGAGATTACGGGTATTTAAGAATTCCTGAGGTGCAAAGCCAAGCGTCTCCCTTGTTCCAGTTCTGCCTTCCATACCTTTCTTTAACACCAGGTAGCCGCTGTTGTCTCCAGCCTTCTCTCTGCCCAGTATGGGAACCAGCCGGGAGGGCAAAGCTGGCTGAGGCAGTGCCAGGGAGCAGTGGGGAGCAGGGCCCCGAGTCGCTGAGGGCTCAGAGCCCATTTGGCACAGATTCCAGGCTGCTACTCCAGGCTGATTATTTTTTCTTTTGGGTCAAGGTATGAAGGGATACAGAGGAAAGTACTGAACAGAGATTGATGCTCTGAGCTCTCCACTGGAGAGAGCTGACTGTGGAGCACCTGAGGATGACAGACATCTCCATCGCCCTCCAGTGGCCTGTAGGACTGCGCAGGCCAGGCTGTGCACACGCCGAACAGACCCCATCTGTTGCCCACATGTGGCCCAGCAGGGCTAGGAAGACCTCCACCTAAAGTTGTCTCCCCTGTGTCTTGTAAGAACAGTGAAATCCATCGGGTAGCGTCCAGTCTTGGGGTTTAGGAGCTTTTCAAATGCTCAGAGTCCTCTGAGGAAAAGTGGAGCAGCACCTTTAGGCTTTCCAGTCATACTAGAGGCTTCCAAACATCCTAGGTTCACAATGTCCTTGGCGGGCACCGGCCTCTTTTCACAATGCCCCTAGGCTGAAAGAAATACCCAATAGTCCCTTTTATTGCAGAGTTAGGTCCAAGCAACTGACCGAGTATGTATGTCCTAGCAACAATCATACACAAAAATAAAAGAAAAAATAATCTCTTTTAATTTCATTCCTAAATAACATTAATCACTCCCTCGGGGACACGTGTGCCTGTTGGACACTGTACAGCATCTCAAACCTTGGATCCAACCGGCCATCACTACCTTCAAGTCCCATCCCACGCTGATTTCACTGGCACTCACTTTCCATCGTGGCAAACACTGAAAACCCAACTTTGCAAAGGTACATCATCATCGAAAGAAAGGGATACAGCCCTAGTTGGTTTAGCTCAGTGGATAGAGCATCAGCCTGCGAACTGCAGGGTCAAGGGCACATGCCCGGTTTGCAGGCTTGATTCCCAGAAGGTGGCATGTAGGAGGCAGCAGATCAATGATTCTCTCTCATCATTGGTCACTGTCCCTTCCTCTCTGAAATCATTAAAATTTATTTTTTTAAAAAGAAAGGAATGCAGAGTGATGCTTATCCCTTTCACATGGGGTCACATACTGTTATTTCCCTCAAAAATTCCAGATACTGTCCAAACACCTTGGTGTAGTGTGGGAACTGCAGAGGTACACGTTGCAGGGAGCTGTTTGGGGAGTGAGGGAGGGAATAAGGGTGATTGTGGCCAGAAGAGGCTAAATACCATAGAACATCTCTGAGACTCTTTCTTGGGTGGTTAAAGAGATCTAATCCTAGCCACACCCCGCCTCCTTTAAGGATTGCCATGAGTTCAAATGAGACCACGAATTGAGAATGCTTTGTACACTGTAAAGCCTGGAACAAGTACAGGGTACTGCAGCTCACACACTTCCCCCTCCTCAGAGAGGACTGGAGGGACCCTTTCCCACTAATTCATCACAGACTCCGAGCACCTTGGGGAAACATGGCAGGTTCCAAATGATGCTCATTTCCTTTCCTTTAGAAATCCATACACCCTGCTGGTTACTTCCCAAAGACCAGTCACTATCTCAAGGGCAAGATTAGTGCAGATTTCAAAACTCAGAAAGGTCTTTGAGGGAAGGAAGTGTACAACCCTGAATGCAGGCAAAGCACCACCAGCCTCTGAAACCTCACTCACAATGTTACAATTACTGTGCTGGGCTTCCCTCTCGACTACACAGGCTTCCCATCAAATATGAATGAGGAGGAGGTTGACTATATTACAAAATTAATCATGTAGGGTGGCGGTTGCCAAAGCCATTCATAATGGTAATTGTTTTTGAAAGCAATTTCATGTTTATCAAGAGCTAGGAATGATTCTCTTTTCTTAGATACTTATATGGGCAGGAACAAAACAGGACTGAACTATGCTGCACACAATAAATGTGGCTCTGAAAATATGTGTTAAAAGTGTAAGAAACAGACTTATTTTCCCCAAGTTAAATGGGAAGACAATGTATTCTTTAATGAAGACAATCTCCCACTCTTTCACCCCATTTTTAGTTTAGATTTTCACAGATGGTTGTGAAAAGGCAACCACCAAGTAGATTTTCAAACTAAAGGCAATGTAAGGTTCTTGCAATTGCAAAGGTGCTGAAAAGGGGGTAAATGAGTGTAGTCTGAAAAAAGTGTATGTACATAGTTCCACCAAACTGCACGAAAATTCTGCTCATCATGCCGAAACAGGTTTGGCTCAATGGATAGAGTCAGCCTGTGGACTGGAGGGTCCTGGGTTCGATTCTGGTCAAGGGCATATGCCTTGGTTGCCAGCACATCCCCAGAGGGGGGTGTGCAGGAGGCAGCTGATTGATGTTCCTCTCTCATCGATGTTACTAATTTTCTATCCCTCTCCCTTCCTCTCTGTAAAAAAATCAATAAAATATGAAAAAAAAATCTGCTCATCATGTGTACAGGGTTCCAGGAGAAAGGAAGGGTCTACAAGCCTTCCTTCGACAGCACAAGAGAGCGAACAGGAGAGCATAAATGAACATGTTTTCTTGTGAGCACAGGACTGAGTCTCCCAGTGTGGACTTCCGGAGCCGCTTTGAAGAGACAAAGAGAGCATCATCTGAGTTAAGGCACAGATGAGCTCTCTGGCGCTCCTGACAATAGTTGGGGTCACAGAAGAAAAACCATGACCATCCACACCCAGAATCGGAGGCAAGCATATCTGCGGTTAGAATCACATGTGGCATTGAGCAAGCCGCTTCCTACCTGTGAATGTTTCCTCATCTGTAGAATGGAGGCAATACCAACTTATGGGGGGTGAAGGTCTAACATAGTGATGTAGGAGGTAGAGCTTCAAAGTCACAAAACCTATACAGAAGTTTTTATTTTCCTTCTGGCTGTGGGGCCAAGGAGTCGTGGATTTGTGAGCTGTCCCTGGCCCCAATCTTTCCACTCCTTCCCACTGGGACAAGCTCTGACCCCAGTTGTTTTCCAAAGTGGGTGCATCTGGGACTCATCTGGGAGCCTGAGGCTGCAGAGAGGCTTGGCCTGTGTGTGCTCACCGAGTTCTCCAGGTGAGCCCGACACTCTCCAAAGGCAGAGAGCATTCCTGTCCTTAAAGCCCAGGAGCCCTTCAGCAAGAAAAACTTCAGAGACATTTTACCTAAGTTAGTTCAGTGGTTCTCAAACTTGGCCTACCCTGTAGTCACCCAAGGAGCTTACACTACTGAGGCCTAAGACCGCCACCAGAGAGCCTGATGGAACAGCTCTGAGGTAGAGCCGGCATCTGGGATTTCACACTTCAGAGGTGTTAAAATGTGCAGCAAAGTGTGAGAAGCAATGAGTTAGACCCAAGTGGAGCACTCGGTGGCCTCTCCTTACCCCCTTCCACCTCTTCCCTCTTTTCCTACCTCAAGGTGGCCCCTGAGGCATCGCCACCAGACCTAAGAGAACAGTGGGCAAACCAAGTAATCCCAAGCCTGGCGGAAATGCCCTGCCGAGCTGGTGACTCAGCACACTATTTAGCTCTGGCCAGGTAGCGTCCTCAGCAAGGAGGTGAGCGCAGCAAGACTGTAACATATTTGGGGCAGCCTGCCCCCAGCACTGCGCCCCAGCCCGCTAGGGCCTAGTTGTCAGTTGTCCTCCTCCCACTGGAACATAGACCCTAAGAGCTTAGGGGCTTTGCCTGTTTGTTCAGAATTGTATCCCCATCTATAGAACTGGACCTGGCACTTAATAGATGCTCAGCAAATATTAGTGGAATAAGTGGATGTGATTGGGAATGGGCCATGTATTTATTGTATTATCTTTCCCAAGAATGCCTGCGTTCCTATAGGGTAGGGGTGTCGAACTCAATCAGAGAAGGGGCCAAATGGTTTACTGAACAGTCATAAACTGACAATGTCATAAACTGACAGCGGAGTGCAGTGATGACAGCGCGGAGCGGGCCACATTGCAAGGCCTGGCGGGCTGGATTTGGCCCGAGGGCCTTGTGTTTGACACATGTGCATAGGGCATTCTGGGAAGATTAAATCTTCCAAAGCCTCCAAGAGATGGAATTCCAGATTTAATAGGCGGCTGGTCAGGGAGATTCCTTAGGGTTAGGAACCTCAGCAGAGCTGAATTCATACCAGGAATAGTGTATACACAGGACATTATCTACACTAGAAACGAACTAAAGTTTATCTAATTTGGGGGCTTCAAGCTGTGCTCTGCAGAGACCTGTGGCTCTCACCAAGATCCTCAAGGGCTCCCTGGAGAGGATGAGGTTGAATGGGCAGGACATCCTGCCCCTCAAACCAGCATCAACCAGGGACCACTCCATGGAGCTGATTATGTTTTTCATAATCAGCTCCAAGTAAGCGTCCATTGAAAGAAAGGATTTTGCTTTTTTAAAAAATGTTTGAAACAACTTGACTAGATTATTTTTGCTAAACAAGAAAACCTTATACTTCCTTCATCAAGGCTGAGAGTTCATCTTCTAACTGGTGGGAAGGAGAGGCGCTGATACCAAGACACCATCCAGAGGGATGCTTCTATTTGGTGCTACATGTCACTGAAGATTCTCTCCGTCCAAGAAGAAGGACCTGAGACCTCTCTCAGAAGTTCCAGATTCCTACATCCTCATCAGTTCCTGCTCTTGTCAATCCAGATATGAGACTTTGGGAATAAGAAACATGATGTCATCTTCTCAGCTCAAACTGACCAGAGGTTGGTCATGAGAAATATCATGGAAGAAATGCCCACATAGCCTTGTAGATAAGGTCCCAGCCTCTAGAGGTCATACCAGCCCGCAATGTTCTTGTTTGCCCAGCCATGGCAGCAATGGGAGGATGTGCTAGAAAACCCTTACTTGAAATACAAATATATTGATCCTGGGTAGTAGTGATAATAACCAATATTTTACAAATAATTTTCTCCATTAGATTGTAAGCTTGTTAAGGACAAGAAATAATTCTTATTTGTCTTTTTATTCCTAAAGCCTGACACATAGTAGGTGATTCATAAACTACTGTTGTTTCACTCAATTTCATATATGTCACTTAATACTCCCAATAATTCTATGACAAAGATACGGAAACTGAGAATCTGAAAGGGTAGATGATGAACCAAATTATAATTTGCCTACACTGGAGCCAGGAATAAAATCAGACTCTTGACCCAAATCTTCTTAATTAAATCCTATAATCTTTCAAAAGCCTATGGGTATAGACCAGTCTAAACAGAACATATCCAAAGGATCAGTCAACTAAAGAAGGACAGGATGCCAAGTCCGCAGCCCTGTATCTCCAGTGAGGACCCCTCATCTAAGAAGACCCAGGGAACTACGAGTATTTCCTACAGGCTCTTGGCCTTGAAGGACGATGGTCTTTCTAGGGCATCTTTAAGAGCCCGCCATTTTGCCTCCCCCGCCCAGCTTTGAGTCACACTTGTCAGCTAGTTCCCCATGATCTGTTTGCTGTTTGTGTCCTGACTCACTTGGGGAAACAGAAGAGAGAACTTGGCTGACCTAGTTTAGTCCCCAAACTTTCACATCAGTGAGGAGCAGAACATTCAGCACAAGACCCTGGACAATGCCACAGAGGATACTGGCTAAGGTGAGAAATCTGACCATCCATGGAACACCCCCAGGTCTCCACACCCCAATGCCTAATAACAGGCTCCTAATAATAGGTTTCAGGGTTGCACCCTAAAGGAGGCTTTCACGTTCACCAGTGAGAGACAGAGGTTGAATCACTGGGGTACATTTCCTGCTACACTTTCAGGAATGACATTCAGATAAAACAGCACCCAGTAGAAGGAAGGACATCTCTTCCTAAGAAGTACAATGTGCTAGAAGCTCCCTAGCACACATCCTTCTCATCCCTTCACAGAACAGCAACACATGAGGTGCCTAAACCAGTGGGCCCCCAGGATTGACTTAGACCAATCAGGATTTGCCCTTGGAGCTGAGCTTACTCATTCCGAATCCTCATCCCTGGGGGAGAGATGGACAATGAAGCAAAAGAGGAGGAGGAAGAAAAGGAAGAAAAGGAGAAGGAGGAAGAGGAGAAGAACAATAGTTCCCTAAACTACCACCAGTGTCTCTTACAAAGTTATGTTATTTCTCTACTTGCTGATCCAATTATGCAACCATTAAAATAATTTAAAAATGATATGGTGACATAGGCAAAATATTATAACTTAGTAAGATCAAAAAAACCAGGATTGTAGCATACAATATGTCTGTATTTGGAAAATCATGTTCCAGAATCAAATTAATTTAATGACATATTAGATGATTAATATTAACTTAATTTTTCAATTTCTCAAATATCCTGTAATATTAGAAAATATTAGTTAATAATTGTCATAATTTAAATAATTAATCAAACAAAAAAAGCCCATCAGCTGAACTTAAGTATGGTCGAGATATTGAAAAGCAAACAGAGTGAGAGGATATTCTACCCTAGTCAGGGCTCAGATTCTTCTGAGAGCCAGGTGCTGTGTTGAGAAAATGATTTCTCAAGGTGAAATTCTGAGCATCTGGCACCTCTCCAAATGAAATGTTTGTCTTTTGTTTTCATTAAAGCAAGTAAAACAGGAAAGCTTGATGAATTTAAGCTATATGTGAAGGCTATGTTTTGGGTGGGCACACTGACATTAATACAGGCACCCAGAGGGAACTGGAAGAGACAGGTGCTTCCAGAGCAACTCAGACTGAGGCCTGTGTGCTACTCAGTGAGAGAGACAAACAGCAGTTTTGAAAACCAACACGGAATCTAAATGAAGTCTCCAGGGGAGATACTTTGCTCGTAGGTTCTGGTTCTCACTTGGGTAATTCTGTGTAGCAAGACCTCACATTGTGCAGCAGTAGATATAAATTATATATAGTGATAGTTAATACTTCTCCTGGACAACTCCAGCTGGTCTTAGAACAAACATGGTTTTGTCTAAAACAGAGTGGTTGCCCCCGTCTGGACACAGGCTTAGGAAAGGCTTGAAAGAAAGAAGAAGATGGCTGGCTGGTACTGGACAATAATAATCCATTCTTAGGAGAGACATCCATTCAGGAAAGCCCTGGATTTGTACCAGATGTGAGATCCATCAGAGTGCTCTCTCTCCTTTCCTTTCCTTTGTGGAATGCTATCAGCTGCCTGTAACATACAATCCCATCTTAAAATGCCAATACTAAAGACATATGTTACTTAGCAGAACAAGTCCAGAGCTAGGAGAGCTAATGCAGGTGCCCAATGACATCATCAAGGATGTGGGTCTCCTCATCTTCCTGTTCCAGTTTTTATCCTGGGCTTTGCCTGTACTCACTCCCTTTATGTAGCAAGATGGTGGGCCCAGTGCAGCATCACATGTAGACACAATAACATCCAGAGGAAGAAAGGAGACCTTCCGTTCCTGTGTTTCCTTTTGACAACAAGGAAGCCTTTTTCAGAAGACCTTACTTTTTCTCACATTGTCTTGATGCTTACACCTAAACCAATTACCGGCAAGGGGAATGAGAAAGCCTAATGTAGTGAAGGTCATGGCCGTGTGAAGGGTAGATGCACCAATGGAAACAGAATTCTATTAGAAAGTGGGAGGAAGGCATAAAAGGTATAAACCAAAGCATTGCTATACCTCAGTACCCCATTCTGTTGACATTACTCTCTTCCCCTGCAACCAAAAACCACCTCCCTGGCTGCTACAGTCTCTTTTTCACTTTCTAATCTACCCAGCAACTGGAAATGCTCTTCCCAGGTAGGTCTCACTTGGAGAACATCATGGCTTTTGTGGAGCTTGCTGGGAACTCCACACTCAATCAAACCTCCTTTCTCCCTGTGTCCCACATCACTGTCCTTATACTCACCCCAGTCAGTGTTCCATTTTAGTCAGTTATGCAACTTCTTTCTTCCCCAAACCAGACCATGAGCTTCCAGGGCACAGACACTATGCCTGGTTTACATCTCAGTGCCCACAGTGTCCAGCTCTCCCCGTGATGTTTTGGGTTTGTTCACGGGAAACACCAGAGCTTTGCATCAAGTAGCTGAGATCCAAGAAGCCATCTAGTACATCTACATCTTGTTACTCAAGGCCAATGCCTAGGCTCCTAGCTAAAAACCGCCTAAGGAAATGTGAAACATGTGCAAGCTAGACAGGAGGCTGTGTCCTCCATTTGCTTGCTAATTTCAAGTACACGTGGACAGAATTCATCCTTGAAATGTTACTGAGTAACAAGCAAAGTCATATCCTCTGCAGCTTCCTCGCTAGCCCCCAGGCAAAAAGGACCAGGGTCACCCCAATAGGAAATGTCTCAGGAACACACTAAGCATGCAGGGAATAGCCAGTTCATTAACTTGACTTCATCTTAAAAACTAAGTTCAAACCAGTTACTGTTCACTCTTATTTGGTGAGTGCTATCCTGCCAGTCCTCAAGGCTGCCAGACCCTTTGCTTCAGAATTCTCTCCCTTCTTGCACAGCAGCCTATGATGCAGCTGAAGACAGGTCTCCTAGGCTATGACCTCCATTTGCAAGTCTCCTATCTCCCATCTCTGCCCCTGAAGCTAAGGCCATAACTCCCTCATGGTTCTCCAGGTGACAATGGAGACTGGCTGGCCTCACTCATCTAGTGATGGTGTGTAGCCAAAGCAGAAAAGTGGGGGACTTCCCCCTACACCTAATTAGGTGCTAAAGTAACTCAACATTGCACGAATTATCCAAGCAACTACTTAAAAGGCCGTTTATGTTGAAGCTACCAGTTTGAAAAGAGCACCGACTTTGAAGTCAGACAGGGATGGATGCAAGTCCAAGCTCAGTCACTCATCAGTTTGCTGAATGACCTGGAGCAGGCCAAATCACCTCTCTGAGCTTCGGTTCCCTCATCTCTAAAATGGCCATCACGATATTGATCTCATAGTGCTGATGTGGCGATTTAATTAAAAGAAAATGCAATCAAAGAACCAAGCATGGACTAGGAGCTCAATTAATGGAAGCCAGGACTCCTATTAACCCCAAAGTTTCTTTTGCACATACTGCCCCTCTGTCCTGTGCCAACGGCACTGGCGGTGATTTCCAGGTTCACAGACTGTCCGAGGTGGAAGGGCTCTTAGATACCAACCTAACTCGGTGGTTCTCAGCCCCGCCTGAATCATGTGGGGGAGCTTTCAAAAAAAACATCATTTCACAGGCCCAACCACAGACGAATTAAATCAATACCCCTGGGGACAGAGTGTGGACATCTATGGCTTCTTAGTCTCCTTACTTTACAGAGGAGAACACGAGGCCAGGAAAGGGACGTGGTTCTCCATGGTCTTTTCCCGTTTCTCACGGCCACATCAGGCCAGTGCTTTAGACAGAACATCGTGGGGATGCTGGTTCTGGGGGCCACGGTCCCTTCCAGGAGCACGTGTGACTGGCTTGTCCTCCGGGCCCTGTCCCCGCCCTCTCCTGTGCAGGCAGGACGAGGCCTGGGAGGTGTGTGTGAGGGCAGCGACGGGCAGGAAGGATGGGAACATTCTAGGTGGCAGGAACAGAGGGTCCACTTACCAGTCCTGCGCCCAGAGCCTCCTCCTGCCAGGTGGCCCAGCTCCCCGGCGCCCACTGCTGCTGCTGTCCCCGGAGACAGTCCTTCTTCCACCGGCTGCTTCCTACCCAACATCGCTGCGCTCCGGGGCCCGACAGCTGGCTGCCTCGGCCCAGCACCAGCCAGAGGCCCGGTGGACATTACAGAACCCAAGCGGTGCCCACTTCACACCTACTCCGAGCCCGGACTATTTGGGTAGGAGACATAAAGGCGAGGGGGCAGACTGGCACCTGCCCTCCTGGTACCATCATGTGCCCGCAGGCGGCTCTTGGGCGGCGGGCCCTCTGCCTCCCGCACTCGGTCTCTCACACCGGAGGCCGCACTGTTTGCTAAGCCGTGGACAGCCGTCCTGCCGGCACCCTCCGCAAACACACACAGCGGGTAGGAAAGGGTTCCGGGATCGCAGTTCAGGGGCGCACGGACTCTCAGCAGTTTAAGAGTTTAGGGGCCGCCGCTTGGCTTTTGCTGTGGAAACCTGGTCACAGGTCCCTGGACTTCGCCCACTGTGCCCCGCATGCTTAGGGGCGTGGTCACTGGTGTGAAGATGCATGGCACTGGGAGCTGTCACTGATTGGCTGGCTGTTAGTCACTGGAGTGAGACTGCTGCTGATTGGCTAGCTGTTAGCCACTGGTATGAAGCTGTTGCTGATTGGCTGGCTGTAGGTCACTGTAGTGAAGCTGTTGCTGATTGGCTGACTTTAGCAACTTGGTCTGGGTGTGCAACTGATGCCTGAGGCACCTAGTGGGCCATAGCAAGCATCCCCTGCAGCTTCCTCTCTAGCCCCAGAAAGGTACTCCAGCCGGTCTTTTTCTTTTTTTTTCTTTTCTTTTTTTTTTTTTTTAAATATATTTTATTGATTTTTTACAGAGAGGAAGGGAGAGGGATAGAGAGCCAGAAACATCAATGAGAGAGACCCATTGATCAGCTGCCTCCTGCAAACCCCCCACTGGGGATGTGCCCGTAACCAAGGTACATGCCCTTGACCGGAATTTAACCTGTGACTCTTCAGTCCGCAGGCCGACACTCTATCCACTGAGCCAAACCGGTCTCGGCCAGTCTTTTCTTTCTTGATGTTGTATGGGGATGTCGCCCCCAACCCCTGAACCCTTCTGGGTCCTTTTCAGCTAATTCTGGGTCCTGAAGGGGAGACCTTCCAGTACCTAAGGGCAGGAAGCTCACAGCCTTGTTAGGCAGTGGGGCACACTTCTAAAAGTGAACCTGTGGTGCAGGCAAGGTGTTCATAGAGCAAGCGTTTATGGTGTGCGTGCCACCTGTGTTTTTGCCCATGTAGAAAGAAGCCTCAGGGGACACACACCGCCCTACGCTCAAGGCCAATGAAGGCCAAGAGCAAAATACCAAAATAATGTAAGGCCACTGGAACCGAAGCATCTCCAAATGAAAAGCTGACAGAAACCGTGTGCTTCGTTCTCATTTAAAGGGTAAGAAAACCTGGTTCACAGACATGCCCACGTTCCCAAAGCATGTTGCTTGACAAAGTGAGACCCAGGTATCCTCATTCCTTGTCTTTTACTGAAACCTACTGCCCCTGAACAAAAAGGAAGGAGCAGGCTGCTCTTGTTTAAAGTGATGGGGTGCCCTGGCCGGATAGAAAGTTTTGGTTAGAGCCAAGGTTGTGGGTTTGATCTCTGGTCAGGGCACATACAAGAATCAATCAATGAATGCATCAATAAGTGGAAAAACAAATCGATGTTTCTCTTTCTCTAAAATCAACTTTTTAAAAATTGAAGTGATGGGGAATTCTCATTGAGGTGAGCTGTGAGGAAAGCGCATGAGCAAAGCCATGCATATAGAACCCTCTTGGTTGTCCAGGTGCCCTAATTTCTTACACCGGCCCTGTTGTTTTTCCTTCCCTCTGCCCTGGTGCAATGCTTCCTCTTGTTGGGATGTGCTCAGCTGGAGCGCTGAATCCCAGAAGGCACCTCAGCTAGCATTTCTAATCTGCATTTGCAGGTCTGTCCCCCTGGGCCCCTCCGGAGGAAGGAGCAGAATGGAGGACACAGTCTCTGCACCAGAGGTCAGCCAGATAATTGGGCAGGTACCCAGCACCTCCCTTGCTTCTGAAGCAGCTCTTCCAGGAATGTTGGCAGATGCTCATGTGGGGTGGCACAAACACATTTGTCAGCAGCAGTAGCTACCCTGTCTGGAAGGGTAATAGGGCCCGAGAGAGGTGGTGGCAGCAAAGCCTGTCCTCTGTGCGCACAGACATCCTCTGCTCGTTCATTTCGGAGCCTCCCCCTACCTACCCTGCTCTCTGGCCCTTCTCAGAGTCCTTCATCTCTTACCAAAACCTGCTTTCCCATGTACTAGTAGTGTTCCTTACTCTTACAAAGAACACGTCCTGGGCCTGCATGTGTTGGGTGCTAGAGATAGAAAGCACTAAAGCGGGCTCCTTTGCCCACATGTAATCACAAACAAGTCAAAGAGCCGAAACCGGTTTGGCTCAATGGATAGCACGTCGGGCTGGGGACTGAAAGGTCCCGGGTTCGATTCCGGTCAAGGGCATGTACCTTGGTTGCGGGCATATCCCCAGTAGGGGGTGTGCAAGAGGCAGCTGATCGATGACTCTCTCATCGATATTTCTAACTCTCTATCTCTCTCCCTTCCTCACTGTACAAAGTCAATAAAATATATTAAAAAAATAAAATAAAAAAAATAAAAAAAAAAACAAGTCAAAGAAAAAGATTAATGAATAGATATGAGACCAACAATATGCCAGGCCTCTGCTAGGCACTTCATATTCTATTTAATTCACAGCACTGAGAAGCAAATGTTATTTGTGGTAGACAGAACCCTAAAATGGGCTAAATTCCTGATCCCTGGAGCACATACTCTGCAAGTTCCCTCCAATGGAGTGTGAGCAGGATCTGTGAAGATAATGAGGTATCACTGTCTTGAGTAGGTCACATTATATAGGACTCTTGTCATAGAGGACCCCAAACCCCAGATAAGAATGAGTCCCAGCTGACACCTTGATGTTAACCCTGCAAGAGGCGGAGCAGACAACCCAGCTACACTGTGCCCAGACTTCTGACCTGTGGAAATAGGTGGTAACTCTCTAAGCGTGCAGTAATTTGCTATGCAGCAATAGAAAACTAATACAGGGTGATATTCAAAATACTTAAGAACTAGCAGGGTATGGGCACCAACCAATTAGAGTGGACACAGGCGGCAAGCAGGTGGTGTGGGCAGAATATTAGCCTTGGAAGTAAGTTTTGTAATGCCCACTTTACTGATGTGAAAACTGACATTCAGTGGAAGTTGACTAGCCCAAGACTTCATAGTTAGTAGAGGCAGAGCCAGATTCAGTCCAAGGTTTCATGCTGAGCAGTTTAGGATAGAAGCCAAGAGCATAGGTTTTGGTGCTTTGAGAGCCATCCTTAGGGACCTGGACTTGATTTTCTGGATCATGGTGAACCACTGATAAAGGCCAGTGAGATGTTAGGGTGGGATAGAACCTTGAGCATTTGGCAGGTATGTCTAACTTAGGAAAAGGTTCCATTGGAAAAGCAGAATTACAGCAAGTGACATAGAATACAGAGTCTGATAACAGGACTGGGCCTTGCATAGCTCTGATAGTGGGTTAAGACTATGCAAAGCTGTGCTCTTTGTTTCTGGTGCTGGGCCTGGAGGCATGAGAGGTCAGCCAGCTGGTGGTCTGGAAGGAGAGCTGGGTGTGAAGTTAAGGGAGAACAATGACTAATGGGAACCGGGCAGCTGACCTGCAGCCCAAAGGACAAGCTGTGGCCAAACCCTCATCAGAGTCCTAAGATGTGGGGGCTGCAGAAACAGAAGTCAGGTAAACCCAGGTTCAGATCTTAGCCCTGCCACTCCCAGCTCTGTGCCTTAGCTCTTCACCCACTCATTGTACCTTTCATTGGTGGATCTTGCCTGTGGGAATTAGCACTGTGGTCGATTAATGTTGATTTTCTATTTCCCTGTGCTTCCGTCTCCACCTCTGTAAATGGCACCTGTGAGAATTTTTAAAGGAAAATGGAGCACCATGCCCAGCACACAGTGTCCAATAAATGCTAGCTTTTATTATTCAAAGATACCAATGTCCTAAAGAACATTTTCTTCTAGGTTAAATATCCCTGGTTCGTGTCATGCTCTCGGGCCCCTCACCATCCTGGATCCTGAAGGGACATCCCTCGCCTACTGCCAGTCCTGTCCTTACCTATTCCTGCTGTCACCTCCACTCTTCAGGGCTAAGGGACACTGTGGGTGCATAGGTACAGAAGCTGGGACAAGCTGTGCTTTCACATCTGGCAGGAACAGGGAGGTGTCCAGGGAAGCTGAGAACAGCAGCCCTGGAAGTGAGCAGGGAAATGCACCAGCTGGTGAGGGGCAGCAGGGGGCGGGGATCCCCACCCACAGTACTGCAGACCCTGGATGATGCCTTGGCCCCTCCCTGACCCAGTGCTCCCTGCTCCCTGCTCACTCCAGATGGGCAGCCACGAGAGGTGCCTTCAAAATTATAAATTCCCTACAATTTCCTGCTCCAGACCTCCTTGACCTAGAAAATCCAACCAGAAGAGAACTGCCATCCCATCTGGAGTCACGGAGCACCCGGGGAGATCTCACTTGAGCTCTGAGGAACAGGGCAGAGCAGGCAGGCGCTGTTCAGCATGGGCTCCTCAGTGCTCCTAGCAGGGGCCTCTGAGGTCACTTCGCCTTTGCTGAGAAGACTGAGGCTGAGAGAAGGAAATGAATTTCCCGGAATCATAGGCAAAGTTTGCAGAGCCTGGCTTATAGCCCAGCTGTCTCCTATAATCACACCTTCCATGTTTCTTCCTTACCCCACCCACAATATCTGCGTGTGTGTGTATACACACATACATATGTTATACATATATACAGACATATACACCTATATAAGATTCTCAGTGAATGCATTAGAGACAATTTAGAAGATGTAGAAAAGATTAAAATAATCCTAAATTCACAAATGATGTAATATTTGGGGGCATTTTCTTTTACTTCTTTGTGCATACACATGAATACATAACAATACATTTTAAACCCTGGAATTTACTATAGGTTTTCATTCTCTTTATTACATTATCAAGTTATGTCTACAAGTATTCTTCCAAAACATTTAATAGCTTTAAAGTACATCATATGGATGTACCCTTATTTATTTCCTTATGGGTGACCTTGAGATTATTTTTATTTTGCAATTTAAATAAAACTTCCACTTCCAGACAAAACAGGGATCAGATTTACTCCCCATGCCTGGAAAAAAAACACAAGGTTTTAAAGCCAGCAGTTTTTAAGAAACTGGTCACCAGGCAATGAAGGACAGTGACCCCCAAGAGATGGAAACCTCTAAGGACAGCGAGCCCTGGAACTGCTCCAGCATCCTGCCTTGGTTCCCAGGTCCCAGTGAGGGTGGGCACCAGGTGGAGCATGACGAGCTCCCTGAATTGAGCAGGAGCTGGAGTCCAGAGAGACCAGTTAGTCAGAGACACGGGGGGTGTTTCTACACAGAGCAAACCCTGGAGGCCCTCAGGTCCGCCTGAGTCTTCAGCAGAATATTGATTGGCACCTGTGAGGGAACTATTAGAACTGGACAGAACTATTTGAAAGTAAATACTCCTCTATGTGTAACTCATGTGTCAAATTAGAAATCAAAAGGGAAATTAAAAAATATCTTGAACTCAATAAAAAGATACTCTAATTTAAAAATGGGCGAAGAAATGGAATAATTTTTTTTTCCAAAGAAGACACTGAAATGGCAGATACACACATAAAAAGATGCTCAGTAGAATGCAGTTTCTCATTTGCTGTGGACATGACCACAAAACATTTCCCCAATAGGTTTTTTTTCCTGCTATGTTGGAAGCATAGCATTCAGCCTACTGGGGACATTTTACTAACCTTAATTTACATTGCCTAGCTCACTGTCCACTATAAATGTAACACAAACTCTATGAGGTTTTTGTAATAGCCGCTGGTAATCAGTGAGATTTCATGACAGCCTCTTAGATGTCTGGGGCCTCTATGACCTATGTCGAGCTAATCCTCAATTACCATACAGTTTGTGATCATGATAATCTCTATTCCTACTCTATAGGGTTGACAGCAGGATTGAGCAAAAAAGGGAATAGGATGATTAAGACAAACTCAGGAGGAACTAAGGCAGTGGAGGAACTCAGAACATGTGAAGTCCTTAAATAACTTACTAACTTTAAAAAATTGTGCCTATGTCACAAATAATAAAAGCCCTTTATACTTTTTGTAGAAAATAAAATAAAATAAAAAGATGCTCAGGGAAATGCAAATCAAAACCACGAGATACCACTTCACACCCACTAGCATTGCTCTAATAAACAGGACAGATTAATCATAAGCATTGGAAAAGATGTGGAGAAATAGGAACCCTGATACACTGCTAGTGGGAAGTTAAAATTGTGCAGCCGCTTTGGAAAAGTTTGGCAGTCCCTCAAAATATTAAACACACATTGTCCCCAACATGCCAAACACCAAGAGAGGAGCCCACAGTACCCGTAGGAAATGCCAGGGCAGCAGCGAGGGCATTCTCCCTCCTCCTTCCTGCTAATACAAATTGTATCCCTTCTTCAAAGCTGGTCCAAACAAAACCCCATTTCTCATAACAAGTTTTCACTAGCTGATGTGAAATTAAAAAAAAAAAAAAAAAAAAAAAAAAAAAAAGCACATGGCTAATGTGTTATAGTCATCGCTACATTTAATTAGCTTTGCTGGGAATTTCTCCTACCTTTTTACTTCCTGTGCGCCCGTTTCCTGTAAACTGCACAAAGCTAGATTGTCCTTTTCCTAATAATCCATCCTGAGACACTCTCACACACACTAAGTGTGTGTTCTTGGAATATGTATTTTTATCTGTTTCCTTATCTGGTGAAATTCTATAAAGCAGTAGTCGCCAACCTCTCGGACCTCACAGATCACCTGTTGGTGACCGCTGCTATAAAGGGTTTCCAGCTATCCATTGCCTTCAGAGCTCTAAATACAATAACATTAAAACACCCAAGTACGTTTGGTCTTTATTTGCTAATAACACTATACAAGTGTCTTTCTCAGTTTCCTTCAAATTTAGACTGTTGGCTTACTTAACAGAAGTAACAGCCATTATGAGAGTTTTTGCACTTGCTGTGAAATTCCCACTGAAGAGTTGCAGTAAGTTTCTTAATGACCATTATTTAAAAATCCAAGCAACAACGTCCATTTACTTTAATATCCTGGTGTCCTCTGTTTTGAAAACCTGCCATATATTTTATTGCGATAATGTTCCAACAATTCTATTTCTGTGAATCTAACCTAAGAATGTAATTCTATTATTATTTAAGACCGGAAGTGACCTAGATGTCCAAGAGCAGGAGACCTGCTGATGCGGTACGGAATCCGGAAGGATTGGTGGTGCTCGTTAACGGGCACAGATAATGCTGAGAAAGTGCCATGTGATGAAATGCTGAAGGCACCATGTGCATTTAGTGTGGATGGTCCAGATTGTCTGACATAGCTGTGAAGTCAGTGAACACATGGTCAGCTATTTGCATGAGCATTTTAATGTTTTGTCTTTTGGACCAAAAGAGGATACATGCACAGGTTCCTAAGGATGAGGGGCACGGAGGGTATGGAGGGAATATGGCGATTAACCTTACCACCTTGGATTGACTTCTGAGCTCCCTAGAGAGAATGGTCAAAAGTGAAATCTCTTTCCTGCATGTTTTCATAGGGCCACATTCCTCTGCTTTATTGCACTTACCACAACCGTAATTCGTGTAATTATGCGATTAATGTCCATCTCTCTTTTTGGTCTTATCTTTGTTTTGCACACTACTTGACAGGAAGTCATGGAGAACAGGGAAGGGAGAGAGCAAAGGAAAGGTAAGGTAGAAGGGATAAAAAGGGGGGAAGGGATTAAAAAGGAGGGAAGGAGAAAGAGGGAGAAGTAAATTTTTATGAGGGACATTGTAAATTGGGAAATCTCATTGTTTTCACACCGTAAGACTAAAACCAAACAAAGGCTATCAAAATGATAATAAATTTAATGGCTGATTTAAATTTACCCCTCTATTTCATAATTAACTAGACGCCCAGTGTACGGATTCGTGCACCAATAGGGTCCCACAGCTTGGCCTGCTCCCTCTTGCAATCCAGGACCCCTCGAGGGATATTGCACTGCCGGTTTTGGCCTGATTACCACAGGCCAAGCCATCCAATATCCCCCAAAGGATGTAGTAGTGCACAAAGTGGCAGGCGGCTGGGGAGGAGCCCAAGCCCGGCTGATGCCTCTCTGGTTCCGTTCATCCTGGCCCCGCCTGCCACCACCACCATTCAGTAGTGGGGAGGCTTGTGCCGCCATAGCTGGCGCCCATTGGTCAGCTGAATGGAGTTCCCGCTGTGGGAGTGCACTGAGCGTCTGCCCCCTGGTGGTCAGTGCATGTCATAATGACAGGTCAAGCGGTTGCTTAGGCTTTTATATATACTAGAAGACCAGTGCATGGATTCGTGCACCACAGGGGTCCCTCAGCGTGGCCTGCGGGGATCTGGCAGAAACCAGCAGTCCAATGCCGCCTGCCACTCCTGCAATGGCAGGAGACTTTGTGCTAATCCCAACCCCGTTGTACCTGCTGCTCGGTAGTCTCGCTGCCGCTCTGCTACGTTCTCCGGGCTGCAGTGGCCAGTCGTGAGTCCTGCATCTGGCGCCCACCAGTCAGCTGAGCAGCGCTCCCACTGTGGGAGCGCACTGACCACCAGGGGGCAGCTCCTGTGTTGTGTCTGCCCCTTGGTGGTCACTGCACATCATAGCAACTGGTTGTTTGGTCGCTTAGGCTTTTATATATATAACTTTTATAATAAAAACATATAATAGGAAAAAAATGTGCCTCATTTAAACAATTATTTTTATCAGTGCTAAGGATTTTGTAATCTACTGTTTCTGCTTTTCCCTGGATCTAAGAAAACTCAGAGTGCAATTTTCTTTTTATCCAGTCGCTCTATCAGTGGAATGGTCTAGACAGCTGCTTTCTCTTCATTCTACAGGGCCAAGGGCCACAAGGAAAAAAGTCCTCTTCTATTTGTTTACCCCTGTTGACATGAATCTTTATCATATAAGTTAGTTTTTAAATCCATACCAGCCTCTCTATATAACTCACATTGTCCTATGTGTGTGAATTACTTTTTCAAGTAGACCAGTGATTCTCAATGAGGGGTATAAGAAGAGAAGGGGCCAGAGGATGGAAGGATAGGCTGACACTCAGAACCATCTCAACCTGTCCTTTCTAAATTACATACAGCAGCTTACCTGTGCCCTCAAACCATAAGCATCACTGTTGGGAGGTGACACACCCACAGTAGCTGTTGTACCCTAAGGGGGAGTGAGGAGGTAAAAGCAAAAAACAAACTGGTGATTAGGATCCTATTTTCACTAAAAGGTGAAATCAGAAGCTTATCAGTTTTAATCCTGGATTTAACACTTACTTTAAATTCCTTATTCTCAAATAAATACAAAAATACCCTCCTTTCAATGTGTAAGTGGTAAATGTATGCTAAGTGTTAACAACCAGAGCTCAGTAAATGCCCTTTAACCTTTATTTTTCAAGCAGACTTGGGAGGTTCTTGACTCAATCTCAGCACCAAGGACATTTTGAACCAGATAATTTTTAAAAATTGTTTATTACAGTTGATAGTCAATATTATTTTATATTAGTTTCAGATATATAGCATACTGATTAGACATTTAAATAAATTTACAAAAATGATCCCCTCAATAATTCAAGTACCCACCTGGCACCATACAGTTATTACAATATTATTGTCTGTATTCCCTATGGCGTACTTCACATCCCCATAACTATTTTGTAACTACAGCTTGTACTTCATCCCTTCACCTTTTTCACGTGGGTCCCGCTATCCCCTCTCCTCTGGCAACTATTAGTTTGTCCATTGCATCTCTTTTGTTTGTTCTTTTAGTCATTTAGACTCTACATATAAGGAGAATCACATGGTATTTGTCTTTCTCTGACTTATTCCATTTAGCATAAAAGCTTCCAGTCCATCCATATTGTCGCAAATGGCTAAGATTTCATTCTTTCTTATGGTGGAGCAATTTTCCATTCTATATATGCACCACGTTTTTATGAATGGATAATTCTTTACAGTGGGCTAAGTCGTGGGTCCCTGCCCCCAGTGGCACTCATATATTGAAGTTCTGACCCCCAGTCCCTCAGATGTGAATGTGTGTGGAGATAGGGTCTTTAAAGTGGTAATTGGGATAAAAGCAAGTTTATACAAATGGGCCCTGGTCCAGTATGACTGGTATCCTTATAGGAGAAGATTAGGACACAGATATGAGAACAAAAAAGAAAGATCGTGTGAGGACCCAGAGAGAGCCAAAGGGAAGGCTCCCAGAAACCAAACCAGCTGACAACCTGGTCTTAGACTTCTACCCTCCAGAACTGTGAGGGGAAATTCTCTTGTATGGCCTGTGGCACTTTGTTAGGGCAGCCCAGCAAACACTCCATGTTGTAGGCTATTTAGCAGCTTTCCTGGCCTCTACCCGATACTAGTGGCAATTCCCCAATCCCAGCTGAGAGAGCTAAATACCTCCACACATTCCCAATATCCCCTGGGGAGCAAATTCGTCTTCCCTTCCCCACTGAGAACAGCTTCACAGGCGCTGTCACCTCTGCACTGCCAGTGCTCAGCATGGTGCTGCTACCTCACTGCGTAGACAGTTAAATATGACCTGAGTGAATTCACTGCCTGCCTCTGGCTTGGCTCTCACTGCTCCCTCACAAACTCATTTTGCTGCAAACAGTGTAGTAAGTATTTCCAGTTTAATTTATAGCAGACTGTGTGCGTTTTAATGATACAAGCACTTTTCCTTTTAGCATGATTTCTGGCGACTCAGGCGTAAATATCATACCGATGGTAAGCCCTGTGCTGTCTGACATTGCCCACACACTGCCCCTCGGATCCTTCGACACATTCAGTGGGTAATACCGCCTTTATTTTCCCTAATGCACACTCATGATTTTAGGTCAGGAGTGGGGAGCTTCACTTCTGCCAAGGGCCATTTGGATATTTATAACATCATTCTTGGGCCATACACATTATCAACTTAAAAGTTAGCCTATTATTTGGGCAAACATTTAATTTATTCACCCCTAATGCCTTGGCAGGGTCAGACATTCCCCACCCCCATTTTAGATTAAATGGTTATGACAAATTATTATGCAATCACTTGAAGCTCAGGGAACTCATAAAGAAAACAAATGGCCATTTAAGTGTTAGAACGCTTAACTCTAAGTTATAATGAGACTCCACACATTACCCTGAAACCTGAGAGCATACCGAAATGTCCAAGTCCACAGAGACACTGTCTGGAAAGCGGAAGGCACAAGCATCCTGGAACATGCAGACATTTGCTGTCTTAACACTGCCTCATTGGCTAGCTTGTCACCGGAAAGCTGATGTGTCTGGGCTGGGCGGTGGCGGAGGGTGAAGACTGACGGAGACGCCAGGGCGGCCTGAGGGACTCTGGAAGCGACGGGGACTGGCGCTCATTTCACCCAGAGATCTTTCTGACCAAGCCCTTCGATGATTTGTAGCTTATACTCAAGATACTGTTTCAAGCACATGATTTTAAATTGATGTAGAGTCTAGTCATTTACAAAATCCATTTATTGCAGCATTCTTTTTAATGGCTAGGATTCAAAGTGTTAAAAATTCCATTTACCCAAGTGAAAAGAAAGACTAACAATAACCATTTGTCATTGCCATTTCTGAAAACTGCCCAATGTTTTTAATTTATTGTTTATGACTAACATCTGAATAACGTGTAAGACATGGGTCTAACAACTGACTACCTTAAACTCAGACAACAAACATCACTAACTGCTATAACAGGCATGATGGCATTCAGTCTAAAACGCGCGCGCGCACGCGCGCGCACACGCGCACTTGCACGCACACACTTGCACACCGAGAATGCTGACACCAAGGATGTGAGTTATGACATCCTGCCTTTCTATAGAGGCCTTAACTCCTCGACTGCTCCTGTAGTAAAAGGTTGAAGAATCCTTTCTGAAGTGGGTTTCTCCATGAAAAAGGAGAATGGGTTAAGGACATTCTGAAATTTAGAAACAAAACCAAACAAAAAAACCTTTGCAAAAAAAGCCTATGTACTATGCAAAACTGGTGAACGTGTGAAGTCAGTATTTGAGAGAAATATATCCCAGCAAAAGGTAACTGACCGAGGGAGGATGTTTTGTAACTTCCCCCTCCCCCACTGAAAAAGACAGAAGAATGAAAAGTTGGTTAAAAATATTTAGAATTTACACCCTTATGTGGGTATAAATATGAAATCCATATGGCAACAGAAGTACCATCTTCGGATCGCTACCCTGGGAAAGTCGCCAAAGCCACGCTAGTTCCTATTCCGCTTGTTTCTCGGCTCCATCTCTGCACTTTCTGGTCTTGTCCGACGATTCTGTGTTGGACTTGTTTCTGTGTCCTGAAGATCATTTCTGAAAACAATAAAATGGAATTGGCATCTTAGAAAACAATGACCGTTATTATTTATAGCAGTTTCTAGTTTACAAGTGCTTTCATAGACATCTTTTCACTTAAACCCCCAAACAGCCCTCTACTCCACTGACCAATCTGTTAAAAAAAAAAAATTATTTATATGTGTGTGTGTGTGTGTGTATATATATATATATATATATATATATATATATAATATATTATATATTATATATTATATATTATACTATAACTAGAGGCCCGGTGCATGGAATTTGTGTACCAGGAAGGGGGGGGGAGGGCCTGCACCCTTTCCAATATGGGACCCCTCGAGGGATGTCCCATTGCCTATTTAGGGCAGTCGGACATCCCTCTCACAATCCAGGACTGCTGGCTCCCAACTGCTCACCTTCCTGCATTCCTGATTGCCCCCTAACCACTGCTCTGCCAGCCTGATTGATGTCTAACTGCCCCCCTGACAGTCTGTTTGCCCCCACTTCCGTCCTCTGCCGGTCTGGTCACCTCTAACTGCCCTCCCCTGCAGACTTGATTGCCCCCAACTGCCCTCCCTTGCAGGCTGGTGCCTCCCAACTACCCTCCCCTGCTGGCCATCTTGTGGCGGCCATCTTGTGTCCACATAGGGGCAGGATCTTTGACCACACGGGGGCAGCCATATTGTGTGTCGGACTGATGGTCAATCTGCATATTACACTTTTATTAGATAGGATAGAGGCCTGGTGCACAGGTGGGAGCCAGCTGGTTTGCCTTGAAGGGTGTCCCGGCTCAGGGTGGGGGAACTGAAGATGGAAACTGCCTTGGGTGGGAGAAGAGAGTGGGTTCCCATATACAGATAGGGAGTTCCATGGTTTGCCAGGACCAAAGGAGGGAGCACCCAGGATTTCCTATCAGCTTGTCCAGATGTGGGGCAGAAGAGAAAGAGGAAGGGTTAAGGCCTAAAAGCTGCCAGCAAACAACAAAATAATGGAACCAGACTCCTTATCACAGGGTGTAAACTGATGAAGAACTCAGTCCAGAGAAGTACTATTGTGCCAGCTCACAGCTGTAGCACAGTGGAAGAAGCACGAGACTTAGGCTTAGGAGATTCAAGACAATTCACCATCCTTCTGGGCTCAGATTTCTCACAAAACACAGTGAGTGAAATTTCTTCTCTTCCGATAAAATGAAAATGAAAGTATCTAATATAACAAGTACCATTGTTATATTAGTTTATAACAATGTAGCACATATTAGGAATTTGAGAGGTATTAATTAAATATTTATCTTCTCTAATACTCAAAAGTAATTTTTTGCTAATTTTATTAATATTTACTTCCTAGAAAATAATGGATCAAAGAAAAGAAAAACATATCAGCCAACATGCCAACTTCCTTGGGATAAACCTATTTCTGTCTCTGGGTAAAGGTCTATTAAAAAAGGGTCTTTGGTTTTGTCACCAGATGATAGAAAACAGTTTGGTTTCTTTCTACTTAAATAGAAGGGTGACTCAATATATGCTATGACAGAACTGGTACCCAAAAGGCAAGAGGCATGAGCTAAATCTTAAAAGAGGAAAAGTAGGAAGGATAGCCAAAACCGGTTTGGCTCAGTGGATAGAGCGTTGGCCTGCAGACTGAAAGGTCCCAAGTTCGAATCCAGTCAAGGGCATGTATCTTGGTTGCGGGCACATCTCTCATCAATGTTTCTAACTCTCTATCCCTCTCTCTTCCTCTCTGTAAAAAAAAATCAATAAAATATATATATATTTTTAAAAGTAGGAAGGATAATAAGTGTGTCCAGAGATGATTTCCCAGATTCAGGACAGGAAGGCATTAATGGCAGTAGAGGGACACAAGGTTCAAAAGGAATGGACAATGAAAAGCGGTCAGTAAGCAAACAGATTAAACTTAAGATTCTGTGAAGTCAAATAAGCAATACAAAACAATCAGAGTGATGACTGGATGAGTTCTGCATTGTAACCTTTACTGCATACAGTTCTTGGCACAACACTTGAAAGGGAACAGGAACAGACAGACTGGGGCCTGTATTCATGCCTGAGACTTGCAGAGGCAGGGAGCACCCAGGTTCTTTTGTCTCAAGGAATCATCCTCTTTCCATTACAGGCCAGGCCTGGGATGAATAAGATCATTGTCTGCAGGCAAGTCCACAGGCCCACTCTGCCTTTAGCTTGCCTGGCTCTACACCCGCAAACGGAGGCCAGGCCCATCAGCAATAATTCCTTCCGATGGGCTTTTGCTCCTTGCTGCTCCTGGGTGGTTTCCCTTTCCAGAGTTTTCCTTGTCTAACTTGTAAGGATTTTTTAGGATTTGTTTTTTTCATCTTTTTTGCTTTTTGGTATATATTGAGGTTTATGTATGCTTACAATTACTTTGTCTTCCTGATGGATTGATCATTTTATCATTATAAAATATCTTTGTCTTTAGTTACATTTTTGTCTTAAGGTCTATTTTGTCAATTATTAACATAGCCAAGGCAGCTTTCTTTTGGTTTTTGTTGCATGGAATATTTTTTTCTATCCTTTTACTTTCAATTTATTTATCTTTAAATCTAAAGTGCATCTCATGTAGAATCATGATTTTTCTTTAAAAAATCCACTGTCAATCTCTGCCTTAAAAAAAAAAGAAATATATATATATATATATACACACACACACACACACACACAAACACACACTTTGAATTTTCACAGAGGAAAAGATAGGGATAGAGAGTTAGAAAAAGTAATCCTCTCCCAGAATGCAAAGTTAAATAATGCTTAGCTGAAAGTAATGCAACCAAAATCTCATAGTTTCATGCAACACTAGTTTGAACCATCAAATATTTCATGTTATGTTCCTTAGATACACCACATTTTTCCATTTCCATGAGAGAAAAACATCTATCAGCTGTCTCCTACACACCCCCTACTGGGGATGAGCCCACAACCAAGGTGCATGCCCTTGACTGGAATTGAACCTGGGACCCTTCAGTCCAGAGGCCGATGCTCTATTCACTGAGCCAAACCGGCTAGAGCCAATCTCTGCTTTTTAATAGAACATTTAATCAGTTTATGCTTCGTGTATTTACTGACAAGGTAGGATTTATGAATATCATTTGCTATTTGTTTTCTATAGTGCTTATGTCAATTTTTTGGTTCCTCTATTCTCTGCCTTCTTTGGTGTTAAATATTTTCTAGTGTACCACTTTACTCCCATTGCATTTCTTTTATTCTATTTTAAATTTCTTAGTGGTTGCCCTGGTAAATATAATTAACATATTAATTTATAACAAAATATGCCTAGAAGGATAACATAGATACTTATAAAACTGCTACATTTTGTTGAAAAGTAAAGCTGTGGAGACTTTTTCTGATTCTGCCTCTAAAGTTACATATGGAGCCCTGGCCAGGTATTTCAGTCAGTTAGAGCATTGTCCCAAGGTTGCAGGTTCAATTCTAAGTCAGGTCACATACAAGAAGCAACCAATGAATGCATAAATAAATGGAACAACAAATCAATGTTTCTCTCTCCCCTCCTCTAAAGAAAAAATCCAAAAAACAAATAAAGCTACATTATAGCATAAGTTTATTTACACTATTGTGCACTCAGCTGAAATCAAGAGTCCTGGATTCTGATCCTGGCAGTGCCACTAACCAGCTGTGGACCTCGACCTAGTCAATTCACCTCTCTGGAACCGAGCTTCCTTCTCCACATAATGAGGGGACTGGACTAGAGGAGTGCTTACATTTTTCCAGCTTTAACATTTATTATCAAGTGATGGGGTTTGTTTGCTAAGAGTTTTCTTATCAATAATGATTTTAAGAGGTCATCATTGTTAAAAATGGACTTGTGCTCGGGAATTCTGGGCTACAGCCTGTCACAGCCACTGGTGTCAAGATGATTCCCAATAAAAAAGAACATGATTACTGAAGGAGTGGCCTCCTCTCCCAGAATGCAACGTTAAATAATGCTTAGCTGAAAGTAATGCAACCAAAATCTCACACTTTCATGCAATACTAGTTTGAACCATCAAATATCTCATTAGTCTGATAAACCTACTCATATTGTATTCCTTGGATACACCACATTTTTCCATTTTCTAGCCACTCAGCTATGAAACTACAAAATGTCAATAGCACAGCAAACCTCTCCTTTGGAAAGATAGTATAGCTTATAGGTTAAAAGTGTTGACGTTGACACATTAAGCTCCTCTCAGCTCCATCACTCATCGCTTACTGCTAAGTGACACTGGGCTGGAGACTTACCTCTTTCAGCTTCAGCTACATTATAAAAAGGAATAACCATACATCATAGTATTGTCATGCTACTTAAATGAGAGCACAGATGTAAAGTATTTACTGTGGGTTAGAGCTGTGTTGACACTGGGGTGACAGTGTTGAACCTGATAGGGGAAATGGACAAACAGCCATAAGGACCATAAGGACATGATCCAGAGGTAAGGAAAGAGAAGACTTCCATGAGAAGCAGGTCTCGAGTTTAGGCCTGAAGGGTTACGAGTAAACAAGAAGAAAGATGAGAAGAACATTCTGGATAGAGACAAGCATGTTCAAAGGCTCTGTGGTCAGCGGGCATGTGACATGAGAGATGCCTGTATCAAAGGAGCAAAGCACAGGTGTATGATAAGACTCAAGACTGGAGAAGACCAGATCATGCAGGACCTTTCAGGCATATTCAAGAGTCCCTTCTCAATCCTAAAAGGAATAAGAAGCTACTGCTATTTTTAAAGTAGAGAGATGAGTAACAGTGATCAGATTTTCATTTTACAAAGGTCACTCTAGCTGCAATATAGAGATTAAATTGTAAAGAAGCCAGAAAATAAGGATAGACAAATTAAGACACAATTTATTACCCAATCAAGCTACAATGGTAGCATGAACTAGGGTGATGAGAAGGGTAGAAATAAATCAATGGACCCTAGAGATATTTAAGAAGTAAATCTGTAAGAGTGATCACAGTGGCACCATAGAACAAGATGTCAAGAAAGACAGATTTTGTTGTCACGAGGGGAGGGCGTAAGAAATTAGCTGAAAAGGAACACCAGAAGAGGATCATGTTTTTATTTTGCTTTAAAAACTATTTTGGGGGGTGTAGGAGAGTAGATAAGGTCAAGTGTTCAGCTTTGCACATGCTCATTTTAAAGAGTCTTAAAAATATCTAAGAAGAGACGTCAAGTAGGGAGTTGATATATGTATCTGGGGCTCAGGAGAGGTACTGGCAGGAGAGATAAATTTACTAGGAGATCAATTTAATCTTGATCAACATCAACAATTAATGATCTAGTTGAGCAAAAGGAAAACAGTGTTTTGTGTCTCAGAAGCCAAAGAAGAGAGGCTTTTAAGAAAGATGAAGAAGCCCTAGCTGGTTTGGCTCTGTGGATAGAGGATCAGCCTGTGGACTGAAGGGTCCCGGGTTCGATTCCGGTCAGGGGCACATGCCCAGGTTGTGGGCTTGATCCCCAGTGGGGAGCATGCAGGAGGCAGCCGATCAATGATTCTCTCTCATCATTGATGTTTCTATCTCTCTCTCCCTCTCTCTTCTTCTCTGAAATCAATAAAAATATATTTTAAAAAAAGAAAGGTGAAGAAGTCAATAGTATCAAACACTGTTAATAAATCAAGAGAGATAAGGCCTAAAAATGTGCTCTGGATTTAGCAACAGGGCAGTCTTCAATGGCCTGAGTGAAAGCTATGTCAGAATGATGGGACTGGCTGAATATGTTGAAGAACAAGTAAGTGGGAAATAAGGAAACGGAGACTGCAAGTAGAGATAATCTATTAGGAAAGGAAGGAGAGATGCAATAGCAGCTGAAGGATGAGAATGACTGAGATGAGAGGCTGAGTAAGGTATTTTGTCTGCTGCTGTGTGGCTGGCTGGTTTTAGGATGGGAAGGATTTGAGCACACAGGAAACCCAACAAAAAATTACAGATGAGAAGGAAAAGTTGCCTTTGAGAGAAGGGACACAGCGAAGTTCCTGACAAGAGAGTTGTATGTGGGAGGAATTAGCCTCCAATATGCGTTAGGACATCCCTTTATTATAAAAAGAGGAAATGAGGATTAAATCTGCACAAATGCAGGCAGATTTATATGTTTGGAAAGATGAAGATCCCACTATAATGGCTTTGGCTTTCTCTATAAAAAACCAGGTCTTCAGCTGGCGGAGGTGGGGAGGAGGGGGGAGCCGCTGAAAAAAGCTGAGTTTTCAAATAATCCTTGTGAAGAACAAGACAAAGAAGTGATCGCAGGCCCAGTGGAATGCTGCTAGCAATTCTAATGGCCTGTGGGAGGTATGTGATCATGAAATTATTGTGTATTTTCCCTGCTATACTACAGGTCACTCCTGTAGGTGGAGATTAATGAAAATGTATTGTTTTTTGTCCCTGTTTCTTTCCTGCTTACCTACCAGCAGGAACTGGAATAATCCCCCACCCCCACCCCAAAGTCTCATTTCCCAGACTGATTCATAAGTGGTATAGGGGAAGTAAAAGTGCATTTATTCTACACTAAACACATCTTATGGCTAGGAACATCTAGAAAAGGATTAGAAATTTCTAAAGACTCGAGCCAGTGCTTAAGGCCAAATTATAATCAACTATTGGAACAATTTTTCTTCAGAAAAACAACTCCTGACAAATATTCAGAATTATTACACTGGGATTCCACTTATAAGCAGAAATATATAGAAACAAGCAATAAACTAGAAATCTTTACCTGGAGGTGTGTGTATGAATGATTACTTTCTTAAATCAGAGAGCACAAACATTCTTTTGTTTGAAAATCAGTTGTGCAGAATTATAGTTTCTCAGGTCAAAACGGACACTTAATAATTACGAGAACTCACTTATGTGATGCTTCCCAGGCTTCCTCCTCTTCAAGAATATCTCTAATGATGTCCGAACTGGAACTAAAAGGATATGTGTCAATATTGCCAGACAATAAAAAGACCGTATGGTTCTATTTATATAAAATTCTAAAAAAAAAAAAAGGCAAACTAATCTATAGTGACAGAAAGCAAACCGGCAGGCAGACCTGTGTTTACCTATAAGGGGCACAGGATGGACAAGGAGGGGTTACATGCTGGCAAAGGAAACTTTGGGAATGAGGGCAAGGTTCACCATCCTGATTGTGGTGATGGTTTCATAACTGTATACATATATATACATGTCAAAATTCATCCAATTATGTGCTTTAAATATTGAAGTTACTTTTTAAAGAAACCTTTATAAGTTAGCAATAATAATGAAAAACATACAAAAGCTTAAATAAATCTCTCAACATAAAACCTGGATTCAAATGGAATATAGTCAAAGGCCTTTTCAATTTCCTATGGCAACCCAAGATCAAATCATATTGTTTTTGTTGTTGTTGTTTTGAGAAAAAAAAAAAAAAAAATCCATCAGTTGCCTCCTGTATTTGACAAGGATAGAACCTAAAACCTAGGTACGGTCCCTGACCAGGAATTGACCCACAACCTTCTTGGTATATGGGATGATGCTTCAATCAATTAAGCCACCCAGTCAGGGCTCAAACTGTGTCTTAGAAACTGCACTGTAGTCATGAGATTCACAAGAAATACTAAGTTCTGACGTGGCTTTTACTCCCTCTGTAAACAAAGTAAAACTAAATTAATTTTAATAGTACTAATAATGGAATTTGTTATAATGTAACCTGGCTTAAAATACTATGTATTTCTGGCCTATCTGTGCAGAGTAAAGAAAATTATAGAGGGCATGTATTATTTCTTTTTAAAAACATGTTTTTACTGATTTTAGAAAGGGAGGGAGAGAGAAATGATTGGCTGCCTCCTGCACGCCCCCTACTGCGGACTGAGCCCACTACCCAGGCATGTCCCTGACCAGGAATCAAACCAGTGACCTTTGGTACATGGGACAATGCCCAACCAACTGAGCCACACCAACCAGGGCTCATGCATTTATTTCATTATATCTGTTAAATTGAGTTGGCTCAGTGGATAGAGCGTCGGCCTGCGGACTGAAGGGTCCCAGGTTCTATTCCAGTCAAGGTCATGTGCCTTAGTTGTGGGCACATCCTCAATGGGGAGTGTGCGGAAGGCGGCTGATCGATGTTTCTCTCTCATTGTTGATGTTTCTGATTTTCTGTCCCTTTCCCTTCCTCTCTGTAAAGAATCAATAAAATATATTTAAAAAAAACACACACACAACTGTTTAAGACTTTAGCATCTTGTTCTTACCCAAATAAATCCCTACCAAATAAATATTTTTTTTAAAAAGGACATGTACAACAATTAATCTAAAAAGCATTTCTTTAGACATCCAAAGACATAGAATATCAGAGTCACTGTATGGGACAACTCAGAAGAAGCAGTCACTACCACAGGATGGAAAAGGCTAGAGTAAGAGGCTCATTCTCAGGTAAGAAACAACAGATTTGGAAATGCTAGTGTCAATCCTATTTCTAATGAGACTCTAGTAGACCAACGAATTTAAAAAATATAGATTTAAAGTTCCAATGAACCATTCTCAACTACTTCTGACAATCACTTTGAAGCAAAAACAGTAATTTCTGTAGCAAATGTTTTACTCACGGAATTTCTGCCAAATCCCCCAAACTCTCAAGGAGCTCTCTGCAAGCCCCCTCAGACTGCGGTCCCTGTGCTATGTAATGGCCTATGTGATTCCCCCTGCACCTCAGGTCTGGTGACCCTCCGACAGAGCTAGCTCCATAGTTCTCCGGCTTTTCAGAAAAAGGATTCTCATAGGTAGCAGCTTTTAGCATGGGTGGCTTGACAAAATAGGTAATAATAATGAAGCATTATATATTATGTAATACTTTTTGTTTATATTTTATTCATTATATATGCCCCTGCACACCTTTTTAAAAGAGTTATGCATGCGTTTGTGAGGCACTCTTTACTATAAGTGATACTTGCTGGGCATGTGCTTCTGCAGACCCAGTGCAGTCATTCCTTCAGGCCCCTGTGGGAACCACAGGCAGGCCTGTCAGAGTACCTAAGCCGCTCCTACTTTCTCACACTGAGGAGGGCCCACTGCTCAAATGCAAGTGCCCCTGAAAATAATAACACATTAATTTATCACCAGTCATTTTCACCTTCGTGAAAACTGGCTCATAACAAGCTTTTCCATTAAACAGCTAGCTAAATGGAGTTTTTATTAGCAGGAGGCTTTAAGAAGATCAAAGGCAGAGTTTACCAACTTTATTATTTTCCTGAGAGACAGACTCAGACAGCCACTCACTGGGGAGGGCTTAGATCCACTGCCACCCCATTCCCACGGAGGCCGTCTAACACCTTCTGATCCCAAGCTTTGTTATTCCTTACCGTGGTGATAATTACTCCAACCTAGTTCTTTTAATGTAACTGTTTTGTTCCCTCTCTCTATTCAAGTTATATGGATGCCCTCATCCATTCTTTATCTAGATAGAGCAGTGGTTTTCAGCCTGTGCCCCACAAAAATTGTTAAATTACCCAATATCTGATTATTTAGTCAGGGACACTGACCTCTTTTCCCTTAGATTGCCAAACAAACAAACAAAAAATGGCAATATCCAACATAACAATAGCTATTCAATGTGAATGAATCAAAATTATACACACTTTTTTTGTTAGACTGGCAAAAGATATATTTTTTGGTGTGCTGCAGTTTTATTAATTAGTTTATGTATGCCATGAGATGAAAAAGGTTGAAATCACGGGGCTAGAGCAATAGCAGTGCTTTTCAATTATTTCCCCCACATAACTTACCTTTTTAGACATTTTTTCTAATTACCACTCCATGAAATTTTAACGCCACAAATACAACATATATCTACTTATGCATTGGGTATATACTGTGCTTTTTAAAATATACTTATATTTTATTAATTTTTCACAGAAAGGAAGGGAGAAGGATAGAGAGCTAGAAACATCGATGAGAGAGATACATCGACCAGCTGCCTCCTGCACACCCCACACAGGGGATGTGCCCGCAACCAATGTACATGCCCTTGACCGGAATCGAACCTGGGACCTTTCAGTCCTCAGACCAACGCTCTATCCACTGAGCCAAACCAGTTTCGGCTATACTGTGCTTTATACATAAAAGGAGTAAGATATTTGGGCCATCTCCAACTTCTACCCCCAGGGGACAAAACTGCTCCTGCTGAGAACCCATGACTTAGGAGAACTGGGAGCAGGGGTGGTAGGTGTCACACAGCTAGAGAAATAATCAAGTCAGCTTCTGGCTGATTCCCCCAAACGCACGATGCAATTTTTTATTTTTTCCAAACAGGAAGGTTACAAAGCATCCCTACTATTCTAGCTAAGTAAGCAGAATGGCCAACCCTGTCAACTAACTTAGTAATCTGTGACCAATTTGCCTAGTAGCTTTCCAATCTCCAGTACAAATCACTGGATTGTTAAAGGAAAATATTTGCGGTACATTAGTGACATAATCTAAGAGGTTTTTGCTATGCCACCTCAGTGAAAACAGATGGCACAGGAGGCTGACAAAAAGCACATCTCATTAGTTGCCTGTAACCTCTTCTTCCTGAGACTTGAATGCCATGGACCACCCAGACTACGCAGCGCCTCGATTCATATCACCATTCCTTCTCCTCCAGTTCGCCACTAACCTGACTGACAACCAAACCAAGAAAGTGAATGATAAAGTTCTGGAAAGTTTTAACTTTACCAAAAATAAAGTTTCAGGATTATCCCCTGCATCAGCTGCTCTAATTCTAGTAACTGCTGAGAAATGAAGCATCGATACTAATACAATTGAAATACCAAACAGAACTGTCACGTTCTTTTTAAAGTTGTGTACTTATATTCTTTCCACTCAAAAGCTACATTCCTGAAATTAAACATGATTTTACAGAGACTTAGACTATGGGGCATAACAGTCAGTGGCACTAAAATTATCACTCTCAGATCTCTTCCTTGTAAACAAAAGTAATTAATATTTTTGAAGCCTTAGTAACTTTAATATACATTAGAGAGAACAATTCCTTTAATATACTTACAAGACATCTAAAAAGTCCTCCACAGGAGAAAATACTCACTATGGTCAATCTAGGTCAGAGCATCACAAACCCGCACAGCTGTAGCTTTAAATTCTTGGACAGGGAATGTTTTCAGAGTATACTGAGCTTCTCTCTTTTGGTTTGGAACATTCTGCAGACCAGGATTTAAGAAGCTGGATGGACATGAGGTCTGGTACCTATGGAAGGGTGTTCATATCGTGCTCCCTAGCTACAGTGGATATTATTATACAGATTAAATACATGTGAGAAAGACTCATTGGCAAAAATAAATATGAATTCTGAAGTCTATAAAATTACCAACCTCTGTTCAGGAAGAGTCTCCTAATTCCACCATACTTAATATTTCATACCATTTAGACCTTATTTGCAGCTCAAGGCTTCAGAAGCATAAGCTACACTGGTTTTGTTGGTTAGTTGATTGGTTGGTTTTTGACCTCATTCGTCTTCCTAAAATGTTTTACTTTTGTCATTCTGACCAAAAGTGTAGCACATCTTATCAAGCAAAGGAAGGGAAATATTTTTGTGACATCTCATTTCATTCCACTAGTCAAGATTTTACCAACAAAGAGGAAAAGTTATATGCCCAATTCCCCTGGCAAAGGTATGGCTGGTAATACTATCCAGAGGGTGAAAGCAAAGCTCTACCGTCAAAGTTAAGGTTTCAGCACTGTATCTGTCACTAACTGAATAACCCTGGACAAGTTATTTCACCTTCTAACAGCCTTACCTATAAAGCCAGGATAATAGCCCATGTATTTTACAGGGACACTTTTAGGATTAGTCAATAGAACACAGAATGTTCACGAAACAGCTCAGCACATAATAAGTGTTCAATAAATGTCAGCTCCATTTTCAGAAAACCCATTTGGGTCTGAATTACCTGAATAACTGCCTCAGCACTAAGCTTCATTCTGGCCTAGGAAACCTGGTCACTAGTGAGCTCTATTTTAATCTTTGATTTCCACTGTTTCTATGGCGCCAGGGTGCAAATTCATCAGAACCTGTTATTTATCCAGCATGGCAGGTACACAGGGTACTGCGGGGTAGGAAAAATGCAAGCATCTGCTATAAAAATCCTGTGGATTGAAGATTACTTACAAGTGAAAATTTCCTGTTATCTGGTAGTTACTCTCCCCCCACCCACCACCACACACACTATTCTCGTAACTGTGGCATGAATTTGAACGTGGTTGAGGATACTCAACTTAAAAAAAAAAGCTCCTTTGGGACAGCTTCCTGGAGGCTCGGTGGGGTTCACATAACGTCCACCGGACAACAGTACTTAAATGCTGCTAGCTACCACGGATCCTTCCTCACCTCCTCCTTTTTTTTAGTAATCTGTTCTGCAGGATAAGCAAAAGCTTGTATGCCAAAATTTAAAAAAAACAAACAAACAGGGAAGTGAATGCAAAGCTCATCTTCTTTCTATTACACCATGTTGCTTCAAGTAGTGGAAGCAGAAAATGCTATTAATCTGCAGAGTTAAGAGTACCACTTTCTCCTATGAATTCACCAGTGAGGTCTGTCAGACAACATCAACAAGGTTCATGAATAAAGCAAGGCTAAGCACTTCCCTGCTCTCCACTAGATCTAAGAAAAGATAAATGAAAAAATCTTCAGCCGAAACCGGTTTGGCTCAGTGGTGGAGCGTCGGTCTGAGGACTGAAAGGTCCCAGGTTCGATTCCGGTCAAGGGCATGTACATTGATTGCAGGCACATCCCCGGTAGGAGGTGTGCAAGAGGCAGCTGGTCGATGTTTCTCTCTCATCGACATTTCTAGCTCTCTATCCCTCTCTCCTCCTCTCTGAAAAAAATCAATAAAATGTATTTTTTTTTTAAAAAGAAAAAATCTTCAAATACGAGAAAAATATAATACAAGAACTTATTTATCAAGTAATACATACTAAGTCCTCAAAAAGAGATGAAACAGAAAACCAACTTAGTTTATATTCTATTCATTACCAATATATGATCATCTCATTTGCCTTTTAGACTTACCCTGATAGGAAAAAAACAAAAACGACAACACAAAACTATCGTCGTATTTTATCAATGAGGAAACTGTAGTCCAGGGAAATGAATTCCACAAACAAGCACAAAGCTATGCTGAGCTGAACAGTGGAGCAAAGATGACTTGAGGTACTTGGATCTCATGGACACAGACCATTTCATGGATTTGATGTCACAGTATCTTAGGGGAAGATACATCCCCTCAGAACAATGTCCCATTCATCCAAAATACCATTTTAAAAGATCGAAAGATATGGAAGAACTATTACATGTTCCCACATTTTCTCTAAAAAATTTCAACCAACAAAATTTACCACCCGAAACAAGATGAACCATTTAGCTTTCAGAAGTAATTTGAAGTTCATAAATGTTCCCAGACAAAAGGGTATAATAAAATACAAAACAAGAGTGTGTATTAATAGAAAAAGGGTTTGTAACAACATTAAATTCATTAAATGTCACATTCTTAACAGTAAAAACCGAGTATAATTGTCAATCTTTGAAAAGCAATTATAAAGTTGTAAACCACACTAATATATTTGTCTCACTTTTCTGCTTGCATCAGCAAACTTTATTAACCAATTTATAACAATGACATTGGTGAAGATAGTGATGATTTCCAAAAGTTTAAATCAGCTCTTTTTTATATAAAGTAGATTAATACATTTACATGGTTCAAAATCAAAATGACATAAAAAGATGTACCTACACTGAACCTGGCTGTTGTGGCTCAGTGGTTGAGCATCAACCTATAAACCAGGAGCTCATGGCTCCATTCCCAATCAAGGCACATGCCCGGATTGCAGGCTCCATGGGGAGTGCAGGGGCGGGGGTGGGAGGTGGGGGGTGTCAGTGTGCAAGAAGCAGTGGATCAATGATTCTCATCATTCTTTCTCTCTCCCTTCCTTTCTAAAATCAATAAAGATATATTTTAAAAAATGTATATTAAGAACTTTCACTTCTTCAACCATTTCCCCCAGTCTCCAACAAGTAAGCAACAAGTGAATTCGCTTATTCTTCCAGTGTTTTTATGCAAAAGTAAACATATAAGTATATGTCATTCCTCCGCTTTTAGGAAGAAGAAAAAAAAAAAAAAGACTATGCTATTCTGAATTTTGTTCTTTTCACTTATAAACGAGAGGCCCAGTGCATGAAACTCGTTCCCTCTGGTTGGGGAGTAGGAGCAGGGGGTTCCCTCAGCTCGGCCTGTGCCCTCTCACAGTCCAGGAGCCCCCAGGGGATGTCTGACTGATGACTTAGGCCCACTCCAAAGCTGGCAGTGGGACATCCTGAGCGCTGCCACGAAAGTGGGAGAGGCTCCCACCTCCAACGCTGCACTCACCAGCCATGGGCCCGGCTTCTGGCGGAGAGGCGCTCTCCCTGTGGGAGCGCACTAACCACCAGGGGGCAGCTCCTGTGCGGGGTGTCTGCCCCCTGGTCGATTTGCATATTGGCCTTTTATTATATACCTGATAGGATGCTAAAAATCGCTCCATGTAAGTGCATAGAAATTTCCCTCTTTTAATAATTTAATAGCATTTCATGGTGTGCGTATACTGTAGTTTAATCAACTAGCCCCTAAAAATGACAGCTTGAGTAGTTTCCACACTTTCGCTCTTATAAATTCAGTGAACAGCCCTGGATATAGGTCATTTCTGTATGTGTGCAGTGCAGGTGTATCTGTACAACAAAATTCATCAGAATACTGGGTAAAAGACAAAACAATAGTACTTCCGGCTGATCTCATCACATTGCCCTCCTTAGGGATTATTAAGGTCGCACTCCAACCAGCAATAAATGAGAGTGTTTCACGGCTTATGCTACAGCATATTTCAAATGTTAAGGTTTTTGCCAATCTCAATAGATGAAAAAAGGAATTAATTTACATTTCTCTTTCATGACTTTTGCCCATTTTTCTATTGGGTTGGGGGGGTCCTTCCTTCTCAGTCTCTAGGTGCACAAAAAGAATATCTATTCTTGAATGTTTTTTTAAAGTTTTATTAAACTGCTATAAAGGAGAATTATTAGCATGTCTTTTTCACTGTCAAACATTTTACTGTTATATCTAAAACTTAAACATTTTTTAAAGCTACATATTGAAAATTTTCTCAGTTGACAAGAAAAAAAATTATTCCAAAGCAAGCATCTATTACATTTTAATCTTAATACTGGCTGCAATCCAAAATCATATTTCTAGTACCCCTGTAATCAATGTAGGAACCCCAGCTAACCCCAATTAACTACCTATTCTAGCTGTACACCAGCAACACATTGGGGAAAAAAACCTAAGCATCTATTTATCTGACTTCATCTACAGACTAATCTCATTTACAATTCTTGATGGCAAATCTCAAACAGGCAACTCTCACTACCAGATGATCCTTCAAGACTCATCTGGCATGTTCTGTTTCCCACTCTCAAAAAGACCTTCTCAAATTGCCTCCTCTCAGCTGGGAGTCAGGCCTTAAGAAAACACATTAAGAAAACAAAGGCAGCCTGCCTTAGACCTCCCACCTGCACTCTACTAACTCCTTTGTCTTCCTTGCCATTACTAGGGAAGAGTCAAGCCTGCTCTTAGCAAAGGCCAATTCTTCCATTTGATACACTTGATGCCTCCTCAGGACTTCACTCATTCAATTAGCTCCCCATCTAATCACTTTCCCCATCTAATTCCGCCCTTATTTCCCTGAATCCCTCCAGATACGGACTTAATCACCACCATCCTTCACAGAAAAAGTTACTCAGAGTTGTCAGTAGTTGTCGTTTCTCCTTTCTCCCTTAACATTTCCCCCTCAATTGGCACTAGTAAGTCTTCTACCCCAAACCCACTCAGGACCACACCTGCTATGACCTGTTTGTTGCAGAAATCTACAGTCCCTTCTTTAGCCTTATCTTATTTGACCTCTTCACCTGTTTTTTTCTGTTCGCTTCCATGATATGGCAATGTCCCATTTTCCCTCATTCTCCAGTAGTTTATTCCTTAAGTGTTGGAGGAAGAGAGGTAGGGTCCTAGATGCCCTTCCCTCTTCTACACGCTCATGCTACACGATCTCTGCCAGCACCCTGCCTTTAGCGAATAGCTCTGGCCCTACTTTCTCCCCTTACCTCCCCTCCACCTCCATGTTTGACACTGCTACTTGGTTACCTCATAACCCCAAACAAATCCTTGATTACCTACACGACCTAACCCCAACCCCTGGCCAAACTTTCTAATGACCTTCTCAATCCCTCACCTTACTAGTAAGCAGCACCACCATTCACCCAATTGCTAAAGCCGAAGCTTTAAAACTCATTCTTGAAGTTGACCTTTTCCTTGCACATCATAGCCAAACCATCTGCAAATTCTGCCAATCCTACTTCCAAAATATATCCTCAATCCCTTCCCCCTCCCCCATGTCTCTCTTCTCTATTATTATCCTGACCCACTCCACCATAACCCCTGGAATGGACCATCACAAAGACCTAACTGGTCTCCCTCGGCATGCACCTCTGGCCTCCAGCATCATTTCATTGTGACACACAAATACTATCATTTTCTATGGACCAAGAAAAAGGGTTTGAAAACACTGTAAAAAAGAGAAGCACATCTTTTAGGCCAATCATTTTAAATTCTTTCTTTCTTCATTTATTTTTAAATTTTATTTTATTGTTTAAAGTATTACACATAGTAGTACATATAGCTCCTCCCCCCCCTCCCCACAATGATCTTCCACCAGTCTCCCCTACCCCTTGTCTCATGCCCTCATCCCATCCACCCCCAGTGTCTTGTGTCCATTGGTTAGTACTGTGTGCTGGGGTTTTGTTTTGTTTTGTTTTGTTTTGTTTTGTTTTGTTTTGTTTTTAAGAAAGAGAAATAAAAGGACGCTAGGTGACTCCAAACACTCAAGTCTTGGTTCTCTGGAAAAATTCAATTTTGAGATATAATTAAACATTTATGTTTAAGATTAATGGGCACATTTGAGAAACAAAAGAAGATTACCAAATCTGAGAGTATAACATAAGGAAAAATTATTTTTAACTAGAGGCCCGATGCACAAAATTTATGCATGAGAGAGGGGTGTCCCTCAGCCCAGCCTGCACCCTCTCCAAGCTTAGAATCCTAGAAGGATATCTGACTGCCTGTTTAGATTGTGAGAGACATCCCTCTCACAATCCAGGACAGCTGCCTCCCAACCATTCGCCTGCCAGTCTGGTTGCCCCTAACTGTCCTCCCCTGAAGGCCTGGTCACTCCTCAACTGCTCTCCCCTGCAGGCCTGGTTGTCCCCAACTGCCCTCCCCTGCAGGCCTGGTCCCCCCCTAACCTGTCCTCCCCTACAGGCCCGATCGCCCCCAACTGCCCTCTCCTGCAGGCCTGGTTGCCACCAACTGCCCTTCCCTGAAGGCTTGGTCCCCCCAACCTATCCTCCCCTACAGGCCTGGTAACCCCCAACTGTCCTCCCTTGCAGACCTGGTTCCTTCCAACTGCCCTCCCCTGCCAGCCATCTTGTGGTGGCCATCTTGTGTGTTCATGGGGGCAGCCATCTTTGACCACATGGGGGTGGCCATCTTGTGTTAGAGTGACAATCAATTTGCATATTACTTTTTTATTAGATAGGATAAATTGTCACAGCTAGAACTAGATACTGAATCAAGTTCTCAAGTTAAATGGGCAGGAGGACAAAATCATGATGCTTCATTTTGTCTTAGACTGTCAGCAGTACAAATGATTGGTACAAATAAAATCCAAATACTAAAAGATAACAAGATCCTATTAACAGGTTACAAACATGTAGTCCCATAATGAGAAACAAATTAAAAGACAAGAAACCTCTTGGTGATGGAAATGCCCTGAACCACTTAAGAAACTTTCATTTGAATATTGTTTTCTTTGATATCAGGGATCAAGAAGCTGGGCATGAAGCTCATGCTGAGCTTGGTATGTCTTCTGCACAGCCAGCAACTTCTATATCATCTATGCGTGCACATTCAGCTCTGCAAATGTGGTGCTGGCCACCAAAACTGGCCACAGAAACCCAGTATTAAGTCAAAATTTAGACCAAAAAACTTAGGTCTCACCATCTGTTCAAGAACTTTAAAACCACCTTATATTGCTGGATGTTAGGCAGTGGACATTGAGCCTCCCTGTGACTCAGTTTCCACAGTAATGAAGTACTTCACTAAATGGTCTAGGGTATGAAAAATAATTATCCCTCCCAAACTATATTTACCCCAACTTTTCATGTTCTGATACATATTTTTAATTTTTTACTTGTTTTATTACCTACACAGGTTACAAATAGCTAATAAAATGTAATCATCTAGAGCAACAGAAGCATATTTAAGCACACACATTAATGAAATCTTAAAGGGTTCGACAACTGACTTCTACAAAATTAATTAAAAAAATAACAAGCCTTTGAGGCCCATCACGCTTTAATACTTGATTCTCTCTCAGGCCCAAGAACAGCTTGCACTACGTTATGTGGTAAAATCAATAGAAGTAAGCAGTCGGTGATCTAATGTACCCATGTTCCAGAACTTGACCATCTGTGCGGGAGTGAAGAGACCAGAGAAGATGTGCAAACTAACATTGAATGTCCTTCCAGTAAGGCAACCGTAAAATCTACCATCTACACCCAGGCGCTCTGGAGCGTTCCACAGGGAGCTGTGGCTAATGATGTCAAGACAAGAAATGGAAACCAGCTACCTCAGGGAAACCAGAACATATGGCAATTCCATGTCTAATTGATATTTTGAATAACTCCAGTGGGTAGATGGGTCAATTGGGGTGGGGGTGGGGGAGGGGGACATCTGTAATACTTTCAACAAGAAAGATAATTAAAAAAATAAAATGAACTACTGCTAATAAAGGAAGCAATGGAGCCTGATACAAGCATTCTGATGTAGCTCACATTGCAATGAGGAAAGCCCTGGGCTGAAATGTATTGCTTTCAACTGTATTCACTGAATGACACATCGTGTCTCTAGGCCTCCATTTTCTTACCTGTGATATGAAGTTACTATATTTAGTGACTTCCTTGAAAATGTTTGTATCCTAACATCCTTTCTCGGGTTCTAAAGGTCTCCAAAGAGACCTCAGAACATCTGTTCCTCTGATTTAAAAGCAAAGGAGTACAAAGTGAGAAGGCAGGAAAAAAGCTCTAATTTTAACTTCCGAGGTAACTATAACAAATTATAAACTTGATCAACTGATTAAAATACAAAATCCCAATAGCATGATATATCAACTATATGTCATTTCTATTTCATTCTCCTAAACAAAGTCAAAAGAATTCTGGTTTTGGCCTTTTTAAAAACAAAAAACTATAGAAAGCTCTTAACTGGCTGCCTACATTTGGGGGTCTGGGAGTGTTGATACAAAATAATTATTGATTTTATGTCTAACATTTAGAAGGAACTAGTAGTTACTTCAAGGTCTCCTACTTATTCTTCTCAAAGCATTTTGAAAAATAGACTCTTGCCTATTCCATTTTTTTAAATTGAAGAATTGAATTCTGAATCAGTCAAGATTATATCTGTTTCATGAATCAAGCCAAATATGTGCAGAAGCATATGGAACAAGAATTCCTATGTAGTTTACAAAATGTCTGAAAACTAAAAAAGGAAAACCTACTTTAAAAAACTCAACCTTAACCAAGTATTACCATGTCATGCCAGTCAAAACTCTAACCATCATACTTTGAGTGACGGTCAGACATGGCTATGAGCTACGACAAGAAGGTATCATTTGTAAGAGTGGACCCTGAAAGGAACTACTAAATTCTACAAAGCACTTTAGATACACAAGTAATAACCCAGTGAAATTTTAAAATTATTTCCTGACACAGAAAATTGAAGGGCTCAGAGTAATTGTACAGAGGACCTTTTACATCAGAGCAGTTCGCTAACTTGGTAAAATAAAAATATTTGCCACTTAGGATTGACTCAGAGTAGAAAAACCAAGAATTATAAAATAACAAAAAGCTATTGTAAAGATAATCAGATTACCCAGCATACGGCACAATAAAAAAAATAAACCCGAAGGTGCCAACAGGAACTGCCTACGAGTAAAATAAAACCTTATTAACAGCAAATATCCTTTGGCAATGAGTTCTGGAGAAAGATAAAACTATCTGTACTTTCACCTTGTTCTTGGAGGATCACTTTTGCAAGTATAAATTCACTAATAAAAACATGCTAACTGACAAGGATGAGGCACATTGTAAATTCTTATGATGAAATGCAAAGACTGGGTCACATCCTCTGAGGTGAAATCATTCTATGAAGTTAAAACATTAGCAAAAAAACCCCAAACTGATTTAAAAGAAATAAGACAATAGGGAAGAAAATATAATTCTTCCCTCATGCTACATTTTGGATTAAATTTTAATATAGATGATAATAGACTTTATAGAATGCATTAAAACAGGGTTTATTAATTAATCTATGTGACTAAATGTAACATCTAATATTAAGTGAAAGGAAAAAAAGAATATTTAGTAACTAAACTTACTACAACCCAGAAACAGTACCCAATTTACCACTTCCGAAAATAACATTTTGATGACTTTGATTTTCCAACATTCAGTAAATTCTTTAAATAATTTCACAATAATATCCCTTTTAAAATAAAAAGCTGTTGTAATATATATTTTGAAATGAAGTTTCTATTTTAAAATAAAATAAAAATACAGAGAAAGGGCAGATACTCCAGAAAGTACCCATATGCCCTGTACCGAGTTTCTTCCATTGTTAACATCCCACCCCAGACTAATGTCTGACATATTAGTCACAACCAGGGCAGAGCTGGCCTTTTAAAAATTATATCCAAGGAGGGTTAAAACTCACCCATTTATAAGGTACTTAAGACTTTCAAAACAAAAAACAAAAGACCAACCAAACAAACAAAAAACCAAAACAAACAAAAGCAGCAGGCCTATCTGCCATACCCAACAGAGTAACTCCAGAAGTGGGAGAGGATGTCCACATGCACAAAGCCCCTCAATAGTGCTCTTATCTCTGGGAAGGAGAAACAAAGCAGGATGATAAAAACACATTACTGACAACCAAAGAACTACGGTAGTTCTATGCTTGTGACTTTTTGCCCAAAGCCAAGATATTTTCATTTAGTGTGTCGATAAACTTCAGTTTGATGATGAATTATTTCACATTTTGGTTTGTCATCACACAAGACTTAAAACTAAATCATTTCTCATCAACAAGCACATTTCCTTCCATCAGTTTTTGGAGCCATTTGCCTCAGGTAATCTGTCCTTTTCTCCTCTGCCCCCTCCCTGACATCTGCTCAGCTAGCACTTCTTCATCAGCCCTAGAATCCTTACTTTTCCCTTCCTGGCAGGCACACAGAGGTGCAAGAGCTCTGGGATGCCAGCACATACCCTGCATTCTCTTGGGCTAGAGATACAGGCAAAAGCCTATAGCAACCCATTTGTATTAATAAAGCATATGCAAACCCAAACCATTTTCCCATCCTCAGCTGGAATCACTGCCGTGGCAGGTCCTTTGGGTGCCCTTACCCCTCAGTGTAGCAGGCCTGACTTCCAACTGTCAGTGCCTTTGTCTGAGCTGTCCTCTTGCTGCTAGTTGGCTCTGTTGCCAGCATGGAAGGTCGGAGGCAGCAGAGAGCAGCCCCAACCAAATAACTGACTCCTCTGCCCTTTGACCCTTGCGTGGGGTGATTCAGGTGTGTGTCAAGTCAGCTCCCAGTTCCCAGGAGAATTAAACTCCAGTTGCTCACAGTGATATCTGGTTTAATAACACGGCCCCCTTAAATGCTATCTTCCTGTTCCTGCAACACACCCTCACGCCCTACAGTGGTTCCTTCACTTTCCAAATTAACCATGTCCACCCAATCCTTGTCTCAGGAAACAAAACCATTTAAAGAACTGTACTTTTCTACTCTTTCAAGAATGTTAAGAGCGCTGGGACCGGTTTGGCTCAATGGATAGAGCGTCGGCTTGGAGACTGAAGGGTCCCGGGTTCGATTCTGGTCAAAGGCATATAACTTGGTTGTGGGCAGATCCCCAATAGGGGGTGTGCAAGAGGCAGCTGATCGATGACTCTCTCTCATCGATGTTTCTAACTCTCTATCTCTCCCTTCCTCTCTGTACAAAATCAATAAAATATATTTAAAAAAAAAAAAAAAAAAGAATGTTAAGAGCAAGGCAGGTTGGCCATAGCATCGTTATCTGTCAGGAGAACAAATTTGCTCTGAGGTTCAAAATAGAACTAGACCTGGGTTCAAATCCTTGTATTGACACATATATGCAACTTATACAACTCTTTATTTCTACTTTCTAAGTGGGGTCTGCCTATGGACTGAATGACATAATACATGTAGCACTCTTAACACTCGAATAGCTATGTGTCTACAATAGCAAGACTTTACCATCCACTGTTTCATCAATATAACTACTAATCCAGGACACTCTTGTCAGGAAGCTAATTGTTAAGACAAAAGCTTCCTGAAAGATCCAGAAGCTTTTCAAGAGAAAGCATCAAAGGACATACCCACAGGAGTTTATGAACCCCTCATCTCAAAATCCTCATCTTGCTGTATCCATCAATTCTGAATTACTAGGCTTACACAATCCTAACCAAGACCTGCTCTAAAAGACCCGTCTAAAGCCAAGGCCCGGGCCGGGGAGGAAGTCTGCAATCAAGTTACGAGTCTTGGCTGGAATCAAACCTGGGACCCTTTGGTCCTCAGGACGATGCTCTATCCACTAAGCCAAACCGGCTAGGGCTAATGATTTTAAAAATCATCTGGAAAATGACTTCCCTCCAATCTCTCATTTTTGAAGTTTCCCTATTGATTCTACTTTTTTGTTTTACTCTCTGTGCACTGGCCTTCTGGTCATGACTATTTTCTAGTGTGGGTATCTTTACCTTCTTCACTCATTGTCTTGACAAAAGTTTCATTTCCTATCATACTTTCTATCCAACTCTAGGAAAAATGGGGTTATAAGGGCTACAAGTAGAAAACAAAACCCCCCTAGGGTTGCTGCCCATCCTCTCCCACGCACTGCCTCGCTGTCACTTTGAAGTTACCCCGCAGTGAAAGGTGACGGAGGAACTGCATTATGCCTCAAAGTTATTTCTAATTATGTGTGCCTATCTTAGCACAGGAAATAGACGTTTAAAATAACGACTACGAGTTTCTTACCTATTGAACGTATCTGATTCGGATGAAGAAAGAGCGTCTTCTTCGATATCAGTACAGCTGGAAGAATCATCAGGTCCGTCGGGCTCACATATCCCTGGGGAGCCCAGCTTTGGCTGAGGGAAGTGGTTTATTACTAAGGCCATATCTGGTAATTTCATTTTATTATCTTCCTGATCTAAAATGAAAACAGAAAACAGTTAAGAGTACCTTAAAAATCTGCAACCTCTGCAAAATTATTTCCAGAAACTTATTATTGTTATTTGTATTTAGTAAAATACAAGTTTATTTAACATTGACTCAAAAAGTATAATGACAGTCAGAGAATCAGAATCAACACTACAATGGTGCCATCTAATTATACTGTCCACACCATGTATTACCAAATTAATTTAAAAACAAAATTTGAACCAGGAGTGGGGAGAACTTTGTGATTCTAATGCAGCTTCTATTTACAATATTACTAAAGAATTCCAGCATATTTACAAACCAGAAAACACTGGTAAACATAAGAAGCATAACAAAAAAGAATAAAAGACTCAAGTAATAAAACAATCACAATATTTGTCACTGACATTTAACTAAATCTGTTACAATGAATCTAATACTCACCATGGAAAAGAAAAACTAATCAGACATATACAGTATTTTTGTTTGATCCGATACTTTCGATCAAAAGAAATATTTTATCACATTTTTATGCACATCTCTTGTAATAATCTCAATTTCCGAGGTCTCTTATGGCAGATAGAGACACAAGGTTTGCAAAACTGGCACCAGTAGGTATGCTAGTAACGAGATATCTACAAATGTGAGTGCAGAAAATAACGCCAGTGACGAATTCTTCAGCGCTCCGGCCTCTCCCTCACAGCCTGTTTCAGAACTCCGCTGGGCTTTCATTTGTGCCCTTTTAGGTTCGGGACAGGAGGCAGCACTATGCTTCAAGCGCAAGCCGAGTGAAGCCCTTGCCTGAGTTCACAGAGAGCAGAGCTTTCGCTCATTACTCCTCCAGGGCGCATTAGGGGCAAGCGGCCTTTCACAAAGCACACTACAAAGAACTGCCATGATTTTATTAAAAGGAGAAAATTATGGAAAGAGAATAAGATAAATTCTTCCCCCAAAAAAACCCACAACCTTTCAAAGTCCATACAGTCAGGATTTTTCCAGAAATTATTATATAAGTTTTTGTTATACTTGAGAACATCATATATCACAAGAGTGCAGTTTCTAAAACTAAGCTCCTGAAATTGTCTGACCTTCAGTAGGTCTAGTCATTACCATCTAATGTTCATCTGGGGAAAGAAAGAGAAAGAAGCTAACCAGGATAGCCCCTTGTAAAGAAATACCAAGATCGTGTGAAGAGGAATCAATCACCCAGTAATCCAGGCAATCCTGTCACTCAACTGGCCAGGAGAACGCAATCACACTGGCAAACCAGGGAACAGAATCCTATTCAACTGAAAACTATCTTTTATTTTTGCACCTGTGTTACAATCTCCTCTTACTTCTTCCCCTGTTTAATAAGCTTCTATCAGATAAATTCCCTCTTGGGGACAAACATCATGCAACAATTTGTGGGCTTTGAAAGTCCTTCAAATCTGTCCATAGATGCCCGAGGACTCCAAATTAGAGCCACAAAATATGAAGCTCCAACATCCCACTTCCCTAAAGGCACGCAACAAAATAAAGGAAGGTTTTACTTGACAGAACACACATCTTTTTAAACATATACTGGTGCAGCAATGAGCAAGTTTATTCTAAAGAGAGAAAATTACACAGTACATGCAGTTATGTGATGCCATCCAAAGCGCAGCCTTTCAGTCAGTCTATAATTCTGTCTTCCTCTCTCTCTCACTCCCCACCTCTCTCAGACCTTTGCATTCATGCATAGCAACCTACCAGTAGCACTCATTTGTGAACCCCAGAGACAGCAATGTTTAAGTGCGGTACACATATAGATAGGGCAAAGTAGGTTTACAGTTGTTCGTATGGAGAATACAATAAAGAAATAATACAAGAATAAATTTTTGCATACTTACTATAAACCTACTTTTGCCCCACCCTGTATAATACGTAACCCCTGAGTACAAGCAATCGATCGCTTTCAAAGAGATTCAACCAATAAACAAAATTATTCTCCAAATCTGAGATAATAAGCCAGATTTTCTCAGGAGCTCAAGCACTTCCTAAGACTATCTATCCTTCAACAACCACATGAACAAATCCAAGTTGTTCACCAAGACTATGAGGTATATAGTCAGGCAGCAACCTATAAAAGACACCAGAATTTAGGACAAATAAATTACTTACAAATAAGTCTAACTAAGAAGGTAAAAGACTTGCATACTGAAAACACAAAACATTGTTGAATTAAGAAGAGATACATAAATGAAAGATTATCCTGCATTTATGATTGAAAGATAGTATTGTTAAGATGTCAAAACTAACCAAAGCAATCTCTAGTTTCAATGCAAACCCTATAGCAATTTTTACAAACAGAAAAATCCAACTTAAAATTCACATGAAATCTCAAGGGACTCAAAATAACCTTGAATAAGAAATGAATAAGAAAGCTGTAGAACTCATATCAATTTCAAAATTTATTACAAAGCTACAATAATTTAAAAAGTATACTGCTAGCATAATGACAGATATAGATCAATAGAACAGAGATTACAGAAATAAACCCTCACATATATGATCAACTGATTTTCAACAAGTCAGAGTATTCAATGGGAAAGGACAGTCTTTTTAACAAATGGTGCTCAGAAAACAATTATCTACATCTGAAAGAATGAGTTGAACTCTATTAACTCAAAATGGATCAAAACCTAAATGTAAAAGATAAAACTCTTAGGAAAAAGCATAAAAGAATATCTTCATGACACTGATTTGACAACAATTTCATGGACAGAACACCAAAAGTATAGGCAATAAAAATATTTAATAAATTAAATTCTTCAAAATCAAGTACCTAGATACATCAAAAGATACTATTAAGCAAAAAGACTACATGCAATGCTTACAAACATTTGCAAATCACATATATAATAAAGCATTAATATCCAGTATAAAGAACTCCTAAAACTCAAGAATGAGAAAAACAAAAACAAAAACACACCAAACAACCCAATTAAAAAATGGGCAAAGGACTTTAACAAACAAAAGGCCAATAATCATATTTAGATATTTTAGAGAATGGAAGGGAGAGAGAGAGAAACATCAATGTGAGAGCTTGGTTGCCCTCCCCACTCGTCAGGAACGGGGCTAGGGTTCGAATCTGCAACTCAGGTAGGTGCCCTTGATCAGGAATCAAAACCCAAGACATGTTGGTGCACAGGCCGACGCTCTAACCACTGAACCACCAGCCAGGGCAAAGGAAGCTTTTAGAAACTGTATCTCAGATCATCCTCCCAGTCATTTTTCCCAGAGCTATAAACCTAGTTGATATTCAACAACTGCTTTAAGTCTAAAATACCTTTCCCCATGTCAAATATCTATTAAGTACAAAGTAATTTCCTTTGGCTTAATTTTCTTTTTATATTAAAATGAATAGTGAAACTCAACATTATTTGTTTTTAATTAAAGTCTCTTACCCAGGCATACAGGGAATAGCATTTTTGTAGGTTCATCTTTTTGACATTTCAACAGTTTTCTTGTATCCTTTTTTGACATTTCAACAGTTTTCTTATATCCTTTTTTGGCCTGATCCACCAGAAGCTGAAATTCACTCTGATGTTTTTTACCTGAAATTAAAAAGATTCTCTCAGCAAAGCAAGGACTATAAAAGTTATACATCTATAACCATCAAGAAGTGTACAAGCTCGCTCAAGAATAGCTCTCTTGGGAATCACTTGCAATAAATGAAAAAGCTGGCAAGCACAACAATACAAGGTGCTGGAGACTGTGGAAGCCTTTCCTAACTATCTCCTTCCTCAGCTACAAACACGGAAACATGACAGTCTTAGTTCGCTACTGTAGCTTTCTTCCCAAACCCAATACTCCAGAAAGGCTTTTGATACAACATGAAAGATACTGCTTTTTTGTTGTTGTTGTTGATCCTCACTGGAGGATACTTTTCCCTTTGATTTTTAAAGAGTGCATTGGAGGAGGGGGAGGGGGAGTAGAGAGAAACATTGATTTGTTGCATCCCACACTAGCCCTGACGGGGATCGGTGATCAAACCTGCAACCCAGGTGCATGTCCTTGACCAGGAGTTGAATCCATGACCCTTAGGTCCATGAGCTGATGCTCTAACCACCAATAAACACCGGCCAGAGCATGCTTTCTTAAATATATCCAAAAGGCACCTTCTAATTTCTAAGACACCATTCTAATTTCAAAGACACAAAAGAATACTAAGGTGAATATTAATTAAATATAAAACCAGAAGCCGCTAGGAAAGTTGGGTAATAAAAACAAATAATATCCACTTTAAGTCCCTTTTCTTTCCCTTCACATTTCTTGCCCATTTCCTATCAGAACCCTTTGAGCAATCTAAGACATTCCCTCCACCAATCTACCTCGTTACACCTCTGAAAAGAATTTAAGCCTGACCTCTAGGTCATCATTAATAATATGAGTTAATTTACTCAATAAAGAGTAACCAGTCATTGTTAGTGTGTGACTTGAGGATTATTTGTGATCTGAACCGTGGTTCAAATAGCTGAGACTGCACTTTACTTATCTAGCATCTATAAACACTTGAAGCCATGATTCAAAATGTCATATTTTGAAAAAATTCATTTCAGAAATAATCATACTGCAAAAGATTCTTTTAAAACAAAGTTTTGAAACTGTTGCATACAGTAACCTGTATTTCCCTCAAGCAAATACTAAGAACACCTGGGTGTAGGGGAAACTGCATTTCCTAGGGCTACCCTTCCGATTCCAGCCATTCCCTGTCTGAGCTGTGCTACGGCTCTGGCAAAGGAGGTAACTGACGGCAATGGAAAATTCTTGTCTACACAAGCAAAATCCCGGGTGAGGAAGGCTCAAATGACTTACCTCCTCACTGTAGAAGGAGCCAGGTTTACCTCCATTTGCACATTTACTTTAATATCCCGATCAATAAATGTACTATTATTAGCCACTAGGGAGAGACTGCTTCTAATTTTAATACATTTATGTGTATTGTATCTGTATGAAAACTCCAACTAAAACCAAGGTGCTGGGTTATAAAGTATCTGGTAAGTTTTAAATAAGATACTGATTAAAATTTCAGCAAAAGAAATATAAGTTGGCCATAAAGGTTACTGGAAAACTAGCTTTTTAGAAACAGGTGAGATCCTAAGATTACAAGCTACCGTGTTTCCCCGAAAATAAAACATCCTCCGAAAATAAGACCTACTTACAGGTTTCCTTCTGAGTGAAATATAAGGCATCCCCCCGAAAATAAGGCTCCCCCAGGCTCTGTCTCAGAATGAAAATTAATTTACCATAAACTGGTCGCTAGGGCCGCCCTGACCAGTGAAAATAGAATGGAGAGAAATCAGCGTGGAAACTTTGTGAAACCTAAACTGCAAGAAGTTGTGACTTGGGTGAAGAATTCATGGGAGAAAATCACTGACAGTTGCATTGCAAATGCACTGCGAGCAGGTTACTTTGACAATAAGTACTCATTTAAAGACAGTGCTATTGCTAAACGTGAGAGATTTGGTCCACTGATTCTGAAAGAAATGGAGTCACAAGAAATTCACCAGGAAGTTCAGGAATTGGATTGTTATGATGATGTTCCAGAAAATGATGACATGATTGTCATTGAATAAAGGAGTAAATTCTTGATACTGTAGGATTCACAGTTTGTCTGATTTGTGTCGACAACTACCGTACTACCGTACCATATACAGGTAATAAATTTCCTTTATTTTCATTTAACAATAAATGTGTACCGTATTCTTCTTCATGGAAAAATAAGACATCCCCTGAAAATAAGACCTAGTGCATCTTTGGGAGCAAAAATTAATATAAGACACTGTCTTAATTTCGGGGAAACAGGGTAGGTGATCTTTCAAGTCCTATTTAACTCTATGCATTTAAGGATAATTATTTTGTACTTCTTCACCTCCCCAGAATAAAAAATACAAATGGGCTCACATCATGGCAGTTTTTGTAGGGAAACAGCACCATGGGGTCTCTGGAATTTATTTAGAATAGGTGTAGGCCGTTTTCCACTCCATTGTGTAGCTCTGGATTGTGGTTTAAGAATTACACAAGAAACTTGCTAAAGTAATCTCATTAACAGCCTAGGAGGCTTAATGACTTTATCTTCTGAAGCAATAAAATCCCAGGATTAAAAGATATTTTCTTTTTAAAATCTAATTACTCCTACACCTAGGCAGGAAACCAAAAAGTAAATGGCAGCCACTGCTCTGGCTTTGGCCCAAGAAGTCCAATAATCACTGCTCAAAAAACAATTTCATAAGATATATAAATGTTGAATCACTAGGTTGTACATCTGAAACTAATATAATATTGTAATCAAAAAAAGGAAAAAAGAAAAATGCCAAGAGACTATTCTATGTAATAAAAGTTTAATATGCAAATCAATCAAATGGTGGACTGACTGGTTGCTATAATGCGCACTGACCACCAGAGGGCAGATGCTCAATGCAGGAGCTGCCCCTGGTGATCAGTGTGCTCCCACAGGGGGAGCACCACTCAACCAGAAGCCAGGATCACAGCTGGCCTGCGCAGTGGCAGTGGCGGGAGCCTCCTGCCTCCACGGCAGCACTAAGGATGTCTGACTGCCGAAGGGGCCTAAGCTGTCAGTCGGACATTCCCCGAGGGCTCGTGGACTGTAAGAGGGCACAGGCTGGTCTGAGGGACGCCCTCTGCCCCCAGTGCGCAAATTTCAGGCACCGGGCCTCTAGTGACTAATAAACCTGTTCAAACTCATCCTTCACCTCATTTTAGAAGTTCTGCCATTTGGCAAGGAGTACTTTATCGAGTTTTAAATCTCCATTCTGCTGGTTAGATGCCCTGCATTTACCTCTTAAAAGTCTTAAATGGCTCAGATAGTTGTGGGAACGGATGAGTAAGCCCACATTCAACCAAATCAAATTCAGGATTTTTAATACCTGAATCATACCACCCTTTCTGCCTCTTCAAGTTGAAATACCACAATCTTTCTAGTGCCAAGTCAAGCCCTTCACTCTCTGACCACCTTAATTACTCTTTTTTTAGACCAGCTTTTACAGCCGGATGTTTCTGGGTCTGCCTGCAAACCAGGGGTGGACAAGACCAAACCAAGCTCTTCCAAGACTGGACAGGCTCACCCCCTCTCCAGCAGTGACACCAAAGAGATACTGTTGCATCCATCACTGTGAACTTGCCAGTTAACCAATACTTTGCTGATGAATAGTGATATTAAGGAATGCTATGTTTTAAAAATGTTTTTAATTTTTTAGAGAGAGAAAGGGAAACATTGATGAGAGAGAACATCGATGAGAAAGAACATCTATTAGCTGCCTCCTACACACCCCTCATGGGAGATTGAGCCTGGGCATGCGCCCTGACTGGGAATTGAAGCAGCAACCTTTTGGTGCATCAGTCAATACTCAACCACTAAGCCACACCAGCTGGGCGAGGAATGCTATTTTTTAGTATTATAATATATAAAGAAAATATGCAAACATCTGGACCTCAATAAAACAATATTTTCCAAATAACCAACAAATGATGTTATAAATTCACATCAAAAAGTGCCTGACAAGAGGATTTTAATGTAATTAAAGTACAAAAACTTCATTAATATATTTTCAAATTCTATTGTAATTAACATTTCTGAAATAACACTGCCGTATCTTAGTGTAGTATCAAAGAATATCCAAGTTTTCTAAAACATTTATTGAAACACTCTTCCTCTTTTCAATAACCTATCTCACAGACTGGATATTTTTCATATACTTTAAGCGAAATAACACAGGATGACAGTTTAAATGCAGAAGCTAGTATCAGAATTGAGATGTCTTTTATTAAGCAAGACATTATGGAGATCTGCATAAAATAGAAAAGAATGCCATTCTTCTCACTATATTTTAAAAATCAGACTTGAGAAATACTTTACACAAAAATTAATCAATTTTAAGAGAACACAATGTGTTTTTTAAAAAATGTATGGTCATGTAACTCCCCACACAATCACAAAACCAAAGATTTAAATCACCCAAAGAGTTCTTCATGACCCTTTGTAACCAGTCCTCTTTTCTTCCCACCCACAGCCCCTGGCAGTACCAAACTGCTCTGTTCTATAGTTTTGCCTTCTCTAGACTTTATATAAGTGGAATCATTCAGTATTCTCCATTTTAATTTGGTTTTCTCTTAGCATAATGTTTCTGAGATACATCCATGTATAAGGGGTTAATTCTTTTATATGGATGTACCAGTGTTTATGAACATGTAGGTTGTTTTCATTTTAGGATAATATGAATAAACTGCTATAACATTTGTCTATAATACTCAAACTGTTCATTTACAACTGATAATTTTTTTGTAAATTATATCTCAATAAATATGATTGTAAAAATCTGTATAGACATATGCTTTCATTTGTATTAGGTAAATAACTAGGAATAGAATGTATGATAGGTATATGTTTTGACTTTATAACAAACTGCTAAACCGTTTACCTAAGTGAATGTATCATTTTGCATTATCACCAGCAATGTATGAGAGTTCCATTTGCTATACATCCTGTCAGCACTTAGTATTGTCCTCTTTCAATTAAAATAAGTGTGTAGTATTATAGCATTATTTCATTGTCATTTTAATTTATATTTTCCTAAAAACTAATGACTAGTAAAACCAACCATATATTCTTTTGTGGTTATTTGGTGTTTGAGTATCTCGTTTGCTGAAGGATCTGTTTAAATCTTTGCCCTTTTTAAAAATATGGCATACGGCAGAAACCGGTTTGGCTCAGTGGATAGAGCATTGGCCTGCGGATTGAAAGGTCCCAGGTTCAATTCCGGTCAAGGACATATACCTTGGTTGCGGGCACATCCCCTATAGGGGTGTGCAGGAGGCAGCTGATGGATGTTTCTCTCTCATCGATGTTTCTAACTCTCTATCCCTCTCTCTTTCTCTCTCTGTAAAAAATCAATAAAGTATATATTTTTTAAAATGTGGCATATGCCTTATTATTGAATTGTAGGAGTCCTTTTTTAAAATATATATTTTACTGATTTCAGAGATAAGGGAGAGGGAGAGACAGAAAATCAATGATGACAGAGAATCACTGATTGGTGGCCTTCTGCACACCCCCCAGTGGGGACCAAGCCCTCAACCTGGGCATGTGTCCTTGACCAGAATCGAACCTGGGACCCTTCAATCCACAAGCCAAAGCTCTATCCACTGAGCCAAACCAACTAGGGCTGTAAGAGCACTTTATATAGTCCTGGCCTGTGTGGTTCAGTGGTAGAGCATTAGCCCACGTATCAAAGGGTTGAGGGTTCAATTCCTGTGCAGGAGGCAACCAATCGATGTTTCTTCCCCCCTACCCCTTCTTCTCTCTTCCCCATCCTCCCTTCTACTCTCTCTCTAAAAAAATCAATGGAGAAAATATCCTCCTGTGAGGATTAAAAATTTTAAAAAAGAGTTCTTTATATATATTATAAATGCCAAAACTTTGTTAAATATAAATTTTACATCTTCTTGTAATCTGTGGCTTGCTTTTTCATTTTCATATTTGTCTTCTGAAAAGGTGTTTTTAATTTTAATAACATTTATATTTTCTTTCATTTTTTTCTTTTATGATTTATACTATTTATAAAAGATAAGCATATTCATTGACTATGAATAAAGTTTTATTTCTTCCTTTCAAATCACATATTATTTTTCTTTCTTACCTTATCACAGGCTAGGATTTATAGTACAATATTGAGTAAAGTGATAAGGATAAACATCTCTACTTTTTTCCAAGTCAGAGGAAAAACATTTAATATTTCACTATTACATATGCTGGTAGGTATAACTTTTTAATAAATATACTTTATCAGATTGAAGAAATTCTAGTTTAGTGAAAGTTTTAATATAAGTGGATGATCAATTTTACAAATGCTTATTCTGTATCTACTTAGAAAATCACATACAGGTTTTTTTTTTTTGTATGTTAATAGAATTATATTATTTTTCTAACATTAAACCAATCTTGTATTCTTAGGATAAATCCCACTTGTTTACAATGTATTATCCTTTCTATGTACTGCTAGATTTCATTTATTAAAATTTTGTAAAGGATTTTTGCATCTATGTTCATTAAGAATATTGGCCAGAACTTTTATCATACTGTCTCCATCTAGTTTTGTTTCATGGAAACTGAGCCTCTAAAATGAAGTAAAAAGCATTTCTTCCATTTCAATTTTCTAGAAGAATTTGTGTGGAGTTGGTATTATTTCTTTCCTTATGTGTTTCATTGAATTCACCAGTGCAGCCATTTGGAACTGAAGTTTTCATTGGGAATGCAAATTCACTTTATTTAATAGATATAGGATATAGGACTAGTTAGCTTATCTATTTCTTCTTAAGGTTTAGTAATTTGTCTTTCGAGGAATTCATCCACTTCTTGTGTTCTCATATTTAATGGTAAAAAGTTATTCATATTATTCCCTTTATTATTCCTTTAATATCAGAAGGATACTTAGTAGTCTCCCCTCTTTTATTCGTAATACTAGAGGTCCGGTACACAAAATTGGTGCACTGGGGTGTGTGTGTGTGTGTGTGTGTGTGTGTGTGTGTGTGTGTCCTCTCAGCCCGGCCTGTGCCTTCTCACAGTCCAGGACCTCTTGGGGGATGCCCACCCTCCAACTTAGGCCCACTCTCCATGGGGAGAGGCAGACATCCCTCTTGTAGTCCGGGACCCCTCACTCCTTACTCCCACCTGCTCACCTGCTATGGTCCCGCCACCACACTGTGCGTGCCAGCCATAAGACCATCTTCTGGCCGAGCAGCACTCCCCCTGTGGAAGTGCACTAACCACCAACAGGCAGTTCCTGTGTTGAGCATTTACCCCCTGGTGGTCAGTGCACATGATAGCGACCAGCTGTTCTGGTCATTCCACCGTAATGGTAACTTAGGCTTTTATTATATAGACTAGAGGCCTGGTGCATGAAAATTCATGCACTGGAGGGGGTGGGGGTCCCTCAGCCCAGCCTGTCCCCTCTCATAGTCTGGGAACCCTCAGAGGTGGGAGGCAACCCAGTGATCAGGGGAAGGAGATGTCCCCATCACACCTCTGCTGCCACCACTGCTAGCAGCGCAAGCCTCGGCTGGCCCTGGTTACCTAAGCCTCAGGCAGCTCTGGGCGGCTGGGCAGCCGCCATCCAAGGCTTGCCTGCACCTTGGGCATCAGCTAGGCATAGATATCTAATTTAAAACCTCTTCTCTGCTGAAACCGGTTTAGCTCAATGGATAGAGCATCGGCCTACGGACTGAAGCGTACCAGGTTCAATTCCGGTCAAGGGCATGAACGTTGGTTGCGGGCACATCCCCAGTAGGTGTGCAAGAGACAACTGATCGATGATTCTCTCTCATTAATGTTTCTAACTCTCTATCCCTCTCTCTTCCTCTATGTAAAAAAATCAATAAAATAAAAATAAAATAAAGTCAATAAAAATATTTTTTAAAAAAACCTCTTCTCTTTTCTAATACAAGTATTTCACATTATACATTTCCCTCTAAGCTCTACTTTAGCTGCATTCCACATTGATATGAAGTATTTTCATTCAGTTTTATATAGCTTAATCTGTTTTTACTTCATCTAGTGTATATTTCAATTCAGGTATATTTATCATAAAATGAATTGCATTTGAGTTTTTTTATATCATCCATTTCTCACCTCAGCAGGAACCCACTTAATTCTTCCTTCTTGACATATGGAACATATTTATACATGCTGTTTTAACATTTCTGTCAACTAGTCTCATCATCTGTCATTCCTGGGTTTGGTTTTATTAATTAAAATTTCTCATTTCCATGAATCTAATTTTTCTGCTTCTTTGAATTCCTGGTAATTTCAATAGGATAATACTATTAATTTTATTTTCTTGGTTGCTAATTTTGTTCTATCCTTAAATTGTATTACATTTTGTTCTGAAGAATATCAAGCTACTTGGAAGTAACTGAGTAATTTCAAGGCTTGCTTTCAATATTTAATAGGGCAGATTATGAAGATAATAAGAAGACAAGCCGCAGACCAGGAAAAAATATTTGCAAAAGATATATCTGATAAAGGACTGTTATCCAAAATACACAAAGAACTTCCAAAACTCAAGAAAATGAATGACCTAATTTTAAAAATGGGCCAGTCCTGGCCAGTTTTGCTCAGTGGATAGAGTGTTGGCCTGTGGACAAAAGGGTCCCAAGTTCGATTCTGGTCAAGGGCACACACCTTGGTTGCAGCACATCCCCAGTAGGGAATGTGCAGGAGGCAGCTGGTCGATGTTTCTCTCTCATTGATGTTTCTAACTCTCTATCCTTCTCCCTTCCTCTCTGTAAAAATCAATAATATATTGGGTCGGCAACTAAGTAATTGCGGATTTTTTAAAGAAAATCAAAGACAATTTTTTCATGGAACTAAATAACTTTATTCTGTAATGTATTGCCCATTTTGATCAATGACCTTTTGCCATCTTTCAGGCAGCATCATAATCCCACGTTCAAAAAACTTCTGGTTTTTATTAGCAAAAAACTGAATCAGGTACGATTTGACATCATCATCATTATTGAAATTTTTACCATTCAAGGAGTTTTGTAAAGATCGAAACAAAAAGTAATCAGATGGTGCAAGGTCAGGACTATATGGTGGATGTGGCAAAACATCCCAACCAAGCTCCATTAATTTTTGCCGAGTGACCAAAGATGTGTGTGGCCTTGCATTGTCATGATGGAATACAACACCTTTTCGATTTGTCAATTCGGGCCACTTTTCTTCAACTGCATTGTTTAATTTCGTTAGTTGTTCAATGTAGACATCAGAATTGATCGTTCGGTTGGGTGGTAAGAGTTCAAAGTAGACAATTCCTTTGTAATCCCACCAAACTGATAACAAAACCTTCTTTTGATGAATATCAGCTTTTGATGTTGTTTGAGTTGGTTCACCTGGCCTGCTCCACGATCTTTTCCGCTTGATATTGTTGTAAACAACCCATTTTTCATCGCCAGTTATCAGTTGTTTTAAAAATGGATCATTTTCATTACGTTTCTTTAGCAAATTGCAGCTGCTAATGCGTTGCGTTAACTGTGATTCTTTCAGTTCGTGAGGAACCCATGTATCGAGTTTTTGAACATAGCTAAGTTGTTTTAAGTGATTTTCAATGCATGTATGTGATACATGAAGCTTCTCTGCAATCTCACGTGTTGTACTGTGACAGTCCGAATTGATTATTGCTTTGATTAGGGCGTCATCAACTTCAACTGGACGACCAGAGCGTTTTTCATCTTTGAGTGAAAAATCACCAGAACGAAATTTGGCAAACCAATTTTGACACTGCCGTTCTTTTAAGGCTTCGTCACCATAAACAGCACATAACTTTTTATGAGCTTGCGATGCGTTTTCCCTTTGCAGAAATAAAAAAGCAAAATATGACGAAAATGTTCCTTTTGATTTTCCATTTTTCAAAGAACGCCAAACGAAAACTACAAAACAGATCAAAAAACTTTTTTTACTGATTAACAGCTGAATAGCCAACTATCAGATAACAAAATGTGTTTTACATTTGTACTACGTCTGCAAACTAAAAATTCAACTGAAGCCATATATGTGTGAAACCCGCAATTACTTAGCTGCCGACCCAATATATATATTTAAAATGGGCCCAAGATCTGAACAGACACTTCCTGGAAAAAGATATATAGATGCAAATAACCATATGAAAAATGCTCAACATCATATATCAGTAGATAATTGTATTAGAATGGCAAAAACCCAAATGCAAGTAAGGATGAGAAGCAACAGTAACTCTTATTCTTTGCTAGTGGGAATGCAAAATGGTATAGAGATTTAAAATACAAGTTCTTACAAAACTAAAGATACCTTATGATCTAGCACTCACATGCCTTAGGATAAATATTTGTATTTATCCAAATATATTGAAACTTATGTTCACACAAAAACCTGCACAAGAACATAAGGAACTTTTTAAATAACTGCCAAAAGAAGCAATAGGTAAGTTGATTATTAAGTATTAGGTAAATTGATACACTATAGTACATCCAGAAAATGGAATATTGTTTAAGGCTAAAAAGAAATGAGCTATCAAGTCAGAAAAAGACATTGAGAACCTGAAATGCATATTACTGAGAAAGAAGACAATTTGAAAAGACCATATACTATATAATTTCAATTATATGACATTCTGGAAAAGAAAAAACTATAAAGACATTGAAAAGGTAAGTGGTTGTCAGGGGCTAGGAAGGAGGGATCAATAAATAAATAAAGCAGTGAGTATTCTGTATGATAAGATAATGACAGATACATGTCATTATATATTTGTTAAAACCCATAGAATATATACCACCAAGAGTGAACCCTACTGTAAACTATGCACTTTGTGATAATGACGTGTCAGTGTCACAGATGCACCATCTCTCCTGCCATCTGTTGAGGGATGTTATGGTAGGAGAGATGGTGCATCTGTGCACCAGGGGAGATATAGGAACTCGCTGCATTTCCCCCTCAATATTGCGTTTTTACTCTAAAACGTAAAGTCTATTTAAAAAAAAAAAAATTTAGTACAACCATTAGTGAAAAGAGGAAATTAGTACAACCATTAATGTAAAGAGGACAATAAATAACTGCCCAAAGGCCAAATCCAATCTATGGCATATTTTTGTATGGCTCTCTAGCTGAGAATGCTTTTTATAACTTTATAAAGATGTGTTAACAAATAGAACATTTGACAAAGACCAGATATAGCCTGCAAAGCCTAAAATATTTATTATCTGGCCCTAAGGTAGATTAGGTTAGCCCAGCTGCTAAAGGAATAATATCTTTCTGAGGATTCTGTCTGATATCCCCAAATATTGTGAGGTGTGTGCGTCGTTGTGTTTTTTCTGTACTAGGGCTTGTGATGAATTCAAATTGTTCCAGACCCTGTGTGAACTCCAGAAACTGTTTGGTAGCTAATCCCTTCAGTTAGCCCTTTCCTAGCCTCAGGCACAAATTGCTAGGCAGCCAAAAGCTTAACAGGATCTTCTATGTATCATATAGAGCTCTCATCTCTTTGAGGTTCTCTCTTCTCTGGTAAGCTGTCCCACAAATTCTAGCCACCTTGGCCTCCCACAACTTTCATTGCCGGTTTACCTACTCAGTGATCCACCAGATTATTTTGGGGTTCTCCTTACCCAAAGCCTAAAACTGCCGCTAGACAGTAAGCTCTGGAACTGGAGAGCTCTCCGATTTGTTTTCCTTCCTTCAGGAATCACAATCCTGTGATACTTTCCCCCAGCATCTAAAAAAACCCACTGTTGCATATATTTAATCTGGTTTTCTAGTTTATTAATGAAGGAAAGTAAATTTAGTCTCTGTTATGCTATCTGGGTTAGTAGAAAATTCTATTTATTTTGATTTTTTGTGTGTTTTGTTTCAGGAACATTATTTTCTATCAGGTTATGTTAATGTGTAAATGGATTTGTTATTTTTAAACAAGTTAATAAATAATTTTGAAATTTCTTGGTTTTAATTTTCCTTTGATCCATGAGTTATTTGGAAGTGTGTTGCTTAGTTTCCAAATATTTGGCAGATTTCCAGGAGGCTTTGTTACTGATTTCCAACTTAATTCTATTGTGGTCATGTTACAGTAGGCAGCTTGTTAGACATTAACAAAAAGGAAGGGAGCAAACGGAACCAGATACCTGATCAAGCCAGATTAACTAGAAAAGGACAGTTTCAGTCACTCCAGGCAGAAACTTTTCAGTCACCCCAGGAGCAACCTGCACCATTCCAGCTGGTTGAGCAGGGAAGGAGAAAGAATGAGTGTATGAGCATTAGAAGCCAAAATGGCAACCGTAAAGGGGAGGGGACTAGCCTGGGGAAGTCTGGGGGAACATCTAATAGGGTAAGGACACAAAAACCCAGGAGATCCAGGAAAGGGATTGGATGGGGAGGGCATGGGCACTGCCTAGGAAAAAATCAGGAAAGGGATTGAAGGCTGAAGAGTTAAAAAGAAAGGCTGCTCTTTTCCGAGCTCAAGGAAATATATAGAAGCTAGACAAAAAATCCAGCGTGCGTGCCCTCTCTGGAGCACACTCATGCTGTACTTTTGGGCACGTACTTTTTGCCTTCTTTTCTCCTAAAGTCTGAGGATCCCCACCAGACTTGCCACCAGGGGAGCAGCAAGCAGTGGCAGAGGACTCTCCTTTTGCCTCTGTTCACGAGGCCGCTACTACAGCCAGTCTGCTCTAGGCCTCTCCAAGGGTGTACGACCTCGCTCACTCTAATAAATCTTGCCGCTTAAATTCCTCCTATGTGCTAGTCTTAAATTCTTTTCCTGAAACACCTCAGAAGAATCCTATTTCCAGACCATGCCAGGGCAGACCCACCGGGTCCTGGTCCTTCTTCAGTAACAGTCAGAAAAATACTTTGTATGCTGACTGAATACACAGGTGAACCTTCCGCAGATTCCTAGGGTGCCCCCCCTCTGCCCCTCCAGCTCCTCTCTCCTTCTTCTTCTTCTCTCTCCCCACCCAATCCTCCCTCTTTAAAATAAAATTTAAAAAAACAATAAAAACTACATGCATGTAAAACATTAATTAAAATGTTTAAAAGAAATCAATAGTATATTTAGAGCCAAACACTAAATCAAAATGTATGACTAAATAATAAGAACTTAGGCTTTAGAAGAGCCTGACAGTTGTGTGTTTTTTTTTGTGTGTTTTTTTAAGTATATACTGAGGGCTAAACCAATTAGTTTAACATGATCTATTTAGTAAAGTTTTTTTTTTTTAGATATTTTTAGATATTTAGATATCTATTTCTAGATATTTAATAGTGGGCAATAGATATTTGTATATTGTCTTGCCTGCATCAAATCCACTTCTTTCTTAGTGAGGCATATTTGTTAGATACCACTCTTTTAGTGATTTAAATTACTTTCTCTTCATGCAAATTTTCTGTTTTCCTTATTGTTACAGGCCTTAATTTTGCCAAATCAGTGAGCACTAGGTTGTCTCTACCTCTTGTCTCAAGAAAAATCACTTTGGCTTTCCAAAAGTTGATTAAAAAAAAAAAATCGCCAAATCCGGTTTGGCTCAGTGGATAGAATGTCGGTCTGCGGACTGAAGGGTCCCAGGTTCGATTCTGGTCAAGGGCATGTACATTGACTGCGGGCACATCTCCGGTTGGTGGTGTGCAGGAGGCAGCTGGTCGATGTTTCTCTCTCATCGATGTTTCTCCTAGCTCTCTATCCCGCTCCCTTCCTCTCTGTAAAAAATCAATAAAATATATTTTTATCTTTCTAGCAACAGAGAAATGACTTTTGTTGTTCAGCACAGGTCATCACACCTACATCTAGTGTCTGTGTACTACTGCATCCTCCCTCCCCAAATAGATCACTACTGAATCTGTCCCTTCAAAACTTAAGAACTGAAAAAAGAAGACAACATTCTCTTAGCACAACCAAAACATTGTATGTGTGGTATACTCATTCAACCACTATTTATTAACTATCTACTGTTTGCCAACCACTTAAAGTTAAGCTAAAAACAGACCAATCGAACAAAGGGTAACAGCTTCCTAACAGATAAAACAGTAATGTGTTAGCCATAGGAAAGATATACACAAAGGCCATTTAAGAAAAAGGAAGTGATAAAGTTAGGAAGTTGTAGGTGCCTAATAAAATGAAAACTCTTTTTTGGCACAAATTTGCAAGCTATTAGTGCTGAAATTCTTTACAGTATTGTCATTGAGTGGCTTGAGGACAGGAAAGTCAGAAATGTTTCCATTTTGATCCTATTTTCTTCTCACAAGATGCTTTGAGAGCAACTAATTAATATTTGCAAAGTGCTTAGTGATAAGCTCGAAGTAGAATGCTAGTTACAAATGAAAAAAGCAGGCACACTGACTTATAAAAAAGTCCCTATCTGAGTAAGCACAACTAAAATTCAGTCTCTTAAGTAATATTAACAAGATAAGTGTGTACCAAACATTAATATAAAAAATTTATTTTAAAACTTTAAGATAAAAACTGCAACCCAAATTCTTTGCAAATAGAGAAAACCTCCTACAACTTACGGTATTTACTATGGATTTCGTCTATTTCCTTTTCTGTGTGGTCCTTTGTAAAAACCATTACCTAAAATAATAAAAATTCCTCATTAAAAATTCATTAAATGACAAAAATAGAAATCAGTACTATAAACTTTAAAATCTCAAATGTGGATGTTTAAATAGAATAAAATAATCACTCATTTCTGTTTCACATAGACCTAGGAAAAGTAACTCCTGAGTATTTCCTTTGAATATAATTAATTTATATTTTACTCATTACTTATTTCTCATTCATGTAGAAAATGCAACATGAATACATAAAGTATTAATACAACAATTAAATTTCCTTTTTTCAATAGGTAATTTTTTTCACATTCATTAATACAACAAACTACAAAACACTTGAAACTACAAAACTGGAGACATTTAGCAGATCATTAATAAGGCAGATTTTCTTGTCTGCCTTCTATCTTTCCCAGCCTAACTTCCCCAAATCTATAAGAAATGTAATATATAGGAAAAATACAATAAATATTACATTTATAGTTCCACTTTTTCACATCTGAGACTTAAGAAACCAAAGGTGTACTTACATGACTTACTACCATCTCCATCTTACAGTTCACACTCAGTAATAAAGTTAATGCAAATCTCATTTTTTCCTACTACTGCTTATAAGCTCACTCCCCGCTACAAACACATTATGGATGGTCTAGGGGGAAAAGTCTACTTGAGAGAGCTCAAAACACTGCCTTGACATCCTTTCCTCAAGTTTTGGGTCATCATGCTAGAGGAAAGCAATAGTGAAACATTTTAGGTTTCTAATTCCCTCAATAAGCTCAATAGATATTCTATAAACTCCTACAATTACTTAATTTCTCAATCAGGACAATCATGGAATTGCAGAATGCCAGAGCTAAAAGGGGATCTTAGAGATCATAGAGTTCAATCCCAAAATTTTACAGATGAAGATGGTAAGGGCACCAAAGGTTAATAGCTTATCAAATACAATGAGCAGAGAAAGGGCCAATATAAAGGCTACTGGGTATGTATGCATATGCTTTCTCTAAGGACTATAACCCATTAATAAACTCTAGATTGCATTCTGTGCCAGAAGACTGCTAAATATGATAGAGTTTTGTGTTAAAAATGAGCTGCTGGTAAATCATAATATATTAAGTGGAAATGTGTTCTAGTACATTCTGGCTTGCTTTAATGTCAGGAGAGTATTCAACTTTCCTTTATTTCTACCCCGATAGTGAAATAGACCATAACATACTCTTTCATTGAGTTTACTAGCTTCAAGACGCATCCTAGTCTTCTCCATATTTTCAAGTTCTTGAACTATTTCAGCAGCTGTTAAAATATAAACACATATAGCCAATGTTAATTATGTCTCTCCGTCCCTCCCTCTCTCTTTCCCTCTTTCATTTTCATTCTCTGTAAATATCAATGAAAAAAATACCCTCAGGTGAGCATTAACAACAACAAAATAATAACAATAAGCCAATAGTAAAAATAAGATATGATAAAAATACTCAATCCAAAAGACAGCAAAAAAGGGTGAAAGAAACAAAAAGTATGTAAACAAACATTTGGCAATATGTTATGGTTAAAATCAATTGTATATAATTACATTAAATGTAAATGTCCGAAAGTACCAATAAGAGACAGAGAATGAAGATCAGATAAGAAGAGAAAGGCCACACTATATGCTTTCAACAGAGAACCCATCCTATATAATAAAAGCCTAATATGCAAATCGGCCGAACAGCAGAACAACCAGTCAGCAGGGGAGCAGGGCCAGAGAGTGGAAGACGCCACGCCAGCCAAGGCAGGTGCCCACAGGCAGAGGGAGGGAATGGCAATCAGGGGTCAGCAGCAACCAGTGGTGGCAGAGGGGCGATTGGGGGAATAGCCAGCCATTCGCCAGCCAACCACACTGTTCCCTGATCGGCCCACCAGTCACCTCCTGCAGAGGAAGGCCCGTGGGGAGCAGGTCTAAGCTGTCAGTTGGACATCCCCCAAGAGCTCCCGGACTGCGAGGGGGTACAGGCCAGGCCAGGCTGAGGGACTACTCACCCCTCCCACCCAAGTGCACGAATTTTTGTGCACAGGGCCTCTAGTTTTAAATAAAAGGCATAGATAGGTCAAAATAAAGTATGGAAAGAGATATATCATATAAATATAATACAAATTTTAAAAAACGTGAAATAGCTAAATTAACATGAGGCACAAGAGACTTCAGAACAATGAATGTTAACAGGAATAAAGAGGAAAATTATATGAAGGGGTCAATTCACTAGACATAATCTCCAATGTGTTTGCACCTGAAACAGAAATTTAAAATATATAAACAAGAACTTCTGGATTTAAACAAGATATAGACTCACTCACTGCCTTCTCAGTTTTCATATTCTCCCCCATTATGCATAACCAAACATTCTAAATATAACACAATAATAAGAGAACTCTGAATAGTGGAAGGAGGAAAATGAACTAAGGATCTAATAATTTGAGGAACAGCACCACTATGAGGTCTCCGATTTTTCTTTTATCTTCTATATATCTGAGACTATTCTTTGGTTAAGCATGCAACCCAGAACCACCAACAGGAACAAGGGTGGGAAAAGCCCCAAGAAAAACCTGGAGAAAAGCATTCTTTAAACCTGCACAGGAAGTCCTGGACACACCCCTAACTAAAAGTATAGAATATGGCAAAAGGTTTGAGAACTGAATCACAGTGTGGAATTCCAGGTTTCAGAGTGTCCTCCAGATAGCAATTACAAGATATAGACCAGAATAATACTACATGAGCTCTGAAAACTATTGTAAATTGTCATAAGAACCACAGCTCACAAAAGTAGGCCAGGATCTGCACGCTAACCAAAAAACAGGGTGGCTGCCTGCTAAAACAGAATATTTAAATAGGTTCTAGAATCTCATAACATCATACTCAAAATGTCCAGGACACAATATACTAAGAAGCATGAATGAGAAAAGACAATCAACAGATGACAACACTTAAGATGACTCAGAAGTTGGAATTATCTGACAAGAATTTTAAAGCACATCATAAAAATGCTTCAACAAGCAACTAGAAACACTCTTAAAACAAAAGCTGACAAAACTACTATTGTATATAATACTTTTATGATAGTCATAGGTATATTATAAAAATACATATTTTAAAAGTTACATTTAAGTTATTAATTCCTTGTACTGAAAGGCCAGGGAGGAGGGAAGAGGGAAGAGTGGATAGAGAACAGTAAAAAAAAATTTTTTTTTTTCAAATCTGGAATTCTTTGTTTTGCAAAGAAGGTATGTTTTGCAGTTGTGTAGTAGTACAGATGGAACAATTGTGAAAGTATTTTAAATGTATTATAGACTTGAATAATTAGTAAATGTCCTGATGCTCCTGGGAAGAAAGATTCTCCCTGTGGAAAAAGAGAAATACAAATAAGGAAGAGAGAAAGTTAATGAAGAATCCTATGAGGTTGGATTCAAAGTAGAAGTGTTAGTATGTTCTCTTGATTTCAAGTGGACTTAAATGTGTGCATACACATGTATGCATATGTTTATGTATGAATATATTCCTGAGTTCCATAGGTTGAAAACACCTAGAAGCAAAGGCAACATATCTTGGTTTGCAAAAAAATAAGAAGCAAAGATCCGAAGGCAAATGGCTGATACTACACACACACACACACACACACACACACACACACACTCTAAAGGCCCGATGCACAAATATCGTACAAGAGTAGGCCTTCCTTTCCCTGGCTGGTACCAGCTTCCCTCTGGCATCGAGGACCTGGGCTTCCCTCACAGCCCTGGCTTCATCCAGAAGGTCGTCCGGTCTAATTATATATACATATAAATATATATACATACATACATACATACACACACACACACACACACACACACACACACACACTAGAGGCCAGGTGCACAAAATTCGTGCACAGGGCAGGGGGAGGGGGTTTGGAGTGTCCCTCAGTCCAGCCTGCACCCTCTCCAATCTCATACCCCTTGAGGGATAGCCGACTATCGGACATCCCTCTCACAATCCAAGACTGTTGGCTCCCAATTGCTCACCTGCCTGCCTTCCTAATTGCCCCTAACCACTCCCCTGCCAGCCTGATTGATGCCTAACTGCTCCCCTGACAGGCTGGTCGCCCCCAACTGCCCTCCCCTGCAGGCCTGGTCCCCCTGAACTGTCCTGCCCTGCAGGCTTGGTCCCCCCAAACTGCCCTCCCCTGCAGGCTTGGTCCCCTGGAACTGTCCTCCCCTGCAGGCCTGATCGCCCCCAACAGCCCTCCCTTGCAGGCTTGGTCCCTCCAAACTGCTCTCCCCTGTTTGCCTGATTGCCCACAACTGCCCTCCCTTGCAGGCCTGGTCCCTCCTAATGGCCCTCCCCTGGTGGCCATCTTGTGTCCACATAGGGACAGGATCTTTGACCACATGGGGGCAGCAATCTTGTGTGTTGGAGTGATGGTCAATCTGCATATTATCTTTTATTAGATAGGATAGAGGCCTGGTGCATGGGTGGGGGCAGGCTGGTTTGCCCTGAAGGGTGCCCTGGATTCAGGATGGGGGTTCCCTTGGGGCATGGGGTGGCCTGGGCAAGGGGTCTGTGGTGGTTTGCAGGCTGGCCATGTCCCTCCACCACCACCACCCGCGACCCAAGGGAGGCTCTGGTATCTGGAATTTATTTATATTCTACAATTGAAACTTTGTAGCCTGGAGCAGAGCTAAGCCTTCGCCTTCTACTTGCTCTGTGGGGGCAGCCATTTCTGTTGGGATTTATTTATCTTCTATAATTGAAACTTTGTAGCCTGGAGTGGAGACCTAGGCTGACCAGGGCTGCAGAAGTTTGGCTTCTTCCATCACCAGGGGCAACCCTAGCCTCCTGCTCTCTCCAGCTCCAAGGCTGCCACTATTTTTGTTGGGATTTATTTATCATCTATCATTGAAACATTGTAGCATTGAGTGGAGGCTTAGGCTGGCAAAGGCAGGCAGAAAGCTTGGTTTCCTTCATCGCAGGGAAAACCCAAGCCTCCCTCCTGCTCTCCGTGGCCGCAGCCATCTTGGTTGTGTTTATTTGCATATTCACTCCTAATTAGCTAGTGAGTTTGGCTTGTGGGCATAGCGGAGGTATGGCCAATTTGCATATTACTCTTTTATTAGATAGGATACACACACACACACACACACACACACACACACGTATAAAATACATTTATATAAAATAAAGAAGCTCCCACTAGCCAAATCTGAAAAAAATATAAAACCAATATAAGGGTGACAGTAAGTTATAAATATGTGAGTCTACATTGATTGTAGACAAAGAAAGAAAAACAAGAGGGCTTTTGTTTTCAGAATCATGGCAAGTGGCAACCAGCAAATGTGAAAGTAGTGCTGAAGTTAGAAAATCATCATTTGCAACTACCATAGAGAAGATAAAATTACTAATAAATGCTAAATACTGGGGTAAAATTTTAATGATATATAAAATATTTATATGGCATTAAAATGTTTTTATACAGACTTCTTATTAGTATCAAGGGGGAGACTATACAATGGAGAAATTGACAATATGATCAAAACTGCAATCACATTGAGGGGCACAAAAATGTTGAAAACCTCTGGCTGTGACTGATGTTCTGAAAAGGACAGAACATTACTATATCGTGTTCATTGAGTATTGAAACCAATCAAATACAGGAAGGGGGAGCCAGAAATTCATCAACATTCAGGAATGTGCAACCTGAATGTTATTATAAGAAAATATTAGACAAAGTCAAAATGAGAAACATTTTATTTGTGGGAGGAAAAAAAAACACACAAAGACTATATTCTTTTAAAATGCCAATGTCATAAAAAGACAAAGAAAGGCTGAGGAATTGTTCCAAAGTGAAAAAGATTGAACAGATATTACAACTGAATGCAGTATGTGATCCAAAACCAGATCATCACTGGAGGGAAAGAAAATCTACAAAGCCATTTTTGGGTCCATTGCTGAAACTGGAATTGAGATAATAAAATACTCTAACAAAGTTTAATTTACTGAGATTGATAATTATATAAGAGAGAATATCCTTTTTCTTAGGAAATACACAATAAATATTTAGGGATAGAGTCAAGATTAGTCCTGGATGTTGGGTCCCAATCAGTGGTAAGAGCATCCCCTGGAGCACCAAAGGGTCTCAAGTTCCATTCTTGGTCAAGGGCACGTACCTGGGTTGCAGGTTCAATACCAAGCCTGGTTGGGGCACATGTAGGAGGCAACCAATCAGTCAATGTTTCTCTCTCTCCCCACTTCCTCTCCCTTCTTCCCTCCCTTCCACTCTCTCTTAAAACTCAATGGAAAAAATATCTCCAAGTAAGGATTAACAACAACAACAACAAAAGAGTTAAGATTATACAACTTACTCTCAGACTAAAAAAAAAAATATGTAGCCCAGCTGGCATGCTCAGTGGCTGAGTGTCAACCTATGGAACCAGAAGGTCACAGTTCAATTCAATGAAAACAAAAAAGAAAAAAGTGGAATTCAATGAAATACAAAATAGACAAAAAATGAGAAAAAAATGAAATTGATAGTTGGTTCTTTGAAAAAATCAAAGAAATTGTTAACCTATAAGTAATCCAACCAAGAAGAAAAAAAAACAAAAGGAAGACACATTTCTAATATCAAAAATGAAAGACAGGACATTACCACAGATCCCACAGACATTATAAGGCTAATGAAGGAATATTATTTTTTTAAGTTGGTAAACTATAAATTCATCAACTTAGATAAAATGGATAAATTACTTGCTAAAGACAAATGGTGTGCTTAATATTCAAAAATCAATGTAATGCAAATCAAAAGCATAATTACATATCACTTCACACCCACTAGGATGGTTGTAATAGGAAAGACAGAATAACGTAGCAACTATATAAAGAAACTGGAACCCTCACCCACCACTAGTGGGATGTAAAATGTTGTAGCCACACTGGAAAACAGTCTGGCAATTCCTCAAAATGCTCAGAGAGTTACCAGCAGACACAGCAATTCCATTCCTAAGTACATATCCAAGAGAAATAAAAGCGTATGTTCACATAAAAGCGTGTACAAGAATGTTCACAGCAGGATTAGCCATAACAGCCAAAATGTGGAAAAATCCCAGATGTCAATCAATTGATGAATGGGCAAAAAATGTGGCATATCTATACAATGAAATATTGTTCAGCAATAAAAACAAATGAGGTACTGACCATGGATAAACCTTGAAAATATGTTAAGTGAAAGAAGTCAGTCACAGAAAGCCACCTGTTTTTTATGGTATATTTATATGGTATTAAAATGTTTTTATACAGACTTCTATTAATATCAATTTAAATGAAATGAACTTCCAGTTTCCAGCTCTGCTTGTAAAAAGCCTGGAAGTTGCCCCTCAGTCCTAAAAACAAGTTAAAGGCTGAAAAGAGCTAATGAACTTCTCACAGCAGACGAAATGATGTAGCCATTAAAAAACAGGCTGGGCTGGGACCGATTTGGCTCAGTGGATAGAGCGTCAGCGGGAGGACTGAAAGGTCCCGGGTTCGATTCCGGTCAAGGGCATGTACCTTGGTTGCAGGCACATCCCCAGTAGGGGGTGTGCAAGAGGCAGCTGATCGATGATTCTCTCTCATCGATGTTTCTAACTCTCTATCCCTCTCTCTTCCTCTCTGTGAAAAATCAATAAATTAAAAAAAAAAAAAAAACAGGCTGGAAATTTTTTATATTTTTAAGTATACATAACTCACGTGACACAGCAATTCTACTCCTGAATATTTATCCCAGAGAAATGCAAAAATCTGTAAGCCCGTGTTCATGACAGCTTTACCCATAAGTGCCAAAAATTGGAGACAGCCTAGGCATCTATTAATACGTAAGATAGTCATACAATAAATGCAACAACAGGGACAAACCTCAAAAGCACTGTGCTGAGTGAAAGAAGCCAGATACAAAAAAAATGATATGCTGTGCCATTTGTATTAATACCATTTATCTGGCATTTTAGAAAAGGCAAAACTTCAGGGACATAAAAGAATCAGTATTGCCATAATGGATTTGGCTCAGTGGATAAAGTGTCGGCCTATGGGCTCAAGGATCCCAGATTCGATTCCGGTCAAGGGCATGTACTTTAGTTGCAGGCACATCCCCAGTAGGGAGTGTGCAGGAGGCAGCTGATCAGTGTTTCTCTCTCATCAGTGTTTCTAACTCTCTATCCCTCTCCCTTACTCTACGTAAAACATTTTTAAAAAATTTTAAATTAAAAAAAAAATCAGTATTTCTCAGGGTCTAGGGTAAGGGAGAGGAAATTTACTGCAAAGAGGCAGAAGAAATTTGGGGGTTGCATAATTTTAATTGAAGTGATGGCTAAATGACTATATATACATTTGTCAAAATTTATTAAACTATACACTTTAAAATGATTAATTACATCATAAGTAAATTATACCTCAATTTTTAAAATACACTCATGAAGTCCTGGCCAGGTGGCTCAGTTGGTTGGAAATAAACTAAATTCATGAATTGGAAGATACTGTATAGCTATCAACTTTTCCCAAATTGATCTACAAACTCAATGTAATCCCAATCCAAGCAGGTTTTTTTCTTGATGAATATTTACAAGCTTATTCTAAAATTTATATGGAAATGCAAAGGGTCTAGAAAAACTGAGGCAATCTCAATAAACAGCAAAGCTGGAGGAAGTACATTACCAGACAAGATAATAAGATCTATTATAAATTAAAATTAAGACAGTACACTGCTGATAAATAAATGACTGAATAAACAATGTCCAGAGACACATATAGTTAGCTGACTGTCAACGAAGACATACTGACAATTCACTGGGGAAAAATGGTTTTTCAATAAATGATGCTGTGTCAAATGGCTATCTATATGGAAAAAACACACACAAAAGAATTTTGCTCCATAATTCACAACATATGCAAAAATCATCTCAGATAAACTTTAGGTCAAAATGTAAAAGCAGTAACAATAAAACCTTTAGAAGAAAACAAGAGAAGATCCCCATGATCTTGTGGTAGGCAAGGATATAAAAAGCATACAGCAAAAAGAAAAATGCAACCAATTGGATTATATTGAAATTAAGAACTTCTCAACTGAAACCAATAACAATGAAAAGGTGAAATGGAAGAAGGGATTTAATATATATATACACATCCAGCAAGATTTGTTTATCCAGAAAATTTCATGTATTCCCACAAATAAATAAGAAAAAATAGATCCACAGTATAGAAAAATTGGGCATAAGACCTAAATGGGTATTTTACCAAAGAGGATATCCAGATGGCCAATAACCATATAAAAATGTGCTGAACATTATAAATCATTAGAGAAATGTGAATTAAAACCATAATGAAAGATCCAAATGGATGCATTAGAAGAGCCAAAATGGAAAATTGACTAAACTAATGTTGTTAAGAATGTGGAAAAACTGGAACTCTCACATCCTCCTGATGAGAATGTACATTGGTACCGAGTTCTTGGCTGTATCCACAAAAGCTGAACATCTGCAAAAACATACTATTCCATTCCTAGGTACGTATATTCAAAAAATTTGTGTGTCTGAATATTCAGAGATACACAGAGATTATTCATAGCACCATAATTTTGATGAGCCAAAGAATGGAAAAATTCAAATGTCCATCAACCATGGACTGGATATCACTATAGATTAGAATACTCAACAGTAACAACAAAATCACAAATGTACACAAAAACATGGATGAAACTTATAATGTTGCACAAATACAGATTCAAATAATTTATATAAGCTATCTATTATTCCATTTATAAGGATAAATTATAGGCTAAAATACGCAAAATGTATAGTGTTAGAGGTCAAGATAGTGGTCATCTGTGAGAACGAAGGTGACAGTGATTGGGAGAGAAGGATAGGGGCTTCTGGGATGCTGATGGTAATCTGAGTAGTAGTTACAAAGACATTTGTCCTTTGTGAAACTTATTTCATAATAATTCACCAAGCAATACACTTATAATTTGTGTATTTTTCTGTTCACATAGTATACTTTAATTTTTTTTAATTGACAATTCTATATATGCTCATAACTGAAGGAACTCTGAAATATGTGTGTGGTTAAGTGGAAGGAACAAATGGTTAAACAGTGTGTATAGTCATGCACTGCTTAACAGGGATACACTGTGAGAAATGTGCCATTAGGCGATTTTGTTGTGCAAATATCAGAGTGCACTTACACAAACCTAGATGGTAAAGCCTGCTGCACACCTAGGCTAAAGGGTATAGCCTATTGCTCCTAGGCTACAAGCCTGTACATGTTACTAGGCAACTGTAACATAATGGTAAGTATTAGTGTAATGCATTACAATATTAGGTTATAATATGACATTTCAACAACTACAACATCACTAGGCCATAGGAATTTTTCACCTCCATTACAATCTTAAGAAACCACTGTCCTATCTGCGACCCATCGTTAACCAAAATGTTGTTATGTGGCATCTTGACTATAAAATATAACAATTTTATAAAACAATAATGATCAAGAACATATGTTTACCTACAATAATCATAATGGTAGCATTTACTGAACACTAAATACTTGCTAAGGCACTATGCTAGGCATTTTACATACATTTTTTCATTAATTCCTCTCAAAAACACTATGAAGTAGGTAGTGTCATAACCCTTATTTTATGGATGAGAAAACTGAGATAAGAAACGTAAGGCACTTCCCCAAAGTCACGCAGTCTTAGAGCTGCAAAGATGGGACTATAACCCAGGTTCTCTAGATCAACTCTATTCCACACTATCTCTGGAAAGACACATAAGACACTGGCAGCAGTAACTGCTTCTGAGAAGGGAATGGGGACTGAGACTGGCTGAGAGAAAGACTGGCTATCATAGTGTATCTAGTACCTTCTGAAGAAATACATTTGCATATCTTACCTATTTTAAAAAATGTATCTATTAAAAAGTTTTTTCTATGGTTAAAAATCCATTAGCTACACAAAGGCTTTACCCAGGACACGCATAACTCATTGTTTTATTGCTTTACCTGATTTAGGATGCAAAGCATCACACTGGGCATTATACATGTGAACAAATTCTTGGTGCCTTTTAATGAGCTGCTGTTTACTTCCTTGAATAGATAATCCATGCTGTTTTAGCTTTTTCTTTAAATCACGATCTGATAGCAAACTATATACAGTTTTGGGAAGCGGCTTCCTTTTGTGAACAGAACTAAAAAGAGAAAAAAAGAGGTCACTGAGGGTTGTGAATCATCAAATGCTTTGAATGTAAAATATTAATTTACCTTTTGACTCAATACCAGTTGATTGAGAGAACACAATCATTAAGATAAAAATGGGAAAAAGAAGGATGGAATTTACAAATAAAGTTAAAAGTGTTCAACATGACCAATATGGGGTGCCAGGGGACATTCAGATTGAGGGGTCTAAGTGAGCCAAAGAATGGAACTCCTGGATATTCTAAGCAAACTTAGAGAAACTTATGTGTCAGAAAGAGGTCAGTTCTAAAGATGCAGACCTGGGTCTCACATAGAAGGCTTGTGAACTATATGCTATGAGAACTTCACTGAGAACCACACTTACACAGATTTATGCAATTCTCTATCTCTTTATAGCACGCTTTTCCTAAAATGTACCTATAGTTTCCATGCAAAATCTCTATAAAAGCCAGTTATATCAGATGATTAGAGTACAAATGCTATTGAGTATTAAGCTATGGATTAAACACTATTATCATGTACTAGAGGCCTGATGCACGAAATTCGTGCAAGGAGTTTGACCCTCACCACCATGGCGGATGCCTCTGCCTTGGCCTCTGCCCGCTGCAGCTTCTTCAGGAAGGACATCCGGTCTAATTAGCATATAACACTTTTATTATTATAGATAGCTTCTTTAGAAGTTTTGCTCCACAGACAAAAGTACCCCTCAAACTCAAGGCAATCATATTGCAAAAGCAGTAGATGAAATAAAAGAACACCTGTTGGGACAATTAGCTTTGCCCAACTCATTACCACCAATGAAAAGAGAACTCAGAAAATTGACAGGTAGATGATATTCTTGTGGTATCATCTTCAAAGAACACAACTGAAAACAACAGCAAAAAACACAACCGGGGTTTGTTCTCTTCAACTTAAATTAATTATACTAACAAATACTGTATATAAGGCATTGCAAGAAGTATTGTATATCAGCCAAAACCGGTTTGGCTCAGTGGATAGAGTGTCAGCCTGTGGACTGAGAGGTCCCGGGTTCGATTCCGGTCAAGGGCATGTACCTTGGTTGCGAGCACATACCCAGTAGGGGGTGTGCAGGAGGCAGCTGATCGTTGATTCTCTCTCATCGATGTTTCTAACTCTCTATCCCTCTCTCTTCCTCTCTGTAAAAAAATCAATAAAATGTATTTTTTTAAAAAGAAGTATATCATCAAAATCACCACCTAGCTCTTCATTCTATTTTCATAATTAATATACTGATCAGCACTAAAATACAATTTTTAAATATAATAAACCCTATTAAATGACTTTCTTTTACTCCCTCCAAAATACGTTAATAAACATTTGTTAGAATGGAACAGAATTCGCACCAAGTGCTTCTCCAGCTGGTCTGAAAGGTTCAGAAAAGTAAAAAATAAATAAAGATAAATAAAATGGAACAGAATTCAAGCTACCTATGGATATCAATAATTGAGGCAACTTTATAAACATGAACAAGTTAATGAGTTTTAATCTGATTGTAATGTTTCTCCAAGTGCATCACCTGACTCAATGCTATGGCATTTAGGTGTTTAGTAAATATGTATTCAAGGCAGTCGGTACAAATCATTTTTAAATAAGACTATCAAACGTTAAGGAAAAAATTAATAGGACGTTGAAAGCAATAGGTTTATTTAAAAAAAAAAAAAAAAAAAAAAACCTACAAGATTATTCAAAAGACTTCCATATACCTATTAATAAAAGGTCATGCTACCCAAATTTGAGTGTATATCATAGCGCTCCCCTCCCCCCAGGACAGCTTATCTAGAATGCAGATTCTCAGTCCCTTCGCCACATCACCCCCAACTCACTTGGTCCTGAAGTGAAGCCGTAAATCTATGTCAATAAGGTTTAACAGGGTAAATCTGATCCAAATAGTAAAGAACATAGAGAGATATGGTAGTGATATACAGACTGAAAATAGACATTCTCTACTAAATTATTCCTTGGATAAATTGTTTATTTTATGTTCTAATAAAGTCTAAAGGCCAGAGATAACTATTTAATTGCAGAAAGACCTGTAAAACCTCAACAAATTACATTTTTTCCTGAAAATTGCACTTCTTATAATAGACAGCCTATTGAACTCAATGAGACTGATACAATTATGACTAAATAAAATCTCAGTAGGTAGTCAGAGCTGAAACAGTCTGTATGAATTTATAAAGCACATTGTGAGGAACAATTCACTAAGTCTGTATATCTAAAATATTTATTTGATCAAGGATAGATGATTAATTTAAGACTATGAAATCTAATAAAAAACTGTGCTGTTCGCTAGCATTTACAATGAAAAGCACCAATTTCTACCAAGAATGTTAAATCTGAAGCTTGATAAATGTTTCCCAAAACATGAAAACGACACTGATCTTTCTTCCATGACTTAGTGAAACGGAATAATGAATTAAGAGTCCTGAGAATCTGAAGACATCAAAAGAAAGAGCATTCTTTGAATCAACTCTGATATGAATCTGCACAGAATGGACAAGAGTGGCCATCCACATCGAGGAATGGCCTGCCAGGGTGTTGTGGAGAAAAATTTTTACATGTCAGAGACTCTTTTATGTGAACAGATCCCAGGGCCAAGATGTAAGTTCTTTAGAAATGTGGCTCAAGCCGAACCGGTTTGGCTCAGTGGTAGAGCATCGGTCTGTGACTGAAAGGTCCCGGGTTCGATTCCGGTCAAGGGCATGTACATTGGTTGCAGGCACATCCCCAGTAGGGGGTGTGCAAGAGGCAGCTGGTCGATGTTTCTCTATCCTTCTCCCTTCCTCTCTATAAAAAAATCAATAAAATATATATTTTTTTAAAATGTGGCTCAATATTTCCCTAAGTGCATCTTCACAGACACTAGTTTCACAATATATAAGTTATGAGGACAAGTAGATTTGGGAGTGAAATAGATTTATAAGTTACTGGATTAAAGAAAAATCCAACAATGTCCTTTAATGTAGGACTTCTCAGAGCCTTCAATCACTAACTAGTATGGTCTTCCTGAGGGAGAGATTTGGTTTGCGGTGCTTCTCAGCTGCACAACACAGCAGCTGGCAGGACTATAGCATCCCATGGAGCAGGGCTGGAACAACTAGTGGAACTTGAACATAATTATACATGGATGAGTATGTCTTCGAATTAATTGAAAGAGTTAAATGTGTTAGAAGAAATATGATGGATGCATCTAGTAAAACAGCAGTCTAAGCAAGGTATCAGTGTTGATTCCTAACTTTTCAGGAGAAAATGCTCAGCCTCTTTGTTCCCAACTCTTTCTTTAAGAAGAAACATTAAGAGAAATGCAGGTCATCAGATTCTCATGGCTTATGGAAAATAATCCTTGGCATGACACAGCTTCATTTATTCCAAATCTCAACTAACAAAGTAACCTGAAGAAAAAAAACACCTAAATTTTATTCTCGTCAACAAATTTGCCCACTGGGAGGGAGTGCTGTGCACACAAGACTGCGCAGGAATCTGTGGAGGCACCTGGGGCCCTGAGGCCACCATGGGTAAGGGGCAGGGCGAAGGGGGAGGTCAGGGGAAGCAGTACAGCCCCAGGCCCTCCATCTCTGCTTTAATGCAGCGCGGCCAATGCTACCTATGTCATAGGTTTTAGTTCACTGCTAGATTTCACTTGAAAAAGGTGCATTAACTATCAAACTAAAAACACTACAATAAGAACTGTCAATTAATGCCCCACTGTAAATCAATAAAGCATTATCATGCTGCATATGCTACCTTTTGTAAGTTATAACAGCATGAGTTTGTCCCCTGGAACCTGAATTCACTCCATAATTATTCATAAAAATTGTGACACCATTTTATCTTTAATCACAAAAAATAGTAGTAAACGGTCCTGTCTTACTAACATGGTTTTTGGAAAATACTCTTCCAAGTCCTTCAAAACAGACCCAACAGTAAGAGCCAATCATTCTACTCACCCCACTCCCAGATACCATCAATTTCTTCAGTTCCCCTCCTCTCCTTTTCCAATCTCTCTCAATTATCACCTATCCCCCTCCTCCCCCCCTTCAGAAGAAGGGTTCTTTCTATACATCAAGGACATCTTCATGACTGGATTCTTCATCTCTTATGCTCCCAACCTTGTTTCATCTATCATCTGTTCTCTCCCTGGAGACAGTGGAAAGAGAGAGACTGAAAGCTTAACCGATTTCTATTTTAAAAAAATAAAATCTTCCTTGATCTTGATGTTTACTCCTTTCTCAGACTATCATCTCATCTCTCTTTGCTTCATCACTGGACTCCTCAAATTTACAGCTTCTGCTTATTATCTTCATTAACTTCAGATTCCCTAACACCTTGCAATATATCTTTGACTAAAATTTCATTCTCAATTTGTATGTATAACAGGGGCCTGCATCAATAAATTACTGTGACTTTGATACATAAAGGAGGCAAAACAGAAGTTTGGGTGCAAACAGGGAGTTGACTACTTACTACCTATGCCCCCTGGTGGTTGGGGGCTGGAGCAAGAGGACATTCCATTTCACACTACCCTTTTGTACCTTTTAATGTTATGGGTAGATAATTGCCTATTGGGAAAAAAAACAATTTTTGTTTTTGAAAACCCCCCCCTTTTTTTTTAAATTTTAAAACTTATGGGCATCCTAAGAACAAAAGAAAGATTTTATATGTTCTATATTCAGAGTCTAAACTTGCTTTCTTTGCCTAAGGAACTTTATGGTAGTTCTAAAGTTTTAAGGGAAGAAAACAAGTTAAAATAAAATTTAATTCTAAGTCAATAATTTTCTTATTAAGTCAATTTTTATTAGCAGTTAAATTCAATAGTTAATCCTATTTGGCAAAGGAAATGGAAGTGTCAACTAGCAGGAGTAAAGGAAAGAGCATGTGGGAGAGGGACTTGGATAACTGGTCACTAGGATACAATGAACATTATATTTTCTGCCCCAGATGTATAAAGCACATGAAGCACCCAGCAAAGCCACTCACTGGTTATGCTTAACTTTCTTACCTTCTGAGGCTCTCCTTCTTCTCTTCACGGGACAAACAGCTGTCCAAGTGCTTATTGATGTGATCTTCTAGAATACTGACCCCACAAACAGGACATTCCACTGCATTTTTTTTTTTTTTAAGAAAGAAAGAAAGAAAGAAAGAAAGACTTTATAGCTTGTAAAATGGGCTAAAGTATTATAGCATGGATTTTCAGAGATTAAGATAATAAACAGAATTCCAACATTACATGTACTTAGAAAAACAGGAGAGAGAAAGAATGACATCTCCAGGCAATCAGAGTGGGACAGACAGGTTACTGGGTAATGTCAGACAGGTTACAAGTTATTGGGGAAAGTCATATAATTCAAATCCTGGGCCTAGAAGAAGACTGCAGAAAAGTGTGGAAATGTGTTTATTAGAAAATGCTTTGATTAAACCTTTTCTACCAAGATGTGACCAAACTATAAAACTAAACTTAGGTTTTCCCAATGCTTAGGAGGCATTCCTGTATGTTAGCTCCAAAGCAATCATAATACCTGAGGAAAACACACTTGGCTGGGGGCAGGATAAAGGGGTGATGGTGCAGCTAGATCAAAGCATTTACTGGTTTAAGCCAATTACTGCTCAATTTATCAATGGCTACAAATTGGTTAATTTAGCTCTTGCTTGTAAGTTAAAATTAGGAAAATGCAATCATTCTCCAGCTGTTTCATGGACTGTGGTGATGTGTGGTGCTGTCTGGGGGCCTAGCCGCCCCTCTGGGTAACAGGCGGGACGAAGGGGAAGAGCAGGTGGAGCAGCACATCTCTAAGGCAGCAGGGCCTATTGTATCTCTTCTATCTCTTTTTCAAATTACAGTTCCTTATAAGATTTCATTTGAAAAAATAATGTTGCTAAAGGAAACAATTAACTATCAAGCTATAAATACTACTATAAGAACTGTGAATTGACAGACTGACCAAATATAAAGTATGCTAGGAAATGCAGGTTAAATTCACATACCCTTATGAATTTTAAATACTTGCATACTAATAAACTGTCAATCTAAATTTAATAACAACTAATAGCCTGCACTGTGTGTGCTATGAGTGTACCAAAGATGTCTAAGACCCAGCGTCCTCTAAACTTCACTGGCAAGAACAGACTGAAGCAATAGGTTAAACAAGCTGACCCACTCAACAAAAAGTTAAGCAAATTACACAAACAGTCCAGAAAACATGTGTTGTCAGACTTTAGTGATATGAGCTATCAATATTATCTAACAAAACAAGAGTGGTTAGGCTCGGGATAGAGTCTAAAATGCTGCTTATTTATTCATCTGGAATGCGGATGAGAGGATTCCCACTGAGTCAGAAAATACACGTGAAAATCATTTCCTACCTTTGGTAACTTGTTTCAAAGTGGATGTAGAGGGTGCCTCCGGAACATTAGCATCCGCGATGCTTGGAGCTGTCCTTTCTAAAGGCGTCTCTTTGGTCTTTGCAGAACTGCTCACCTCTCTTTGAGAGCTGAATTTGTTTTCCTTCTCATTTATCAACAATTCTGACGTAGAACCATTAGTTTCTCTGATCAAGAAATTCTCCATTAACCTGCTTCCTTGCTTTACAGACTGTTTGAAGGCCACAGGAGTGTGGGCTTTGGCAGCAAGATGCTTTGAAGAGGCAGAAGCAGGAGAAATGGGTGGTGACTCTAAGGCAAACTGCAACAAATGATTCCTGTAAGCACAAAAAACACAGCGGCTAACTAAGATACCAAGTGATGTGTAGTAAGTTAACTACCATAAGCTGTTTTCCCAATTAACACTTATTTCTATGAAATATAGAACTTACTCCATAATGACAACCAAACCAAATTGTTTCTTCTAGAATAAAATAAATAAAAAGTAATATATCTAACTTTAAAAATCAGTTAATCTATTTAAAAAATGGAGGGACTTCACATTCTGATGATGGAGAATAGCTAGTCTGAGAATTAATGTCCAATCATAAATATCTTTAAAATCTGGATAAAATATATAAAACAACTGTTTGTAAGCATGGGCTATAATCAACAGAAGGCTGGAATCCCTGCGAGAGAAACATGAGGTATTTCCCCCAACAATATCCCCGGGGAGCATTTCCTAGGAGTTATATATTAAACTGAGTCAAACACAGACCAGCGGTCTCACTGGGTGGAGGGAACAGAGACCACAGCTCTAGGGAAAGGTGGCTAGGATTGGAGGGACAGGCTGTAGGTAGAGGTTAGCCATGGAAAGGGAACCCCAGAAGTCTGCTTAGAAAATGTTGTCAATTCCTGATCATCTCCAAGACTGCACAAGCATAAGAGGAACCAGGAGACACTGTGGGAAACAGATGCCAGGAAGCTGAGTTCCAAAGGTCAGTGGACACAGATGCTGGAAAGCTGAGATTCTAAAGTTCAGCACTAGACAACTGTTGGGAGTTGGAGCCCAGCCAAAGCTGAGAGACCTCAGTGTAAGATCTCAGACATTCAGGTGTAACCCCACGAAGGTCACACGTAGGAAGAAGGATCACACCCTAGAACTATAAGTAAAACTAAAATAGACCAAACCTAACAAAACACTAAACCAGGCCCAGACAGGATAAAAGTGAAGAGCTGGCAATCTAACTGCCTATCAGAACAAAAAATTCAACATCTTTCAAAGAAAAATAATTCACAGCCCCTATCATATTTTCACTCATAATGTTCAACATACAATTAAAAATTACTAGGCATGCAAATAAGCAAGCAAAGTAGCTAATAATCAAGAGAAGCAGATCCAGAAGTCATTGAAAGAGTAACTATGTCATCAAAGTAACTATGATGAATATGTTCAAGAAAAAAGATGAGAACATAACCAAATGGATAAAAAGATAGTGTCTTGTAAGAGGGAATTAAAATCCATCCCAGGAAGGAAAAAGGCGTATCCTAATCAAACCACTGGAAAATAAAAAGTAATGAGGAAATTTCGTAAGTAACCAGAAAAAAATAAGACACAGCTTCTCAATCTTGGCACTATTGACATTTTGAGTCAGACAATTTTTTGTTGTAAGGAACTGTTCTGTGCATTGTAGGAAGGTTAGAAGCAACTACAGCACCCACCAAACGTCAGTAGCATATCTTCTTCCCAAACAGATTGAGACAATCAAAATGCAAGGTGTCCCCCCAAAAAGTATACAAGCAATGTCTGTAGATTCTATTGCATTTTGAAAATGAAATATATTTTAATAAATATTGCCTTTATAATTATTCAAAGTGTGTATATTTTTTGAGGACACTGCACATATGCTTATATTACCAAATGTCCCCTGGGGAGGGGCTAACAGGAAGGCAAAATCACTCTCAGGTAAGAGCCATTCATCTAAGGCTGTGGTCGGCAAACTGTGACTCACGACTCACATGCGGCTCTTGGGCCCCTTGAGTGTGGCTCTTCCACAAAATACCATGGCCAGGGCATTTTGAAGAAGTGGCATTAGAAGAAGCTTAAGTTTAAAAAATTTGGCTCTCAAAAGAAATTTAAATCGTTGTACTGTTGATATTTGGCTCTGTTGACTAATGAATTTGCCAACCACTGATCTAAGGGAACAACAGGAAGAAATATCTTTGACTTCTCAGTACAGAGTTTTCTCAAAAAAATTAAAAATGGAACTGCCTTATTCACTGATTCCACTTCCTGAGAATATATCCTAAGAAACCAAAAAGATGTTCCATGAAAACACTAACCAAAAGAAAGCTAATGTGGCAACATTTATAGCAGACAAAATAGACTTTAAGGCAAAAAGTATTATGAGAGAAATGCAAATTAAATGACAATGAGATATCTTTGCCTTAAAGTTTATTTTGTCTACTATTAAAACCACTATGCTACCATTTCACTCAACAGAATACTTACAACTAAAAGGATTTGGAGCAACTGAAACTCCATACACTATTGGTGGGTATAGTCCAACCCAATTAGAGCACTGTTGGACAATTTCTTTTTTTTCTTCTTTTTAATTTATTGATTAAGGTATCACATATTTGTCCTCATCCCCTTCATTCCCATCCCAAACCCCTCCACGAATGCCCCCACCCCCCTGTTGTCTGAGACCACTGGTTAGGTTCATATGCATGCATACAAGTCCTTTGGTTGATCTCTCCCCCTTACTCCCACCCTCCCCTACCTTCCCTCTGAGGTCCGACAGTCTGATCGATGCTTCCCTGTCTCCAGGTCTGTTCTTGATCATCATTCTATGTTGTTCATCATTTCCCCTAAATGAGTGAGCTCATGTGATACTAAATATACACTTATATGAACCAAAAATGAGACAAGCAATAATGGTTATGCTGAGAGGCAAATGAATCAGTCTGTAGTGAGTTTCTTTCTGGGCCAACAGTTTTTCTGAGTCCCAATTTCTATGTCAAACAGTTCCTTATGTGTACATGTCAGCAATGATATTTCAGTTTTGGATGGTGGACAAATGGTGGTAATGCAGGTCCGACCCTCTCGACAATTTCTTATAAAGTTCAATATCCATCTACCCTGTAAGCCAGCAATTTCATTCCTAGATATATAGCTAAAAGAAATGAAAAAAGATGCCTATACAAACACTGCCTGCACTGTTCCTGGCAACTTTTATCATACTAGCTATAAACAGTAGCAATCCAAATTCATCAATAGATAAATAATGAAACTGTGTATATTCACAATGAATACTATTCAGCAATAAAAAAATAATGAATACTGATACAAGCAATTGAGATGAATTTTACTTTATGAATATGCTAATTTCAATACTGCAATGATAAAATTATGGCAATGCTAAAATTAAAACTCATTCATTTCTTTGTGTGCCCCTCTCTAGACAGTGGAAATATAATTAATACCAAAGTAGTCTCTGTCTTCATGAAGCTTACACTGCAGTAAAGGGAGAGAGAATAGACACACCAAATATACGTGAAAAGTACTAGGGAAAGAAAAATGAGCTTCAGACTCCACAGGATGGTCACAGAAGACCTCACCGAGAAGATGACCCATGAAAAATAGAGTCCAAAGCAAGTGGAGGACTAAACTACATGGATATCAGGGAAAACTGTTTCACTAAGAAATACTAGTAAGTCAAAGTCTCTAGGGTCAGAGTATGAATAACATGTTTGAGAAACAGCAAGAAGGCAGTGTGACTGGAGCTGGAAAAAAAAGGGGGGGGAGAGAAGTCAGAAATGAAGTCAGAGAGGGATCCTATTAGGTAGGAAGCAGAAGACTACCATTGAGGACTCAGGCTTTCGCTTCCAATCAGATGGGAAGCCATCTCTGGATGGTACTGAGTGTGACCTGACTTTTTACTGTAAAGGGTCACCATGGTGCTGTCCTCAGAAGAACTGTAAGAGGGCAAAGAAGAAATCAGATCACTAGGAAGTGATCACAGTAACCTCGGCTGACAGTGGTGGCATGGACAGAATATTGGTAAGGTGATGAACAGCTGTCAGATTCTGCAAGTATTTTAAACACATAGCCAACAGGATTTACTGGTGGAATGACAGATAAATATGAAAGAGAGAGGTCAAGGATGACTCCAAGGTTTCTGGCCTGGGAAAACGAAAGAATGGAGCTGCCATTTACTGAGATGAGGAAGATTGTGGGAGCAGCAGGTGTGGAGTGGGGGTTGGGGAGTGACATAGGGAGTTTGGAGTTTAGTTTTGGCCATGCTGTCAAGAGTTTCTTTCTTTCAAGAAGGACCAATGTGAGATGTGAGATGAGCAGTTGGATATATAAGGCTAAAGTTTTGGGAAGAGATCTAGCTGAAGATATAAATTTGGAAGCCATGTATGTACAAGTGATATTTAAAACCATGGTATTATTTATGGCAATTTACACAGCTTTAAAATGATGGAAGGAGATTGGACTTGGGGCAGTGAACACACAATGCAATATATAGATGATATGTTATAGAATGATACACCTAAAACCTATATAACTTTATTAAATAATGTCTCCCCAACAAATTTAGAAAATAAAAAATTTTTAAAAACATCAATCCTATTCTAACTCTTCAAAAAAAAAAAATAATGAGAACATTTTATTTATTTAATAATGAGAACAACATTCTATGGTGCCAGCAGCATCCTGATACCAAAGCCAGAGAAAGATTCCTTAAGAAAATTATAGATCAATATTCCTTATGAGTAAGATACAAAAATCCTCAACAAAATATGACTAAACCATATCTGATGGCACTATAACCAAATGGGATTAACCCTAGAAATGCAAGGGTGTTTCAGTACAGAGAAATCAAAGTATAATACAGCATACTAACAGGACTAAGGAGAACCACCACCTGATCATCTCCATAGATGCAAAAAAGCACCTGACAAAACTTCAACACCCCTCACGACAAAGACACTCGGCAAATTAAGAGTAGAAGGATAGCATGGCCGGTGTGGCTCAATGGCTGAGTGTTGACCTATGAACCAGGCAATGGTTTGATTCCAGGTGAGGGCACATGCCTAGGTTATGGGCTCAATCCCCAGTGGGGGCCATGCAGGAGATAGCTGATCAATAATTCTCTCTCATCATTGATATTTCTCTCTCCCTCTCCCTTCCTCCCTGAAATTAAAATTAAAAAAAGTAGAATAGCCTTTTCAAGCAAATGTTGCTAAAACAATTGGATATCTATATGCAAAAATTATCAACTTGAACCCATAACCTTGTAATACATATTAAATTACGATATATGGTTCTACTTATATAAAAACCTAGAAAATGCAACTATAGTTAACAGATTAGTGTTTGTTTGGGAAATAGAGCTGTGAGGGTCAGGAGAGAGGGATCACAAAAACTTTTGTGGTTGATGGATAGGTTCATTACTTTGGTTGTGATAGTTTCATAGGAACCATTTTCAAGACTTAGCCAATTGCACACTTTAAATACATACAGCTTATTGTATGTTAACTATATTTCAATAAAGCTTTAAAAATATTTTTAAATGAGCTATGTAAAAATATTAATTTCAAAACTGTTATTTAGATTTAAATTGAATTGGTAATTTTTCCTATAATTTCCATCACTGTGATGAATACATATTAAAGTGAGTTGGTATTATAATGCCTAAAGGCATTAGTTATAAACACACATTTTTTTGGATGAATTATGGACTTCAGAATATTAAATCTTGCCCATTTGTTAACTATATACTACCTTATCTCCTCAGAAGGCAGCTAAGAAGAATCAAGATTCAAAATAGGTCTATGGGTGGACAGGGGCAATCCTGAAATCCATGCAATCAAGCCCCTGGACTTCAGTAACTAGTGAAATTCACTGCAAGTGCCTGTTCTGATCTGAAACATGCAAACAGCAATCTAGGACCATTTAGTTAGATGGGGAGAGAGAGGCCCACCACAGCATCAATTCTTATTAGCACCTTAGGGCATAAACATGTAATAGGATAGCACTATATTAACAGAGGTACAATATATATGATAATAGGGATGTTTGTAGGTTCCTTTATTCCAAGTACTATCCTGAGTATCATTTTGTATTACTCTTCATTTCTAATTCTTACAACAATCTCTCAAAGTATCAACAATATTGTTCCCACCTTTCAGATGTGAAACAGTGGTCAAAAAGGTTCAACATCTCGATCACATTCACATCAGAACTAGCAGGGTCAAGACTGGAATCTACTTCTACTTTAAATTTCACCATAAGAAAAGATAAAATTATATTCTACATACTTTTGTGAGATGCCAAGGGATTTATCTATCACAGTTATAATCTAAAATGTTCAACTTCTTAAGCGTGGAGTAAATACATGGAGAAAAATCCAGACCTCGATGGTGAATAAACCAAAGTATTAAATTATGTTCTACTCTCTCAGTTCATAAAAATAATGATATAGATGTAGACTGGCTGCTATGCAAAAATACAGAAACAGTATTTTCTTACTTAGATCAAGAATGACATTCTACTAAGACAAACATATCTTAATTAAATTTTGTTCAACACACAGTTTCTTAAGGCCATTATTTTAAATAAAATTGAGTTGAGAAAAAAAGAACAACACTGTTCTTTAAAATAAAAGGCAATAGAAGAAAATGTAAGATGTGCATGTCAGCCTGTGTCTGAAAACCTCTAGAATTATTTCCAATACCCTTTTGTTATCCCATTTAGAATATTAAAAGTTTTGAAAATTACGTCATAAAATGGCAATGAAAAGTCAGGAAGAAACAAAATCAACAAACAATATAAATCTCTTACATTTTTGTCATAAAAGTAAACCTCTTCCCTTGCCAATCATAAACCAGATTTTAAATAATAAAATTAGCTTGAATTTCATTCCTAATTTTGCATATGAGATACCACAGTGCTTCAGACATGACAAATGTCAGAGGAATGTTCACCGTAAGGCAACTCCAAGGCTAACAAAAGAAGTCAATGGTAAAAACCACCCAAATCTACAGAGAATGCTTCCCACTCCACCACACCCTCTATAATGAATAATTAAACAATCTACTCTTTGGGGGGGAGGAAGGGGAGAGTTCAGTCATTCCAAGGCCTCCGTTTAAGTTACCAAAAGGTCTGTGAGCCCAAAGACACTGATCGCTTCTCTTCTATCACACTCCCTTTTTCTTAGCAGGGCGGCTGTTGTTTTCAGTACCAGCAGAAGAGGAAAAAATAAGCCTGAAATACAATTATACTCTCTCAAAAATTCCTTCCTAAGATATGACTCCATCTTTTCTCACAGGCTTCAAAATCAAACTGACTGAAAGATTTTAAAATTAAAAAAGCAATTAACTTTATGAGAATCAGAGAATCTCAGAGTTTCTTCATCCAGTAAAGCTTACCACCTTTTTATGATTTTGCTTAGGGAAATAACTAACCAGCCAATTTCTAGAATGACATACTTGTAAGTGCAAAATATTAAACTTGATCGTTTTTTAGGATCAATCATTGTGCAATTCTACTGGAAGAAATCTCTTTACATTTTTAGATGCAATGTAATGTGCACCCAAGAATGCTCCAAAAGTCCGACAGTCATACACTAAGTACATGGGCACCTAGCTTTAACTAAACAGTTTATTCTTAATAAAAAGTCCGACTTGACTTGCATGATTTAAACTAAAAATAATTCAAGATGCCGTTTGGTAAAACTTGCCTTTTTATATCCCTTTAGGTGAACAAACTCACCTTCACCATCATGCAAATCAGTTAAGAAGAAAAGCTACATTTCTGACTTTTATGAAGTGGTTAATACATATTTCACATGGCACATCATTTTATACATGCTAAGAAAATCAGATTAAGAATAAATGGATTAATATGTGATAGACACAGAAACAATTATAGATGTTATGTGCATACATGGATTAGTAAATACATAAATATACATCTACATGTTGCCCAACTGTCTATGGAGAGGGCCTAGAAGCAAGGACAACCCAGTAACAATGAGCACAGCCCACTCTAGATCCTGATTTCTAAACACCATCCTATATAATAAAAGGTAATATGACCCTAACAGCAGAAAGACCAGTCGCTATGATGTGCACTGAGCACCAGGGGCAGCTCCTGCGTTGAGCGTCTGCCCCCTGGTGGTCAGTGCACTCCCACAGGGGGAGCTCCACTTAGTCACAAGCCAGGCTGACAGCTATGAGCGAAGAGGCAGTGGCAGGAGCCTCTCCCGCTTCCTCAGCAGCACTAAGGATGTCCAAATGACAGCTTAGACCTGCTCCCTTGGGAAGGTGGACATCTCTTAAGGTAGGGGTGTCGAACTCAATCAGAGAAGGGGCCAAAATCTAAAATCCAGCCTAAATAGCGGGCCGAATGGTTTACTGAACAGTCATAAACTGACAATGTCATAAACTGACAGTGGAGTGCAGTGATGACAGCGCGGTGCAGGCCACATTGCAAGGCCTGGTGGGCTGGATTTGGCCCGCGGGCCTTGTGTTTGACACATGTGCCTTAAGGGGTCTTGGACTGCAAAAGGGCACAGGCGGGGCTGAGGGATCCCGCCCCTCCCAGTGCATGAATTTTCATGCACTGGGCCTCTAGTCTCCAATAAAAGGAACCAGGGCTCCTTGGGAAATGGTTGACTCTAGGCCTGGGGCAGGAAAAATAAAAAATGAAACTGGAATATCTTTGTAGTACCCAAAAGTAAGTGCATGCTCAAATCTGCATTTTAACTCTTGTGTGATTTCTGTTAAGTAAAGGGAGAAAATTCCAATACAATTAAATAATCTATGCTTGATAAATAACTATTGTTGCCTCCCTACTTTACCCCAAATACACAACCCTGCCTTCTCTAATCCCCAAAAGTGCAGAGTAAAAGGGGGACACAATAAAGGCGAAAGTAGTTAGGGGTTAGTCACAAAGTCAAATCATACCGTGCAAAATTCAAGCTTTTTACCAGTTCATCCAATGCTCGGTTATTTTTCAGGTCCGGCTCTGTGACTGTCTAAAAAGGAAAAACAACAGATGGAAAAAAGTCATAAGCAATAACTTACTTGTCATGATCTTGTTTTTTAAAATGTGTGACCCATCCTCCCAAGACTCCCCATCCCATTAAGTCTTCCAGGAAAGCCTCAAAATAAAGTTTATTTATCTCATACTAATATGCTATTTAAAAACACTGAGTCAGTATCAGCCAACTGGAAAAATTATCTAATGCATATGGTAAAGTCATATATACTCTGTACTAAGGTAAAACTTAATATGAGTGAGGAAGCCAACACTCACCTTTACCAAACATTTCTCCCAAAGAACAGAAGAGATGCTCTCTTAAAAACAAGATTGGTTTTTAGGAATGCAAGATGAAAATGGTAAATCCAGTAGTTATTTAGCATAAATGACATACAGTTCATACCATCTTGACAAAATCAGGATGCCTGATGTCTTAAGAGCTTAGACTCGAGAAACAAACTATCATTTCTTACACAGGGTCTTTACATAATAGCTCAGAGAAGTTCAATGGTATCCTCACACCATGAACCTAACAGAACGAGAACCCAAACCCTTTAACTAGGCCAAGTGTCTTTGCTGTTGGCCTTACAATCTCTTTTCCTTCTTTCTTTACTCCTATTAATGTCTACTTTCCCTTTTAACCTATCTTTTCATCTAGTTTCACTACTTGAAAAGCTTCAGAAACCACTAACAAAACTAACAACAAATTTCCTGAAGGTCTGTTTTGGGAAAGAGGTGAGGGACCAGTTAGGCTGGGTTCAGCCCAATGGCCATGAATCTTTGCCTTCTGCACAAATACTTACAAATCACTTGAAAAAAATAATCCTACCATCAGATTTCCTATCAATGTGAGAATAACAAGTGAAAAGCCATAAAAACATGGGTCTTAACATTTTATGAGTGCTACATTCTGGCCTTAAAATTAGTTTTTCCTCCTAAAATATATTTAGGTCATCAGAAGTCCCCATAAAAACTTGAACAAAGCACAGTTCTCCATATATGTGTTTTAGAGGTTCTTTCTCTCAAAATGTCTTTTTTACAGCTCAATTCAATAATTACATATCTACCCTTGGGCTTCTGCACACACATGAAGCAGAAATATTTGCACCACTGAATTAAGTTTTTTTAAAAACAAAAAAAGGAAAGAACAACTCACCACACAACAAGTTGGACACTGTGTTTTATAGGACAAAAATTTTCTTATACAGAGAGAACAGTCTGCAAAAACATAAATGCAACATAAATTAGTTAAGCTATATTAATAAAACAGGAATCTGACTTCTAACAAAATCTGACTTAAGATGTAGAGTATTTCCATCATCTAAGGAAGTGGTCGCCAATTGGTGGTCTGCGGACCACTGGTGGTCCGTGAGGTCTGAAAGTTTGGTGACTACTGATAAGGTATCTATATATATAAAAGCCTAAGTGACCATTACGACCAAACAACCAGAACGACTGGTTGACCAGTCACTATGATGAGCAATGGCCACAAGGGGGGAGATGCTCAACGCAGGAGCTGCCCCCTGGTGGTCAGTGTGCTCCCACAGCCAACATCCTGTGGCCAGCCAAACTCCCACAGCCCTTCTCCCGGTCCCTCCCACTGCCCAGCCAGCCCCCAGAATACTCCAATTGGGAGGGAGCGGGTGGCCAGCCAAAGGGAGGGGCCGCAGGAGGTTGGCTGGCTAGCCCCTGATAGGCCTCAATCGCTGGCCAGTCCTGGATTGGAGAGAGTGCAGGCTGGGCTGAAGAACACCCACCATTTCTCCCCTCCTCCCCTCATGCATGAATTTCATGCATGGGGCCTCTAGTGGGTTATTAAAAATATAAAACAAGCCAAGTTAAGTTCTTTGGGAAGCAAAGGTGAATAAAGGGGACTTCTGGTTTCTGGTCTGGCATGTAAGGAGTGCAGAAGTCATAACTCTATCTAACAACAAGAAAAAGACCATACAGACTGAAAAACCAACAACTCTTCTTGGATACACCAGAGAAGTGAGGTCACAGGGCACACTGCCCCCAAATTGGAGACATCAGGCTGGAAATAGAATCATAACTTACCAGAGTAGAAACCCATACTCAGAAACTTGCATGGGAACCGGAGCTGGGGTTCCCATGAACTGCTGAACTACAACTGACAAATGGTATGGACAGTCTGAGTTTAAAAATTCTAAAGCAACACAAATACTGGGGAGCGGGGTGAGAGTGAGGAGAGGCTCACACTTACGAGTTTCCATTCCAAGAGTTCTACCAGGTTCTCAAAGTTTCTATCAGACAAAAATCCCCTAGTCCTTCTGCAGGAGGAGTGGAAAAGTAGTTTTTGAAATGGACCCGAGCACTGGGTTCTTCTTAACAAGGCCTGCCCTCAAGAAACTGTTCTACCAGGGGATATTCTGTTAGGCTTTATCAGAGCCCAGCTGACCTGGGGGAAGAGAAACAACCAACTCCAGCTACTTCTAGCTGTCCCGTCCACCTGTGGAAGTTGGAATGGGGGGGGGGGGGGGGGACCTGAAAAGCATGTTAAGTGCAAAGTCCAAGGGCACATGCTGACCAAAAGGCAGAGACCCAATCAGAGGACTACAGAACACACCTCACCACATCACTACAGGCCTATTTACTCAAGTTTCTTTTACCTAGTACACCATATCCATAAATACACCACATAATTAGGGGGAAATTATGAGGCATACCAAAAGGAAAAAAAAAAAAAAAAAGTTTGAAGGAACTGCAAGCATGAGAACCAGTCAAATATGGCAGGGATGTTGGAATTATCAGACCAGGGATGTAGAACAACTATAATTAATATGCCAAGGGCTCTAATGAACAACCCAGATCAGATGGTAATATAAGTACATTGCCTCCCATAAGTCCCATCTCCAAATACCATCACTTTGGGAATTAGATCTTCATCATAGGAATTTGGGGGAAACACAATTCAGTCCACACATTGTACTACTTGTCCTCAAAAATCCGTGTCCTGCCATGGAAAACATCTGCCATTTCACCAGCCCCAAAAGGGGCCGTGAGCGTTAACAAAAGAAAGCTGGGCAACTCGCTGTGCTCCAAAAAACACACAGGACAGCAGCCAGAGGCCAGCCCAGCCCAGCGGCTTCTCCTTTGGGGGAAGAGGGTAGCATGCACCCAATAGTTCAGCTTTCCAAGGGGCTCCTGAGGGACTGGTCTCTGTCTCCCTCAATGCTGATAGATGGGGCTCACTCCAGATGCCTGGGGGCCACTAGGATCAGAAGAGAGCAGAGTAGCTCATTATAGCTCCACAGGTCCTGCAGCACTACAGATGGAGAGGAAGCAAGATTACAAACGAATGAAAAAAAACAACAAAGAACAGCACAATGTCTCATTGGGAATTTACACTCACAAGTCCAGAGACTACACATCCACAGAAAAGGTTTGAAGACACCCCACAATCTCTAGCTGGGCTGACCAATGAAGGTCTTTCCTTAAGTGAAGGCAGTTTGTAAAAACTGTGATATGTGGCAACTGAGAAAGTAGATTTAATTTTATTTAACTTTAATTAGTTGTAATTAAAATGTAAATAACCACATATGGCCACATTTAGCTATGGTACTAAACAGTATAGGTCTAAATAGTCCAAGTAAAAACAGATATTGTCAAACTGCATTACAGGGCAACACCCAAATATAAGTTGTCTATAAAAAGCTATTTCTTAAATATAAAGAAACACATAGGTTAGAAGTAAAGGATGGAAAAAGCTAAACCATGCAAATACTATGTGCAAGGCCTGTGCACTGGAAACTAAACAATGTTGTGGGGAGAGATGAAAGAAAAGCTAAAGAATGGAAGAATATGCCATATTCCTCTACTGAAGACTCAACACTATTAAGATGACACTTCTCCCCATATGGAGTTCTAGATTCAGTGCAATCCAAATGCACAACCCAGTAGGCTTTTTTGGTAGAAATTTGCAATCTGATTCTAAAATTTATCTGAAAATGCATGTAAAATGTAAAGATCCTAGAAGAACCCAAATAATTTTGACAAAGAAAAACAAAGCAGGAATACTTTCAATGACTGACTTGAAGACTTTCTAAAAGTTACAGGCATTGGCCCAAGAACAGACATGTAGATCAGTGGAACAGAAGAAGAGTCCAAAAACAGGCCCATGTGTGATTGCCTACAACCGTACAGAGATAGGGAGAACTTGATCAGGTGACAGAAATGTTCTGTATCTTAAGTGAAGTGGTTTCGTGATATATGCATTTGTCAAAACTCACTAACACCTGTACACTTTACTATGCACTTACAATGGATGTATTTTATTTTATGTAAATTATACCTAAATAAGGATGACTTTAACACATATTAGAAACAGTCCCCAAAATTTACCTTGGTTATTAATGTGAATCTGGCCTACAAAGAAAACTGACATTTACTAAAGGCCTATCATGTGCCAGACACTGGTCCTGCACATTTAATTCTCACAACCCTCTTCTAAGGTAGAAAATGCTCTCCAGATTTTTACTTTTGAGAGCTTGTTTGGAGGTTCTAGCAGGGGAGCGCAGCTACTCGTAAACCCCTGACCGAAGACCAGTCCTCTCCTCTTGAGGGAAAGTCGTCCTCTTCGACCGAGCACGCAGCTTCGGGAGGGACGCACATGGATCGGTGAGGGAGGAGGGGGACACCCGCCTAGCCAGCCAGATCAGCCGAATCAACCCTGACGATCAATGGGGTGACAGATGTCGCAGCCAGATCGCCCTCACATCCCAGATTTTTACTTTTGAATAAATGTTGGGCATTTGCAAACTCACCATCCTAGTAAGTAGGGAGTCAAAAGTCAAGCTCAAGTATGTCTCTAATGCCCATGCTACTTCCACCAGCATCCTCTAAGTCTTCTCTATAGGAACTTTCCCACCAAAACCATTCTTTTAAGTCAAACTTGTTTTTTTTTGTTTTGTTTTTAAATAAATTTTTTATTTTAGAGAGTAAGGGAGAGGGAAAGATAAAAACATCAATGGTGAGAGAGGATCACTGATCGGCTGCCTCCTGCATGCCCCCTACTGGGGATAAAGTTTGCAACCCAGGCCTTTGACCGGAACCAAACCAGGGACCCTTCAGTCCGCAGGCCAAAGCTGTATCCACTGAGCCAATCAGCTAGGGCTCAAACTTGCTTGTTTTTTAACTTTCCATGACAAATCAACTTGAAAAACAGAGGACAGAAAGATCATGAACTTGGATAATCCATAAACTGGATAGCCAGCTCCTGAACAATGACAGGCTCACCTGTGTGCTAAATACCTCAAGTATAAAAAGCATTTACATACTAGACTCATAAAGAGAAGTTCAAATACGTTCCAATATTAAGAGTCTGTCCAGCATCACACAGAAAGTTAAGTGATAAAATGGTAATAGTCTTCAGTGGCAGAATTCTCCCACTGGGATTATTAAACTTTGGAATGCTACACAAACTATTACTTAGTTGAACTAACTATCTTTTATCCTGCTAAAAACAAAAATTTAAAAATTTAACATTCTAAAAGTCTTTGGTAAATAAAGAACCATGCATTGTGGCCAAAATCTTTATTGTCATAAATACTATAAAAGGCATAAAAATAACCAAGCGGGAAGTAATAGAAAATATAGGAGGTTTTGTAAAAACTTCAATATTCAAGAGCAAATGGTGAAAAAGACCTGAGAACTTCAAGATAGAACTAAAAGTGAGAAATAAATGTATACATATCTTTGATGTTAAATTAATACTATTTATAGGGACCCTATTCAGAGTATGCTGGATGTTCAAGGCCACCTGAGAATGAGAATCTTAATCAGGGTATCCAAGGACTATACACAGGTGCGAGCAAGGCCACAGTAATCCGTATATACACTGCGCAAGCGTGCCCTTCTATAACCCAAAAGACTGAGGTCACTATTTGGAAAGAAGTAACAGAAAGGATGTCACTGACCAGCTCAGATGCGGCTGCTCGGTGAGGCTGCTCCCATGTAAGGCAGGCTGCTGCTATGTGGGGCTGCATTGCTGACCAGCAAGCTGCTGCTGTGGGTACAGAGGCTACTGCTACTGTGTGGGAAAGATGTATTGTTACCTCGCCTGTGTGTGGCTACTGAATGGGACTTTGCTTTGAAGGAACTATTTTGTCTAATAGCTCCTTGTTAGCAATGGCTACATGGCACTGGCTTCTGCAATAAAGACTCTCTTATATACCCACAACTTGTCATGGCTTCTCCGTCTCTGAATACCCAGCATTCAAGAAGGTCCAGTCACTGGCAGAGGGGCTCGAACCTGACACTAACTTACATAAAAATCACATTTTTACTAATTCACAGAAACAGTATATACTTACAGTTATGTGAACACTGAGGAATCATCATTGCTATGTTGAAATATTCAAAGCAAATTCCACACCGTAGCAAATCATCTACTGTCTGAAATGCAAATAATACACATAATACATATATGTATCAAAAAGACACCCACATTGGAATGTCCAGCACAGAACTCTTTCTACACCCATAAAAAAATAACTTAGTAATACTTATTTGTCAAATATACAAACTTCACATAACTGCAGGAGATCTTAACAAATAGAGAAAAACCTCCGCCCGTGTGACTCTTACACATTCAAAACACTTTAGACAGATCAAGCTGACAGTGTGCAGATTTTTACACAATATTGTTACTCCTTCACAAAAGGACTGCTACTCTATTCCTTCCCCACTTCCCACACATTCCCAGTTTGTACTCCAATCCACCTCTTCTTCAAACCACATCCCCTGGCCTACAGTACTGCTAAGGGAAAGGTAACAGTAGCCAGTTAGCATAAAGGTTAAAACCAAATCAGAGAATATTAAAGGCAAACATTAGAAATTATCTAGTTAAACCCCTTACTTTACACCCGAGGAAATCAGTATCTAGAGCAGGCACATATGTGGGACATGAGTCCAGCCAGGACTAAACTTGCTGTCTCACTACTGGCTTCTGCATGGTTCCACAATGGAGCCAAACAAAGGAGCCCGAGGGAGACCAGGACCGGTGACAGCAGAGGGAGGTGAAGTGGACAATCTGAAGGTCCGACAGATATATGTCAACCTGGAACGCAACCAAAAAGGATCTACTCTCACAATCCCAAATCTTTAAATCATTTAAAATAAAATGTTTCTCAGTAGAATACTGAGAAAATAGTTAAAAGACCCAAAAGAAGAAGCTCTCTTATGCACTGATACAGAGGGATTGTCAAGATAAGTGAAAAAAGACAGTACATATAACTACCTTTTGCTTAAAAGGCAGGGGAGAATAAGAATGTATTCTATTTTTATCTTGTATGCAGGTATAAAGAAATTCTGAAAAGATACAGAAGACAGGAAAAGGTAATAAATAATAATCACAGGAGTTAGAAAACTGGATAGAAGAGGGACATGTTGGGAGGTAGACTTTTACTTTTCATTCCATGTATTTTTTTAACTATTATATGTGAGCATATCAAAATTTTAAAAAAAAACCCACCACAAATGAAAAGACTAATGTCACTAATAGTACATATGATGAAATATTATGTAGCCATTTAAAATATATATGCTTTTAAAGAAAAATGCCTAGTGGCTCCTTGTTTTATGTAAATTATACATGTTCATGTTTTAATGGAAAACTGGGGAAAAAATGCACCAGAGAACAAATCTATAACAATAATAAATAATAATAAAACCTTGTAGTTTAATCTCCATAACAATCCAATGAGGTCTACAGCATCTGAAACCCAGCCTTGCAGACTCAGACTACAGAGCTTAAAAGCAGCTGGATCAAACACAAGAAGTTCACCCCAAAGTTATCCCAAATTTTAAATGCATTTACACATTGTGGGCATGAGCACACACAAGGTAAATGGACCAGAAATAAGAGAAGATGTCAAACAGTAGTTATCTCTAGACCAGCAGTCGCCAACCTTTCAGACCTCACAGACCACCAATGGTCCGCAGACCACCGGCTGGCGACCACCACCCTAGACGATAGGACAATGGGTAACTCATTTAGTCCTTTCTCTTATCCTGGAGTTTAAATTTTTTTCTATTGTATACACATACATTTATAAACTGTCAAAGCCAGAAATTTTTGTTATTGTCAACCTAGGGAAATAAACATTAAAATACCAAAACCTTTCATTTTATATAGTAAACTACCATTGACTCAAAAGCAAGAGGACTGCCCTGGCTGGTTTGGTTCAGCGGACAGAGCATCAGCCTGCAGACTGAAGGGTCTCAGGTTCTATTCCGGTCAAGGGTATATACCTTGGTTGCTGCACATCCCCAGTAGGGGGCATGCAGGAGGCAGCTGATTGATGTTTCTAACTCTCTATGCCTCTCCCTTCCTCTCTGTAAAAAAAACAACAATAATTTTCTTTTTTTTTTTTTTTTTAAGAGGATTGCATTGAAAATCGATTAAGAGCAGAAGAGAACTGGAAGACAGAGCCCTGGCATCTAGTCTATTGTAATTTCTTCCCTATAACCATCCAATTACGGTGGAGGAGTGGTTCTAACAGGTCTGCTGAGCAAGATCTGTGGAAGGTGATACCACATCAAAGGAGTTGCTATATAACACTAGTGGCCTGGGGCATGAATTCTTGCACATTGAAAGGGTGGGAGTCTGATGGCCTGGGGGGAGGGGGGCTGAGAGCTTAGCCATTCCAGCCAGCTTACCAGCCCCACTCCTGACACAGGTCTTGCTGGGTGTGTAGCGGGTGACAGGTGGGGCAGGGGCCTTGGACTAGTGCTGCCCACATATTCTCTCCCCGCCCCCCATCCACTCCAGGTCCCTGTTTGCCATCGGCAATCAAAGCCTGCGGGCCAGGGAAAGGGACGAAGAGGTGGTCATGGTTGGTGCACCTCATAGTAACTGGTAGAGCGGTTGTTCTGGTCATTCTGCCATTATGGTTGCTGGGCTTTTCTTTTCTTTTCTTTTAAAATATTTTTTTATTGATTTCAGAGAGGAAGAAAGAGGGAGAGAGAGAGAGAGAAACATCAATGATGAGAGAGAATCATTGCTTCCTACAAGCCCCCAACTGGGGATTGAGCCCACAACCTGGGCATGTGCCCTTGACCAGAATCAAACCTGGGACCTTTCAGTTTGTAGGCGGACCCTCTATCCACTGAGCCAAACCGGCTAGGGATGGGCTTTTATTATATAAGGTATGCTCAAATTTACAAACAAACGGTAGCTTTACAGGTTACAGAACTTTCACTTCCTTTATCCAATTACATCTTCACAACAACAAATAAAAAGGGGTTGAAACGTTAACATACGTTAAATACTAATAAGATCCATCAACTGAATGTTTGACTTCCAGATACCTTCAATCAACTGGCAAATAATTTTTGAGCACCCACACATTAAGTACAGTGACAAAGTCAGACAGGATCACTATCACACACATCACCTCATTTAAACAACCCTACAAGCTGTTTATTTTAGCCTCCGGTTTATAGTTGAGGAAGTTCAGGTCAGAGTTTTAGTAACTAACTCAAGGTCACAAAGTTCAATGAGAGGCCGAAATCAGTCTTAACCCAGGACCACCATTTCTGCACCATGTCCTGTTAACCATAGCAGTTCAAGTGTTTGTTTACTCTCCAAATTGATGTCTAATTGCTTTCCACCTTAAAGATTTTAGTTGTTCTGCTTGCATTACAGAAATTGATCACCTTGTAACATATATAAAACTATTTCTTAGCATTTATATTTGGGCTATGCTCTTGCGAATGGGCCTAACTGCCTTAACTCAAATCTGTGTTCTACTCCTCTGTGTGTGAACACCAAAGCCACCATAACTGAAAACCACAGCTTTCCTAGCTCCTTTCCACAATGTCAGCTTTCACCATGGGGCTAATCTCCACTCCCCAAGGACTGCAGATGACACTGTTGACGACAGGAAGAATAAAGTTCACACTTACTTTAACCTCCCACAAGTCCCTTCACTTAATCCTCAGATCCGCCTTCTGAGTCAGTGGGGCAGATACCATAATCCTCAAGTAAACAAAACCCAGGAAGAGAAAGGGAAAGTGATCTTTCCCGCCGGGAGGAAAACCAAGCAACTGATTCTTAGCATAGCAAAACGTATTTGCTCTTCACCAAATCAAGCAGGAATCCTGGGCTCACCACCACCGAAATGCCTTGCCAAAAACCCAAATCATGGGCGACATGATTCCATTAGGTGAAAGGCTGACTAATGCTGAGCCTGAGTCCTCATCTCTTTGTTTAAAAGAGACACATGCACAACTGTTAGGAGTTAGGACATGTTAGGAAGGAGCCGGGGCAAACCAGCACTAGGCTTCTTAAGGGGAATTAGAACAAATTAAAGAAAACGTCAAGGAGCCTACCTGCTTGACTCGGTGACTAAGTAAATGCTTTTGATGCAAATTCTACCCAAAATCACGTCCAGTGTCACCTCGGAAATTCTCGACTAAGGTACGGGAAAGAGTTGCCATCATGCTTACCACACAGTAAACCCTCCGAAAGGGTTAATAACCGCTGTCGTTTCCCCGGCTTAGACTAACGGTCCTTCCCCGCGGACCGTTACTGTCCTCTGCTGTGGCCTCTCTTCCAATACTGTCACTGCTGTGGCTGACCTGCAGAATGCCCGGTTCCTGAAGACCGCCAACCTCAGCTCAGAAACAGGAGCCGAGGCCTGTCCCCGGGACACTGAGGCCCGGAGCCGCGCGGGCGGCCGGTGGGCAAGTGGCAGAGCAAAGCCGGGCGCCCTGGCCCAAGCCGGCCCCTCGCGCCCGGTCCTCTCCAGGCGGGCCCGGCCTCCCGCTGACACCGCGCGCCCCCTACCTGGCCGCGGCACTCACCTTCATGACTTCCAGGCCCGGGGGCCACCGAGGCTCGCCCAGGGCATCCATGGCCTCCCCCAAAGGATGCCAGGAGTTCCACTGCCCACTGATCTCCCGCGCTCCACCGCCACTCGAAATTCCCCGCGCTACCGTGTGCGCTACGACAGCAGCCCGCGACGCGCCGGCGGCGGCGTGTGCGCGGAGCCTGCTGGGAGTTGTAGTACGTGGGCGGAGCGCAGCCACGATGCTCTTACTGCACATGCGCCAGATCCGCCTTTCCAGCCGGAAGTTGAATGGTTAATGGGACCCCATCGGCTTTTGTATTTTGAACCTTAATGAATAAATGTCTGTTGAATGTTGGGGAAAAGACTTCCAGGAGTCAAACCAAATCCACACTTTATGAATCTTTCAAGGTCTAAGCTAATGCTTTTTCCTCCGGTTGCCTTCCCTGACTGCTATATAACTGCTGTGAGCAAGGGTTTTCATATTTATTATTTTATCTAACCGCGTCACAATTCTGCGAGGTAAGCATTATCATGGCCAGTTTACACAAAAGGAAGCTTCCACTTAAAAACTTGAATAGCGTGTGTTTTTTTTGTTGTTTTTTTCGGATTGAATAGAGTGTTCTTGATTCACACAGTGTCATGTCCAGATTATACAATCAGGACCTCTGGACTTTGAATAGATGCTCTTTTATCAAAATAAAATAAAATTTTAATTTTAAGTTATTCCTTTTCCTAATCACCTTAACTTTGTATAACTTTTCAGATATTTCCTATGCTAATACATAGACAAGGTTTTCCACAAATCCTATATAATGAAAGCCTAATACTCAAATTGACCGAACTGGTCACTATGACACGCACTGACCACCAGGGGGCAGATGCACAATGCAGGAGCTGCCCTCAGCCTGCAGGCCCCAGGCCAGCCAAGGCAGGGGGAGGAGGGAGGGCTCCCAATCACCCTGCCAGTTGCCCCACAGATGGGCCCTGATCACCCACCAGGCCTACGGACCCTACCCATGCATGAATTTCATACATTGGGCCTCTAGTGTTATTATAAATTCAAAGCTCTATCAACTTGAGTTTTTCTATATGTACTTAACGATACATCTTGATACCTCTGGATGTTAATACATATAGCTTTACCTCATTCTTTTTAATAGCTATGTAGTCCATTATATAGATACACCATAATTTATTTATCTACTCCAATACTGAGGAACATTTAAATTGTTTCCAATTTTTCACTATTGCCAAGTGTTGCGATGAACACACTATATAAATGTTGGCACATTTGAGCCTGGATATATGGTGGATGCCTTCCAATAAATGAAACTATTAGGTTAATTTGTTTACACTTTTAAACTGTGCTGTGTGATTTTCCAAAAAGGCTGTACCAATACATTTACCCTCTCACTAAGTGAGTATAAGAGCACCTGTTGTCCAAAACTCACCAGCACACCAGCCAGCCTCTCTGCTCAACTCACTCTCATCCATGGCCCTAAGTGGGCCATTGTCAGGTCTCCTGGGCGGCAAGTCAACAGTTATGTTGCTCAGGGTAGCTTGCCACTGCCACCCCTCCTGATCCATGTATTGATTCATTCATTCATTCAGATATTTTTCTAAGTGCTTACCTTTGGCACTCAAGCTTCCTTGTGAAGTAGGCAGAGGTGAGGTTGTTATTGCCATTTTATAGACACAGATACTGAGGCTCAAAGAGGTTAAGGTTTCATTCCTTTGGCCTCTCTTCTTAAGGAACCTCTGGCCCCAGAGCCAAAGTTGTACTCCACTGATTTTTCCCAAATACTCACTGGGCAATAAGAATATTAATAGCAGTTGGGCAAAGGACTTTAATAGACATTATAATAATAACTGACATTTATTAGACACTTGTATGCAAAGCATTGTTCTAGGTATTTTTACACATGCTGACTTATTTCAGTCTCCAACCAAATGAGAAAAGGAAAGTAACAGGAAACTTGCTCAGGGCACTCTGCTGCTAAGTGAAAGAGGAAGGACTTGAACTTAGGCAGTCTGTGCTTAAGAGTCCATATTAGCCACTGCAGAATATTTTCATAAGGCCCTCAGTATGAGAACTATTTCCATTATATAGACATGGAAATTGAGTCTCAGAGAGGCAAAGGAATTCATTTAAGATTACGCAGGTTGCCAGTGGCAATTTCTAGCCTTGAACCTAGGTCGTTTCACCCCAAACCAGAAGGGATCACCCACTGACACTTTACGAAGGAATAACTGAGCAGACCAGGAAGCAGGGCAGAGGTCGGAGGATCTCAGGATGCTGGACCTAGTGGGGCTTCAATAGGTAGGTGGGAATAGCAGGGAAATGGGAGGCAGCAGTGGGTTTGTATCAGCCAATCAGAAGAGGGCATGCAAATGAACTCCAGGTCGAGTAAGATGGCTTTGCCCACCTAGATCTGGACGCTGGGAGAGTGGTGTGGGCTTGGAGAGACAAAGGAATTGAGACCAAAACCAGGTTCCCCACCTGAGTGCACCAGGAATTGTTCCTTTATGGTACTAGTTGGTTTCAAAGTAATTATGTTTGTAATTAGATGACAAAGAGCTGGAATGTGAGGGAAGAGGAGATGAGAAAGGAAGGAGAGAAAAGAAGGGAAAGAAATACATTCTTTTTTTTAAATGTATTTAAAATATACTTTTTAAATATATTTTATCAATTTTTTACAGAGAGGAAGGGAGAAGGAGAGAGAATTGGAAACATCAATGAGAAACATCAATCAGCTGACTCTTGCGCACCCCCTACTGGTGATGTGCCTGCACCCAAGATACAAGCCCTTGACAGGAATCAAACCTGGGACCCTTGAGTCCACGGGATGTTCTATCCACTGAGCCAAACTGGTTAGGGCAAGAACTACATTCTTCCTGTTCAGCCAGGAAGACAGATTTGGGAGGCATCACTTGTTGGTCCTGGGGTCCAGAGCCACCTCCCTGAGTTTGGAGGGCCTCCAAGGCAGCTCCCAATGCCATTCATCTCTAAGTTCCAGCCACGAGCTACTCAGTGAGACTGAATGAATGAGTGAGTGGATCACAGGAATGAGCCCACATTACCACAAATCTTTTCCTCCCAGGCTGAGCAGCTCTGATCCTGCTCTCTGCATCAGCAGCCACTCAAGCCCACCTTGGACCTGGGAAGCAAAGCCACAGGCACAAGCAGTTCTGAAAGGCCCACCTTGAGTCACGCAAGGCAGCTGTCTTCTCTTCCCGTGGTATTTATCCACCTCGGGAGCCAATCTCCTCTAACATGCTGCTGTTTCCACGGATATTCTCCTTCTGTTAAATCAATAAAGAGATTGTACTTCCTTCTCAGGAGTGAAAACAAAATGTTCCGCACACAAAAGCAGGCTAGTGCTCAGTGGAATCTCCCCTGGCACTCAGCACAAAGTGAGAACCCAGGACAGGGCTGCCAGATAAAATACAGAATGCCAAGGAAATGTGAATTTCAGACAAATAGAAAGCAATTTTTTTTAATATAAGTACATCCCAAATATTGAACATGATGTATGTATATTTTTAAAATATATTTTCATTGATTTCAGAGAGGAAGGGAGAGGGAGAGATAGAAACATCAATGATGAGAGAGAATCGTTGATCGGCTACCTCCCCCTCTCCCCCCACTGCGATACAGACTGCAACCCAACCGGGAATCAAACGACCTGCTGGTTCATGGGTTGACACTCAACCACTGAGCCACACCAGCTGAGCTCAATCTCTTTTTCTTGATGTCTCGTATCTGTTTTCTTCAGTGCTGGCTTAATACTCAAGCAGTCTCTCCCTCCCTACCCCACCCACACACACACCCCGCCACACACACACACACATACACATGGTGGCAAACATGGCCTCCAGCCAGAATGATCCAGGCCTGCCCTCATGGAAAAGAAAACACCTCATTCCCAATAGAACCCAGAAAAGGTGCCAGGGCTGAATCTCATTGGCCAGAGTTGCGTCACATGTCCCATTTTTGAACTAATCACTGTGCCTCAGATTGTCTTGGTCTCAGTGTGTGGGTAGGGATATGCCCAAAAGAACACTGGAGTGCTGTACATAGTAAGATTGCAAAAATGGTTGCAAATTAGTCCCCTGCCTGTATCCACACCTCTTTACAATCTGAGTACTTCCATCAGGAGGTGGACTTGTTTTTCAAGCCTTCTGTCTGAATCTGGACTTTGCTGTCTTACTTTGGCCAATGTGACATTAACAAAGGTGATGCAAATAGGGTTGTATAGTGCCCATACACTGGAGCTTACCCCTGCTCTTGATGCTCTTGGGAACCTTCTAACCAGCACCATGTGAACAAGCCCCAACAATCCTCCTGAAGGATGAGAGACAGCCCAGTCATCTTTATCACCCAGCGGACATTGAGCCACCTACAAGGCATGTGAGTGAGGCCATCCTAGACTGCCCACTTCCTTACCACAGAGATCAGCTCAGCCTGTCCTGACCAGAAAACTGTTCAACACACTAATGTTGATTATCTTAAGCCACCAGATTTGGGGGTGGTTTGTTATACAGCAGTAGCTAACTGCGACAGTGATCTAAAACCACAGTGACCCTCCACAGGAGCCTTCTGCTTGCCTGGAGCTGGCTTGGGAGCCCCCAGATACAGAATTGCTGGAGCTTCAGTCCTGACAGTCCCTCCTCCCCCCATAGCAATCTTCACCTGCACACTTTGCTCCCAATACCTGTCTCTACTCTGCTTCCGATCTGGTGCTGACTTATGAGTGCCAGGGGTAGGGCAATCCTTCTTGTGAAGAGCAAGTCCTGTGCAGGTCTCCTTGTCTCTGTATGCTCCAGGCACTTCTCCTTACAAGGAGGCAGCCATCCACCTGGAACAGAGTGAAGGGCGTGCAGCTGAGTTCCTATACCAGGGAATCTCCACCATCTGTCATGGTGCCTGGTCACGGCTCCCCATCTCAAGCTCCATTCTTTGGCTCTTCTAGGCTGTTTAGATTCCCAGAGCCCCGTGGGAGAGTTGAATGTTCCTCTGGGGCTGCTAAAGCAGGTTGCACCTGTTACCTTACAGCACAAACACACTCGCTGTATGCAATTGCTTAGTCTCCTCTACTAGACCCTCTGTGTCCTAGCACAGCTGTGAATGTAGCAGGGGCCCACCAATGCTCACTGGGTGGATCCCCTGGGAAGATACCAAATAATGTCTGGCCCAAGGCCTCTGGGGTCCTGGGACACAGGGAGTGCCTGAGGCTAGGGGAGCAAGGCAATGGACCTTTGAAAGGAGACAGAGAGGAAATCACCAAAGACAAAGTTCTCGCTGGTCTATGGGGACTAAGGGAACAGGACTTAGAGTCACATGGATCTCAATTTGCATCCATGCTTTTCCACTTTCCATGAGATCTGGGATAAGCCACTTACCTATCAGAACCTCAACTTCTGCTTCTGTAAGATAAGAATAATAATGCCTACATCCAAGGGCTGTGGTAATGAATACATTTTTAAACTTTTGGAAGCACCTCTCAGGGTGTCCCACACATAATGAGTGGCTGTCTATGGCAGTAGGAGTAATAGTTGTAATTATTACCGTTATTATCTCTAGGACACATTATTAACCAGAGGGCATGGAGGTTAAGAGCTCTAGCTCGGAAGTCAGACTGCCGGTGTTCATATCTCAGCTCTGCCACTTCCTCATGCAGGGATTGTGGTCCCCACGAAGAGGAGCCAGGGCCCCTTGGAGACATGGCTGACCTTAAGCCTGGGGCACAGCAGGTGCAAGATGAGCCTGGAGTACCTTACTGTGCCCAAAATAAGGAAGTTGTCAAAACAACGTCAAAAACACAGAGCTGCTCCCACTGACTTCAGCCTCTGAAAGACCACTGGCTGCAATAGTCTGAGTGAAACTCACGAAACATTTTAAAATCCAGGGATTTCTAATGGGTCTCAGCAGAAGAAGGAAAATCCCTCATTTGCTACCAGTGGAGGTAGTCATTGTATCACCTTCTTACTCTGAACGTTGATAAAGAAGGGGAAAGAATCAACCATGTAATAGTATTCTTCTCTAGAAAGAACTATACTTTAGGAAAATACTAGCCCTTGTAGATGAGAATTCGACCTTAAAAATATAGAAAGACAACGAATGCTGAAATACTGCGTTTGTCTTCGCACTGGAAGTCAGTATCCTGTGGCCTAATGTGTGATGGTGGGACGTTTGAAGGCCCTCTGCAGTCAGCTCCTCCCGCTGGCCTTTGCTTTGGCACTTCCAGCTCTGCTTGAAGGCTCACCCCTCAGCTGTCTCCTTCAGTGAGCTCTATGGTTGGAGCAGTCCTCCTTGGAACCTTGATCTGAGCGAAAGGACACTTCAGGGATGGTTCCTGGTGGAAGCACGCACACAGTGTGGACTGGAGGGTAGGAACACCCCTCCCCCCACCCGCCATGGGCCACCTCCCCTTTCAAAAAGCCACCGGAGCGCGTGTTTGAGAAAAGTTAAGCTGTTTTATTTCACAGGATAGCTCCACATCAAACCAGCAGGCACCATCAGAATATGCGACAGAGGATCTAATCAGACACTCTACAGGACGGGCGTCGCCTGTAAGGTAGAGAAACAATATCTGGAGGAGGGCAGCACTTCTCATCACGTGGGGACAAGCAACCAGCAATTTCCGAGGGCGGTTTCAATTTTTTTTTCTTTTCTTTTTTCTTTTTTCTTTTTTTTTTTTTTTTTCCTGACACGGTTTGGGGAGGAGGGAAACCGAAGAAAACAAAACAGACCGGCCACTCTGAAGCAATCGGAACCAAGCCTATTGCCAAACCGTGTAAACAGCCAGCTGCCAGGGGCCGGAGCCCAGCGGGAACTCCAGCAGAGCCTCCCTCTGAGGAAGGCGGGGTGCGTTCTGTTTGTTCTGGTCCGAGAGACAGCTTTGTGAGGGGCAGTTCGCACAGAAAGGAGGTGTCCGAGAGAGGCAGCGCTGGCCCTTCGGCCAGTCCCAGAGGGCGGGGCGGCGGGACACTGGCAGATCAACCTCAGAGAGGAGAGGCCGGGAGCACTCCGGCCCGGCAGCTCCCCTTCGCTCGGCTCCCCTGGCAGTTTGGGTGTGTGTGGGATTCTCTGCACGAGAGAGGAGACCCCGGAGACCGGGGAAGTTGACATGGAACGTCAGCGTTAGCTCTGCACAGCAGAAAATCAGCTAAGCCACACCTCGGCTCACCCTTCCCGCCTTTTCCTCCCTGCCAAGCGCCAAGCCCAACAGGGCCCCCCACCATGGCTGTGAGCCAACCACTCCTCTTTCTCGGGAGAATGAGGCATTTGCTCTTGTGTGGAACCTTTTGGATGTGTGAACAGTGAGGACTCAGAAGACCTAGAGGAAGAACCGTGACATTAGTCCTTGTGGTTTCCCATCAGCCGAGGATGCGCACCGAGGGCCAGGTCGTGACCAGGTCACAGGAAGCCCCTTGTGTTCATGCTTCCTGAATGAGAGAGAAACACACCCACCAAGGCACTCCAAGGGCCTCCAACGGAGAAGCCGGCCCCGGGCCAAGCCCTTCCCCATGCTGGCTCCCTCTGTGTATCGTGAACCCGTTCTGAAGGGTTTATAAGGCAGATCTCTAAACTGCTGGTTCCAGCCGTGGCCAAGGGATGGCTCCATTTCCCAAGAAATTTCTTCATTGAATAGAAACCTGCTAGCCCTTGGGAATCCACTGTGCTCCTGCTCCTTGGCCTGGCGACCTCAGAGGACAGACTCCCAAGTCTAATGCCCGAGCTTACGTATCCCTCCCATGGGTGCTCTGTCCGGGTTCAAAGGCGCTTCAAGGTGAGAAATCGTTAGCACTGAAAACAAGGAAAGGCAAGAATTTTTCATAGAATCCCACAGCTCAGAGCAGCTCTTTAAGAGGAACGGGGAGGGGGGGGGGAAGGAGAGAGGGAGAGTGGGGGCAAGCACGGCTTGTTCTCAATTTTATCCGAGGAAGGTTCTTTAGCGGCGCCTGGGCCCCGGGGCCCAGGACACTAGACCAGGAAGGAATTGTCTTTGGTCAGTTCTAAATGAACATCTTGCTGGTTCATTCCTAAAACAGACTGAACATCGGTTACACGTAAAGACAAAAGGCTTGACCTCAGGATAAGTCGAAGGTTAAATAAATCGTTCTGTGAAGCAAAAAAAAAATAATAATTTAAACAAAAAATGCCCGTTATCGACAAACTGATCGGCACAGCTCTCAGCAATGGTGATGAACAAGTAGGTAAACACCACTTCCCCTTGTACAACTGGTTATATTGAGGACTACGAACTAGATAACTACATTTCCCCCACACTCACTGTACAGTTAGGTTTCTCGTATTTGTTTTTTTTGTTTTTGTTTTTTTTTACATCGAACTATCTACTAGGTGCAGAGATTTGGTGAGTGGCATTGGCTATAATTTAATTGTCGCTTTTTTTTAAAAATTACGATTTCACATTTTAACAGTTACTTTCCAGCATTGAAGCAAAGACAGCAATATATAGTGGACTAACACAGGCAGGAGTCGGGAAGAGAATGCCAGTGCTGGGTGACTGTGGGTGGGGCGGGGTGCCTGTGGAGGGACAGAGACATGCAGAGTGCCAGATGAGGAAGTGGGGGGTAAGGGGGAGGCAGAGAATGGGGGATGCAAGAAAGTATTTTTCCATTTGGCGATGCATCAAGGCTCAGATTTGGGGCTGGATGAGTGAGGTGTGAGCTTCTCTAAATGTGAACTCATCTGCCTTTTCCCAATGGAAAAATAGGTGCTTAAAGAACGCAGCTACAGCTCTGCCTTCTGATAATTCAGGGAAAGGCAGGTCCATTCTCAGGAATGAAGTTAGTCAATTCAGAGGAAAAGCCACATGGTTGGACTGGTGTTATGTAGATCAGGCACCAGGTCTGTCAGCTCAGATTTTTCTCTTTGCGTCCAGTAGTCCTGGCAGAGAATGCTACATTTTGCACAGGAGGTAACTATATTTAAGGTCTGGGAGTATCTGTGGGGTAGGAATGGAATATCTTGTACCCTGGCTGGACAGGATAGCATCCTTGCAAATAAATGTCTTCTGTGACTGACATGACCCCCTCTCTCAGGCACCTATTACATGGTGAGCACAGCCTATCCCAGGGAGTTGCTTTCTTTTCTAAGCTATAACATGGGGACATCTTCATACTGCCCACAGAGGTGCTTGCTCTGAGGGGCTTTCATTTCCAGGGGCTAAGAGAACAGTTGGTTCTAGGCAAGACAAGGAAGGTCAAGCTTGCCATTGCCTCTCCCTGGCATCCTCTTTTGGGGCCCTTGCTTGCTTCTTCCTTCCACTGTGTGCTCTCAATGTCAATGCTCGAGTGAGGCAGAAGGGCTTGCTGTTCCCTCACACCCAGGGATTAGTGGCTCAATAGGACCCTCCCTCCGGAGGCAGTCACCTTTTTGCGGAAGACCAGAGGGCAAGGCAAGTCATCTAAAGGGGTGAAATGATATTGATGGAATTTCGAGCATCTGTAGGTGATATATCTGCAGGCCTGGGCTTGGGGATTTTATGAAGCTGGTAGAAAAATTCCACTGCCTACTCTCAAAAGCCATTAGGAGGTTTTAAAAAGATGGGTTTGAGCTAAAAGACTTCCCTAAAGACAATAAAAAGAATAATCGTGTTGGCACAGTGCTTTCTAAACAGCTTACTCATTTACATTTTTATCCTTATTATCTTCATGTTATGGAGCAGGAAACTGAGACTCAGAGAGGTGCAGGGACGTGCCAGAGTCCCACAGCTCCCCAGTGGTGGGCGCTGGGACACATGGGACTTTTTATTCCTAACCACGGCCATGGACACACCCAGAGGCCTGGAGAAAGAGATGAAGCTTGAGAAGAATAGGGAGGAAACCCTTGGCTTGGCACGAAGGTGGTGAATAAAAGTAGTCCCGTTAGAATCTAGTTCATCTGTGTTCCGTTACCCATCAGCAGCCATCTCTGGAAAACCAGGAGATGCAAAGAGGAAGCAAAATAGAATCGAGGGAGGGTGATGCAGAGGCCCTTTCCCAGCCAAGAGGGGAAAGCTTTGCTCAGAATACTTGACGATCACACCCCCCCAATTCTTTCACCATGTTTCATGTACGTTAAATGCTCTGGGGAAGGTAGGTGAAAGGGAAGGGAAGGGAAGAGCGAGAGGGAAGCTATTTCACTTGCATAAACGCAACCTAAGCATTCTCTGGGACAGAAGGTGCCAAGGACCGCCCCCGCCCCAGCCCTGGGCACTTACGGTTCATGCACTTCGTGCAAGCGGGCACCAGCCAAAGTGCGTCATGGCCTGATTTTTTAATGAAAACGATGTGACTCAGAACCTCCTTGCCTGTTTAGTTCCACATCTGACACAGTATAATTAGTAGAAAGAGGAAAGGGAAAAAAAAAATTAAATATTTTGAAAATTGTGTAAGTTAAACCTCTATAGTTACCAGAATTATTCCTACAGCGTTTCTAGGTTTTGAAGTGTTCCATACCACTGTGGTCTTATTTATGTTTCCCCCCTTTCCCAACCACACATCACACTGTGCTATGATGGGGCTTAGGCTCTCATTACCCCCTTTTCTACGCACAAACACACGGATGCTGTGGTCGGAGGGTCTTTCTGCCAACGTCCGCCCGTGCCTTTGGGGGAACAGTTGGTCCTTGGCCTTCGGGTGGGAAGGCAGGGTCTCTGGGTTGGACAGGGGGTTTCCCCACCTCTAGGAGCAGCCTGCTCGGGGACTGCCTTCGTTAGGGGCAGACTGTTCTGGAAGGCCACGGCTTCTGGAGACAGTGGGAGACTGTGTTTTTCTGCAGCTTAGTGGTATATTGCTTCGTTCGCAGTTACTGTGGGCCTCTAAATTCTCCCAGAAAAAGTCCCTGCACATCCCACCAAATAACAGCGGGAGGTGTTTGGTGGCATGGGTCTGAGGTAAATCTAAGTTTTGTAAAAAGAAAAAAAGGAGATCCTATATACATTTAGTATGTGTCCTGATCTAGTTATATGTATATAGATGCATAAATATATATATATATGTACACACACCTACAGACACATACATACATAGATATGTGTGTATAGCACACATATACATACATACACACATATTTATGTATGTAGTAGAGAGAATGTCGAGAGGATCGTTTTCCAGTGACGAAATGCCAGCGAAATCGCTTAACATGTTGCCACCACCTAAGGACACGCTCTAGCTGGGGCTGCTCTGCTCCCGCGCCTGCTCCAGCTCCAGCTCCAGCTCCAGCTCCTGCTCCTCTGGCCTCTGTCACACCCGCCAGCTGGATGGAGCTGCGGCCAGCGCCGGGCCTCAGCTCCGCACAGACCTTCTTTCAGGCTGACCCCTGGCCAGGAGCACTGGGAATGGTGTGGAAGTCACAGAGGCCCCCGGCCATGGTGTGCCCCAGCCTGCCTGCGGGTCACATGGTGCCCGACTTGTCCGCTGAGCTGTTGGGGAACATCTTCTCGGTGGGTGTCACGGCCGGGCTGCCCACCCCTGAGCTGCTGCTGCTGCTGGAGCGGTGCTGGACGGCGGGCCGCACGGGCCGCACGGGGGGCGGGCGCAGCTGGGCGCCGGCCAGGCGGGCGGACAGCGCGGGCTTGAAGGTGGTCATCATCTCCGCGGAGGAGCTGCAGCCGCGTCGCACGGCTGCGTCGGGGTCGCGGATGACGATGGTGTGCAGGGGGCTGGCGGGCTCCGAGCTGGCGGGGCCGGGCGGGTTCTTCAGGGGCTCCAGGGTGTCCAGCACCACGTCTGGCGCCTGCTTGACCGTGTTCTGCCTCTCGAGTTCCCGCAACTCGTGCAGAGCCGTGCTCATGGTCTTCTCTATGTCCTGGGGGCAGAGAGGGCTCTGGTCAGCACCCAGGCTGGAGGCCTGGGGCCAGTCCTTCCCGGGCAGCGTGGGACAATCTGAGGGAGGTCTCCCCAGGGGCCAATCGCTGGGGTGGAGACTGAATCCCCAGGGAATCCACATGGTTGTGACCTGCACTCTGCCTGAACAGGAAGCTGACAGTGAGGGCTAGTCAAGCTAGAACTTGGCTAAGAAAGGCAAGCTCTGCAGCCAGGCAGACGTGGGTTCAAATTCTGGCTTTGCCACTTCTTTACTGCATGACTTGGACAAGTCACCTCAGCTCCCTGAGCCTCAGATTGCAGGTCATTAGAATATAGACCTCGGGGCTGGGTGAGTATGAAATGAAATGGTCCCTGTGAAGAACTTGGCCTGACCCGTGGCACACAATGAGCGCTCACACAGCACCAGGCCAAGCCCTGCCACGAATAATTCAGTCCATCCCCACACGTATAAGGTAGGAACTACCATTAAGCTCATTGCACACATGAGCAAGTGGAAGCTCAGGCTGGTTGAGTAACTTGCCCAAGGTCACACAGCTAATTAGTCACAAAGTCTAAGTCTCAACCCAGGCAGTCTGTCTCCAAATTCCATGCCACTAACCATTATTATTATTTTTAAAAATCCTTGCCCATAGAAAAACTCCTTGGAAGTTAAATATCAGAATGTTCACTTCAAAGTGATGGGACTTTTACTTTCTTCTCTGTTATAATCAGAAACTTTTGATTTAAAAAAAAAACAAAAAAACAAAAACAAAACGGAGGTCTTATAAAGCAACAAAAATCTTTATCTGCCTACGAAATTTCCTAGAAGTTTTAAGATTTAAGCTCATAAGGATGAGAGTGCTTTGAATGACATAGAGTGAGATCATGGCTGGCTGAGGACTGCCTTGTGAGCAGAGGCGCTCTTTGTCAGCCTGGGGTTCATCGCTCTCTCTTCCAAGGCCTCCATTCCCCTTCCAAGCCAGTAGGGGGTGCTAGAGCTGGAGCTGGAAGTCAGTATTTAACTCAGGAGCCCTAGGCTAGGGTATAGGGCTGGGACTTTACTCCTTTGCCACTTGCAAGTCTCAGTTGCTCAGCACCATATTTTGTTCATCTGTTGAAAGCCCACAAGATTATTGTGAAGATGGAATGAGACAATGGATGTGATGAAGCTTTGTAAACTGCCAGACAGTGGTTTTAATGTCCCTTTAGCCAGAGTCCTTGGTCCACATAAGAGGAGCTGCTCAGGCTGGGCTGGGCCACTGAGGGGACAGTTAATGATACTGCTTAAAACCACTGTTAGAAGGTCTGTGCATAGCCTAGTAACAATGATGACTATTAAGACTCACTGCTAAAAAAAAAAAAAAAAAAAAAAAAAAAAAGACTCACTGCTTTTCTGCCAGGGGCAAATCTGGAAAACTTACAGGTTTGGTCAGACTAATGGGATTGGAGCCTGGAGATGTCCTGGCTGCCCCTCTCCTTACTCACCTCTTTTACCTCTACCCCTCCTCCCCACTGGTGCATGAATTCATGCACCAGGCCTCTAGTCTATATATATAAAGGTCTAAGCAACCAGCCAACCAGGTGGTAGCTATGACACACAATGGCCACTAGGGGGCAGATGCTCAATGCACAGGCATGGAAACATGGAACTTATGTGCATACTAGAGGCCAAGTGCACGGATTCATGTACCAGTGGGTCCCTCAACCTGGCCTGCGGAGATTGGGCCAAAACCAGCTCTCCGACATCCCCTGAGAGGTCCTGGATTGCAAGAGGGCGCAGGCCAAGCTGGAGACCAAGCAGGGACCTCACCAGTGCACAAATCCATGCACTGGGCCTCTAGTATTAACATAAAGCTAATATTAGTTAGCTTTTAGGCTTCCCCATAATACTGACTCCTTTAAGAAGGGGTCTTTGGGCCTTTACCTAAAGGATTAGCTGTGGGGGGTTTTCTGCAGGAGGGAGAGAGGGCAGTTTCTCCCATCTTTGCCTTCACCCAACCCTGCAGGGATAAAGCCTGCTTTCAACACCCCACTCTGCTTAAATTAACTCCTCTACTGACATCACTACTCTTTGTTTGCTCTTCTTCAGTGTGAGCTGAAAGGTAAAACTTCAATAAATAAAGTGCAATTATTGCCCCTCCACCACCATCCCTCCACCACTACCACTCTACCCCTGGCAGAGTGTGAGCCAGAAAGACAGAAAGCTCAGAGAAAGATCAGCTGAGTAGTTTAGGCAGGAGGCTGGCATTAGTCTGAGGAGTGAAGCCGTGATCTCCAGAGTGCAGCTGCAGAGAGGTGCTGAGGGGTCAGGGACTTCCAGGGGTGGGGTGGGAAAAGAGTGCTTTTCAGCTCCTCCCAAATTACATCTTCCCACTTTGGATGGCAGTATAGCAAGTTCCTCAAACTGCCTCTTCCCTGGGTTCAAATCTAAGTCCTAAAGGGTATTTTGTGACCAGAGAATTTCGAGTAACTGCACTGACCACTTGATATTTCCTTGCCACAGCTCCTTTTTGTAGTCTGAGAAATCAGCACCAATGCTGAGCAGGCTGGAGGCCATCTAGCGCCCCCTTTTGGCTATTTACATATTACCTACCATACTTTCCCATTTCACATGTATCCATGAAAGGAGCTTTTGAATGGCAGCTATCAAATTAGAGAGTGTGTAGATATGTTTACTAAGGGAGAAAAATGCATAAAGCACTTCCCAAGTGTATTCATTCTTTAGGCTTGCCTTATGAATGTGCTGTGAATAAAGCTCAAAGAAGTCTGGGTGATGAGGTGTGCCCTCTTCTCATTCTTAGAGATTCATAATACACATATTTCAACATACTTAAAGGTTCTAAGAAATCTTGTAGACAAGTCATTCAACTTTGTCACACAGGAATTCCCCAAAGCTGGTTGACAATAAAACACATTTCCTCCACTTCCCCCATTAATATCCTGTGAACTAGTCTGCACTGGCCTAGACTGCAATGTGTTTGATTGTTTATGTTAAGGGCTCTGGGCCTTGGGGAGCCCAATCCCCGTCCTGGCTCTTACTAGAGCTTCAGGTAATGGGGGATGCTAGGGTGATGCTCCCCAAGGGGACAGCCTTCAAGGATGGAAGGACCAGCCGAAACCGGTTTGGCTCAGTGGATAGAGCATCGGCCTGCAGAATGAAAGGTCCGGGGTTCGATTCCGGTCAAGGGCATGTGCCTCGGTGGCGGGCACATCCCCAGTGTGTGGGGGGGGGGGGGGGGGGTGCAAGAGGCAGCTGATCGATGTCTCTCTCTCATCGATGTTTCTAACTCTCTATCCCTCTCTCTTCCTCTCTGTAAAAAATCAATAAAATATATTTTTAAATAAAATTTAAAAAAGGATGGAAGGACCAGCAGATCTTCCTCTGTGGGACCATGGTGCTGATCTTCAGGTATCCCTCAGGAGTGGGCATCAGGACATGGGGCCAAGCTAGACCTGTGGGTGTGAGCAGGAGTTCTAGCTGCTGGGTGAGTTCTTTCTTCATAGATTTTCCCCGGGGAACCGTTCCTGGTCTCCTCTAGAGCACAGCCCCCATGCCCACAACCTTCCCTTTCCCCTTGTACCAGGGATTTAAATGCCACTCTCTAGGGAGCAATTCTCACAGCCAAGAAGTTTCTGGCTGCATCTTCCCTTCCAGCATCAGCTGTTTATCCATCCAACCTCTGTATCTCAGGTCATGTCCCCATCTCCACCCCAGCGTCAGCCATTTATTCCATTTATCCTCTGTGTCTCAGGTCATAGACCTCTACCCCCCAAGGAAGTCTCTCCTCCTCTGAGCAATCCCCACATTTTAGGTTCTCAAAATATCATGAACCACTCTTTCAAAGAATCTGGCCCAACTGCCATTTCACAGCTGTGCTACTGGTTGATATCTCTCTCTTTTCTAAATTGGGAAGGGCCTGGGTCCATTCTAGGTCATCAGTGTACTCTCAGTGCCTCGCCCAGTGATTGTCTCACAATAGGTGCTCAATCAATATTAGCCAATGAATGAAACAAATGAATGAACAGATGAATGAATGAATGAATGAATAACTCAGTTATGCCACCTCATGAAATCACCTTCCATTCCTACATCTCCAGCTGCCAGCCTTTCCCTTAGTCAGAAATTGCCCCTCCATTCCTGAAGACTAAAGGGGGGGGGGGGTCTTCAGTCTTCACAGGGACCCTAGCCAGCAGCAGCACCCATCCAACTTCCATTCCCATGGGGCGGCCAGCAGGCAGGTGGGAAGCCAGCTCCCTATCTCTCTTGTGTCCTGGCTTAGCCTTAAGCCTGGCATTAAGGGCAGAGTGGCCCCCACAGTCCACAAGTCCCCACCCGGCTCCCCTCTGGGGGTGTCCGCTGGCCCAGCCTGCCTTCCTGGGGGCCCTTACTTCCGCCAGGGCCTCGGCCTCCAGGGACTTGTGGTCCCCCAGGCTGCTGTGCCTGGTGGAGCCGCACGTCGACCTCACGGAGTGCCCTTCTGAGAGCGCCTTCTTGTCACAGTAGTTGATGCTGCCAGCGCTCCCGAACGTCGCCATCCTCCGCTTCTCGGGGCTCTCGATCCTGCCCCGGGTGAGGGGGATTTTGTGGGGGCTGCTGGGGCAGGCGGCGGCCCGGGGCGGCGTGTCTATGCTGGGGCCCAGGCCCCGGGGCGGGCTGTGTGTGTCGCCCCCGCTTCGGCGCCTGGGAATGGCTGCTCCATCAGATCGTAACCGCACTCTGCAAAGGAGCCAGGGGGCGGGGGCATGGGGCAGAGGTCAACCCTGGCAATCAGAATGAGTCAGTCAACCCCCAGGCTACTATGCACTACACACACTAGTCACTAGTCTAGCCAGGGTATAGTAAAGCCTCCTTCAGCCAGACTGCGATTCCACACGAAAGCACCGGCTGAGCACGGACCTCACCGGCAGGGGACAGGCTTAAGCCACACACAGGAGGGAAGCAGAGCCCTGTTTCCAAGCTGCAGAGGGTGGTGCTAATTCCACAGTGAAGCTGTTACGTAAAGGCCAGAGGATTTCATCCTCAGACTGCTCTGGTCATGGTTAGTTGGGCTTGAGATACTTTCTTAAGCAATTCAGACATCGATGGTGTAGGGCTTCTAGCTGGTCTGAGGCATTGAGGCTTTACTGTACCCAAAGTTACCAGCTCCTCTGCAAGCACAGGAGGGAACAGAACCCACCCCAACCTCCCCAGCAAAGGGCTACTTCTAAGAGCCTTTTCCAGATCTTGGGAAACAAGTCATCCAAGAGGGAAAAGTGCATCATTGAACATGCCTTCCATGCGTGTGGACAAAAGGGACACATGAGTGTGAGTCCTTATCCTGCTGTCACTGACTTCCCAGAGTCCTCTCTGAGGCCCATTTTATTAATCTGTCAAATGGGCATAACATTCCTTGCCCACCTCTGAAGGAGGTTCAGTGGGTGTGGAAGCACTTTGAGGATAAAAGGCTCCCCCTACTGGAGATTTCGCTACATCCCATGGAGGCCACTAAGGAGGGACGGAGCTGCCCTATACCCAGGCGGTGGGGAGCAGGGACAGAGTGTGGGAATGGATTTCAACCAGGGGACCAAGTTCAATGTGGTCAGCAGCGCTTTAGATCTTAATGCCACCAGCCAAGCTAAGCACTGCCTGTGGGTACCCCAGCAGGACCAAAGCAGAGGCGCTGGAGAGGAAGAGGTATTGAGAAAAAAAGAACAAGGAGGAAGTAGGTGAGGGAGGGAGAGGAAAATTAAAGCAGGAGAAGATAGAAATGCCCTCCCCCAACCCTAGAAATCAAGGGACCGTGACTTTGTCCTCTACCTACCCGAGCTTTCCACTCTCCCTCCCAACTGTATCATCTATCCCAGGACCCGAACTGTTGTCTCCACTGAATAGAAAATGCTAAAGGAGGCACTGGGACTTCTGAAATAAATTCATAAATGTATGTTTCCATTGTGGCAGAATTTTTTTGGCTCTATTTGCAAATACTCATATGTGTAGGCTGGTCCCCTGACCTCTCCACCGAGTAAACAAAGAAAATTACATGTTGAGAACCTCATTGGGAAAGCAGTGAAAACGGTCAGGTTTTCGGTCCTTTCTTTTCTTTCCCTTAATATTATTAGTTTTTAAAGTACCACATCCTTTGGACCACACCTGTATGCAGAATAAGGAGCACAGCTCCCTTCTTGGCAGAAAGGTCATGTGACACAGCCTGGCCTACACATGGAGAGTAAAGAAATTGGCAAATGTGCTCCCACCAGATAAGTGGGTGGAGTCGAGTGTCAATTTTCCCCACACTTGAGGGGGTGTGAGTCTTCTGTTTATGTAGCACACTTCAGGGAGTATATGAGCTTTAAAAATTTAAATATAACTACTTGGATCTTCAACAGAACGTGGAGGAGGTGCAAGAACTAGAGCGAGAAGTTGAAAAAATACTTGCCAATTTGTAAATCTCTCCCCCACCATTTATTATTATTATTATTTTTAAGTGAAAAGCACTGATTTGCCAAGATATGTCTTTCTTCCTCCTTGCTCAATGTCACCTGTGGGGAACAGGGACCACAACAGCCTTTTCCAGATCTTGGGAAACAAGTCATCCAAGAGGGAAAAGTGCATCATTGAATATACACTTCCCTTCCTCCTGCCCCCCTTGTTTTTCCCAAATCAGATACCAACAGGCATGGCGCTAGCAAAAAAAAAAATAAAAAAAAAAAAATGAATCCATGTTTCCTACCGGCCCATCACCCCCCCAAAGCCGTAATCCGAGATGTGGTCCGTGGGGGACTGGAGGTCGTTCTTGGAGGAGGCCTTGTCGTCCAGCAGTGGCCCACTGCTGGCCTCACTGTCCGCCTTCTGGCTGAGGCTGTCGGAGAAGGCATCATCCCTGGGGAGAAGGACAGATGTGAGCTGGGAGTGCTCCAGAGGATGTGCTGGGCTCTGCTGGGTCAACATACACCTCAAGGCGAAGGGACGCCCACAGCTCTGGGTGAGCCACCTCCCGCGCCCTGTTTCAGCACCATGCACCGGCGCTCCTAAGTCAGTTTCTCCAGCAGAACTTCCTCCTCTGACCCACCATTCCATGCCTATCTTCTCCTCTACCCTCCTCTGGGTTCTTCTTCTCTCCCAGGGGTGAGGGCAAGCTAAATGCCTGACGGTGTGTTGAGAATGGGGGGAGGATCCTGCAAGCTGTGCTCTAGCGCTGACTTTCCACGGGGCTCTGCGAGGAGTGTTTCAGGGCTACGTAAGGAAGGGAGAAGGTGCCGCCAGCCCTTCCCTCTTCACCCAAGGCTTGAACCGGGAGGTGGCTGGAGCTAGTTGGAGTTCCCTGCCAGCCTCCTCCCACACCCTCTCCCTTCCAGTGCTCTGTCCCATGTCCACAGAGGCCTGGGGACATCAGAGTGCCAGGAGCCCTCCCCTGTGGCATTCCTCGTGAGATATGCCCATTCCAGACTTCTCTGGCTTCAGACCGTCTCCTCTGCTACCAAAACTTTGCCTTTGGCTCCTTCCCTTGCAGGCTAGCTTGGTGGCTGCTTCCTTGATAAATCAGTTCCACCGAGCCTGACCAGAGCTCAATGGGAGTGTGTGTGCAGGAACCCCAAAAAACTTTCAGAGAATGGAAGGTGTGGACTTTCTGGGTCTCTGGTAGGGCTAGTATTTGGGATGCAGAGCCTTTTTTTAAGGCCTGAAATTGTTTAAAACAAAATAATATCTATAGACACAGGGAACAGATAGGTGGCTGTCAGAGGTGGGCAGTGGGGGGCGGGAAGGGAGAAGTGATATAGGTGAAGAGGGTCAGAAGGTAAAAATTTTCAGTTACAAAATAATTAAGTCCTGGGGATGTGATGTACAGCATATTTATGTAGCACATTATGCATTGCATATTTGAAAATTGCTAAAAGAGGAGATCTAAAAAGTTTTCATCTCATATGAAAAAATTATAACTATGTGTGGTGATGGATGTTAACTGAATTTATTGTGGTGATTATTTTGCAACATATAAAAATGTCAAGTCATTATCTTGTACACCTGCAATTAATATAATGTGGGGGTGATTGTTCCTGCTGTCCCCTGAGAACGCCACCTCAGGGGTGGAGGATGGTGGCCAGTTAAGGGCCTGGTGGGCTGGCCACTGGCTACAGGGAAGGCCAGGAGAGTGAAGGCATGTGGCAAGACCCCCTGGACGCTGAGACCCCTGTGGGTGATGAGTGACCTGGAGGCTGTCAGGTGGGTCAGGAAGGGGACCAAGGGCACCCAGGCTGGCTCCGTGTGCTCTGAAGTGTGAGCAGTTTGCTTATTTGTTAACAGGATCACCATTTAAGGGAATCTGTTCTTAAAAGACCAAAGGTAATTATATCAGTTGAGAGCACATCCCTGGTATATGACCCAGCCCTCCCCTTCCTGTGCCCAGTCTAGACATCACTAATCGATTATGGCATTCTTCACTGTAGGGTCCAGCTCCCACTCACATGTCCTGTACGACTATGTACTGATGTGGGATGAGTCCATCCACGCCATTGTGACGACCTTCCCACCAGTCCTCTGAGGCACGGTGGTACAACAGCAGCGAGGCCCCCTTCTTGAAGGACAGCTCACGTGGGGACCGCCCCACGTAGTCAAACTTGGCAATGGCCTCAATCTGTTCCACTTCTGGAAGGAAAGGAAGAAGAAGAGCATCCATAAGGTCAGCAGAAGGACAGCCCGGGAGCCTTGCTCAGATGGCCCTGGCTTCTAGGGGGCAGCACAGACAGCAAGCCCAGTGCAAACAGCATGGGTTGGGGTCAGGACCCCAGGGTTCCAGGCTCAGATTCACTCTCCCAGGCTGTGACCTCAGGCTAACTTCTCAAAACGGAAAGAGGGGGCTGACATACATGTCCTTAGTTTCCACTGCTCTTTTTGTTCTCTATCTTAAAAACACTTAACAACATTGTAGGAAATTTATTTTCCTTCTACCCCTTAAAGTGCCTGGGGCAGCCTTCTGTGCAGAGCGGGTGTTGGACAGTTAAGTCAGCTTTTCCCAGCTGGCTCCCTGACAAATGTCTTTAAGTCCTATCCTAACACAATTGATGCAGAATGACAGCACAGCTAAATGGGTCAAATGCCTCAGATCCTGACCAAGAGTCACCTTTTCGGAAAACTGGAGAGATCTCCATCCTCCTCTGCCTCTTTGACTCTTTTCTGAGCCAGCCACGTGCTAGCACTGCCTGCAGCCCAGCTACAGAGAGCAGAAAGGCCAGAGGGTCTGCAAGGCAGGAGCTGAACCCTGCTGGCTGGCGGTGCTCTGGGCTTTCACCCAAGGGCGTCCTCTGAGCCAGCCCATTCGGCTGATAAAGCAGCAGACCTGAGCAGAGCTTATCTCCTGCTAGGAGCAGCACATAGGAGCTGCCTTGGGTAGCTGGGGTAGTCTGATGCTGGGGTGTAGAGGTGAGGGGGCGAGGGAGGAATGGAAAATGTAAGAGAAAGAAAAGAAAAAATGGGAGGAGCCGAGTTGAGCCCCAGCTGAGCATGAACACGTGTGCAGATGCCATTATGTAAGTGTGTGTGGTGGGAACAGTAATAGCAGCTACCAGTTATTAAGAAAGCCATTATTTGGGTCTACTAGTACAATATCTAAATAAAGTATGTTATTCTCCCTTGCACCGTTCTCTCACACACCCCTCACCAAACTTATTGAATTCTCTCATCTTCCCCAGTTAGGAAATAGAACCACCTTGCTCACTGGCTCAGGCCAAAGCCTTTCAGTTGCTCTTGAGGGTTCCGCATCTCACCCATCAGCACCCTCTTGCAGCTATCCCCTGAGTCTGAACAGCCTCACCACCTCCACTGCCACTGTTGTCCCTCTACCTGGCTTCCTGGCTTTTATTTTTGTGTGGGGAGCCATTTCTCCCCACAGCAGCCAGACCTGCAGAGCATTTTGCAAAGTGAAACAAGCCAGTCAGGAAAAGACAAGTACCATATTATTTCAATTATATATATATATGAATATAATGAACAAAATAAACTAACAAACATATTGGAGACAGATTTCTGAATACAGAGAACAGCTGTTAGAAGGGAGAGGGTTGGGGGCTCCCTGAGAAGAGTAAAGGGATTAAGCAAAGAAAAAAAAAGAAAGACTTGTGGACATAAGTATGGTGATTGCCAGGGGGAAGAGGGGAGTGGAGAGGTAGAAGGTACAGGGGGGATAAATGGTGTTGGAAGGAGAATAGACTCGGGGTGGTAAACATACAATATCTGAAACCTATATAATTTTATTAACCAATGTCAGCCCCATGAATTCAATTAAAAACCATAAATTAGATCATGAAACCCTCTTGCTCAAATCCCTCGGAAGGCTTCCCTCTATGCTTGGAACAAAACCCACATGTCCCACAGTAGAAACACATGATCAGTAAGAGAACCGCTAAGTAGTGATTTATAAAAGAGCAGAAGTCTCGCAGGGAGGCAGGAGGGCTGTGGTTGGTCTATAGTGGCCATGCCATGACTCTCACAGGCACTCTGCACTTGTATTTGCATGGGTCTCTTCCTCCAGTAAAAAAAAGTTAAAATTACATTTACAACTGTATTGGCACAAAGATAAATATAGTCCAAGTTGGGTCATATTCACTTTTTTCTTACTTTAAATTAAATTAGAACATTTTCAAGTGTTTTGGGCCCGGGACACTGTGCCTTCTGTGCCTAATGGACATGTGGCCCTGGGCCTGTATTACCCAGGTTGCTTATCTGCACAGTCCAGGTTCCCGTGAGATTAACCTGACTCTCTTCTCCTTGTCTAGAATGGTGGAAGGGCCCAGTGAGCCATCAGAAGCTGGGTTGGCCCTTCCCTCCCTCCCTCCACTTTCCTGGGCCATCCCTGTTAGGCTTTGTGTTCAGGCACCCACCACACTGGGGGTGCAGCTGCAGTCTGGCATTATCGCTCTGTGTCATGGGGAGCTGCTCCCAACCTGTCAGATGATGAGACTGCAGGTCCCCAGCGACCCATGTCTTGTTCATCGACATACCCCAAGTCCCAGCTATACAGAACAGATCCCTGGTTGGGGAGAAATGGAGGGACACAGCATGTTTCCTACTTAGGAAACTTTTGTCACTTCGGATTTGGACTTGGATCAGTAAGGACACAGAGAGGGATGAGGCAGCCAGGTAGGAATGTGATACATGGAATGCACAAGCCTCCGAGGTCCTTCTGGGTCCCCATCTATTCTGGGGACGATGTGCTGACTTGCAAAGCTAGAGGGTTATGTGGCCAGCCCAGCATTGAGCAGTTCTGGGCCAACATGTGAGGCCCCGGATGGGTTCCTTGGTCCCAGATTTCCCCCCACTCACCTTCATCACTGGTGTGAGGTTCAGTGCCATTGTCATGGTCAACTTCATCAATGGTCCCTGGCTCACTGTGTGGGCTATCACTGCAAAGAAACATGGAAAGGGGACTCATTGGGGAGCTTTGTACCCTCATGCTGCCCTTAGCCTCCCTCAGGCACCAGCCCGGTCTACCTCGGGCCTTGAACAGATCAGGGCCCACTTGGTCCCTTCTTCTTCATCGGACCACCCATGGACCTTCCTTCCTAAGAGAAAACCTCTTCAGCCTCCTGTTTGGGAAGCTTCCCCAGATGACCCAGCCCTGAAATTTGCTGGGCTGTTTTCTTGGTGAAGGTTGTCAATACCAAGGTGTTCTATAAGATCCAGAGGGCAGTGGCAAAACCCTGGCTTTTATCCTGAGAAGAACCACAGGGTAGGAAGGACTTTTGGAGGTTCTGGGAGTCATTCATTTAGCCCTGCTCCCTGTCTTATGCGAGAAGTGACACATCCAGCAAGGTGGAGTGATGCTCACGAGCAGGGGTCCTCAGTGCTGCATTAGGATGCTGGGTGCAAACGCCTAGCCCAGCCCAGCTGGTGTGAGCAGGCCAGCACCCATGATGGACTGGGTGACACAGTGAATCCAGGCCGGTCAAATTTAGTACTTAACGCACTGGCACAATTTCACCAGCTGCTTCCCTCTCACTAGGTTGAGCCAGCGTTCATGCACACAGTGGTCAGTCAGTTTTTTTTTGTTTTGTTTGTTTTTTACTGAGCCATCGATAAGTCCTAATATATGCCTGACACTGTGCTAGGTACAAGGGATACATTGATGGGTCAGATGGACACAGACCCACCCTCTTGGGCCAGAAAATAAAACTCCAAGTGGAGCTGAAACCGGTTTGGCTCAGTGGCTAGAGCATTGGTCTGCGGACTGAAAGGTCCCAGGTTCGATACCGGTCAAGGGCATGTACATTGGTGGGGGGTGTGAAGGAGGCAGCTGGTTGATGTTTCTCTCTCATTGATATTTCTAGCTCTCTAGCTCTCTCCTTTCCTCTTTGTAAAAAAAAAAAAAAAAAAAAAAAAAAAAAAAAAAAAAAAAAAAAAAAAAAAAAATCAATAAAATATATTTAAAAACAAAACAAAACTGCAAGTGGAAATATTTTATGTAGGAACAAATGAACAGAGACAAGAACAGCAGAGGGAACCTACATAGGGTGGTCAGAGAAGGCTTTTCAGAGTAGGTGACATTTGCAATACCATTTAAAGAAATATAGATTTTATGAAAACTCTGTTGCCTCCTAGATAAGGCCCAGATTCTGCACAAGCGCTTAAGCTCCTGCTGTCCCCCAGAGCATTCTCCCTCACCACCTCCTTGTCATAGGAAACATTCCAGACACAGAACTGGTAATGGTACAAAAACTTGAAAAGCTTCTCTGTCCAAAAAAAATGCTTGCTGGTTCTTCAATGTCCCTGTAATAGAACAGGGACAGACTTGCTCCTGGGGCCTCGAAGGAGATTAGAGAGCTGTGACTAGATAACACCAGGGCTGTCTCTCTGTGCAGGGAAGTGTAATGGGGAAATGGGCTGGAACGGCTCCCTTCTTTGAAGCAGTTGCCCAATATGCCTTCAGAACTAAAGCGATTCAAGAATCCGGGAAAGCTTTGACAATCAAAAGACAAATTCCTGCAGGCACCTGGCTCAGAGCAGTGCAGGCAATGCTAAATATATAGCTGTGTATTGTCCTGGGTTGGGGATAAAGAAAGAGTGAGAACCCTTTGACTGGTCTCTGTCAGCCCCTGTTCTAAATCTTCTGTCTTTTCCACATTAAAAAATTTCCTGTCTTACCACATTTAAGGTCTCAGCCTGGGGTAGGTAGTTGGTCCTGTTTTTGATAAGATTCTGACATATTTCTCCCCTGACCTAGTGTAAGTGCCCAACTAGCAACTGTTGACCTGGTGTGGAGCTCTCAAAGACTGGCTTCACTTTGCTGGAAAAGAAAAGTCCTGGTGGACGGGGACAATGGCAGAAGTGTCACTCTCAGTTCGTGAGTTTGAGGTGAGATCATCCACTTCCCTGCTACCTGAGATGGACTTACAACTCACCTGGCCAAGGACAGCATTGGATCTGCTAACCAATGTGATTAGTTCACCAGACTTAAGCCCCAGCAAGGAGACATCATTCTTGGGCTTGTGTTGGAACATTTGGGAAGGAGAAGCTCTTTTCCCACTGGGGATGCTGAGAGAATGGGCTCTAAATCTGGAGTTACCAGATGCCACCAGGAAAAAGGCTGCCTGAGAATGAGGCCAACATGGAAGAAAGAGGAGCCACAGGCTGAGGATGGCAGGACGAGTCCTGATGATAATAGTTGAACCCCTGGATCTAGCTATACCTGACGCCATGATCCAGACTTTTTAAGTAAACCAATAAATCCCATTTAGTTTAAACCAATTGAGTTGTATTCCTGTCCCTTATAAATCAATAGAGTCTGGACTGATGCATCTATCTCAGGTCAGCCTGCTGTGAAGCTAAAATGAGAGTGCAGACTATAAAGCAGTAAGAAAATTAAACGGTTTCTTACTGTCCCCGTTCAACAGTAACAACATGATAATAATGGTAATAAGAGGAATGGAATAATAATATGAAGAGGAATTGAATCTTACCAATATTCTTCCCCTCCAGCCATGCATTTTTCATACACGGGTCCTTCTAGCTCCCGAGGGCTGGGAAAGATGGCTTCATGATGGATGATGATGGTTTTGATGACTTCATTGACGTGTGCCTGGCAGGACACAGGGTCCTGCCCATCAGGAATGTGCATGAGGGTGGGCCCGAAGCAGATGGCCAGGTTGTAGGGATCCATCATGTTCTCGTCACTGTACTGCGAGAGGCTGTAAGAGAGGAGGTACCCACAGGTCACCTGGGAAAGGCGAAGCCTCCCCCTGTGATTTCTTTCTCTTGAAGGCTCCACTCAAATCTGGGAAGGTTCCGTGTTCTAAGAACAGCTGCACCTGCAAAAGTCTCAGGACCCTCCCTCCCAAAGGAGGCCAGGCTGAGTCAAAAAGGGGCATACCTCCCTCCCCGCCATCCCAGCCCTCACTGCTGGACAACTCACTGGTTGAGGAAAGCGAAGAGATATCTCATGACCACGATGACCACACGGGGAAGGGTGATGAGGATTTGTTGGATCTGGTGCACCCTCTCAGCTGGGCTCTCCAGTTCTGCAACATAAAGGGGCTTTCAGGTTGTCTGTCATCCTCAGAGAGCCAAGCAGTCAGCATTTGTGAGTCCCACCTCCTAGATCAGTTCAGGGGAGCCAGCTCTACTCAGTTCTGGAGACTGAAATATGACCCTGGCCTGGTCAATCAAAGCATCATATTCTTCTGGCCTCTGAGTAGATCTATGGAGGGGTACATGACCTAATTAGAACCAATAGCAGTTGATCCTTGGGACTTGGGACTGGAGAAACTTAGAGAGAGGCACCCTCTTGAAACTGGTAGAGGGGAGTGTGAAGCAGCTGAGGGATCCCAGGGAAGATCCTGCCTGAAAGTGAAGACAGCCTAGAGACAAGGGGACAAAGTCCTGATGACGCCATGAGAAATGTGCATCCAGTGAGGGCCTAACTTTCCAGGAACGTGAGCCAAGACATCCCCTTTTCTGGATTAAGCCAGTATAAGTTGAGTTTCTGTCCCCTGTAACCCATGAGTCCTGATTAAGCTTCCCATTACCCAAAGGGAAAATCTCTGGAACCCTTGCATGGCATTTAAGGTCTACCCCTCTTGCTCCATTGCACCCTTCCAGCCTCTTGCACTATATATATCACTCTCAGCTTTGATCTGGAAACTAAGTCTTCCTCTCTTCTCTTCTGAACTCCTTCCATACCCAGGGGTGTACCATGTCCACGAACTCTTGCATTATAATCCACGTTGTTATTTCTACAACTAGGTTTTAAGCTCTATGAGGACAAGGGCCATACTGCTTCTTTCTCAGTGTCCCCACTGTGTGCCTAGCACAGTGAATAGCCCATAGTGCAATCTCAATAAAGATTTGTCTAGAAAACGATCATGCCGCCTGGGAAATACTTACTAATAGTAGATATCAAATCTTGAAACCTTTCCTTAGGAAAGAGTGGGTTTTCCAATCCTCGGAAATACAGCTTTAAAACACCAGCGACGGAATTGATATCTCGCTCATTTTGGTCATCCACAAGGGGGTCTTCACCTGTGAGGAAACAGGGGTGATGATAAGGAGGCGGGGACCATGCAGGTGGCAGAAGAGAGGACCCAGGCCAGCCTGAACTGGAGCAGGCAGATGGGACCTCCTCAACACAGCAAGTTTAGGGTCCCCCCTGCAACTGATTCTGTAACTGTTCAAACCTATAGGAATGGTATAAAATACCATTCACTTCCCACCACCCTTCACTTATACTCACTTTGCCAAATCTACCTTCTCTCCACGGGGACTGCACAGCTTACACACTCCTACTAGCACCCCAGGAGAATGCTCCTTTTTCCCCCCAGCCCAGCCCATGGAAAGGTGCCAACCTTCTGAATTTTTGCCAATCGGACTGGGCAAATAATCTCTCAGGAGAGCAGCGCTTTCCAGTTTAATCAGGGGCTGCTGAGCTAGTTCACACCAGGGACTGCTGAGCTAGGAGGCTTCTGTGGGGAAGGTGAGAGGAAGCAGGGAGCAAGCTGCCACCTCTAGAAGGTGCTGCAAGAAGTCCGCAAAAGGGTTTCTTGCCCTCCTCCCAGGACAGCCCTAGGCCCTCTAAGACTCGCAAGCCATGAGGAGCAGAACTGGAAATTCATACTTAGCTCTCTTTTCCCTGCCTCCGTAGGAAGAGAATGTGTGTCACTTCAGGGCCTCTGCCAACCTCAACATGCTGTGGTGCAGTTCAGAGAAAGCCCCCCTTCCTTCCTGGACTGGGGCTGTGGCACATAGAGCATGAGCCAGAGCCGCCTCCCACCTGCCCTCCTGGCTGGGCAGTGCCCAACCTGCATGACCAAATGTGGCAGCCAGGACACTGCTGCTCCTTCTACAGGTCGATCTCTCAGATGTCCCCATGGGAAGAGAGAGAACGCTCCCCCACAAGACTTTCTCATGGGGAAGGAAGAGAAAAAGCATTAAACAACCATTGCCTGTGCTGATGTAGCACATTCGCACATGTGATCTCTCATCCTCAAACGGCATTTCAGGGCACCAGGGGAGGCAGGGTTCCAACACCACCATTCTCTCCAGTCAGAAAGCTGAGGCCCCAGCAAGTGAAACAGCTTGCCCACCCTCATGAAGTCAAAGCCAGACACTACCACTCCCAGACCTCATACTGCCGGGGAGATAGCCCTTCTTCCCTACCTTTACAATCATGTCTGCCTCCCTCCTCTCTCCCTCCCTCCCTGTCTCCCTGTCTCCCTCCCTCCCTCCCCCCCTTTTCCTCCCTCCTTTCCTTCCTTTCTTCTTTTTTTTCTCCCTTCTTTCCTTCCTTCTTTCTATTCATCCCTCCCTCCTTCCTCTACAGTAGAATCCCAACCTTTTTCTTTCTAATTTTAAGAAAACAGTTCCTATGAGTGTTCAACATATAGAACAAAACTGTCTTAATTGAACGGGGGGGGGGGGGAGAGGTCCAAGCCCTGTCTCCTCAGCCTCCCTTTCCCAGTAGCAGCCCTTGGGCCCACTGAGGGACCATAGGCATTCTAAAGCTCTGCACTATATTAAGCTGTTCCCTTATATTCACCACACATTGCTCCTGTGTTCTCGTGATGCAAAAGTGAGCTAACACGTCTCCATATTAGCTCCCCTTGTTGAGCATGATTAACGCGTTGACTTTATACTCACACATCATTCACTCTTGCTCTGACCCCCAGAAGACAACTCAGTCCACAAAAAGAGCAGCCCAAAAAGTCCTCCCTCCTAGCCTAGGCCTTCCGCTCTGTACAACACTGGTCACTTCTGCTTCTGGAAATGAATGGAAATCCTGAGCTCGAGATGAGCAGCTTTCTCAGGAGGACAATGACAGCTAACATGTCAGGCAGGTCTGGAGAAGCTGTGCTCACACTTGGCTAGCGTATGTCCTGGGGGAGCTAGAATGGTTAACAAAACGGCCCTGCCTACGGCGTACTCTCAGCCAGGTCACCTAGACATTAAGGCAAGGCTGTGTCCAGGGCGGGGTATGAACACACAGTGTATGCTTAAGGCTCCAGAGGACCTGCTGCAGGACCGGCATGGCAGGAAGGTGCAGGTAGTCTCTCTCCTAATATATGCCTGACACTGTGCTAGGTAAAGGGGTGCATTGATGGGTCAGATGGGCACAGACCCACCCTCATGGGCCAGGAAATAAAACTGCAGGTGGAAATGTTTTATGTAGGAACAAATGAACAGAGACAAGAACAGCAGAGAGAACCGACATAGGGTGGTCAGGGAAGGCTTCTCAGAGTACGGCCACACATGCCTCTCCTGAGACTTCTCAACATGACAGCCCTTCCCATGTCTCCTGTCCATACCCCTCCTTCTGGGGCAGGAAATAGTATTGGGAGGGCCAGGCTGAGGCCAGGATGTGTCACCCCATATAGGCTGTGAGTCCAAACCCCGTCTTGATGGTGCAGGGCGAAAGGGTCACCGGGTCCCTTTCCCTCCACACAGGAGAGACCTGGCAGCTCTCTCACCTTGGTGTATGAAGAGGATGTGGATTGGTTTGTGGGGAAAAGAGAGATGGAGAACTGGCCTGGGAGACAACAGCAAGCCTCGGCTCTCCCCCAGGCCAAGCGGCCCAGTCCTGTCTTTTCCTAGTGTTCTCACTTTTGTTTTGCCAGAAGATTACAGGAAGATCTCAACATTGGAGAAGTGAGTCTAAGATTTATTGACAGCAATGAAGAGGATAATAATAATGCCCTCAACTAAAACCCCAGTTGACTTGTGTCAGAAGAATAAGAAAATGGGTTTAGAAATAGTAAACCAAGCATGTCTGTCCAGAAGATTAAGGAAAAGAGACGGGTGCTTTCAACCGTCCTGTACAGGAAATGAAGGCAAGACCATCTGCTCCTGAGAAGAGAAGACCAGCTCTCTGAGCAAGTGGTGAAAATCAAGCACCCTGCAGGCGCTGGGGATTGAAATTTTACAAAATAAAAGAAAGGAAAAACTCACAATGTCCTGGTTTGGAAAGAAAGCTCTGTCACATGTTTGCACATGTAGGACGTGAGGAGCAGGTGAGAAAAGAAATGTTGAGCCCGGAGCTAGCTCAGGCCACCTGGCTGCTGTTGGGAGTGGGGGTAGGAGGAAGGGGGAGAAACATAGTGGGTTTTCAGGAGAGGTGGGAGGGGGTGCCCTTGAGGGTCAGCTGGGTGTTGAGCCTAACCCAGGGCAGTTGGTTCGTGAATGTCAAGGAAGAGAAAAAAATAAGTGAGAAATTTGGGCACTAGCCAGCCCAAAGAAGCCAGGAATGGTTTTTTCTTAAAAGAGACATACCAGGAATGATTCTTTTAGAATTAGCCATGCTTCACATTAGCCTCAGGTGGAGCAGGATAGACTGGAAAGAGAATAAGATTCACTTGGGAATGGTTGAGAGAGGGAAAGGAGCTAACCGCATACACAGAGAAAAAGCCGAAGGTATTCTTTGCAGCTGAGATTTGGGTCAGGTGATCTCTGCCTTCCAGGGCTTTGCCTGGGGTGGTGTAAGGCTTGTTAGGAGCAGAGTCCTTATAAATTTCATATCACCCCTGCAAGGCACCCAAACAAGTGAACAGAAGGTTAAACTTAGAAAACCACATTCAAGAAGGAATGAAGGCAGTGCTACTGGGGTGGGGATAGGGCCTGGCTGTCTGGTACAGTGAGGTTACTTACAAGACATGAGGAAGCAGGAAAATGCAGTGAGTTAACCCATGGGATTCAAGGAATTCAAAGATGAGCCCAGGAAGATGAGCCCAGCAAAGACTCCTGACCATGACTATTCATTTCCAATAACGCAGAGTAGCAGGGATGCTAAGGAGTTGGGGAAATGAAGGAAAAAAAGCTCTGGACTGTGCTGTCCAGTGTGGTCAAGAGAAGCTCAGGGAATGATGAATGACACTTCCATCAGGGATGCTGATGGGAGAGACCTCTTGTTTTGTGGCCTCTGTGCATGCTGTTTCCGGGGTATGGAATCCTCTGGCTCCGAGTCAGAGTTCATAGGGCCTCAGAGGGATGTGTGCAGGCTATAGTGGTGACCACCTGGAGCTGACAGAATGGTTTCTCCACTCTGAGCTAGACCTCAGGATGGAACTGGGAAGTTAGGGAGGGGGTGAGTGTGCACAGGAGGCAGCCCCTCCAGGGGAAGCCCCATAGTAAGTAGAGATAATTCTAGGGCTAGAACCCTAGGGGGAGGCCTGTCCAGAGCACAGCCAATAGGGATAAACCGTGTATCTCCCAAGGCTGTTAGAACAATGGGTAAGAAAGTGCTTTGTAAATTGGGTAAATCAGTTGGTTGGAGCGTCATCCTGTACACCAAAAGATTATGGGTTTAATCCCTGGTTGGGGTGTGAAAGGGAGAAAACAAATCAATGTCTCTCTCTCTCTCTCTCTCTCTCTCTCTCTCTCTCTCTCTCTCTCTCTCTCTCTCTTTCTCTCTCCCTTTTTCTCTAAATATTAATAAACATATCCTTGCGTAAGGATTTTTTTAAAAGTTGGGAGGTGATCTATTGTGGGGAAATGGATTTGGGACTGGGGGCCTTGGATCAAACTTAATATCAGAACCACTCACAGAAAAAGGGAGTAAGTGAGAGTTAAGAGGAGTAGACTATGGAGATGTTATTCTTCCATAAAGGTGGTGAACTGGAGGCAAAGATATTATTTAGGATGTGAGATAAGCACCTAGTATAAAAAGCAGAGGTGGATTAAGTATTAAACTCCTGACCCAATGAATCCTCACTTTGCATGGACACTGTCACTGGCCATCTATCTGTCCCCATCAGGGAATCTGAGGCCAAGGGAGGTTACAACTAAACAAGCCACATTTGTACCTTTTGTGCTAGTCACTTCATTTCTAATAAGCTTTACACCCTTGATTAATCAAAGTGAGAACTAGGTAACCTCACTGAGGGTGGGAGGAGTGTACAGTCTCTTCCTCCCAAAGTGTAGTTTTGCCAAAAACACTACATAGAAAATTAAGAATTAGGATATTCCAAAAGCCACTCAGCAGTGTTATCTATGTTCTTCCAATGTTTGTAAAACATATCAACCTTTGCAGACTCACATGATCATTCCAGAGAGCTTTACAAGGCCTTCTTTCCCAGCAAACACTGTGTGGCCCACTAGAAAAAGCTACCACGTGTGCTGGTAAATGCTTAACAGCTAGCTCGTTGGAGGAGAAAAATAAAAGATCTTTGTGTTTGCCAATTTCTGTGGTGTAAACACTCCCACCATGGCTGATTTCAAGCTACCAATGTGAAGTCACTGCACACCACTGGCTCTAAAACGTGCTAACACCCACCTTGGCTTCCCCTGGCCACAAGCTTGAAATGGTCACTCTGCACCTACCTCTCTCAAAGGAATTTTTTATGTCATTGACTTCGACTTGAGATCCTGGCACTCGGAAGATCCCTTGCTGCTGGAGTCCTATAAGAAAACACACACAAATAAACAAACAAACAACAACAACAAAAAAGAGAGAAAAAATGCCATAAGGCCTTGAGCTCATCACAACACTGGGAATTTTGGTGACTCACTCCACTGCTTGTCTCTTTCTCCCACCATCCTTTGTAAGAGAGTCATTCCCCCAATGAAAGTGTCCTGGTAGAAACCCAAAATAACCTTTGCAATGAAGTGTGGCTGGCCAGAACACTCAGACACATCCTGCTTCAGATGTCTGTGTCTCTTGTCTGGGCTTGGAGGAAAAGGCCACGAGAAGTTTATATCAAGACTGGATCAATGAATAACCTCCAATTTAACCAATAAGTCAGCTCAGGCAAATAACCGGTTGGTGCATATGGCTACTGAGTTTACCAGTCGCTCTGGAACCAAGAAGGTTGATCTGAGTTTATAAATGCCATTTGAGTGAAATAGCCACAAAGATATTGAACAAGGATCAAATCCACTGCCTCAGTCCTCTCTCCCCTACCACAGACATTTCCTTCCTTCAAGAAAAGCTAGATTCTAAAGTATATGCTGTCCTGGTATGGAGAAATTTAGAAGAAATTAAATCATTAAAAAAAATAGTCTCATTTTTCTCAAGTGTTTCTACAAGGCCAGAACAAAGGAGATGCTAATACCTGCCCTAACAGTAATGACATACAGCAACCCATAGGGTTGAGGGAATTATAAGACCTCCCTCCTTTTAAATAGGAATTAATGGAGGATACTCTGATCCTTTTCCTGGATTCAGTTTTCCTATATAAGACAACTGTCCACAATATAATTTAGGAAAGAGTTTACTCGTAAAAGGTAGGCTTTTGTCAAAGTTTGGTTTGTACAAAGCATTTGCTTGATAGACGCTTGCTTATTTCTTTCTTTTTAAAAACTATATTTTTTACAGAGAGGAAGGAAGAGGGATAGAGTTAGAAACATAGATGAGAGAGCAGCATCAATCAGCTGCTTCCTGCATACCCCCTACTGGGGATGTGCCCACAACCAAGGTACATGCCCTTGACCGGAATCGAACCTGGGCACCCTTCAGTCTGCAGGCCGATGCTCTATCCACTGAGCCAAAATGGTCAGGGCTTGCTTATTTCTTTCGTTAACAAATACTGGCTTTCTACCCCCTACCTATGTCACTGGCCCATTCTTGTAGTCGCATTGGCCTTTGTCCCATACTAGGCCTTTACACTTGTCTTTCTCTACACCTGGACTGCATGGCCGGCTTCCTCTACTCACTGGACTCTTAAAGGGCCCTGGATTCTTAATTACTCTCTGCGAGAGGTCTCTGCTTACCACCTTAGCCAAACCAGCCCTGCCCTGCTCCAGTCATTTCTATTCCCTCTTCATTAGTTTTTAGGCATTATTGCTGCTTGAACTTACATTGTTTATTTCTCCACTTGTTTATTTCCCTGACCTTCTAATTGGTAATATAATCTATGTTATATTGGCTGGTATCTTGTTCAAGCCTATATTCCCATTGTCCAAACAGTGCCTACTATGCGCTCTGAAAGAAATATTTTTGGAGGAATGAATAAATAGATCGATGAAAGCATGAGTTAAGTGCTGAGGATACTGTGGTTAGCAAATCCCAGACACTGTGTTTCCTCCATGGAGCTTACTACACACTTGCAGTATTAACTGACTGACACCAGCTGCAGTCAGTGCTCAAAGCACAGAGCTCTGGGGTCTGGTGGGAGTGAAGGAGGAGCTAAGATGGTCCTCCAGTCCATGCATGCCCTAGCTGCTCCTTGGTTTTCCTAGTTTCTGGGTCTTTCTATCTCCTGACACACAAGGCTCAAAAGATAGCACTCAGAAAGGCAGCTGTTCTGCGGAGCGTCTCCCCTCAGAAGCAGAACAGTGACAGGAAGCCTTCCAGATGAATTAGAATCCATTTCCTTTGAGAAAAGCCTAGCACCTGCTCTGGAAAGAGCTGAAAACACTGCCCCATGATTAAGCTTACCGTATAAATTGATGTATCGGATGCAGCTCTCAACTACCAGCGGGATAGCTTGTCCCGAATCCTTAAGAAAAAAATTTGTGAGTTTTATTGGGCTTGGCAACCGTCATGGGGGAACAGACATTGCAAACACAGATTATAAACTCAAGCCAGAATATTAGTACAATCAGATTAGTAGGAAAACAAGCAAGGAATTGCTAATCCTAAAGGCTCCACAAACAGTTAAAATAGAAAGACTTCAGTTATGTGCAAAAAAAGGCATAGCTATGATAATTTTAAAGAAATGCTCTGTCTTCTTACTCTGCTGGGAAGGAATCAGGGCCCCAGAGGCCTGATAGGCAATCTGGAGAGGGGGGGGAACCACTGTGTGGAGGGGCTGGAGTCTGCTCTTGCAGGGTTCTCTGCCTCCCACTCCACTTTGCCCCAACTGAAGCTATTCTCCCAGTGCTCAGGGATGAGAAAGCAGGGCCAAGGCCTCCTCCCAGGACTGCAGTACCCGATGCCGGAATTAAGAAGAATGCACTATGGGAGATGCCAGCTCTGGACCCAGCGGCCTTTTGAGCTCTGAGAAGAGAAGACCAGTTCCACTCAGGATGTTACAAACTAAACACCCAGACAGGTACTTGTTTAGCAGTGTTATAAACAAAGGTTCTAGAAACAGTAAGTCAGCCCTTGACCATTGAGTGGCCGACTTTAGTCAAACAGGCTGACTAACGTGCAATTCTAAACATGGGCACTTAGGGTGTGAATGTATTTTCGATGAAATCTTCCTAGACTGGCCCATGGCCACCGAGGGCTGGGCAAGGGGTAATTTGCTTTTGAATTCTGTGATTGGTTGGCCTCTCTGCTACTTAGGTCATGGAAGAGCACTTAATATTTTTAAAATTCTCTTTAAAAGGGGTCAGATTAAATGACCAGCTTCCTCAGAAATTGAGGAAACAGTAAGGCATTTGCAATATGCTCTTGTAAAGGGCATTCAGATGCTTCCGTGGCTCCTCCGCACCCAACCTGGGAAGTCTTTCCTTGACTGACTGCTCAAGGAGGGAATGATAACACAGACCCACTGGTGACAGGTGAGGCGGGCCCTGTTCTAACGTCAGCACTACAGACAGGTTTCATCCAGTTGAAGGGGGCTAACGGACCTTTCTAGTAAGTACCTGGTTCCTGGTTCGAGCATTTCTTCTTCCTCTGATAACAAAAAATAAACAGGCAGCAGAGCAGGAGAAAAAGAAAAGATTATGCAGGAGTAAGACCAGTTAGAGTGAGCAGATCCTTCAGAGTCCGTGAACGCCCAAATGCAAGGGCAGCCAGCAAAGGTCCGGGGGGCCTGCCAGCCAGCCTGCGTGGGGTGGGGGTCCCTGCATCTTGGGGCCTCATGGGAGTTTCTTTCAGCGTTGCTGTCTTGAACACCAGGTGACATAGGGGCTTTCAGTCCTTGTCAGAGTGGAGGGAAAGCATGCACTGAGCCCTTTCCTCACCCCATCTCTGGCTACTCAACATAGCGGCTCGCTATTCACCAGTGGGCAAGAGCCCAGCCAGACCCCTTCGGGTTAGCCCAGCTGCCCACACACCTGCAACGCTGTCCCTGGAATTCAGCCCAGGAAACCTCATTCCTGGAAAAAACTAATTTTACCAAGATCATGTGTATCACATGCCCTTAGGATGGCTCCCAATAGGATTCTGCCTAATTCCAAACTCCAAACAGCTTCCCATGCTTTCCTACCAAATAGCCTAGGTAGCTTGTCCTGAGTAGCCACAGGGCTTTGTTCCCTTCCTACCCTACACCCTCACCCTAGCACTGAGAACAGCTCAGGGAACTCAAAGCTGAGAGAGACTGGGGGAGGAAGGGCAGCAGAGTCAGAATGCCTTCCCAATCTTGCCTGTGTTTTCGCTAAGAACCCTGAGCAGCCCCTTTTCAGGGGAGCACACTCCCCCCATCAGTGCAGCAGGTCAGGCTCTGGGGAAGTGCTGTGTCCCATCCGGCCTTCCGAGGAGCCAAACTAAGAAACTGGAGAATGTGCATCTGCTAGCGGGTATCATCTGTCCAGCTGCCAGCATCTCAACAACTGGAATTATATATTAGCTAAACCCACCTGCCTCCCAGAACTGAGCAAACAGCCTGGTCAGATGGGGCTCTGTGTGCAATCTCCTAACAGCTAATGGCAACGACAATAGCCAACATGTCCACAGAGCTCACTGGGTGCCAGGCAGTGTTCTAGAAAGATGACGTCTCTCAGCTCATTTGTGCTAATAGTATCTATCACACACTGTGAGGTAGGTAATCACCATTCTTGTTTTATAGATATACGGTGAGGACTCCCCCTATGCCCAGGGGCAGACCTCCCAGGCTTTGAATTTTATAATAAAAATTGGGTTTCTGTCTATCCGAGAGAATAAAAAAATGATCAAGGATTCTGAAAAGGGTCAATTCAAAAAGGTAGGGCCCTAAGAAATGTATTATATAACTCCAGCAAAATTTATCTGTCCTTCTTAACTTGGGGATGCTTCCTTGTCCTTCAAAACCAGGCCTGAGGAACCTTTTACCTGCCAAGGTCCACTTGGATATTTATAACACTATTTGTGGACCATATGAAATTATCAACTTAAAAATTATGTTGCTATGAAAAATTATCTATGCTCCTAGATTTATTGAATTTCGAGTCCCATCTGAAGTTGCTCTGGCAGGGCCAGACCAAATGATATAGCCCACAGACGGGACGTTTTCCACCCTGCAAACCATCGTAATCATGGGGTCCCTGTGATGTTATTTTATTGGAAAGCCTTTCACAGGTTTGGCATTTCAAAACTGGGAGTTCTTAATCCATGCAGAATATCCTTCCAGAAAGCATGTGAAACATAAGAGAAAGTTCAATTCTGTTCAGAGGATGAAGAATTGACTATGTTACACTGCCTTTTCATTCTCTGAAAGTTAGTAATCCTTGAGAGTAAGACCAGGCTGCATGCAAGCTTGTCTACACACTACCTCCCTCACAGCAGGTGCGCAGGAGTTCGCTGAACTGCACTGACAGCAGATGGCATAAGTACAGTGTAACAATACAAACATCTAATCATTAAACATATCTCTTTCTTTTTCAGTCAAATAGTCCCCTGAGGAGGCTGTGCCATGCTTTGGGGTGTCCCTCTTTGGGGGGGGGGGGCGTCTTTTCAGAGCCAGTTCCACCAGCCCCAGTCTGGCATGTGCCTCTTGCCATTTTGTACCTCTGGTGGCATTGCAAAGCCGAGCTTTGAAAGACCAGAGTGTCCACCCTAACACAGAGTTTGGCACCACTGACAAAGGCCATGCTGCAGGCTCTGGGGAAGACTGGCCAGCTGAAGCAATACCATATCATTAAGCATAAGAATGCAGCTTCCCAGGGTGGCCACTTCCAAGGGGAAAACTCTCATGTTGCTGGAGAAGTTCTGATGTGTTTATCAGGATGAATAAAGTGGAATGACCTGGTGGTCTCAGTTATGTAGGAGCTGCCTACTAACAGACTATTTCTTCAGACAGAACACATATCTTTCCAATCCTGTCAGGTAAGCGTCAGCTCCTTCCGCATTCTCACTCATTGCCCATTTCCAAAGAGCTGAGCAAAGTGGAAAAGGCATCCCTGTCTCTGGGCCTTCCTTATCCTGTTCTCCTTTCAGAGACTCCTCTGTCCTACCCTCCTTTCAAAGCCCTGCCTCCTCCCCAAGCCTCTCTGCTTTGTTGAGCACAGGTCTCCTTGCTTCGAGCTCACACAGAGCTTGTTTCCATGGGGATAATTCACCAAGTGCTCATGGAATCGTCTTGCACTTTCAGCTTTCTGTGTCAAAATCTTCCTGACTGACACCTGAAGCTCCTGGAGGGCAGGGAGAAAAGTCCACACGCCTTTCAGCCCTGCTCAGCTACAGAGAGGGGCTTTCCAAGGTGCCGGGTGCAGTCTTGTCAGAGGAGGGAGGCTGAAGAAAGAACCCTTTTGACACAGCCTCATTCATCCTCCTGTGATCTATGAGGTGGCAGAGTGCTCACTCAGGGACACCTCCAAATAAGACCTCTTTCCTGATGCACCCAACAGCACCCCACCTTTTGGGACTCCATGCCTCACTCCTCTGAGGTATCCTGAAGCAGCCCCCACTGCTCCCCACTTGGGCAGTCTCACTTGTGCCCACTGTCCTTTCCCCAGAACTCAGCTCCCAGGCAGAGACAGTCCTAAGATCCAGGCATCCTGTGCCCCACCCCTCTGTAAGTCCTGGGTGCACCTTGAGGATGGAGGATAGAGAGCAGGGCAAGGGAGCCTCCACTACCCCAAACTGTCAGCAAAGCCCCAAAGCCATACTTTCCCCTGTTGGACACCAGTCTTCTTTTCTGCAGAAAGTGGCTCCGTTGGATGGTGGTGAGCTCTGAAGTAACCATTAAATGGTGGCAGGAACCCTCTCTCCTGTTCCCCTTGGCTAATGCTAAGGGTGAGTCTCTCCTTCCTCAGTCTTTCCCCACCTGCTGCCCTGTCAACTCCACCACCAGCTGAATTTGCCCAAGCCATTCCATCAGGTGGCTTGATCCTGCACCCTTCTCGTCCAAGAAGCAAGAAAAGTGAAACTCATCTAGTTGAACCGCTTTCTTTTTTTCATTTAAGGTATAAAGGGTTAACCGAGAATCTAAAGGAACTGCCTCAGCTTGTCTCCCTTCTCCCAAAAAAACCTTACATGAAGCAAAACTTGGTAGGAGGGTGTTCTGTCACACAGATTTTGTTTCCTTTGCTGGTATAGTCTTGACTGAAAAAATAAAGTCACACTGTTGCCTGCAGGGATTTTCTTTGTGTTGCCTCCAACCAAGCTCTTCCTGGGAGACGTGGGTGTGAGGCGAGGCAGGGGTTATCTGACTGTCCCTTCAGCTAGTGAGGACCACAGTTCCGGAGCAACAGCATGGGGCTGGCAGGGACCACCGTGCTGGCATCCCAGCCCCACGTGGACTTCACCATGATCTTACCCCTGAGAATCACAGCAAGGCACTGGTCAGAGACAAAAGCAGCTCTGATTAGAAGCCCCCACGGAAGCTAAGCACAGGCGGCAGGGAGGAGCTAGTTCGCCATAGCGCCAGGCCAAGGGCACAGATGGAAAGTTCTGGTAGGTGGGGGCAGGGCTGCTGGCCGAGGGGAGGAGGTGGAGAAAGGCTGCCATTACATTGGGCATATTCGCGGACTCTGCGGCACCCAACAAGTACCTTAATGAATGCTTCCATACAGCCGTTAAATAGTTTATGGTTACACACTGAGAGAGGCCTAGGTCTCCTCATTTTCTGTGGTTTAGGGGGAAGACAGGGGGGCCTAGGGGAAAACGGAACAAAAGAAATCAAGAAAGTAACCAATGTAAAACATACAACTGGGACAGATGCTTTTAAAACCCACGACCAGAGGAGAACACGAAATGCAGATGGAAGCCCCTGAACCCCTGCACAGTGGCGTCCCATGCTCCATCGGAAGGCCTTTGGGTGTTTAGGGGATCTTAATTTACCCCAGTGTCAGGCGGGAGCAACACTCGTGTAACACAAATGCATTCTGAATCGTAGCGGAGAGATATAGAACGTGTCTGGGAAACCACTGAACCTCCATCAGAGGCTGTCATCCTGCAAAGCTGACCACATGGAGGGGGACTCAGGGGAGAGATGGAATCTGTAGCCAGAGAAAGCAAGAGACTTCCAAAGATGATTGGAAGGGTTAATGTTCATTATTTTGGCTTAAATTTATCACCAAGTCTCAACTCCCAACGTACCGGGGCACGGATCTTCCTAATGCCTCTTGGCATTTCAAATGCACTTGACTAATCTTTATTCCATTGATCTAAGAGCCAGGCAATTATTATTCTCCTTTTAGAGATGAAGAAACTGATGCCGGGAGGGAGGCTGCAGTTTCTTTGGGATCCTGGGGTGACCCAGGATGATGATCATATCTTGTCCTTCAGTCAAGTACACTTCGATTTCAGCGCTTTCAGCTCCATTACCACACTTGACGTCAGCTTGATCCTGTATGCAAGGCCTCCTTTTAAAGAGGCAAAGACAGACCTAGAGAGGGGAACTGGCAGAGCCAGGCCCCAAACCCAAGCCTCTTTAGCTCCAAATCCAAGATTTTCCCCACGGAAACAATCATGGAGCCTGAGGACACTCCTTCATTTCCAGCCAAGGACTCGCCCCTCCCATTAACCCTTGCCAGCGGAGGACCCATAGGGTCAGGTTGAAAGTGTCTTGCTTTGCTTTAGGATCTCCAGTCCCTGTGTTCCACGCTTGGCCACAGGGAGGGGAAACCGCAACACAGTCCACCAGGAACAGTGAAAACAGCCACAAACATCTGGACCAGTTTCCAGAGTTGCTCACCATGCATATGCCTGGGTTGCTTATTTGCTCATCTTCGCCACCCAAGTTGGCCTGACTCATGCCGCCAGCCTTCCAGGGCAAAGGGCTCTGAGGTGAGGAGGAGGGCCCCCACATCCAAAGAGGCAGTTCGTTCTCAAATGGCTTGGTCCACAATTTGGGGAACAACAAGTAGGGACCCAGCCAGGCACAGATAATGTCCACACGGGATGAGCAAAGACCTGGTCCCCAGGTCTTGATTGAGTTCTGTAAACGGGCAAGAAATCGTATGGGCTTTGGAGCCAATCCAGGCGAATGAGAATCATGCTGCCTCTGCCCAGTGGCCTTGTGCGTGTCTCCTCAACAGCCCAGCCATCCTAGAAGCGCTAACCAACTTCTCCTAGGCGTTTGAGTATTGAGCAAATGCTGCTAGCTCCAGGACATGCATGGGCAAAGACACAGCTGAATCCAAATATCATGCCACCCAAACACTACAACCAAAATAACAGCACAGACCAAAAATTTGAAAAGAAACAACAGGCAAAATTTTTTCGACCCCCATCTTGGATCTTTTGCCAATTTGGTTAGCTAAGTCCATGTCATTTCGGTTTTGTAAGTTATTTATTTTTAAGGATGTGGGTATATAGGGCTGGTATTTCTTACAACAGATCTGCTTTTTAATTTCCAAATTCAAAACAGAGTGCCATAGATGACACAGGTCCATAGGTTTTAAGTCTTGAAATTTGGAATAACTTGAGTATAGCAACTTTGCTAACTTGTCCTCATAGTGTTTTGGGTTTCTGTTTTTGAACATTCTCAGGTCATTTCCTTATCTCACATGGTGTTATACCCTCACAACAATGCTGTGAGTTAGGTAAGAATTATTAAACCCACGTTAGACATAAGGCAAATGAGCTGATGAGAGATTAAGAAACACCCTCAGTCATGGGAATGAATAGAAGTCAGCTCTTCCTACTCCAGGTTCATATGTGAGTGCAAAATTGGGAAACTGATTTTATCACAGAACATTGAGCAGTAGCATTAAATTATCTATTAACTCCCATGGCCAGAGAGAGTATAGACTCTTAATGCAGGTGTTCGACACCCCGTATCAAAATATCCAGGTTCCCAGTTGGTGGATTTCCTTAAAATAAGTCCTAAGGATTTTTTTTCCCTTTAAGTTGATAAAATGGAATGAAGGGAAAATAGGATACTTTTCTCCATTTCTCCTATAAAAATCCTCGAAAACAAAGGGCTGTTGGAATCTCAGGGATTTCTTTCTTTGTGTGGTGCTCTGTGTACTGACTGGAATCTGACAAGGAAACGTAGCTATCCCAACTTTGCATGACATCAAATAGACTTACTGAAATGCGGGGTGAGGCACAAAGTGGGGAGCAGGGGGGCAGCTCAGCCAAGGAAAGTGGGGCAGCCTAAGCCTTCCATCTCTTCTGCTGCTCAGTTGCAGAGCACAAAGGAAAGAAAGAAAGAGAGGCAGGGAAAACGGGAACAGAGAAAGCCACAGAGAGGAAGAAAGAGAAACCAGAGACCAATGTCCCCTTTCTGCCTTTCAACCAAGGTGAAAATTAACACATGTTGGCAACATAGCACTTGGCCTCAAAATTACTGTGACCAAAAGGACAGTGATTAGAGTCTTCCCCCAGATAACCCGATGTACATGGGTGTCAATGTCCAAATATTACAGTCCAATGGTGGTCAGGCTCTTGGAGGCTGTGCATGGGTGTGCACTGGGTTGGATCTGTTTGGACAGAAATCTCCAGTGATTTCACTTCTAATCCAGACCACAAGGGCAAATTGACCTGGATTAGAGAAGATAGTCTTTAGTGTGAATGACCAAACCTTACACTTGCATCTGGCTTTGACATTTACCATACACTTTTCAAATGCATTATTGTGTCTGTTCAGCCTAAATTACAGGCTATTGTGAATATGGGCTATCATAAAATAAGGTTTCTAAGTCTGAGAAAAAGCTCATGTGCAAAAACTGGTCTATCTATTCAAGGCCAACTGTGACTGGGCTGAGGGGACCTGCTCAAATGATTATTCACAATGACACTGACCCTGGCAGGAAACCACAGGAAATACAGAGAGCCACAGTATAGAAACATCTCTCCAAGGGCCTTTCAGATTAACTTAAAAACCATTACCGAGGACAATTCATTGCACAATAAGTTAAAAATGATTTGTGAAAATAAGGGGAAGCTTTTAGTTTACTAACAAAGTTGCCTTTGACTTTGGCCAAGGACCAGAGCACAGAAGGTTGGGGTTTCAATATAGTGCAATGTGTCTAAGTGGGAGACCTAGTAATCTTAACTTGGGTTTCCCAGGTGCTAGGTCAAAGAAGATATGGAATACAACATCTTGGTGGGTTTTATTAAAAAAAAAACAAAATATCCCTTCCACCCCCCAAATGAAAAAACAACCCTCAGCTTTTCTCTGAGGCAGATCCTGAGGCAGATCCTGGCCAAGGACTGCCTCCAAGCTTCCTGCTGGAACAATCTTCTCCCACGTAAATTCTAGGAATTCACAGGAAGCAAGGGACAGTTCAATTCATCCCCCATCTGTCTCACCATTTATAAATTTTGGTGTAAAATGTGGCTTCTGTTGTTTTGGGACGATGATAACACCTTGCCAGAATAAATAAATAAATAAATAAATAAATAAATAGTCTGTTTCTGTAAGTTCCTTAGAAAGTGACCCTGCACATCTGCACACCCATGTGCAAGAAGTCCTCGCATAATGAATCATCCAGATGTTCCCAGACTTCCTGGCTTAGAGGGACAGTTGCACAGGCTAAGCTTCTGGACAGCCTCAGTCTCCACCATCCTGGGCCTGGCAAATTGAAACCCCCAAGGCTTTCCAAGCCTCTTCCCAGCCAATTCCCTTCCAGATGAGGAGAGAGTACAGGGTTCATCCTCCCTTCCTGCCAAGTATGACAGCTTTCCGGGGTTCTGGGCCACAGGGAAGAATTTGTGGGGAAAGGATGTGATCAGGTCACCGGGCTCAGGATGAGACACCTGATGGAAAAGGGCAGGCCCCTAGGTCATGGCTGAATGCATGTTGGGCAGTAGGAGAGCTGTTGCTGGGAGCTCCACACAGACGGGCTCTAAGAACAACCTGGGGCAATGACAGGCCTGCTTATGGATCTAAACTCTGAAAGTGGAGGAATGGTCCAGTCGCTGAAGTCAGCCGTCAGCTACCAGCTGCTGAGTGGAAAGTGTTCACTGGCTCTGGTCTGCTCAGGGGAAAGCGCAAAGGGTAATGCTGAGCAAGCTGGAGAGAAAGCAGAGTTGCCCGTTTGTTATTTTCCCAACAAGGGACTCCCCATCCAAGTGCGGGTGAGGCCCAAAGCCAGGGTTCGGGGCATCTGCGCACGCTTATGTGGGTATGCGCATGCATATGCCCAGATGTGTGCGATTCCAGCCAAATCCAAAGCCTTGGCAAATGCGGGCCCTAGGCTGGGCCCCCAGCTCAGCTGGGCAGTTTGCTCAGCAGCCATATAACAGATAGGAAGACAAGTCAACCGCTACCACACAGCCTCTGGCCTCTACTGGTTGTCCTCAGCCACAGTGATACAATTTACTGTCCCACTGGATGGCCAGTGCCATGGAGGGGGGATACCCCACTGACCCATAACAGCTCTGGAAGCACCCTACCCATCTCCAACTTGCAAGGGGCATGGCTTCCATCTAAGGCTAGAACCAAAAGAACAGCCACAAAAACACCATCTCCTCGGGACAGTAGGGAAGAACTGTCCCGCTTTCAGAAATCCCAGCCCATCTGAGCTCTGGGCAGAATCTGTTTTCCACCTTCCCTTCCCCTCCTCTCCTGCTCCTCCCACTTCCTCTCCCCCCACCACCACCCAGGGTAATAGGTGAGAGAAAACAAGATGCCCGGCTCTTACCTGGTTGTGCCACAGTCTGCTCTTTCCCCTGGAAAGAAAGATATATATTGATGTTTCATTGTTTTTTAACCAGAGAACATTCATATTTTTTTTTTCTAAAAACAAAAAAATAACTGGTCTTGATTATCTGTGAAATGAAGAACAAAACCATGCCTAAGGTATGGTCTGTTGGAAAGAACTGCCTGTTATCACATCCCAAGTACCTCCTACTGGTGGGGTTATGTTCACATACATTTCACTTTTATTGTTCACATACATTTTTTTCAGTGATTCTCAAACTACAGTCTGCTGTCTGCATCAGAGCCCCACCTGGGACCCTTACTAAAAAAGTGCAGGTTTCTGGGCTCCTCCTGAGTCAGAATCTCTGAGATAAGAACCCCTGAATCTACATTTTAACAATCACCCCAGGGAATTCCCTCTGCAAGATAAAGCCCGGTGACTGTGCATTGCTTTGTATCAATAAAGATCTAGTGGCCCTGAAGTGTATCAGCCACAAAATACTTTCTTGTTGTTCCTCAACCTTGCTACCCCTTCACATCCCTGCTGCCTTCATTCACAGATGAGTACCTGCTCACTTCCTTCCGTGGAAAAGAAAAATCAGTAAGATGGGGTCTTGGTGTTGCCTCCAAGAGACCTGCCCACCTACCTGCACCCACCCACTCACCTGCTACCTGCTGGTACTCCTGAGGAAGCATTCTGCTTCTGCCAAAGCCCAGGCCTTCTCCCTGTGCTCTGGGTCCCATCCCTCTACCTTTCTCAGGAGCCCTGTGCCTCCAAGTGCCTCCTCTCTCTCTAGCTAGCATTACCTATCCCCTCTACTAGATCATTCCATTCACATATAGACATATTCTGGATATGTATATGCTAGCTTTTTAACTCCTTCTAACTTCATCCACATTTCTCAGCTCTGTGTACAGCATCACTTCCTGAAGGAACTGGCAGTCACTCTCCCTCCTCCCTCCCCAAGTGCAGTGGCTTCTGTCCTCACCACTCCATGGAGCTGGCTCTGCCTCTGTGTGGCTGAGTCCAATGCCCTCTCTGCTCTTATCTGACTTCTCGGCACCATTCAACTCAGCTCATTGCTTCCTTCCTCTTAGCAGCGTACTCCTCTTGCTTTTCATGGATCCACACTTCCCAGGTTCTTATCTCAGGTGTCCTTCCTACCCTCCAGGCTGTTCCTCAGTTTCTCTTGTTGTCACCTCCTCATCTGCCCACATCCAACCTCTAAATGTAGGAATGTCTCCAGAACATATACCCACATCCACTTCTCTTCTCTTTCTGTGCACCCTCTCTCTCTAGGTGATCTCAAATGCTTACTGAGGACTCCCTAATATTATCTCCAGATCCCATCCGCCCCTGGACTCCTAGATTGCCCCCCTTTTAATTTTGAATCAAGGTATAATTTATATATCATAAAATTCATCCACTTGAAATGTACACCTCAATAATTTTTAGTTAATATTCCAAGTTGTGCAGCTGTCACCTACAGTTCAATGTTAGAGCATTTCCATCGCATGAGAAAGATCCCTGGTGCCAATTCACAGCCTCTCTGTCTTCTCACCTCCAGCCCCTGGACACCATGAATCCACTAATCAACTCTCTGCCTCTACAGATCTGCTTTTTCTGGACATTTCTTACAAATGAAATCATGAAAGATGTGGCCTTTTGCATTTGGCTTCTTTCACTAAACCTAATGCTTTTGAAGTCCTTCCATACAGCATGATCTAGTACTTCATTCCTTTCATGGAGCAGGAGCAGACCTCTAGGCCATGCTGTCCAATGGAAATATAATGCAAGCCATAATGTCTAGTAGCCACATTACAAAAATTCAAAAGAAACAGGTGAGATTAATTTTAAAAATATATTGTATTTAATCTAACACATAAAAGCATTATCATTTCAATATAGATCAACATAAAAATAAGATATTTGTTTCCTTTGAGGGGGCACTAACTTTGAAATCTGGTGTTCACTTTACACATCTCAATTCAGACTAGCCACGCTTCAAGTGCTCAATAGCCATGTGGTAGTGGCCACCATATTGGACAGCACAGCTCTGGACTCTAGAACCCCATCCAGCAGTCACATGACGGGACTTTTTAAAAGAAAGAACCGAGCATTTATTTTCCCTATAGAAAACAATGCTGAATGGGGCTAGGGAGAGAAATAAGGGGAGGAAGAGAGTAACAGAGATCTGAAAATAGAACTTAGAACAAACCAGCACACAATTCCTTAATTCCTGATCAAAGCCACAAGCAGTCACAAGAGTGACTGAAGCTGGTTGAATTGGAGCCAGACCAAAGCAAGAGAATAGAAAAGTCAGGTAAAACAAACTCGATTGTGTGTCTGAAGTCTGGGGCAACTTCCTAACAGACACTAAGCCAAGGAGAATTTTCATGTGGACACAAGACCCTGAGTAGGAGCCAATGGCAATCCATGAAAGGCTGAGCCAGTGGCCTGCGCTGGCTGTGAAGGGGACCCAGGGGGAGTTTCCTGCTCCACCTCCTCCATGATTTCCCCGCAACCTTTGCACGTGCTATTCTCTCGGTCCCAACACTCTTTCCCCAGTTTTTCATGTGACTGATGCCTTCTCTTCTCAGCCTCAGCTTAACCAGCACCTCCCCTTTGAGGCCTCTCTGATCACCCAGCCTAAAGCAGGCCACCCCATTGCTGCCCCTCCCCCCAAACTGATCTCAGGCCAAATTTTCCATTCATGGCACTTATCACAGTTATAATTCTTTGTAGTTTGTTTACTGTTTGAGGTGTCTCTTCCCCACAAGGGCAGGAACCTTGCCTGTCTTGTATACATAGAGGATGGACAGATGAAGGGACAGACAGGGCATGGAGGGAAGGGATCAGAAGGGTAGGTCCTGTGGTGGAAGTCCAGCACACACTCAGGCAGCCTTTCCTCTGGCAAGGACTCTAATACACGCTCAGCTTTAGACCACACCCCAGCTCTCAAGAACCCCATCACCAGCATCTTTTGGAGTCTGTTGTCTCAACTTCTAACAAAGATCAGAAATAAAAAATGTTCTGCCCTTTACCTTCTGAGACCTGTTGAGATTAAAAAGAAATATTTTATACTCAGTGGCACGGTCATTTTCTAAAAGGTCAGACGGCCTGGTCCTGGTGGACACTGTGCTCAGTAATGCACGATTAAATCTTGGCCTGAAAGGTTATGTCCATTCCCTTTAATAGACGAAGCACCATTCATCCTTGAGGGGCTCTAGTAAATTGCAAAACCATCAGTGTCTTGTGTGTAAGCCCTGGAGATTACAGACTACCCAGAGCAATAAAAAGGCCAAAGATCTAAGACTCAGAGGTGATAAACTAAAATTTTTCTGGCCAATAAAACAACATAGCAATAACCAAAGGCATGTAAGGGTGGACGCTCTTGTTCCCAAGATGTGGCAGTGATATTGTTTATAACAAGAATGCCAATTTGTGGGGCACACATTGGAGCTTTTTATTTATGTGTCTGGAATTGATCGTGTTCAAAAATTCACTTCTAAGTGAAGGTGACCCAAAAGACTTTGTGTTTCCCCTAACGTAGGAGAACAGAATGCTGGCAGAGCATTCAACATCATACTTTATTTCATTTTTTAAAAAAGCACACAATTGTATTTTTTTTAGGCAAAGCATTCCATTTGGCCTCATATTTCTCTCCTAGTTTTCAAAATTTCCAGATTGCTCCTCCCTCCTGCAAAATAGCTCTCATGTGAAATAAGGCCATTGGTGCAGGTTTAACCCTCCTCTTGTCCCTCTATTAGAAGGGCTTCCTACTGAATGGAAGCCAATGCCCTCAGGTAAAGGTGAACTATCCGTTGATAGTTGGAAGAATGAAATTAGCCAAACTTCTCACCTTTTTGGCCTGCTTACTTCATGCCTCCCCTTGCCCAATGGGCAAGAACTTTATCGGTCTCAGTTGGTGCAAATTCTCCTGGTTGAAAATTCTCCCTTTCACCCAGTGTCCTAAACATCCACATACACCTTTATCATGCACTGAACAACAACAACAAAAAGATTTGGTCTCGGCTTCAGTTTTTTTTTTATTATTAATTCTGTAATTTATTAACTTTAGTTAATAATGTACCTATATTCATTAATTGTGACAAATATGCTGTACTAATGTAAGGTGTTAATAATAGGGGAAATTGGACATGGAGTACACGGGAACTCTGTACTTCCTTTGCAACTTTCCTGTAAATCTAAGACTAAGCTAAAACAAAAAAAATTTATTAAAATGTCCCCATCTCAATTATCGAAAGGAACATAGTGACTTCCTCACTGCTGGCTTACTAGAGAACAAGACAGTGGTGAGTCTTCTAGATGGCTATTTCTCAGCTGCCCTTATACTTCAGAAGCTACATTTTCCTGCATTTTCTTTCTTTCTTCTTTCTTTCTTGTTTCTTTCTTTCTTCCTTCCTTCCTTCCTTCCTTTCAATATATTGTATTGATTTCAGAGAGGAAGGGAAAGGGAGAGAGAAACATCAATGATGAGAATCATTGATTGGCTGCCTCCTGCACGCACCCCACTGGGGATCGAGCCCACCACCTGGGCAGGGAATCAAACTGTTGACCTCTTGGTTCCTGGGTGGATGCTCAACCTCTGAGCTACACCTGGCTGGGCTTCCTGCAGTTTCTTGTTGCTATTCAGCTCAACACTCAGAGGAAGGACTGGTAAATCAAATCTCAGAGCAAGGTTTGTCTAAGGGCTCAATAAACTTGCAAGACCAGTGAGGAAGAATCAGTTGTTTCTTCGTTTCCTCCCACCCCTCTACATGCTGCCCATCCTGACATTTCAGTATTGGGCCAGATGAGTGGTCATGAGGATTTTTCTTTTTTGGAGCTATTCCAAACAAAACTATTATTAGTAGTATTTCATGAAGGCCATTCAGGTTGCATCTGAGATCACTCATGGGGGAGCTAGAGAGAAGCACTTTCTCATCTGGGATCTTATTTTTTCAAAGAATATCTAGTTTTCTAAATTTAAGGCATCTGATCTTGAAATTAAAGTTAAGTTGCCACCAACTCACATGTCACACACTCAGCAATCTCCTCTCTAGAACTTTCTGCCTCTTTTACACCATTCCTGCTGTGGTGTTTCCCACACTCCCCTGGCCCAGTACTGAAATGTCGGGGTGAGCAGCATGTAGAGGGGTGAGAGGAAACGAAGAAACAACTGATTCTTCTTCACCCTTTCCTCTCAGTCAGTGAGTTTTGACAAATATATACACCCATTTGTAACCACCACCCAAATCAGGATACAGGACATTTCCATCCTTGCCCTTTCCCTCCCCCCACTCAAAGTTCCCCAGCCCTCACCAGCTGGAACCCACTGAGCTAATCTATGGGGATAGAAATCAAAGCAGTGGTTGCTTGGGGAATGACTGCAAAGAGGCACAAGAGACCTTTTGGGGTGATGGAGATGATCTTCATCTTGATGTGAGTGGCTATATCTATCAACACTGATTTCTATACATAAAATGGGTGCATCTTGTTGTATATATGTTACATATCAATAAACTTAATTGAAAAATTTCCATTGGTGTTAAAGCCCTGGTTATTCTTTCAACCCCTACCTATTCACCTTCCTTGAAGCATTTCCAGTTCTCCTGGGCCCATGGTGATCCCTTCCTCTCCTGTCTCACTGCCCTAAGAATCCATGCTGTCCATTTGGCAATTCATCTAGTCTTTCTGTGTGACAATTTTATTGTTATTTAGCTTTTTATGGATTCGTGATTTGTCTCCCAGCCAGATTATAAATACCTTGGGGCTGGGAAACTCATTCCCTCTAAAGCATGGGGGTCACAACTGCTGGAGGCCCAGCAGCCCCCTTGCTAGCTGCTGAGAGGACAGTGTAAGGGAGGTCTTGGTGGCCAGAGCACAGACACTGGGATGTGCACCCACAAGGAGAAAAGAATGACCTAGTAAAGGGCACGGACATGCTGTGGATGGCAAACACCCAATGAGCCAATGAGAGCCAGCCCTGTGCCCTAGCACAGCTTATTTTGTAATGCTTTTCCTGCTTCCCCCCAAATCCTGGTGACCTCTAGGCCTGCTTCAAGGTGTTTCAGGATGTACTGGCCTCATCACCTTGGAAATTCCCTTCATCTCTCTCGTGTTGGCTCCCTATTTCCTGGAGTCTACATTCTTTCCTTTTGGTGAAGCACACCCTTCTACCAACAGCCCTCTCCAAACAGAACACAGAGTATGTCTGAGTGTGGGGCTGATGGTGCTCCAGGCAGGGCCCAGCAGCTTCAGAGACCCCAGTCAGCTCCTCCCCTATAGCTGACTCTCACATCAGGTTCCAGGCCCACCAGAACTTGCTGTAAAACATCCTTGACCATTGGGTCCTAATTGATGTGACCTTTCCATTCAACAATCATTCAGTGACTATTAACTGAGAGCCAACTATGAGCCAGGCACTCTTTTGGGCCCTGAGGATAAAGTGGTGGACAAAATAAGCATGCAAGTCCCTACTTTGATTTGAGATGTGATATTGTTGAAGTGGGGTGGGGCATGACCAAAGATAATAAGCAAGTGAACAAATAATGAATAGGGTGATTTCACATGATGATGAGTAGGATGAAGAAAATCAAACAGAATGTTGGGACAGAGGTGGTGATTCCTTGAGGTCAGGCAGCAAGGAGAGCCTCACTGAGGATGTGATATCTGTGTTATCAACTGACAGATACGGAGTCATCCATACTGAGATCTGGAGTAAGGGCATTCTAGGCAGGGGAAGAGCATATGCAAAGGCCCTGGGGTAGAAAAAAGCTCAATGAGTTTTGAGCAGTGCTGAGTGTCAGGAGCACAGTAAGGAAGTAGAGAATGGCAGATGAGGTCAGGGAGGTAGGCAGAGGTCAAATGACATAAGGCCTCATATGTTATGAGAGTCTTTGGGATTTTACTCTAACTGTCATTGGAAACCTTTGGGTAGTTTTAAGCCTAGTCCTTGGGCCCCTCAAGGACAAAAATGTGCCTTACACATATGGATTTTTCTTTTTTGGACCTAGAATCCTGGACATTCTAATAGTTCCTGGCAGAGAGTATCTGCTGAAAAGCATGAATAAAGACTCCCATGTTTCTGTATTCTCACCCCAACTCCCTACTGGTGGGCCCTTTATCACTTTGCCTTAGACCCTCCACATAACCTGAATTAAAACGCGTGTTTTCTCCCAATTTCCGCAGCCAGACTGGACCCCTCTCAGCATTTGTAACAAGGCTATAGATTATAAACTGTAGCAGCCTACCCAGTCCTGGGAGGTGGCACCAGTACCAGGCCTCATTCTGCCAAGTGCCCTGTGTCTCAAGCTAAAACAGCTCAAGGGGCCACAACAGGACCCAGTTGGGAAGGCAGCCCCTCCTCACAGGCCTCCACCACCTGACTCACCTTCACCCAGGGTCTGCTTGAGTAAGTCGTGCTTGGCCTGCAGCTTAGTGATGAGGTTACTGCCGTTCACATATTCTTTAAATTTCTGTAAGACACAAGGCACAAGGACATTACAGATCGCAGGGGCCAAGTCTCCCATCTCTGCTCTGGAATGGACCTCTGGGGCAGGGAGGTCAAAGGGAGAGCACGTCACCCTAAGGACCCCAGTATGGGGAAAGGGAGCCTCTGCGGCTGCTCCTTTGCTCTTCCCCATCAGACCCCCAGCTCTGCCGAGCGGCTGCCCAGTCCCATGACTGCAGGCATTTCAGGTCAGTTCTGGGACCACAGAGAAAGCTCAGGGGAATGGGAGCAGTGAAAGGCGCTGTTGTCAGGTGAGGACTGTGGGAGCGTTGAGTATAGGTCTCCACTGTGTTTCTGGGCCAAGAGCAACAAAGACTGAACCATCCCTGGGGCACACGGCTGAGCGAGAGTGCCCTATCGGACCTTCTCAGAGAGGAGCTCGGGACAGGTCTTTCTTCATCTGACCCCGCTCTGGAGGAGGAAGGGCTCTGCAGGCCCCAGAGATAGTCCTAGCAGAATAACCTCAACTGCACTGGGGAATCTATTTTCTTCTTTTTGCAGATGAGACGGGTAAGGCTAGCACAGAGAAGTGATGTGCCCAAGCCTCCTGGGACCTCCAGGCTGCCTCTAGCTCAGGAGCCAAGCACAATGCACTCTGAGCAATGGGGAGGGCCGGGGCCACCCAGAATAGAAATGCACCTACCTGCCCCAAGTTCAGCAGGCCTCAGCCACACCTCCATGCAGGTACCAGCTTTCCTGGGCTCCCCCACCCAGTATCTCATCATGCAAACACAGGGCTGGAGCCCTCTCTGCTAGGGCATGTCTTTGCTGGACCATGAGCCACTGTAGGTGTGGTCCTTGCCCAATTCAGTAACTACTAAATGCCTGGTATATAGTAGGTGCTGAAAGATGGAGCTAAATCCCTGACTTGATGAAGTTGGCACAGCAGGGTGAGGAGAGAAACAATAAGCTAACCAAAAAAACACAGATAGTGAAGAAAGCTATGAATGAAAATAAGGCAGGAATGGAGGATTGGAATTTGGGCCAGACTTGGCCGCAAAGCTGACATGTGAGTCAAGGCCTGAAGGAGGTAAGGAAAGGGTCATGTAGGTACATCGGGGAAGGAGAGTTCTAAGCAGACAGAATGGCAACTGCAAAAGCCCTGAGTCTGAAAGTACAAGTATGCCTGTGATTGCCCAAAATCTGCCAGCTAGTTTCTAACAAGGAAATCCATTCTATTGCCCCAACTAGAAGGTTAGAAAGGGGTGCAGAGGAGCAAAGAAATGAGCTGTGGAGGCTCAGGATACCCCCATGTGACCTGTAAAGGAGCTTCTGGAACACCACCATCTTCCTGTGAACAGTTGTAAGGGGCAAGGCCATGGGTAGGGGTTGACATGTGCATAGGTAAGATTGGGGTCACCTCACACTGTCCCCACCTCAGTAGGTTTCTGCACCTGCTGGGCTGGTGGAAGGCTGTGGTGTCCCCTCACCTTGGCCATGTCCTTCTTAGCTCCTAGGACTTGTCCCTTGGTCCTTCAGAGTCATTTCCCTGTTATATCTATAGAGCACTTGACAGTGTCAAATACATCCATTCAGTTCTCACCACAATCTTGGATGGCAAATGGCTGGAGCATTGTCATTTCTATTCTACCCAGGAGGAGACTGGAGCTCAGAGCTGTAGCTAGTCAGTGTATGACCTTGGGAAGATTATTGAATATTTCTGGCTCCATGGCCCCCTCAGGGTAAAATGAGAGTAGACTCACAGTTATCTCCAAGTGTGGCACAAGGACCATGGCTTCCTACTGGCTGGAGAGAGGGTCAAAATGCAGATTCCTGCTTGGGAATACTGAGAGTCTAACCCCTCATTTTACACCAAGGAGGACACCACAGAGGCCCAGGAATGTTCTCCTTTCCAGGGTCCCACCCTGGGGGAAGGTGGTAGTCTAGGAAACTAGGTTTTGAACAAGTTTTTCCTATTATTCAAATGCACATTTCAGTTTCATAACTGCTCACCTAGAGGCTTTCTCTGAATGCTTCTGTTAGCAATGCCCCCTAATTCTATCCTGAGTTTAAGAATTCACCATAAAATGCACAGCTGAGGTATAAGTAGGTGTTTTCTCTACTATGCTTCTCTGCCCCTGGTAGTTGAAGCTTTAGTCACAAACATGTAATTTAAGTGGGTTAGTCACTTACACCCTGGGGTTCTGGGGCCTGTGGGCTCTGCCCACTTCTTCAAGCTTGTGTGACCCACGAAGGAAAGGGTGCCATAAAATTGTACTTATGTCTTCATTAAAACGAATATTGTGCCCTTGATAATACTCCAAATAATGTCACAACATCAAGTCATGAGGTCTACTAGCCAACGAGGATGACAAATCAACATTAACATTGATGACCCTTAATGATGGATGTTGGTGAATTCCATCTTTTAATTTCAAGCAGGCTGGACCCCCTTTTCTGCATCTGCCACCCAAATTGCTTCCCTTCTGCTGCCAAAGTGAATTAGTACTCATATCCATTCCTCACTTATCTTTGTAACCAATAAATTTCCTCTGCAAACATAGGTGGTCCCCAGTGGAAGTGGTGAACCCCAAAGACTGACATCGGCAGATTCACTAAGACTAGCTATGAATTATTTTTTGAGAACAACAAAGTTGAAGAGTGTTGGTCGAGGAGATGGGTTTTTGACAAGGGATCTGACAAGGCCTGACACAAGGTGAATGCTAGAATTGGGTGGATTTATGACTGGTTAAATGACCACAATCTAAAGATGCTGATTAGGAGGTCAAAATTTGCCTAGTGGCCTGTTTTGAATGACTCTATCTTTGGCCTTGCCCCTGAAATATCCTTTTTTTTTTATTTTATTGACAAACACTAAGGTTTGGAAGCCACATTCACTGAGTTTGCATACTACACAAGGTCTGAAGAGAAAGTATATTTGGTGAAAAACTGGATCAGGATCTTGTCAGTATGCACTGAATCCACGAAGAAGATCTCTAACTGGTGATAAACATAAGACCTACCCAAGACGTCACCTACTTATCCTTCAGGAGGAGGACAACCTGGTTTAATGTTGGTGCAAGGGAATAGAGATTTACAGTAATTGATATTAACTTAGCTATTTTTAAAAAGGAATATGATTTTAGGACACATGAAAAGGAGCTTAGCACCTACTGTGGAAGGAGGTGAGAGTTTAGTTCTAGCCTGTGCTGGTCAGACCACACTGCTGGTAGTCTCACTTTGGCTTTTTTTTTTTTTTTTTAAATAAATTTCATTGATTTTTACAGACAGGAAGGGAGAAGGATAGAAAGTTAGAAACATCGATGAGAGAGAAACATCGATCAGCTGCCTCCTGCACACCCCCTACTGGTACAGTGATTAGCCCATAACCAAGGTACATGACCTTGACTGGAATTGAACCTGGGACCCTTCAGTCCACAGGCCGACACCCTATCCACTGAGCCAAAACCAGCTAGAGCTGGGATTCTCACTTTGAAAGAGGCTTTGACAAATGGAACGTGTCCAGAAGAGAGTCACTAGGATACCGAGGCCTCTCAAAGGGAAAGTTTATGAGGCAGGACTGAAAGAACCAGATGTATCTAACCTGGAAATGAAAACCCAGCTCCCTGTGACCACGCTGAAGACTGTCCTGTAGAATTTGCTGCTCTATGGATAACCCCAGAGAAGAGAATTGAGATCAATGACCAGAAATCCCAGTGAGTCAGGTTTTTTAATAAAACAGAGATAATAGAAAACATTATATCTATAGCCAACCACAGGCCAAACAAAAAGGCTGCTAGAGGAGGAGGGAGTTTTTCACCTTGGGCTGTTCAAGCAGAGCTGGATGACTTTTTGAAGAGATATGGTTGAATGGGATAAAGCATTAGATGGAGGATTTAAGGTCCCTCATGGCCAAGTTGAATGTTAGCCATCTGGATTTTTACATGAAAGCCTGGCAACTCACCACCAATTTGCAGGGTCACGCAGGGCATTGTTTTCAAAGCCTGCACCCCAATTTATGACAACACAGCATGACAACCATCCACTAAACTTCAAGGTTGTTACATGGGGCTTGCACTTGGCTCCATTACCATTTTCCTCTCACCCTACTGAACACTTTTTTTTTTTTCTAGAACAAGAAAGTTGCAATAACCATCAATTCAGGATCAATACCGATACTATCACTGGTGATTCAATTTCTGCATTTTACAAAGCCAAGCCAGGCAACTTAATTTGGGAAGCGCGTTGGAAGACCTGAGGGTCTAACTGACCCACGTGGCTTCACTGGCTCCCACTAGCTTGGGCTGCTCTTCAGAAGTCAGTGCCAGCGGGTAAGCAGATAGCAGGTTCTGGGTCCACTTACTGTAAAATAAAACATTTCTGTCTCCTGCTGGTTGGCTCTCCTTTTGGCGATGTTGATCTTGCTCATGTAGGTCTCAGAGGCAGCCGACTTTACGGACTCTGTGGACCGACTGTGTTGGAAGGCATCAGAGACATCAAAGTCCTCCACGGTCAGCATGTCCTGTAAGGTCTGCATGGTGGCATCCAGGGTTTTTCTCACCTGGGAAAGCAAGTCGACAGAAAACTTTTAGCCTCAGAATGCCTTTGACACCTCAAAGTCCTTTTCCTAACCATTACTTTCTTTCTTCCACACAAAGTCTCTAGGAGGCAGGCAGGACAAAGATGATCATTCCCATTATATTGATGTGCAAAGTAAGGCCAGTTAGCTGGCTGGGGTGAGCACCCAGGTTGACCAATCTTAAGTCATTTTATTAGATTGCTTCAGCCAGAGAGAGCCTTGGAGAATATTGTGATGAATAAGGAACTCGGGTTTCTTGGTTTGTTTCTCTTTACCTGGTTATAGTTTAGCCCCAAACTATATGGGAGGCATGCCCCTTGAGGAAGGACAACACTAGAAACACTCTTGGTTCTCTTCAGGATGGGGGCAAAGACTGGATAAGATGAGCGGCCATCCTCCATGAATGAACTCTCCAGCTATCTGCCACCTGAGTCCTATCAAAACCTTCACAGCAAAGAGAACTTGGAGGAAGAGAGATGCTGAGACACCACAGTCTAGTCATTTCTCCAGAATCCTGATTTCTGCCTTGGGATAGAGTGGGACCCCTGGAAGGCTACACACACAAGGCCCATGAGCCCTCATCTCTCTATACCCCATCACTGATTTGAGCTTAAACGGCAAACCCTATAATTTGATGGAGTGTCATTCCAAAAACACTCACAGGAGAAATTGTACCTACGTTCACCGCTAAATTACTGTTGCTCAAAGTCTCTTGTCACTCAGGTCTCAACTTAAATGTCACCTCCTGGTGACATCAGGCTCCCTGACTACAATTTTTAACTTAATGCCTAATAATCTGCATACTCATTATTTATTAGTTTGTTTTCTTTTGTATTTTGATTACTATCTCTCTTTTCTCAGTAGAATATAATCTCTGTGAGAGGAGGTACTATGTTGTCTTGTTTACTCACTTTACTCTTCATTTTAGCACAATGTTTAGCACATAATATATGCCTAAGAAATACTTGAATGAGTATTCACTGAATAAAAACTTGTTGAATGGATACATTAACAACCCAGTTCTTTCTAATACAGCCTGACAGAAGCTCAGGTTCCAAATCAAGAATTCCATGACCATGAACAGCCTCTACAGAGAAATACTCGCTTCATTCTTTCTCTGGCCCTAATTTCCAACTTAAATTCCATGAACATTATTATCCTTACTCTGTTCCATGTAAACACTTTAAAATGCTTCGGGGAAAGATGTAGGCAGGAGTAAATAAAGAAAACACTCTGTTCATCTCCTCAGGTTTGAAAAATATATATATAATTTGTCTCCACAAAACCTCCCCCAGGGACTGCTTTGATTCAGACTGAGTGACAGTCTGTCTCACATTCATGTTCATCCTACTTCTGTCCTTTATGAAGACAGAGTGAACCACCCTCTTTGCCAGGGCAGCCCTCTTGAGATATGAAGACAGGACCCTGGCTCCCATCGCCTGCTATGAATGCACTTCTCAATAAAAAACCTGCCCACGATATCTAGTGACACTCCCCACATCCTGGTGTCCACCAGTTGGTTGACACCCTCCCTGCGTAGAGGCATCCAGGCTGGAATAGAATTTTTCCCACCTAGCCTTATCAGTCCACATCAGATGGAACCACTACAGGTGGGCTTTCCATTTGTATCCTCCCAGTGGTAATCCTGTGCCACCAGCTGCATGGGAGGTATGTTGTCCATAGTAAGATTGAAGTTCCTTGGGATCAGAATCCATGACACATTTAGTGTGCCTGGGGTTGTTTATTTAATTGTATACATTAAAATACCTATTATTATTTCTGATGATAAAAATAACATAAATAACATTATAGAAAACAGAGAAAAGCACAAAAAAGAAAACAGAAGTCACCTATAATCCACAACCCAAACATAACTACTATTTATATTTGGAAGTATTTCCTTCCAGTCTTTTTTCTGTGCCTGTGAATACACACAAATATATATGCACACACTCTAGTCTACCTGAGTTATGATAATACTGAACATAAAATTTTACTTTCTCTTTGTGTTTCTTTAACTCAGCATCTTTGAGCATTCCCCCTGAAAGATTCTTGGTGTGCATGATTTTAATGGTTGTGTAAAAGTCCATCTTACAGAAGAACCCTAATTTCTTATGTATTCTTTGGTGAATATGGACTCTCCAGGACAAGTTAGGCCTTTGTAAGGAAATCCCTTATAGGGCAGAGGGGATCACTCACCTCCTCATTCTCTATCTTGAGAGTGGCCAGTCTGGACTGCAGCTGGTGGTACCGCATGAGCAATTCTGTCTGGACTGGCTGCTGAGCGCTGACTTGGCACACCTGTAGGAATAACAGCCCCCACCTGCGGTCACCCAGTGTCCTCATCAGCTGTGTGGAGTTTGGGCAGGAGCAACCTCTATATATAAAAGGCTAATATGCTAAGTGTCTGACCATCAACCGGTCGCTATGACATGCACTGACCACCTGGGGGCAGAAGCTCAATTCAGGAGCTGCAGTGATGCACACTGGCCATTTACAAATTGACCTGGTGCTGACAAAGCAACACTCGGCTTCCCCCAAGTGGGACACAGGCCCCACCACCACCCTGGAGCAATAGCCCACCAAGTCACAGCCGATGCTGCTGAGATCCCATGGCACAAAACGTGGCCCACTGTCCAGCCCAACCTGGAAAAGGTCTCTGTGGGCACTGGGTAATGATGTCACATAGCAACACCCAGTTTCCTCTCCCTAGTGACAACTAGCCTCCTTGCAGTTTCTTCAGCCCAGGAACATGACTTGCTTTATAGCCAGGTGGAAACATTTCACACTTTAACCAAATGTCTGTGAAGCATTTCCCCGTGCTTCGTCTCATTTGATCCTCACAGAAGTCCTGGAGTAAGTAGATAGGAGACTTGGTAGAATCCTGTTTTCTTTTCATTAGCCAGGAAATGGAGATTTAGAAAGTTTAGAAACTTGACCTGACTGAAAAGAAGGGATGGTGGACCTTAAAAATGACTTCAGGTTTTCTCACTGCACAGAATATAGTCAAACACTGCTGCAGTTAAATATTTTACCCTGTATTCTTCCTGAATGATCTACAATAATAATCAGCTTCATATTGATATTTACTGCTGTGTTCTGACAATTACCTGAAAGAGAAGTTGGGGTGCTTCACTGGGCTGGAAAAAGTTTAGCTACATCAGAAAGCAGGTCTAATTAAGCAAGTTTATTCTATATCTATAAAAGGCTAAGTTGATTCTTGCATGTGCGATACATAAAAGCTCTCGCTGGTGCCAATCACATGCGTGTTTCGATCTGTCATTGTTGTTAATTTGGTTGACACTTCTACTATAGAGAAAGGGCGAATAGTGATATTAAAATATTTCTTCTAATTAATTTTTATTTCAATGTGCATGAATCTGTGCACCGGGCCACTAGTCACTAATATCCCTATCAGATGCTGAGGAAACAGGTGTAGAGAGCTTAAATGACTTGCCATAGGTAACACCACCTATAGCTAATAACACCTGATGGGAACCAGGGGCCACCCTCTCTAATTGTAAGGTGTGGCCTCTCAGTTATGGTCTTCTACACTGTGCCCTCTTGAGGGTTTATTAAGCTCTGACATAACTAATCTCATAAAGTGAGACTAGTTAATTTCCAGGCAGGATATTATGGTAAGAAAGCAGCCACTAAGAGAAGCCAACGGAAAGAACAATGAATGGGGAACAATGAGCCAGGTGCTCCTATTTCTCAGCAGGAAAATGCTTCAGAGAGGCAACTGTGAGGTGATCACCTCTCACAGACCATCTTCCCCAGCAGGTAGATTGGGTGAGAAATGGAGGAGAGAAAATGTGAAGAGAAATATTGTTTTCCCTACATCCATTCCACCCGGGGCTCTGTCACCACCTGCAGTCTGAGCTACCTGGGGTGACTCAGCTGGCTCTGTTTTTACTAGTTATTTACCACTAACTAGGCAACCCAAACTTTGCAGTCATCAGTAGTAACCATGAGGTCAGAACTTTCAAGGCCAGATAAAAGGGTTGGACATGAGGGATGGGGCAGGTGTTGCAGAAAGCCCTACACAGGACTCTCCTTTGCAAATGAAGAAAGTGAGTAGAGCCACCTGGAGGGTCCAGCAAATGCTCTCTGCTAAGGAGCTTCCTTGTCCCTTCCCACCAAGCAAGTTTAGTGGATGGCCCAGCTGAGCTCTCACAAGATCCAGAGGCTGGTGGGGTCTTGTGCACCATTGGTCTGGGTCCCCCAAACTCCCATGTGCATGGGTGGATATGTCTAGGTTAGGGGTGTCGAACTCAATCAGAGAAGGGGCCAAAATCTAAAATCCAGCCTAAATCGCGGGCCGAATGGTTTACTGAACAGTCATAAACTGACAATGTCATAAACTGACAGCAGAGTGCAGTGATGACAGCGCGGTGCGGGCCACATTGCAAGGCCTGGTGGGCTGGATTTGGCCCGCGGGCCTTGTGTTTGACACATGTGGTCTAGGTGGAGGGACAGGGACCACTAGGATAAAGTTCTGTGCACATATCCCTGAGGTAGAGATAATGGAGATGGGGAGACAGATATGATGTCTGGTGGCTATTCTCTTCAGTTCCAAGACTAAGGCCTGAGCCCCAGAGAGAAGGGGGAACTATTTGCGTAAAGGATTTTGTGAAACTTGGGTAACTAGAGTGCTTCTTTGGGGCCAGTGGCCAGTACCTTATCTTCCTTCCCACCCCAGAATACAGTAAGAATCCAAGCAGCACCAGCACTGAAGGAAACTCAGTTGGTGAGTTTATATCTCCTGTAGTGGAGGGCAGGCAGTGCTCTCAAGAGGACATTCGCCAGAGAAGCTGTGATGAGGCCCAGCCTCCAGTGATCAAAGGGAAGAATGTATGCAGGTATACGACTCTCTTTAGCTATCCTAGAGTAACTGGGGGTGAGGGGGGCAGATTTTAAGGAGCACTAAGGTTCTGCAATTCTGTGGGTGGAGAACTTGAGCCAGTAAGGTTAAGGTATTAGTGGTAAACTCCTTGTCTGGGAAAGCCCTTGAACTAAGAACTTGGCCTCAGGCCTCTGAGACAAGCATGCTGCATGTGGATTGGGGGCTGCATGTAGATTGGGGAGATTGGGGCTCCCACCAATGTTCTGGGAGCACGTGAGGGAACAGACAGAAGCAGTCTCAAGCATGGGCTCCTGGGAGGAACCTACCTCATCCCCCATGTGGGGCTGGAACTCAAACTTGAGTGGAGGACAGAAGACCTGGTTGTACATGTCCATGACCGTGTGCTTGTCACTTCTGGAATCCAGGTTGTCCACTGCATTCTCAATAACATCCAGCCCCTCGTGGCGAGAGGTCTCCAGGTTGTACTCGGCTGAGAGGTAAGTCCGGAAGGTGCGGGCCAGGCTGGCATGAAAGCCCAAATCACAGCACTTGGAGACAGGCACACAACAGAAGGGTGCAGGTGAGGGCTGTGATGTGAATGTGGGAACCACAAGTATTTTCTGTCCCATCATGATGACCTTTCATTCCATAGTCAAAATCTTTCACCCTGGGGGCCCTTGTGCATTTTGGAACCCTACCACACAAATCACATTAAACCCTTCAAGGGAGACTTGGGGATTGCAATTTGGGCAACAGCAGAACTTCCCTCACCTTCCCAAATTCACTACATTCTTTCTCATCTCCAGGCCTTCTCACAGGCATTCCCTCTGCCAGGCACACTCTTCCTCTCTCCTCCTGCCTAAACATCCTTCCTTCAGGTTTCAGTTTAGAGGTTACTTCCTCCAGGAAGTCTTCCTTGATGTTCTCTTCACTCAGAGTTTACATCTGATGTCCCTCTCTCCAGTTCCCTCATTGTGACACCTGCCCCGTGGCATTGTGATTGCCTGTTAATGTATCAGGGTTATACAGGGTAAGCTTCCTGAGGGCAGAGCCACTGGATTTTGTCTACTGTAGCACCTCAAGACCTAGAAAGAGCAGCTGCTCAATAAACACGAGAAGCAGTCCCAGTTCCGACATAGGTGACACCTGGGGGTGCTGAACATGTCTGTACCATCCTAGGAAATCCCTAGGGCATGAACTGTGGACAACCACTTCTGTATCCCCAAACCCAGCCAAGGGCCTGGGCTAGAAGAGGGTACTTGGCAAGTGCATGCTGAATATGCCTGCCAGACCCAACTCTGTAGGGGCTGCAACAGGCCCACTCCCACCCACAGAAGTAGAAACCCATTTCCCAGACCCCACATGCCCACCACCCTTCCCCTCCACCCTGGACCATCAGCAAAGGACAGGGGCCAGCCCCTCCTTCAGCTGATGATCTGCACCAGCCCGGTGTAGGGCCCTTCCAGTCCCAGATGCCAGGTGCTCACGTCTATCAGGTCGGAGACATCGTGGATGTAGTATTTGCTTATAGCTGCGTTGGTGGCAGCCAGATTCAGCAAGTAGTCATTCCGGGCCTTCGTGCACTTCAGCTTGTTCTCAGAATACTTTGCCTGCCTCTGGAAGAAGAAAAGAGTAGGTGTGAGAGCTGAGCCACTAATGGCAGGGATTTAGGTTTTTTGTTTGTTTGTTTGTGTGTGTTTTTTGTTAATCCTCACCCAAAGATATTTTTTTCCCATTGATTTTTAGAGAGAATAGTAAGGAGGGAAAGAGGTGAAGAGAAAAAGAAACATCGATGTGAGAGAGAAACATAAGCTGGCTGCCTCCCACACATGACCAGGTTGGAGATCAGACCTGCAACCCAGGTATGTACCCTCGTCTGGGAATCAAACCCATGACCCTTGGGTGCACGGACTGGTGCCCTCACCACTGATTCACAGAGGCCAGGGCTGGGGTTTTCTTAATGGTCACTCCATGATTAAATGCACTGTACCCCTCTGGCATACCTTACTCTATATGCCAGCTGAGTAAGATTTGGGCTCTGTACTCAAAAAGCTCACCTTCCATTGCCCACATGTAGCCAATGACAACACTATTCAATAAGCAGCTGCCTGTTACTGGCCTCTACCAGAGCTTATTTTTTAAAAAAAAATATATATATATATTATTGATTTTTTACAGAGAGGAAGAGAGAGGGATCGAGAATTAGAAACATGGATGAGAGAGAATCATCGATCAGCTGCCTCTTGCACACCCCCTTCTGGGGAATGTGCCCACAACCAAGGTACATTCCCTTGACCGGAATCGAACTTGGGACCTTTCAGTCCGCAGGCCGATGCTCTATCCACTGAGCCAAACCGGTTTGGCCTACCAGAGCTTATTAATAAGACTTCCTGAGGCCTACTCACCAGCACCCAATGGCTGTCCAAAGTATTGTGATGGCCCCTTGTGATCTCCCAAGCCCCTCTTTCTCTAAGCTCTCCCTCATTGCCAGCTCTCTCTGCCCATCCTTTAAAAGGCCAACTTCATTCATGCTTCTATTCCAACTGATTGTTCTTCCTGCCTGGCAGGCCATCCTTCCAAGTCTCTGTGTGATCTGGTACTTCATGTCATGTCCTTCAGGTCCTTACCCAAGGTCTACGCTGTTCATTTTGTGGGACTGACAAAATGGTCAGATCAGACACTGATGGCAGCCTTGTTTAAAATGTTGCCAGCATCTCCACCATACCTCCCTCCACCCTCTATCCCTTTGCCCTTTTCAATTTTTCTCGTTTATTTAATCTTTTTTTTATTTTTAAGACTTTATGTCAGTTTTTAGGTCTATAGAAAAATTAAGAAGATGGTGCAGAGACTTCTGATGTGCCCCCGCCCCACATACATACAACCTCATCCATTACCAACAACCCCAGAATAGTACATTCACTAACTATTACCCAGAGTCCACAATTTACCCTGGGCTTCCCTCTCAGCATTTTCTATGGGTTTGGACACCATTAGAGTAGCACACAGACTAGTTTCCCTGCCCTAAAAACCTGCTGTGCTCTGCCTTTTCATCCTTCCCTCCCTAAAACCTCTGGCAACTCTTATCTTTTCACTGTCTCCATCATTTCACCTTTTCCACAATGTCATATGGTTGGAATCATACAGTATGTATTGTTTTCAAATTGGCTTCTTTCACTTACATCATAAGTGCTTTAAGGTTCCTCCATGTATTTTCATGGCTTGCTAGCTCATTTCTTCTTTCTTTTTTTTTTAAAATATATTTTATTGATTTTGTACAGAGAGGAAGGGAGAGAGATAGAGAGTTAGAAACATCGATGAGAGAGAAACATCGATCAGCTGCCTCTTGCACACCCCCTACTGGGGATATGCCCGCAACCAAGGTACATGCCCTTAACCAGAATCGAACCCGGGACCTTTCAGTCCCCAAGCCGACGCTCTATCCATTGAGCCAAACCGGATTCGGCTCATTTCTTTTTGGATCTTGTACATTTAGTCAATATTCCATAGTCTGGATTTACCACAATTTATCCATTCACTTACTCAAGGACATCTTGATTTCTCTGTTTTTCTTCAAAAGCACTTCTTACTGCCCAAAATTATATTTTTTACTTCTTTGCGTTCTTGCTGATTTTCAGTGACCCCCACTAGAAAGTAGACCCTGTGAAATCAGGGACCCACTCTGCCTTGCTCGGCTCTGGACCTGTAACACCCAGACCAGTCCCTGCACAGGGCAGTCAGTCATTCAGTGGTTTTCATGGGCTGTCTGGGTGTGAGAGGAGGAGAGGCAGAGCAGGCAACCCAGGGGCAGTGTTGGCGAGGAGTCCACCTGTCTCCCTGGGGAGCTGCTCCTGTTCTGGGCAGCTGCAGGAAGGAGCAGAGGTCATGGGTTGGAGAGCTGTCCCCTTACTCCTTTCAGACTAATGAGTCCCACTGCTGGGTAAAAAACAAACAAACAAACAAACAAAACAAAACAAAACAAAACAAAAAACAGCTCTCCCTAGAGTTTCCTCCTTCATTTAGACACCCTTAAATCTTCCTTATTCCAGACTGATTCTAGCTTTTTAGTAGAGGTGTCCCCAGAGATCCCCTCTGACCTTTCTTTCTCCAGGGACCACTTATTCTGGGAATTTAAAAAAAAAAAACATACTTCAGGTAATTACTTCCTATACCAACCATGCATCCAACCCTCACCAGAGAGTTTTGATAACCCTGACCAGTTTGCAGGGGACTACTCTGACGCTGAGACCATTTTTAGCCCTTTATGGACTCATAAAAGTTTGTACCTGGGAGGGTAGTAAAGGTATCTTAGTTTAAGTCACCCATTCTATAAGTGAAGAGATAACTGAAGGGGAGAAGTAGCTTTTCCCAGGGCCAAATGGCTAATTTACATACAACTCTGAACAAAAGATTGTCTCTACTTCTGTAGGTGGGAGTGGGCCTGTGCAGCCCCTACAGAGTTGGGTTGGGCAGTCATATTCAGCATGCACTTGCCAACTCCCAGCGAGTATTCTCTCTACCCCTTTAAATATCCCTCCATGTTGTTCTGTAATTCCCTGCCTGATTGTCTTTTTTAAAATATATATATTTCAGAAAGGAAGGGAAAGGGAGAGAGTGTTTGAAACATCAATGATGAGAGAGAATCATTGATTGGCTGCCTCCTATATGCCCCTAAATGGGGATCAAGCCCACAATCCAGGAATCCTGATCAAGCCTGATCAGGAATCAAACTGTGACCTCCTGTTTCATAGGTCGATGCTTGACCACTGAGCCACACCGGTTGTGCTAAATACTTTTTTGTTTAGTATATTCACAGAGTTATATAATCATCACTATTATCTAAATTTAGAATATTTTCATCATCCCAAAAAGAAATCCTGTACCCATTAGCAGTCACTCCTTATTCTCCTCTGCCCCAGTCCCTGGTAACCACTAATTTACTTCCTATCTCTATGGATTTGTCTCTTCTGGACATTTTATATAAATAGAATCCTACATGTATGGCCTCTTGTGATTGGCTTATTTTACTGTTTCCAAAATTTATCTATGCTGTAGCATGAATCAATACTTCATTCCTTTTATGACTAAACTAGAGGCCTAATGCCTAAAAATTCATGCACTGAAGGGGGGTCCCTCAACCAGGCCTGCTCCCTCTCACAGTGCGGGAGTCTTCAGGGGTGGGAGGCAACCTGGTGATCAGGGGAAGGCGATGCCCCTTTCACACCTCTGCTGGCAGTGCAAGCCTCGGCCGTCCCTGGTTACCTGAGCCTTGGGTGGCCCTGGGTGGCTGGGCAGCTGCCATCTGAGGCTTGCCTGTGCCTCGAGCCAGTTCTGAGTGGCTGGGGGGCTGGAGGGGCTGGGGGACTCTGGAGGCAGACACCCAGCTTTGCTGAGTGCCTGCCGCCCTGGCAGGGCTGAGGGGACTGGGCACCGCCATCTTGTGGGTGTGGGTACGTCCATCTTTGAGGGCGGGGCAGTCAATAAGCATATTCCCTCCTTATTAAATAGGATAATATTCTGTGTGGACAGGCCACATTTTATTCATCCATTCTTCAGTTGACAGATATTTGGGTTGCTGCCACTTTGGAACTATTATGAATAATAGTTCAATGAACATTCATGTTTAAGTTTTTGTGTGGACATATGCTTAAATTTCTCTTGAGTGATACTTAGGAGTGGAACTGTTAAGTCATATGGTAACTTAGTCTATGTTTAAATTTTTGTGGGATTGCCAAAACATTCTCCAAAGTGGCTGAATCACGTTACCTTCCCTCCAGCAGTGTCCACAGGTTCCATTTTCTCCACATCCTCTATCAATGTTTGTCATTGTCTGTCTTTTTATTTTAGTTATCCTAATGGATATGAAGTGATGTCTCACTGTGGTTTTGATTTGCACATCCTAATGACTAATGATGCCAAGCATTTTTCATGTACTTACTGACCACTCATACATTTCTTTGGAGAAATGCCTATTTAAATACTTTGCCCATTTTTTAATTGAGTCTCTGTCTGATTATTGTGGAGACCATTTTTCTTTGCCTTTAGTAATTACCCTGAAGTCTTATTTTATTTGCTTCTGGTTACTTTTCCTGCTTAACTAGGTCCTCTTGGATCTTGTTCCCACTCAATCTCCTATAATTCTTAAGAGCTGTAGGATCATATCATCATAGAATTCATCTCACTGAAGCCTAAATAGACATCTGGCAAATGTTTGGCACATAGAAAGAGCTCAGGAAATGTTTGCTGATTCCACAGACTGAATGACTGCAGATGATTCAACAAGAAATCATAGATTTTCAAGAAGAAATGAACCTTAGAAGTCGCCTAGTCTAGGATGACAGAAAAGCAACTTGTGCACTGCCCCTATATATTCTGGCCATGGCAGACATTATTAATTGATCACAGCACTATTTTTTAGCTAAAGGCGGAAGACAGCTCATGACCCTCAACACAGAGCTCTGGGTAGCCACTACCAATCCATCAGAGTTGATGTGAGAGGGGAGAATTATCTGCCATCACTGTCAGATTTAAAAACTGAAGCTCAGAGAAGCGTAGCAGCTGTGGCATTTTCAAAACTCAGTCTACCTGACTCCAGAACCAGAGTACTCCTCTCACCATATCCTACTGAGGCACTTCCCAGCACTGATACACAGCCATTCCAACCATCTACCTCTGCTTTGGCAATGGCAAATTGGAATGGTTTTTCCCAAATTCCCAGTGCTGGTTGGCATCCCAGTGCTGTTCCCTCTTGTTGGGACACACTCAGTCCCAACCAGTCCCCAGACACCTAACTGACCCCCAGAGCAAGCTCCCGCCCCTCACTAATGCCTGTGCTCTGGGCTATGAGTCTCATCACAGTTCAACTCTCTTATCAGCTGAACACATCTTCCACCTGTTGACCCTGGCACAAGCCAGACCTGCCTCCTTCATGACACTGACCTCCGAGAGAGCAGATGTGGGCAGCATTATTCTACCTTCACAAACCCCAGGGTGCAGAGAGGGAGGCCAAAGCTGTCAGGGAGCATGGACCCCAGGACCCTCACTCGCCTTCTCCTTCATCTTCTCAATCTTCTTCACGGAGCTGCGGCGCTGGGGCCGGTCGTCGTGCCGGAGCAGGTTCATGCTGAGCTCTCCCGCCTTGTTGAACTGCTTCTCCTCCTGCTTCTCAGCCTCCTTCAGCTTGCTCTCCGCACTGATGCTCTCCGCGTGGTACATGTGGTAGGTTTTCATGACCTGGGGACACACAAGTGCAGGAATCAGCAGGCTGTTAGGGCCCAGCCTGGGTGGCTCTAGTGCTCTCGGCCCCCTAAATTCTGTGCTCCAGTCTGCTCGGCCCTTCCTCTTCCCGTGACACGCTCTGAACTCCCATAGCTCCTTACTTCTGCAAAGCTCTCTGAGGACTGGACATGATGATTGTCAGTAGCGGCTTCATAGTCATCATAATCATTGTCATCATCACCATCATTAAGTCCTTACTAAGTGCCAAGAATGGACTAGCAAAGAGAAAACTTAAAAGGGCAACCACAGTCCCCACACATTTGGGGTCTCAGAGATGATATGGAAAGTTGCTGCTCTCTCTAGCCTCCCAACCATAATTGTGTCCCTGACCCCTCCCCCAGGGTCACGGGGAAAGCCCCTCCTCCAGTACTCTCAGAGCATCCATGGGACCATCCTTCTTACTCACAAATTATTTTCTCAGCTGTTTCATTAAGCAAAATTGGCCTACAAATGACTGTTCCCTAAAGGAGTACTATTGGGTAACTGAATACATCTAAATACATAGTCTATGCTCTCTGAACTAAATTCATATAAAATGAATTCCTGTAAAGCATATTGCCCTTAGCTACTCTGTGTCCATAACAAAAGTTAGATATTGTTATAACAAAAGGATTTTTGAGTCAGAGGAAATCCTAAATGTCTTCTAATCCGACTACCAAATTTTATAAACAGGGAAACTGAGGCCCAGAAGGTCCTCCAAGATCAGTAGTGGTATCAGCATAGTCTCCAGACTTTACATCCATGTGGCCAACCCCACAATCAAGGTATATAGCACTTCTATTACTCTGAAAGAGCCTGGTGCCCCTACACAGTCATTCCCTACCCCAGACCCAGGCAATCACTGATTCACTTTCTATCACTGTAGAATTCCATTTATATGGAACCACAGAGTATAAACCCTTTTGGGTTTACCCTCTTTCACTCAGCATAATTTTTTTTCAGATTCTCCCATGTTGTTGCATGTATCATAAGTTCTTTTTTATTGCTGAGTAGTACCCCATAGCATGGCTATACCACAATGTGTTTATCTATTTTTTGTTTGCTTGTTCATCCTCACTCAATTATATTTTTTTCATAGATTTTTAGAGAAGGAAGGGAGAGAGGGAAGGGGAGAGAGAATCATGGATGAGAGAGAGAGAGAGAGAGAGAAAGAGAGAGAGAGAGAGAGAGAGAGAGAGAGAGAGAGAGAGAGAGAGAGAGAGATTGGTTGCCTCCCACACATCCCTGAAGGGCTGGGGATCAAACCTGCAATCCAGATATGTGCCTTGACTGGGAATCGAACCCTTGACCCTTCAATGTGCAGGCCAATGCTCTAACCACTGATCCACCCGTGAGGTCTGATTATCTATTTGGATGTTGATAGTTATATGTATTGTTTACAGTGTTGTAAAGCTGCTATGAATTGTTCCTGTACAATTCTTTGCATGGACATATGTTTTCATTTCCCTTAGGTAAATATCTAGGAGTGAAGTGGAGAGTCATATGGTAAGTGTATATTTAGCCAAATTAGAAATCTGGTCTCTGGCTTTTAATCCACAATGTTTCTAACATATCATACTGTTTCCTTAATTTATTCCAATTTTCTCATCAATGAATACTCTTGGCAGCCTTAAAGCAATATCCTGTCTCCTGGTCCCCAACTAAAAGTACATTTTTTCTTTGCAATATCAAGTTTATGATCATATCTCTATGCTAAGAAATACAAGAAATTTCTGGAATCAATGGCTCCTGGGCCTTGTTTATTCTCTCTGTCCTTTGGCTAATTACAGCAGCTAATAGAGCAGAGGCTTCTACGAGGGCATGGGGTGTGCTCCTACCTAGCCAAGCCCTTCAGGGAACTTGGAATGAAATACTGGCCAACATTATAACCTAATATATTCTCATTTACAGTCTTGTGAGGTAAGTTTATCAGAATGAAGATTTCTTCTGTGACTCTCACCATTAAGTCACAACATTGATCTGTGGTTCAGAAAGTTCCCTTTGCCAGAGGTCAGGAGTCAATAGGGGCAACATCTATTGTACAACATGGTGGGTAGACATGTGGACTCTGGGCCCAATTGTCTCGGCTGAATCCCGAGGCTGCCATTTACAAGCTGTGCAACCTTGGGCACGTCCTAACCTCTCTGACCTCCCTCCTCAGCTGTAAAATGGGGATAATAGCACTGACCTCTGGTTTGTTGTGTGGACCTAAGGAGTTAATATCTGAGAACATTACCTGTTGCAGGGTTAGGAGCATTAGCTGTCACCATCACCATTATCACCATCCTCTCTGTTTAGGCTGAGGGTTTCAAACTTTGAAATCACTTGACTTCAGGGAAATGTTTGTAAATTCTAGAGAACACCTACTCTTGTGAAAAAATATATATTCTATGCCATGTTTCTCCCTCCTTCTTTCAACCTGAAAATCTCCCCAAATTTAAAAAAAAATAAATGGATAAAAAAATGCAAACATTTTTGTGTGTGTGGATCTTGGTGAAAAGAACGCTTGTCTGCATTCCACCCAATTTATTATTATTGTTGTTGTTATTATTATTATTGTTATTATTATTATTTTGCTTATTTGCAGTTGCTCTAAAACCTCTAGAGATCCCCTTCTTAATGATTTCACCCACCCATTTCTACTCAGTGGATTTCCAAACTCAAGGGGCCAGAAAGTGTGCTGGATTGGTGCATTCTTGACATCTAGTGGCCAAAAAGAAGGGCTGCAGGCTTGTGAGTAACCAAGGCAGTTGGCTATTTTTAACTATCTCCTTTGTGCAATGGCTCCAGGAATGTGATGCAGCTAAAAGTTGGCAATGCCTGCTCAAGTCTGCCTCCAGGGCCCTGCCTTTCCCATTCTTGACTATTTCCTCTATCCTTCCACATTGAAAGATACCACTGCTTTCTTTGCTTTTCTGCCATGGCTCTGGCGATGTTCATTTCTGGACTCCACCCTTTCTGGGTTCAATCCTTCCTGCTACATCCATTTTTTTTTTTTTTTTTTTCACTTCAACTGCTGAGGTCTGCTTATTTCAGCACTAAATCTGTCTTTTGTGTTATGTAGTTCAGAGGAAAACAGAGCATTCTATTTGCATCTATATCTTCTTGTGCAATCATCCATGCATCTACTCACTCTGGTTGAGAGGGGCAGAAATAGAATATTGAGGACCAGCTATAATTATAAGAAATATTGCCAAAACCGGTTTGGCTCAGTGGATAGAGTGTCGGCCTGCGGACTGAAAGGTCCCAGGTTTGATTCCGGTCAAGGGCATGTACCTTGGTTGCGGGCACATCCCCAGTAGGGGGTGTGCAAGAGGCAGCTGATCGATGTTTCTCTCTCATTGATGTTTCTAACTCTCTCTCCCTCTCTAAAAAATCAATAAAATATATTTTAAAACATATTAATAATACTCTGTTAACCATGATTGTTTTGTTCTGATTGAAGAAGGCACAGTCTAACCTGGCTGGGAGTTGCACCTGGGACCTGGGAGCTCACCTGGAAGTGCAACCCATCCTCCCCATCTGGGAACTGCCTATCATCATCAAAAGATTAACAACCTTAATGCAGAAACCAGAGCTGCCAGCCCTTTGAAGACCTCCAGCCTTTTCATACTCATAGGCCTTTGCAAGTCTCCAGCCTGCATTACCTGTATACTGCCCATCTAGCATACCTTTTGCCTACTTCCCATGTAATTATTGTCTTTCTACCCAATATAAGCAGCTGGCTAATGGTGTGGTGCAGAGCAGATTTTTGTGGATCACCTTCTGCTCCCCCCTACTGCTGGCAGTCTTGGAATAAATGCTCATATATGATTCAGCTCTGTCTCTGAATTGGCTCAAGCCAAGATCCTTTGATTGTCTGGTTACAGGGTCAGCACCCCAGCAGGGTGTTCTTAGTTTCTCACATTTTCCTTTGCCTAGTTTTTTACTCTTCCTGAACCATAGAGCACTTTTTCTGCTCTTCAACAAGCCAAACTTCCCAGTGCAGTCTTTGAACTGCATTCCCAAACCCCATGTTTGGAGAGCATAGCCCTGACAATGCTGGAGCCATATGCTATGTTGAGCCATATGCAATGCTGGAGCCATATGCTATGTATCCAATTGGTAATTCCTGATCCCAAGAATATCAGGGACTGGATGGCCCGGTGACTTATATCCAACAGCCGCCACAAAAAAGTTTACCTGGGGCCTCTCTGAGTCAGGTCTAAGTACTTATACCCAGAATCCTCTAGATAAACTGAAACATAGGAGTCGATGAAAGGTCCTTAGTTCATAGCCTAGAATATTCTGCTCAATATTGTCAGTCTAAGATATGTTAACTAATACTTAAATTATCTGTTACTTCAAAGTTTGTAAACCTCTCCTTTTATTATCTCCAAGGAGTATTTCCGTTAATCCTTATCCCAAATCCTGGGAGGCAATGTGATAACAATAACAATAGCAGCTGACTTTTACTGAGCATTTACTACCTACCAGGATTTTATATATAGTAACTCATTTATTTCTCATAAAAAAACAACAACACCCTATGAGATGGGTACCATGTAATCCCTACTTTATAGAGGAGGAAACCACAAAACAGGAATGAAGGATCCTCTACCCCACAGGGACCCAGGAGGCCCAGCTTTGAGACTTAATGCTCCCACCACTGCTGGGTGACCATGGCAGAAGCTTGTCTTCTCTGTGCTATTGGTGAAGACCAGATGAGAGGTAGGTAGGAAGATGCTTTAAAAAGTATGACTGTAAGACTATAAAGTGACTGGTTGACAGCAGTGCTGGGCTGGGAAGGGAGCAGCATGGATGCAGGCCTTTAGCCAAGGCCCAGCTTCCAACCTGGGATCGCTAAAAGGCCCCTCAGAGGCACACACACACACACACACCCAGTTTCATGCCCGATGGGGGTTCCTGTCCTGCCCTCTGGACTCTATCAGAAGGGGGCCTCAGAACAAGGCTGAGATGCACCATGTAGGGATATGTTCTTGGACCCAGATTAGTTTCATAGGTGCTTGGAAGGCCCTCCAAAAATCTTGGTGAATTAACCCCTCACTGAAGGAAACTAAAGCCCAGAAATAGCTAGTGTACTGTTCAAAGTTAGATAACAAGTTGGACAGTCAGGCCTTCTTAGCAGTGGGCATTGTCTTCTTTGGTAATCACACTGCCTTCTGTTGTGTACACTTTGCCTTTGACATCTTCCCAAAGCCTCGGGAAAGTATCATGAAAACAGGAAAGTATTATCTGCACAGCCCCTCAGATGCTCTTTTACATGCAAACAAAGGTGAAGGCGATCTGGAAGTTGACAGTATCAATAAGGGGACACGCTGAGGCAGGATATGGATCAGTTGTTAGAAAACAGGTTTTCAACAAGGTAGTGCAGGTGTGCTTCCTATACCCCAGGGCCATCCCTGGGTTATCCTAGAGTTGTGTGGGGGAGACCCTGAGCTAACACATGTCAAAGACATCCTTGAAAGAAAAGAGAAGTGCCTAAATTTTAGTTGACCACCCACACTCTGTCTGGCCTACATTCTCCATAGAAGTTATCATCACTATTTTAGTTATTTATTTTGCAGGTTTATAAACATCCCTGCTAAAATTAAAGTCCAGGAGAGCCAGATCCCCATTTATGATCATATTCATTATATTAAAGTGGAGATAGATACCCAGCAAGTATCAATATATGTCTGCATGAATAAGTGAATGAATAAGAACTGGCCTGCTGAATAGATGGATAGGTGGATGGGTAGATGGATAGATGAATGGATAGACAGATAGGAGGGTGGATGGGTGGATAGCTGGATGGATGGTGGGTAGATGGATAGGTAGGTGGGTAAAATAATGGATATGTGAATAGAAGGGATGGAAGGAGGAGAGGAGGGAGAATAAAATAGGGGAGGTATAGTTTTACTGCCTTCAATTTGGTAAATATAATTGGGGTGGGGTATGGATATACCTTTAATAATCACATTTTTATTGAACAGGTTATTATAAGCTAGGTGCTATACTAGGAAATACCATGGTGTGAAAGACAGATAGGGTCTCTACCCTCACAGAACACACCCTCTAGTAGGGATACAATTATATAAGTGATTATCACACAGTGTAATAAGTATATGATGAGGGAAGTACAAGGCATTTAAGGAATGCTTCCTGGAGAAGAGTAGCTGTTAGCTAGGTGAAAAGGGCATGGAGTGGGGGTAGGGTTGGGTGGAATATTCTAGATAAAGGGAGTAGTGTGTGCATCAAGCCCAGGAGCAGGAGCCAAATAAGTTTGAGGAGCAGAGGTCTGAGCACTAGCCAATGGAGCTACTTCCTTATTCTTCCCCAGCTACTCCTCAGTGGACATCTGTTGTTTTTCTCTGCCTAGGATCATCTAGTCCTCCTTCTTTTAGAACAGCTTCCTCATTTTCTTTGAGAAAATCCTCCCAATTCACCTCCGCATTTTCAGTCTATGTGGTTGATGGGAAATTAAAACCAAACTCCACCTGAGGGTGAGCATGAGACCCAGGCCTGGACAATTAATAACATTATGTTAATCTGGCCACAGTGAATTAGACCTCATGATTCCAGCCAGGCCAATAAGAGACAGCCATGGGCTTTGCTGCACACACTGGAAAGGGCACTTCTCTTTCCACTAGGGGGCGCTAAGCTGATAGAAAATGAACTTACAGTGAGGCTGGGTGGGGAGACCATTTTTGTGACCAATAGGAGAAATTTGCCTGATCATGAAAGCAAAACAGAGGAAAACAAAACCAAAAGAGGGAGGCAGGCTGATTTCCACAGGTTGATGGATGGGTGGATGATGGATGGATGAATGGATAGATGTGTAGACAGATGGTAAGAAAGGAGGAAAGGAGAGAGAGATGAATGAAGGGAGAGAGAGAGGGAGGAAGGAAAGTGAGGGAGGAAATAGGATAAAATGGAGGAGGTATTGTTCTATTGCCTTTGATCTGGTGACTATTTTGGAGGTATTGCTTGCAACGGAAGAGTTGTGGTAGGCAGTTAGACAGGCAAGAGCAGAGCAAGGACAATGGGCCAGGTACAGAGGTCACCAAGGCAAAACTGGGAAAACAAGAACCTTGTCTCCAAGGTGACTTTCCTACCCTAGCATATTGCTGATCATGAGGTTCAGACTCTCCCCTGACCTTTCCTCCCCTGGCATGTTGCTAGTCATGCGGATTAGAGAGGATATAAACAAGGGAGAGCATTAAGCCCCCAGGACAATGAGGTTCTGACCTGAATCAAATACATCTAGGCCTCAGCTGTGTTTCAGCTCCAGGCCCAGAAAAGCTGCAAAACCAGAAAAGCAGCAAAACCAGACCAGACACACCAAAGCTGACCTCTGGACCAGCTGTATTGACTAAAGACCCTGCCCTGGCCGCCAACGAATCAGTGGAGACCACAATCCAGAAAGGACCCACCTGGAAAGCTGATAAATATTCTACTGAGATCCTCCCCTGGTAACTCCCTTAAAATCTGTACCCTAGCATGCCTGGGCCTTTCCCTTCCCCCTCCACTCCTCCCAACTACCACCTCCCAGGTATACCTTTACCCTTCTCTCTCTTAAACTCCAAGACCCTTCTTTTGATGCTGTAACTTGTTTCCTGAGCCCATTTCTTCTACCATCCACTCTTCTACCTCTATGACTTTCTAAATAAATTTTCTCTTATAGTTTCAGTCTTGGTTCTGAATTCTTTCCTAGCCAGAACTCAAGTGTTAAGATTGCTGAACTAAAGCCCCATTGAACTAAGGTCTGACACCTGGTGCCATTTTTGTTGTAGCTACCAAGAGAGTGAGTGTGCTGGGGTGCCAACAGCAAATCCCTCCCTCAGTCATTTGCTGACTGCACATTGAGTTTCAGGAGTTGCCCAGAAATTCATTTCAAGCATATGCAGCTGCCTGCTGTGGACCCAGTGCTGTAAGCACAGTGACAGGCTGTGAACATTTCAAGAGTTGGCCTTTGAAGTGTCTTATACAACCCTGGTGTTCCCAGGGTGCTTACTGAAGCAGAGAAGGGAGGGAGGGACGGACATGTGAATAAATGAAAGAAACTGCTTTTGCCCACAAGGAGTTTAGAATCAGGACAGGGAGATAAGAGTAAAGCATGTGCAAGGATGATAGAGCAGTCCCAAACAGCATAGTGTGTGCTGGATATGTGGCCTGGGAGGGAGGCTGCACCATGTTCTCCACAGTGTGTCCAGAGCCTCCAGCATTGCTGGCATATAGCCGGTGATCAATACATATTTGGTGAGTGAAGAAATGAGAGGAAGAGTGTGCACGTGCATGAGAAACTAGTTAAGAGTTCAGAAAAGTGATGGCTCCAGGTGAGCTTCTGTGTTCAAGAGTGAGTTTGAACTTGCTGCCTTGGGATGGGCAAGAATTCAGGAAGCAGAGGGGAAGAGAGGAAGAGAAAGAGAATTCTCAGCAGGAGAGGCAAAGGAGAATCCCAGCAGAGCAAACAAATCTGATTACAGACAAATCTGGGTTTGAAATCCTGCTGGACGATCTACCAAATAAATTCCTGCACTATGACCCATGTGTTTGTGTTCCCCCATCCACTCGCCTTCTTGGATTCTAACACTCATCCTAAGTCCAGTTAGATTTTGCCTCCACACAGATAGCAAGATCAATTCTTGGCCAAATTGTGATGTTCTGAAATTATTTCCTGGAGATGACAAGGCATGCTCATCCCACTCAGCTCATGTGATCCTCAGAACAGTGCCCCGTTTTGCAGGTGAGAATACTGAGCCCACATGAGCTACGTGGGTGCCTAAGTTCCCGCGGTCAGCAAGGAGCAGGCTTCGACTTCAGCCTGTCCTACCTGACTCCAACCCCACACTCCTTCCTCGGGAGCTTTGTGTCCATGCTCCCCCACCCCAACTCTGTGTCTTCTGCTTTGGTAGGCAACACATTCCCACAGCTGGAACTTTTACAAAGTGAACATGCCCAGCACCCGATCCCAGGTGTACAGAATGAGAAGCTGGCGTTTTGAATCACTACATCCCACCATAATGGCCCACGGTCCCTTGGGCACATAGTAAAAAAGGCTCAGGGTCCTCCCAGACTTCTGGTTAGCCTCCCTCCAGCCCTGGGCACTGAAGAAAGGGGGCCCGGTCTCACACGGCAGCAGAGCTGAGCAGGACTTACTGTGTAGAGCTCATTGGTGACCTTCAGGAGCTCCTCGTGCATCTGCAGGCCAATCTCCTTGCTCTGGAATGTGAAAGAGCACATGTCAGAGGGGGAGAGGTAGCTGTTGGCTTTAAATTTCCTTTTCAACACAGTAAGGGCAGGAATGCTCTGGGCAGGGGCTGCAGAAATCAACATAAAACTCATTGATCTAAACTTGAATTCCTCAACTAGTATCCGCAAAACAAAGTCTTCCCTGGCCATGGAAGTTGGGAAACCCTGCTTGGTGATTCACAGAGATATGACCATATTAAAGATTCTGAGAAACCTCACAGCCATCTTTCTTTAATTCTGTGTGTCCTGCGTTTAAGTGACCAGAATATGTGTCCTAGTTCAATACTCATTAACATTTCATGAGGGTGGGATTTCACAGAACACAGTTTGAGAAATAATGACGTGGCATCTCAGTTCATCAGAGCAGAGCCAGTAAACAGACAGCCCTTTGGGTCACTGGCAGAATACTGAGGTTCTGGCCTCCGCTGTGTCACCAGCTAGCCATGTGACCTTGGAGACTTAGTTACCATGTTATAAAATAAAAAACTTTTGCTTTTATACCCTCACATGCATGGACTGTATGTGAGGGGGGCTGTAGTGTGTAATTTAGTTGACCTCAATCCTTTTCGCTGTTGTATACATGTTCAGTATATTGAGGGACACAATTTAGAAAATAATGAACAAATTATCTCCAGATTCCATCCAGCCTAAAGAGTCTAGGTTCTTGTTACTACTACTTCTTCTTCTTCTTCTTATCATCATCATCATCATCAACATCATCATCATCATCACTCTCCTGTTTGCCTGACCATCATGTGAAGATTCTGTACTGAAAAGGAGAGCCCTGATCTCTGCTCCCTTACAGCTGAGTCACCCTGCTCTCCCTTCCAGCTCCCTCAGCCTCAATCATGACCAGCAGTTGACGGGCAGAGACCAGCCTTCCTCTGCCCTGCCCTGGGCAGGTCAGCAGGCCCTGGGCTCAGTGGTAGCTGGGGAGGGCTCAGTATCAGGCTCCTTCTCCTCTCCCACAGCCTTTCTCTCAGTTCCTGGGCCTAGACTTGCCAGGACTCACTTGTCTGAAGGCAACCCTGGCACTTACCAGATGTCTTAACAGACAGCATAAGCTCGGGGGCAGTTCCAGGGATCTGCTTAGACCTCACTCCAGTTCTGGTGACTAAAGAAAAGGGACCCAATCCAACAGCACAGCAGCGTCTCAGCAGAACGGTCTGTACAGAGCTCGCAGAGAGCCTTCAGTGCCATCCCATGCATCCACATGGTGTGCGATGAACTCAACTAGTTACCCCCATTTCCTTCTATTCTCCCTGATTCTCAGTCTGTGCCTCAGTTTCTCCTGTGGCCTATCCCCCTAATGTTTGCCCCACTGCTGACCCCGTACTCTGACATCCATAGAGGTTCCTCTCAGTGCTCAGACTCACCAACATCTCCGACACCCAAGACCCAGTTTCTTCTGTCTTTATATTTATGATCTTACTTTTTTGAAGGTACTAAGTGCAAGTGGTTAAAGGACCCTAACAGCCAACAAAGTAAACGTGAAGAGTAAGTCTCTCATGCTCCCTGACCCCTGGCAAGAGTCAACTGCTATTCAAAGTTTCTTCTGATACCTTCCAGAAACAGGCTATGGATACACAAGTATGCATTTGGATAGCATATGTTCTTTTGTAAATACCTTTGCATCTTGCCTTTTCTACCTAACAACATATTTGAGGGGTTCCATAAACGATATATATATATATATATATATATATATATATATATATATATATATATATATATTAATTAACCTGCTGCATAATGATGGGCATTTAGGTTGCTTCTAGTCCCCTAATATTTCAAACAATGATACAGTTAACATCCTTATACTCTATCACTGAGCACCCTGTCATATAAATTCCTAGAAGCAGCTCTGCTGGGAAGAGTCCTGCCTTCAAAACTCCCACCAGCCTTGCCTTCTCCGCCTCTGCCCCAGCCCCCTCCCCACACACTACTGACTCCAGCTCCCACTTCTCAGTGATCAGCAACCATGTCTACCATCTCCATGGTCCTCTCTCTTGGGCTCGACCCTCCACGACCCTGAGCCCAAGCTCAGAGACCCATATCTTCAACTGTTGTAAAACAGTACAGTCTGGATGTTCCCTCAACCAAAAGCAAGCTCCTGAACTTTCCTCCATCTCCTTGAATTTGGTCCATGGTACAATATAGTCCCTGGCATGGCAACTGAAATATCCCTCCTCAATCTAATCTGTCATTGCCTCCTTCCTTCTAACTGCCTAATACTTTGCTCTCAGTAGCAGTGATGCTGGTTCCCTCCCCGGTATCCTTTTTAGCCCTTCCTGCTTCCCAGCAGAGCTACGAATTTTGGCCCTGCATTCAGCCCTCCAGCTGACTTCTTCCAAGACAGGACTCCATCCCTACTTGAGATAACACATTCTGGTATGCTGTTAGCCCGGGGGTATGTGACTTAACTAGATAGACTAGAAGGACTCTGATGATTAAGAGGAAAGTTTTAGCTTTTCCATTGAGTGCCGGCAAAATAACCATGAAGCCCCAATTGCTATCAGCAGCCTTGGGTGGCAGAACAAAAGAATCCCGGTTCCTTAAGGACTCCCTGAGAAATTGGTTGAACTGAACCCAAAGCCTGCCTCCTAGTGAATAAATCTATGAATGGATGAAGCCTTAGTTTCCTTATCTGTAAAAGTGGGATGATGTCATGAGTGTCATGGAGTCCCTGTGAGGATGAAAAGCGGTAACACATATGGCAACACTAGGCATCGATGAAGAGCTTGGGAAATAGTGCATGCTAAACTGACATCCACTGATGCCAGGGACAAAGTTAGAAAGTTGATTAGAAAAGGAAATGCAAGTTGAATTTTTTTTTTATTAAGTTGTCCCTTAAGAATCATCTACTTTGGCAGGATCGTGAGTCAAGAACCAAATAATTCTAAGGCAAGAGGTGGAAAGAGCCACAAGAGTGACAGATGGCATGATGTGGGATGAAGTGATGAAGAGGATACAGGGACAACCACCAGAGCCACCCCACCTTGTGTGAAAGGATAGTGACTGTATTTGAGGAAGGGGCACAGCCTGAGTAAAGGCACAGACACTGGCACCAGGGAAAAGCTTGGTTTGCAAAAAGAGAAGCACAGCAACAGGGGAGCAGAAGATGAGCTTGAAATGGAGCTGGGTCACACAGGCTGGTTTCATTGAGTGGAACTGGGAGCCTCTGAAGGCTCCCAGTTCCACTCAATGAAAGGCTGTGATCAGAGGTGCGCTTCTTCAGGAAGATGAGAGAGGGCATAGAAGAAGAAGACAGGGTGGACTGGACAGGGAGGAGCTGGAGGCCTGGTGCCTGTGTTTCCTCAAAGGCACAGTAAGTCACCAGAGGGAACCTGCCTGAGTCTCTGCTCACCTCCCTCTCAGCACCAAGCGCGGGCTGGCCACAGAGTGAGTGCTCAGCAAATAGTTACTAAACTGCACAGGACTCAAAGGAATTTTATTTTTCTATGGTTGGGGTTGGTTGAGAAGGGAAATATTCTCAACCACAGTTCCAGAAACTACTGAATGAGGAACCCAAACCAAACATTCCACCAGGAACAGGAGGCCAAAACCCTGATAATCTTTAGCAGATCATCACACCCAGCCCTTGGGGATCCAAGTAGCAATGCATTAGCACTCTTTGTCCACATTTCTCACATGACTTTCATGCCTGCAGAGGTCAGGGGTGGCAGGCTGCTTCCTTCATGCACAGGAAGTATGTGGACTGTAGAAAATTACATTGGACCAAGTAGGGCTCAGCCATGGCAACCGTGGTTCTTCGGGGCCGAAAGGGTACAACACTGTCTCTTTGACCCAAATAAGTCTGTAAAATCAGGTGGCAGATGGCCCAATCCTGCCTCTTTCTTCTGCCCACAGCTAATGCCAGCTAATAGGGTCAGATAGCTCTTTGATGGGGGTGGGGCCATCCTGGGCATTGTAAGATGTTTAACATCATCCCTGGTCTCTTACCAGGAGCATTCCCCACCTCCACCCCAAGTTGTGACAACAGAAATTATCTCCAACATGGCCAAATGTCCTCTGGAGAACAAAATCGCCCTGGCTGAGAGCCACTGCCCTAGACCAAGGGCTCCAAATCACAGTGACCTGCAGATGTGTTGTATTTGGCCATTCAGTGTTTTCAGATAATCTGATTCTTTTCCCAGCTTTTAAAAATCAGGAAATCCTCCTTATATGTCCAGATTTTCAGCTTCTCCTGAAAAAACTAGAAGATCCAGTAATACTGAGCCCCCACTTCAAGTTGGCTGCAGTGCCCAGCATCTCCCTTCATTGGCCCTTCGGGGCATTTGAGTTTGGACCCAGACACTAGTGTGGTCTTGCAGGGAGTAGCCATCAGAATCCCTTGGCTCTCATCAACGACAGCCATAGCTACCCTGTGAGAATGCCTTTTTAACCAACATCCTCCTCATATCCCAACTTTGAAAGCCACTGAAGCATCCACTTCCTGAGACCGAAGCTCTTGGTTCCCCCATGGACTCTAACAACACAGCCTTCGTAGAATCCCAGCATCCCCTGAACCTACCTCTTCTTGTTCCTCTGCGGCCAATTCCTCACCTAGCTTTGATTCTATTTACACCAGCACTAACTGAAACCTACTAGATACCAACTTCAACTAGGCCCCAAAGACACAAAGCTGAAAGAGACACAGCCCCAGCTCGATCAACCCCACCTAGCATTTATGGAGCACTTTCCATTTGCTGAACACTGTCCAAAGCACTTCCATACATTATTTAATTTAAACCTTGAAGGTAGGTAATAATATTATGTCCACTTGGCAGATGATAGCTGGAGGCTCAGAAGGACTGAGCAACTAGTCCCAGGTTGCACAGCTAGGAGGTAGCAGAGCCAGGATTCAGCTTTTAGTTGGTCTGACTTCACAGTTGGCACTTGTAATAACTTTCTGTTGTCTGCTTCCTTAGGGCCTAGCACGACAAGCAGGCACAATGCTGCAATAGAAATGAGTTCAGGCCACAAGGAAGGTACAAGGAGAGCATGCCCTCTGGACATCACCTGCTTGTCCAAGCCACTTTCTCACCACCTGTGCAGAAATCCCTTGCCCCCACTTGTAGGCACAGTTAGTTGTCCTTGGCCTGGTCCTTCTTGGCCTACCTGTCCTGTTAGGAATAAATAAGCCACGATAGCCGTCTCTGACTTCTCCCTTCCTCCTGCTGATAACGGCAATGAAATATGATGGCACTGACCCCTGCTTGCCTGATCACACAAGATGGCCTATCGGTCATGGGACTCAGTGTGGCCAGAGCACTCTGGCTCCTCATGTCTAGTGATTAGGTCAGGGATAGAAATATATTCCAGGCAGGTCCAATAAGAATCTTCCCTGGTAGCTTTCTAACAACCACATTCTCAGATCATCTCTCCTCTGGCGTCACTGAGCTAGGATGTCAGGGGTCTTGGGCTGCCCATCAGAAGGAGAATAAGGACAGCAGCATTGGAGTCCTGGACCTTGAGATATCTAGGTAAGATACCTCTGTACTTTCCAGCTTACAAGGTCCAGCAAATTTTCATTTTGCTTATGTGAAAGAATACTGATATAATAAATGCTTATGCCAGCATGAAAATGCCAAAAGGAGCATGGAGGTACATAGGCTTCTGCAAACCCTCCAAAAGCACCAGCTTTCACACAGCTCCTGCAAAAGGACCATGTTCTAATCAATTAGTGAACACAGAAGCTCCTTAAATACTTGCACTCTGGCTTCCAAGAGTGCATGCAGATTACTAAGACTTGCACACACAAGGAGCTCCACCATCTGTGCACCAAACCCCACATGGTCACGTGAAGATGGGACTAAATTTTTTTGGACACAATGGTTCCTGAATTAAATAAATTTCTTCACTCTAAAAATCTTACAATGGGTTGCTTGATTTAGTTTTCAATACAGGTTAACTATATATATATATATATATATATATATATATATATATATTTGATTTTTTACAGAGAGGAAGAGAAAGGGATAGAGAGTTAGAAACATTGATGGGAGAGAAACATCGATCAGCTCCTCTTGCACACCCCCCACTGGGGATGTGCCTGCAACCAAGGTACATGCCCTTGACCGGAATTGAACCTGGGACCTTTCAATCTGCAGGCTGAGGCTCTATCCACTGAGCCAAACAAGTTTTGGCCAGGTTAACAATGTTTTAAAGGAAAATCCTCAAAACTAATACTATAAGACCTAGGGCTTTATGAGCTGTATTATTATTATTTTTTAATTTTGAGAGAGAGGGAAATATCGATTTGTTGTTCCACTTATTCATGTATTCATTGGTTGCTTCTTATATGTGCCCTGACCAGAAATTGGACCCATAACCTTGGCATATCTGCATGATGCTCTAACCAACTGAGCTACCAGGCCAGAGCTTGAACTGTATTTGAAAAGTTCTGTTATTTAAGGGCATGTCTCTGTCTCCCTCAAATGAACTCAAAAGTGGGTCATTCCCATGGCTAAAGTCACTCTTTACGTCAAGAAAATAATGCGGTCTTAAAATGTTGTGTTTTAACGACAAGACTCCCCCTTCACTTCTCCATAGGAGATCATTCTTTTTTTTTTTTTAATATATATTTTATTTATTTTTTACAGAGAGGAAGGGAGAAAGATAGAGAACTAGAAACATCAATGAGAGACATCGATCAGCTGCCTCCTACACACCCCCTACTGGTGATGTGCCTGCAACCAATGTACATGCCCTTGACCGGAATCGAACCTGGGACCTTTCAGTCCGCAGACCGACACTCTATCCACTGAGCCAAACCGGTTTTGGCAATAGGAGACCATTCTTAATGCAGGAAATAAAGTGGAGGCTTCCTCCATCCCCAGTTATCCATGTGGGACCTTCAGGCCTCTTCTCCAGCTCACCAGACCCTGCTACAGCAAGGCCTCTCTCTTGCTTGACTAGATATTCTCATGTAGGGTTGGTTACCTTTGGGACATTCCATGGTGTTCCCAGTTCTGGGGTTCCAAGCAAACAATTGGAAGAAAATAAACCAACAAAACTAAATAAAAACAAAAACTCCTGACTCTTGTAGGTCTAAATCCCACTGCTTTTCCACACTCCAGCTTGTTTTCTCATCAAATAACGAAAGTTGAGACCCACAGATGTTCCCTATTTAAGTATCTGGTATATGTAAGCTCTGGCCATCTCCCAGAGCGGTTGTGTTTTCATTTCCAAAGCAAAGGCTTTAAAGGCGTGTCTCAGAGGACTGGGCTTCTCCAGTCTGTCCTGGAAGGTCAGCTTACCCCTGCACATGGCAGCCTGGACAGCTAGCTGGCGGGCTGTTTCTCCTGGCTATGTCCTAGCTGCCTGCATTCTGTCATGTCACCACTCCTTGCCACCCAACGTCCTCCTTAGCCTACACTCTGCTCCACCTTCCATCTGGACCCTTGTTACTCCTCTCCTTTCCCTCCCCCACCTTCTTTCTCTCCCTGCTCCTGGACACCTCCCTTCTTCCCCTCCCCTTCCCAAACTAATTTATGTCTCCTGTTGCTGCAACTCCAAATGCTGTCATCTGCATGTTGTTTTTGCAAGAAGCTGGAATGCAGACTTGAGGCTTGAACTCTTCCCCCTGTTTCTGCGGCTGGGATACTGAGCTGCAGGAAAATAGGAAGGTCCTGGAACCACTCGTCATAGGTTCTTGGCAGTGGTGGGCCCCACTGGAGCCCAGCAATGAGCTGAGGCAAGAAGCCTGCCACCCTCTTCCCCCTGTAATTACTCCCAGCATTTCTCCTTGATTCTGTTTGCACTGAAAGCCTTTATTTTCAGAAATGCTTAAAATAACAGATCTGAGGCAGCCCAAAGATACTTTGGGATGTCTATGAACAGGTGACCTACTGTGGTCAGGCTGGATGTTTCTGGATCTCCACTAATAATATGAAATATTAATAGTAATACTTATCATTATTAACAATAATGCTTGGTACTATTACTAATAATACTTACCATTATAATTAATAACAACAATAATAACTTTTGTTTTTTGATATCAGCATGTGTCAGGCACAATGATAACTGCTTTACAGACAATACTGTACCTCACACCAGCCTATTATCAGCCCCTTCATAGGAGGCAATATTGTCTACACCACTTTAAAGATCAGGATACCAGGGCTCAGGGAGGGTGAGTAATTCGCCCAAGATCATAGAGCTAGTAAATGTGATTCTCTCAACCAATCCACTCTGTTGCCTCCACTGGGAGAGCTGCACACCTTTAGAATTTTCCCACCCAAACATTCCAAGGTAATTTATAAAACACAGACCTCCTCAGACTTAGCATAAAAAGCATACTGATATTTACAAGGCTCTGCTTTAGATCATTGCGTGTATGAAATAACATACAGTGCTCAGTGCCATTTTGCAGAATCTCCTGTTATCAGTGACCATATTCCAGGTCCTCCTCCTGGCCTCCAGGCTCGAGGCAGAAGGAGTTGATTTGGACAGCAGGGCTGAGTCTCTGCAGAGGCAGAATATACTCAGGAGTAATCCTGCTTGACTATGACCCTAGTGTTGGTTGGTGTTTTGGAGGGGTTTTGTTTTTGATTTTGCCTCGAATCTCTTACAGATAAGGAGTGAAAGATTTAGGGGGTGAGTGAGAGTCTATGTCCTGGGGAACATGACAAAGCTGTCTTCTTGAAAAATCAATATCCATGAAAACCTGATGCCACTCAGTTTTGAGCTGTTTTCTCCCTCCATTACCTTCAAGGGGAATATGGGTGTTGTCTGGCTTATTTGTTGGATTAAAACATTATTGATCACATTGCTGAATCATTGACCTGAGACATCTCTTTGAACTCCTTGTTATTTTATAATCTGATCTTCAAATTCATTTGCATTGTGAATAGGATGTAATGAGGATGGCACTGGCATTTCAAAAATGTCTACAGCCATGTATCCACCCATCTATTCACCACCTTCCCACCCATTCACCCATCAGTAGATCCACCCATCCACCCACCCACCCATGTACCTACCCATCCACTTATTCACCCACTCACCTAACCACCATCCATATATCCCTTCCTTTCTCTATATTCCCATTCCAACCTCCCTGATCTAGGCTCCTACTGTCTTTCACCACTAATCTGTATATTAGGGTACATATATTAATAATATATAACTACTCCCCCTTTTCAAAGCCCTAAATATACCAAATTAATCAACCTTAATCTTGGCTCTGATTATGCCATTCCTTATTCAAGAACCTGCAATGATTCTCCAATGTCTAGAAAATAAAGCCCAGATTCTCATTCTGACACCCAAGGGCCTCCTTAATCTGTCTTCACAGCCTCACTCCCTGCCCCCCCTTGATTTCAGGTCTCCAGTATTTAAATAACTAAATATTAATTGTCACCAATATTTGAAACATGCAGAAGAGCTGAGAAAACAATAGCAAACATCCAAGAACATGCCACCCAAATTAGTTAACTATTAGGATTTTCTCATTTTTTTTTTGCTTCAAAATTACTCTTAGGAAGCAAAATGTTATAGGTGCAGCTGAAGTGTTCTTTGTTACCTTTCTTACTCCCTCACCCCTCAATCACTATTCTGAAGCTGGTATGTATTCTTACATAGTCCATATTTGGATAGCTTTATATCAGACAAATGTCTAACAATACGAACTATTAACTTATGTTTAAAATTGTATAAAAATATCATAGTGATCCTTGCTTTTTTCCACCTGACATTGTGTTTTCAGGTTTTACCCACCTTGATACATGTAGATTTAATTCCACCATCTTAACTATTATATAACATTCCACTGTAAGACTATCCATAGCTTACCTAGCCATTCCCTTCATGATGAACATTTAGGTGATGTCTCTTTGTTTCTGTGTTGCAAACACTACTGCAGCAAATATCCTTGTACAAGGCTGTGTGTGTGTGTGTGTGTGTGTGTGTGTGTGTATCCTAGAACATCTTTAGGTTACTCTTAGTAGAGGAATTGCTGAGTCACATAGTATGCCCCTCTTCCTTCACTTCACTGTTGCTAGATACTGCCCAACTGTTCTCAAGGGGCTGGAAAAATGTCCAGGTTTTAAAGGAGGACAGGAGAGTCCCTGCTTCTCCTCATTGCCAGCACTTAGGACTGCTGTACCAATCCACTGGCACTCAAACTGTGTCTCAGTTTATTTTACTCTCTCCAGATCACCAGTAATTATGAGTATCTATTCTTATATTTTTAACCATTTAAAAATATTTTTCTGTGACTTACCCATTTATATCTCTTACCTATGTTCCTATTGGGTTGTTTGCCCTTCTCTTATTAATTTGGAGCAACTGATTTTATATTCTTGGTATTAACCTTTCATGAATTTTGTACAAACCCAAATATCTTCTTGTCTCACTTGTAGTTTCCCTTATTAGCTGCTGTTGTAGGGAGATTGTTATATAATGGAATGTATTAGTATTTTCCTTATGGGTTATGCTTTTTTATTTTTCTAAGCAGAAATAAAACTATCTTTTTATGTTTATTTTCCTACCTCAAGGTTTTAAATATCATCTCCCATTTTATCTTCCAAAAGTTTTAAAGTTTTGCTTTTTACTGTTAGCACGTTAATCCATCTAGGGGTGTTGAACTCAATCAGAGAAGGGGCCAAAATCTAAAATCCAGCCTAAATCTCGGGCCGAATGGTTTACTGAACAGTCATAAACTGACAATGTCATAAACTGACAGCGGAGTGCAGTGATGACAGCGCGGTGCGGGCCACATTGCAAGGCCTGGCGGGCTGGATTTGGCCCGCGGGCCTTGTGTTTGACACGTTAGACTATATTTTTGTGAACTAAGGTGGAGGTCTTATTTTCTCCGTATAAGAATGTGTGTGTGTGTGTGTGTGTGTGTGTGTGTGTGTGTGTAAAATCACTTTCTAAAACAACAAGACAAGGATGCCCAACCAATATAATACTCTATCCTTTCCCAGATCTGTAGTGCATCTTTGCCATGTGCTGTGTTCCCACATGGAGAAGGGTGTTTCTGTGCTCTGAGCTGTCCTGTAGGTCAGTTAACCTGGCACTGCTCTAGCACAAGCTGCTTTACTGACTATCACGTTAGGGAAGTCTTGGTACTCTGACAAGGCAAATGCTTCAACAAAAACGTACAGAGCTTTTTAAAAAAATGGTTATGGTATAATAAAGTTAGAAATTAAAGGCAAGTGAAAGATTTAACAAATGTTTGAAACTAAAATAAACCTAATTCTGAATAATTCATGAAGCAAAGAAGAAACTGTAGTGCAAATTATGAAATATTTATATCTAAATGACAGTGAAAGCATTACTTATCAAATCTTTTAGGATGTAGCTAATTTGCAGCATTAATGGCATTAATTTTCAGTCATTATTATTTTCTAATGTATGCATTTTTAAATTACATTTTCTAATTAAATGTGGAGGGGACACAGGGACATTATTCATTTTTGTATATTGATCTTGTAACCAGCCATCTTGCTGAGCTCTTGTCAGCAGCAAGTATGATATTTGCTGTTGGTTTTTGGTAAATATCGTTTGTCAGACTAAGGCAGTGCCTATTTATTCATAATTTGCTAAGTTTATATCTTAAATGGTGAAATGTTAGAAGCATGCCTTTTAAAAGCCAAGAATATCACTTCTCTCCCATTTCCCTTCATACTGTACCAGATAGAGGTCCTAACCAATATAATAAGACAAGATTAAAAAAATAAGAGGTTATCAAAGAAGAGATAAGACCATCATCATTTAGAACTAATCTGTAAGTACTTTCCTGAGTACATTTTCTTACTCTGACTCTTTATTTAACCTATGTGCCATGAATAAAATATTCCCTTATTCCATCTTCAATCTTAACTTTCACTATGTTCTTTCTCAAAGTCTCGATAGTCACCCCAAGAACAACTAATCTTTATGAACTGTTTACTGTGAACCAGGTAGGGATTATATATTGTCATTTTTTAAAATTTTATAACTCCACTAAGGAGGTTATCATTAGCTCCATTGTTAAAATGAAGAAACTCAGAGGATCAAGGGACTAGGCTGAGCTCGCATGGCCTGAGAGTGGAAGAACAGAAATTGAGCCAGAGAGTCTGTCCGAAACCTTAACCACTGCACTAGACTACAATACCGGCAGACCTGCTCATGATACAGGCCCCAGATTTTTCTTCCCATGGGCCTTTCCTTTGGTCTGGAATCCCATTTCTCCCTTTTCCTGAATCCCTAAATATCTGTTGTGGATACATTGAAGCACCACCCAGATCCCCTTTAGGACTGGAGGACTTATTCCCCCAGGTGTGAGGAATGCTGCCAGCAGACACCCCTGGCTGTCAGCCTTATTTGGAACTTTCTCAGTTAAAGAGGCACATGCCTAAGGCCATACCCCTTTCTGGGAACAATTTGAGGGCATAAAGGTCCGCTCAATCTCCTTACCACAACCCAGGGCAACTTGGAAGGGCACCCCAGCTTCAGAGCTCCCCAAGGAGTCAGTTGAGGCCTTTGTTGTGACTACACCAAGGCCCAACTTCTCCACTGGCTGACTCCTGCTTCTCTCCCTTTCCATCTACAGGTGGGAACCCCAGTGATACTTGCTAATATACCCCTGCATTGTAATCACCATCCCAGAATCTGCTTTCTGGGGAACCTACTGAGATAGAGAATAATACTTCAAGGATCACTTCAAATGCTGCTTCCCCAACATAAAACCTTCCCCAAACTCCCTCATACCATCCCACCAGCCCAGATAGGAAGTCCTCTACACCAGCTCCCCTCTCCTCACTGTTATATGTCTGTCTACTCTGCGCTCCTTGAGGGAGGGCATCATCTCTCTGTCTTCTTTAGCATGTGCCTTTACCACTGGGCGCTGGACTCAGACAAATCTAGATTCCAAACTGAGTTTCACCTACATCAGTGTCAGCATTCTGATCTATAAAATTAAGTGATGACAGCATCGCTCTCTGAGAATTAAATGTCTGCATGCTTAGCCCAGAGCCTAGCGGCACACAGTAAGCACTCACTAATTGTTTGTTATCTATAATTACTGTTTACCTAATGTCATGATAGTACTAATATACGTCCATTGAATGAGTTGGGAATGCCTGATAGTGACCAGCTCAGCAGGCTGTACTAGCAGAGTGAGCATTCAGGACTTCATATCCCTGGGATATGGTAGAGACTGGCTGAAGGCCCTTATACCTTGGCAGTTTGCCCACTTTGTGTTCTCTCTCTCTCTCTCTCTCTCTCTCTCTCTCTCTCTCTCTCTCTTTTTCTCTCTCTCTCTCCCCCGCCTCCCTCCCCCAGGCCTCATAGCTGGACCCTCCAGGATGCAAACCCTCACTCTCTCCTTCAATGCAATGATAAAAAATAAATTTGGCTTTGAATCCAAGGCCATTGGTGCTTTTGATCTTGGTTACAAAGCAAAGCAATTATTGCACACAAAAGCCCTGATTTATTTATGAAATGCGACAGACATCTTCAAGGTGGGAACGAAAAAGCTCACTGAAGACCAAGCCCTTACTGCCACACAGTGAATGGCTGCTTTCAAACACAAGCCCCCCACAAGCCCCCTCTTCTCTGCTAAGAGTCTTTCCTCATTAGGGCTTCCTCTAGAACACCACAGCTTCCAACAATCAAATTCACTTCACTGCCCGGCAAGTAATTAAATTCTGCAGGCATCAGAGCATAGAATAATGGGTGGCTATTGTTAAGGAAGCTGAGGTTGGAAATGAAATGGGCTTCAGCGCCCATTCTCAGAAATGGTTGGGGCAGGAAGGAGAGCAATCAGGATGCAGATGGACCTCCCATAGTGCACCTCAGCGGGTAGTGGGTTCAGTACCAGACCTGGAGTCAAAACCTGTGCTTGGGGCCATATTCTGCGCTTACCAGAGGGGAATGGGGAGCCTCAGTTTCCTTACCTGGCAAACAAGGAGGTTGGACTAGGTAAGTCATTCTCCATGTGTGGTCCCCAGACCAGCAGCACCCACATGGCCTGGAAACTTGCTAGAAATGCAGATTCTCAGGCTTCTCTCAGACCTACTGAATCTAAAACTGTGGAGGTGGAGCCCAGCAATCCATGTTTAACAAGCCCTCCAGGTGACTCAAACAATAAAGGGACAGGATGCAAAATAAAGGAGCCAAGTAGGTGTCATACACTGGACAACAGCAGGGACCATGAGTGTGCCCTGGCTATCAGGGAGACTTGCCCAGAGTCACAAGTCAGTGAGAGGCATTTCTGAGAGACTGACTGCAAAGCCCAGCCATGCTGCCTCCTGCCAGTGATGACAACAGGCCCAAAGTTACTAAATCTGGGTTCTCCCTGCAGCTTCTCAAGCTTTACCTCCTCATCTACAAAAATGGGGGAGTGATGAGCCCATGCCCCAGTCTGACCAGAGACCAGCCCTGCAGTCATTTTGAGGCCTGCAGGAACTATTATTATGTAAGGAGTGCCATCTCGGTGCCGAGATTATCTATAACTGATGTGACACAAAGAGGCCGTGCTGTGCTAGCTCAGCCAGCGAGGAGGCCCTGTCCCCATCTCTCTCCCGGCCCACGGGGGCTGGGTTGCTTCCTTTGTTCCACAGGCACAGGCCTGGTAACAAGGCAGCCAGGAGCTCAGCTGTAGACACTTTTTCATTATTTTCCACCCTGTTAACCTCCATCACAAGTGAGGCTGCTGTCAGACTAAATGAGAACTGAAAAGATTTATCTCACTTGTCCCCTCAGCTCAGCTCAGGGGGCGGGTAGAGGGGGCACCTTCATTTCCTAAAGGCCATGATGATCTTTTCTCTTTGAGTCACTCCCACCCAGGAAAAAAGATGTGACATTGCAGCAGGCAGAGGCTTGTGATGGGACCAAGTGACCTGAATCACTTCAGTGTGGCTCTGCAAAGCGCTGTGGGAATTTTTTTTTTTTTATTGTACTGTATTTACCATTCTAATTATGTTTGCTTATGTAAATATTAAAGTTAGACTATGTTTTGTTAACAGAGCCCCGGGAGGACACTAGAGCACACTGTGTGGAGGATGGGAACCAGCCTGTGATAACAGTTTTGTTACCGAAGTCATCCTCAGAGTGGACAATCCCAATACAGACCATGGGGAGGTTATTATATTTCAAACCAGCTTGTCCTCTTCCTTGTGCTCCTAGCAATCCCAGGTCACCCAATCCCTAAAATTGGCACCTCACAAAAACAGATGAGCTAGACTTTTTTTTAGTAGGAAGAGTCTCTCACATTCCTATAATGACAGCCAGCTTTCCTGAGCACTTAGCTGCCAGATGCTGTTCTCCATGCTTCACGTGGATTAAAAACCTTCTTAATCCTCCCACTTGCCCAGGGGGTATTCTATCCCTACCTCACAACTGAGGAAACGGAGGCACAAAGAGTATAAGGAACAAACCCCAGACTAAGGGTGGAAAGCTAATGATGGGACCAGGATTATGACCCCCGGAATTTCAAGAATTGTGGGCCCAAAGACATACACCCTGAACCACTTCTCAACACCTTCCCGCTTCACATGCATTGTTTCCCTTAACCCTCACACTGCCACTGGGAAGTAGTGGATCGCCACCCCATTTGCAAGACAGAGAGGATGAGGCTCATGAAGACTAGATGACTTGCCCACTTCACAAATGAGAAAACTGAAGTTCAGTGCCACAGTCATTCACACAGCAGCTGGTGCTTGCTTGGCACTGTGCAAGGGGCTTGGGATACAGAAGCCTGGGGCATAAATTGCTCCTTCCACTTGGCTTCTGGGCCATAAACATGGGTGAGTCCTTTCTGAAAGCAATTGAGGAGTCTGTTAAAAGACTTAAAAATGAGTAAACTTTGGACCCCAAAATCCCCGTTGTAGAAACTGATGCTAGGAAATAGCAGTGAATGGTGACAAAGGTTATATACAAGATTGCTCACAGAAGCATTGTTTAGAAGAGTAAAAGAATGGAATAATCTAAGTGTTCAACAATAAGACACTGATTGGTGAAATAAATTAGGGTACGTTATATAATGAAATATTATTAATCATTCAAAATATTATAGAAATACATTTATTGACATGGGAAAATTCTGTAATAAAGTGTTATATAATTTTTAGTTGACATAAGCAGATAGCAAAATCATATATGTAGACTGACCTCATTGGGGGAAATGCATATGTATACTGGAAAATTTGTAAGTATGAGCACTCGTAGAAATACCTATGACCCCAAAGTGAATACTGCTGATAGCATTGCAGGTGATTTTGATTTTTGTTCGTACTCATGTTCATTTTTCCATATTTCCTACAATGAATGTGTATTACTTACTTTATCATGAAAAGGTTTTTATTTCTGAGATGGTTGCTGAAGTGGTTGAGCCACCATTCATATCCAGGATTCAAACTCAGGATCTGGGATGCCAAGTCCAGCCCTCAACCCCTTACACCCTCATCACAACTACCCTCCTGGTCTCATGTCCCCAAACCACACCCCACCCTGGATAGCACACAGTTACCATGGCCAGCCTGGGGGAGAAACCCAGGCAGGTCATGTGGCCTGCTTGCCCACCTTTTTGAAGAGTCTGATGACATCCTCACTGATCTGTGAGAGGCGGACGATGACGTTGTTCATGAAGATGTCATTGAGGGTGGCATGGTCTCGGCTCTCCCGCCTGGTCTGATGCAGGACCAGATACCAGCAGTTCACGGGTGAGAGGAGGTACTGGTCCTTCCTGTGGAAACCAAGACAGCTCAGGTTGGCTTTGTTGGAACTGTCATCCAGATAGTGTTCTGCAGTGTCACTCGCCATGGCTCTCTGACCCTCATGGGGTCCTTCAAGCTCGGTTTTATTCTAACACATTCACAGGTGGAGAAACGGATACTATGAAAGCTGGAGTGATCCTCCCAAGGTCACAGAGCAGTGCTGGGGCCAAAACTCAGGTCTTTATCTCTGAGCCCTACCCCATCTACTCTCCCGCTACATATGGCATTTGCTACAAGCATCTCTCCCTTCTGGGAAGAAGCTGCCCTCCCCAGGGCTAAGGAATATGAAACAGTTGTGTTTGAAATATTTGTCTGAGTTCTAGAACTATGCAGTTAAAAGAACAAAATATGAACACTTCCCCTTTCCTTCTTCTGTATTTGGGAGTAGGGGTTAAGGAAAGCTGCTTTGAGTAAAGTACATATAAGACAAGAAAATCTTTGTCCTGTAATGATGGACAGATGCTTAGCATCTTCTGGCTGGGCAGTATGCTAAAACAGGGTTTCTCAGAATGTGGTCCTCAGACCACCAACAGCAGAAGCACCTGGGGTCTTGTTAGAAATGTAGATTCCCAAGCCCCACTCTAGACCTGCTGAATCAGAAACTCTGAGGATAGGCCCAGCAATGTGAGTTTTAACAAACCCTACAGGGAATGCTAATTCATACTAAAGTCTGAGAACCACAGGTTTATATGCCACTGTTTCACAGAGCTTGGGAAATGGGAACGCTTCCAAAAAAAATGAAATGGAGGAATATTTCTCTCAAAGACCCCTCTGTTAGCCTTAGTAAAGGGGATATATATATATATATATATATATATATATATATATATATATATGAGATATTAGAGGCCCGGTGCATGAAATTCCTGCATGGGGATATTTGTCCTTCAGCTCAGCCTGCACCCTCTCTCCAATCTGGGATCCCTCTCACAACCCAGGACTGCTGGCTCCCAAGTGCTCGCCTGCCTGCCTTCCTGATTGCCCCTAACCACTTCTGTCTGCCGGCCTGATCACCCCCTAGCCACTCCCCAGCCATCCTGATTGATGCCTAGCTGCTTTCCTGCCAGCCTGATTGCCTCTAACTGCCCTCCCCCGCAGGCCTGGTCATCCCTAACTGGTTACAGTGGAAGGTGATAGAGCGTTCATTCTGCGTGAGAAGTTGGAGAAGGTGCCGCCCTCCCGTGCTCTCCAGGCTTTCAGAGCTCCTTTCCACCTGAGGTCTTCACTCACACTGCTCCCTCCATCTGGAATATGTTAGCCCCTGCTCTTGTCATGAATGGCTCCTTCTCTTCCTCTAGGTCTCAGTTTAAATGATACCAGAGATCACGCCTGTGACCACACTCCAAGACACAGGTTCTCAAAGTGTGATCCCAGGACCAGCCGCAGCAGTTGGGAATTTATTGAAATGCAGGGCCATTCCAGACCACTTAATAAGAAACCCTGAGATTGGCCCAGAATATGTGTTTTAACCAGTCCTCTAGGTGATTCTGATGCACACTTATGAGAAAGTCTACCTTAAGGAGTTTCCATTCCCAGCCCACCTGTAAATTATTTCAGAGTAAAGATTGTTTCTGTTTTAGTGACCACACCCAGCAATGTGCCTGACACAGAGGAGATACTGTGGACGAGAGATCAATAAAAGGTCTCATTCATGCTGGGTCTTCAAGAATGGTAAGAGTTGCAGTGGTAAGAACTCCAGGAATTCTTAACATTTGCAGCAGCATGGATGGAACTGGAGAGCATTACGCTAAGTGAAATAAACCAGTCAGAGAAAGATAAATATCACATGCTCTCACTCATTTGTGGAATATAATGAACAACATAAACTTATTAACAAAAATAGATCCAGAGACACAGAAACATCGAGCAGACCATTAAACCTCAGAGGGAAGGTAGGGGAGGGTGGTGATAAGGAGGGGGAACCAACCAAAGGACTTGTATGCATGCATATAAGCCTAACCAATGGACACAGACAACAGGGGGGTGAGGGCATGAGTTGGGGGAGGGAGGGAAATGAGGAAATAAGGACACATATGTAATCAATCAACCTTAATCAATAAAGAAATTTAAAAAAAGAATGGGTAAGAGTTTTCCAAATAGAGAGGCAGAAAGCTGGAATTATAGATAGAGGAAACCATGGATAAAAAGAGAAGTAACTCAGTAGAGTAAGAATTCTGAATGCAATAGAAGAGGATTGGCTGGGGAGACAGAGTAAGGACTTGATGGGAGGCTATGGGGGCAATGAATTTCAGGAAGAAAGATGGGTGGGTGGGTGGGTGGGTGGATGGATGGATGGATGGATAAATAGGTGGGTGGGTGGATGGGTTGATGGGTGAGTGGGTTGATGGGTGGATGGGTGGGTAGGTATATGGGTGGGTAAATGGGTGAATAAATGAGTAGATGGTAGATAGGTGGATGGGTGTGGGCATAGGCATGGTGCTGGAAACAAGAGGACCAGTCAGAAGGTGAACTTAGTCCAAGGGAATAGAGATAATGAAGGCCTGGGAGGTGGCCAGAGAAGGCTGAACTTCAGAGACTCCTCAATAGGAGAGCAGGTGATCTTGGATTCATCCTGGAAAGCGAGTAGGGGGTATGAGGGAGGGGTAGATGGTGATCATGAGGTTCAGACCTCAGGTGATTGGGTGGATGCTGATGACATGAACTAAGATAAGAACTGCAAGGGAAGAAATAGGTTTGGGTAGAAACCTATTTACAGATCCCATTTTTCACTGCTTCCTAGGTGGTGATGGAAATGGAAAGATTAGAGTAAAGGAGAGATGAGATAATTAAGCCGTTACCTAAATTACTTTGGGGGCTTATCTCAGCCTGGGATTTGAGAACTGAATAGCATCAGGGAATTAAATGTGTAAAATTTATGGAAGTCACAGCCAAAGGGTGAGTTTTGGGGGTAGAGGGAGGAAAAAGATCTTTAAAGGGTACAGAAGTTCTAGGATGGTTCAGGGGCCATTAATTAGGCCACCTGGTCAGGGATATTTTTGAGAGAAAAAGCAGAAAAGACAGTACTTTCCTTATGAGAAGCTGTGGGCAGGAGCAATGCAGCCTTAGATGTAATCACCAGGGGAAGCAAAATGAGTGGGGGCAAGGAGGAGAAAGCTACTGAAAGCAACCAAGGACTTGTCTATGTAGTGATAAAGGCCAGTGTGGCTGGCGCTCAGAAGGCAAGGCACAGAATGGAGCAGGTGCAGGGGCTTGCACCTACAGGACTAATACATTGGTCACCATCCTGTTGGTCATATGGATTGTTTAGGAAGCACAGAAAGAAGCAGCGGCTGGGAAACTGAAGGTCTGGTTCATTCAAGCTTTCAGTCATGCACTGTCTGTCTGTGTACATGTGCCAGGCACAACTGGCTGCTGTAGATGCAGCAGACACCAGAGCAGGCAAGACCCTGATCCCACAAGCCTTCCACTCGAGTGAAGAGAACATGCAAGGAAACAAGCCGATAATATAGTCTCATTCATGCAGTGATGAGGAGGCTGTGGAGCAAAGGAGGTGGTGGTGAGGTAGGCATGGATAGCTTCCTGGAGGAAGCAGATTCTAGAATGAGAAGTAAGTGCTGCAATGGTTTTATAGAGCAGAGCTTTCAGGGTAAAGAAATGTGACAAACAAAGGCCCCGGCGGAGGCTAGAGAGAGCATGTTGGTGACTTGAACATAGCTGAGGGGGCTTCACATGGTGTTCTGGGGTGGGGGTGGGGACGGGAGTGATAAACAAGGTTGGAGAATTAAGCAGAGGGCACATAGCCAAGGGCCTTTAAGTCCCATTAGAGTGTTTGGGCTTTGTTCTGAGGTTGGTGGGAAGCCGGATTTGGAGCAGGGGAGTGAGAAAGTAAAATTGAATTTTCACTCTCATTCTGGCTACCATGAGAAGGATGCGTTCGCAAGGGGTCTGTGAAATTCTTAGGTGGTAAACTGGCTGGACTGAATGGGGTCAGGGTTGCAGTTGGGAGAGAGCCCACTCCCAAGTTTCCCAGGCTTGGCCCTGGGGAGAGAAGTGGCATTTACTGAGAAGAGGAGAAGCAGGTCAGCAGAGGGGTCGGGAGGGAAGATGATGAGTTTTATTTGAACATGACGAGTCCATAGGGCTTATGCAACATCCAGACGGATATGCCTGGGCTAGAAAGAAAAACATGGAAGCCAACATGGAGCTCACAGTCTAGTCAGGGAGGTGATAACCCTCAGGGATCTCAGCAAATGTGTGTGAAATTAAGCTGCAGAAAGCACTAGAGAGGAAAGCATGGTGCCATGAGAACCCATGACATGTGGGGCCTGACCTGACTTCAGGGGTCACTGAAGTGTCCCTGAGGAAGGGTTCTTTTGGCTGGGCTCTGAAGAAAGAGTTCGAGGGAGCAGGGGAAGAAGTTCAGCAGCATGGGCTCAGGGAACAGAATGCGCAAAGGCTCACTGAGGGGCAGGAAACTCAGTGAGTTCAAAGAACCCAATAAAGGCCAGTGTGGCTGGAGCTCAGAAAGCAAGGCGCAGAAGGGAGCAGGTGCAGGGGCTTGCACCTACAGCACCAGCACATTGACCACCATCCTGTTGTCTTATGGATTGTTTGGGAAGCACAGAAAGAAGCATCCAAGCCACAGATGGCAGAGCCGGACACTAGCCTTTGGGGACCTTCAGTTCTGTCCTTCCCTTTTCAGGAGGTTACTTGTTCTTTTGGAAAGTGAGACCCCCTGGACCTGAGAGCCATTTTTTCCTGCTGTAGCCCCACTTTTGGAGAACGTCAAAATGAATTTGGACGTGCGCTCTCTCTTCTAAGGCACATCTTGAGCAAACTTTCTACTTTTCCAGTCTAGCATGTGAGCATCTATGCAGCAGGTGGAAGCTGCTGAGCTAAGGCATAATGTGAGAACTTTCATATATATATATATATATATATATATATATATATATATATATATATATATATATATATGAAAATAGCAATGAAATTTTCTGGTGAGTCACAGCTTTCTTTCTTTGGCTAGGAGAGCTGGGTCTGAGCTCCACGAGACTGCAGCTAGAGGAGTGAGGCCTTGCCAAGCTGGTGAGCTAGGAAAATGAAATTAGCAGGGAGCCAGCTTCTCCAGCTTCTCAGCTGGGGGCTGGAAAATTCTGCTTAGCCAACAGAACCCATTTCCAGGCCTTCAGAGCCCAACGCTGCAGATGGATCCAAATCTACTGGCCTGGGATCGCAGTCTCTCAGGAAGGGAAGCGAGTTCCTGCAGCTGACACCGTCCCCTAGACACCAAGTCCCTGCCTCTGGTTTCCTGCTCCCTTCCAGAACATTCTTGGGCTTTCCATTGGACTTGCTTGGGCGTTTGCCATCAAAGCTGTCTCTGAAAAGCACTCCCTCATATACTTCCAGGGCCAAAAAAGGTGTGGTTAACCTCTTGCTACCTAAGTTGCCCCAATCAGAAAAGGGAATTCATTATCCTATCTTGAAGCAGGAATAATCAATTCTGCAAGTATTGAGTGCCATCTTTTGTGCCAGGCAGTGGTAAGCAAAATTAGAATACTCCCTGGTTCTGGGAGCTTAGAATACAGTGGGGGCCTCGATGTCAATCAAATAGTCACATAAATAGGTAGGAAATTGCAACAGTGGTAGGGGCTTTGAAGGAAAAATGCATGATGCCTTGAGAGTACCTGGGGAAGGTGGAGGTGGGTGTCAGTTCATCATGCTGGTCCTTCTTGTCACTGAGACCTTCCTGAGATGTTTCTAGTCAAGGCCTACCCTGACCCCAGTGGCCCCCTAGTCTCTAGCACATCACCCCATTTCATGGTCGTTACAGCACTACCACACCTGAACTTTGTTCTATACACTCTTTGTTTCTGGTCTTTGACTCCTCTCTGGCTTACATCTGTCCTGTTCCCCACTGGGTGCCACACAGTCGGCTGAATAGGTGAAAAGTGCCCAGAAGATGAGCTGGGACAAGAAGGTTGGTAGGTTTCAACACAACACAAATAAGGGAGAGCATTCCCAGCTCCACAGTGGGCACCTTCCAGAACTGAGAGGAGGTAAGTGTGGCCTGAGGGCAGAGGGGAGGGTGGGGGCTGGAGATAGGTAAGCCCGAAAGGTTGTAGGAGCCGGTCCTTGAAGGACAGGATGAGCACCTGGGTTGGTACTGCTGTACGCAGGGCAGTTGTAACAAGGGTCACAACTGGGTGGCTTACACAGCAGCCATGTATTGTCTCACAGTTCTGGAGGGTAGAAGTCTGAGATCAAATGGTTGGCAGGATGGTTCCTTCTGAGGACATGAAGGGGACTGTTCTATGGCCTTTCCCTGGCTTCTGTGGTGTTCCTTGGCTTGTAGACACATCACCCAGATCTCTGCGTTTATGTTCATATAGCATTCTCCCTGTACATTTGTGTATGTCCGCATGACCCCTTTTTTTAAGGACATCAGTCATGTTGCAGTAGAGCCCACACTAATGACCTCATTTTTACTTGATTACTTCTATAAGCCCCTTGAAGGCAGAAACAATATATTTTACTTCCTTGTTTTTTTCCATAGCTCTTAGCAGAATCCAATTCATTCCTTCACTCTTGTAATATTTTTTTTGTTTCTGCTATGTGCTAGTTCCCATGCTAGTCACAGAGGATTAAAAAGATGATTGGATATGCCTTGAAAAGGCTCATAATCTAGTAGATGAAAGTAACACTAACCTAGGATTATGGCTATTGGTCAGAAAAACTTTAGCTGAAGCAACAGAAATACATCAGACTGGTTTAAGCAAAAATGATAGTAATGGGAAGAGGAGAAATTTAAAGGATCAAAAATTTTAATCAAAAATATTAAGAAATAGGAGGTGATTGGCCTCAGATATAGCTGGATCCTGGGACGTCATCAAGACCTCATGTTCTCTCCATCTATTGGTTCTGCTTTCCTCTTTCTGTTAGCTTCACTCTTAGGCAGGCCCTCTCCAGACCAATAATACCCCGACTGCTAGTAATCCCCACAGGAAGAGAGCTTTTCCTCAGCTGTTCCACCAAAAGGCCTGGAATTGCATCTCCCTATATTAAAGCTCTGTGGCAGATGATGTACTGCTGATCACAGGCTCACCATTGCTCAGGGATGACTCCCCAGAGGAAAACCTAGATGTTGTTATCAAAAGAAGTGGGGAGATAGGCTGTGGGGAAGAGTAATAGATGCCTACTATGTTATGCTCTGTGAAGAACCAGATCCCAAAGGAGTGAGGGGGTGGTTAATTTTGCCTCAAGGTAGAGGGAGAGTCACAGAAACATCTGCACTGGGCCTTAAAGTACTTACAAGAGTTTTCTAGGTGGAAAGGCAAAGAGAGATAAGAGCATATTGCAATCGGAGGAAAATCTGGCTGTGAGGCTGTTGTAAGACACGGGTTGTTCCCAGGTTATCTGAGTAGGACAGGTGTGAAGCAGGGCACAGTGGAAGCAGAGGCAGCTAGCTGTGCTGGATCACGAAGAGCCTCATAGTTCAAGGCTGAATGAAGGTGTTAAGTGGGCCAGCGATGTGATCATAGGGGCAGGAAAGCCAGGTGGGAAGCGGAGCTGCCGCCCAAGTGAGGGGGGAGTTTGATGTAGGGCTCTGCAGTCAAGTCACATGGGCGACAGCAGGCCTGAGGCTTCCAGGCAAGGGAGCCTCTTCATGCCAGTTGAAATCTACTGACTTAGAAACTGCTTTTGGCTGATGCCAGCCCTGAGACAGAGTAATTCAGAAAGGGAAGGCCTACATCCAAGTGGGTTCTGCTTACCAGGCTGGGGTGCTATGGAGTCTCTGTCCCTCTGCAGTTGGGTAAACTTGGGTAGTTAAACCTTTTCTTTCCTTATCTATAAAATGGGTTGTTAGCACTTACTTCACAGTGGCACTTTAAGAATTAAATGAGGTAATTCATGGGATGCTATTAGCATCAAATCCAGCATATAATAATAATTACTATTATCATCACTAGTATTACCACCAGCACCTCACTAGGTTGTTGGGAAAATCCAATGACTGTTGTATAATGTAAATGTATGGCCCGTGGTAAGTTCTCTACTACGAGTATTGGTTTTCTTCTTCCCATTACTACCTTCCCCTCTACAAACACTTACATGTTTTGAAAGGCCCAGTGCAAATGGTACTGTAACTCCCCCTCCACCCTGGGGCAGAATTATCCCCTCACTCATTTGTTCCTCACACCTCAAAGTGATGGCACATTGGGTCTGGTGTTTTATCTCTGAGCTCCCCTTGAACTTGCTGAATATATTCTTGGTACCAGAATGAAAATCCCTGTCTACAGGCAATGCCTGGCCAATCTCTTCTTCTCTTTCCCTCCAAAGTCCCTTTTGCCTTTGTTTATCCTCCTACAAAATGGGTGCATCACCTGGTATGAACAATATTAGGCAGAGGAAGGGCCCTGACCCATGGCTCCTTGGCCAGGAGATGAGGACCTTAAGCCAGGCTCACCCTGGTTGGCCTTCAGGTCCCTTGCCTGTCAGGTGGGATGATGGCCTTCAGTGCCAATAGGATTCTTAGGAAAATTTAAGCAACTAAAGGCTAGGGAGGCACTTTGCAAAGTGTAAGGTACTGTATAATCGTCAAAGATAATTATTATCTTACTAGTGGCCCAGTGCATGAATTCATGCACATTGAAAGGAAATTGATTAAAAGAATTATTTTAATATCACTATTTGTCCTTTCTGTACTAAAAGTGTCAACCAAATACATAATCGACAATGACAGGTTGAAACACACGCATGGGAATGGCGCCAGTGAGAGCTTTATATGTATCGTGCATGCATGAATCAACTTGGCCTTTTATATATACAGAATAAACTTGCTTAAATAAACCTGCTTTCTGATGTAGTTAAACTTTTTCCAGCCCAATGAAGCACCCTAACTTCTCTTTCAGGTAATTGTCAGCAACACAGCAGGAAATATCAACACAAAGCAGATCATTATTGTAGATCACACAGGGAGAACAAAGGGTAAAATATTTAACTTCAGCAGTGTTTGACTATATTCTGTACAGTGAGAAAACCTGAAGTCATTTTCAAGGTCTACCATTTCTTACTTATTTTCAGTTGGGTCAAGTTTCTAAGCTTTCTAAATCTCCATTTTCTAGTTAATGAAAAGAAAATAGGATTCTATTGGCATAGAATCTCCTATCTACCTATTCAAGGACTTCTGTGAGAATCAAATGAGATGAGGCATGGGAAAACGCTTCACAGACATTTGGTTAAAGTGTGAAATGTTTCCTCTTGGATATAAAGCAAGTCATGTTCCTGGGCTGAAGAAACTATAAGGAGGCTAGTTGCTAGGGAGCTAGGGAGAGGAAGCCAGGTATTGCTACAGGATGTCATTACCCGGACGAACACTTAGCATACTAGCCGTGTGTGTGTGTGTGTGTGTGTGTGTGTGTGTGTGTGTGTGTGTGAATCTTCTTTATTACAACACCTACTTTTCATTTCATTTTGTTGTTGTTTTTTTTAAATATTTTTATTGATTTCATAGAGGAACAGAGGAGAGATAAAAACATCAATGATGAGAGAGAATCACTGATTGTCTGCCTCATGCATGTTCCAGCTGGGGATTGAACCCACAACCTGGGCATGTGTCCTTGACAGGAATCAAGCCTGGGACCTTTCTGTCTGCAGGCTGACGCTCTATCAGCTGAGCCAAACCGGCTAAGGCTACTTTTCATTTTAGAATAAAATTTAAATGATATGATTGTATCACATGTATCAAGCATATCATACATGAATAAATCATGTCCTGGTTAATACTTTGAAAGTCACTGATTATAGTCTATGAGGATCCCAGGAAACCTGGGGTGGAATCTGGGAAAGGGCCAGAAGGGAAAACAGGAAGGAGCAAAAGGGGCTGTAGCCAGGGCAATGACCACTTTTTAGGCTGAGCCTCCTGCCTTAAAACCCTTCGCAGCAATGAAAAGAGGAAGTTGGAGGACATAGAGGGTTACAATGAAAGAAGTCCACTTTCTAGGAAGAGCTGGGAGAGGCTCAGACGTGTCATTCCCAAACACCACCTCCCTGATAGTTGTCCTTTTTTTACTTAACTGAATTTATTTATAAAGGGCTTTCCTTAGTCTTAGTTAAAATAACATTTAAAAAACCAGCTTCCCTTGGCATAAATAAAAGGTAACTGAAAAAGTAAGTGTAAGGCAAACATAATCACATCACCAGTCCTAGGCAGATGCTGATGTCTGAGGTCTGTCCTCACTTTGTAAAAAGAGATATTTGAGCAGCATTAGCAACACACTAGTACTAAACCGAGACTTTCTCCTTGAGGCAACCACAAAGTTGGAAAGGGAATTGAAAAGATAATTCAATATTTATGGTTCATGTGCGATCCATGATCCCTCCCTCATTTTGAGGAGCATTAATCTGACCATCCATCACATTACAGCAATGCACTCCGTACCACTCACTAAGTGGCCCCAGGCCTGGCACTAGCAGCAACCAGCCTTGGTCCACAGATTAACCTTGCCTGGCCACATCCATGCCAAGCAAAGGTAACAGCCATCTGCAGATCACTTTGTAGCTCATGTTGGGTAGCCTTTGCCTTCAAGCAGCTGGCCCAGTGTATGAATAAGACTTATGAACTGGAACATTCCTTAATAATCAACCTCAGGTCCCATAAGAGCAACACACAGACTGCTCTGGGTCTGGATCAATAACAGGAGCTCCCAAAGGAAGCAAACCCTGAACTGGCTCTGATGGGATGAGCAGGAACTGACTAGCAGGAGAGGAGGGAACCCCTGATGCCAGTACAAGGACAACGTGGTCTGTACTGATGGGTGACTCTCCGGAAACACTAAACCAGCCCAGAGAGGTGAAGGGACATAGCCAAAGTCATGCAGATAGAATCAGTTTTGCATTTTGGAGCCATACGACTCAAGATTCGAATCTTAGCTATGCTACTTAACCTGCTCTAGCTGCCCCTCTGGACATATTACTCAATGTTTTTAACTGGAAAGACAGAGATAAGACCTGCCTCAAAGATCACAACATTTACTGTGAAGGTTAAATGAGGCAATGCATAAAAAACATCTGGTCGAGTCATTGGCATGTGGTATTGTGGACGTGGAGGTGTTTGCAAGACTAAACACCTGCATAGCACAGACTCCAAAAGATCAGGAAAGATCTGTACTGCACACTGTACTGAGAGAATAGCAGCTCTGGAAAGTATTACGGGAAAGCCATTACTTGTGTGATAGTCATCATAATAGTAGTAGCTGGAATGGAGAAACAAGCCCCACCTGGAGGGCCTACCCCATTATCCTCACCTCGTTCTGAGAAAAACCTTTTCATTCTGAATCCTTTGCACATTTATAGGTTCAGTTTGCAAGCACAAAAGTGCTTCTCTGCTTAGAATTCACCTGTAGAGCTAAGTCTAAATTATAGCATCTTTTTAGGAACATGCAACCCCTGAAAAAAAAAGTCTGTGATGTTTTATATCCCCCTCTCCCCCCACACAAAAATACACAAAAGCACATTCTCAGCAATCAAATTAGTTGCTCACTGGAACCCTCCCTCCCACTACTGCTCAGAAAGGGCTTCCAGGTCCAGGACAAGCCAGGTTCAGGCCAGGCCTCGCCGGGAAAGGGCAGTGGAATACGGGTTTTATGCTGGGGAAGAAGGGGTCAGGAAGGCCAGCACGGCCTGGAAGTAAGTTGTAAAGAATTTATCATCTAAAATCATCTTTCTGAGCAACTCTTAAATATGGTCATCAGAATTCCCAGGAGGATTTGTTAAAACACAGACTGCTGGGCCCCACCCCTGGAGTTTCTCATTCAGCAGGTCTGAAGGGCAGGGCAGGTTTGCTGTTGGTCAGGACCACACTTTGTAAGCTAGTGCTCTGGCCTCTCTGGTCCCCATACCCCCATCAGGGAACCCACATTTTGTCCTCTTACACTGAGCCAGGCTCCAGGCACAGGAGAGGGTGGCCCTTAGCCCAAATGGACTCACCGAGCTCCTGAGGCAGCCAGAAGGTAAATGTCCTTTCCCTTCCTCTCACCACCCCCACCCCAGAACAACTCTAATTATCACTTGACCTTTACTGATTAATTCAGCAAGCATTTAGTGAGTGCCAACCGTATGCCAAACCTGGACCAGGCGTTAGGGACTCCAGGTCAACAGCCACCCTTTCTGTCACTTCAAAGCATGTAGCCCAGTGGTTGTCAAATGGGGGACAGATAAGAGAAAGGACTATTACAAAACAGGGTGGCAGCTTTTGCCTCACCCCTCTCCTCAAATCCTTCCATTGCTAACCTGAGAAGTGGGAGACAACCTTGATTCCTCTTTCCCCTGATTCTACCTCTGAGAGATTTCTCAGCGTCTGTCCACTCCTCTTCATCTGCTCTGCTGTCACTCAAGCAGCCATCATCAGCTGTGTGGAGAGCAATCCTCCCACCACCCCACTGGTCTCCTCAGCTCCACTCTATCCCCCTTCAATTCAGGGCAATCTTTTAAAAACAGAAATGGATCATACTACTTTCTACTTATGATGCCTCAATGACTTCCCACTCCACTCCCATCACCAGTTCCAGCCCCACTGGGCTCTCTCCCTCTCACACTGTCCCATGGCTATTCCTTAGGTCTCTGCTTAAATGCCACTGCCTCCAGAAGTCCTCCCTGACTGCCATTCTAGCTCAGTGTGGAGGACTAAAGAGGGTTGCAAATCCTTTGACATTCCTCCAACTAGAGGTGGGCTTTGCTTCCTATCCCCTTGATGCTGATGGTGATGATATGCCCATTCCAGGCCTTGCCTTGAAGAGGACTACAGCTTCCTCCTTGCTCTCTCTTCAAGCCCTGGGATACCATGTCTGAAGCCCAACAGCTGGCTGAAGCACTAGTTAGAGGGACCCTGGCACCATATGGAGAGGGAGGCAACCCAGCCGAGCCCAGCCTTCTAGCCATCCCCACCAAAGTGCCAAGCACATGGTTAAAGCCGTCTTGGACCTTCCAGCCCAGCCCAGCTGCCAGCTGAATATCGCCAGATGGTTCCAGTTGATGCCACACAAAGCAGGAAAATCACCCAGTTGAGCCCTGTCCAAATTCCTGACCCACTGAAGCATGCGATACGTTAAGTTTGGGAGGTACTGCTGTTACAGAGAATTGATGACCAGGACATAGCATATTACGTTTACTTCCATCATAGCAATCAATGGATGGCACAGTGTCTTTCTTTTCATTCTTTATGTTTGATTCTTCATCTCTCTGCTCCACTGGAGGCTAAACTCCACCACGGCAGGAACCAAGTCTATCCTGTTCACCACTGCAAATCAGGGCCTGGCACATGGCAGAGGCTCAAAAATATTACATGAATAAGCACATCAACAGGTGCAGAATATGATGGGCACACAGAGGAAGCACCAGGTCAGACTCAAGGTAAGTTTCCTAAGAAAGTGACACCTAAACGCTGAGGCCTGGAGAGCAAGCAGGTGGCAGGCTCCAAGCGCAGAGCCACAGGAATTGGGCACCTGACCCAACCATACCAATCATGGGCATTCCCCAATCCACGTGCTCCATCTCTCGAGAGAAGAGAGAATATCTGAGAGCAGGGACTGTGTCTTCTTCATCTTTGTGTCTTCAGCACAGCACACACACAAAAAAGAGGACCTCATTACATGCATTTTAAATAAGTGCATGACTGGCATGGCTTCCTACCGAGAGGAGCCTGAGCTTGGAAGTAGGGAATTGTGGGTTTTCCCACTCAACAACTTGCTTGGGGTCCTTTGTGAGATAAGCCACTCGGCTTGTCTGGTGCTCAGTTGCCTTGAGATAAAACCACTGACTCCTCTCTATGCCCTTGGCTTACCCATCAGGATGATAAGAGAGCAAAGATGGCAGGGTTCTCTGAAAAGGATGGGATTAGAATGTAGAATAGAAACATGTGACAGTAGAAAAGAAACATGTGATGGTATTATTCTCTCACCAGTCAACCTGCCCCAGGCAAACCCTCAGAGCCATCATTTGAGGCTTTTTTTGAATTGCATGCCACCCAGGTAAGTCTAGCCCTGGACCCAGCACCTCCTGGGCAACTGTAAATGTTTTTATTGTCTAGGTGGGCAAGGAGCCGCTAGGGCTCACAGCAAAAGGAGGAACACTGGAGTCAAGAGACCTGAGTTCCTATTATGTTCCCCAAAAGTCATGTTAAAACCATACCCCCAATCTGATGGTGTTAGGAGGTGGAGCCTCTGCAGGTAATTAGGATTAGATGAAGTCACGAGGGTGGAGCCCCCATGAATGGGATCAGTGCCCTTAAGCAGTCACTAGAGCTTGCTTCATCTCTCTGCCACTTTGGAAAAGAAGGAGAATTAGCAGTCTACCAACCAACCAAAAAAAAAAAAAAAAAAAAAAGGGCTGGGGGAGGCTCTTACCAGAACCCAACCATGCTAGCACCCTGATCTTAGAATTCCAACCCCCAGAACTGTGAGAAATAGATTTCTGTTTATAAACCACCCAATTGATAGTGCTTTTTTTATAGCAGCCAAACAGACTTAGATGGTTCCCATCCCAGTTCTGCCACTAATGTGCTGTAAGATCTTGAACAAACCAATTCCCTTTCTGAACCAAACTTCTCAACCAGAGTGGACTTTATAGACTGAGAAAAACCCCTCCCTCCCTTTCTCCCACTCACTGGCAAACACCCCATCTCTGTCCAGCACTGGGCTGATTGCAGTGGGAATAAAATGACAAGACCTGGACCCTGCCCTCAAGGCTCTGAGAGGCTACCTAGAAGACAGAGACACCCTTAAATGGATTATCTGTGAGAAAGAAGGACAGGGCTTCTCTGGAAAGCCAGGACTAAGACCCTAGGTGAGGCTCCAAAGAAGTGGCAGCCAGGGGGTCAGTGCTGGTTGGCCTGGGGGTCAAAGGGCAGGCCCAGACATACCCTCGAGATTCCTGTTTCCAAAACCCACTGGGGGCTCTGCAGTCACATCAGCATCATGCAGAAGCCCACACCAGCTGCACTGGCCTGGCCCACTCCCTAATTAGACTTTCATACTCTGTCAAGCAGCCTGCTTAGCCCGAGTGCCAGCTGGGGCTCCTGTTCCGTCTGGTGGCTCCGGTTAATGAACCCGTGCGGGGCTGGCCAAGCTCATTACAGGCAATGCAAGGGAACAGGCGACCCCGCCTTTTCCTCTCCTCCCTGTTCACACTGAGAATGGGAAGGGATCTGACTCCAAACCAACAGGAAGGGGGGGGCAGGAGCAGAGGCTCCAGACAGGCCACACAGGCCTGGATGGCTCCAGTGACAGCCCAGCCTGAGACCTGGGCTGCCCAACATGTGCTTCCCAGTGTGTGTTGGTGCCTGTGGTTTTAGGGGAGTGTTCGGATTCCACAGCTGCTCCCAGGCTCCGCCCAGACCCTTCCTGTCTCAGGGCAAAGAGGCAGAACCATAGTGATGGTTCGAATCCGTCTCCGATGGCTGGTCTGCTTCCTCAGAATTTCACTGTCTTCATCTCTAAGAGAGATAGTAATACCTACCTGGCACAAAAGAAATGCTCAGTTAACTTGCTCAATGAATTATTGTTGCTGTAGTTATTAGTAAAAGACAGGTGAGAAAAGGCACCAAAATGTGCACAGAGGTTGATTCTGACCATCTGGACTGTGTAATATTTTTTTCTCCTATTTTTCTGTACTTTCTAAATTGTATACAGTGAGTATTTTACTTTTGTCACTTGGAGGAGAAAAAAACACCACAAAATTTCTCCAAAACATATATCAGAAAAATGAGATTCTGTATGTGAAAGGACCTCGACAGTGCCTAGGAGAAAGTTATTAATAGAAGCTCCCTTCTGCAGTGAACGTTTAAAGAGATGCGACCGAGTAGAAAAACAAGCATGATATTTGCAAGAGGGTAATGAATTTTTGCCTTTTAATAAAGCTATTTCTTATTCCCAAATGTCAAGAGAAGAAGGCACCAAAGCAAGTGTTCAAATGCTGTGGCCCAGACTGAGGGAGATGTTTAGAGGGGCTTAAAGGACCTGTGCTCCCTGCCCCAGAGTGTAATGCAAAATTACAAAGAAGGGCAAAAGCAACCCAAGCATTCAACAACAGATGAATGAATAAACAAAATGTGGTCTGTACATAAGCAGAACATTATTCAGCCTTTAAAAGGAAGGAAATTATGTCACATGCAACAACATGGATGAACCTTGAGGATATTATGCTAAGCGAAATAAGCTAGTCACAAAGGACCTGTCCTGTGTGATTCCATTTAAATGAAGTCCCCAGAGTAGTCAGGTCCATAGAGACAGAAAGTAGAATGGTGGCTGCCGGGGGCTAGGGGAGCTCAGGGAGGAAGAAGCGGGGAGTTCAATGGGTACAGAGTGTCAGTTTGGGAAGAAGAAAAGTTCTAGAGATGGATGGTGCTGATGATGTAGAAATGCCACTAAGCTACACACTTAAAAATGGTTAAGATGGTACATTTTATGTTACGTGTATTTTATCACAATTTAAAGATATACAAAAGGGAGAAAAGAGATTAAACACGGAGGCAGAAGGAGCAGGTCTGGTGCGTTGTAGTAAGTCTCTGGTCTCCGGGGGCTGAGGGCCATTTGCTGGAGAGATGCTCCAAAGAGGGAAACATCTGGGGAGCGGGGCAGAGGAAAGGGGATGCAAAGTGGTCCTGCCCGCGGGCGAATGCCTCCCGGGGCGGCTGTGGCTTCTGCCTGCACTAGGAGAGTTTTGTAGCTGGAGGACTCAGAGTCCCCACACACCTGAGAGGACCAGGCCTCCAGGAACGCAGCACGTGGGGTGTAAGAAATTAGCACCCAGAGTCTATGTGTCTCAGGTAAGCAATAAGGCAGCATGGGCCCCCCAGGGAGTAAGGAAGAGGAATGCTTGAGCATCAGTTCCATGGAGAAGAAATGCTGAGGTCCTTGCGCTGAAGGGATTTGGAAGTGGACTGGCTGACCCTGAAGGACAAGAGAACTGGACAGAGCCAGGATGCTCTGAGGGGAGGTGGGGAGTCACCTTGGCCCAAATGGAGGCTAGCTCCCACAGTGCCTAGTCGGATGAGAGTGACAGCAACAATTTACTGAGCACTTACTGTCTGTGAAAGCAGTCTTCTTGGGATGCCGATGTATGCCCTACCGCATCCTTATGTGGAGGAACTACTCTCTCTTCACCCTCCACCAAGGAAGACTGAGGCTTGGAAGTGTAGTGTCCTGCAGACCCAGGGCCTCAGAGGCAGCCATCCCCCCTCCAATGAGTCCTTGCCTCCGTTCAGCTTTGTGGCCAAGTGCCCACCCACCCCACTGCCGCCTCCCCCTCGCCCCGGACCCTGACCCCTTCTCACTTAAACTGGTGCTCCCGGGAGCTGCGGATCTTGGAGGAGAACCGCTCAGCCAGCTTCTCCAGACTGCGGGAGTACTCCAGCTCGATCTCAGCCTTCCGGCGGAAAAACTCCTGGAGGTCCTGTAGCAGCTGCAGCCTGGACTCCGACTGCTGCTCCAAGCATTTGAACTGCTCCACCAGCTGCGTGCGGATCTCTGCAGGCAGAGGCAAAGAACGGATGGGACGTTAGGCTGGTGGGGACCACCCAGAGCCTCTTGGGTCATTGGCATAATGGCCTGGCACTTGCCAGGGTCTTACCCAAAGTCAAACCACTGCATATTGCTTCCAGCATTGTTATTTCTGCCATATCATCTAGTAAACTGGCTCACTTTTTTTTTTTTTTTTTACTCAAATGAGGTTATTTTAAATGAACAGTTTTATGTCACTATAGTAAGGGGAAACTAGGACCGCTTGCCATGCTGGTACATAAAAAATTAATTCAATGAAAACAAGTATTTTGTAAAGACTAGAGATGACTGCTTATCAAAGGCCCTAAGCCTAAACTGCCCGCTACCAACAAAAGAAAAACGGGAACGTGAGTGGTGTTAAAGAAAGGTGTTTGGGACTGAGAAAGGGCTGAGAGAGAATGCTTTTTGCCCTTGGGTTTCAGTGTTACTTAAGGCCATGCCGGTGTTCCACTCTGAATTATCTTGAGCTCCATGCATAAACTTCTCAGGTACCACTAGGAATGCAGCTCACACTTCAGGAAATACTGATGGAGCAAACCGGGCAAAAGTTCAAAAGCTAGGGGTGAGGGTGGGGACTGGAGGGTGGTGGAGATAAAAACCACAGCCTGGGTATCGCAGCCTTATTGTCAAGCCCACAGTGTTGTCACTGCATCAACTCTTTCCCAGCCGTCCATGAGCTGCTCAACAGATCAGTCTCCCCACAGCACTCTGCTCAGGGCCCTGCTCAAATCAGCCCATGGTCCCCTTTGCCTGAGTATTAAACCCAACGCCATAGAATGGATTCAAGGCCATCTACCACTCAGCCCCAAACCTAATTTCTCAGGATTTGCCACCAGTACACTGTAAAACCATCCAAACCAGTTCCTGAAATGCCCAATCCCGCCTGCATTAATGGGCACCCTTTCTGAAAGGGTGGTGGCACCATCTTAGCATCCTTGAGAGAAGTGTTCTTCAAAGGGGCAGCCGGCCCTTTGTACACGAAGCTCCCCAAAGAGCCGCGGGCAGGAAGAGCTCTAAGGGAACCAGCTGGAAACTTTGTTTCCATCCCCACTCTTCTGCTCTGCCTGAGACTGTGGCTCAGTCTCAATGACACCACCCCTTTTCCCACTTCTCTCTTCATAGCAGGCCTTCTCCCTCCTTGCAGAAGAGCAACTTCTCCCTCATCCGGAATCTGACTATGGTGCAGAGTTCCTACATGTCAAGATGTCTGGGCACCAAAAAATGGACCATGGAGACTGCTGGTGTTAGCAACTCTTTAATTTAGGGACCTTGCTACCCGAAATGCAATCCATGGGCCCACAGCAATGGCAATGCCGAATCTCAGGCTCCAACCCAGCCCTTCTGCATCAGAATCTGCATGTTAGTAGGACGCCCAGATGGTCTTTATGCACCTTAATGTATGAGAAGCACTGCCATCAATTTCCCTATCCCCTGCATTATAAGAAGTGTTTCCCATGCTATCTTACTTTTTTTATGTTTAGTTGTTATTTATCAAATTATAAAACGTTGATGGTATTTTAATGAATTGTATGATAAATCAACCCAAAAGAAATATAACTTAGAGTTTTGTGGTCAAAGGAAATTTTTTAAACATCCATTTCCATTCACATACATATTTTAGGTAAAAAAAATATATGATAGAGTAATCAATAAAGTTTTTCAATCATGAAAATATAGTAAGATAAAGTTCTGTGAAGGAAATTATGAGTTCAAGAAGGTAAAGAAAGAAACAATGAGCCAAAACCGGTTTGGTTCAGTGGTAGAGCGTCGGTCTGCGGACTGGGGGGTCCCAGGTTCGATTCCGGTCAGGGGCATGTACTTTGGTTGCGGGCACATCCCCGGTCTGGGGGTGCAGGAGGCAGCTGGTCGATGTTTCTCTCTCATTGACGTTTCTGGCTCTCTATCTCTCTTCCTTCTTCTCTGTAAAAAATCAATAAAATATATTTTTTAAAAAAGAAAAGAAAAAAGAAAGAAACAATGAAAATTTCTGACTTGTGCAGGTAATTTTTGATGAATGGTGGTGGATACTAAGTGTATTCACATGTTTATCCTATGACCTGTCAATTACACTCTTGGATACAGACCCAAAAGAAATCAGTGTTTATGTCCACAAAACATTTAGAGAAAAGAAAAGTCACAGTATCTTTACAGCCAAATGTTAGAAACAACCCAAAATGCCCATTAAGAGTAGACAAGGGTTTTTAATATGAAACATTCATTAAATGGAGTACTGTGCAACAACAAAAAATGTACTGCTACCTGCAGTGACACGCTTGAATCTCACAGACCTCATGCTGCTTGAAAGAAGCCAGAACAAAGGAAATCGTGCAAAACTAGTTTATGCTGGTATATATAATGATATAGTGATAATAGAGTTCAGAGAAATGTCACCTTTGGGGGGAAATTGACTGGGAGGGGGCACAAAGCTGCCTCCTGGAATGCTGGATGTATACCCACTTCTATCTGGGTAAGTCAGTACACTGATAAAAATTAATTAAGCTGCATGCTTAAGATTTGTTCATTTTATTGTATATAAGTGAAGTTTCAATAAAAAGGAAAAATTAAACATTGCTATGGTATTTAGCTTCCATTGGATGCATGTAAGAGAGCAGTGTAATTTTATTCTACAAGGTCAATATTTACAATATGGCAGAAATTGTATCCTTTGTAACTAAACTTATAATGAAACTTTTCAGATGTCAAGTTAAAATGTGTGAGGCAAAGAGACTTTTTTTCTGCCAAAGTTCATTTAGAGGGTAGGCAAGCAAAAGTTTTAAAAATCAAAATCATTTCTTTAGAGTCCATGTCAAACCCTGCTCTGCCTAGACAGTCAGGACTGTTCAGCCCTGGTGACCCTCCTCTGAACTCCTGTGGTACTTAAGTTAGTCTCAGACCACCTCCTGCTGCTTTTTAACTCTTTCATGAACACATCTTATCTGCCTGGGCTTCTCAACTGAAATTTAAGCTCTGAGGGTGGATTCTCCCAGCACATATGGGCCATCAGGATATAAATATCTGTATAGCAAATTACTATTTACCTTTACTAAGTGCTTTCCCCCCAGAACATTAAGTACTGTGATTATGGGAGTCTTTTCCAATACAAACACACACATACTCCCACACATACCACACACACATATACCACACCTCACACCCACCACACACATTCACACATACACACCATAACCACACACATCATATAATACACACACCACACATACACCACACACACTCATACACCCCACACACCACACACACACTCACATGCCCCATACACCACACACATACATACCATACATCACACACCACACATACCACACATCACTCACACATATGCATAACATACTTACACACATCACATAACACACACACTCATACACAGCACATACCCCATACACCACACACATACATACCACACATCACTCATACATACACGTCACACTTATAAACAGCACACATATACCATACACACCAGACATCCTACATACCACACACCATGCCACATACCACAGACATGCACACCATGCACACTCACATATACACACCACATACCACATATACATTATCATATAACACACACATACAGCTCACATCACACACTCGCACAAGACATGAATATTATTGTTATCCATTTGTACAGATGAGGAAACCAAGGCTCTGTGTAAACCAAAACCAGGAGCTTGTCTGAGGTCACATTTTGTTCTAGGAACTGTAACAAACTATGCAGGTACACCTATGACATGGCCTACTTGTAGAACTGGATTGAGATGCCTTTGTTCCAAGGGCAAGCCCTGCCATATCAACACATAATTATAAAAATGCTTCCCAAATCGTTTCCCACTCACTTTGAGACCATCCACTCTTCAGCATCTCAGAATAATCCTACTAATCCCCAGCACTTCCAGAGCACACATCTGTTCCAAGTTTGTGCTGAGTTCTTCAGATGTTCTTCTCATACTCTGCACAGCACCAGTAAGGTGGGAGCCACATCAGATGAAGAAATGGAGGCTCAGAGGTAAGCAGCCTCTGGTCTTAGTAGCTGGGATGTGGCAATTAAGCTAGAAATCAAGCCCGGAGCCTTCAGATGGGAGCAATAACCCTCCCGACACCCCATTAGACGCCTTATTAAGAAAGAAAGAAAGAAAAAAAAGACTTTAATCCATCTGCAGTCAACCTCTTGCACCTTTTTGGTAACAAGATGGTGGTCTAAAAGAGATAGTATTTATCAGAAATGCTGCAGCCGCTGCCTTCCTCCATTACAGGACCTAATCAGGAGCCAACGTTCTCATATTTTAGAGGAAAAGCTCATAAATCACATTGTGATGACAGGAGCTGATTTGGAAGGAGCAGCGGAACCTCCCCCAGTTCACACAACCAGCTGGAGCCTTCCAGGCGGGGTTGCATAAGGGACCTCTTGCAGCTTGGATGCCTCAGAGTCAAGTCTTCCTAGCAGGAAGCGGTCCTGGCAGGAGCCCTGAGGGGATTTGATTACCCATCTCTTTCTTTCTAACTCCCTTCCAAGTTGCCCCTCCTTGGGGCAGGCACAGATTTGGTTTTTTCTCCTTGAAAATTTCAAAAGGAGCAAGAAAATAAAATAAAACACAATTGCTCCCAAGGCCCAGACTTCATTCAGCACACGTTCCCCCAGGGAGCCGTTCCAGTCACAGCGCAACACGGGGTGGCAGAAAAATAAAAAAGGTGGGGGAGGGGGGGAGTGGAGGTGGGGACAGGGAGGAGGGAGGGCCCTCTTGGAAAGTTCAGAAAGGCTTTGATCTCAAAACCTTAGAGCTGAAGATGACCTCCTTGAAGGTCTAGGGCAGACTCCTGGGTTACAGACAGAGGCATGAGGCCCAGAGAAAGGGCAGAACTAATTGTAAAGCACAAACTTTCCCCATGTCACTCTCCTGATAAAATTCTCCATGGCTCCCCATTGTTTACAGAATCACGGCCAAACTCCTCTGACATTCTTCATAATGCTCCTGCTTACTCTCCAAGCAACAGTCTCACCAAAGACCTCTGAGCCTGCATCAGACCTGCCACTCATGGCGATACCCAGGGCAACCACATGACAGGAGAACAAGTTTCCTTGCACTCCCTACCCAACCTCACTGGCAGAGGGCACAGGAAGCTTCTTCAGATCCAAGGGAATGAGGAATTGTATTTTTTTAGTTAATAGGCAATTTTAGGTTTACAGAAATATTAACCAGAATGTAGAGTTCCCATATACCCCTTCTCCTTCTCTTATACATGTCCCTATTATTGACATTTTACACTGGTGTGGTACCCTTATTACAACTGATGGACAATATTGATACATATTATTCACTAAAGCCCATAGTTTACATTAGGGCTCACTCTTTGTGGTTTACATTCTAGGGTTTGAACAAATGCATGATGATGTATCCATCATTAGAGTATCATACCATGTGTTTCCACTTCCCTAAAAATCCCCAGTGCTGCACCAATGCATCCTTCCCTTCCTCCTCTCCCCAACACCTGGCAGCTACTCGACTTTTTGCCATGTCTTTATAAATTTTCCTTTTCCGGAACGTCATGCAGTTGGAATGGTACATTATGTAGGTTTTTTAAGCAAGCTTCTTTTAATTAGCAATGAGCATTTAAGGTTCCTCCACGTCTTTTTGTGGCTTGATAGCTCATTTCTTTTTATCACTAAATAATATTCCGTTGACTGAAATAATATTCAGATAGTCTATTTTTCTACTGAAGGACATGTTGGTCGTAACCTGAGCTATCCTGGGCAAATCACTGTGGCTCCCTGAGTCTCAATTTTTGGCAATTATGAATGTTTTGTGCAAGTTTCTGTGTGGATAGAAGTTTTCAACTCACTTGGATAAATACCTGTTTATTAATTAATAAACTATAGTTAAGAGCAGTTTTAGGTTACAGAAAAAAAAGAGAATTTTTGACTTAGATAGGAAATATAGAAAAACTCAAAAGGTAGAAGGGGTATAAAGAGAAAAGTCTTTCTCCAACCCCTACCCTCCAGCCACCTGGTCTGCCTGTAGCAAAGCAACCCAATCACCATGTTCATGTGCACTCATCCTGAAATAATGGCATATTTCAAGTATATTACTTCTCTTTTTATGCATTGTTATAGGATATCACTCACAGCATTCTGTACCTAATCTTGCTAAGACTACTGGGGAGATTAGTCCATATCATTTTATAAAGAACTTCCTCATTCCTTTTTATACCACTATAGAATTCCACTGTAAAAATGTTTAACTCAACCAGTACCCTTGGTTGAATGGTTTTTTTTAATAATCATTTACTATCCCCAACAATGCTGAAGCGAATAACCACACACAGCCTCATTCTGCACATGTGCAGGTACGTCACCTGTGTAAAGTAGAAGTGCCAGATCCAAAGACACCTGCAATAGGATTCTGAGCCTGCTGAATGAGTCTGTGTGTGCTTCTTCTGAAATAGTACCAATTTGACTCCCACCAGAAATTAATGAGAGGGTAACAGGGACTATTTGAAAGGAAGACATGCTAGGATTTGCTTCAAAATAACCTTGGGTGGAAGGAAAGGGGGTGGTTAGGATTATGAGCAACACAAGGTTGGTCTTGTCTTTTGAAATTTAGTTGTAGTGATGAATATGGGAAAGAGGCTTGCTATACTATTCTCTCTATTTTTGTTGTGTCTGAAATCTTTTCATAATAAAAAAGAGAGAAAAGAAAGGCAGACAAAGCCAGAAACTTGACACAAAGCCTGCGGCTCTGGTTAACAGGCCTGACCAGTCAGGAATGCCAGTAACTTGTCCCCAGAGGCCTCTGTCCCCAGCCTGTGAGGGCTGTCCTGGGTTAGAAAGAGGGGCCAGAGTAAGACCCCAAGAGCAAGTTTAAATGCTGTTTCCCAGGCCCCAACCAATTCTAATTCTCAGACCCTTTCCTGGGAATGAGGTAGCTTTTCTGACCCCTCCTGAGATGGTGAGTCTGTATTCGTCCTGAGGATCAAGATCGTGTGAGCGTTTGGCCCCTCCACCCCACAGAGGCAGCTGGGGTATACTGCCCAGTGTAGAGTTTCAGGAGCTAACAAGGAGGATGAACCATTAGGTTACAGACTTTCATCACGTCTGTGCACAATCATGCCTGGTCATTACCACATCCAATGAGGCGGGACTATTATCATTCCTATTTTACATGTGGAGCCATTGAGCTCAGGGAGCCACAGTGATTTGCCCAGAATAGCCCAGAGAGTGGCAGAGCCGGGGCTCAAATCTGGAGTAAGAGGCAGACAGGCGCCGAGATTACCCAGTTTCTAAGTCAAGGTGCTTTCCCGAGGGATCCAGTGCTTCTCCTTTCAGGGATCCTGTCCCTCTTCACCTCCTATCGCTCCCTGCACTCCATCTGTCACCTTGGTGCCGTTCTCACTGGTCCTGGCTGTCATCATCCCTGTGCAACCTAACCTTGACCTCAAGCTCTCCTGTGGTGGAAGACACATCAGCTTGGTCAAACAATGTAACAGGCTCTGGGCTTACCTGCCCAGGGAGTTCAAGTCCTGGTCCTTCCACACGGTCAGCTGGGCAAATTTGTTTCCTCATTTCCCTGGGACTTTGTTTCCTCAGTAAAATGGGGATAATAATAATCTATCTCGTTGGTGTGAGGATGATAAGTAATCATTCGATAAAGCTCTCAGTACAGCACTTCATCTATTTTTAACACTGCACTGTCCAACACAGTGGCCACTCGCCAAATGTGGCTATTTGAATTGATTTTTTAAAAATGCATTCCTAAGTTACACTTGCTGCATTTCAAGTGCTCAAAGGCACATGTGGCTAGTGGCTACTGTATTGCAGAATATTGCAATCGCTGGAGAAACTTCTATTGGACAGCACTGTATTACAGGCTTAATAGAGGTTAGCTGTAATTATCATTTATTGTTATTGCTTTTTTTGTGGCCATTTTTCATCTCCTCAAATGGAAAATAAGGTCCTGAAAGGCACAGATGGCGTCCGTGTTCTATGACTTAAAATATGTGCAAGACCCCTCCAACAAAAGCAGTGTCCTGGGGTCTGTAATGAAGACACTCTCACTGCCACCAGCCCAACTCCCACCATCCTGAAGGGCTCCTCAAGGGGCCCATTGCTGCCCAGCTCCAGCCATAGGGGAGGGCAGTCGTGTGGCAGAGTGGATAGATCCACAGAGCCTGGACTCCAGCTGCTGCATGAGGTGAAATGTCATCTCTGCCAGGTGATGAGCTGTCCCTCTGTCTCCCCCCATAAAAGGCAGTTAACTATGCTCATCCTGCAGGGGTACAAGGGTCAGACTAGCAATAATGTAAGTAACGTGCCAGGCACCTAGGAGGCCCCCAGCAAACAGCCTCCACAGAGAGGTGGCACGCACACCCAGGCTGTGGGGACATGAGAAGAGCACACGCTCACAAGCTGTGAGACATGGAAAGGGCACACGCTCACAGGATTTGGGGACATGGGAAGGGCACACGCTCACAGGTTTTTGGGACATGGGAAGGGCACACACTCACAGGCTTCGGGGACATGGGAAGGGCACACGCTCACAGGTTTTTGGGACATGGGAAGGACACACGTCACAGGCTTTGGGGACATGGGAAGGGCACACACTCACAGGCTTTGGGGACATGGGAAGGGCACACACTCACAGGCTGTGTGGACATGGGAAGGGCACACACTCACAGGCTGTGTGGACATGGGAAGGGCACACACTCACAGGCTTTGGTGACATCAAGCCTGGACTCCAAACCTGGTTTTACCCTCTTAATAGAAGTCACTTCAGCTCTCTGAGTCTGTTTTCTCATCTGTAAAATGGGGAATAATAATACCTTCCTGGTGGGTTTGTCAAGAGACTGGTATGCATATCAAGCAGCTGGCATGATGCCCAGTGCGGAGTAGATAAGTGATAAACAGCAGGAATGAGCCATCACGGCTGCAGTAGCCAGGCAGATTAAGCACAGAGCAGGCTGGGTGTTTCCCAGGCCCCTCTGGTTCCCTCCTTCCACAACCCCGGGGGGGAGGGATGAATTACTTGGGCCTCTTGGGCTGGGTCCCCTCCTCCTTCCCCACCCCCGCAGCAAGCTGGGCCCACGTTCCATTCCTTCTCTGGGCTTTACACAAAAGGCTACGCATCCCCGCCCCTTCTCCTAGGCTCCCGTGTGTGAAGAGATGGTTTATTGTGGGGGCCCTGTGCCCCTGAGGGTTCCTGGACTTCATGCCTTGCAGGAGAGCACCAGCTGCCAGGCCAGGCCAGACACAGGCGCTTCATGCCGTTTCCCTGGCAACCACTGCCCGCCCACCCATGCCAGCCACTGTCCCTGCTGCCTCCACACTGGATGGAGCCAGTCTGGTAACTGGGAGCAAGGTTCTCCATGTGTCCTCTCTACAGATGCCATCGGTTCCTGGACCCTTGTATTGTTTAGCTCATAAGGCCAAAGACCCCTGCCAATGGCATTGGTCATCCTTTATTAATCTTGACCAAGCTAATTCACATCCATTATTGCTTCTACCTCAAAAAAGAGCTGCAGGGAGAGGGTGGGTATTACACCATTTTACAGGTGGGGAGACTGAGGCCCAAGAGAAGAGAAAGGACCTGCTTGAATCACAAGATTCCAACTTGAGCTGCCGTGACCCTGCCAGGCACTGCCCTGGTCCAGCTCTGATCTGGTGGACCAGAGGGAGTGAGCCCCAGCATGGGATTGTTAAATGGGTGTCTGGGTGATGCAGGGCCAAGAAAGCAGACTTGCTGAGCTGAGAGCCTGGCCTTGAAGCTGTGTGACCTTCAACAAGTCACTAACCTTTCGGGGCCGTGGCTTTCTCATCTGCAAAATAGAGAGCAAACAGCAGACATTTATGGCACCGAGTGCTTCCACAAATTGTCCCCTTGTTAAGCAAAGCAGTGAGCATTACGCCACAGTCTTAGGAGGAACTACACTGTTGTCCTGTTTGCAGAGGAGGACGCTGAGGCAGAGAGGTAAAGTGACGAGCCTCGCTTCACCCAAACATGGAGAGATCTTTGGGCTCCAAATCTTTTCCTCTTGCCAGGAATGGTGTTCCTGTGCGCTTGCCATGTGTATTAGACCAAGTCAGCCAAGTTTTTACAGTGTGTCTTTAGTTGTCCCACAAACACTCAGGGTAGCAAAGGCAGGCTTAGCACAGATAACCAAAGCATATCAACTCCCCATGCTTCCCTGAAGCAGATATAATCTGCTTCCAACTTTCTTGAGGGGAGGGGAAGCACATACCCCGGGAAGAAACTGGGTGAAATGACTGGCATTTCCCCCTCCGCTCCTTACCACCCCTCCCTCCCCCCAGAAGGAAGCACAGTATATGGGCTAGTGTTTTTTGTGTTGTTGTTGTTGTTTTAACATACTTTATTGATTTTTTACAGAGAGGAAGGGAAAGGGATAGAGAGTTAGAAACATTGATGAGAGAGAAACATCCATAGCTGCCTCCTGCACACCTCCTACTGGGGATATGCCTGCAACCAAGGTACGTGCCCTTGACCAGAATCAAAACTGGAACCTTTCAGTCTGAAGGCTCTACCCACTGAGCCAAATCGGTGGATAGGCTAGTGTTTTGAAAAAATAAGAGTTATTTAATAATAGTGATAATGAAGCTATCAACCAGGAAAATCTTCCTCTAGGTAAGAGGAAATGATTTGAATCCAAACACACTGACTAGCGCTGGATATACATTCGTGGCTGAAGAGGTGGGAGACAGGAGATTCCCACCTCCCACCGCGGTCCAAAAGCAGAGACCCAGCTCTGCAGCCCCAGCAGCACCCCACCTGGATTGCTAATCCAGTTTCCTTTGAGCAGAAAGTGAGAAGCGGAGTGTGTGGGGAAGAGGCTTTCCCCACAGCATCTGTGCCATGTCCAAATAATAGCCATTCCCTCTCAAACAGAAGTCGAAAGTCCTCTCCCTGCCGTCCTGATGTTTGGTGAGATGCAAATAAGGGTCAGAATAAGGCCACGCCTCCTCCTACTTGAAGCTCTGACTTAAAATGGGCCGTGATCAATTTCAACACAATGTTAATATTCACAGCGTTGCTGCCCCGTGGTCCCTGAAGAACCAGACGTGTTTAAATGGGAAGAGATCAGAATTCATTAATGCTGAATTTCCAGCTGCGTCCTCTGACAAGAGAACGCTTCTTTTTATGTTTTCAAGCCACCATGCTCTGGAAACATCTAAGTGCTTCCCAAACTTTAGAGCCACTCTCTAAAAACTATCTGTTCTGTATTTATTTAACATGTTTCTTTAAATCGCCTTGCATTTTACATCAGATGATTCATAGTATTGCCATAACTGGAAAAACACGAATCACTCACCATTAATAGAAGGAAACTGTAAAAATAAATACAATGAACACAAAATAATGTTATTAAATTCTGCCTAGATTTTGTAGCCTGAGATCTACTTTCTTTTTGATAGGCATTATTACTTCCCTAATATGGAGAGAAACAAGAATTTTTTTTATGTCAATATCAATGGGCCTGGGAAGGCCATGGTTGGGCCATAGTAAGGTAACATCACCTGTAGGGATGATAACCTCAAATAACCCTCAGGGGTAGGCAGGAATAAAAAATGTGACTAGAGAGACCTGGTATAAAACAGACATATATCAGATCTGATAGAGAGCACAGATCTGAACAAATATATTCAAATTCACTCTTGAGCCAAAACCAATTTGGCTCAGTGGGTAGAGCGTCGGTCTGCGGACTGAAAGGTTCCAGATTTGATTCCAGTCAGGGGCATGTATAATACATTGGTTGCGGGCACGTCCCCGGTAGAGGGTGTGCAAGAGGCAGCTGGTCGATGTTTCTCTCTCATCGATGTTTCTAGCTCTCTATCCCTCCCTCCTCCTCTCTGTAAAAAATCAATAAAATATATTTTAAAAATTAACTCTTGAATGATAATGCTATATCTGCGAAACAAAAACAGTATATAAACCTCAAGCTTACGACTCCAGAAAACTCTCCCAGCAAATGTTAGTGCCAGTCCTACTGGACTCAAACCCAGAGCGGGGAAGCCTCGACTCACTCTGCCTCAGCTGTCCCCAACTTGACCCTATTAACTCGTGCTGAAATGACCAGCCCAGGCAAGAGCTGCTAATCTTTATTGAGAAGGTGCCTCCGGCCATGTGTGCATTCACCTGACAGTAACAGGATGCAGGATGAATTTCCCTGACCTTCTGATGAGAATGCCACATGAAAGAATATCCAAGGCCACAGTGAAGCTCAAATATTGTATGCACATTGCAGCTACTGCTCAGAAGGCTTGCCGTGGGATGGAAAGGCACTACCTCAGGCGTGATTTATATTTCTGAAAGCCACCTGAGTTATTGCCCATTACTTCATTCCCGCAAATTTGCAAATTATTGCCAATTGATTTTGGAGAGGAGAAAAGGAGAAACAAAAAAGGTCTGATTTCGGGGTGTGTGTGTGTGTGTGTGTGTGTGTGTGTGTGTTTAAATTTTCAAGGAGATCGGTGAGTGGAGGGCTAGCTCTTTGAAGGGGTTTCATTTTATACTGCAGGGCAAGCAAGTGCTTACAATTATCATTATCAATTCTGTCGTCAATAGGTGAACCTTCAAGAGACACCCTTCAGGAGACGCTTTTGCCTCTGAGGATAGATGAAGGGTGGCAGGACATAAGAAAAGGTTTCCAGAGAAGTGCTTCTCAAATGTTGTATCCAACAAACTTTTAGGGAAAAGCCTCAGAAAAAAATACAAAATCGTTTTAGTTGCCTAATGGTTTAATAACCAGTTATAAGTCTGAGTGCTGATAATGTACATGCTGTGGTCTGGAAACTATTTCATACTCAAGCATGGGCTTGAAAAAATAAGTTCTGGGTTCATTCCAGCTCTGCCTCGAGTCATTATTAACCTCATCCATAACCTGGGCTTAAGGATACCTACCTCAGAATTGTGGTAAAATCAAATTAGGAAATATATACATTCATGAGAGAGTTCTATAATATAAACAGTAAAAAAGTTTTACAAATGGGCGTGATTCTTCATCGTGGTATAATTATTACCCATTACCTGCAAATTAGAACAAAGTGTTGCTTGCACATCGCTGACTGCAACACTGACACAAGATTAACGGAAGAGGAAGGGGTTGCAGCCCCCTTAGCAGACCCAGCGTGCTCCCAGAGTGGTAGCAAATTTCAATGCTCAGGCTGGAATCCAATCATTCATGCCTGGGTTCAGAGTGAGCACTTACTACCCCAGTGTAAATCTGTTGGTCCTTTTAATGTAATATTGAACTCTCTGCCAAACTCATATTTCATGTCTTGACCAAAGAGAAAAAACACCTTGTGTTTATTATCTTGCCACTAGCAGCATAGTATAGTAGTTGTGTGTGTTTTCTGTGCCCTACTCAAGCAAAAAAATATATATGATCACTAAGTGTGGTGTGTTGGTGTGTGTGTGTGTGTGTGTGTGTGTGTGTGTGTGTGTGTGAATTTATTGGGGCTCACAAGGCTTGGGGAAAATAGCTTTACTATCCTTGGTCAGTGGATTGCTATTGTGATCCTACTCTAAACCAAGTCCTGGGCCTCAAATTCTGCAGAAAGTAGGGTCATTTGATTAAAGTCTGTTTCAGCATTAAGAGCTTATTGGATGTCAACCAAATGGGCCATTTCTTGGTCTCACACACCTCTGTGCCACATTTGGACATAAATCAGGTTATATGATCAACAGTCCCATAGGAATCACCTCGCAGCCAAGGTGCCCGCCACCTGCACCAACTACATGGAAATGAACTCTCGCCCCTAGCCCTTCCCCTTCCTCTTCCCTTGGCCTCCACTAATTTCTCCCTAGCACTGAGGTTAGCTGCTGGTGCAGCCTGCTCAGGCAAGAACACAACAATAACAGATTCTAACTTCCAAAGCACGGCCTGTTCCCATCTTTTCAGCTCACGTGCAATCTCCCTCCTAAACGAAGGAGGTTGCTGTGGGTCAGCTCATGGGGGAAATGAATGGATAAAATGCCATCTAATTTTGCGTTCCAGTGTCCAGGACCAGGCCTTTTGGATCCTGAAAGTAGTTCATAGTAAGAAATATATAAAATATTAACAAGGAATGTAGCAGAAACAGGCCAGAGATGCTGATTCCTTTTCCAGTGTCTGTCTTTTCAAAGGTTGAGGAGCCATGGGCAAAACTGTAATCATCACAAGATGAGAATTTCTTATCTCCTACAGGAAAGGGATGTAAGAGACTACAAACACCATTAGGGAGAGTGATGGTCTTGATGGGGTCCTAATTTCTGAAAATTCTAGGATCCTTAGGGATCACCAAAGCCAGCATTTATCTCAGGGAGTCCAAGAGACCCCTGAACCCATGAGATGCCCCCCCATTTCTACCCTGAAACTTGTCCCCCCACCCCGAATATTCCCTATGTGAGGAAATGGCACCTCTATTCCCCTACTTGGTTGAATTAGAAACTGGCCATTACCTCACCTCTCCCTTACCTCCAGGTCTCCATCCCATCCATCACCAAGTCCTTTCCATTCTCCTGCCCTGACATTTCTAAATTCATCCATTCTCTCCATGTCCACTACCACCACCCTAGCAAAAGTTCCCATGATCTCAGGCCCAGACAACCACAACAGCCTCCCAAACCAGTGCCCACATCACTTTTGCTGCCCCCTCCTTCCAATATTTTTAAATCAATCCTTCTTTGGAAATTAAAAATCTAATTCATACCACCACTAGCAAGTCCCTATTCTCCCCACTCTCCACCTCCAGCTTAAAATCATTTGATGGATAGTCATTCCTTTTAGGATAAAGACCAAAACATTAACATACTTTTAGGATAATAGACCAAGCCTTAATGTGACCTATAAGACTCTACGTGATGCAGTCTCTTTATGCCTCCGAGGCCTTATGTGGTCCCTGGCCTTCTCTCTGGTACTTGAACATACCAAGTTCTTTCCTGCCTCAGGGCGTTTGCACTTGCTATTCCTTTACTTGAGATGCCCTTCTCTTCTCTCCACTTATTCCTCCTATCCCATCTTCCTCCTATTTATCTTCAGGTCTTGGGATTGAGGAAATTTAATGCCTCATGGTGTTGCCAAGGGCATTAAATGAGATTATGTATATAAAGTGCTTGGTACAGTGCACAAGTATTCAATGAATGATACATATATATTATACATGTTCAAATCTGAAACTTTATTTTTATTCATATCCATGCTTGCTTGCTTGCTTTCTTCTCCAAATCAAAAGCTTTATCTTCAACTCTAGCAAGCCTTTCAGAATGCTCAGAAGGGAGTTAAGATTTTTCTTGTTTCTACCTAGTCTTACAAATCTCACAGCTACTTTCCTTTCTCTCTATCTCATATAAGCTTTATGTTTCACTCAAATATTCAAAACCCCCTTCCTCTTAAGGCCGGCTTCGTGTCTCACTTTCTATTTCCATGTTCAACATCCATTTATATATTCAGCAACATTTATTAACATCTGCCAGGCTCTGTTTGAGGACAGGAGGATTCAGCTATGGTGATGATGTAAGACCTGTCCTTGAGGAATTCAGTAGAGACTAACATATACACCAAAAAATTACAACATTACAATGAGTTAGAAGAATTGTACGCACAAAAGTGCTGATGTGCACACTGAGGAGGAAGCAGGACCTCTGCAGGGGAGATGGTACAGGCCAGAAAGATCAGAGAGGCTTCCCTTGGCATCTGAGCCTAGCCTTGCAGGGTGGACAGAAGCTCAGCAAGTGAAAGGAGGGCAGTGAAGGCAGCATATATAAGAGAGTGGACCAAGGCCCTGAGGTATGGAAGCGCATGGCATTTTCAGGGACAGGCAAAGGGTTCAGCAGGGCTGAGTGAAGAAGTTTGGAGGATGCAGGAGATGCTCAGGCAGAAGGGTTCCTTAGAGCCATATGGTGAATGGCCTCAAAGGCCAAGGGGCTTAGACTTTACCCCAAAGTCAATGTTAGAGAAAACCCTGGTGGCAGCATGGGGGACAGGTGGATTGTCACCAGAGGAGATAGGACATAAGCAGACGAGTCAGGAGGCTGCTGTATACCACAGTCAGGGACACAATTGAAGAGACATTTGTTGAGGTCCTTCCACAAAGCAGGCATTTCATGTAATGACAAGTCCTGGTTTACTAGCTTTCTCCAGAAGCATGTGGTGCCACAAGACCAATTTCAAATGCTATGTTCCTAGTAGTGGAGGCCACAGAGAGCCTTTCCAATGTCCAGCTCAGAGTCCTTCTCTAGATGTGGTTGGTGGGGTAAAGGCAGTGAGGTGCTGCTGCTGTCACAGCCTAGGCCAGTGGTTGGCAAACTGTGGCTCGCAAGCCACATGCAGCTCTTTGGCCCTTTGAGTTTTTAGCAAAGGCCAGCTTAGGAGTACCCTAATGAAGCTAAAAACAATGTACCTACTTATATAGTTTAAGTTTAAAAAATGTGGCTCTCAAAAGAAATTTCAATCTTTGTACTGTTGATATTTGGCTCTGTTGACTAATGAGTTTGCCCACCACTGACCTAGGCAGTTCCTAGCCCAGGCTAGAGGAGCAGAGCAGACAACTCAGCATCGATTTGCACAGTCAATTTCATATACCTATGAAAAGGAAGTCAGTCTGGGAGAAGAGGTGGCTTCTAAGTAAAAGATAAGTGTTATATTTACCCCTCACCTGGTAAACTCCTACTCACACATTCAGGCCCAATTCAGATGTGCCCTGGGAGACACCATGAGATTTCGGCAAAGTGGGAGGGAAGGGTTTCTTCCAAACTTGGGCTCAGAACAGGGATGGCTCTGGGGCAACACAGACCAGAGGGAGCACGGTGGCAGCAGAAAGGATGCAACTTGAAGAGCACCAGGGCCAGGTCCTGGAACAGAAGTGGGAATCCCAGGAGGGCGCCCCCAGCAGGGGCCAGGAGGTGATGCTTCCCTCCTGGGCACTCATTCCCTCAGGAGGCAGACATTAACTGCAGCACAAGCAGACTTGCTCAGGGCACACGTGAGATACCTTCTGGAAGTTGAACCCTTTGGGGCCCCTGCCTGGATGACCCCTTCCCTAGACATGAAGTCACAGCAGCCACCAGAGAAGTGGAGTGAAGGATCAAGAATTGATCAGTCTTGACTCAGATTCAAAACCCATCTGCACATGGCAGTTTCATACACCTGGTCTCACCTAGTGCTGAGCACAGACCTAGAGGAGCTCGTGGGTGAGAAAACTAAGGCTCAAGTGATGAGCTCCCTACTAAGGCTGGACGGCATATGCTGCAGCCAGAATCTGAGCTGCGGACAGTGGGAGTCCAATAAGGCATGTTCCCCCTGAATCTCAGCCTCCTTGGCTTGTCGCTCACCAGTATGCCAGAATCCCCAATTCTGGGGGCAGAATCCATCACCAGATAAACCCTCCCCGGGAAGATTCCAGGCACGGTGATTCATGAGAGAGGGAAGAGGAAAAGAACAATGTGCTGTCAGCGAGAAGCACTCGAGCGCTTCCTTTTGCGCTTTGGAAATTGGACCCTCCCTGAGCCAGGTGTTTCCACACAGCCAGCCAGAGTGACGATGGCCTCAGGAGAGACAGGAGACGTGAAGCCTGAGAAAGAATGGAATGCAGCCTGCACTTGAGCCACAAAAACAGATGACATGCTGCAAGCCGGAATCCATGCGGGCTCAGATGAGCGCCCAGGCCCTGAGAATGTATTACCATTCTCTGGCCTCTCCCTCCCACCCTGTAAGACCTAGCTTTCAAACAATCTCCTGGAAGACCTTGAGCTTCCCCCCCAATACTCCCCATGCCTCCAGCCCTGTGACTGTCTCCGGAACCAGACAGGGGCTGTTGTTCTGAGGGGTATTTCCCATCAACACCAGTGGGAGAAACGCCCCCAGATCCAGCTTAGCTGGGGTGCCCAGGTGAACTTCCCATTAGCATTTCGGAAATGTTACATTTGAGATACCTGCTTCATTTCCAGAAACACAGACTTTTGTCTGAGGAGATGACCAAGTAGGACTGGAAAAAGAAAACACCCCAGGGAAAGCACCAACCCTAGGATCTCTCTACCCTGGGCAGACAATAGAACCATCACCAGCCATTCTACAGGCAAACTTCATGGCGCTCATGTAGAAAAAGAGTACAGAACAAGTTTTGCTTGTCATTTTCTTGGTCTATGGGAACATCTTTACAGAACAATTTGCTCCCAACTGTCTCACTTCCTGGGGAGACTGAGGAAGTGCCATGTGGTAAGGCCAGACTTGTCAAATAGCTACTTTGGCAAAGGTGGTCCTGTATCTAATAATTCCTTATGGCCAAATAATCTTGGCACTTTTCAAAACCCATTTATATCCATTATTTATTAGATCTCACAACAGCCTCTAATTCACAATGGAGAACCTGAGCTGTTGGAAGCCTAGAATGTGGGGGTGGCAGGTGGGTTCCTGTCTCGCTGTCTCCCCTCTTCCCCACACTCCTTGCCAGTTCTATTGGGTGAGCGCCCATGGAAGAGCAATCCTGCTTCCCACATCACAGCACTCTGCAGTTTATAGTCCTTCCTGAACTCTGAGTGTGGCTGAAGAAGCGGGGGGGGGGGGGGGGGGGGGGGGGGGAAGAATACATTCCTTGTAATTATGTGAGATGACCAGAGATCATCATTACCATTTTCCAGGTGAGGAAACTTAAACTCATAAATCCATTTGATATGTGTGTCTTCCCTAAGGCCCCAGTGAGTTATAAACTACAACCCAGGGTTTTTGATGCCCAATGTGGCAGATTAATTGCATTAAGAAACCCAAACTTCTTTAATCCCTCCCTGTATCCACAATCTTTGCCGTGTGACTTTACAGTTCTTCTCTCATTAAAGAAGATAAATCTATTTGCCTACCCCTTCAATCTGAGCTGGCCTATAACTTCCTTTGACCAAGAGAAGGTGGTATACTGGTTCCAGCCTGGGCCCCAAAAGACCTTGAGTATTTCATGCCCTTACCATCACCAGGATCACATGCCTGGATCACCAGGATCACATGACTGTGAAACCCAAGGAGTGGAGCTGTGCTGCCGTCCTTGCCCTAGTCTCCCCAGGCAAAAACAGCCAACCTCAGACACGTGAATGAGCTCAGCCAAGATCAACAAGCTGCCTAGCTGACCTTCAGATAACTCCAGAAACATGAGCAATTAACACAGGTTACCCAATGACCCTGAGGTTATGTGGTTGTTTGACATGCACAATTCTATGGCAGTGGTCGCTAACAGATACATAGCACCTATTTTCATCCATTCATCCACCTACCCATCCACTTATGTCTCCATCCATTGATTCAATATATTTGCTGAATGCCTACTATGGGTCAGCACTGTGCTAGGCACTGGGGATACAATGGTGACCCTTTACTGTCTTCATGGAGTGTGCAGTTCAGGAGGATGAACAAGTAAGATGAACACTGGGGGCACAGGATGGGTGAACTTGACTGAGATGGGTGGGTGATGGGCGGTCAGGAGGGGTTCCTGGAAATTTAAAGACTGAAGAGGAGCCTATGGGGTTTGGAGGGGAGTGTCAGGAAGAACGTTCCCAGCAGAAGACACAGTCTGGTAAAGGCCTGATGAGATAGGGAACTGGCTGGCTGAAGCCCAGAAGTAAGAAGATGGGACAGGATAAGGGAGTCCAGAGAGGCTAGCACCATGAGGACCCAATCATCACCCCAGGCACTTTTTCCATATTTATTTTCAAAGCCAAGTGAATCCAGAAGAAGAAATAGGAATCATTTCCAGGCACAGATGGAGAAGTGAAGGCAAAGGCCATCGAACATTTCCAATGCACACTCAGCAGGGACAATGCCAGGGGGGCGGGGAGGGAGCCTTCCGGGGGTGCAGCAGGAGGGGTTCTTGCATTTCAACTACAAAGGGCATTTGCTACCTGCCTAAAGCTCACAGTAGGACCTGAGTCAGGGAACAAAAGCTGGAATTGACAACACTGGGTAAAACAGCCAACTTGGAGGCCGGGTGGGGAGAGAGCACAAGTGGTGAGCACAGGGGTAGGCAAAAGTAGGTTTATAGTTTTGAGTATGCGAAACAGTTACTCTTGTATTATTATTATCCTACCTTTGCCTTACCCCTGTATGCCTCACCTCCATGGAGAAAAAAAGGGAAAGAGAAAATCCCAGAGAAGCTGTATGTTAGTGGCATTCATTCATTCATTCATTAATTCATTTGTTCAGCACAATGATCACATTCTGCAAGTCCCCAACCACATGCTATGGAATTCGAGGAGTTCACATAAGAGTTAGATGCCCATATCTGGCTGAGTGAATCTGGCAAGGCTTCTAAAAAAAAAAAAAAAAAAAAAAAAAAGATGAGTGAAGGACTGAAGAAACTAGGGGAAAGGAGATGGAAAATGCTGAAAGGCATGGAGATAGGAAGCCTGGAACCCACGTGGAGACTCATCTGGTTACGGGAATCAACGAGATGGGAAACGTGAAACGTGGAAGGTCAGCTGGAAAGGCAAGTTGGAGCCAGATCACGGAAGTCCTCAGAGGCCAAGAAAAGGAGGTAGAACTTTATCAAGAAGATAATATTGAGCCAAACAATGTGACATCAGGAGTGCATTTCAGGAATATTAATCTGGCTGACTAATGAAATGGGTTGGGAAGGAGAGACTGAAGCCAAGAAGAGCAATTAAGAAGATCCTGCCAAAACTGGTCGGAGAAGAGGAGACAGATGTGAGGAACAGACTCCAAACAACTTGACAACTGGCTGGATGGAAACACCAGAGCCTCGGGTCATTCCCAGGTCCCACATCTGTGAGGATGACTGTGAAGTCCACCGCGATAGGAAAGAGGGAGGGGGCTGTCAGATGTAGTCAAGTTGAACTATCTGAGGGGCATCAGCAAGGAGCTTGAAGGAGAGCAGAGGTAAGAAAAGGTGTTGCTGTTCTTGAAAGACAGGACAGGTTTGGAAGGAGAAGGAAGCAAAAGGGGGCGGTGGTTAGAAGGAAATGAATTAAGCTGCAAGAGAAAAGAGAAGATAATGACAAAGCCAGGTTCTGAGAGGAGCTCCTCCCACTCCTCCCCATATCTTCACATGCGTCCTAAGAAAATGCTGTTCTAGACCCCAGCCTCTGTCTTGGTCAAAACATATTGATTTCTTCACAGTCACTCTGCCCCGAATAGAATGTGCTCTCTGAGGGCAGGGTCCCTTGTTGGTTGGATTGGCTGCAGTATCCCCTATATCCTGGAGGCTGCCTGGTACTGCAGAGGAGCTCAGTAAATCCATGTTCACTGTTCCACAGACATATGTTTATGGTGCCTGACCAGGCCAGAACCCCTAGAAAATGGAGGAGCAGCATGATCCTATCTCCCACCTCCAGAGACTGGACTGAGAATGAACAGTGATCCAAGTGGGAGGTGGAAAGAGGGTGTCCACTCATAGATTGGTCCAAGCCAGCCAGTCTCTTTGTCTATCTCTCTCTCAGACATTTTAACTAAAACACAATGGTTAACGTCACGAGTGAGTCTTGACTAGAGTGATGGCACCCATTTTTTAAAAGTCCATTTCAATTGTGGTGACTCCTCTTTTTGTATTCCCAAGAGCACTTTCCAGGATATTTTGCAAATGATTGCAGTAAGAATAAGAATAACATTTATTTAACAAATACTATGTGCCAGCCATTGTTTTATAAGGATCATTTAATCCTCACAACATCCCTATGAGGAAGATACCATTAAAAAGAAAAAACAATTGAGGCATATTTTCCCAATAAGAAAGGGCAATGTCAATATGAAAAGCTAGAACCTGTGTCCTTAACCACATTCAACTCTGTCTCCTGCATCACTCAATTACAATATCAAAGAAAGAGTCCATGATTTTGAGCTAGATGAGCCCTATAAATTATCTGGGCTAGTAATTTTATTTTACTAAGGCCCAAATGGATGGGTGTTTTCTTTTATGCTCAAGGTCATACAATCCAATTGCAATATATGAACATTTAACTTTTACAAAATCAAAATATACATGGGACAAAAAAGAGAGTGATAAAAATAATCACTTAAATAATATAATTTTCTCCACAATAAATCATCTTGTTATATGTACTCTACTCACGGCACCTTACTCTATAGATATATATATATAGATATATATATATAGATATATATATATATTATACATATTACTGCATCGTGTTGTATACTCTTCACCATGTATATTATGTTTGAAGGGCAATTTCGAGGGCTGACATGGGAATCTAAACCTCTGTAAGATGAGATCTGCCTCTGTAGGAGCTGATGACAGTGAGAGAACTGGATCCCAGGTCTTAGACTCACGATCCAGTGTCCTCCACCTCTTCCACCTATGTCTCCTCCCTTTGTTTTTCTAGCTTATTTCAAAGAAGCCAAGCTGATTCAGAGCATTTCAACAATACCTTTTAGAAAAACTCAAGCTATTGAGAAATCCATGTGAATTGCCACACTGCAGCCATGCTTTCGAGATCACTGTTTCTAATTAAAGGACTGGCTGACACATTACGTAGCTTCTTGGGAAGCATACCATCACACCACACATTCCCCCAGATGTCCCTCCTTCTTGACTTTTTCACTGGCATTCTCACCCTCATCACCAAGTACTGTTCATTTATTCACCACCGCCATCCCAGGGGAATGATGTAAGACACTAAACAATGTGACAGACCAGCAAATAGACCAGCTTTCAGATCTTAAGGAGGATACAAGGCAATATCCAAACATCTCTGGCCCCAACCAACCTCACCTCCTCCTTCCAAATGCCACTCCCCTCAGATTCTTATTTTCTGAGCCACTCCAAATGCTCTCCTACTCTGCCTCCAGTGTCCTCTCCAACTTACTTAAATCCCATCCTTCCTTCAATTCCCAGTCCAAGTACAACCTCCTATAAGAAGACTTCCTTGCTGCTGTGATAGAAACCAGAGAGCCAAAGGGACCCTGAAATACTGCCTATACCTTAAGTCATCAGTTGTAGGCTGAATGGCTGGCTAAAGTTTTATTTGATCTACAAAGTATTGAAGAGCCTGGAATGCCAAAAGTTTCTGGATTTATTAAAAGCCAAGATATTTTGCATAAAAAGTTCTGGCTTTGTGGCTTGTCTTGAAAGACCAGTGATCTGGAAATATTACTTCCGACATGGCAACAATCTCAGATGAAAAGGAGTAGAAACTGCCCTCACTATGTTTTTTGGGGGGGGTTTTTTGGTACAAAAGTTTTGGTTTTGCTTACTTTGACAACGGGGGGTGGGAGGGGGAGGGAGAGGCATATGTAGGGAGGGGTTTGGGATGGGATTGGGGGGATGAGGACAATTATGTGATACCATAATCAATAAAAAAAAAAAAGGAAAAAAACAAAACAAACAAACAAAACAAAAAAAACACCACCATTGGTTATGTAAATTTGCAACCAACACAGTTCACCAATTTTTAGGCTTAGTTCTTTTTTCCCCCAGCTTTTCATCTTGATATTCACTTTTCTTCATGATAAAGTTCATCCTTTAGTATCTCTTTAAGTCAGCGTCAGTGTGTACTAAACTTTCCTCTTTTTGTATACTCGATGCCTTTATACCATCCTCGCTCTTTAAGAGCTAGCTTGGCTGAGTGTAGACTTCTGGGCAGACAGTTATTCCTCAGCACTTCCAAGGTACTTTTTCATTGTCTCTGACAGCTGTTGTTGCTGATGAGAACTGTATCGTCAGACCAGTTGTTCCTTCCCAGGTAATTTGTCTTTTCTTTGTGGAGCTTTGAACAGTTTGTCTGTGTCCTAAGAATATGTCTAGGTGTGGATTTATTTTTATTTGTCACTTATGATGCTTTTTCATCCCCAGAGCTCGTGTCTCTTTAGTTATGGGAAAAGGTGCATTCACCATTATCAAACATTGCTTCTCATTCATTCCCTCTATTCTCTTCTTCTGTAACTCTGACATACACTGAAGCCTTTTGGTTTATCCTCATTGTTTCTTAACTGCTCTTCCATATTTAAATTTCTCACTCTGAGTTAGGTTTCTGATGAACTCCATAATACTGACTTCTAATTCACCAATTCTTTCTTCAGTTATGTTCAGTATCGAGTCTATTGCTTCTATTGAGGTTCTATTAAGAAATCCAAAACTATACATAGAGAGTGATGGTAATGCAGCGAACACCTGCATTAAGCAATTTTTAAATGACTTCTGATGTGATGCCATCCTTCGAAAGGCCTTCCTCTCCCAATGTAAGAATTAAAAATGTTCTCCCATAAAAAGAAAAAATCAAAACTACATATTTCCTGATTTCTAATTGTTTATTTTTACGTGCCTGTGTTCTTGTTTCGTTTCTGCTTACTTTTTATTTCATTGTTTCTTTTCTTTTTTTATTTCATGATTTCTTATTCTTCCTTATAGATTCTACTACAGGCCAGACGCAGGAGGCAACTGATCAATGTTTTTCTCACATTGAAGTTTCTTTCCCTGTCTCTCTCTCTCCTTCCATCACCTCCTCTCTCTAAAACCAATTTTTTTTTAAAGAGAAAAAAGCTTTTTTCCAATCTTCTTTCCCAGTTGAAGGAACTCTACTACAGTCTCAGATTTCAGCAATTCACCTGGTTCTGGAACCCTCATCCCTATGGGGAACTTTAACAACCTATTTCCCTCCCCATAATGTATTCCAGGGGAGCTGACACTTGGTATTGTCACTAGATCATTGAGGCTCCAGCGCAGGAGTGGGGAAGAACTGCACTAGCCACTGGAGAGCAAGATCTGTTAACTTATTTCCCAAGGGACTTTGACTAGTTCTGGGAAAGTGAGAATGGCAGGAATGTTATTCCCTGGGATATGTTTTTCAACAGACAGGAAACAGCCAAGCACAGCAGGAGATAGCACCTCAAAGGAGCATACCCCCACCCTTTATTTCCTATCAGGACCCTACTCCATACTCCCAAGTACCCTAGTTTTAATATTCTAAGTATGGATTCAGGGATTTATCTGAACCTTTCAAGATGTTTATATTTCTAGGAGGTATATTTTTCTTGAGGGTAAGAAAAATTGTATTAGCTACTTGGAAAAAACAAAAACAAAAAACCCTCGACACTTACCAAGTGTTCACTATGCACTGGATACCATCTAAGCACGTTACATACATTAGTGCCTTTTAGCTTCAAAACAACCCACGAGGTAGCTACTGTTTACCTTATTTTATGGGGCGAGTGGATGGAAGTTTGGCCATTATACAGTGAGTCTTCTCTAAATTACACTGGGGAACACCAGGAATTAAAGTAAGAGAACCCTAAGAGGAAAACGAAACCCAGGCCAAAGAATTATACATCTATAGCCCACACATATTGGATGTCCCCAAAAAATGTATACAGCTGATAACTCATTTAATTTTCACTCCTTTTCAAGTTTGAAAAGGAGTGGATGAATCCAGACTAAGCTTTGAACAAAGAAAATGTAACCTAAAGTGCCACTAGACTTTTTTTTTTAATGGGGATACATAAAGGATAAAGTTTACAGTACAAAACTGGCAACAGTCAATGACCTGAGGGCACACAAATGCCCAACAAAATGATTCCTGGTGTTTACAATTCCATTATTTCACATTATCAGCAGTGCGGGGACCAGAACGGTCATCAGTGTGAAAACGGGCATTGACCAAAAAATTATTCATTTCTGTAGATTCTTTTAAATTTTGAAAATGAACTATGCTAATAAACACTAACTTTATAATCACTCAAAGTGTGTATACATTTTCTTGGAACACCGTATATGTAACCATTTAGAATACGCACTTCTAAGGCATGAAGGAAATAACACAGGAAATACAGTCAAACCTTGTTCTTGAATGTCTCCCCTCTCCAACAATTTACTTCTCAACCTGACCTATATGCTAATATCTATATGATCAGTCACCAGTCTCTCAGGCAACAAACAAAGGAAAGAATTTGCGAGTATGAGTCAGTTTACTACTAAACTTCACGTGATTAACATCTCAGGAAATTGTGCTGCAAATATTTTCCTGTGTTTTGTTTTTGTTGTTGCCTATTATTATTATTAAATTTCATTTTTTACAGTACATTCCATTTCCTTTTTTTAATTTTCATTTATATTTCGTCCTTTTGTTTTAAAAGTGTTTATTTACAGATTAAACACCATTAATCATGTACTGCATATAAGAAAGGTTAAAACGGGGAACCATTGGGAGGGGATCTGGAATAGATTAATTCAATTTACATTATTTCTAATGGGGGGGGAAAGGATTCGGTTTTCAAAGAGACTTCCGGAATGAATTAAATTCCAGAACTGAGGTTCCACTGTAATCTAGGGCAGTAATTTTAGGCTTGAGGGAAGATGCTTCAGAGGGAACTCAGTCAGATTGCTTAGTCTAGCACCATTCAGTGAGTAACAGTCATTGTTATTTTCACCTAATTCTTTTGTTATCTCTCTGAAAGTCCAACTAAAATAAAATAACTCAGATATTATCAAGAAATAAGAAGCCAGTCTGGACACCAGGGCTGTGTGAGAAAAAAGCCACTTCCCACTCAGAATTCTGTCTGGCTTTCTTGTTTGCTCAAACCAAGAGGGTTCTGTATGAGACCCTCACAGAAGACAAAGTTGCGGGTGGGGAGGGATTCTAGTAAAATCGGAGGATTTTCTTAACCAGGTTCTCCTGGAGTTTTTGTTCCATGAGCCAGAGAAGGGCAGTGCGTCATTTCTATAGGTCCCCTGAGAATGCAACTGGGACATCCAGGTTCCTATGTAAAGAGGGGTCCACCGATAGTGTTAAGACCTTTCAATATTCACTGGGTGGAGTTTATTTCACAGAATTATTCCCTTAGGTTCACATACCACTTTGCTGTTCGAAAAATTATATTCACAAGTGATTGAATTTATTATCTCCAAAACCCCAGGAGGTGGGTATTAATTATTTCCATGTCCCTGATGAGGAATTAGTCACCTAAGGTCCCACAGAAGGAAGTGGCAAAGTGAGGGCTTAAATCACAAACTTAAACCTTCCTCGCAAAGAAATGTAGATGCTATTCTACCTCTTTGCACAGTACATAATTTCAGACAGGCTTCCACAGGGGCCGTGGTCCTTGGGTCTCATTTGCAGTGCAGGTTCTGAGTTTCTCCTAAGAAATTCAATACTAAAAATCCCTTGAGAGCAGATTCACCTTCACTCAAATATATACCATAATCTACGATTTGTGCCTCAGCAATCTGTAGGACACATTGCACTGGGCTGGTCCTAATGAGACCCTCTTTCCTAGTCCCAGCTCCTTGACAAAGCCCCTCAACAGCTACGGGCACCTCCCCAAGTTACTCCAGTCCCTTCCTGCTCACATTCCTGAGAGTGAGCCCCTCTGACACCAGTTTAGGCCTAAACAAGGTCAAAGGGTACCAAAGGGCAAACCATGTCTGCCCCAGACTCCAGCCCCTGTTCTGAGCTCTAATCCTAGGGCTAGAACTCTTTGCCTGCCCACCTAGATTCCTGGTGCTGACACCTGCCTGCCCCAAGATTTCCCCTGCCACACCCCTCCTGACATCTATAATAGTATATTCCCGTCCTTAAGTCTTCAGAACATTTTTTTGGTGCTTGTCAATTTTGTAAATCCTTATGATATCTCCTTGGCTATTATCCTCTGCTAACTCCTACCTAACCCTGCCTCCTGGGGCCAGATGCTTCATAACATGCACCTCCTCTGGCGGGCTCTCCTGGCTTCACCACCTACCTCCTTCTTATCTCTGCCACCGGTGCCATGACAGGGCACCATCATGGTATCTGTCTTTTGTTCACTTAGCAATCAATAAGGAAAATGGTGCACCCTGCTATGTACTGTGATGAGATATAAAAGCACCCAAGACACAACCCTGAGCCCTCCTGCTTAACTGTTAATTACATGCAAGCTGAGTCTTACATGATTTCATGTTTATATTCTTGTTTCCAAGTAGGCAATTACTAGGATAAAGCCCATACTGTCCCATTTTTTTCTCCCACCCCACCTTCAATACAGGTGTGCCATACCAAGCCTTCCTGCAGTGCTTTTGCCAGGAAAAAGAGGCCAGCACCACCATCCTGCCCAAATTTAAAAACTGTGATTTACATTGCTTTTTCTGTCTACCTCTAACATGAACAGATGGAAAGCACTAGGTGGAAAGACAAGCCTCCTGGCTGCAGAGCGAGAAAATGGATCTGCATGCAAGCCCTAGGTGAAAGGCAGCTGGACACTCACTTCTCCAATCATCCTCCCACTGCTGTGTGTTGCCTTCAAAAACTGGCTTGGGTCATGTCTGTTTCTCTTCAAATGCCTTCAGAGAGTCTCCATTTCCTTGGTTCAGCTTAGCAAAGTATTCAAGGCCCTGTCAGACCAAGTAGTAGCTGAGAACAGAGGCCCTGGAGCCAGCTGCCTGGGTTCAAATCCCAGCTTTGCCACTGGCTGGTTGTGTGACCTGGGGCAAGACAATTATTCAGAGTAATGCCAAGCTTACAGGAATATGGTACAGATGAAAGTATTAAAAAGAGTTCATATAGTTTGCGGTAGGTTCACAGTACTACCACAAATTCCTTGATTTCCTCTCTTCAAATGGGGCCTATGAGCATACTTCGCCTCCCTTTAAGTGTGGGGTATATTCAGTGATTCGTTTCTACTGAATAAAATGTGGCAAAAGTGATAGTGTACGTCTTCCAAGACCCGGCCACACAAGGCGTTGTGGTTTCCTCCGCGCTCTCCTATGTGGGATCGCTCACGCTGGATGTTGGCTGCTGTGTTGTGTTGTGAGGAGACACAAGCAGCCATATGGAGAGGTTCATATGGAGAGGAACTGAGGCCTCCTGCCAACAGCCATGTGAGTTAGATGTCGTCAAAGTGGATTCTTTAGCTCCAGTTAAGCCCTGAGCTGACTGCAGCCCTTGCCAAGATCTTGACTGTGAGGTCATGAGAGACACTGAGTCAGAACCACCCAGCTAAGCCACTCATGATTCCTGATCCACAAAAACTCTGGGAGAAAAATAAATGTTTGTTATTTTAAACTGTTACATTTTGGGATAATTTGTTTCTTGCAATAAATAACAATTACATGTGTGAAGAATTAATATATGTAAAGAGTTAATAAAGAGACTTAGAACAGTCCTGGCATGTAGAAAGGGCTCTATATTATTATTTTATATTATTACTACACTTGGCTATTTACTACTATTCTCCAAGCTTACTAGATATTTTAAGTTAGAGAAAAACAATTTAAGCATCAAAATAAATAATGATTGTTATGGAGATTATAAACCAAGGAATAAAATAGAAATTCATGAAGCTGCGCTAATCTAAATTAATGAATGCACAAACAAATAAACAGATAAATAATGGAGAAACTCTCTACCTTGCAGTAGAATTCCATGTAATAAATGTAGAAGGAATGATGAAATTATAAAATCATCATTCAGCTAAATATGATGCTAAAACTACAAGGTGAAAGGTTGATGAGGAATAGAATATTTATATAGTCCTAAAGTAGCTCCCACAAAATGCTTATTAAATACTAATTAATGAGTATAAAACACTTGTTAATTAACTTTGCAATGGAAAAACCTGGCAAATATCATCTTAATCAACTAATACATGTCAATATGACCAGTAATGGGACAAATCAACAGCATGTGCCTCTATTTTTTTCTTCTTGTTTTTTTATTTTATTTTATTTTTCAACAAAATTTATTAATTTATTAAAGTATTACATATGTGTCCTTATCTCCTCATTGCCCCCTAACCCCCCCCCCCAATCATACCCTCAACCCTCTGGTGTCTGTGTCCATTGGTTAGGCTTATATGCATGCATACAAATCCTTTGGTTGATTTCTTCCCCTTACCCCCATCCTTCCCTACCTTCCCTCTGAGGTTTGATGCTCTGATCGATGCTTCTCTGTCTCTGGGTCTGTTTTTGTTCATCAGTTTATATTGTTCATTATATTCCACAAATGAGTGAGATCATGTGATATTTATCTTTCTCTGACTGGCTTATTTCATTTAGCATAATGCTCTCCAATTCCATCCATGCTGTTTTAAATGGTAAGAATTCCTTCTTTTTTTACCGCAGCATAGTATTCCATTGTATAGATGTACCATAGTTTTTTAATCCACTCATCTGCTGATGGGCATTTAGGTTGTTTCCAAATCTTAGCTATGGTAAATTGTTATGAACATAGGAGTGCATGTATCCTTACTGATGGGTGTTTTTAGTTTCTTGGGATATATTCCTAGAAGTGGGATCATTGGGTCAAATGGGAGTTCCATTTTTATTTTTTTGAGACTCTCCATACTGTTCTCCACAATGGCTGCACCAGTCTGCATTCCCACCAGCAGTGCACAAAGGTTCCTTTTTCTCTGTATCCTCACCAGCACTTGTCCTTTGTTGATTTGTTGATGACAGCCATTCTGACAGGTGTGAGATGGTACCGCATTGTCATTTTGATTTGCACCTCTCAGATGATTAGTTACTTTGAGTATGTTTTCATATGTCTCTTGGCCTTCTTTATGTCCTCTTTTCAAAAGTATCTATTTAGGTCCTTTGCCCATTTTTTGATTGGGTTGTTTATTTTCCTTTTGTTAAATTGTATGAGTTCCCTGTAAATGTTAGAGATTAAACCCTTATCAGTGATAAAATTGGCAAATATGTTCTCCCATGCAGTGGGCTTTTTTTGTTGTTTTGTTGATGGGTTTTTTTTGTTGTTGTACAGAAGCCTTTTATTTTTATATAGTCCACTTGTTTATTTTCTCTTTAGTTTCCGTTTCCCTGGAGCTGTATCAGTGAAAATATTGCTTTGGCATATGTCTGAGATTTTGCTGCCTGTGGATTCCTCTAATATTGTTATCATTTCCCATCTTATGTTTAAGTCCATTTTGAGTTTATTTTTGTATATGGTATAAGTTGGTGGTCTAGTTTCATTTTTTTACATGTATCTGTCCAATTTTCCCAACACCATTTATTGAAGAGACTTCAATGTATGTTCTTGTCTCCTTTGTCAAATATTAATTGAGCATAGTGGTTTGGGTTAATTTCTGGGTTCTCTATTTTATTTCATTGATCTATATTTCTGTTCTTATGCCAATACCAGGCAGTTTTGAGAACAGTGGCTTTATAATACAGCTTGAAATCTGGTATTAAGATCCCTCCTGCTTTGTTCTTCTTTCTTGGGATTGTTGCAGCTACTGGGGTCTTTTTTTGTTATTGTTTTTCCAGATGAATTTTTGGAGAGTTTGTTCTAGGTCTGTGAAATATGCCGTTGGTATTTTAATGGGAAATGCATTGAATCTATAGATTGCTTTGGGTTGTATGGACATTTTAATTATGTTGATTCTATCAATTCATGAACACGGTATGTTTTTCCATCTGTTTACATCTTCCTCTATCTCTTTTTTCAGTGTCCTGTAGTTTTCCGAGTATCTCCTTAGTTAAGTTTATTCCTAGGTATTTTAATTTTTTTGGTGCAATGGTAAATGGGATTGTTTTGTTAGTCTCTCTTTCTGAAAGTTCACTACTGGTATATAAAAATGCCATAAATTTTTTGGTGTTACTTTTATATCCTGCTACATTGCCGAATTCATTTATTAAGTCTAATAATTTTTTGATGGAGTCTTTAGGGTTTTCTATGTACAGTGTCATGTCATCTATGAATAATGACAGTTTTTTGTGCCTCCTGATGTCATGCACTGAGAACTCCCATGGGCCAGAGCCTGTCTTGTTCATCTCTTTATCCCAGCAGTGCCTTGCAGAGGGCAGCTCCTGTTTCGTGGGAACCGTGTGCCAGACACGCATCAAGAAGCACTGGACACATGTCATCTCAATTGATCCTCACCGTGACCATAGGCTGTAGGCTCTGAGAAGTGAAACAACTTTCCCAAGGTCATACGGCCAGCAAGAGGCCGAAGTAGGACACAACCCCTGCTCTGTCCATCTCTTGAGTTGGGCTGGCTCCCTCAGGCACCCAATGAATGTCGAATCCCATCTTTCCTGCAACTCCAGGAGGTTTGTGACAATTGCCCACAAACAGAACTGCATTCTCATCCTTCCTCTAATAAACATCAGAGGAAGAAAAGATGCTGCATATAGAGTCTACAGGCTGCATTTCAGCTCTGGCCCTCTTATATACAGTATCTTACTCAAACTTGTTGGGTCTCCATCTCCCCCAACTTTAGACAGAACAATGGTTTTCAAACTTCTTTTAGCATCCAATTTTTCCCCCCAAACAAACTTTTCCACAAAACCTCAATACATAATAGCCCTACTATTGGCAATAACCAAAAGGTTTGGAAACAACCCACGTGTTTATAGACAAATGAATGGATAAACAAAATGTGGCATATGCATACAAGGAGTATTATTCAGACTTAAATAGGAAGGAAATTCTAACACCTTCTACAAAATGGATAAACCTTGAGAACATTATACTAAGTGTAAGAAGTCAGTAGCAGAAAGACAAATGTGTACTGTATGATTCTACTTATCTGAGGTCTCTAGAGGAGTCAAGTCCATAGACAGAAAGTAGTGGTAGTTGCCAGGGGCTCTGGGAGAGGGAATGGAGAGTTCGTGTATAATGGGTACAAAGTTTCAGTTTGGGAAGACAAAAAGTTCCAGAGGTGGGTGATGGTGATTGCTACACACAATGTGAGTGTTGTTAATGCCATCGAACTGTACACTGAAAATGGTTAAAATGTAAATTTCATATAATGTGTATCTTGCCACAGTTAAATAAATAAATACCTCAATATATGCAATAGGTAAAGCAAAAATAGGAATGGGGTATTAAGATCCCCCTGAACACCTTCCCCCAAGATGACTGCAAAGACTCTCTACCCCTGAAGAGCACATGGGCCATTTCAATCCCAATATTTGGAGCTCTGAGAGCAGTGTCTGTTTCAGGAGTTTCCTGTCTACAATTTCACATCCTGGGCAGTCCCTGCTCCCTCTATTGCACTTGCAGGCTGCTGTGACGAAGCCCATGAGATAATAATCCACAGTGACAAGGTTTCTAGGGTCATCTGGCCAAAAAGAGACACACTGGTTTGGGGTGGGCAGGACTAGGAAGCATGAATTCTACCACCTAATGAAATGGCTTGGACTCACTATCCCAGGGTTTCTTGTCCAGACCCTCGGCTAGTCAATTAACTGGTGTAAGCATTAGAGATTCCTGGCACAGAATATGATTCAAAAAAGGGGACACTATATGACAGAGGCAATGTCCTGTAGTGGTCCAGGATTGCGCTTTGGAGACGGGATGAATGAATTTCAATCCTAGCTCTCAAAATGAGATTTTGATAAAGTTACTTGCCTTGTCTGTGTTTCCTAATCTATAAAAAGAGAGTGATCCTCCAAATCACTTCTTAGGCTATTTGGAAGATTAAATAGGCTGATGGAGGTAAGGTTGTTAGAACAGTGCCTAGTACTTAGCAAGTGTTCATCTGTCACAGGCCTGTCTGCCCAGGCTTCCCTGGCTGAGACAGAGGAGGATGGAGCCCCCAAAAGGAGGCTGGTCTGTCTGAGCCAAACCCAGATAAAACCTGCCAAACCAAACACAGACTGCAGAGGCTTGCTCCCACAGCCCAGCACCCCACTCACAGGGTACGGAACACTTCCAACAGGCTGCTCCAAGCCAAGACTGCAGGGCCTGGGGACCCCTGGAGGGTGTGTCAACTGAGGAAGCAAAGGAGAAGGAAATAAGATTGTTTTCTAGTTTTCCCTCCAAAACAAGCAGAGTGCGTGGGCCCATCTGAGGGCTAACATTTGCTCTGTTTATGGTCTTGACCAAAGGTATTTTGAAAATGTGGCTGCCTCTTTGCTTTCCCCTTGGTCTTCACCTGTGGCTTACCACAGAAGCCCGAGGGCTAAAATTAAGCCACTCTGCCTCTTGTGCCAGCCGGAAGGCTGCTGCTCTCAGAGCAGAGGGCAGGGGAGGTGGAAAACAGGGGTTTGCACAGGAAAAATGAAGCAGATAACACCAAAGGGCTTCCGGACACTGCCAGGATTAGGCCTGGTCTGAACCACTGCAAGTTTGCACTTGCCCCACCTGAGGCAGGTTGTAGACCTGGGGCCTGAGCACAAGCTGGGCTGGGGTGAGTCAGAGACCCCGGGATCCTGCCAGTAGGAAACACTCATAGGAAACTCTGACATTCCCCCTGAAAACCCTTGTCACTGTCACCACTGGGATAGACTCAGCTCAACTCTGCAAATGAGGAAGTGGAGGCCCATTGTTTTCATTTTAGGCACAACCCACTACACCAGGATTGCATGAATCACCTTAGATGTGGCATCTCCTTTAACTCCCAGCAGCGACTGTTATTTCTGCATTATTGTAAGGAACATAGCTAATAAGTGACTCAGCAGGATTTGACACTAGGCTAATCTTTTTCATGATTGAGCATTTAAACACTGTAACCTACCATATAAGTTGGGGGACTGAATTGCTCAAGATCGCCCACCAACTACTGCTGCTACTGAGCTTGGACCCCAAATCTCCTGATCAATTTACACACACACACACACACACACACACACACACACACAGAAGTATTCTGGAAAACATCTCATATGGTGATATCACGTGTGAACACCATCATCTTCATTGCCACAAGAATGTAGGCATTTCAGGTAAATGTCAGAGCCACTTCATTCTCAGGTAGTTGGTATTATTGTCAGTGTCCACAATGTTCATGCTGCACCGTACTGTTAGTTGATCTTCCCTTTGATCCCTATAGAAACCTTATTTTACAGACAGAAAAACAAGGACAGTCCCAGGCTCAATAAATAACTCAGATGGAGGTTCCCTTGTGGTTCCAAATGCAGCACCCAGCCCAGCTGGATTCCCTGCCCAGTCCCTGAGCCCACCAGCCTGGCCTCCCAAGGAGTAGAGTCCCATGATGCTATCAGTTTGGGAACTAGCCCTGTGGTTCTTCTCAGGGGATTTGGAGATAAGCTGGGGTCAGCTAGGGTGGAAGGCCAGGCCTGTGGACCTGGAGAAGCCCTCAGGGCCTGGGGGCTGCTCAGTCACCAATGCTTCATTCCAAGGGAGACAGGGCTCCAGAAGAAGGGCATACCCCACAGTTTTCTCCTCCAAGGAAAGGGGCCATGCTGGGGTGAGGTGCCCACCGTGATAGCCAGCACATTAGTCAGCCATGGAGCCCTTCCCAGGGAAAGCCAAACAAGTAGTTTCACATTCCAGTTCCAGATGGGAATCTGAGGTCAATGAGCCCATTCTCTGTCCCTCCATCTGCTCAACTCCTCACACTTATTGTCCAAGTGGGCCACAGACCTTACCCAAGGCGCCCCTCTGTCCACCCTGTTCTCTCAGCCTTCTGACCCCTTTCTAATCCTTCTCCTGTATCTTTTACTTTTCTGAAAAGACACTGCACATGGACTTACCCTTTGTAAGGTTCTGATCATGTCAGTCCTCCCAGTTAAAACTCATCTGTGGCTTCCCTTGCTTCTTATAATAAAGGACAAAATCCCAACAGAAACTCAGGCCCTGTGTGTGCTTGCCCCTGATAACCTTTCCAATACCCCTCCTCTCCACCACCCCCAAGCCTGCTTCAGGCACAAGGGCATTTTTAGTTCCTCCACCCCAGGGCCTTTGTACATGCTGTTCCCTTGATCTGGCATGCTCCTTACCTGGTTAATACCCTTTCATCTTTCAAATGGTCATTACTCCTTCCCTGAACCCTCTATCTGGGTCAGATCTCTGTTAAAAAACTCTCACAGATCTAAATTCTAAAGCTTTATCTCGGGTTGTAATTATCCATCTCATACAGGTGATTAACTGATTAATAAGGAAGAAAATCCTATTGGGAAGAAAACCCAATGAGACTGAGCACTGTACCTGTTTTCACTATCCCCATCCCCATCATTAAGTACTTGATGAATAAACAATGAATGAATGAATGAATGAATGAATGAGTAAATAAATCTTCCTCTCCCTACTGCCTAAGCCTGAGTCCACCCTTCCTTGACACCCCTCTTCCCTTCACAGCCTGTTCTTGTGAAGCTGCCCATCTCTAGGCTCTCACATGTTTCATCTACAGCTGTCACTCAATAGTCTTATTTCCTTCTCTAAAGACCATACCACCCACTAGGCTGTGAGCTCCATGAGGGCAGCATCATGTCTATTTCCTTCACCTCTGTAACCCTAGTACCTAATGAGTAGGAGGTCCTCAATAAATATTTGTTGAATGAATGGCTCCCATCCTTAAAGCCATATGTGCCAGATTGCTAAATAGTCTCACAAATTCTGTTCCTTCCTTTGTCTGTAGGGACAGAAAGTTAGCCAGGTTCCATATATATATGGTTGTTGCAGAGTATCATAGAGATGCCCCAGATAGAAATTCCCTGGCCTCCCTTGCAGCTAAGGGTGACCCTGTGACTAAATGCTTTGCAATGGAATATGAGCCCACGTCACACCACAGGACCCAACATCAGCTACAGATAAATGCAACATCCTAGGAAATGGCAGAGCCATGATACAGAAGGAACCCATTCAACCAAATGACCTCATTCAGAGTCTCCCAGACAGCTGGAGCCAGTGGGACTGTTATGTGAAAGAGAAATCAACATTCATAGTACTTAAGTGTAGTATATGTGGGTATTTCTGCCTGAACATGTTGTTATTTATAGAACCCTAAGCCATACCCACAAGAGCAAATGTTTGACTTGATTACAGGTAAATATCCTCTTGACGTACACTCTTCCCTTTGCCTAGGGCCATTTCAGCATCCATGCTGCTGACTAATCAATTATCACCCTGACTTCATTTCTTAGTCTTCACTTATCTAAAAATCTTACATTCCACAGCTCCTCAGATCCCATTCATATGGCCCCACCCTGACCTTCTCAACTCCCAGGAATTGCCCTACCTCTCCTTCCCTTACATGGCACTCAACACATATTTGTGGAATGAAAAGAGGTTGAATAGTTATGCAGCACAGATTTGATTTGGACAAGGCATAGGAAGGACATGCTGGATGGAGAGGACATGGAGGTGAACATGAGCGTAAAGCAACTGGCAGACAGCAAAGACACCAGCCTAAAGAAAGGAGAAGCTGGGTTGGGCTGTCTTGGGATGTGCTGGTTTTAAGAAACATCCCCAGAAATCCAGGATGTAATGTAAGGAATCCAGCTCCCAACTCAACTTTGCAGCATCTGCTGAAGACCATCAACTTTCCCACTTCAGACTGGAAAAAAAAACAAAAACATTCTCTCCAATTCCAAACATGAGCCCCACCCTAAAAGTCTTCTAATCCTCCGTACCACCTCTAAGTCCACTGAGCAGAGGTAGCTGGGAACAAAAATGTCCCCAGACAATGGTAAGAAAAACTACCTAATAACAAATAATGGTAGTTACGGAATCTGTAAAGGCCTTTCGAATTCCCAAGGTATTTTTTTTATATAAACGTTAGCTCCTTGACTCCCCACCACCATCCTGTACAGTAAGTGACATTCTCCCCCTATTGCTGGGGAGCAAATGGAAGCCCCAAGAGGGTAAGAAACCTGTTCAAGCATGCAACTAGCAAGGCAGGCCTCTGTTTCAACAGATGTTGCAAAGACAGAATTCAGAACTAAAATGCACAGTTTGACGTCTCAGCCCAAAAAACCATCAAAGAGAATGCTGTCCCCAGGTCTCTCCATTTCCTTGCTTTGATGTGAACAACTCATCCTAAAGCTCCATTTTTGTCTAAGTCAGAGTTCCAACCATCAGCTCTTATGTTCCCAGCTGCTGCATGTACGCTGGGAAAATCACCTGGCCGGGCAGCAGGAAGCCCTTCCTCCCAGGAGGACTCGGGCTGAGACCCTGCTGGAGAACCCAGTGCTCCTGCACCAGAACTGGAGCCAGCACCCAGCACACTGTCTGCGAGCAGAGTGTGCAGTTCTTGAAGCTGGTTTCAAACCAAGCCTGTGTTTCAGCTCACCCCTGGCTTTTGAACAACTGCTTAAACAACTTTCAAAGGTCCAAAGGTGGCAGAATGAATTTACTTAGAAGACACCTATGTAACACTCCAAATGCAGAGCTCATAATGGTTTTCAGTCATTTCTGCTAGGAGGCAAGCCAACTAAAAGAAGTGCTTCTTAACCAAGTACCATGTTAAATGGTGACCTGTTACTGCATATATGAAGAACAATGAAAAGGGGAAAACCTATCCTATATAATAAAGAGGTAATATGCAAATTGACCATCACTCCAACACACAAGATGGCTGTTGCCCCCATGTGGACACAAGATGGCCGGCAGGGGAGCACAGTTGGCAGGGATCAGACCTGAAAGGGAGGGCAGTTGGATGCAATCAGGACTGCAGGTAAGGGCAGTTAGGGGTGACAAGGCCTGCAGGGGAGGGGAGTTGAGGGCAACCAGGTCTTCGGGGGAGGACAGATGGGGGAGCCAGGCCTGCAGGGGAGGATGGTTAGGGGTGACCAGGTCAGCAGGAGAGGGCAATTAGGGGTGACCAGACTGGCAGGGGAGGGCAATTAGGGGCAATCGGGCCAGCAGGGAAGAGCAGTTAGGGGTGACCAGGCCTGCAGGGGAAGGAAGTTAGGACAATCATGCCGGCAGGGGAGCACTTAGGCATCAATCAGGCTGGCAGGAGAGTGGTTAGGGGGTGATCAGGCTGGCATGCAGGTGAGTGGATGGAAGCCAGCAGTCCTGGATTGTGAGATGGATGTCCGACAGCCTATTTACTGTGGGATCAGGCCTAAATGGGCTGTTGGACATCCCTCGAGGGGTCCCAGATTGGAGAGAGTACAGACTGGGCTGAGGGACACACCACCCCTCCCCTGTGCATGAATTTAATGCACCAGGCCTCTAGTTGGTTTATAATCTCTCTTTTCATCCATGTTTGGGCCCTACTCTGTGTCTGACACTGGTGACATGAATCTGCATATTTAAATTCCCAGTGTATTGCAGGGGTTAAGAGTGTGAACCCTGGAGTCAGTCACAGCTCTGTATCAAGGTGAGAGTAAGAGTTCAGCCATACTGGCCCCTCCCCCAAATGCCCTGTCCAGTGTACAGCCTGCCAAACTGTACATGGCAGCATTGATTTCATTCCTGCCTCTGCCACCTACTGTGTAAGCTTAGGCAAGTTTCCGAGCCTCTCTATGAAGTTTTAGCTTCATCTAGGAAATAAGGATTATAGTAGTATCTATCTTATAATGTCATGGAAGATGAAATGATAAAATACGTGGAAAGTGGTTAGCATAGAGCCTGGCTACAGGGAAGCACTTTTTAAGCACCATCCTATATAATAAAGAGGTAACATGCAAATTGACCCTCATGCCCTCTCATAAGATGGCCACCCCCATGTGGTCAAAGATGGCTGCCACAAGATGACTGGCAGGGGAGGGTAGTTATGGGTGATCAGGCCTGTAGGGGAGGGCAGTTAGGGGCAACCAGGCTGTGAGGGGAGGGCAGTTGGTGGCCATCGAGCTGGCATGGGAGGGCAATTGGGGGTAATGGGGCTGCCAGAGGATCAGTTAGGCATCAATCAGGCTGGCAGGGAAGTGGTTAGAGGGTGATCAGACTGACAAACAGGCAAGCAATTTGGAGCCAGCAGTCCCAAATTGTGAGAGGAATGTCCAACTGCTAGTTTAGGCCCGATCCAAACCAGCAGTCAAACATCCCCCAAGGGGTCCCAGATTGGAGAGGGTGCAGGCTAGACTGAGGGACATTCTTTCCCCCTCTGCCGTTCACGAATTTCATGCACTGGGCCTCTAGTTGTTATTATAAGCCCTTATTGAGTTTACAGTTTGGTGGGAGAGGCACACTATAGAAACACTACATCTATTTATGACTAGGATTGGGGGAGAGGAGTGGCAGGACATGAGTCAATAAACGGCTCTTGAAGGATGAGTAGAAGTTAACCAGGCTGAGAATAAGAGGTGAGGATTAGGATGGAGAACATTCAGGGCTTTGAGAACAGTATGTACAAAAAAAATGAGGCATTACATGTCATTACATGTTCTGGAAACAGAGAGAAGTTCCTATACTATTAACTACTAATTATGAATTTTTTGCTGAGATCAGGTGCGAATAACTGAACAAATAACTCCCTCTGAGTGCCAAACTTATGTATCCAGACCCTTGACTTTGAAACTCAAAGTAGCTGTACTTTGGATCAAACTTCAAAGTAGCTGTACTCTTAAATAGCCATGGGCTTGAATTAACCAATACCACTTTCTCCAGGTTTAACTGGGGCCTGGGATGTAACTGCAAGAGCATCGCTGAATCAGGGCTCTTGCTGGTACCCAGTGGCCATCTACTAGCAGCAATTCAGTGTTTCCCTGAAGAGGAGGACAGGGCAGCAGGAAAATCCCTGGAAATTAGGACACCTGGGATTCAGTCCCTTCTTTTAGGCAAGTCACTGCCCTCCTTCCTGGGCCTCAGTTTCCTCACCTAGATGATGAAGGGGCTGGTCTAGAGTTTCTTCAGACAGAGAGACAGTGTGCCGTAACTGCTTAGAGCCTGGCCTTTAAAGTCAGAGGGGCATGTTTGACATTTAAGAGGATAAAATGAGGATTTTAATATATACAATACACACCTCACACAGTGGCAGACCTACAGGAAGTACTTATAAAAGGATAGAGGTTTTTGATCACTGCCATTGAAACAGTGCTGGTATGTGGCTGTGTCCATAAATGCTTCAGAAAAAAACAGTCCCTCAGTTTTACCTCCTCAAGCTCACAAACCAAAGTCTTCTGACAGTTTTCAAGCCTGCAGAAGTCCTGTGCCAGGGCAATGAGACAAACTCAATCGACTTCAAACTCAGTAATTCATCTTTCTATTTGGCTTGAATGGGTTTTCCCCATGTTTTTACATGGAAAACACATGACAACCTCAGAATGTGGTGGCAGGGAGGGTACAGGGAGGGATGTAGTGGAAAGAAACTCTCTGGTGATAGAAACTGCAAGAGAACTTGAGTCACACCCTGGAACAATAAAAGGGGGGCAACATGGGGCAGAGTGGTCCTTCTCTTTAGAAATCACCATGGTTCTGGATGGCTCCTCATGGGCAGGAGTTATGGCATTCTTTCCAAAGACGCATGGGCATTCACTATTATTATTATTATTATTATTATTATTATTGTGAATAACATTGAGGTCAACCATTACAAAGTGCTCCCACCATATCCTTCCCTCCTCACCTCTGCCCAGCAAGGTGGATGCACTCATCCAGCCCTGACTCTCCATGAGGTTAAGGGACTTGCCTGAGGTCACACTCTGCAGTGACCTATACTCAGGCCTCTGACTACTACAGGGTAGCAAGCACTTTCATAGCCTGGGCAGCCGGGACCACACACCACCATCATTCCCTGGCTGGCTAAGGGTCAGGGCCATGTGACTTGCTTCTGTCCAGTTCCTCTACTGGAAGACAGCTGGATATCTGATGAGTGCTAATCCCACCCTGGGCAGCCGGGTCTGGCCTGGAGCCTCTCTCCCCACGTGCTGTGCATTGCTGCAACGACCCCAGCATGGCCCACTCTCACAACTGGACTGCTCTAGCACAGTGACAAGAACCCAAGGGCCCCGTGACCACCATGGAGCCCTACAAGAATGTGAAAACGTCCTGGCTGGCTGATGTCTCCTCTTCCTGGCTCCTGAGAAAGAACCAAAAGAATGTGTTACTCCTTGGGCCACCAGGCAAGGACTCAGCTGCCCTCAAACTGTCACCTGCTCCAAGTTCGGGGGCAGCTGAGAAGCACGGAAAGAACATGAGACTAAAGTCAGAAGGCTGACATTTAAATCTCAGTTCTGCCACTTCACACAATTATGGAACTTCTGTGGTGCTCCGTTCTCTCCTCTCTAAAATGGGAATCTCACAGTCTAACCTCCCTGTGAGATCAACCTAAAACGGGATAATAAATAAGAAAGACTTTATCAACTGGAAAGCCCTAGAAAAGTATAGAGGGATTGTTGGTCTTACTATGCCTTACCCAGTTCACATCCATTGGAAGGATATCAAAAAGTTCCTTATTAGAATCTCATTGCAATTCTCATTAGAGTCTTATTAAAGGTTTTTATTATTTTTATTATTAAAGATCTTTGCCTGGATACCACGAAATAATCCCTGTGTCTCCCCAAACTAAATAAGATGTGAAGAAACACAAGAGCTAAAGCACACTGTTCCATAATCAGAGGTGAGAGGCTCTGACAGTATTTAAATATTACATTCATTTCCTGCGGCTGCCATAACAAAGGACCACAAAATGGTGGCATAAATGACAGAAATTTTCTTCCTGTTCATGAGGCTAGAAGTGTTGGCAGGGTTTGTTCCTTTGGTAGCTTTAGGGGAGAATGGATTCTGGTCTCTTGCCTACCTCCTGGTGGTTTGCTGGCCATTTTGGCACTCTTTGGTTTATACCTGCATCTCTGTCTTCATTTTCACATGGCATCCTCCCTGTATGTGTGTTGGATGAGGGCCTACCCTAATGACTCTATCTTAATTTGATCATCTCTAAAGACCCTATCTCCAAATAAGGTCTCATTCACAGATACTGAGGGGTCAGGACTTCAATTTTTGGAGGGACACAATGCAACCCATAACCAATACCTTCCCCCGAGCTTTCTAGGACATTCAGAGCCTGGATCCCCAGCTTCTGTCTGCCTCCCACTATCCATCTCACTCATCTGTTTTCAGTTAAGCTCTGGGCTAGGCTGTTCACTGCGCAATATTCATCCCATGACTTCAAGATGAACCTGTTCCGAGGAGCCAGTTACCTCCTGGGCACTTGATGGAGGAACCCCAGACACAACATCAAAGGTTTAAAATTAGGAAGTGCACAGATCCTCCTTCATGATGGTAGAGAATGCTGGGGAGGGTGCGAGGAGCCTGGGCGAGGAGGGTTAGCCAAAGATAGCACATGCTCTGGAATGAAGTCACCTGGAAGGGGCCACTGCAGGGGCTGCGTATAGTGCAGTGTATTAAATTCCAGGAGGCCTGGGGACACCACAGACAGGGAGGCCAGAGAGAGAAGTAAACAGAGATAGTCATGTGAGAGGAAGCTGGGAAGCAACCAACACCAAGAGGAGAGGTGGCGGGGCATGGCTATGGCCACGGACATCTGAGCACTGTGCATTGTGGCCCCGCTGAGTCACCTGGACTCGCACGCACTGCGACTTCGGAAATCTGCAGAAGGGGGAAGATACCGCTGCATTGCCCAGCCGTAGGCAGGATGCTTCCCATATTCCCTGCTTAGGAGGCAACGGTGTAGGAAAGCTCCAGCCGGCTGAAACAGGCATGCTACACAGTGACGTGTCCAAGTATATGGCACATCATGGGAGAAAGCACAGAAGAAAGGCTTCGATGTTGAGTCAAATGTCCTAATGCTAGTTCTATGTCCAGCTCTGGCAGGCCTCAGATGGCAGCAGGCTCCTTGTGTAGACGTTCTTGGGGCGTTGCCAGGAAAACTGCTGACCTCAGGGGAGTGTCTAAGAGTTGCTGACACCTACCAAGATATGCAAGCATGCCCCCCAAATAAAATAAAATAATAGTGCCTGGGAGAGATCAACCAAAGGACTTGTGTGCATCCATAGGAGCCTAACCAGTGGTCAAGGACAACGGGGGGGGGGGACATGCGTGGGGAGGGGTTTGGGATGGGAATGGGGGGATGAGGACAAATATGTGATACCTTAATCAATAAAAAAAATTAAACAAAAAATTAAAATAATAATAAAATTAAATTTTTTGAAATTAAAATAATAATAATAAAATAATAGTGCCTGCACTCAAGTATAGCTCACTAGCTAAGACAGCTGAACAAAGGGGCAGTTGGAATGAACTGGAATAAGTGCCAGGGTGGAGAAAGTGACGAGGGAGAAGTAATAAGCTGGGCCTGGGGTTTGGGGAGGCTCCTAAAGAAGGGCACAACGAAGTAACAATCTAAGGACTAAGGACATCTTTCAGCTCTTACAACTTGCCATCTCTATCTCTCTTCAGTGGCTCTCTACAGGCTGTTCCTTCTGCCTCAACCTTCCCCCTCGCCCCTCCCTTACTCCTCATCCTTCAGGCCACTTCCTGAGACCTCTTCATCGCCCCGGCCACCCACCCCTACCTCCATACCACCATTATTCTCCCTAGTAGAGCCCTGCTGTTTATCTTCATAGGACACAAAGCAATCTGATGCACTTACTGACTTGTTTGCTTTTGTTTTAAATATATTTTATTGATTTTTTTTTTTTTTATAGAGAGAGTTAGAAACATCAATGAGAGAGAAACATCAATCAGCTGCCTCCTGCATAATCCCTACTGGGGATGTGCTCTCAACCAAGATACATGCCTTTGACTGGAATCAATCCTGGAACCCTTCAGTCCACAAGCTGACGCTCTATCCACTGAGCCAAACCAGTTAGGCTGGCTTGTTTGCTTTTTGACCTCACCTAAGAGACTATAAGCTCCATGGGCAGTGGAACTGAGTTCATTCCTCACCGCAGCCCCAGCACAGTGTCGGGTATATGGTAATGCTCAAAAAGTGCTATCAGTATACTCATGTCCGCATCCACAGCAGCATGATTCACAAGAGTCAAGACATGGAAATGACCCGAGTGTCCATCAATAGATGAATGAATGAACAAAATGTGATATGTACATGCATTGGAGTATTATTCACCTGCCGAAACCAATTTGGCTCAGTGGTAGAGGGTCGGTCTGCGGACTGAAAGGTCCCAGGTTCGATTCCGGTCAAGGGCATGTACATTGGTTGCGGGCACATCCCTGGTAGGGGGTGTGCAGGAGGCAGCTGGCCGATGTTTCTCTCTCATCGACGTTTCTAGCTCTCTATCCCTCTCTCCTCCTCTCTGTAAAAAATCAATAAAATATTTTTTAAAATAAATAAATAAAAAGGAAGAAAATCCTGACACATGCTACAACATGGATGAACCTTGTGGACAATATGCTTAGTGAAATAAGCCAATCACAAAAAGACAAATACTATGTGATTTCACTTATATGAGGTCCCTAGAGTAGTCAGATTCAAAGACAGAAAGTAGGATGGTAGCTGCATGGGCTGGAGGGGGTGGGAATGAGGAGCTCATGTTTAATGGGGACAGAATTTCATTTTGGGAAGATGGAAAAAGTTCTGGAGATGGGTGGTGCTGATGGTGGCACAACAATATGAAGGTACTTGATGCCTCTGGACTATACACTTAAAAACGATTACAATGGTAAATTTATGTTATATATATCTCTCTTACCACAATCTAGATAATTAAAAATAAAATAGTGTCTATTAAATGAATAAACGAGGAAGTGATGATGAAAAGGACAAGGGGAGGAAAGGGATAAAAAGAGAGAAGGGCATTGTAGGCAGAGGAAACAGAACAAGAGCTGCAGAAGCAACAACCAGCTCCAGGCAGTAAGCTCTTCCACACGCAGGCACCACACTAAACCTTCACATTGATCACCTCAGTAAATGCAACAGCAGAGACCTAGAGGCAAACAGCCCGAGAGGCTTCAGGGTCATGAAAGAGTTCAGGCCCCGCCTGACCTTGCCTGCTGGCACTAGAGCAAAATAGGAGGCTAACGGGGCCGTAATTCTCTGCTTCTCCAGGGCGACTCCTGAAGTCCCTGACAGGTCTTTAACAATATGTGACATCTGCAAAGCTCCTCCAATTACTTCGTCTCATTTGATCCTCCCTACCACCAACGAAGGAGGAATCTTTACTCCCATTTGATGGATAAGAAAACCGAGGTCAGGAAATGAAAAGTCCATGCTTGTCTCTGGGGACTCAGGTGACTAATCTGGAGAAATGGGGGTGACCTGGCAACACTGGACACCAGGAAGGCATCCTTCCGTGGCTGGAAGGACAGCATGCAGGGCAGTGGGCGATGGCATTCTGTGTGTTGCCTAGGCATAGTCAGCAGCACAACCGGAGGGAGCCCAGTGAGGCAGCACCTCATTCCCACGTCCCTCCCTGCCCATGGAGCAGGTGGGCAGGAGTTCCCTGGGATGCTTCAGAACACACCTTGGAACACACAGATGCTCACTGCTGTCAGCCAAACATCTGGCCTTGTCCTTCATCCAGATGTTCTGGCATCATTTAAGCATGACCTTCAATCCCAAAACTAAATTAATTTGGAAGGAAGGAAGGAAGGAAGGAAGGAAGGAAGGAAGGAAGGAAGGAAGGAAGGAAGGAAGGAAAGAAGGAAGGACGGACCTCAGAACTCCCACAGCATGCTGGTCTGCATCTCTAATGGGGCACATCTCAGGGGCACATCTCAGTTTGTCAGGCACTCTGATTTATTATGATTGCCTATGCACTGATCCGCCTCCCCCAATGGATGTCTTGGGGAAAGAGACATTACTTTATTTTCCTCCATATCCCCAATCCCCAGTCCCCAGCACAGGTTCTGGAGCACAGAAGGTCCTCAATAAACATTTACAGAATGAATGTGCATTTTGCTCTGAACTAATTCGTGGACGTGACTCGGGGCAATGCTCCACTGAGGGGAGATACAGCTGAATAGCCTGAGGTTGACCTGGAAACAAGTGGGTCCTGGGTGGGGCAGCCCAGGAGCGTGACTGGTCTGTTATGAGGACAAGTGGGACGACTGGGCACCCCTGGGCAATAAGGATGTGGCTTTGTATCCATGTTCCTGGCACTCCTAGCACCACGCCTGGCACAGAGGGTGATCCATAAATACTTGTGGGATTGAGTCTGTGCCAGACCTACATTCTTCCGGTCTTAGTCCTACTCAACATGACTCAACACTTGACTAGTGTGTCCCCAACTTGCTCTGATCCTGGGGATCTTCTACATGTTTGGAGAGAAAAGAGGTTCCATGATCAATAAATACGAGTTAAACAAAGATAAACTAGTCCTGCCATAGGATTTCTCACACCTTCAGTGATTAAGGAGATTGGACACACATAAAATGGCCAGGGTTTGAGTTCCCAATCTACCACTCCCTAGAAGATAGCTTGGGATTCTTAACCCCTCCTATTATTCATTTATCCTCTGTAACATGGGATGATGATGGCATCTATCACACAAGGCTATTATGAGATTACATGTGAAAATACATTCAAAGAACCTATTAAAGTACTTGGCACATAGTAGGCCCTCAATAAATGGTAGTTATACTAACAATAATTTTGAAAAATATGTTACTTTTATTAATGTAATTTTGAAGTCCAAGAGCAGGATATGTTAGATTAGACAGTGTTTTCCAACTTTATTTGACCACAGATGTTAACCCAGAACTCTTTGTCATCGTCCACAGAACTCCACTTAGGAGACTCCAGTTTGAGTAGAAAAAAAAGAGTTTACCAGAAAGACTATATGGGATGGGAGATGGTGAAATCCTCATTTGCATGGCCCTGTTTTAAGTGAGCTGATGGCCAATGCCTTGATTTTTCCATTTTTTATTCTGTGGTTTTTTTTAACCTCAGGTTCAGAGACAGACTCTAGAAAGCTATAGTGCCACTAGGAATTTCAGAGCAAATTGTGTACGTAAGGACATTCACTCATGTATTATCTGGCACCAACTAAGTGCTAAAACATTCTACTGGGTGCAATAGATACAAAGGGAGTAAAACCAGCTCCCTTTTTCATGCAACCTCCATTCTGGTGGTAGAGACAGGCATTAACAAAATAACCAATTCAAATTGCTACTGAAATAGGGACCTAGACTTATCTAGGCAAAGAGAGGCAATGAGAATGTACACAAAGGAAGCATTAACTAGGTCAGAAGGAACAATCAGCAAGTTCAAGGATCTTTAAGGGAGGCAGCATGGTGAGTACAAGGAACAGCTAGGAGGCTTGGTGGGAGGGGGCAGGCAGAGGCAGGAGAGACTGTGCAATGCCACAGAGGCCATGCTAGGGAGTCCTCACTTGCGTGTCTTCCTGAGGATAGGGCATTCTCAAAAGATCTTATGAACCTAATAGTTCAGAGAAGTCCCACTGTTAGTGGCTTCAGTGAGAGACAGTCAGACTAGCTCTTGGATGGTGAGGAGGCCATCTGTAGCTTTTGTCAGCTTGTTCTGAGATCAGCACTTCTATGTTCCTTTGGAGAAATCATTCCTTCCCATTCTCACTCCATGTATTGTAGTTTCTGGGACTAACTGTAGGGAAGATCATCTGATCACAGTTTGATCAATAAGAGGTGGGCATCTCTTGCCACAGGAATAGACACAAAGATGGGCACAGGATCCATGAGCAGCCACCCTAGCACTTCTGTAGGAATTGCTAACAGATCCTCAGCTTCCCTGGGTAGAAGGCACACCTGGAGCAGCTGGCAGTCACCTTGAGATCTCAAAGGATGAGCCTGTGACAGAAGACATCACAGAGGACAGTACAGCCAAAAGATGAAGAGAAACAGACACCTGATGATACCATTTGAACCTCCAATCCAACCTTCCCTAGAATCAGAACTGTACTTTCCAACCACAAGTCAAAAATATTTGTTTTCAGTCCATTTGCAATCCGTTGTTACTGATACATCTCTCAAGTCAGTTTGGAAAACTGAGGGCCAAAAGGGAATTGATGTTCCAACTTACACAAAGCTCCATAGGAGCACAGCACCTGGGTCTCTGCACTCCCAGGCCAGACCTCCTACAGCTTTCAGGCACAGGCCCTCATGTTGGCCTGCGTCACCCTCCCGATACCTCCCTGTGCCTGGACCCTTCCATCCTCCTCCTCCTCTTCCTGAATCTAGAGGGAAGCAGCTCTGTCGTTCTTCTTTTCTAACCTCAAGGCCCCAAAAGATAAACAACAAAAAGTGCATGATCTTTGTTCCATCTCAGATCCTGGGTACTAATTTCCTTTGTGGCCAGCTGTGCTAACCTCAGGCCACAGCTGTAACGGTTGCTGGAACCATTCAGCTCCTCTGCTGCACTTAGAGCCCATTTTATCTCCACTGCTCCCCCAAATGCACCCACTAGCCAGAATCCCCTCCTCAGCTCCCTTCCTCCCCCACATCCCGTACCAATCCTTCCCCAGCCTCTGCCCTTCTGAGCTTCAAGATCCATTTTCCCAATAACTCCAGGCTGCAAGAAGCCCGCTTTTCCTGATGCCCACTGTTCCACTGCCTTGGTCACACCTCTGTGTGTGGGTGTGAGGCACAGTGCAGCCTTGCCTACTTTCTGGTATGCTTTCTGGTTATTTTGGTCATGTCAGGTGGGGATGCCCAACTGTATAAGCAGATAGCACGGAGATAAGTCTAGGCTCAGGAGTTAGACACACCAGAGTTTGAATCTGCCTTTGCCTCTGCCTCTGCCTCTGCCTCTGCCTCTGCCTCTGCCTCTGCCTCTGCCTCTGCCTTAGAAAAGTGACCTTGGACAAATGACTTATCCCAGCTGAGCCTCAATGTCCTCATATGGAAAGTAGGGGATAATAACAAGACATGTTTATAGCCTAGAACTGGGCACATACTAAGCTCTACAGTAAAATAGAAACCAACAAAAAAGAGTTCGTGTCTGTTCCTGCCCCTGCTCTTCAACCTCTCTGAGGCCTCGCTTTCTCATCTGTGAAATGGGTTTACAAATGCTGCTGCTCTATATCATGAGGTTACTGAGAGGACCGAGTGAGAAAATAATAACGAACAATATCACCTCCAGAGGGCCTTATAGTTTACTACACACTTTAAAGGGCCATGTCAGTCTTACAAGACATGACTGAGACACAGAGGTGAAGTGACTAGCTCGGGGTCACACAGCTAGCAAAGGGTGGAAGCTGGCCACGCACGAGGCCCCCCTGAACAAGCTGTCTTGTTCAGTGCCGTGTCCCTGAGGGCGAGCACAAGGCTAGGCACACAGCAGGTGTTTAATAAGCACTTGCATTCTCTCCACAGTGCCATGCTGCCTCCCCAGGGAAAGCCTGCCAGGCTGGTATTTCCGGAGCATCCCCACAGTGCCTGGCACAGTGTGTTAGAAAGAACTTCCGATCTGAACAGCACCCCAGGACATGTGGGGGAAAGCAGTGGAAACCCAGCGGCCTTCACAGCTCCTAAGAGAGTTTTGGTTTGGGAAAGCCACGCTGTAAGTCACCTCAGCCATGCAGGGAACAGACGGAGGAGGGAACAGTCCAGGTGCAAGAAGAACAAGTGGAAATGGCTGAGGAACCTTTACTAGGACAGATGACCTCAGAAAAAAACAGGCCGCTTGGTTTCCACCCACAGAAAGCCAGAAAGTTAATAAGAGTTACAGCGGGTTAGCAGAGAAGCCACAGGAAGTGAGGCCAAGCAGGAAGCTCTCGGCCTCTATTTCCCTTACCCTTCTTGCTCTCCCACCACTGTTCTTTCGGCTGCTGAAGCAGTCAACCGCATGGTGTGTCCTCAGCCACCACGATGGACTTGGAGGTGGGATGGGGAGGGCAGGCCAGAGGCCTGGGGTACACTCACTTCAGGTTTGACCCAGTTCCTGCCAGCAAGTTTCACCAAAGCAACTGGAGTCAGAAGGCGGGGGCTAAAGACATACCCCACAATTACGCCAGAAACCCAAACACAGCCATCCTCTCTAAGCCCTGCTCGTACTCCAAGTCCTAGGGCAGATCTCGCCTCCTCTGTGAACCCTTCTACTGGCCAATGCAACTTCTAGTGAGTTTTCTCTTGCCTAAAGGGAAGTACAAAAAATTCATCTCACTTCCCACTGTGGACCCTGAATTGAAAAAGGCATCAGGAGGCATCTGCCAACATCCTTCCACGAATAGCAGGGATTCCTTCCTCAGCATCCCGAGTAAATTGTCCTCAGCTTTTGCTTGATCATTTCTGGGCCAAAGGAAGCCGCAGCCTCACAAGGGGGCTCGGCCCACTGGGCAGCCCTAATTGTGCTCAGACAGCTGATGTTTTGGGAAACGGAGGCAGCAGTGGGCTATGGCAGGAAGCACATGTGATTCAGAAGCAGGAAGCCTGGCTTGTAATCTCAGATCTGTGAGGCTTTGGGAAAATCACTTACTTCTTTAAAATTTGGTTTCCTCCTCTGAAACTGGAGAAAATAATCTCCCTACATCTCACAGAGCTGCAGAAAGGAGTAAATGAAATTTTGTGTGAAATACATTGGGAACTATCATGTTCTGCACAGGAGAATGGTATTATTAAAGACCCACGAAAGTAAACATATGGCCCCAAGGAATTTCTAGCACTGGCCATTTCATTATTAGCTTATGGCTCCGAAGGGCCAGTGAAATGGGAAGGTAACTGTATTCTTTTTCCATTGCTGCTGGAACAAATTCCCACAAACGTAGCAACTTAATATAGTACAAATGTACTATCTCTCAGTTCTATAGATAAGAAGTACAGGCTGACTCAGCTGGTTTCCTGCTTTGGGTCTTGCAAGCTGTCGGCTAGCTGAGCTCTTTCAAGAAGATTCTGAGAAGCATCCACTTCTTGGTGGATTGTGGTTGCAGCAGAATCTAGTTCCTTGCAGTTGTAGGATGGAGGTCACAACGTCCTGGCTAGCTGTCGGCTTTGGGTGGGGGTGCTTAGCTTCTGCAGGCCTCTCTCCAACTTTTCCAACCCTGCACCTGGACAGGCTCCCATGTCTCTGAGCCAGGGGTGGTGCAGTGTGTCAAGTCCGCCTGGCTTTCCCTCTGGGGCACTTCTCTTCTGCCTCCAGCTGGAGAAAGCATTCAGCTTTTAAGGACTCATGTGATTAGATTGAGCTCACCACCCACAATAATCTCCATATTTTAAGAAGGTTATGGGTTGAATTGTATATCTCTCTCTCTCTCTCTCTCTCTCTCTCTCTCTCTCTCTCTCTCACACACACACACACACACACACACACACACACACACACACACAGATATGTTGAAGTCCTAAGTCACAAATATCTCAGCTTACCTTAATTGGAAATAGGGTCTTACAGAGGTAATTCAGGTGGGCCCGATCCGTTGTGTCTGATGTCCTTATAAAAATGGAAATTCGTACACAGAGACAGACATGCACAGAGGGAGGATGGTCCTGAGACTGGAGTGATACAGCTATAAGCCAAGGACTGTCAAGGATGGCCAGGAAGGATTCTCCCCCGAGCCTACAGAGAGAGCAACGCCCCAATGCTACCTTGACTTTAGACTCCAGCCTCGCAGGACTATAAGACAAAAAAATGTCTGTTGTTTTAAGCCACCTAGTTTTTGGTGCTTTGTTGTGACAGCCCTGAGTAACTTAAACAAAGTCCCTTTGCCATGTACAATAACATTCACAGGTTCCCAGGGAACTGAGGCACAGACATCCTTGGGCCCAGAGGAAAAGCAGTGATTGGGATCCTGGGAGAGGAGGAGGAGGTGAGGAGGCCAAGAAAGTGGCCCAGAGCAGAAGCCAAGTCGCAAAGAGAGCTAATATAATCCTGCTTTGTTATAAACAACACATACATGTTTAGCAGGGAAGTATAAGAACCTTGTAGCACATTTTCCCCCTTTTGCACCTCACTGTCTCACTTTCCTTACCATTTCAATGGGAATTATATTAATATCTAACTTCATAAAAGTGTAAGAATTAAATGAGGTAATGAAAATAAAAAACACCGTGCACTTATTTAGAACCTAGCATCTCTATTATACAGATGTTTAATTATGTTCATATAAAACATAGTACACACACACACACACACACACACACACACACATAAATGCACATGCACACACACACATACCTGCATACAAGTCTGGAAGAAAACACTCCAGTGTTAACAGTGATTACTTATGGTGGGTGGCAAGAGATTCAATGTTTTATTTAGAGGTTTATATATTTCAATATTTCAATTTTTACAGCAAGTATGCATTACTTTTATATTTTAAAACTATTCTTAATTAAAAACACATATCTCCCTGGGAAACTGTTAAACACATCCTTTCACACCCATATAGTTGTGCTCTAACACTGAAACATGAATTTGCTATCACACACACACACACACACACACACACACACACACACACACGAGCACACCAGAACGTTTCCTAAATTCATTCTCACTCTCATCAACCTTAACCCCCAGCCCCAGCCCCGGCCCCTCAGACTCTGCAGTTGCACCCCCAGATGAAACTCAATCCTCTGTGGCTGGTCTCTTTTGTGGAGTCAGAGCAGCAGTAACTCCAGCAAGCCCCCCCTCACCACCCTCACTGCTCTGAGCTCCTCCTCCTTGAGGAGCTGGGTTCTGAAAGGCTCTTTGTTGCTAGGCAGACCGCTTTGAAGGGGCTGTTTGAAAAACACTCTCTGCAGACATTTCCATAGGATCCCAGGGTTCTCCATGCTGAGGAACTCCAGGAAGCAAAGGGCTCTATCCAGGTGCCCCTGGGTTGCACAAGCCCTAAATCTCCTCCTCCCGATTCAATCAATTAATTCATGTACAGAGATTACTGAGCAAGGGGTGCTGGAGGCCCAGGGTACTGAGCAAGTGAGGCAGGCACGTGACAATGCACTGCACAGTCACCGCCTTTTACAAATAAAAACTCGTTTCAATGAGTTGAAATGATTGTGTTTTGCAGAACAGCACGGGGATTTAAAGTACAAACTTTGCATCAGACTTGATGTGAATCTGAACTGCTAGTTACTAGCAAACTTCAACACTAGGTTTTTCATTCTTTGAGTTTCAGTTTCTTCATCTGTCAAGTGGGGATAAGCCTGCCTCAAGGATTTAAAGTTAGGTTGGATGACTTATACATGTAAATCTCCCAGCACCTATAGGAAGTGCTCAATAAATGGGTGTTGTTGATGCCATTACTATTATTAGAAATGCAGGCATGGATTCTGTCCTCCAAGAATTTATGCTCTAGATGGGAGCTAGGCAGAACCACCTGGAAGTTCAATGAGGACTTGGCTGGCATATGAAAGGCATTTGGAGGCTAAGGGTCAAACAAATAGTAAACAGCCAGTTAGCTGCTTTATAGGAGAGGTTAGAAGAGGGAGGTTACCCAGCCAACCTGGCTCCTTACTCTTGCACTGAATGATCCCTACCAGACAGGAGTATGAATCAGCTCAGGCCCCACCCTTTAGTTCTCACGTCATGCATCCCAGCAGGACAGCCAGGAACCCACTTGTTCTGGGCCTTCATGTGGGTGTTGCTGCCGTGTCTGCCTGATGTATCCTGCTCTTACCACCTTCCCTCCCCAGACTGGGGTCTCCTCTATGAGGTTCCACCCTGGATTCCTAAGGGTCCCAGGCCCAGACTCCCATTTCAAGTATTCATCCACCTAGTGGAGAGTCTGTGGTTTCAGAAATACTGCAAGTCCCTTGGCCTGTTTGGTCTCCACATTCTCCCCCAGGACACCATGCCATGCCTTTTCCACCAGGTGGTGCCTCCCTATCCCACAGGTGCCTGCCTCACCTAGGCCAGATTCCAGCCCCTCTCACTAGCTACCCTGAAGTGGCCAAAGACTAAGAATAAGGGGAAGGAGCCATCTGTGAACTGAGATGATTGAAGGTGAGGAGGGCATACCAATGACACTTCATTTGTAAGACAGTTGCAGGGCAAATGTTGTAAAATATTGATGTACGGGGGGGAGGGGGGGGAAATATTCGAAACAGACTGTAATGAGCCTTGGATGCCAAGCTTGATCCCTCTCTCCCAAAAGGCTCCTGGGAGGATTAGAAGGAAGAGAACGGTGTAGGCAGGCACATACAGTTCAGCAAGGCAGGGAAGCACTCCACTTTCTACCTAAACCAGAGAGCTCAGCAATTCTCCAGCCACATCACACCTCAAACCCCAGGGCTGGTGGAAATAACCACCAGTCCATTTCGCTCACGCCACACCACACTAGTTAATGCTTCCTCAAAGAGCACCACGTTGTCTCAACCTCTTGCCTTTGGACTCGCAGACTCCTCTGCTAGAAATGTCTTCTCTGTTCTTCTGCCTTCAAGGTCTAACCTGAGAGACTCCTCCTCTAGGGGAGCTTGTCTGCCTCTCCCACAGAGGACCCCTTGTCCTATCCTCCATGCTCTCACAGAACTCTGAGTGCCCCTCTATTACAGTATTTACAACATGGCCTGTTAAAAATCTCTCTTTTTTGCTACATTGCCAGCTTCTAAGAACAGGAGGAGTCTTGCATTATTCATTCTATAACATCACCTGGGAAACTCAATAAATGCTTGATTGTATTATTATTAATACCACCTTTTATAGAATGCTTACTGCATGCCTGGGATGACATTAAATATGTGAGATAGAAAATCTCGTTTAATCCTCATATAAATCTGCAAGATAAGTATCACCCCATTTTACAGATAAGGAGCCTATCCTTTGGAAAACCTCAGATAAATAAATATCAGGTGAAAGTATGAAACACCTTCAGCAGGTCAACTCTACCTCTCTCTAAACCAAGCTCACACATCTGTCTCTGGAATAATTATGCCATGTCCTTAGGTAGTCCAAAGTAGATGTTTGCTTCCAGTTATTGGAATCTATTCAGTTTGAGTCAGTCCAATCGATAATCTGCTCTTGAATAAACATCAGGGGCATCTGTTATTCTAGAAGAGCAGCTTGTCATTTGGACAGCCCCAGAGCAAGGTTAATTAGATCTTTCCAGAGTAGGTGGTACTAAATTCTCCTTTGTATCTTACTATTTCTCCTGCAAAAAGGGACATAATGGTGATCTCTCTAAAAGGCAGTGTGCCTCCAAGATAAAAAGTGGAAGAGAGGTGGCCCAGTTGGTGGGTTAACTGAGGAAGGGGCCAGACAGGATTTAATCATTATGCACAGCAGTGAGAGGTGGTTCGGAAGAGAACCCCACTAGCACACATACAAACTCTGTGCTAAGTGTTTTGCACCCGCTTTCTCTCCACACATCACCTCCCTTTCACCTCTTCTAAGAAGCATCATCTTCGCCAACCTCCTAATCACAAATCCAGCGGCCTGTCTCAGTCCTGGTCCTCCTCATCCTCTCTCTTCCCTGCCTGAACTTGCCACCCCCATGCTCTCACCCCTGACCTCCTGGGCTTGTATGAATCCAGTCTCTGCTGCTTCTTTTCCTTTGTTGTTCCTTCTGACAGCATGTGCTCCATTCCGCCTCAATCTCCTCTTCCTGTCTCCTCTTCCTCCGCCAACCTCTCCAATCAGGGCCCTGCAGTCAGCCTCTGTCTCGCTTCACTGGATGACTGCTCCCTGGGGATCTCATTCAAGCCCGAGTGAGACGGGTTTAGACAAATCAGTGATGCCCTTAGAACCCCCAAACCCCTTTGCATTATCGGTAACGGTGATTAGGACAGCAAACCAGGTCCACAGCAAGTCCCCCCTCATTTAGCAAACAACCCCCTGTGCCAGAGCCCTATGGAAGCAAGAGATCTGGGACTCTTGTCCCAGTCCTTTTCAGTGTCCATCCAAATTAGAAGAGGGAGGAGGAGAGGAAGAGAATACAAAAAAAAATATTCATAAAAAGCAAGGACCAAGCTATATACTTATCAAATGTACACTTTTCTTTATATGTATTATACTATACAAATACAAGTTTTAAAAGACCCAAATAAAACGAAAAGCAAACAGCTAAAAAAAATAAAAAATAAATAAAAATTAAAAATCTATGCTTTGGTGGAAGCAGGAGAGAGATATAGAAATATTGGTTCACTTTTCCTGCTCCTAATAATGCCCATGGGAAGGTTGAACAAGGAAAACCTTATGGATTATGAGCAGGTAATTAGTGTGTCCATGTGTAATATAATTATAAGTCTTCAAAAAGACTTTGACAGATAGTTGTAGACCTAGAGGGAGGGCCATGAAAGATTAGCTAACCTGCCTTTTCATTCTATAGATGAGGAAACTCAGGCTCAGGGAGGGAAAGAGTCTTGCCTCCACTACTTTCTGATCCACTGAGGTACTGATCAAAGGTGTGACAAACAGGGCTACAGGAGTTTTAGAAGCGCTCAGGTGCACCTGCTGACATTTCCTGGGCTAGAGCAAAGCTCGCAGAGGCCTGAAATGGCCGCTTCCATCAAAGCGCATCCCGTGGCTTTAGTGCCACGTCTTTTTTCCCTTTGATGTATGATCACTTAATTCCTTCCTTGATTGCTTTTCAAAAGCAATCTGAATTAATGCGAACTCACAAAGGGCAAGGCTCTCTATGAATAATTAGTGCGTGATAATATATGCAAATAGGGAAAGATGCAAAGTTGGGCTAAGAACTACGGATCCCAGCTCCCTGACCCACTTGCTCTCTTCTCATTGGGAATTCTCTTTACACCATTTTTAAAAAGGTTTTGAGGAAACCTGAGAAGGGGTGGTATTTCTAAATAGGCTGTTGGGTTCAATGAAGGACAGCCAAAGGAAAAACAAGCTGAAAGAATCAAACCAGTAACTCCTATGGGTCTTTTCCTTTTTTGTAGCTTCGGCTGGAGACAAAACACTTGCCCAAATTTCTGCCATGTAGATAGGAAATATCATCACAGTCAGGGAATCAACCATCACTTAACCCCATCCATGCAGGACTTCCTTCCACAAACCTTTCATTCCAGCCAATTTGGTCTCCTTTCTGTCTTTGCATAATGCCAGTGACTCCCACCTTTAATCTTTAACTCTTGCTTTGAATGCCCTCCCTACTTCCCATCCCTTGACATAGTCACATCTTATACATTTTCCAGAGCCCTTCTCAAGGCCTTTTATTTTTCTTTTCTTTTTTTTTTTCCCCCAAAGCCTTTTCTGACAACTCCACTCCTTTTGGAAGTCTCCTGCTAATCCAGGGTGTGTGGCAGAAATTGCTAGTGCCCATCAACATCTGCATTTCTTCCCTATTTTCTGGGCACACAGCTAGACTACATTTCCCAGACTTCTTGCAGTCAGTTGGGGTCATATGCCTGAGTTCTGGTCAACAAAAAGTGAGTTCCCTGGTGCATGCCCCTTCCAAGACTAGACATATAGAATCCTCAGGCATAGTCCTCACTCTCTATGTGGTCTATTTAAGTTAATAGAAAGAATTCCACAGGCCTCAAGGAGGGACAGAGTCACAGATGGAAGAAGATTGGGTTTGTAAATGACTGTGTAGAGCAGACTTCCCTACCAATTTAAAAATTAACTTTGAAATAAAGTTTTATTGTGCTAAGCCACTGAGATTTTGAGATTTGTGGCAACAGCTGTAATGACATATAGGTTTTACTTCACATGCCAACTCTGACCTATGGTAGTGGCTGCTTGGAATTCCATGTTGAGAAGGATTATTGGGCAGTACTTGAGGTTACTAGGAAAGACTGTAGTGATTGATCAGTTATGTCTGCCATGGGCATAGTGATGCTGTGTTTTTCTATCTCTGACCTATATGTTTTAGTACTTAATTTAGCTTCTGATTGTAAACAACCCTGTACTGTGTTCTCTTACTGCTCTTCAATCCAATCCTATAGTTAAAATTCCTTCAGGGCAGAGACAAAGTCCTGTCCACATCCACCTAACAGAGAACATATAAATACCAATGTTTATTCAGTGGACTTAAAATCAAATTTAAAGGTGGAAATAAAATGTGTTCAGGCCTTCAGTAGGACTGTCTCGAATATTATGCCAAGAAAACAGAAGTCTAGAAAGTGCTGCAGCCAGTAAGGCAAGCCCCTGCTTATCCTCAGCTAAATGGTTCACAAGGCCTTGCTGAAAGTCCGTTTTTATTTATTGTCATACTTAATGGGTAGAGTTATATTGGGCTCCACACACCCCTTTATTTAATAGTATACATGATCAGAACTGGGATATCATTTAGCCCAGGGACAAAAGACAGATTTCAAATGAGGTGCTATCTGATCAATTTATAACAGCTGCCCTAAAGACCTGTATTCAGAAGATTCTGAGGTCATATATGAGACTGGTAGAAAATGAGTGAGAAAAATCCCATAAGTTCTACTGTCCTCCTATATCTTTCATTCCTGATCTAATCCACCCTCATCATTGTACTATGACCAAATTAAGTTGTAAGAGGAGGTGCTGGCTTATTCTGTGATGTTGGGTTAGTCATGAGTAGGAACCAAGATTCAAACCCAGGTCTCCCCACATTTCCTTTTTTCCCAGGTTTTACAATAGGAGATACCCCTGAGAGTACAATTTGGAGATATGGGTAATCATAATACTCATAACCAGTTATTGGTGCTTATTAAATGCTGAGCACTGTTTTAAGTGCTTTTCATACATAATCCCATTTCATCCTCTCAACACAGTGAGAAAAGTGCTATATGTAATCATCCCCACTTCACAGATGAAATTGAGACACAAGAGAGGTTAAGTTACCTGTCCACAATCCCAGCACCAGTAAGTAGCAAAAAAGGACTTAAACACAGAGAAGGAAAAACTCAGAAAAGAACAAAAACAATAACAACACTGGATTTAGAAATATCCTCATATAATCTATAGAAGATTCTGGTCATTTCACCAACACATACAAAACTCACTCACATTGAAAACATATCCATGGGTTTCTGGTGATTTTTTCAAAGCCTAAAAGATGCGGAATAGGGTGTGAAAAACCTGGTTACAGAGACAAGGAGCAGCAGGGAGTGACTTAGAAGACAGGAGATGAGGACAAGTGAGTCAGAAGGGAAGACACTGAGCTCTTGGCATGAGCATGAGATCACCATGATCTCAAGTGTGACAGGCTGGCCCTTAAAGGTCCCATTTTGCTTAAAAGACTCCCCCAAACTAACAATGTGGTATAATGGAATAGCACTGGCTGGCTCTGATCCCTAGGGCTTGCTGTTTGAAACCAGAAAGATGTGCCAATTGATGTATTTATAGGCTTAAAGCTGGCATGCAGTTAAGCTACCTGGGTTGTTCGACATCTGTTTTAGTGCACATTTCTCCCAATTTTTTGTTTCACTAGGTTTTAATCAGCCAGCTATTTTGAGCCTGAATTACAATTTCACACATATCTAGAGCCAAATGACAAAAAATAAAAATAAAGAAAAAATAAAGAAGACCCATAGCCAAAACAGAACTTGGAGCCAGCAGCTTGGCAAGGGCAGGCCCCTGGGAACAAACCCTGCCTGGGATCAAAGGCATCCAAGTAGCGTGTCACATCTGAGGACTGGGGATTCTGGGGGAAGGAGAGACCCACAGGCTTGAGCTCAGCCAGCCCACAGCGCACATTGCCAATCACCCGCCTTTGTTCTATGACCTTGGCCTGGAAACCTCTTCCTTCCCTAAGCAAAACCCTAAGTTCCTTTAAGCCCTTGCCTAAATGCCAACTTCTTTGGGAAGTTTTCTCTTACTCCATCCCTATTTCATCTCTACCTTCTGCATTAAAAAAAAAAAAAAAAAAAAAAAAAAAAAAAGCTACTCTTTGTCCTTCACACTGCCAGCACCTTTGTTCGTGGTACATCCTCAGCCCCAGCAAGCTGTCTAGTCTGTCTCTCTGTCTCCCCCACCACACTGAGCTCCTCAAGACTGGGGGGAAGGAGGTTAGGGGAGGGGTTTCCCTCAACTCTATGTCCTCAGCTCCCAGCCCATTCCACATGTCTCTGGAATGAAGAGAAAGGAGGATGGGAGAGAACACGGGTGTGGGCCACCCTCATTCACAACCTTAGAGAGATTTAGGCGCATCAGGCAGCAACTTGGAAGCAGAGGCAGGCTCAGGCCCTCTGGTTGCAAGGCTTTAATGTGGAAAGCACCGGAGAGGAAAAAGTTGTAAAGCATCACGCTGCCCCAATATTTTACCATGTGTAAGTATTATTTTTATAATTGGAAAAGCATAAACTTTAATAAAAAAATAAAATAAAATAAAAACTACTTGTTCCCTACTCTAAAAGCGTTAACAGTGTTTCCCATTGTGTGGAAAATAGACACAAGTGACCTATGAATGACAGGGGTATTTAGACTACTTTGAGGGTACAGAAGAGAGAAGCTCAGCCTGCCTGGGGGCATCAGGAAAAGCTTCTCACAGGAAAGCTTCTTCTGCTTGCCCAGAGACTTGAGGATGAGTGAGAGCTCTGCAGGTAGATGAGAGCAGGAGAAGTGGAAGGGAATTCCAAGCAAAAGGAACAGTACATGCAAAGGCACAGAGGCATCAGAGTACAGGCTAAATGATATGGCTGGAGTCTGGGGTGCACCAATGGATGTGAGGTTGGAGGGTGTGCAAGAAAGGATTAACTCAGAGGGCCTGCAGTGTTCAAACCCTGCACGTTCCAAAGGAAAGACTGGTCCTTGTCCAGCTCCTAGGAGATAACCTCTGAGGTCTTGGAATATCCTTCCTGAGCGTGTATTTGTATACATAGGGCTCTGGGCCACACCAAAGTTTATGCTAACAATGGTTTATGGTGAAGGCCTGTGTTTGTTTGCCTGGGGGACTCTGTGGGAGCTCAATACTGAGAAGCTAAGGTTAGTCACACAGGTGCTCCATGCCTACGTGACTGACACCAATAAAAACCTAGACAACCAGACGGTGACCTTCAATGTGTTGTCACACATCACTGGTGGGAGAATGAAGCACTGTCCATGTGACTCCACTGGGAGAAGACAACTGTCGGCTAATGTCTGGTGTCCCTGGACTCCACCCTGTGCACCTTTTCCTTTGCTGATTTTAATCTGCATCCTTTTTCTATAATAAATCATAACTATGAATATAAATACTTCGAGTTCTATTGAGTTCTTCTAGTCAGTCATCAAACCTTCGAGTGTCTTAGGGACACCCTGCCTCCCCCCCTCCCCCCCCACCCCCACCCCCACAAACACAGAGCAAGAAGAGCTCTGCCCAAAGTTAATGAGTTTGAATTTCACCCTGGAGTCAATTGTTATGAAACTGAAGGGTTCCAACTTGTGGGGCAATGATGACAAGGTCTACTCTTTCTGAGAGATATTGGAGACTGCAGGTGGGAATGGATGAGAAGAGGAGACAGGGCTGGAAGCAGGAAGACCAGGAGAAGACTGCTAAACCAGTCCAGGTAAGAGCTGGTGACCCCTTGGGAGTGGGCTGAGAGCCATGGAGAAGAACTGAAATCAAGGAGGTCGATAAAACAAGACTCAGTAACCAATTAGACTCCACAGTGAGGGAGGAAAGTCAAGGATAATGCTCAGGTTTCTAGCCTGGCAACTGGATGGATGATGGTATTGGTGACTAAAATGGGAAGTCCTGAGGGGAGAGTTTAGGGGTGTCCTGACGCCCAAGCCCACCCAGCCTGGCATCTTTCACTCTCTTCATTTCTATAATCCAAAAGTAAACAGGTTGCTTCAATCACTGGTTTTTCTCTCCTTGAAACCATCCCTTCAGCTGTCTCCCTTCAGTGATCGCTTATAGATCACTCCTGCTTAAAAACCACAAAAAGATGTTCTTGGCAGATCTCCCTGACCTCGATTTCCCTGCTGGCAGAATCACAAGAAAGGCATTAGTGCCTTATGTGAAATGGGGAACCAGGCAGAGGAGACACCCAGAAGCCTAAAGAAACAGTGAGTACATGAGGATATTTCAAACACCAAGATGGGGTCCTGGGGCAGACACTCAGGTGAGGCTCAGGTGCCTGTTACACTGGAGTGGGGGTGTAGGTTGAAGGAAACTGAAAAATAAAGGCTCTTTGGTCTGCACAGAAAGAATCCCCTTGGCCTGGTGATAAACTATGTTTTATGGGTTTCCAGGTGGCAAGAAGTCAGTGTGAAATGTGAGTTCTCCTTGCTTGGCCCCAGGACCAGACATCACAAAAGAGTAGCTGGGTTTTCTGGGTAAAGGTGATCTGACCCTTTGGTAAGTCCAAGGGTGAACCAACACATCTCCTGGCTGTGTTCTGACAGCTGCAACAGCCCCAAACAGCAGCTCAGCATTTGCAGGGCCTCTTCCAAGCATCACTGGGAAATGTTCATTACGGACCTCCTTTGCTCTTTACACCCCATCACTGTGCATCCGGACAAATGGCTAAGTGTACAGCTGGATTCCATTCCCCTGGCCTTTCTGACAAGGAGCTTACAACCCACACTACCCAGAAGAGGGCCCAGAATAAGAAAGGCAGGGAGTAGGAAGAGAGGGAATGGAACCAGTCAGTCTCCCCATCTCAAATGAGGACCCTGACATAGCAAGAGCCTCTGACAAATTCTTTCCCAATAAGGGGAGATAGGAAATGGCTGAAAGCACAGGCTCTGGAATCAAGCAGACTGGGGTTGGAATCCCAAACTGAACATTAGCTGTGTGACTGGGCAAGTTAGTTCATATTTCAGAGCCTGTTTTCTCGTCTGTAAAATAGAAAGGACAAGCAAACAAGCCCTATATGATATATAGATTAGACGAGCTAATGCCTGAAATGCCTTGTGTATAGCAAATGCTCAATCAATGTTACCTAATTTTATTGTTGGCTTTCTAAACCTGGGGATCAGAAATGAAAATTTTGAGTGTTGAGTCCTGTAGGAAATACAGTGAGATGAGGTTCTCATAATATTCCCAATTCAGGCCTTAGCGGCTAAAAGAATCACGTAGTCTGAGGCTGTACTGAGCTGGAAGCCTCCTAAGAGATCATCTGATCCCCCCTTTCATGGGTGAGGAGACAGAGATGTCTAGTAACTCTCCCAAGGTTCTACAGTAAGGTAATGGCAAAGCTAAGACCAGAATCCAGGGCATCAGACCCCTGTTTCCTTGTTCTTTTATCTCCATGGAAACTTACAGAAACAAAAAGAGATGATGCCACAAGTCAGGACATGGACAAAACATCAAATGACTTGCTGCAGTAAAGAGGAAATTGTTGGTGCCCTGTCCAGATCCCTTACCCCAAGCCCTCTGCTGCTGTGAGTGTTGGCTGCCAGTGGTTCCCAGTTGCCCCTTCCTCTGGACAGTGCCACCCTCCTGCCCAGCTGATGGAAGCTGCCTGACCAAGGGATTATACCCAGTGCTATGCTGGCAAATGTTTAACAACCTGGTTTGAGTGTCTGCCACTTTCCATACTCCCACCAAGGCTGATTTCAAGCTACCAACATGGCATCACTGAATGCGGAGCTGCAAGGAAATGCACAGTAGTTCTTCATCATATGGTATTTCTACCCTAAAACTATGACGGACGAAAAATAACCACAAGAACATTGATAAACGAAAACTTTAGTAAAAGTATTAGGAAGTAGTGAATTTTGAACATTTATTAGCACTATTTTTAATATTATTTAATTATAAATTTATATAACTCATTTTTAATAATAGCTCACAAAATTTCTGAAAGTTTGACAATTGGCGCCTGTTAAGACATAGGGGACAAGTCAATCACATCACTGACTTACCCTCTACCCCCTTCCCAACAGCCTGAGGCCAGTGGCTGTCATAGGAACACAGAGGCTGCCCCCCGCCCATCTCACCTAGGGAACAACTCTGTAGTCTGATAAATTCCAGAGCCACCAGTGACATGGGGCTACCTTTCCCCTCGGTTCCCCCTTTCCTATCCTGATCCCCTCACCCTTTACAGGTTTTTCCTGAAGGACACTTCTTTAATAAATCACATGCGCCCAAGGCCCAGTCACAGGCTCTACTTCTAAGAAACCCAACCTAAAGCGTTTGTAAAGGGTAAAAATGTAGGGAAAGAGTCGCTTTGGCGGGATTCCCAAGAGGCTCTCTGAAGAAGGTGGGATCCAAAGGGTGGGTGGATTTAGATACTCCATAAGAAAGGCCATAAGATACTCCAGATGGAGTGGTTGGGTCCAAGTTACACCAACCACCATGCAGTTAACAGATCCTTCTACCAGGCTGAGCAGGGTTTTTACAGGGACATGAGCCCTGGGGTCACCCAGTAGGGACTGCCAAAGTTGAAGGAGAATGTGTTTCCATGGCAACAGTGTGATAAAGAAGTTAAACTGTGGGTCCGTCAAGATGTGTGGCTCTCTCTGGCAAGGACATTATGGCATTTTAGTTTGCACTAGAAACATTGTGTGTACCAAAGCCTTTGAAGCTAGAAGATGTTTTTTAAATCATCTAGTGCTACTGGTGGATGAAAAATTTGAGGCAGTACAAGGAAAATATTATTTATTTTAATATTATTTATTTTAATATTATTTATTCTAAAATATAACTATATTTTCTTTGCCTTGGATTTTTAATTGTGGTAAAATATATATTAACATAAAATTTACCGTCTTAATTCCTTGCTATTGTTATTAAAGTCACCTTCACTATAAAGCAACAATGTTGATTTTTCATTTGCAGAACTATGTAACGTTTTCCTTTAAAATAATTTGTACAGAATAGATCTATTTAAAGAAAAATATGCAGGAAATAATTAAATAGGTGATACACATATGGAAAATTCACAAAGATAAAACACACATACACACACACCCCGCTACATTTTGCAAACTAGTCCACACTCTCATTTGAACCTAGAAAAGGTAAGGGAACTGCCAAAGATCATATGACTAGTTAAATACAGAAACAGGACTAGAACCCAGATTTTCAAATTCCTGTTTCCATGTTTTCCACTGTGCCCTGCTTCTCCTTTAAAGAAAGAAGAAAAATATTGGTTTTGTCCTCCCCCTAAAAGATAGTAACAAAAGAAACATCCAGGTTCTTTTTCATTCATGATAGGGAAAAGTCACCTTCCCTTTTTAATCAACCTCACTGATGGTTTTCAGAGTAGGGAGGGATTCTTATAGCTAACTGGGTGTGGCAGCCTGGAGAGGACACAAATCCTCTTGAAATCTGCCTCCTCTGATTTCATCATTCTGCTAACATCAGATGTCAAAGCTAGAGAGGAAAGGAAAGTTGGCATTTTGATGCCAGCATCCGCCTCCAGCTATTCCGTGGTGCATGCTTGTCAGAGAGGGAGCCTATCTGTTTCATAAACTAAATCTGTGAGCAGAATTGGTCTAAAATGCATCTTGAAAAGAACTGTGAGTCAGGAGACTGCCTTTGCCATTTAATGGCTCTAAACAACAGACTCCCTTCTTAACCTCTGTAGACCTGTTTACCTACTCTATAATGGAGACAATAGCTCTTATTTATTTCAATATAATCTCAATAATCACTAAATGTTTTTGCAAAACAACTTAATAATTGACAAAATATTTTCAGACCTAGTGTCTCTAATCTGTACAATTGTGTGATGTGGGTGTTATCATTTAGTGGGTGGGGACCATCTCTGAAAGAGGCCATGTAACTTGTTCATGGTTGTGAGGAGGTCTCAAATCCAGATCCTGTGACCATGGACCACCCACCTTAAAATTTAGAAGTATATCACCAATGTTTCCCAAAGCATATTCTTCAGGATCTCAGATGTAGATAGATAAATAGGTAGATAGAACTGCAGTAGTTTTATATATAAACTAGAGGCCTGATGTACAAAATTCATACAAGTGTAGGCCTTCCCTCCCCCTGCTGTTGGCACAGACTTCCCTCTGGCACCAAGGACCCAGCTTCCCTTGCAGTCCCGGCTTCGTCTGGAAGGTCATCCGGAAGGACATCTGGTTAATTAGCATATTGTGCTTTTATTATTATAGACTAGAGGCCCAGTGCACTGGAGGGGGTCTCTCATCCCAGCCTGCCCCCTCTCACAGTCCAGGGGCCCTCAGGGGCAGGAGGTGACCCGGCGATCAAGGGAAGGCAACACCCCATCACACTTCTGCTGCTGCCACTGCTGGCAGCACAAGCCTCGGCCAGCCCTGGTTACCTGAACCTCAGGCAACCCTGGACAGCTGGGCAGCCACCATATGAAGCTTGCCTACACCTCGGCCGATCCTGGGTGGCTGAGAGGCTGAGGGAACTGAGCGCCACCATCTTGTGGCTATCGACACTGCCATCTTTGAGGGTGTGGCAGTCAATTAGCATATCCCCTCCTTATTGGCTGTGGGCGCTGCCATCTTTGTGATGGCATGAGGGTCAATTAGCATATTCCCTCTTTATTAGTTAGGATAGGATAACTATATACATCTTATAGCTATGTATAGATATCTATAGATATAGCTGCTACTTATTACTTTGTAAAAGAGTAATCAAATAATGTTGTGTCAAAAGTGTTTAGGGTTTTTTTGCTGCTGTGGGACTTTCATAAGAATTGTAAATCTCTAGGAGAGAACAAAGTTAGGAGCATCTCTAAAACTGATTTGTCAAATAACCCAACTGAGGGAGGGTAATTAATTAAAATTAATATTCCAGAGGCCATTTTGGGGAAAGTGAAACTATCCTATTGTAGTTACTCTTAGTTCTATTATTACTTTGCTAGGTGTCTATTGCTTTATAGAAATGCTAAACTCTACTCTGTGTTACCATACAGAGAACAAGCCTTCCTTATAAAGACTGTCTTTCAGGTCTATAACAATTAGACTAATCACAACTTATGAATGTGTTCCACAGAACAAACTTTGGGTTGAAAAGCCTTCTATCATCGTATTTGATTATGTCCAGGTGTGTTCAGAGAAGCTGAGCATCCTGTACATGTCTCACGCAAGCAATATTTAATATTTATCTTGCCTCTTATCTGTGTTCTATTGTCTCTCTATGTAAGACCACTAAGTCAAAGAAGTTACTCTCTTCTTCTGAATCCCACACATAGTGATAAGGAGGATTAGGGCAATAGGGAGGAAAAAAATCACAATGAGGTGCTCTTGAGAAACAACCACAGGGCCAGCTTCCCAGGGTGCAACCTGTACACATACAAACTACATGGCACACATCTCTCAGAAGGGTGCTTAGCATGGCGCTCTACCATATTTTTAATAATTTCTGAATAAGGGGTCCTGCATTTTCATTTTGTACCAGGTCCTGAAAATTATGTAGCCCATACTGAACAATCAGTATTTAATTGTAAGCTCCATAAAAGACCATATCTGTCTACTCCCAGCACCTAGCACTGTATCCAGCACCAGAAAGGGGCAAACTATTTATGTATTGAACAAATGGGTACAAGGAAAGGCTTGCAAAGAGGTGAGGCCTGGTTCTTTCTCTTCCCAACAAGGCTTAATACACCCTTGTATTTTGAAGTCAGAACAAGTCACCAAGTGAGATTGAAAACTCACAAATAAGCTTGAAGAATAGGCTAGCCCATGAAATTAAAGCCCAGCCTGTAGGAATGCAAACAAGCAAAAGACAGGAAGCAGGCAGACACACCGTCCTCTCCTCAGATAATGGTACATTTTCCACCGCTTTTCCGGGTGACAGCCAATTTCAGAAACCAGCACTGACCTGAGTGTGATGCATTTTCCTTCCCATCCCCACCCAGTATCTGCCCCCCTTCCTCTTCTTCCTAAGCCAGCTATCTCCCATCCCCAGCACCTCTCAGCTGCTAACAGCCTGAAAGGTTTAATCTCTAAGAAGGATGCTCCAGGGCTCTGTTATCAGAGTTACTTAATTCTGCATTCACCACGGGCTTAATCATCTGCATCAGACCACACTCCTGTGACTCACGCACGCGCACACACACTAGCTCTCTGGGAGCCAAAAGTTGTTCTCACTTCATCAGCACCTCAGAAGCATTAATAAAGTGCAAAAGTGTAGTGGCAAAGACAGGGGAGGGAAGGGTGATCAGTTTTGTGTTTTTGTTTTCAATAATATTGATGTTCTAGCAACACTGATAAAAAAATAAAAATAAAATCATGGCATTTCACCCCAACCACCGACTAAATGATATTCATTTTGCCATGTTTCCTTCCTTATTCATTTTATATCACTGTCATAACGATAAATAAATTTAAATGTTGATACATCACTTTCAGAGGCCTTGTTTCTAATATTCCATCAAATGCTTGTGACCATCTGTTATGGGCTAAATGTGTGTGTGTGCCACAAATTCATATGTTAAAGCCTTAATCCTTAGTGTATTTGAAGGCAGGGCCTTTGGGAAGTATTTGATTTAGATGAGGTCATGAGGGTGTGGCCCCAATGATCTCTCTCTCTCTCTCTCTCTCTCTCTCTCTCTCTCTCTCTCTCACACACACACACACACACACACACACACACACGTATCATGAGGACATAGCCAGAAGGCAGCTGTCTGCAAGCCAGGAAATGAGCCCTCATCAAGAACTTAACCATGTTGAGACCTTCATCTTCAACTTTCCAGACTCCAAAACTCTGAGAAATAAATGTCTGGTTTTTAACTCACCCAATCTGTGGTATTTTTTTTTAATAGAAGCCCAAACTGACCAAGATGCCATCCAACACTTAATAAATATGACATTACATAGATTGAGCTTTTGTTTGTTATTAGAAATAGTGCTGCAACAATCATTTTTGAGAGGAATTTTGAGAGAGTAGAACTGCATTCGAATTTTGATTAAGTCTTTTACTAGCTAGGAAGATCTTAGAGGGGAAATAATAGTATTTGCTGACTTAAAGCATTGCTGATAGAAAAGTGGTATATACACTATATGGCACTCAACAAATTTCATTATGACTGGACATGCTAAGCCTTGTCCAAAAAGATTGACAAACACACAGTCTCTGGCCACTGGATACCTGCCATTCAGACAGAAACCAAGTTGAGCTATTAAATAGAGGAACTATAATAAAGAAATGGGAGATGAATATCACCATAGACATTAAAGTATAGATGTTTAAGGGGAAAAAAATCAAGATTTCAAAAAGGACTTAAGAATTAAAAAATGCAATATAGGTTGTAGGTTGACTAGTAACCAGGAAAAAAAAATGGCTTTTAAAAGCAAATTGATTAAAGTAGGAGTTGATAGCATGGCCATTATAAGACATTATTTGTGTGCTTGGGGGGAAAGCTATAGCCAGGAATATACTAGTATACTGTATCCTTTGGGGATTAGGGCCATGAAAAGAAAATGTATTTGTCCTTTAAATTGCACCAATATATATTAAGATAAATAAGCTATATTATCATGCCCTGGCTAGTGTGGCTCTATTGGTTGGAGCGTCATCCCATGTACCAAAGGGTCACCAGTTCAATTCCCAGTTAGGCACATACCCAGGTTTTGGGTTTGATCCTCCCCCAGTCAGGGTGCATGTGGGAGGCAACCGATCGATGTTTCTCTCACACATTGATATTTTTCTCTCTCTCTCTTTCTCCTTCTCACTTCCTCTCTCTCTCAAATCTATTTTAAAAATATATTTAAGATAAATAAGTTATGTTATCAAAACTAAAATTGTCTATTTGAATATACTTAAAGAAGACTACACAAAAAGAGTATGTTATTAAAGGAGTTGACAAGGATTCTTTTGTTTAGTAAATATTTATTGGTGCTCATGATAAACTATTCTGCTAAATTCTAGAACAGGGGTGGGGAACCTTTTTTCTACCAAGGACCATTTGGATATTTATAACATCATTCATGGGCCATATAAAGTTATCAACTTAAAAATTAGCCTGCTATATTTGGGCAAACATTTTATTAACTCACTCCTAATGCCTTGGCAGGGCCAGACCAAATGATTTTGAGGGCCTTATACAGCCCACGGGCTGGACATTCCCCACCCCTGTTCTAAGGACAAACAAAAAGATGAAGATGATGAGCTCACTGTCCTCAAGGAGCACATGGAAGCCCAAGATAAATGTGCATTGTGCTGTCCTATCAAAGTAAAAAAGTACCCGCAAAGTGCTATGGAAGCAATTCTACCCGATTTAGCAGTGTTCAGAAAATGCCTCACAGTTGACGTCACTTTTTATCTAGATCTTATAGAATAAGCAGGTATCCAGGCAAAGGAGAAAGAGCATGAACATGTGTGACATTCCTGGGATAGAAAGCAGAAGAAACTCCAGATCCCAAAAAAGTCAGGGTTCCAGGCCACATTGTTCCTAGTAATCTAAAGTTACCTGTATTGGCACTACTTGGGGTGCTCGTTTCTTCAATTAAACGTTTTTTTATTTCAGAGAGGAAGGGAGAGGGAGAGAGAGATATAAACATCCATAATGAGACAATTATTGATCTGCTGCCTCTTGCACGCCCCACACTGGGGATCGAAACTGCAACCTGGGCATGTGCCCTGACCAGGAATCGAACCATGACCTCCTGGATCATAGGTAGCCGCTCAACCACTGAGCAACACAGACCAGGCTGGGATGCTTGTTTCAAATGCAGATTGCTGGGCTCCACAACAGACCTACTGAGTCCCATCTAGGGTCCAGAAGTTTGCACCTTACTAAACTACTCACGTCACTCTGACACATGCCAACGTTTAAAAATCAATGGTACTAACAACAAAATGGCACTTTCCAAGTACAAATCAAGTCATAACTGCCCCCTGAGTTGTCAATGACCTGGAAATGCACCAACAGAGCCTAAGGGGAAGGAAAGGGGTGAGCTTGTAGGCACCACCTTCAAATCACTTCCAATGTTTCACCCTCCAGCTCCCCCTTGACAGCCAGCCAATGTTGGTCCAGATGGATATATCCCCTAATCAAGCAGACACCATTTTGTTGGCTTAAAATTGGTTTTCCAGCAGGAAGGCTCAGTGATAATAAACCAGACATGAAGGACAGTAGCAGGAGCCAACCACGCTCCACTCTTGTTCCCTCTCCACCACCACCTCTCTCAGAAATCAGGCTGGTATAACCCAACCTTGAGTGAGGAAAAGAGAGAGAGCTCCTCCAACACCCATTGGTGACTGAACCAGTGTGGAAGCTCAGGTGATGGAAAAACCTGGAAGCCAAGACAGATGTTCAGTCAAATTAAGTGGTTCCAGAAGAAAGCGAAAGCTTGCCTGCTGAGACAGCTGGTGTCCATTAACCTCCTAAGCAGAGCTGCAGCAGGTCCATCTGCTGGAATAGACTCTGGAGGCAGGGAGCTTCCCCCACCTCTGTGTGCCTCTGCATGTTCCCAGCAAAAGAGCTGGCCTTAAGAAGGGAGAGAACGACACAGGCCCATGTGCCTTCAGGGTCCTAGAACTGATTCCTCCGAAACTTGGGGGCAGCAAACAGAATGGTCAAGAGATATCCTACACGGCTGCAGTCCTAGGACTTGATGTTTGCCATTAGGGAAAGTAAACTGACATCAAAACAACTTATTCTGTATTAAGTGCATGTGACACTGTACAAAGATCGTGGATACTACTGGTAAATGTGATTTTTAAGTGGCACAACTGACAAATTACAGAGGAAAGAAATTAACATTTAAGAGGACCCACCATGAGCCTGGCAATGTGTTAGGCATTTTCAGATGCAATCATCTCATTTAAACCTTATAACAACTCTATACCCTAGGTATCATTATTTGCATTTTACATATGATAAGGCTGGGATTCAAACTCAGATCTTCTAAGTGTCTAGAAAAAAAAAAATCCAATACTTCTCTGAGAGATGGCTGTGCCACAATTAAGCCAGTTTCTTTGGTTTGGAGGATGAATGGGAGAGATGGGGGAAGGGCTATAACAAAAGCTATTTGTGGGGCTGTAACAAAAGATTATGCATGGATGGGGGTTTGCTGCCTTTGATGCTTTTGAAGATGACCAGACTGAGGCTTGAAATGTATCCATGGAAACAGCTATGCTGGGAGCTGTGGCCAAATTAGCTCACCCTTGAGACAGTTGGGTTGGGGGCTCTGGAGACTATAAATTGATGGAGAGAATAGTGTCAACTCCCACTTCATTTTTAAGCCCCTGCCTCCCTGTCCCCACAGCTGGACCCCCTGAAGGCTCAGTCTCCGCCCAACACACCAGCCAATCCAAACACCAGGCTTTCTGTGAAGCTGAGCCTTAATCAGCCTCTGAGGCCCCAGTTCCAGGGGCTGAAAACCACTCTGGCTTTCACTAGGTCTACCCGCCTACCTCACCCCACTCTAGCAAAGACCTGGGCCCTAACCAGGAGCTCTTGTCTGGTGCAGAGGTTTTACTCCGCTGTTCAGACCTCCAGGTAGAAATTGCCCCAGCTGTTCACCCCACAGAAGCCCTTCTTTCACTCAATGGGAACCCCTCAAGCTGACACTCAGCCTTATTTTCCACTGATCCTGCAGGCCTTTGACTTTGTGCTTCACAGCCTAGACCTCTATTGTTTCTCCTGCCAGCATCCATTCCCCATGCCAGGACTGAGGTCCGTGGTACCATTCCACAACTGCCCACAGGGTTGGTGGCCCACAGCCCTCAGCTAAGCCCCTCTCCAGACATGCTCTAGGCCTCTCCAAAGGTCACAACCCCTTTTGGGGGAAAACCAACTCCAGTGTCAGGTTGATGTGAGGGTATAAAGCTCAGCCACCTCCCCCAATTTGTGACAACTCCGAAGGCCAGTCCAGCCTCAGCACTCCCTGTGAGAGCAGCAGAGGCTTTTGATGTGACCACATTGCAGTTGAGTTTCTCTCCTCTTCTGCTAAGTCCTGTTTCCCCACCTTCTACGTATACATTGATCCTGAGAGCAATCCCCAATAAACTTACTGCACAGAAGTTTCCAACTCAGAGTCTGTTTCTCAGGGAGCCCAACCTCATAATGACATTTTGTCCTCATTAACTGAAGGCACCATATTCCATGTCCCTACCAGCTTGTCCCTGAAGCTGTCGCTTATACGCATCGGAAACAACCAGCCTCCCTCCCAAGCTCAGAAGAATCACCCTGATGCTTGTCCTAACTTACTCTGCCACATACTGCTGGGCACCTTCATGAATTACTTAACCTCTCTGAGTCAGTTTCCTATCTACAGATTGATAAGTAAACACTGGGGCAGTTATCCTTGTAGCTCATAGCACTTTTAATTATTTTATTCACTCAACAAACACTAATTGAGAACTGGCCACATGTTTCCATCCCTTCAACTACAGCTTAGATGTCACTTCCTCCAGGAAGCCCTTCCACGCCCATCCCCAAAGCTAGAATAGATCATGTTCTTCTATGTTCCTGCAGCCCCTGACTTTAGCCTTCCTGTAGCTCTTACCCCTGGATTGTAAATAACCTGCTTTTTGCCTTTCCCTTTCATTGGACCATGAGCTCCAAGATGACAGGGAATGTGTTTATTCACCTTTATATCTTTCATGCCTTGCTCAGGGTTTGGTCCATGATTAAGGGTATAAAAATACTTGTAAACTAGACTTCTGGATGCTGCAGGAAAAGCAAAGATAATATCCCACATTCAGACAGCCCTTTACAATATGCAAATTGCTTTCATATCCAGTCTCTTTTGGTCCTCATAAGAACATTGCAGGGGAGGCAGCTGGAACCATGTTCCCATTCTACAGATGAAGCGACAAAGACCAAGGTGTGCTGAAGCAGCTTGTGCCTTGCTGGAACCAGGTCTCCTGACTACTCAGAGAGGGATCACTCTCTATTCAAAACAGGTCCCCCACCAAAACAGGAAGAGGCAGACCTCGCATACGCAGTTTGACATCTCTATAGAATGGCTGGCTTCCACCAATCCCAGTTCACTCTTGGGATCTATGATTTCCCTCACTGTGGACCACGATCCTAACAGTGAAAGAAGAAATCCATGAAACATCCATTCTGCTGGGTCCCATCTTGGAAACTATTTAGACCCCAAGTGACAAAATTCCAGGGGAGCAGGGCTGTAGTTGGTACAGGAGAGCTGGAGAAGGCAGAGGCCTGCCTGAAATGCTCTGAGCCTCAGGAATGCCCTCTCAACTCTGGGCAAAGCATTAGGTCTGTACCGATTTGAGAGCAGGGGAGAGTGTATTGCTGAACGGGGCCATACCCCCCTCCCTGCCCCCCCCCCCCCCCCAGGCTCATCCTGTTCCCAGCGCCGTCTGCCAGGGTCTGAGCTAGATTAGTGCCTCTGCTTTCACTGGCTTGGCTCGGAACTTATCTCTATTTTGTGTTGAACACTGGCTGTCTCAGCTCCTTGAATATCCTGTCAGCCGGGAGATAAAATGAGGGAAGAAGGAGGGGCCTGCACACAAAAGCTCTCTTCCAGCTGCAAAATAGAAATTCTTTTCTCCTCTGCCCCATAGAAGAAAAAAAACTCTATACCCAAACATAGTACCGAACGGATCTTAACTCTTCCAAGGTTGGTGGTGTTGTTTTTTAAGCCCTAAATTGTTTTTCCCTAAAGAAACTGTGATAATACAATTAGCAATACACAGAGGCCTTAGCCGGGAAACTGCGGCCCTCCCCACCCACCAGCCCAGCCTCTTAGGAGTTGGGCTTTGAAATGAAGAAATCTATTGTCGCTGGGGAACACAGGGTTGAATCACAAATCCCAGCAGAGTGGTGATGCTGAAACCTCCCTTTGTGGAGGGAATGGGGAGGCTGCACAGTAATGGCTGCATATTATTTGCAGCAATGTGGGGCCTATTCTCTTGGCTTGTTTAAGCTTCCAATGGCCATAAACATTGATCACCATTTAGACTGCAGCACCTTAGTGATGTAAATCATTTGTCTGCCTGAAGCTCTGGGAGAGAATCTTCTTCCAGACCCCAACCAACCCGGGAAGAAACACCCAGAAAACTGGTGATTATGATCCAAAAACATGTGGTGAGCTCCAGACCAGAGCTATCCAATCCAAATATGAAGCAAGCCACACCTGTCATTTTAAATTTTCTAGTTGCCACATTAAAAAATAAAAGGAGATAAAATTAATTTTAATAATATATTTTCTTTAACCCAATAATACCTAAAATATTATTATTTCAACATGTAACCTATATAAAAATATTACTGAGATATTTCACAGTCTCTTCATTTTGTATTGAGTTTTCAAATTACATGCGTATTTTACATTTATAGAATGTCACAATTTGGACTAACCACATTTCTTTTTTTTTCTTTAATTGCACTTTGCTTTATTGTACTTCACAAATTTAACTTTTAAATTAAATTTGTTGAGATAATATCATGTAAATTTCAGGTGTCTAACATCATAATTCAATTCAGTATCTTCTATTATGTACTCACCACCCAAATTCTACTTTCCCTCCCTTACCATATATTTGATCCCCTTAATCCTCCCACCTGCCTTCCCCTCTGGTAACCACTATTCTGTTGTGTCTATGAGTTTATTTTTATTTGTTTTGTTACTTTGTTTATTTGGTTTTGTTTGATATTTCACAAAGGAGTGAAATCATACAGGTTTTGTCTTTTCAGTTTGACTTATTTCACTTAGCATAGTACTCTCAATATCCATCCATGTTGTCACATATGGCTGAGTAGTGTACCATTGTAAATATATATGCCATACCTTCTTTATCCCTTCATCTGTCAATGGACATTTAGGTTATTTCCCTATCTTGGCTATTGTAAACAATGCTACAATGAACACAGGGGTACATATATCTTTATGAATTAGTTTCAGATATTTCGATAAATATCCAGAAAGGGAGTTGCTGGATCATATGGTAGTTCTATTTTTAATTTTTTAAGGAACCTCAATACTGTTTTTCATAGTGGCTGCACCAACTGGCATTCCCACCAACAGTATACAAGGATTCCCTCTACTCCACATCCTTTCCAACACTTGTTGTTTCTCAGACTAACCACATTTCAAACACTCAGTGGTTGCATGAGGGTGGTGGCTATAGTATTGCAGAATAGCTCTAAAATTTGCAGAATATATCTAATTTAATATTTTCAACAAGCCCTCTGAAATAGACATTACCATCACCATTTCATAGATGACAGAGTTGAGGCTCATACTGAATAACTGAGTTGGCTTCACGTAAATCCAGAATCTACATCTCCTGCCTCCCCATCCTAAGCACTTACCATTTTCCCACACAAAAAACAGGCTAAAAATTATGGCAAAGATAAATCCAGTGCTTACAAAATGTAGAGCATGATTCAAAATAGCCAGAGGTGAAAGAAACCCAAATGTCCATCATGGGTGAATGTATAAACGAAATGTGGAATATACAATGGAATATTATTCAACCTTTGAAAGGAAGGAAATTCTGATACATGCTACAATTTGGATGAACCTAGAGGACATTATGTTATGTGAAATAAGCCAGTCACAAAAAAAGACAAACACTGTATGATTCCACTTATGTGAGGTCTCCAGAGTAGTCAGACTCATAGAGACAGAAAACAGAATGATGGTTGCCAGGGCCTCGGGGAGGGGGAAATGGGGAGTTAGTGTTTAAATGATACAGAGCTTCAGTTTAAGGAGATGAAAAAGCTCTGGAGGTGGATGGTGATCATGGCTGCACAGCAGTTTGAATGTACTTAGTGCCCCTGAACTGTACACTTAAGAAGAGTTAAAATGGTAAATTTTATATGTTCTACAATAAAAAATCAGCTATAAAAATGCAAGTATTATCCTAAACTCTATGAGTATTACCACATGTCATTCTCACAACATAAAGTAGATGCTGTTATTATCTCTGTTTTACTGATGGGGAAGCCAAGGCTTAAACACATTAAGCAAATTGTTCAAGATCCCATGGCCAGTGAGTGATGAAACCAGGATTTGAACTCAGAGAGTCTGACTCCCAAGACTGTGTTCTTAAATATGACATCTTCCATGAAACTTCTCTGATGTCCTCAGAAATAGAAATAGAAATAGAAATAGAAATAGAAATAGAAATAGAAATAGAAATAGAAATAGAATCCAGAAAGGAAATGAAAATGACATTTATTACAATCTATTCTCAGAACAACAGTCACAAAACCCCCTTTGAAACAAACTTGATCATGCCACTTGCATTCTCCAAACTATCCTGCAATAAAATCCAAGTTCTTTATTCCTTGCCCCAAGGCCCTGCAGGATTATGGCTGCTGATGCCTCTTCAATCGCATCCTCTCCAATCTCTCCTGTTGGCTCATCATGCTCCTCCCACCCACCTCCTTCATCTTAGACCTGCCAATGTGCAGGGCCTTGGCACATGCTAATCCTCCCTCCTGGAATGCACTGCCACTGACATCTGTATGGCCATTCCTCCTTTCATTAAGGTCTTTGGCCAAAGGACTCTTATCCCAGAAGACTTCTTTGTTCCTTGTCTCTAAAACACTACACTTCCTCACCCTACACCCATTTCCCTATTCTCTTATTTTTCCATCATAACCACTGCCACTGCTTGACTATAGTATGTACTTATTTGTCTATTCCATTGCTGTTTCCTCTCGATGCTAAAAGGCAATGCTGGTCCCTAAAGTGGTACTTTACACAGAGCAGACACTCAAAGAACATTTGTTGAATGAGTAACTGAATGGATAAAGTCAATAAGCGCTTCAGTCTACCCTCATGTAGGGTGACCAACAACCTGGTTCACCAGGGAGTACAGAGGTCCCCAGGATGTAAGACTTTCAGTGCTGGATCAAACAAACTCAGATCCAGAGATTAAGGCTGTGGCCACATGAACTTTCAGTTTCCTTCCAGCAATCTTATTTTATAACCCCATGGTTTCCATTGCTAAAAGTCACACATCTATAGGGTGGCAATATAGAAAGGCAGGGCTTTGGACACAACTACACTCAGTTTGAACCTGATATCTGCCACATAATGCCAATGGGTAAACCACTCAACCTCCCTAAACCTCAATGACTCCACCTGCCAAATAAAGTAATCCCAGCCCAGGGATCTAACATGAGGTCACAGTCAGATCACCTGTGTGTCATGAATTGGGCTCTCTGGAAAGCAAACTCTGAGACAGAGATCATCACACAAGAGTTTTTTAGGGTGAGGTGCTGGCCACAATGTAGTCCCAGCGGAGGTGCTAAAGCTGAAAGGGTCCTTTATAGTTATCCCAGGTTTGGGGGAAGGGGCTGGCCTTTACACGTGGAACAGTCAAGGTGCCATAATCTTAGGCTAGGCAGCTCTGTGTATCCAACAGTCCCCCAGGACTAGGGATAGACACTTCAGTCCTGAAGGAGACCTCCTGGTCTAGCACACCAGGCAACACACATGCTCAATAAATGATACTGTTGCTGTCATAATCACAGAACACAATCCAAGGCCAGATCTATTTTGCTGTGAAGTCTGTGCTCATTCTGCTCTACCTCCCAGTTCTTTGTCTGAACCTCTCTCATCATTGATATTTCTATCTCTCTCTCTCCCTCTCCCTTCTTCTCTCTGAAATCAATAAAAAATGACAATGAGACATTTTTCACTTATGAGATTAGAAAATATTAATTTTTGCTCACATTGACAAGTATGTGGGAAAACAGTCATTCTCATGGGCTGCTGGGGGTGGGAGCTACAAATTGGTGCACCTTCTCTTAGATGATAATTTGACACTAGCTATTGAACTTTCAATGTTTACATCTGTTGATTCAGAGCTTCCCCTTCTAAATATATATCCTTCAGAAACATTCACCCATACGCACAAAGATATACAGACAGTCTTTGACTTACAATGATTAAACTTAACTATTTTCCTACTTTATGATGGTGTGGAAGTGATACACATTCAGTAGAAACCATATTTCATATTTTGAATTTCTATCTTTTCCCAGGCTAGCTATATGAGGTATGACACTCGTTTATGATAGTAAGCAGCAGCAGTGAGATGATTTTGTCCAAATGTGAACTCATTAATGTATGTATTCTGAGCACATTTACCTTAGGCTAGACTAAGCGAGGTGTACTAAATGCATTTTTGACTTAGGATACTTTCAATTTACAATAGATTTTCAGGATGTAACCCATCATAAGCCGAGGAATATATGTATGTACAGGTTTGTACAATACAGTATTATTTATTCATCCAAAAAAAAATCAGAAACCAAGTAAATGGTCAGCAGTGGGGTTAGCCATAAAATGGAACTCTATACAGGCACTCAAAAAGAATTAAACATGTATCCACACAAAGATTTGTACAAAAATGTTTTTAGCAGCATTATTCATAATAGCCAAAAACTGGAAGCAATCCTTCAGTCCTGAAGGAGACCTCTTTGTCTAGCACACCAGACAACAATCCAAATATCCACCAACTGGTAAATAAACAGAATGGGGTATATCATAATATAGTTCTACTGAAAAGAAATAAAGGTCTGTCACATGTTATAACATAAATAAAACTAAAAAACATTTTACTCCTTAAAAGAAGCTATACACACAAAAAACATATTTATGATTTCATTATATGAAAGCCCAAAAAAGGCAAATTTACAGAAACAGAAAATAGATTTAAGTCGTTACCTGGTGATAAAGATGAGGATAAGGGTGACTACAATGGGCACAATGAATTTTGAGAGGTGATAAAACTTTTCTAAAATTGGATTATGGCATTAGTTACACAATTCTTGATATTTGCTAAAAAGTCAATGAGATACATACTTAAAACGAATGTTATGGTATATAAATTATGCATCAATAAACCTATTTTTAAAATAGAATGTGATAGATCAATAAATTCACACATGCAAAGATGTCCAAGATAAACTGTTAAGTTTTTTAAAAGCAAAATAGTATTAATAACATTATATGAGTATTAAGATAGTCATAATAATGTTAATATAACAGAGAAAAACTCTAAAGAACTATACACAAAATGTTGAGGGGGAAGTGGATATTACTTTTACAATCTAAAAACACACAATGCAAATCTACACTAATAAAAGAGCAACATACAAATTAACCATCACTCCACCACACCCACCAGCTAATCAGGAGCAAGTATGCAAATTAACCCAACTAAGATGGCAGTCGCCACAGAACTGGAGCAAGCAGGAGGCTTGAGTTGCCCCTAGCAATGAAAGAAGCCAAGCTTCCCTCCCACCCACCCGTCCACCCTGGCTGGAGCTGGCCTCCACTCAAGGCTACAAAGTTTCAATTATAGAAGACAAATAAATCCCAGATACCTGCTTCCAGCTGGACCTGGCCTCGGCTCAAGGAGGCACTGAAAACAAAAACAAAAAAAGAGAAAAAGCTCCTTAGCCAGGCTGGCCACACCCCATGGGGTGAGGGTCCCCGCTGTGGAGCTTGACCAGCCTGCAAAAAGCCATCAGCCCTCACCCAGGCTGGCCAGGCACCTCAGTGGGGACCCTCACCCTGCAGGGTGTGTGGCCAGCCTGCACACAGCCCTCAGCTCCTCACTCAGGCTGGCAACACCCCCTTGGCCCGATCCCTGTAAAAGGGCAGTTAGACATCCCTCAAGGGGTCCCAGATTGGAGAGGGTGCAGGCTAGGCTAAGGAACACCCCCTCCCGTGCACGAATTTTGTGCACCAAGCCTCTAGTATTAAAATAAATACATCAACAAGTGTTATTTAAAACTGACTCTGTTTTGTTGATACTGCCCAGTTAAAGATGCCACATCTGGTCAAAAGATGTATGGAATCTTTCATTCTCGTGGCTTTACCAGAGCCTGAAAAGGGGCAGGGAAAAGGTAGATATCTGAAAACCACCAGCTCCATCTTTCTTTCATTACAAGGTCCCCAAGCAAACTATGACTAATTCTATTTATCAGCAACCTTGGAGCTGGGGAGAATGAACGCTCTAGAGAGGTGTTAGCCTGTCTATAAATACCATGGCTTATAAAGCAATTTCTTGTGAGTTCGGCTGGCAAAAAAATAAATAAATAATTTCCCAAATGCTAATAAAATAGTGTAATTACTCATTAAGTTGAAGAAAATAGGGTCAAGGGCCTGTGAACCCTGGCAATATACAAAGACCCCAGAAAGGTCAACCCTATATGCCTGACCCACTTCCCTGTCTTGATTTCTTTAAGCTCAGACTCTGGCAGCTTAGAAAACTCAAGTAGCAATTTCTTAAGTATTTATTAAAGTGTAATAAACATATGAAAATGTGTATTTTTTAAAACAGCATTTTTATGGAAACTCTCTCAAAAATAAAAATTATTCTTTTCCAATGAAAACCATAGTGCCACTTTTTTCTTCTCCTAATGGGAGGTAAGTGAAGAGGCTGAGCTAATAAAAGTCCACACCCTCGCTGGTCCCATCTCCCTGAAAATCTGGACTAAGATGCATGGTGGTCATTATTTCCCAACCTCAAGAGGTGCTTTCCAAGTCAGATGCCAACATCTCCTGTCCCAGAGAATAGGGGCTGAGATTAGCTCAGGCTTGCCCAAAGGAAAGCTCTCTGGCTGCCAGGAAGAAAGACAGATGGAATGACCTCCACGAGGCTATAAGCTTTATGAGAGCCAGAAGTATGTCTGCCTGTTCATCAGTGTAAACCCAGTGTCTGATGCAAAGTAGGTACTGTTAAATATTTGTTAAAACAAATGCTGACTGACTGGAACAAAGAAGGGGAAGACAGACCCTGGAAACTAGGCCACAAAGCAGAAACCCCAAGGGTTTGGACAGGGCTACTGCTAACCCAGATGGTGACTTTGTGCCAGTTAGAAAAGAAGACAGCCCTTTCTCCCGGAGGATACAGCTCCACGCCAGGGCAAATTGCTTAGTGGGCAGAGCTTGTACTGGGTTTCAGGCCCCACTTCTCAGCCAGGTGCCCTTCTGTAGGGGATAACCTGCACCTGCTGTATAGGTGGCCCTGTGCTGGTATCAATGCTGCCGCTTGTGCCATTGAAAATACAAATCGTGCACACTATTCCTTGCCAGGCTTCCGGGCAAAAGCCCAGTTTGTCCACAGGAAAGTCTGACCTGAAGTAGAAACCACAGGCCTAGAAAAATCTTCCAATAGTCAATAAATGCTTGTTGACTAATTTACAGGACGATGAAACCCCAAACCCTGCATCATCTGAAAAGGAAATGCAGAATGTCCCCCTGACCACTTCAGCTCCCGGCCTACTCCTGAGAGAGAGCAAAGCAGACGGGAAATAGCAAAAGAAAGGACATCCTACTTTATACCAGGAGACTGCCCTGTACCTCTGAAAACAGTTACATGAACTTCATACCCAAACACCTCAAAGACGATTTTATCTGTACTTTTTCTGGTGAGCAGGCATCATTTCCTCCCTAGAATTCTGCAATAGCCCCTCACTGACCTCACTGCTTTCTTCTTGCCTACCAACAATCTATTTTCCACATTCTAGGAGAAAGGATCTTTCTAAAGGAGAAAACTGATCATGTTATTCATTGTTCAACATCTCTAATGGCACATAGGATAAAATATAAGCTCTTAACCTGGTCCATAAGGCTCTCTATGACCCTGTTCTGGCCAACCTCTCCCACCAGTTCTTATGACATTCTCTGTTTCACTCACTTTGTTCCTGTCATACCTACTTTCTTACAGTTCCTTTCTCTTCTTTCTTTTTTTTTTTTTTTAATTCTCCAAGCTTATTGTGTGTACCCCAGGGCCTTTGCACTTGCTGCCTCTAGTCCTGGATTCTCTTCCCCAGCTTTTTAGGTGACATTCAGATGACAATTTAGAGTGGCTTTTCCTGATCTTTTATCAGGAGCTCTAGCGCTCCCCCATCCTTAATTCTCTATTCCATTACTCTGTTTTATTTTCTTGGTAATGGTTACCACTATCTGAATTTATCTTGTTTATTAATCTTTATATTGCAGTCTCTCTGCCTTCCCATATTCCCCTAACTACTTCCTGCCCCCCAAACACACACACACCCACACACACACACACACACACACACACACACACCATTTCCCTCTCTACCTCTGGTATCTAAAACACAACAGAAGCTTAAAAAAATACTTTTGTTAAGAATTAGAATAATTATAATTGTAAGGCTCTTAGTTTACAAATAATACTCATATTCATTGCCTTAAACTTAATAACAGCCCTATACAGATAACACAACCTTCATCTTACTGGTGAGGAAAACAGAGGTTCAGAGAAGTTGTGCAACCTGCCAAAGATCACACAGCAAGGAGTAAGTTTAATTTGCATTCAAGTCCAGGTTTTCTCCCTCCTCCAAGTCCAGAGTTCTTTCCTCAATATGCAGTTAACATTCAATTGTGCTTCCCACCCACTAAGCAAAAACTTTACACCACCAAGATTGTTAAGCTCCAAGACAAAGAAAATATAAGGCTATGAAACCATTTTGGAAATCATCAAAATAGACAATTACGTAAAATGAGCCCTATCCGAAATTCACAGATGGAAAAGTTGCAAGGTATCCAGATGCTACATTTCAAGTTTGTTCTCTTCTTATAGAACTCCCTGACTCAAATGAAGGACAGGGAACTTGGGAGTGAGGAACATAGGAGAGATGAAAAAGACTGTATCTCTACCCAAGAGTAGCAAAAAGAAACTATGACTAATAGGGAAAATTCACTGTAGGAAACTAACCACATGCGACAGGAGGATTGAATTTCTCACCATTCAGGCCAGAAAGTTAAAGGCATAACAACCCAGACATGTTTAAAATTTCTTCTCAGTCCTAGGTCAAAGAAAATAATAGTAAAATTTATCTGGGAAGAAAAACTGAAGGAAAGGGGTGGGAGGGAAATGTGCTTTCTACTCTAAAATACTTTATATGAGTGTCCACATTACATATTCCAAAAAATGAGCTAAATTTAACCAAACAAGTAAATCAAAGAGAATGAAAAGATTTAGGAAGCAATTTCAACAGGTCTGTTCTTCCAATCTGGCCTCCTTACCAGATCTCATCTTTTCCAAACCAAACAAGGATAAGCCGGTCTATTTCTCCCTCTTCATAACATGACAGGTAGCTCTTCCTTTGGTCTCACTCATATCCAAGCCATTTCCCCTTCAAATCCTGGAGCCACAGCTGAAAAAAAAAAACCATTCTCTCCAAATCCTTCATTTTACAGATGAGACCCAGGGAAGGGAGGAGACTTTCTCAAGATCCCACAGCTAATCACCAGCCAAGTTGGAGCTTGAGTGCAGGGCCCTTGTCTGCAGTGCTGTTCCCCTTCTGGGACAACAAGCTCCTTCTCTGTTCAACACTCAGAGGACTCAAACCCCAAGTGTGAACATGCACAGTGTAGGAGAATCAGCCGCCTAGGCCATTTCCTGCAGCCTTCCCTTTTCCATACTGTGTGTCCCTCAGGCCTCAGGCCATTCCAACACACTCAGCAGGCGGCTCTGCCCAGGAGAAAGGACCATGCCCCAAGAGGAATGCAACACTTGGTGGGTATATCACAGAAGCTAGGTAGCACTACCAACATTTAGTAGAGAGAGGCCAGGGGTGCAACTCCCTGACCCCACCACCTCTGCAAAGCCTCTGAATCCTCTCCAACCCTTTAAACGATGAATGTCCAGAGTAGAAACCTTGATAAAGTTAGCTGAGTGTTATCATAAGTAACTACAGTAATCCAGCATTTGATGGATCCTTGCAGCTAAATATGGTCATGAACAAAATTTATAACCCAAGGAAAAGGACACAGCTGTTCCCATTTAACAGACGAAGACACCAAGAAACTAAGGGGCTCAGTCACTTGCCAGAGCCATGCTAAAAATTGACAGATCAGACATTGGTCACTGAGTCTCCCAAATCCAAATTTTACTCTCCTTAAAGTGTACTGCAGACCTCGGGCCTAAATGAAAACAATGCACCTTTAAAATAAACTGGGCTGTGGGAAATGTAAACTACTGAAAATCCTGTGCCTTCGTGCCAGACCATGTCTTCCAGACTCAGCCAGGAGGCATATGGAGTCCTCACGGGCCTCACCTTGAACAAGGCTATAGTTTTCAGACCAGATTTCACAGTCCAAAAATCTCAACTCCTCTCCCCCCAAAAAATGAGATCAAGGGGTCTACAAAGAGTGGCTAACATTTATTACTAAAGGCATTGAGGGGAAAGACTACCTGAATTAAGAAAGAATAATTTTGTCTGGCCAGAGTGGCTCCAGGGGGTCACGGTTTGATTCCCCAGTCAGGGCACATGCCTGGGTTGTGGGCTCAATCCCCAATCAGTGATTCTCTCTCATCACTGATGTTTCCATCTCTCTCTCTCCCTCTCCCTTCCTCTTTGAAATCAATAAAAAAATATTCTTTTTTAAAGAAAGAATAATTTTTCTCTCTCTTTCTCACACATATACTCCAGAATGGAAGTACATAGTTTAGAATAAAGAGCAGGTGTTTACAGATAGTTAGCTTTGTGAGAAAATCCTTATATTTCTTATATTGCTTCAAACTGGGGTACACTTCAAGGACTGACAGTGGTCCGGGGACCTGTATAGGACATACAACCTCATTGTAACAGAGGTGAGGTTGGCTGCAGGCTCCAGCCTTATTGAAGCCAAACCACCAAGAGAGTTGCAGAGGTGGGGAGGGACAGGGGCTCAGAGAACCATGACAGCGGAAAAGATGTAGCAGGGCCACCCCCCAGCCTATGCCAAAGTTCTTCCCCCCGACCAGGAGCCATGTGCCAGTGGTCATTACCCCTATGGGAAGGGAACAGAGCACAGGGGGCTGGCACAGTAGGGGCTGTCTCTGGCTCTCCTGCCCTTCCTCCTTTCTCCCACAAAGCCCCCTGCTCCATCCTCCCACTCCCTTACCCTCAGAATCGGGAGCAGAGTCTCTGAGCTACAGCTTTGCCAACACAGGGAAAAGGCTAATGCAACTTTAAGCCGCATTAACAGGATCAAGAGATGTATGATTAGTCTCGATGGGCTCCATATTGTCCAAAGTACTTCTGAAAGATGGTGCTTAGCTTGGGCTCCAGATTTTAAAGGATGTTAATAATGTGGAGGTTTATCAGTAGACTGCAGACTCAAAAATGGTCCTCATCTATTTGGGAAGACTTCCCAAAAAACACTGCTCTAGGAGAGACCCCAGCCCAGCTAGCCAGATTGGTTAAATCCACCGTAGAAATGAATTAGGTGGGAGATGTGGCAGCCAGATGGCTTTTTTAAATGCTGATAAGCTGAAATGTGGCAGGGGAAAGAGACCAGAGGGTGAGTAAACAAGTCATCTAAAGCATAATAGAAGAATTTAAGCCTGAGAATGCTTAGCAGAGAAAACAAATGTATACCATCTCTGCCCACCCCCCAGCCCATGGCTGATATGTTGTTGTTTTTCCTTCCAGTCCTAGAAGACAACCTCAGAATCCTTCTCAACACAGTCCTCCAGCAGCCACTAGCAACCAACACAGCAGGCCCATCAGATAGGGACTATTCCCCATCCCCAACTTAGAAGTACATGAAAGCAGTTTTCAAATAATGGAAATATTACTACAACTCAGCCAGCTTAGACTTATTCTGGGTTGCTCCGAAGAACCGAAGTGTCTTGCAATTCTATTCAAGGAAAACCTTCCTAACCTTTCCAACAATGGATAGTCTGGTCTCTGAGGTGGTCAGTCTCTCACGGCTAGAAGTTCCAGTCAAAAGCTTCACAGGATTTCTATTATACATGGAATGGGCATTTGGACAAATTCCGTGATTCTAAGGAGGGCTTGAAGTTCAGATATAATACCTCTGTGAGCACTTTGTGTGTGGCAGGAATGGGCACTCAAGCTATCATGGTGGATACTGTGAGTCTCCATATACAGAGGAGGGCACTGCAGCTCAGGGGGATTGAGTTACTTCACACAGGGCCAGAATGGTAGGTCAAGAATTCAAATCCTCATCTGGCGACTCCAAGTCTTGCGTGTTTTCCACTCACCACTATTAGCTGCAAACAAACACCAACACAGGGCCTCCTCTGAAGCTAACCAGTCGTCAGATGGCGCCTATGCTGGCTGCTTTTCTTCCCTAAAGATGCTTCCTTGTTATGTGATGGCTTCATATCTGCTGCTCTGTAAGTGTTCAGCTCCTTGCTGCTGGACAGCAGGTATCTTGTTTGCTCATTCTATTCCCAACAAGAGTTCTCTCCACAAAGGAGCACAGATGGAATCTTTGATGTTTTGCTCAGTATCTTTGTCCTAAAACCCCAGGCACTGTCTTTTTTTTTTCTTTCTTTTTCATTTGTGGCTTCCGTTCCAATGCAAAAGTCCCTAAAATGAGCTGAATGCTACAGCCACATTAATCACTAACTCCCAGATGATAGCTTACCATCAACTATGGACCTGAGTGTCAGGAGGGAGAATAGGGAAGTCTGAATGAGGAAAATGGAAGACAAAGCAACTCCATTCTCAATGCTAGTCCTACTGTGGACTCGTGGTTCCTTTCAGATTCCTGGGGATTGTCTTGTACCCCAACCCCCATTCTCTCAAGTAATGCTTATCCCATCCCTCCATCAATAGTATGTCTTATTCCCCGGTGCCTGGGTCTTATCCCTGAATTACCCAGCCGCATGGCCAGGCCCTGGTTTTTGCTCTATCTTGCTAGTACTGGGGAATAGCCCCAATTCAGACCCTGTCAGTCCACTTTTATAGACCGACACCTGTCAGCTTGAACTTCCCCAACACACTTCCTCCCCCAGGGGGTGCAGTTCTAACTTCCAGCCCCTCCTGTCACAGCCCCACCAGCCCACTCCTGCTTCAGTTAACCAGACCACAATGAACTGTGTGCCCAGCACTGTTTGTACTTCCCACAGCTCTCTAAAGTTACCTCCCTGGTCTTGTTTAGGAGCCAGACCACATTTGCATCTTTCGTTCTATCCTTTATCCATGTCCTAGTCAAAATGTTTTGCTTCCACCTGCCCTGGGAGAACCTAAATTTGCTGCGGGAAGGCCTTCCTGGTGCTGTCAGCCCGCGCAAGCCTCTCCTGTCTCTCTCTTTACGCTCAACGTCTGTGCAGCATAATTGGTCCCTTTTTATACCAGTATCTTCCTCACTGTCTATTGAAACAATTTAACTCATCTGACATTCTCATCACTATTATGCATTTGCTTTACGTTCCAACTCGTTTATAAATATCAGTAGATAAAAATGTTCTACTTCACTCTGCACCTGCTCGGCAGGCGCCTAGCCAGGGGAGGGCTGTACTAGATCCTCTTCTTTGGAAAGTGACTGCCCCACCAATAGGGGTAGGATCCTGGCTGGCACAGTTGTGGTGTTAAGCCCACCTCACTGGCCGTAACAACTGTGGTTCAGGAGCCACCTCGGCTAGGCCAATCAGAGTCCCTTCCCCAGCAATATTGAAGTGAGAGAGGAGGAGAAAGAGATGAGGAGGAAAAGGAGGGGAGGACAGGAGAAGAAGAAGAAGAAGGAGAATGTCTTTCCATGTGATCACATCCAACTGAAGCATGAACTTAGAAACTACGGGCAACCATTGTCTACCTTCCAGGTAGTAGTATCAAAAATAGCTGGTTTGATGAGAAGGAAGAGTGAAGCAAATGTGCAAAGGGAAGCCAAAATGAGAGAAAGTACACCGGTTGATACCTAGAACAGACCAGGGCTCCCTAGCACTCAGGTTCCTGGACCCAGGCCATCCTGAGGCCACCTGCATTTCCTCATCTGGATTCCATAGGCTACCTTGCATGTTTATGATAAATTCCATTCTCACTGTCACCTGCTTCAGCTGGTTTCTGTTGCTTGCAACTAAAAGTTCTAATTAAAGCAAGGACACAACTTAGCTATTTAGTAAATTCCTGCTCTTTGATTGAATATTCCCCCTGATTTCTTGCCATAAACTTCAGTTCAAATAGCACTAGTGAATCACTTTAGCACTTTTCATTAGTTGCCCTGAAACAAAGACCTCTAACTGGATAACTTATCTATTGGCCACATTTATGCTTAATAACTCAAATACTGTAATCACACTCAGACCAACTTACATACAAACACCCATATGCACCTACATGCACATTGCCTCAATTGCACATAGCAGCACATGGTGTGTTTTGCCCCTTTCTCAGGTCTGTTGCTCCAAAATATCAGAGAAACATTTTTTTTAAAAGAATTTATAGTCAAGAGCCAGGCTGACATCTGTGACAGCACTTAGCAACCAAGTACTCTAAGCAAAGCATTCAACCTCTGAGCCACATTCCATAAATCATTGCTACTTATGCCAACTGTTCTGGCGGCTGAGAGTAGAGTCCCTACCTAGTATTCTCTGGACACTTCAAGAGGCATCTACCAAAGAATGTTCTGCAAAATGCTTGTTCTAGAACAGGGTTGGTAAACTACAGCCCATGAGTCACTTGAATCTGTCCCTCGGCCTATTTTTGTAAATAGAGTTTTACTGGAGCACAGCCACACCCCTTCATTTCTCTTCATCACTGGCTGCTTTTGCATTCAACAGCAGAAGTGAGTAGATGTGACAGAGACCATATGACCCACAGCCTGAAATGTTTATTAGTTGATCTTCTGCAGAAAACATTTGTACATCTATAACAGGGTTGTATCATAAATAAAAAACAGTACCTGGGTTAATTAGATCAGAAAACAATGGATAAAGAGATTTTTTTCCTACAGGACTTCTCAGAGCCTTTAATAAATGGATGTGTACTATAAATTTCTGAGAGCATACTAGAAAGCTTCCCACACTTATTTGAACAGAGAGCCCTTTTACAGCAGACATTTTGAGGGGCTAGTACTCTACAGGAATTCCTCATCTGTAAAATAGAGATAATAATAACCCCAACTCTGCAGAGACCGGTTTGGCTCAGTGGATAGAGCGTCTGCCTGCGGACTGAAAGGTCCCAGATTCGATTCCAGTCAAGGGCATGTACCTTGGTTGCAGGCACATCCCCAGTAGGGGGTGTGCAAGAGGCAGCTGGTCGATGTTTCTCTCTCATCGACGTTTCTAACTCTCTATCCCTCTCAATTCCTCTCTGTGTAAAATCAATAAAATATATATTTTAAAAGAATAATAATAATAACCCCAACTCCATCTGCATCACAGGTCTGTTAGCGAGATCAAATGCAACAGTGAGTGTGGGCCCTGCAAACAAACCATGACCAAATGAGAGTTATACCTTTAACCCAGTAACTTGAAGGGATTTTCTCTCCATTTCCCACCAGCCACTCAGAGGAAAGACACAAATGGCTTCAAGGGATCGACTGTTTCCAAGAACCTGCTGATTCTGAAGAACTCCCTGGGTCTTCATAGGAAAGTGCATGACTGTAAGCTAAATGGGAAAGGTTGCTGAGAGATTCAATTTGTTTCCATTAAAGAACATCAATTAATCTTGATTCTGGGCAGAAGACAGGCATTTCTCCTCCTGAAGTTTTGATTAGCTCCCACCCTGCCCAGGAGTGTCATGGGCTCTGGATAGACTGCTTCCTCATGCAAAGCCATTTCACAAGCCATGGGGTTCCGAATGGGACAGATGCTCCTGCAGAAGAAACATCTGACCTCTCCTCCCTCCCCGTACCCTCCTCTTGCTCCACACAAACAAACCACTTAGCCCTTCCACATAACACTTAAAGTACCAACCGGTTTTGTCATGAAGTGTTACCCAAGCCCAGTTAATAAGACAATCGCTGAGACACAAGGCCTCTTTATTTCTGACTCAAGATGCATGGAAGCACCCAGGGAAGGCTGAGTAGGTCAGGGAGGAAATGGCCAGCATCCAGCAATGACATTACGCTGAGATTTATCCCTTTTACATATGCATGCCACCATTTCCTTTTCCAAAACAAGAAGTGGGAATGGAGATGGACATATGGAAACACCACCCACCCACCATCCTGCAATCCTCACCTTCTCCATGCAGTTAAGATGGTGCTGGCCATCTTTACCCCTTCTCCATACAGACTCAAGTTCTTCCAGATACCAAGTATATTTTTAGGGAGTCCCTGCCATTCTCAAGAGATAACACTTTCCTGGAATTCCCACAATTCAAAATCACCACCTCTGTCTGTGGGAGAAAGGGCAGATCTTTTTTTTAATGGCTTCACTCTCCCCTTTAGGGAAAGGTGAAAGAGAAATAACACTCAAAGGATGACTCAATAAAAGGATTCATGAGGCAACTACAGTAAAAAAAAAAAAAAAAAAAAAAAAAAAAAAAAAAAAAAAATTGCTACCAGATGGCTGTACGATGGAGAGCCAAACAAGATCTTTGTCTGCACTAGAACAAACTCAAATCAGCAGGGCATTTCCTAAGTGAGGTCCCATGCAGGGAGGGGTCCATCTTCAAGGTGGTGGTACTGGAGAGTGGCCCTAAGAGTTTTGAAGTCCAAAGTTGGCCAATTTCAGTCTGAGAACCTAAGAGCAGAGAGACAGGCTCAAGCAGGGTGAGGGTCTAGCTTGAAGTTTTGATTACCACTGTCTTGACACCTGTGGCAAGTTCTACCTTGGAGTGGGAAAGCCCACCCCTTGACTCCTAATAGCCATCAGACATTAAGCTAACAGCCCTGGATCCCTGATTCTAGTGAAGTTCTTGCCATTTCCACCACCAATACCAAAGCTTCATGAGAAGAATCATTTCTTCTTGGTTTGCCCCAGGCTCTGACAGCTGAAACAGAGAGGTTCTTGGGCTTCCAAGCTCAAGCTACCCAGCTCGTGACCCACTTGAGGGCAAGACTGTCTCAACTACCTCAGTTTAATGTGCCTGGTCTCACCGGGACCGGTTTGGCTCAATGGATAGAGCATCGGCTTGGGGACTAAAGGGCCCCGGGTTCGATTCAATGTGTCGGCTTGGAGACTAAAGGGCCCCGGGTTCGATTCAGGTCAAGGGCATGTACCTTGGTTGCGGGCATATCCCCAGTAGGGGGTGTGCAAAAGGCAGCTGATCGATGACTCTCTCTCATTGATGTTTCTAACTCTCTATCTCTCTCCCTTCCTCTCTGTACAAAAATCAATAAAATATTTTTTTTTAAATGTGCCTGGTCTCTCTTTGTCCTGGTCCTCACTCCACCTCTCAGAGCAAGGATTGTCAGCCAGCTCAGAGGTAAGCCCACAATGTGCAAATGTCTGTAAGCGATGCTGAGGAAGAGGAAGCCATTGTTCTGCACAGTTCCAGAACTGGCTCAGAGTAGAGAAGTTACAAGGATGAAGATTTGGGTCAGTATAAGGAAAACTATGGGGAGTCTTGGAGTAGTTCAAAAAAATAACTGGGGTGTCCACTGGGGTGCAAGAATTAGGGCTGCTGATATATGACCCATGGGTACTTTTTTAGGAGCAGCTATAAAGACATCTCTGCTCCATCTACCCTACCCCAAATCTCCCCTGTGGACCCCCAGCTGCCCTCCCCACACTGTTGAGGAGATGAACAGAGTTCGGGACTGCACCTTAAGAATGACTCTGACCATGCAAGGCATTTTGATGTAGCATTGAAAACAAACCAGTACCTAATGTATTATTCAGGCTTAAATAAACACATAACTCTCTTTTGTTCCTTAGATTCTAAGGCTTAGAGTGAAACACAGCGTATAGAGTTAGCCCTGGGAGGAAGATTTCGATTAGATGCTAATGCTGCTGTTGTCTGCATTCTTGGTCTGCACTGTCTTGACACCTGTGGCAAGTCTTTCTGTGATACAGATGCCTACTTCTCTTTGAGGTACCCCACCTAACCAGCTTCAAAAAAGTGAATTCCAAAGGCTATTTTTGAAGTCAGACAGTCCCAAACATGATATTTCTTCAAAATTAATCAGTGGAAAAATTAATCAGTGACTTTTATATAATGAAAATAAAATCCAATGGCATTTTCATTTAAAAAAAAAAAAAAAGCCACCACCACCACAACAGGAGTAACTAAATCCAATACCTACTGAGATCTGGGGAACCAGACTAAGAAGTAGAGCAGGTGAGGTGAGGGGGATGTGAACAATGGCCAAGTGATCTCAAATCCTGTCAAAGAAGGGCAATGGGGTCAGCTCTGGCCATTGCTGCCATGTGAGAACACAGGCCCAGAGCTGCCAGACCTTTTGATTTTTTAAAAAGGTGCTAGAAATCCAGATTTTACATCAAATCTCCTCATTTTTACATGTTGGCATCTAATTCACATTTTTGAAAGACACAGTGCAGGCCAAATCAAACACATCTGAGAGCTGGATTTGTCCTGTGTGCCGTCAGTTTGCAAGCTCTGCATAAAAATTCAGCTTAAATAAATTACCACCAGTAATGTGCAAAACAGATCCTTCTCCCTTACCCCCTCCATCTCTGAGAACTGCAGCAGGGGACCAGGGAAGCCACTGCAGGTGAGAAGAGGTTCAGGGATGAGGTAGGGCCTGTGCCATCTGTTGTCCAAATTACTACATAAGAACTGGAAGATTACATTCCCATTTTGACAGAATCTGATCAAAACAGCCACTTCCAATCAGCCTCTTCCCTCCATCAGAAAGGCAAGATTTTTACTTTTGTTATGAAAATTATCTTCTTTCACTGGGCTGCAGAAAACAATCTTACGGTTGGCAAAGACTCTGTATGTCACCTAAAACAGTCGCTTTCTGATGCCTAAATCCCCACTTGGACAATATTTTCCAGGGACAGAGCACCCAGCCTCAAACACTGCCGGGGAGTTCAAGGCTTCCTGAGGCTGCCTGTTTGTCTCTTTAAAACAACTCTGTTAGAAAGGTCTTCCAGACACTAGACTTCTATAAACCCAGCTCAAAAATCAGATTAGATTTTTTTGGCAGCTGCCTCGCCATGACTCACACCACTTACTGTCCACGAGACCCTTAAGTCTTTTTCACAAGTGCTGCTGCTAAGCACGGCTCTCTAAGCTATACTTGGCCAGCTGGGTTTTTAGACATAAGGGCAAGACTTTACATTTTCTTCTTACTAAATTTTACCCCACCTCCACGTTGCGACGAGGAGGCTAACCGTTCACAGGTACAAATTTTTTGTTTCCCACATTCTTTTAAGGGGACTTTGACCTACCTCTGCCCCATGGATTGCTGGAGCTGAAGGCTCTGCACTTAATCGATAACACAGATGGCACTGGGACATTTGCCATTAAAACAACCTACCGTCTACCTTCTCCAAAGCCTGGTTTCTGGAAATATTTACGAAGGATTGAATGAAGGTTGATCCATTTCTCCAGATCAATAAGTTCAAACACCAACAGGAGCTAAGCAGGCAACCAAAGAGTGAAGTGGACTGGGTGAGCCCTAGAGCAAAGCAGAGCCCAGGCCCCATTGGAAGGGGCAGCCAATCTTGGCCTCTGTCTGAGAATGAGGGCCCAGTGTTTCTAGATCTTCCTATTTCTTAAAAACAAAAACAAAACAAAACAAAATGCCAGAAAATTTGATTTTTATTTGAACTTGCCTGATTTTCTTTAAAACTTCCTTGATTTTTTTAATGTTGGAAACTAATTTTCTTTTGTAAATGTCCAAAAGACAAACAAAACACACCAGTGGGGTTACGTTTACCTGCAAGCTGCTGATTCTGTTGTAGGTGTTCTAAATGTCACTCTATGATTGAATCAAGCCCTTAAAATCTGGGTAGGAATAATAATAAAGAGCATTTATTAAGTGTGGCCTGTATTTCAGACTGGGTTAAAAAGTGTGGATTATCTCATTTAATCCTCACAAGAGTCTAGTGAGGTATCCATTTTACAGAGGTGGAAACTTAGTAAGTGATAAAGCTGGCATTCAACCCTGAGTCTGGCTGACTTCAGAATCCAATGCAGAGTTTGTGGAGCACATTGTTCATAAATGTTGTAAATGAATTGTGCTTTGGTGTTCAAACTAACAACTGACAGTGAGGGATTTTTAACTACTAAAAATGTGTTATGATCACTACTATTTGTGACTAAGGCCACCCCTGCCACATCTCAGGATTCTTATGGCCCCCGGCAGCTGAAGGGTCCTTCTGTTCCCCCTACCCCTCAAGAATGGATCAGAGGAAAATATCACAGCACTTCTCTTTGGGCAAGATTGTCTTGCTCTTGACTCCAGGCTTGTACTTATTCTTGAGGAGAAGTGAAGGATTTACTTAAAATAATGCCAGGGAGTCTCTATTGCCATGCAAGTCTCATTGAACAACCCTACCTGATGAGCATACTTTGAGACAGAAGATAAAACAAAATTTGTTGGCCATATCCAAAAATGGCAAACCCAACTGCCTATAGAAGCCAGGAAGCTTAGCTTAGGTCAATGAGTGAAGCAGTAGATGTCAGATAAGAGGGTGTGGGGACTCAAGAGCTCCTGCCCAGAAGTGGAAGAGACTGAGAGTACATGCTTCATCTAAAAATGGCAGCTTCTACTCAGCTCTGGCTGATGGGCTACCATGTTGGAATGGGGACTCAGTGCAGCCAGAATGTCCAGTTTGTTCTCAAAGAGTCAGAAATGCAGATTTTTCTATGAAGTTTCCCTATTTTATTGTGCATCTCAACAAAATACACCACTGGCCTGCAGAACGTCATTTGCTTAGTGATCAATGCTGGTCTGGGAGAAAATAAGTTGAATTTTCAATTTAGTCTTGAGTTGCTTTGAACATCTGAAGAAGGAGAAGGACTCAAAGAGGCATTCTTAAATCCTTGGAGCCTAAATTACCCAGCTCCTGACTTCATAGCAGGCACATGATGGAGCAGTGTTGGAAATGCAGGCTGAACATTATTGTTTCTCCATTGATTTCTTCCATAGAAGGCGATAGCCACATCCTGAGTTGATCATAAGCTTGGAAGTTAAGGTCATAGAGGCATTAGAAGAAAGGGCAACAAGAATGGGAGGGACAGAGATATTGACCTCTACTTAGCTTAAGACCAACTCTATTCATTCCTCCAAAGTTAGGGTCACAATTAAGGGCATGGAAATCTACCCATTGGAAGAAAATTATATCATGGACTAGCCAGGTTCTAGAGCACATTTGTGAACCAAAATTCCTAGATGCTGTACTTCCAAGGAGGTCAAATGTCAAGTCTGGGTGGGTGCAGACTTCTAACTCTTCTCCTTGTGGCTGATTAGACTTGGTCAGAGCAACTATCAGAGAGAAGTAAGAGCAGCTATCCAAGTTGGTCCCTATAGGGGTTTGAGCTCCAGACCAGCTTTTGTTACCCTGGAGCAATAGAACCAAGACTCAAGTATGGGCTTGGAAGGGAGAACTATGTGCCCAACCTGCCAAGGCCAAAGGAACTCTGCAGGTGAAGATCAGTCCACCAGACTTCTACATTAGAGTATAGAGCCACAGCTTCGGGACAGACATTCATTTCCCAGTGAGTGGCCTCTATCATCTATTTCCCTCTGGATCCTCTTAGGGAGGTGCCAAGAACCACCTGGAAAAGGGGTTCAAGGTCTGATATCCTAATCAAAGGCCAATTTGTTATTACTCCATTTACATTTCTACCTATTCATGGGAGAAATTCCTTCCAAGGCTCAATATCCTTAAAGGTTTAGTTTCTCTTGAAGAGTTGGTGGTGTTCTCTTAAAGGTATTGTTAAACTGTACATTTTTAGAGTCAATGCCTTGTCCTGTTCTGCTAAGATATCTCTGCTTCCTGATTCTATTCACCACAGAATGTACTGTTTCTCTTAATGGTAACCACTGTTTATGGAGCACCTACCATGTGTCTGTTCTGACTTGAATGCTTTACAAACATGCCCAAGGGAGGTCTATTGTTCCTGTTTTACAGAGGTATGGAGAGCTGAGACTCAGAGAGGTTAAAAAATTTGCCCACAACTAGTAAGTGGCACAGCAGGAATCTGAGCCCAGATTTACTAACCTCCAGAGCGTGCAGTGTTACTTACAGTTGTGATTATTAATAGCTAACACTGATTGAGTCCTTACTATGTGCTTAGCCTTGTGCAGTGGGCTTTACATACATTGTCTCAATTTAACCACCTAGATAACTCTCTGAAATTGGATTACTATCTTCACTTTACAGATCAGGAAACAGGCTCAAAGAGATTAAAAAAAAAAAAAAAAAAAAAAAACTTGCCCAAAATCAGATAGTAAGAAAGTAGCAGAGCTGGGCTGCAAATCTCTAGCAGTTTGATATTAACAATCGTGTTCCTGATTACTAAGCCTGCCTTCCTTGGTTTCCTGGCATTCTCAGACTGGATGGGCACGCTCGTGTTCTCATCCACTCAGTGGAAACACCGAACAGGGCAGACAGAGCCTTTTGGCAGGCCACTAGAGACTTCACCTAGGCAACAATGGACCATGCAATAATCACCACTTGTTTGGACAATTATGAACCCATCTAATGATGCCCCTAGGCTGACTTGTGCTTAGAGAACTGGTGCAGGAGATAGAAAAGAAAATGTGGCTTCTCAATAGTAATAGAGAGGGGTCCAGAGACCCAATGCTGAGATTGGTCCCCTCCTTCCTAACTGCAAAACTACTGTTTCTAGGCTTGGCTCCAGGCCTCCCCGCACCCATTCAGATGATAATTATCTGGGTTTTAGGGGTATTGGAGCCCCCAAGTTGAACCTCAGATAATCCTTCCAGTTTTGTCAAGCAACTGGCCTTTTTCCCACTTCCAGGGGAAATAAGGGATTTTGTGGTTTACCGGCCACAGTCTGGGGTAGAGGCCAAAAGAGGGTCTTTGTCTGAGGAGCCTGGAGAATGCTTATTCCAGGGTTCTGACAAAGGAAATTGGTGATTCAGGGCATTCCTGTTTCTTGGGAGACTTTTTTCCCGGAGTATCAGGATTTGTCCTTTCTCAATCCCTTTTCATTCATCTTGCCTTCCTTGGAACCAACTGTCAGGTCTTTGACAGTAATGAGGATGGAGAGATGTGGCTCTGTCTCTTTATAAAACTGTGCAATTAAATTTTCCTTAATGAGGTTATTTACTTTCTCCCAGCAATATCATTTCTGTTGTGGACTTAGCTGATTTCTTTTTTAATTCCTTTTAAATAGAACTGGGAGGCAGTGTTTCCTGGAAGAGCATCTTAATATTTTCATAAGCCTAAAAAACTAACTGTGCGTATATTTTTCTGTCCTTGATAGCTATTCCAGAAGTTGCTTTGAATGCCTCCTGTGTGGCAGGCACTAGGCACAAGAATTCAGAATGAATAAAAGAAGGCCCTGCACTCTGGGGCACTCAGAGGGAGACAGACACATAAACAACCCCATGGTAATAGCAGCATGCCCCGGGGAGGAGCTAGGCAAAAATAGAAATAATTAACATTTCTGCAGAACTCTAGAGTTTACTGTCTTACACACCACCTCATTTGATCCTCATGGCAACTAGCCTTTAGGGAGGTAATGCCTCATTTTACAGATGAGGATGCAAGGATGCAGAATGGAGAAGTGCCTCATTCAAAAGACAGATCAGACAGGTTTTATGACTAAATCCCAGACTCTGGACACAGCAGCACGATGGCTCCTGATTTTAACCCAGTACTTCAATGGTTGGACTTGACTATTCCATCCCTATACCCATCTCTTAGAATTTTAAAAGAGCAGAGAAAAGAAAAGATCTTCCACACTGTTTTGGGGGGAGAGGGGGGATAATCCAGTCAAGCAATACAGATAATTCCAGCAATCATTCTTACAATACATAATGAACACCACAAGATGTTAAGCAAAACTTAAAAATCTCTTGCAGGTGTTTTTTTTTGTTTGTTTGTTTTTTTTGTTTGTTTGTTTTTTTTCCTTCCTCCTTGTTTCCCTCCCTCCCTCCTTTCCTTCCTTCCATAGTGCAGCTGATGTCTGAATATCCTCCATAGCAGAAAAATTTGTCAACAAATTCCTTACTTTTATTGCCAACTTGGTGGGTTTTTAAATTAGAAAAGTAATCACAATCACTATTTCAGAAGTCAATCAAAAATAGAAGAACATAAGGGAAAAGGTCTCCTTTCTACTGTTCACTGTCACTACCATCCTGCTCCCAATCCGACCTCTACCCGATTCATAAGTCCCCAAGAGAAAGCATCATTATCAATCATTAAGAACTATGAGACTCTTTTTTATACACACCCAAATACATAAAGACACACATTTTTTATTTTTAAAAATAGGATTGTAACACAGAGAGACATACATACACTGAGAGTTCAGTCTTTTGGGGGGGCGGAAGGGGATAATAAAAGATTTATCCAAGGTCATTCAGCTGATAAGACATAAGCTAGGACTCAAACCCAGTTCTATGCAATTCCATCCTGAGCACCTCCCCACCCCCAACCCAGCCATATCACAACTGCCTCCTTCAACAATCCATATTCTTGCCTCACTTACTTTCTGTGACTTTAATGTAACTATCCTCTTCAGTTGATCCCTGGCTTTAATTTCACCTTAAAAGCACTTAGCCCATTAGTGTACTTACTATTTTAAGTATAACTACTATAAAATTCCTTTTCTGAAACCATTTCAATCTTTTACACCAGAAGTTGTGTATTTCTCTTAGAAATACAAATCTTTCTGACCCCTTAAATATTTTGATTGCTTCTGACCCTTCTCTAAATGAAAAGATGCTTCTGTCTTGGTCCTAAATAGCTCAGGAAATAATGTGGTGGGATAAGCTTGACCAATTCAGCTTTACAGATCAATATCAGAAATCACATAGAATATTTTCAACAATTTATATCCATTCACTATAGGTTCCTCCAAGAAGTCTGTACCATCCTTTCATAACACTCAACATTTTTATAATTACAGGTTAAAATTTGTCTTCCTCCTATGGAGTCAGGGAACATAGTAGGAACTAATAAATATTTGTTAGACTAAATAAAAGTAAACTAGCCCACCATGTTCTCAACATTTCTTTCCCACTATTCCCAAAAGCATAAAATTCTGTTTCTGGCAGAGAGCAGTGGGGCTTCCATCATTTTTTTGGTGTAGAGTTTCAATGGTGATATTATGCCAAGTATGAGATCCAGCAAGACAGATATATTTGGGGTGGGACCTAAATCAAGTGGTTTGGGCCATACACTTAGACTAAAGCCCTAGAAGAGCTGAGGGTCAAGAGACAAACTCAAAAAACTACAACCAGGCAAAAGGTCAGGAGTCCAAATGGCCAGGGTAGGAGATGAAGAAGTATTTAGTTAACAGGTATCAGAAGCCAGGGAGTGACTGTTTTTCTGCCTCCATTTCCACAAGATCATGTATCTTCAGGAGATCCAAAAATACTGTCTGGAAAGACCACTATTCAAAATAAAGCCCATGTAAAATAAAAAATAATGTACTGGTCAACACTACTTGGAAATGTCCTACTGAGACAACAATTGGAGAGCAGTCATGCTGCTCAGTCTGTGTGTATTCTTTATTACAAATAAAATCAGAGAAGCAACATCTATTCTTTGGTGTTCTTGAAGGTGACTAAAGTGTCTCATTGTTACATGTCTCTTATGTCCCGTCCTTCCTCCCCTCCCCCCCCCCTTTCCTTTTAAGGCACTTTAAGCTATGGAAGGTCCTCCTACAGAGCTATCTCTTCCCTCTGAGCTCCAATCTCTCAGTAAGAATTCTACGTGCCTACAGGGCTTTCTGTCTGACAAAAAGTTGGAAAACACACTGACCTATAGTGAACTATATTCTGAAAATACCCTCACCAACCAATATAAGCCAGGGGAGAACTGGTTACCACTATTGGGAACAGACTAGCAAATTGAGAATCTCAAAAGTTCCACTGATGACCAGGAACTCCAGCAGAGAACAGCAAAAAAAGGTAAATTAGAGGGAAGCTGCCATCAGAGAGGGTAACCTGCTTCTGAGACTAAATTCTTTGCTTTAGACAAGACTCTTTTTAGTACTTCCTGCCAAAGTACTTCCTGGGTACCAACAGGGAAGTGAGACTATAGGGGACTGGGATAGGGGGAATTTTAACTGAATGTGGCTGGAACAGATGTGGGGTAGGGGGAAGTTCTTGATGAGTCAGCTCAGTTTCCCCCAATTTTATACAAATTTGTGGGGACAGAAGTGACCAACACAAGCCAGCTATCACAATCCCCAACCCTAAAGGACCATCCAAACACATAGAAGATCAGGCTTATTGACTGATGTTCTTACTTGGCAACATCTGTTTATTTTTAGGCCATACTCTGTCTATTTCAGACCTAGGTCTACAGGCCTATGATGATTTGTTTATTAGTTTTATTTTTATAACTTTTCATAAAAGATCTACTAGTATGATCCTATTTTTTATTACATAAGAAATAAAACAGATTTAATAGAGATACTGAATCTGGAAGATTATATATTGAATGTTTATAGTGGTTATCTCATGTATTGGCTTCTAGATTCCTTTTTTCCATTTTTGTGTATTTTCAAAACTTTAAAAATAATGAGCATGTACACATCAATAATCATTTTAAAAAAAATGTTATAAAAAAAGGCCCTTATCCACCATCTCCAAGGTCAAAGACTCATAGGATCCAATGGTTAAAAAGAACTTTAAGCTCCTCTTATTTCAAATCTCATCTCCCACCACCCCTCCATTCCACTGACTATGAATTTCAGCCACATCAAATTTCTCACCTATTTCCCAAGTACCCAGGCTCTTTCATGATCATCCCATACCTTTGCACAGGCTGTTTTCTCTTCGGGAAATGCTTTTTATCATCTTGAGAGCTTCTACCCATCCTTCACAGCCCTACTCAAAAGTCCTCTTTCCTATAACAACTTCTCCAGCTCTTCCAGGCAAAGCTGACACGCTCACTCTGAGTTTCCAGTGTGTTATTCCAGTACTATTTCAGCACTTACTGTATTATAATTGACTAATCTATGTTTGTAACTATAAGTCTATTAAAGACAGGGATGGAGACTATATTTTACCCATTTTGTGCCCCCATACTAGATACATATACAACTAATAAAAAATATAGTACCCCTGCAAGTAGCACCTGGTCTCTCTACCTCATTCCCCTCTAATCCATCAATGGGATTGCTCTGTATAGATACAATTATCCCTTCTGTGGATTAATTTTCCTGAATTATCTCTCAGTCAGGGTTTGGGGAAAGCCTGGCTCTGCTTCATTATGTGCCTTTGGGGTCTGCTTCATTATTTTGTTTTGGGGTCCATGGGATGCAACTAGGACCTGCAGTCTAGTGCAGGTCCTAATTGCATCCCATGGACCCCAAAGCAAAATATCTAGAAGTGATTGTGTGTAAAGTCCATCACAAAGACATCTATAATCATTTGTTCAATCAACCAATATTATGATTACCTGTTATATACCAAGTGCTATTCCTGATGCTAACAAAACAAATGAACAAAAGAAACAAAAATCTTGTTCTTCAGTGTGGAGTTTCCTCAAAAAACTGAAAATGGAACTCCCATTTGACCCAGTAATCCCACTTCTAGGAATATATCCCAAGAAACTAGAAACACCAATCAGAAAGGATATTTGCACCCCTATGTTCATAGCAGCACAATCTACAATAGCCAGAATTTGGAAACAGCCTAGGTGCCCGTCAGCAGATGATTGGATCCAAAAACTATGGTACATCTACACAATGGAATACTATGCTGCCATAAAGAAGAAGGAATTCTCATCATTTGCAGCAACCTGGATGGAATTGGAGAGCATCATGCTGAGTGAAATAAGCCAATCAATGAAAGAGAAACACCACATGACCTCACACATCGGTGGATGATAAAGATCTTTATAAACTGATGAACTAAGAGACAGATATAGAGAAAGTAAAGCAACAGGCAGACTGTCAAATTACAGTGGGGAGGGGAGGGATATCAGGGGGAGATAATAGATCAACCGAAGGACTTGTATAAATGCATATAAGTACAACCAATGGACATAAAACTGTGGGGAGGGAGGGGATGTGTGGGAGGGAGGGAGGAGGGCAATAAAAAAAAATCAATAAAATATGTAAATAAATAAATAAATAAATAAATAAATAAAACTAAAAAATAAATAAATAAAATAAAATAAATAAACTTGGTTATTTTAAGGGGTCTCAAAAAAAAATCTTGTTCTTACAGACTTTCAATTATGGTAAAGAGAAGAAATAAACAAAGGGAAAATATCATATAGTCATAAGTGCTCTGCTAAGAATTCATGTCAGCAGATCCAGTAGTTACTCCATGGCTACTTAAGATTGAGTGGTCAGGAACTGACATGCAAGCTGAAAGCAGAATACCTATAATACCAGCCATGTGACAATCCAAAGGAAGAAGATTCCAGAAAGAGGGAAGATCTAAGTGCAAAGGCCCAAAGCAGGTCCAAGCTTGGAGAATTCAAGGAACCAGGAAAGTGGACAGTTAATGTGGCCAATGTAGGCAGAGCACAGCTTTGTAAGCTGAGGTAGGTTTTGAATTCAATTCTCATGCAGTAAGATGCTACTGGGAGGTTTGGAAACCAAGAGTGACATAATTAGATTTAGACTGTGTAAGAATTACTGCTGGTTGCTGTGGGGAGAACAGATTATGAGGACAAGAGGAGAAGCAGGGAGACCATGTAGGATATTGTCTTTCAACTGGGGCCTATTTTGCACTCCACACCCCTCCCCAACCTCTACCCCCCAAGGAATATCTGGCAGTGTCAGAGACATTTTTGGTTGTCACAATTTGGGGAGGGGAGTGCTACTGGTATCTGTTGGGTGGAGGCCAGAAATGCTGCTCAACATCACATTGTACAGGACATTCCCTCCTCAACAACAACAAAATGATCCAGCCCAAAATTCGGAAAGTGCAGAGGTTGAGAAACCCTGAGTTAGGAGGCTGTTGCCATGGTCCCAGCAAGAGGTGATGGTGGTCTGGGTCAGGATGGTCAGATGGAGAAGGGAGGAAACTCGCTGCAATTAATATATTGGAATATTAAAGGTTTCCTTTCGTATTTCCTTAGACCCCTTGGGCCCGATTCAGTCAGGGAAGGCATTCTGTTTTCATTGCCTCAGAGAAAGACAATACAGAGAAAGACTCAATTCTTGGCTTTTGACTTTCCAAAGCCCAGCCCTCAGGGAGAATAAAAAGAAATGTGGATTATGGACCATAGCTGTGAGAAAATATTAGATGACAAAGCACCAGGTTACCACCCCTCCTACCCTCCTTTCTCCTTCCAGTCCTATACATGAATAAAGATTTCAGGGAGTCAGGTGTATACAGATTTAATGGATGCAAAGAAAATAACCTGCACCTTGTGTCACCCCAAACATGCCCACGAACAGAGAGGAGCTAGGCCACTTCCCCAGGCAGAGCCTCAGGGAGACAGTGGAGAAGGGAGTGCTGGGCATGGCAAGACAAGCCTGAGACAAATGTCCAGTCCCTCAACATCATGGCATGTGGGCCCTGGTGCCTGCAAATCCATGGAAGGAGATGAAGAGGGGGCATGCAAAGGAGCCTCGGGATTTGAAAAAGGAAGATCACTGTCACAGAATGACCCCTGAAGACCCAGTAAGAAGGAGAATAGACCAGTAGTACCAAATCAAGCGAATGTCCTGAGTGCTGCCTGTTTCAACCTGGATTTGGGATACAACACTGGAGGAAATGAGAGAGGAAACCCCAAATTGACTTAGATTTGTTGCTGCCACCTCCAACAGAATAGAGATGTGAAATAGAATTAAGTTACAAAATATAAAGAAAAGCATATTTCTCATGCACCTGGATTTTTGGCTGAGATTTGTTCACTCTAATGTGCAATGGGCCATGGGTTTCTGTGTGTTCATCTGCACCATTATCACCTGGCACTAACTGTGCAATCCCAGGGGCCATGCCTAGGCCCATTCAAGACACCTTGAACACTGCCTGCAGTCTAGTGCACCCCCTTAGTGTCATGCACAGATGGGTACATGTGTACATGCCATGCATATTGATCAGGGGTGAGCTGTCACCAAATTACCATTTAAATCAATGGTTGAGCGCTCTATAATTGGAAATGTCAAAACCAACATTTTCTAAGTGACCTCAAAACAGCACACTGAGCCAGGACCGGTTTGGCTCAGTGGATAGAGTGTCGGCCTGCAGGCTGAAAGGTCCCAGGTTCGATTCCGGGCAAGGGCATGTACCTTGGTTGTGGGCCCATCCCCAGTAGGGGGTGTGCAAAAGGCAGCTGATCGATGATTCTCTCTCATCGATGTTTCTAACTCTCTATCCCTCTCTCTTCCTCTCTGTGAAAAATCAATAAAATATATTTAAAAAAAAAAAAAAAAAAAAAAACAGCACACTGATATCACTTGGCTGAGCTAGATATGCTTTTATCTTCTTCAAATTGCCCTCTCAGAGAAGTATAAAAATTAGGGAAATAGGCAAAAGGCAAAAAAGAGAAAGAATCTGGATAATCCACAAACCATGTACATTTCCAAAATGTAATCTCAAGAACAGAGTCTTGAAAGATGTTCCATGAAAAGGATCTATAGATGAAATAAGTTTGAGGAAGGCCCTGACCCTTTTGGATACTCCGTCCATTTACATTCAAGGTTCCCAGAAGTCCTGTGGGAAACAAACTTATTTCATTCAGTTTATGCTAAGACTTCCAAAACCTATTTGACCACAAAAGTATACACCTAAAGGAACACTACTCCAAACAAAAATTGGCCTAATAACTAAACAAATTAAGAGAACAGCACCAAAATCCCACTCCTGGCCAGCTAGGATATTTTAGAAATAGCAACACGCCATCAGGAATGAAGCATTTACAAGTGCAATTGAGCCCAGGACACAGCTTCATACGTCCTGAAGTTCTGAAATTCAGCATTTTTAGAAGGTCCACCCTGTCACCTTCTTGGCACTTACAAGGAAAGGGCCAGTTCCTGAACCAGCCTAACCTCTTCTCCTGATCTCTCCAATCCTTAACCTGTCATATACTTGACTCATTCTGTTTTCCAAGGCACCACTCAGCTCTGCCTCCTTGACAGCCAAGATATTTTATAAATATCAACAAGCCATCAGGAATGAAGCATTTACAAGTGAAACCACTGCCGGGGCTTGCCCCACCCGCCAGAGCAATTCAACTCCATACATTTATTGATCACCAATTAGATCTCAAGAACGAGGGTATAGCAATAAATCAAGCAGATAGAGCTTTTGCCCTTCTGGAAATATGGTCTAGAAGTGTCTGCTAGCCAGAATCCTTCTCTGAACATCAGTTTCCACATCTGGGAGGGAAAAAGTAGGAGACTTGGACCAGAAGACACCTAAGATTTCTGTTTCTTTATTTCCAGGTTGATGGAGGTAGAGCTGTCAGCCTCTGTCAAATCTAGAGGAGTGTTCCCAGTAAGCTAGTTTCCCAAAGATGACTCCCTGTGGTGGGAGTGAAGAAGGGACCTGACACAACTAGGGGACATCAAGTGGGACTAAGAGAGGTTGGATGAGAAGATGTGTGGAAGTGTTAGGGAAGGGTAGGGAGTCAAAAATTAAGCCCCATCCAGACTGTTCCCTTCAAGGAAGAAATCCTTGGGTTTCAGAGCCATGTTACCTTGGTGTGCAGCTTGCCTCCCTACACAACCAGATGTCAGGAAGACTGGTTTAAACCCTAGCTCTGCCACTATTTGCTATGTAATCATATGCAACTTACTTTGTTTCCCTGAACTTTAGCCTTTAATCTATAAAATGGGACTAATAATGACTATCTCTCAAAATTATTGGGATCATAAAATTAGATGCTGACTAAATGATTGAGACCTACAGCTAAATAAAATTGAATGACCTCCCACTGCTAAATAAAGCTATATAGCCTAAAGCATGGCTTATAACAGTCACTAAATGAATGGGTGAATGAATGATAGTCACCCACACACAAGGCCTAACCCCCAATAGTATTTTTTTAATATATTTTATTGCTATTTTACAGAGAGGAGGAAGGGAGAGCGATAGAGAGCTAGAAACGTCGATGAGAGAGAAACATCGAAACATCGACCAGCTGCTTCCTGCACACCCCCTACGGGGGATGTGACCACAACCAATGTACATGCCCTTGACTGGAATCAAACCTGGGACCTTTAAGTCTGCAGACCGATGCTCTACCACTGAGCCAAACCAGTTTTGGCTCCCAATATAATAGTATTTTGTGGTGGGTGTGGCCTTAGGAAGTGATGAGGATTAGGTGAGATAATGAGGGTGATGCCCTCCTGTTTGGGATTAGTGCCCTTTTAAGAAGAGAAAGACAGAGAGCTTACTCTCTCTCATCACACACTAAGAAAACACCTTTGGAGCACACAGCAAAAAGGCAACCATCTATAAGCCAGGAAATAGGCTCTTACCAGAAATTGTATCTGCTGGCACCTTGATTTTGGACTTCTCAGTCTCCAGAATCATGATAAATAAATATCTATTGTTTTAACCACCAGTCCATGATATTTTGTTATAGCAGCCTGAGCTGACTAAGTCAAATGTCAAAGAAAAGAACTGCTTGAGTCATGAATTATAAGAGTAAAACTTATCAGTAACTTATCAGCCAATCCCTCAACCAATCGTGTGCCAAGCATTGGGGAAACAAAGATGACCATAAGTATTTCTGCCCTCAAGAGTTCAGAGCCAAAGGACTAAACACAGAATTGTAATAAAGGATAATAAGGCTCAGAACAGAAGGGCAGATGTGAGAGAAGCATTGATTCTGCCCAGGAGAGTTAGGAAGGCATCATGGAAGAGGGTATCTTTTGAGCTGGCACTGAAGGATGGTTAGGAGTTGGTGAGACAAAAAGAGAAGGAATGAAAGCAGAAAATGGGGAAAGAATTGGCAGTAGAAAAGAGTATACAGAATCCAGAGACAAGGGATATGGTTTTAAGAGCAGTCAAGCCTATTTATAGAGAAAACAACTGAAGATAAAACAGGAAAATTACCTGAAGGCCCATCACTAAGATTTTTTATGGACTTCACCTTATAGGCCAGAAGTTGCAAACTGTGCAAACTGGTGAGCCATGAGCTGAAACTGTCTTACTATCAGGTTTGTTCAAATACTGTAGTGTTTTTTAAATCTGAGTTGCCATTTAAAAATTAAGAGATTGTCTTTATAGCCTTAGATTTGGCAAAGAATTTTTAGATATGACACCAAAAACTTGAGGGGAAATAGAAAAATGGATACTCTGAACTTCATAAAAATTAAAAAAATTTTGTGCTACTAAGGACACCATCAAAAAAGTGAAAAGACAACCCAGCAAATGGAAGAAAATACTTGCAAATCATATATCTGATAAGGGACTAATTTGTGGAATATATGAAGAATACTTACAGCTCAATGGTTTAAGAAATTTTAAAAATAAAAATCAGGCAATTTTGTTTTAAAATCCAGTTTCACTTGAAACAGTGAAAGAACTGACCACTCCTGAGCTCACATTTTATGGTGATGACAAACTGAAGCTGCGCAATGGCTGCCTCCTCTAGGCAGCTCCCTAATCAGCCGCAGGCCCCATGACTCCTTATTGCTTCCCCACCCCAGCCTGCATTCCTCATTGAATCCTGTTGAAGGCAATCAGGGTTCCAAAGATGGTTGTCCAATCATTCTATGCACAACTTCTTTAAGACTGAACTCATCTGGCCCTCAGTTGGAAATTTTGTGTTTTGTGTGTTGTTGTTTTCTTCACTGATTCTTTTCACCATATTCCAAGAAAACTGTTAGAAAGTAAAGAATACACCATATACGTTGCATCTCTCAAAAACACCTAGCACAAGACTAAAAACAAACTAGTACTAAATGAATGCATAAATGAATGCATTCTCTGTGATTCTCTTCAATACCTGCTTTTCTTCCCCAAAATTATAGACTTTTGCTATTAAGATAGACTAAAATGATGAGAGGCATGTGATAAAAAATAAAACACTAAAGTCAATCACTGCATTTCTATTTCAATTTTCCATTAGGTTGGAATGGAAATGGGAACTCTGAATAAATGCAGAACAGACCATTATGTCTGACAGCAAGATGAATTAGAGCCCAAGATACTGAGAATGCCTGCAAATAAGATTACCAAACACTATCAGTGGTCTTTGAGGGAATTATGAAAAATAGGATAGGTGCCAAAAAGCTCTAGATGGGCAAATGTTGTTCTAACTTCAAATGGGGAACAAGTTATAACTTGCCAGTTCCTGACTAGAGAATGATGTCACTCTCAGGCAAGATTCTTGAACAGATTTGTAAAAGGACATTTGTGAGTACATCAGTCAGGAAGCAATGTCCATTTAGAACCAGCACGAGGTCACCAAGGACAAGTCATATTAAATTCGTTTCATTTTCCTTCTCTCTGACAAGGATCCTAACTATCAGATTGAAGAATTAGAGCAGATATAAATATATATGTTTGCAATGAGGGGTTGGGCAGTGAAAAGGCTAATTGATCCCTTGGACTATATTAATAAAAGCATTACATACATCATAAGAGAGGTGATAGTTGTTTTCTTTCTCTGATCACATCTAGAGGATCTCATTTAGAATTTAGCACCACTCTTGAAGACGGCTTTGGTAGTGTAATCTTTTAGAGACCAATTTGGCAAAGTCTCTGTAAAAGCATGAAGCTCTCATCCAGATTTCTGGCATCTGTTGAAAAATGAAAAGATCTGGCTGGGCCTCCATTCCCTAATGGTCAATTGGTTGAATCCAGGTAGTGATTGCCCTTTTGTACAGGATACCCACCCTCAGATGCTTCATAATCACTACCACACCTTCTTATATTGCCTTCGCTGAGGTAGTGGAACACCTGTCACAAATCATCTTATTTGACCATCCTCACTCATTTATTCTACATGCCAACCACCCAAATGCACTGGAGTTTGCAACCCAGGATGCAGTAGAGTCAAAGGAGAGTGAAGATAAGCAGCAGAGAGTTATTGTAAATCAACAAATGAGGATAATCATAGTCTAGGGGCTGTGATCAGAGTCTCCAAACATCCAATGGGCAGACATAGAGAAGAAGCATCTGTCTTGTTCTATGAAGTCCCAAGAGGCAGATACTATGGAACCAATAAATGGATGAGAGACTTATTTAACCCAACATAAAACCACTTACAACAGCCAGAGCTGTCCAAAGATAAAGTACGTGGGCTTTGGAAGTGGTGAGTTCCCCATCGCTGGAAATGAACAAGCGTATGGTATGCTACTGCATTGCAGGTATTTAATCAAAGGAATTCAAGTATCTGATGAAGCAAGAATAGGCATGGAGTCTGAAATTTTTACAACAGGAAGAAAATTTGCTTTAAAATATTTCTTTGGTTAGGTCAATAAATTCTCTAAAAAGAGATAAAAGAGAGTACGTTTACAAAGAACTCAGTATCATTTTTAAAAATCAGACGTTCCCCGCACAGAAGCCACAGAGGACAAAAATCTGTCTAACTAGGTGGTGTGTTTACAACAAACTGGTCAAATGCTGCCCAGGGAGAAAGATAACTGGCATCAGGCATTATCTTTGGTGATTGGTCAAACATCCTTCAGAGGCAAGCAACAAAAGCAAGGCATCAAAGTAAGAGGGAAAACAATGGAATGCCACAAAGAGGCAGCCATCCCGGCCACAAAACTGCCATCTGCTACTGACATCAATCCTTCCAGGGGCAGCTGCAGGCAAACAATGTATCAGGGAACACTGGGCCTGGCAGGAAACCTGCCGCCTTCACATTTCAGTCTTGTGACCTTGGGCTAGTCATTTAACATTACAAAGCTTCAGTTTCATGTCTCTGAAACTGAGTTCGTGTGGACCCTTTCTGAACCTTGTGCAAACCAAGAGTCGTGATACCTGGGAGTGACCCACAGAAACTGTAGAGCCCTGCACACAAAATAATAATGATGACGAACAAAGAATTTTGAAAGAAAAGATTCCAGATGGTTTGGGGCACAGCAGCATCCTGACCTTAATTGTGTGGGTGTCAACACTAAAGGAATAAATTTAAACTCTTGTATCTAGAATGCAGAGGCGTTTGGAGTCTGGAAGGGACAAGATCATTTGGGCAAATTTCCTGCTGAAATGCATTACCTTAGTTTGCAACCCAGGTAACGCATTTAGTTTTTAAAATAAAGGTGAAATGTAAAAAGTAAAAGAATCAGCCAGAGTCATAAATGTTTAATAGATCTTCCAGCTAAGTTCACTGGCCCAGTGGTAGCAATCCTTCAAAGTTATCAGCACATATCCTACCAACCTGTCCAAAACTCAGTATCCCCTTCTCCATCATGGCTTTTTTTCAAAGAAACCTCCATTTATTTAAATTAAAAAAAAAAAGAAAAGAAAAGAAATAAAAAAAAGAAAAGAAAAGAAAAATCACACACCTTAGTCTTAGAATATATAAACTCTCTAATTTACCCAAGCAGTCAGGTAAATTCAAATCTCTGACCAGGGCTTGTTTCTAAATTTTCAGCAAATCTAAAGCATCAGAAGTCACTGTTTTCCACACTGAACTGAAAACTAAAGGGGAGGAGAGCAGAGGGTTTTCTGCTTATTTCATCCTGGGGTCTACCCAGAGGTGATTAGCATGTGAGGTTCGACCAGGATGAAAAGACACAAGACAGTTGGCGAGACTGGAAAAAAACTGAGGCTCCCCCCTGATGGCGGCTCCCCTCCCAAAGTTTCCCAAGCGTCTGAAGCGTGTACAGCAGCTGTGACTGCCCGGCCTTTGGCCATTCCTGGGGAGGCAGCCGCCTTTCTGGGTCACTGAGTCTTGAGCTGCAGCAGCACCTAGAAGCAGGTGTGGCAACCTCAGATCAGCTGAGCTCCAATAACCAACTTGCCCAACAGTGTACTCATCGCCTCAAGGGGAGGGAGGCACCAACATCCACGGAAGAGGTATCCTGTCTTTACTCTTTCTAAGAGAGACCACAACACACCAGTGTAGCAACAAGGAGAACTGTGACCAGAAAGAAAACAGATGCTGAGAGGGACAGGCCCCAGCTTCCCTAAGAGTATATCCTCAGAGAAAGAGTGAGGAATGGTGCTTTTAGGTTGTCCTTGCCAAAGCTAAGCCTAGAACTCATGAGGGTGGGAGAAGCCTGGCCTGTATGAGGGTTCTGCCTGCATTTGTCTATGCAATTGTGTGTCCAGTGTCCTTTTTCGCCTTGCTATTGTGGACTTAGGGAGGGGCTCCTGAGAGGGGTGTGCACTGAAGCTAGAACACTCAGCCAGAGGTCATCTCACCCTCCTGGCTGGCTCCCCCTGGCACCATGGAAGCCAGGCAGCACCTACCAGTCGACACAGCGCACTGAGCTGCTGGCTTTGAATGAAAACTGATGACCCTAAACGCTAATGCATGGGAGGAGGTTGGGGCTGCACCCTGCAAGAGAATATATTTTCTGCACCAAGCTCCCTCCTTATACCTAAATGCCTGCATTAGTTTGGATCAATATGCCCCATTACAGTTAATCCATGGCAAGCCAGGCCAACAGAGAGGCTCTGACAAAGCAGTGCAGCCTCCCTGTGCTACTTCCCTGTGCACATGCATGTGAATTTCAGCCCAGAGAAAGACGCAGAGGCAAAGCAACGACAGCATAAAGGAGAAAAAACAAAACAAAAAAACATAATAGACCGTAACAAATAGACACCATATTAAGGGACTTTCAGGAGGCCTCAGAGTGACATGTCACAGCCGAAATGATGGAGTATCTGAGACACTCCTAAACCCGGGGTCGGATCCTCATCGCACACCTGCAATGCAGTGATCGCTACCACTTCACAATCCATACACCCAGCACCAGCGCGCTCTGCAGTGGAAACCAGTCCGGACTTGTACAGCTGCCACTGTTTCTCCTCACAATAAGATTATTGATGCATAACAACATTTCATAATGGCAGGGAGGAAAGGGGGGAAAGCCGAAGCAAGGGAATAAGAAAGGGGTGGGGAGGCATGAGTCCCCAACCCGCATCTCACCTTTTATTTGGGCTTCATATTCAGCAATGATCTCTTTGTCTTTCTTGAACTTAGTTTGAGATGACATCTTCCAATGTGGCCAAAGGCACTGGCAGGCTATTTAATTTATATCTCCTTTTCTTCCCGTATTCTCTCTTACACGGCTCTAGTCGATTTCCCAGGTTTAGGGGCTAATCTCTTTCACTTGGCTGCAGAGCCAGAGGGGGGAAAAAATCCCTCTCCTGGAAGGAAAATTCTCTTTACTCGCAGAAAAATGTCTCTAGTAGCTTGGTCTGGTCAGCTCCTCTTGCAAAAGAATCACTACCCTAGGAGCACAGTAACCTGCCCCAGACTTTCAAGATTTTTTCTTAAAAAAAAAAAAAAAAACAAGAACACACGCGCATACACACACACACACACACACACACACACTCACACACACACACACTCACACATGCACTCACACACTCATCTGGACACGCACACACACAGTCACAATGCACGCACACACACCCTCACTCACACCCACTCACACACACACAGACACATCCACAAGAGGTGCGGCGCCTCCTTGGTGCTGCAGTCTCTGGCTGTCTTTCCAAGGCTCTGCTAAGGAGATGGTCAGGTTGCCAAAGGGCCAGTCATCTCGCATCCTCCCTCCCTTCAGCGCCTCTGGTCTGATGTACAGTGAGGATCAAAGCCAGAAGAGCGAGGAGGAAGTTCTGCTGCAAGGCTTCAGCTCCAGTGAACCCAGAGTAGGACTGCTCGCCCTGCAGGGCTGGCTTGAGCACTCCCCCACCAACCTCGCCCTCGTCACTAAGCTCCACCTCCCGGATTTTATAACAACTGACACATTGTAGCCTACAGGAGAGCAGGGCTCACTGCAAGCAAAAAGGAGGAAGAGATGTCACAAAAGGAAAGGCAGCAGGAAAAAGAATCAGGCTGGGAAAACCAGAGAGGCCCCTGCAAATGCCTACCATTGGCAGTAAGGTTAGGGAATTTTCTTAAAATCTCTGAAAGGTCCACCTTTTCTTTGTAGTGTGCAATTTATCCAATTTCTTAAAGCTACAGCTCTGTGACAATTTGTCACTCTGTGGGAATTGTCTAGCAGAGTTGAGGGGCTGACCCGTGTAGGCATATTCATTAATATTTTTCTGAGCAATGGTGGGGTAGCAGGGACAATGACAAGCGTTTCAGACATGCAGTTTTGCAAACCCTTTGAGGGCAAGCATGCTGATAAACCCAGCTGCCTTTGTCTCTCACTGGGCTTTGGGCAAAATAATTACTCATTGAGCCTTAGTTTTCTCACCAATAAAATGGGCTTTGGGGGCTTTTTCATTCAACAAATATTTATTGAACGTTTTCTATAGGTCAGGCATTGTTCTGAGCACAGGAACACAGTGATCAAAATAGGAGGGATCACACAACTCTAGGAAGTCACTACATTAATATTCTCAGAGCAGAATTCAGAATGCACTGTGAGTGGTGCCTGTGGAATTGTGCAAGGCAAGAGATCCTAGGAGGGGCAGATAAAAAATAAACAAAATGAGTAAATTATGTAATATGGTAGAAGATGGTAAGTGCTATAGAGGAGAAAATATTGCAGGGTAGGGGACTTCAGGAATGAAGGAGCTCTTAAGAAGATCAAATAAGAATGTAAAGCCAAGCTTAGCACTCAATGACAGCAATTATTATGACTTTATGATATCCCCACCAACACCCTAACAACATAGTATAAGTATCTCTCTCACACAGATGAAGGAACAGAAGCACAGATGTGGAAAGTGACTTACCCAGGTAGGCATGGTGAGGGGAGTGTGGGCAGCAGGGCATTCTTTTGGAGCAAACAGTAAGAGCTAAGGTCTACAGATGGGAATGCACAGGATCTACTTGGAGAAATCACAGGGGAAAGTCCAGCTGGCGAATCACAGGGCTTATTCCAGCTTTGTGCCCAGAGATAGGAGTTTGCAAAGTTCATAAATCACAACCGGCCCATTGCCATTACCCTTCTGCCTCACCCTTCCTGTGGACATACTGAGGCCCTCTTCGGTTCCCCTTTGGACTAGTTTAAGAAAGAGAACACCGTGCATGTTACCTGAGGAAGATGTACTCAGAGATTAGCATCCCTGCCTCATGTCTAGGCTCTCAGAGAAAAATAGGAATCAACACTGCACACCTTGGCATGCGGCAGACAGGGTCCCCTGCCTGGCTCTGCCACTGACTAGCTCTGAGAAGGAAAGCAAGTGACTTAACCTGCTTGTTGCCCATTCGAGACAGGAACCAATAAATGTCAGCTATTCTCTTCATTACTAAAATTTTAAATCCACTACTAAAATTTTAAAGCCATAAATATTTCTGGGAGACCCATATGTAGGGCACTGAGCCACAGGAATTCACAAAAACCCATATGAATTTGAATCAAAGTATGATACAGAGCTATGTGCTAAATGGCAGGAGAAGCTGGATTCTGGTATAAGACAGATGGTGATTTAAATTCTGGCTCTGCTGATTACCAGCTTATAGGGGGCCTTCTCTGAGCCTCAGTTTTCTCATCTACAAAATGATCTCACTCATTGCACAGGATCAAATGCAATTGGGGATTTAGAGTGCCTGGCATATAGCAGACATCCCACAGATATTTTGTGTGGTTTTTTGGGCTCAACTATGCTGGACCTAGGACAAGACCCCCAGACACATAGGTTAAAAGCAGGAAGAGAAGAAAGGGGGGGAAATGGGAAAAAGAAGAAAAGGGCTGTGCCCTGGCAAATATATCACCGCACACAGTGAATCACAGCATCCAGAAGCTTCTGTCTCCAAGAACAGGTAATGTGACCTAGGCAGGCCACCCTGGCACAATGTCATCACCCTTTTCCTTCCAGTCCTTCCCGCAGCTCACCCCAGTCTCCCAGCTTCCCTTCTGTGACACACCCCTCCCCGTGGCCACTTCTTCCCTTACTATATGAGAACCAACTGCTATTCTGGATGTTCACCCCCCACATGATAGTAACAGAAACTAGATTTCTCCCTCGAGTAAATGTGGTCTGCCTCAAGCAAAGGGGTTCTACCATTAATCTGTGCCAACCCCACAGGATGGGAATACCTGCTGGAAGGGTATATTCCATTTCCCTTGGGCTCATCTTATGATTTTTTTTTTTCAATATTCCTGAATGATACTAATAGCTAGTATTTACCGAGCCCTCATTCCATACAGGCACTGGACCAAGGACTCTAGATAGATTGTATCACTGACTTCTGCTGCAACACAATAGTCAGGTGCTGAGATCATTCTTGCTTTATATGAGGTGAAATAGAGGCACAAAGCAATCCGTCCAAGATCACACACTGGATTACTAATTGAATCATATTCAAGTCCAAGTCTGACCAACATCAGGGTCCAAGGACTTAACCAGTACACAAGTCGAATACTGATTTTTTTTTTCCCAATCTATAGTGTTCAACCTAAAGCTTGCTACTTTAAAAAAAATAATAATTGGGGCCTAGGCAAGTGTGGTTCAGTTGGGTGGGCATTGTCCTGTACACCAAAAAGTCGCTGGCTCGATTTTTGGTCAGGGGACATGCCCAGGTTGTGGGCTCAATCCCCAGAAGGAGGTGTTCAGGAAGCAGCTGATTGATGTTCTGTTCTTACATAGATGTTTCTCTCTTTCTCTCCCTCTATCTCTCTAAACTCAATAAAAATATTTTAAGAAAAAGAATTTTGGGTTAAAAATACAAGAAAATCGTGTCACAAATGACCACTTTATGAGGTTTAAATTACAACAGCTGAATAACACAAAACCCACAGAACTGGTTTCTTCTCTTGGCAGAAAAAGAAAAAGAAAAAAAAAAGACTCTACTTGAAGAAAGAGTGACCAGAATAGTTTTTGCTTTAAGGCAATTTTATTTTTCTGGTCAAATATGAACCCTCCTAAGATGACTAATAAGAGTTGACATCTTTTGTGACATTCTCCATATTGTTACCAACTAAAGTATCCGTGGCCAGCTCAGTGAATAATTCTGCCCTTCAATCTCTGCTCTGCAAAAAGAAAGCAAAAACAACTCAGCTAGTTAGTGCCAGAATCTGATACAATTAATAGTGATGATGACAACATGCCTTTTGTGTATATATTGTTTTATATTTTAAAAGCCCTTTTATATTATTTCTTATTTGGTACTCACAGTAACCTGGGAGATAAGTAGGGCTGTTTTTAATCCCTGTTTGACTGATAAGAAAATGAGTGGATAAGTGGAAGCTCTGATGGAAGAATTATATTATAACCTCAAGTATAAGGATGGCCTTCTTAACTGTGTCACAAAACCCACCTGGACATGTTCAATTACATTACAATTTTTTCAGAACTCTGCTTGCAAAAGCCACCATAAGCCAAGTTAAAAACAAATGGTAAACTGAAATACAATATTTGCAATACCTATCATAAGCCAAAGATTATTTTCTCTGATATATAAAAACATACTAATTTCCCTGATATATAATTCAAAAAATATGTGTACATGAATGTTCATAGAATTGTTCATGATAGCCAAAAAAGTGGAAACAGCCAAAATGTCCATCAACATATGAATGAATAAATAGAACATGATCTATCCATACAATGGAATATTATTCAGCCATAAAAAAGGAAAGAGGGCTGATGATGCTACAACATGGATGAACCTTGAAAACATTATGCTGAGTGAAAGAAGACAGACACAAAATGTCACATATTGTTTGAGTCCAATTATTTGAAATATTTAGAATAGATAGACCTATAGAGACTGAAAGCAGATGAATGATTTCCAGGGGCTGGGGGAGGTGGGGAATGAGGAGTGACTACTATATAGATATAGATACGGGATCTCTTTGGTAATGATGAAAATGTTTTAGAACTAGATAGAGGTGATGGTTGCAAAACATTATGAATATGAATATACTAAATGCCACTGAATTGTTAATGAATTGTTCATTGTGAATAGTTAATTTTATGTTATGTGACTTTTACTTCAATAAAAAAATAAATATTAAAAATGTTCCTTCAAATCTATAAGAACACCAATAAACAGCCCAGTAGAAAAATTAGTAACAGATATGAAAGGGAAATATATATATATGAAATGTTAATCAACCTCATTCATAATGAATATAAATCAGCATGGCTGGATCCAGAAACTTTAACAATGTCAATTGGACATTATATGTCTTCCTCCAACTCTCCCTTATGCTTTCCTTTATGGTAGCAGGCTCTTCCTGTAAGATGGCTAAGTGGCCCGAAACAGCTCCAGGCTTACATTCCCCCAGCTTGGCAATTTCAGCAAGGAAAGCGGGTCGTTCACAGGAATTCTAGAAAAAGTCCCAGGAATGGTCAACTGGCTCGGGATTAAAGTGAACAACTCTCCCCGAACCAATAACTGTGACCAAGGAATGAAATGTTCTGCTTGGTGAGGCCTGGATCATGGGTTTTTCCCATGGAGCTATAGAATGAAGTCAGCCTCAAACAACCCACATAGCCAGAGAGATTCCCAAAGGGGATCAAGGTGCTATTCCAGAAAGAGGTAGAATGGATGTTGGGTGGGCAAAATCAATATGTGTCTGCTATAAAAAGGATGTGGGGAAACCCTGGCTAGATAACTCAATTGGTTAGAGCATCATCCCAATAAGCCAAGATTTCAGATTTAATCCTAGGTCAATACAATGAATGCATAAATAAGTGAAACAATAAATCTCTCTCTCTCTCTCTCTCTCTCTCTCTCTCTCTCTCTCTCTCTCTCAATAATAATAAAAAAATTTTAAATGTTGGAAAGAAGGGAAGAGAAATTGACAGAAGTGACCCATGGAAAAATGTGATAAAGCATCTTGAAATTATCCAGCTTTGATGTTTCTAAAGCACTTTCTCACCCATCATCTTGATCCTCACACAGTTCTTTGAGATAGGTCGTTTTACTCTCATTTTACAGATGAGAAAAAAAAGGCATGGGGAAGCTAAAGGACTTTCCCACTAGAAAACTCACATAAGGAACCAGGACACCTGACCTTCTATCTGATGTTCTTTCCCCTAACCACATAGGTGCCACATCCTACTGAGAAGCACTGCAGTGCACATGGGAACTCACAGATCCTCAGGCACCTGCCCACTTGGCTCTGTTAGAGAAAGTAAGGAAATGAGTCTCTTAGCAATCAGAACCTGTCACTAGGCCTGAGGAGAGCTACCAGCTGATGCAGCAGAAGTCCTCTAGCTTTTCAAGAAGTGTGCTTCCAATTATATAGCCCAACTATCCCTTTGCCCACTCACAGGGACAGTGATTCAATCTGGACCTCAGAATCCTGATTCTGGAAGAAAAAAAGGACTCAAGCCAGAGCCTCTGACTCCCTACAACTCATAATCAACCCAGAAGCCAGAGTGAGTTTTCATATCAGATCACATGACCCTTCTCCTGGTAAAAATCCCGCAATGAATTTCCACCACTTAAGAGTTAAATGCACAGTCTTTTCCATGACCTCAAACCATTAAGACTCTACCTCACTCCTGACCCTTTTCATACTGTTCTCCCTCTGGCTCCCTACTCCAAACCATAGTAACTTTCTTAAACTTCTGAGAGGCTCCAAGGACGTGCTGTCACTCAGCATCTTCCAGGACCTTGGCCAATGTGTCATCTTCTCCAAGAAGGCCACCCAGAACATTCTGTTCAAAGGGCAACTCTAGCCCCTATACCTGTTTTACTTTCTTCACAGTACTACCACATCTGAAGTGATCTTATTTATGGACATGCTTGCTCAGTTAATGACTGTTTCCAGACCCTCCACACCCTGCTCACAGTAGACTAGTGTGTCTGATAAAACTTTCTGCGGTGGTGGAAAGTGCTCTATACCTATGCCGTCCCATACAATAGTTACCAGCCTATTGAGCACTTGAAATATGACAATGTGATTTAAGAACTGAATTTTTAATTTGACTTTGTTGTAATGAATGTAAATTTAAATGTAGTGGTTATTGTATTGTATAGAGAAGGTCTAGAGTGTAAGCTCTAAGAAGGCAGAGACCATGTATGTCATCATGTCCTACAAGCCTACAGCAGTACCTGATATTTAGTAAGTGCACAATAAATGATTCTTTTTTCTTTTAAATATATTTTATTGATTTTTTCAGAGAGGAAGAGAGAGGGATAGAGAGTTAGAAACATCGATGAGAGAGAATCATCAATCAGCTGCCTCTTGCACATTCCCTACTGGGGATGTGCCCGCAACCAAGGTACATACCCTTGACCGGAATTGAACCCAGGACCTTTCAGTCCACAGGCCAACGCTCTATCCACTGAGCCAAACCGGTTTTGGCAATAAATGATTCTTGAATTAATGGACAAAGATATGAACAAATGAACATGGAAATCCCTTCTGACCTCCTCTTGGCACTGTTCTCCCACCTCTCACTACAGGCCCTGAGGTCTCCCTCCTCTACCCGGAGGGGAGCGAGAAAGTTGTTTGCTGCAGCGATCTCAGGCATTTGGCAGAAACACCAGGTGCCAGGGCAGCAGAGTCAATTACTCCCTCCACTGCACTCCGCTTGGAGCTGAACGCTGTAATGAAGGTGGGACTGTAATGAAGCTTTGCCAGGCCCCAGTAAATACTGCAGCTGTTTCCTATACAGTCATTTGGGCTTTACAGAATGTGGAAGTGGCTCGGCCTATAAACCCACGTGGACTGCTTTATTTGCCTATTTCTCCTCCTCCTCCTCCTCCTCCTCCTCCCTTGTCTAATGTTGGAAGGCGCTAGGATAGAGAATCAAGTCAGTGTCAGGTCAAGAGGCTGAATTCAATTAAAGTCTTACTTGGACCCAATCTCTTTTAGGAAATGAAATCAAGATTGGGCTGAATAATATATTTTTGCAAGTTAGGATCCCTCCTGGGCTCTGTTTAGGCAGAAAGATAATTCAGAACAGACATTCAGTCTGGTCTTATTTTTACACTGTGAGGATTAGGACATCTACATTATCCGGTGGCAATAAAATAAAGTTATACTTCCCCCCGTAATAGTCCCAAATAATGATTAAGAAAGATATTACTCCCAAGGTCTCTAAGAAACACTGTTCACCTTATTAGCTGTGCTCAGGATCAGATGGAAAAGGAGCAGACACCAATGCTTTGAGATAGTAACAAATATGAGACAGAGAACAGACAATGGTTTCATAGACAAGACAAACTGAGATCAACTGCACAAAGGTGGCTCTCGTGAACTTCCTGGAGAATCCCTGTCATGAACAGGCTATGGATGCTATATGGGGACTGACTGGTTTCCCTTGGTGAGAAAGGAAACTCTTGCGCCTACTCTGCAAGGCTGATGTGGAGGGACAACAAAAAGCTGGACTACGTCATACTCCATGGCACATCTCCCACAATGGCCAATCACATCATCTGAGATGCTTCAGGAAAAGAGCTGTATTTTCTCTGTAATTTAGAAATCATCCTTTACCTGGAGACGCCTCTGTGGCATATCGGGGATCTGGGGCAGAGGGAAGGTTAGGGGGATGGGAGGCATATCTCCAACTGCTGTCTGGACAACAGCTAGCTTCCAGAGTATCAAAAGCCCTAAAAATTATAATAATAGTAACAATAGTTGCATTTAGGAAAGCCGGACATTGTGCTAGCCTCTGTGCAGAGCCATTTTCTACACAATCTCAGTGAGTTCCCATAACAACTCTATAGCTATTCCCATTTTACAAGGTGAAAAAAAGAGAGGATTCAGAGAAGTCATCTGCCTTGCTGGAGAGGCCCACATACTAGAAGGAACTGAGGGTGGCCTTCGACTGACAGGCGGCATGGAAGCGAGGCTCTCAATCCAACAACAGTGAATCCTGTCAACAATCACAGAAACCAGATACCGTGAGATAAATGTGTACTCTTATACCACATTTTGTGGGTGATGTTTTTACCCAGCAATAAAAAACTGACACAGTCACACAACCCATAAGTGTTTCAGCTCTAATTCTAAATTGGGTCAACCTGGTGCTAGAATCGACTTAATTTTGCATCCCCCCACATTGCCTTCCATGTTTTCTTCCTTCCCTTTCCCCAGAAGTACCAATACAGGTGCCTACTGCTCTGAAATAGTCTGATGCTGCTTCTTTTCCTGCTGCCCTGTCCACGAAGGATAAAAACAGGACCATGCACACTCCAGGAGGCAGCAACACAGAGTGGAAAGCAGGCAAAATCTGGAATTAGGTGATGGGACTAGAATTTCAGCATGGCCAGCACAAACCAACTATGCGACCTTGAGTGAGTCACTTCTGAAATCTGAGTCCTCACAGGCCATCTCTTGAAAGATTATTTCTTATAAGATTACTAGAAAAGCCTTTATGTGGAGGGCTATACTGTGGGGACAATTGTGGATAAGGTCCCTTGCCATCCTCTTTCAGCCTAATAAATATCATCTCGAGACAAGAAGAGTCATTGGGCCGAAACCGGTTTGGCTCAGTGGTAGAACATCGGTCTGCAGACTGAAAGGTCCCAGGTTCGATTCCGGTCAAGGGCATGTACCTTGGTTGTGGGCACATCCCCGGTAGGGGGTTTGCAAGAGGCAGCTGGTCGATGTTTCTCTCTCATTGACGTTTCTAACTCTCTATCTCTCTCCCTTTCTCTCTGTTAAAAATCAATAAAATATATTAAAAAAAAAAAAAAAAAAAAAAAAAAAAAAAAAAGAAGAGTCATTGGGCATTCTCCAAGGTGGACCAAAGTTAAATCTGCCAGTCTGAGGATACAGTGCTCCCCAGCAGTGCAAGAGAGAGGATTAAGGTTCTACCATGACCAAGGAACCAGTCAGTGTCCCCCACAGAGCCACAATCACTTCCCATCAAGACATCTCGTCTGCCATTGGCATGGTTGTATCTGCCTACTTAGATTCCTTAAGACTGATTCTTATTTGGAAACTACAAATGTCAGCCCTCTATGTCATTTGCCTGGATAAATTGTTACTAACCAGATCTACATGAGACAAGATCTTTTGGTAAATCTTCCCAAGTACAACTGGAGTCATTTTACCCAACACATTTCCCAGCATCATCATGCTATATGGTGATGACAGCAAGTAAAAGAATCAGTCCATAAATGTGTCATTTTGGGAAATAATTATCCCAAGAGAAGACAAAAGACAAAACAGGCCACATTTAGCCTCATTACTACACTTAGAGACCACACAAAATTCTTTAGGTAGATAAGTTAACTCATTAGTTGTCATGACATGATATTGCTTCTAATAAATTATTACATGAAAAGGTAGAATGTAAAAATGTGAATACAGTATGATCTCATCTAGGAAAGAAAAACAGTACTAGTATAAGGAAATGGTTTTCAAATAGATGTATTAATATATATATTAGAGATACCAGGAGGACTTTTTAAACATATTGCTGGGCCCCACCCTTAGAGTTTCTGATTCAGCAGGCCTTGGATGAGAATGGAAAATTTGTACTTATAATAATTCTCAGATGTTGTTAGTCAGGATACCAAACTTTGAGAATAAGTATTGTAAGAAAATATACCAAGATTCATTGCTTACCTATAGGAAGTGAATCTAAAAACAATCTTTTTCTTTTTTAATCCTCACCCGAGGATACTTTTCCATTGATTTTTAGAGAGTGTGAAAGGGAGGGGGAGAAACAGAGAGAAATATCAATGTAAGAGAGACACATCAATTGGTTGCATCCTGCACATGCCTGACTAGGCCAGGAATTAAACATGCAACCGAGGATGTGCCCTTGACCAGAATTGAAACTTTGACCCTTCAGTTGGCAGGCCGATGCTCTATCCACTGGCTAAGACAAAACAATCATTTTTAATGCTATATATTATTATTCTATTTTATTGAATGTTGATAATAAAGGATATCTTCTTTATAATCAGGAAAAATATTATACATGAGTAGTATAAGAGAAAGGGAGAAATAGATTTTTTTAAACGTGTTTATCAAAAGAGTCTATCTTCTCTGTTCTCTTTCATGTAAAATTCAAAATCAGACAAATCTAATCCATGGTGATAGAAATCAGTCTTGGCAATGGTTTTTTTGGATATGATACCTAAAGGAAAAGTACCAAAATAAAAATTAACAAGTGGGACTGCACCAAGCTAAAAAAAAACTTCTGCACAGCAAAGGAAACCGTCAACAAAATGAAAATGCAACCTACTAAGTGGGAAAAAGTATTTAATAAAGGGTTACTAGCCAAAAAATATATATATAAAGAACTCATACAACTCAATAGCTGGGGACACACACACACACACACACAAAAACACAAATAATCCAATTTAAAAATAAGCCAGTGACCTGAATAGACATTTCTCCAAAGAAGATATATATGCAAATGGTCAACAGGTATAATAAAAGGTATTTAACATCACTAATCATTATGGAAATGCAAATCAAAACCACAACAAGGTATCACCTCTTGCCCATTACAATGGCTATTATCAGAAAGGCAAGAGATAACAAGTATTGGGGAGGATTCCATTACATACAATGGAATCCTTGTGCACAGTTGATAGAATTGTGAAATAATACAGTCATGATGAAAAACAGTATAAAAGTTCCCTAAAAAATCAAAAATATAACTACCATATGATCCAGCAATTTCACTTCTGGGAATATACCTGAAGGAAATGAAAATACAAAATGTCAAAGATATATGCTCCCTATCCCCATGTTCAGAGCAGCATTATTTACAATAGCCAAGACTCGGAAGCAGCCTAATGTCCACTGACAGAGACTAGATAAAGAAGCTGTGGTATTTACATACAATGGAATATTATTCAGCCATAAAAAGAAGGAAATCCTGCCATTTATTACCACATGGATGAACTTGAGGAAGGGTGGGCAAGGAAACAGGAGGAAGGTAGTCAAAAGATACAAACTTCCCAGGTATAAAATAAATTATTACTGGGGATGCAAAGTAAAGCAAGCAGGCTGACAGTAAACACTGCTGTTATATTTGAAAGCTGTTAAGAAAGTAAATCCGAACAGTTTTTTCTATCTATATTAAATGACAGATGTTAACTAAATTTATTGTGATAATCATTTCACAAAATATTATATATGTCATCATGCTGTACACCTTAAAATTATATAGTACTGCATGTCAATCATAACTCAATAAAACTGGGAAATTTTTTGAAAAGATTATCAGAACAGCCCTGGCTGGGTGGCTCAGATGGTTAGAGAATCATCCCATACACCAAAAAGATTTTAGATTTGATTCTTAGTCAGGGCATATACCCAGGCCTTGGGTTAAATGCCTGAGCTGAGTGCATTTGGGAGACTACCAATTGATGTATCTCTCTCACATTGATATCTCTCACTCTCTCTCTCCTTTCCTCCCTCTCTAAAAAGATCAATTAAAAGTTTTACAAAGGATTCAGAACAGAAGTTGCCTATGGGGGAGGGGATTGACAGAGGGATCAATGGGGGACTTTTTTCTTTATTTGTTCTTTGTTTTTTCATTAATCCTCACTCAAGGATATATTTCCATTGATTTTTAAAGAAAGTGGAAGGGGCGGGGGGGACAAAAAGAGAGAAACATTGATTGATTGCCTCCCGGATACGTCCCAACCCTGCAACTGAGGTACATTCCCTATGCCCTGACCTGAATCAAACCCAGGACCCTTCAGCCCACAGGCTGAATATCTATCCACTAAGCCAAATCGGCTAAAGCTTGGGGAACTTTTTCCCCAAGTGATGGAAATGTTTACCTTAACTGGGGTGGTAGTTACCCAGGTGCATACATTTATCCAAACTAGTTTAATTATACATTTAAGATCTGTACATTTCTGTGTGTGAAATTTAACTAATTAAAAAAAGCACACTGTGAAAACAATTTTATTGCTTATATACAGACTAGTGGCCCCATGCATAAAATTCGTGCACATTAAAAGAAGATTATTTAGAGGAAATATTTTAATATTGCTATTTGCCCTTTCTCTATGATAGAAGTGTCAGAGATGAAAGAAAATTAGTAAAATGTATGTGAAAATCTTCCTCCTGTCAGAGTCTGGGGCACACCACAAGACCCAGAGTCAAGTCCCCGCCCACCCATGTGCACCTCAAAACCGCATGAGACCCAGACCCTGCCACGTCCCCCCGCCCCACATTGGGCTAGATCCAGACCCAGCCGGTCCCACCCTTGTCAAGCCCCGCCAGGCGGGGGACATAGCCTCAGGTCCCCTGGTCCAGTGCTGGGGTGGGGGGTGGGGGGTGGCATGGCCTGAGGTTCCCCAGCCCAGGCCAGGGTGGGGGCACGCCTTGAGGTCCCCCGTCAAGCTCTGCCAGGTGGGAAACACGGCCTCAGTTCCCCCAGCCCCTAATACAACTTCAAGGATACCAACATTAACGTCATGAGGGTGCTGGAAAAAGGAGAGAGAGCAAGAAATTGAAAACCTATTTGGAAAAATGACAGAAAACTTCCCTTACCTGGTGAAAGAAATAGACTTACAAGTCCAGGAATTCAGAGAGTCCCAAACAAGATAAACCCAAAGAGGCTCACACTAAGATACATCATAATCAGCCCTAATGGGTTTAGCTCCTAGGGGTGTCGAACTCAATCAGAGAAGGGGCCAAAATCTAAAATCCAGCCTAAATTGAGGGCCGAATGGTTTACTGAACAGTCATAAACTGACAATGTCATAAACTGACAGTGGAGTGCAGTGATGACAGCGCGGTGCGGGCCACATTGCAAGGCCTGGCGGGCTGGATTTGGCCCGCGGGCCTTGTGTTTGACACATGTGGAAGAGCATCAGCCTACAGACTGAAGGGTCCCAGGTTCGATTCCAGTCAAGGGCATGTACCTTAGTTGCAGGCATATCCCCAATAGAGGGTGTTCAGGAGACAGCTGATCAATGTTTCTCTCTCATCTATGTTTCTAACTCTCTATCCCTCTCCCTTCCTCTCTGTGAAAAAAAATCAATAAAAAATATTTTTTAGAAAAAGAAAAAGAAATGTCTATCAAGTCATTGCCCATTTTTTTAATCAGGTTGTACTTTTGTTGTTGCTGCTGTTGAGTTGTAGGAGTTCTTTATGTATTCTGGATGTTAACTCCTTATTATATATATGATTTGCAAATATTCTCTCCCTTTTCACTCTGCTAATTATGTCCTTTGATACACAAAAGTTTTTTTTTATTTTAATGTAGTTCAACTTATCTATTTTGTTTGTTTCCTATGCTTTTGGTGTCATATCAAGAAATCAATGTCAAATCCAATGTCATGAAACTTTTCCCCTATGTTTTATACTATTTAGCTCTTATATTTAGATCGTTGAACATTGTGGCATAAATTTTTATATATGGTATAAGATAAGAGTCCAATTTCCAGTTTTCTCAAAACTATTTGTTGAAAGATTGCCCTTTTCCCAATGAATGGTATTTGCACTCTAGGTAAAAACGATTTGACCATATATGTTAGGGTTTCTTTCTGCTCTTTATTCCATTAGTCTGTATGTCTGTCTTTAAGTGAGTGATAACTTTTAATATCTTTTTTTTATTGTCTAAAGTTTTATATATGACTCCTTTTTCCCCAATTCACACTACCCCCCCACTCCACCACCACCACCACCCCTCCCACCCCTGCCATTTCCACCCCAGGCAAGCCCCCATTGTCCCAGTGTCTGTGTCCATTGGTTATTCTAATATGCATACATACCAGTCCTTTGGTTGCTCTCTAATCCCTCCCCACCCCACCCCCTCCCCCACCACTACCAACATCATTTGTCTCTGGACATGCTCAAAGTCACTAAGCATCTGAGAGATGCAAATCAAAACAACATTGAGATACCATCTCACACCTGTCAGAATGGCTACCATCAACAAATCAACAAATGACAAGTGCTGGCGAGGTTGTGGAGAAAAGGTAACCCTCTTGCACTGCTGCTGGGAATGCAGACTGGTGCAGCCACTGTGAAAGACAGTATGAAGTTTCCTCAAAAAGTTAATAATGGAACTCCCATTTAATATCCTTTTAAAACAACTCTGATGTTTGGCCTCCAAAATTAAAGGACTTCCAATATAATCTGTTTTCAAATGTCTTGCTAAAAGACTACATGCTCCTTAAGAGCTGAGACTATGTCTGGTTGTCTTAGTAACCTTAGTGCCTGGCATTGTGCCTAGCACATAGTACGTGCTACAAAAATGTGACCCAGATGTGGCAAGGTCCTGCTGGGCAACTTTTGTTCATCACATGCCCACCTTGAATTAAGACTCAGTCTTTCAATGCATTCTCAAAAGAGATTAAACTTCACAACCCATTAATAAGGAATGTTTATTTTACTGAAAAATTCTTAGGGACACAGAAAGGAAAGTTTATATTAAATATAATATGGTAATACTTCATAAAAATCTCTTTAAATATGTCTCTTTTCCTTCAAAGTCCTCTCCCCTATAGACTACTTCATTTTTTCCCTTCCTCTTCCTCTTCCTTTAACTCAGCCTCTAAAAACTTTGCTCTATTGTCAATTCTCTGCCTTATTATTGGCCAACCCACTCAGCCAAATAACAGGTGGCTGGTTAGGAATAGAATCCTCTATCTATTGTCCCTCAAGCTTAATGCTTTGAGCTCTTCACCCCCACCCCAAGCAGCTGATCAGAGTGTTCACCCACCTACCTGGGTCTCCTGAAAGGGAATAGGGTACTAAGAGATGGGAAAATTTACTGCTACGAAAATAAGACTTTCCTCCATCAGGTTACAGAGATATATTGAATGAATGAATCAAGATTATCACCATGAAGATTAGACAATGTCAAGATATAGAAGCCTGACAGAAGCTGCCATTTCCCCTAATCCTAACCCCTTCTTTTGCAGAGTCCCAATCAACCACTCTTCAGTAGGTTAATGGCTTAATAGAAACCACAGCAAAGCTCTGGGCCTGAGATAAAGAGCCTTCTGAGTCATTAAGTTGCCCCTAGTGTGTTTTCTCTAGTCCTGTGCATCTCTAATTCCTGAGTCCACCTGTCTTGCTGGGCCCTCCTTCATTATCATCTATGCCCATCTTGGTCTCTGGTCCACAAAGATGCTTTGACCTTCATTACCTGCCTGATACAGTCTTCGACGCCACTCTGTGCAACCTGGACATAACCCTCTTTTACCCTAATTCCTCTGCTTCAATTCTGTCCTGATACTGAGCTTTTCAAAGAAAATGGAGATAAAGAAAGAGCTTCCTATTATTTAAACACTTATTCTGTGCTAAGCCCAATTGGGATTAAGGGCTCTTAACCAGTATGTTTGGGCTAAATACTGCTGTTCCTTGGGCAAGTCACTTGACTTTTCTGTGCTTCAGTTTTCCCATATGGAATATAGAGATAATAATAGTAAATAACATAGTAAACAGTCAATTCATTGTTACTATTATTATTATTATTACTGCTCATGCGCACTGACTTTAATTCCCACAAAAATCATGCAAGGTAAATATTATTCTTCCTGACTCATAGGTTTTACAGAAGAAAATAGAGTTCAGATAACTCAACTGGCTTGCCCATGATTACAGAGTCTAAACTTGGGTCTGTTTAATCCCCAAACTGCATGCCATTTCCAACTTGTCAGGCCTCCTCCAAAGGCAACTACCTCCCAGGTATGAAGTGGTCAAGACTCCCTGGGAAAAAGTAAAGGACAAGAGGACTCCAGCTGAGACAATCTCTCTTTGTGGCATATTCAGAAGTAATTGAGAAGAATGGAATAAATAAGAAACCAGACCAAAAATAAGCAGCTCTTTTGCCACCAGCTAAGTGCACATGTAACCAATCCTCAACAACCTCATCTGGAAAATGGGAATGATAATACTTTCATAACAATAATAATAGCCCTGTGCTGGGAACACATGGTGAGAGCAATGAATTGGTGTGTGATGTAAGTTATGTAAAAGCACTCTGCCTACCGTGAAATGTGTCACAAATGTAAGGTTACTATTCAAAGTCAGCGTGGGATAATGGAAGAGAGATAGTCTTTGGAGCCAAGAGAAATGAGGTCAAATTGCAGTAGCTAGGTATCCTAGGTAGGTTATTTCACTTCTTGGTGCTTCAGTGTCTTCATGAATGGGGATATATCAGATTCTTTCAGTTGCTAGTGACAGAAAACACAACTCAAACAGGCATTTACATAAAAAGGATTTATTCTTACTCAAGTATTTGAACTACAATAAAGGCATGCAAATAATGTCACCCAGTCACCACAGGCTTTCTCTTGACCTGTTAATTCTGTTTTTGTCTGCATTGTTTCTACTCCTTAAATAGTAGCCTCCCCCTCAGCACATCAGGATTACATCTAACCCCCTGAACAACCACAGAGCAAAAAATTCTCTGCTGCAAAATTTCCAGAATTAATCTTCATTTACCAGGTTCAATCATGTATCTATCCCTGAACCAATGGCTGAAGCAGAGAGATAATAATATTTAGGTTGTCCAGGCCATTTGATAAGAAGGCTGGAATGAGCCCCGTTAGAAACCTATAAACTGAGTTGAGTCAGTGGAGTGTTTCCCCAAAATGCCATTTCCTGAAAAGAGGAGAATAGATACTGGGCCTGCAGCAACAAATGTCTCCTGGTGGAGTTGTCTCCAGCATTAAATGAGCCCTGAATATAAGTAGGTGACTATGACATTTACAGAGGAGGACAGGGCTCTGCAAAGTAAAATTCGAGCTATTGAGAAGACAGTTCAACAAGAAGCGAAATGAGGCAAATATGGAAGGTCCCGAGACAGCAGTAAGGTAGTAGACCCCACAATGTGCTGGTGCGCGGGCAAAAATCAAAGTCAGTCTCACAAGCAGGGAGGTTTAGGGCTCAGGATGTGCAGGTGATGAGATATGGCTGGGACTGTGGCCAAAAAGCCAATGCTGGCAGAACTGTGCCTCTGGCTTTTGGTTGAGTGGACAGCTTGTCCCCTTAAAAAGGCTAGGCCCAGCAGGCAAAGGAAACCATAGCAACCACAAGTTAAGGAAGAAGGATGAAAAGCTTGTAAACACAGCTTCCAGCCATGTTGCATAGCTTTGGACTCCTAAGAGACAGCCACATAAAGACCAGTCTGGCTCTTGATGACCAGGCAAAGGGGCCTACTTCTGGGCCCAAATTTGGACTGATGCAGAGTCTGCAAACCAGGCAGGCAAACAGGCAGAACAAACAGACATGGCTGCAAAAGCAGAGTCTTCGTGTGTTGTACTTCTAGTTGCTTATGTGTGCCAGGTGGCCAGGTTTGCTCTTTTTTTGCCCATACCAGTTTACATACACCTCCCCTTCCCATCTCTGTGCAAACTTCTGGCCTGGCCTCAGCACCAGGTGGCAAGTGACTATGTACAGAGTGGCAGCAACTAGGAAACATACTAAGGAGCTCTGTGTTGCTCAGTCGTAAATAACCAGCTGTGTCATACAATTTCCTGAGCTGCACAACTGGCAATGACAACCTGCCTTTCCATCCATCATCAGGCAGTGATTGTGGGTCCTCAGCAGGATGCTGATAACTGCATTTTTCAAGGTCGTGGCCAAGCCCACTTTTCACCACTGGAAAGTTAATACTCGGCAATACTGGGTATGACAGTACCCACCCAGAACAGACACATTTAACAAGAAATAAAATCTGCTTCCTCTCCGATCTGATTTTCCAAAGAGAAAATAGAAAATCAGCAAACTCTTTTTGCCTGATAAATACTTGAAATTTTAGGTCCGCAGAACCCAAACAGTAACTATGGCAACACAAGCCACTCCAATAAGACTAACACATTATTTCCAGCACAATAGCCTGGCTTGTGATCAGAAAGCAGAGGTAATGTTAGCTGAAAGCAATTCCTGAATTGGGGAGTGGGGAGGGACAAAATCCTCTGGCAGTGGAAGCTTTATGCTTAGGTTTCCAGTTTCAGGCCTCTAGGATTCAGTGGCCAGATGAATAAACTACGGGATTAATATTTTACCTCTCCACACTAATGAACTGGCAGCCTATCATCTTTTGCTTGAGCTTCTTCACTTCTAACACAAAGCTATTCAAACCCAGGACTCACAGTGATAGCACTGAGAATATGGGTTGTGAAAATTACAAAATCAGACAGATTAACCAGACATTAGGGATCGCCCAGACTAGGAACCTCTTAAAGGCAGAAGAACGTTCTACACAGAGCTGAAGACCTCACCGTGATGGGTGAAATTCCATCTAACTTCATTTGTTTCATACAGTGGGAAACTGAGACGCTGGAAAATTAGGAGACTTGGACATGATCACTCAGAATCAAGGGATGACACGAACTCCCGGTTAAGGCCTCTGGCTATGAAGCAGGACAGAATGGGGTTTGCATCCTGGTTGTTATAGGTATTTGTCATGATTATTATGTTGAGGTATATTCCCTCTTTTCCCACTTTTTTGAGAGTTTTTATCATAAATGGATGCTGAATGTTTCTGCATCTATTGATATGATTTTATGATTTTCATCCTTCATTTTGTTTATGTGGTGTAGCATGTTAATTGCTAAATGAATTATATTGAACCAACCTTGCATCACAATTACATAAATCCCACTTGATCATGGTGTATGATCTTTTTAATGTTTTGCTGAATTCAGTTTGCTATTATTTTTGCATGTATGTTCATCAGGGATATTGGCCTATTGTTTTCTTTTTTTATTGATTTCAGAGAGAAATGGAGAGGTAGAGTTAGATAGAAATGTCAACAATAAAAATCATTGATTGGCTGACTCTTGCACACCTCACACTGGGAATCAAGCCCACAATCTGGGCATGTGCCCTGACCAAGAAATGAGTCATGACCTCTTGTTTCATAGGTCAATGCTCAACCACTGACCCACACCAGCCAGGCTGTTTTCTTTTCTGTATTGTCTTTGTCTGGTTATGGAATCTGGCTAATACTGGTCTTGTAAAATGGGCTTCAGAATCTTCCTTCCTCTTTCATTCTTTTGGAACAGTTTTGAGAAAGTTAGGTTAAAACAAACAAAAAAAATTAATGAGAACAGTGGCATTGTTTTACATTTATGCAAATCTCTTTAATGTCTGACTTGATAGAGGATAGCTCAGTTCTTATATCTGCTTTTGCATTAAATCTATTCTGATTTGTTGTTTGAAGTATATGAAGAAAATACAATCACACAGATATGTACTATTCAGAAAAGGGAAAGAATATTTTAACAATTCAGATAACTGAATTTTCTTCTTGGATACTGCATTAAAACTCAACAAGTGGTAGTTTCTTAAAGATTAGATTCATGTAGAATCTGAAACCATATCAGTGAGCCTCTCATACTTGTTATATTAAAATCTATTAATCTATCATGCACATTGAATGGATTTTTTAAGCATGCATGTTCTTTTAATATCATGTATTTGTCTTTTGGAAAATACTAGCTCACTGAGTTATTCAGATCTTTTGAATGTGGTCACATTTCATTATTCAAAATAATATTCATTAATATTACTACCAATTGCATGAGATAAGTCTTTTAAGTATTTGGAAGCTATAAAGTTCATAGTGGCAGATATTCTAATTTTCACTTTAAAGTTTGGATTTGATCTTTGATAACAAATACTATCAGTATTTCCCTTGACACACTCATTTCAATCATTTTTGAGAAATATTCTGCCACATACTCAAACTGGAGTAATTATCGTTTTTTGTTAAAAGATAATTTTTAAAAGATAAAACTATAACTATCATACAGATATAAAATGAACAAATGTTAAAGATTATATTTAACTCCTAATGAGAGAGCCAGGCAGATGTTTTAACCAGTTCAAAGGAGAAGTCGAAGATGCACAAATTTATAATGAATAAAAGAATGTTGAAATGAATTTGTAAATGGCACAAAAATGGCTTTTTTATTGTCAGGGAAGGGATATCCTCCACCAGGCAGAATTCATTTGCATGTCTATAGACAATAATTATTTTGCATTGCTATCATTTATCTGCAATTTACAGTTGTAAAATAGCTTCATAGAATCAGAATCAACTAAGCATAGGCTATATACAAGGCTCAGTTTTCCTTTAGCACAAATCTTTCCTACAGTCGTTTTGAAAAAATGGTGTTTTTTGGGGGGAGGGAGCAGCTAGTTTACCTCACAACTTAACAGTTGCACAAGTGCATTTCCTGAGATGATTATCATGCTTTGGTATGCAACACAGTAACACAAATAAAATGTGGTGCTTCTGCCTTGATTTCTGCTAATGCTATCATTGCTTTTGCACCATTAGTTCCAACATCGACACAGTGAAATGGCAAATGATGGTCTTCATATTAATCTAAAAATAGTTTTGACTTTGAGGATACCCTGACAGAGTTTGGGGTACCCTAGAGGTCTGTGGACGATACTTTTAGAGCCACTGTCCTAAAGTTTGCTGTGGATCAAGGAAATGACCCAAAGAAGAGTGAGTGAAAAGAAGCAAAGAGCCAGACATCTGCAAATTGAAAAATCAGACTTCGCATGGGGAGGGAAAAAGTTATCAAAAAGAATCTAGAAACAGTGCCATAAAGTTGGGGGAGTTAATAAGTTAAAACACAATAATAAAACCCACCAAATATGGTATGCTTTGTTGCTACTACAGACTCGCAATTCCAAACAATGTCAATGATAAAATACTCCTCCTACATGAGCAGACCCTTACCATTGCTCCCTACACCACAATCCAGAGTATAGGCCTGGGTCCAGGAGCATTATAGCCGCAGACCATATAGGGAAGAGACGGCACACATTCTATTTCAGTTCTTTTAGTGACTACCTTAGAAATGTTAGCTTGGATGCTTGTCAAAACCCAAAATTGATCTTAATCTTCCTGTCCCCCGACCCCTGCCAAAAAAATGATTATAACTCTTCAACTTTAGTCACGTCCTCCTCCAAATTTTGAGCCATTGTTATCATAAACTTTGGTTTTATCTTCATTCTTTTTAACCTTATAAGACATCGTTGCCCTAGCCAGTACGACTCAGTGGTTAGAGTATCAGCCCATGCACCAAAGAGTCACAGGCTCAATTCTGGTCCAGGACATGGATCTAAGTTGCAGATTCGATTCCTGGCCCCGGTCACGGCACATGAAGAGGCAACCAATCGAAATATATTGTATATCATGAAGAGGCAACCAATCGATATATATCATGAAGAGGCAACCAATCGATATATCTCTCTCACATTAATGTTTCTCTCTCTCTCTCTCTCTCTCTCTCCTCTCTCTCTCTCTCTCTCTCTCTCTCTCTCTCTCTCTCTCTCTCTCTCTCTCTCTCTCTCTCTCCCCCCCCCCTTCCTTCCCTCTACTCTCTCTAAAAACCAATAGAAAAGATATCCTTGGTGAAGACTAACAAACAAAAAAAGACACTGCTGTCTTATAGAGTTGATTATTTTTATCCATCCACGTATTTAGCACTTTCTTTGCTCTTTATTCCTTCTTGCATCTCAGACCTTCCTTCTGCCTAAAGTATATTTTTTGGAATTTCCTTGGGTGATAGCCTGCTGATGATTATTTCCTTCAGATTTTGTCTGCTAATGTCTTTCTTTCCTCCTTACATATTTATTTAGTTAGTTAGTTATTCATTCATTCATTTATTCATTTATTCACTTATTTATATTATTTTTTTATCCTCACCCAAGGATATGTTTATCTGTTTTAGAGAGAGAAAGGGTGAAAAAAGAGAGTGAGAGAGAGAGAGAAAGGGATCAAGAGAGAGAAAAAGAGAGAAACATTGATATGAGAGAAAAATATTGATAGGTTGCTTCCCATAGGTACTCCAAATGGGGATCAAATCCATAACCTAGGTATGTACCCAGATCAGGAATTAAACCCACAACCTTTCAGTGTACATGAGAAAATGCTCCAACCAACTGAGCCACACCAGCCAGGGCTATTTCCTCCTCCTTTAAAAATTACTTTGCATACATATACAATCCTAGGTTCACAGTAATTTTCTCTCAGCACTTTAAAAATATTTCAGTGGTTTCTATTACTGCTGTTGAAAGGATTAACTGTGATTGCCATTCTTTAAAGATAATCTGTCTTTCCCTTTGGTTGCTTTAAGATCTTTTCTTTGTCCTGGTGTTCTACAGTTATATTTATGTTGTATGTAAGTACGGATTTCTTTTTATCTTACTTAGCATTCATTGGCCTTCCTAAATGTGTAAACAGGTGTCTTTCGCAAATACTAAAATATTCTCAGCTATACCTGTTTAAATATTGTCTCTGCAACATTCTTTCTCTTCTCTCTTCTAGAACACCAATTATACATGTCGTTGAATATTTCATTCTGTTTTCTAGATTTCTTATTCTCTCATTCATATTTTCCATCTCTTCATCTCTATGTGCTACATACTGGATTTTGTCCCCCAGAACTATCTCCTAGCTTACTAATTCCCTCCTCAGCTGTGTCTAACTAACTGTTGAGTCCATAATTTTTCATTTCTAGAAATTCTTTTTTTAAAACTCTGTAATTTTTATAGTCTATTTATTCCTAATTTTATTTAATTATATTAAAATACTTATTTTATATTCAATCATTGATAATTCTACTACCTATAGTTCTCATGGGTCTGTTATTTTTGCAGGCTCAATACTCACGTTGCCTAGCTTCCTTATTTATTTCATAATTTTGGGCATGAACTGAAATTCTTAAAGCTCTAACATGACGGATTCCTTGAGGCCTGTGAGAAGACTAGTTCCTCTAAGGATATATGTATTTGGTTCTAAGCATCTCAGGAACACTACCAATCTAGCATCACTTTAGTTGGGTGAATTCATGCTATGGATCATCGTAATGGTTGAATTGTGATTATAAATTCTCAGGGAAGGTTTTTTAAAAATTTGTTCAAGACAAGCAATTGTTTTTATCCCTCAGGTGACAGGTGTATTTCTAAATCACCCTTGCACTGAGGATTCTATCGAGATCCTAACTTTGTGTGGATCTTGTGGTTTGAACCACAAATTTGAACCACAAGATCCACAATAAAGTTAGGATCTCGATGGGATCCTCAGTGCAAGGGTGATTTAGAAATACACAAGTTCTCTTATACCCCTATCTTGGGTAGGGTATGGGTTTCATCTCCTGTCCCTATGAGTAAGGCCATGAAAAACCAAAGCTCAAAAATCACCTGATTCAGCAAGTATGCATGAGGCAAGAAGCAGTTGCTTATCTTTCTAACTTAGTTTTTGGCCTCTGAGGATTCCTTGGTCACTTGCTGGGTCATGAGCACAATTCTTTAAAAGATTTTCAGATGTTATCGAGCACATGAAGTTCTTTCCAGCAGGAGTATCAGTCAGTATCAGTCAAGGCAGCTATTCCACCCTCCTGCACGAAATGAAAGTTCACATGAAAGCATGTGATGTGGCTCTTTTGGTCAGGCCTGTCACACCAGCGGGATGGGCAAGTGTCATGGTTTTCCCACTGCCAGGAAGCTCTGGAACCATCAATGAGACCAGAGTGGCATGATAAACAGTACAAGAAAGTCCATTTGGGGAGAGCCCTGAAGGCCAACCCTTTTGGAGGCACTTCCCATGCAAAGAGAATTGTACTAAAAAAAAAAAAAAAAAAAGTAGGGGTTAAAGCCAAACAGCCAAATACTGCCTTAGGAAGTATGTCAGAGTCCAAAGGATCAAAAATGACCAAAAAAAAATCAATTTTAAAAATCATAGCCTTTGTACCCAGTGATGGTTGTTTGAATTTTACTGAGGAAAATGAAGAAGTTCTGGTTGCTGGATTTGGTTGCAAAGATCATGCGGTTGGTGACATTCCTGGTGTCCACTTTAAGATTGTCAAAATAGCCAATGTCTCTCTTTTGGCCTTATACAAAGGCAAGAAGAAAAGACCAAGATCTTAAGTTTTGATGATGAAAACACAGTAGTAATAAATTTTCATATGCTTAAAAAAAAAAAAGGTATGTGGTGTGTAAATGATGAATGACCTGATATGGTTTGGTTATACAGAACAGGAGTGAGTGAGGGCAACAAGATTGCAACTGGGGATATACCCAAAAGCTCAGCAGGGACTAGCAAGTGAAGGAAAGATCTTGAATGCCATTGTGCGTTTTGAACTTTATCTAGCAGGTAATGAAGGTACTTTCAAATTTGAACCACAAGATCCACAATTTTTTTTCGGTTTTTTAGGATTCTATTACAGTTTCCCTTAAAACTGTGTTTCTTAAAGTGTAGCCAAGTTTTACCTGCATCAGCATCATCTGATTCACTTACAGAACCTTACAGATTCCAAGTCCAAACCCTACTGAAAGTCTCCCCAAAGAGGAAGGATAAGGAAGGGGGAACACCCAAGATCTGGGAATCCGAAGTTTAACAAGCTTGCAGGTAAACCGGATGCACATTAAACTCAGAACCTGTGGGTGAGAGTGCTTTTCAACCTGCTACTGAGACCACTGGTGGACTGGAAATCATTTTTCAATGAGATAGAATAGAGTAAAATCTCACATTGTGTCTCCTGCTATCAAGATGAATATTACTGCATTAAACCTTTGTTTAGGTACCTTTGAGGATGCCCTATTTATATCACTTTTTAAAATATATTTCTTTATTGGTTTCAAAGAGGAAGAGAGAAGGAGAGAGAGATAGAAACATCAATGATGAGAAAGAATCATTGATCCACTGCCTCCTGCACATCCTCCACTGGGGACTGAGCCACAACCCAGGCATGTGCCCTTAGCCAGAATCAAACCTGGGACCCTTCAGTCTGCAGGCTGACCCTCTATCCATTGTGCCAAGCCAGCTAGGGCTATTTATATCACTTTTAATCAGATTTTATCTGTAATTAAAATGTGAGGGAAAGGAATTCAGTATAATTAACACTGACTAACCCTGCCCATAACATGCTGGGACACATCTATGTTTGTTCATAAATCAATTAATTTTGGCACCTCTTGACTCCAAATGATGTGATGAAAAAGCATCTCTATGAACCTGGTGTGGATAGAAGCATGCAGTTAATTGTCACCTATTCAAGAACTGTCTTCTTATTTCCCTCAAGAGACTACAAAGCTTATGTTCCAACTCTCATTACATCTCATCAACCCTAAACTTAAGGAGATAAAGTATCACAGAATCCTGGCACAACTAACTCCAAGGTACTGAGTGGGTCCCTTTACTGTGTAGGATTTTGTTGTACTGACTGCTGGTCACTCCCACAGTGGTCCTACTGTGTTTCCCCGAAAATAAGACATCCTCCGAAAATAAGACCTAGCACAACTGTGGGAGAAAAAATTAATATAAGACACTGTCTTATTTTCGGGGAAACAGGGTAGGTTGTAGCCTGGAACACCTTTTACCATTTGGATACTTTTTTCCTTGCACTGGTAATCGCTTCAATTGAGTCTGTAACTGTGGCCTATTCTCCCAAAATGAAAACGATAAGTAAAAACAAATACAAATCCATCCAGTCAAGCATCACACACACACACACACACACACACACACACACACACACACACGTCTTGAATAATGTTTCACAAATTTCAATCATTCACATAATGCATTTACTATATTTTCAATTTCCACATACCTCTGGTCCTATTATTTACCATTTTTCTTTGAATCAAATCAAATTTTTTATACTTAAAAAGTTCTCATAACAAATACGTTATATCCTTTCTATAAATGGAAAACTATCACTTGCCAAAAGAGAAGGTAACTGTAGAAATAAATGTTAGGGAAGGAGAACCAAGTTATCACACTCAAGTTAAATTCTGTTCCCTGCCAACACTCTGAAGCCAAATGAAGCCTGTTCTCTTTGCTTGAAAAAAAAAAAAAAGAAAGAAAGAAAGAAAGAAAGAAAGAAAGAAAGAAAGAAAGAAAGAAAGAAAGAAAGAAAGAAAGAAAGAAAAAGAATTAACCCCTGGGTGGTGTAGTTCAGTTGGTTGAGTGTCCTATAACTCAAAGGTGGCCAGTTTTATTCCTGGTCATCCTATATAATAAAAGCCTAATATTCAAATTGTCCCCTTGGTGGTCGTTGAACCAGGAGTTCAACCAAGAGACTGGGAGTTCAACCACTCATTATGATGTGCACTGACTAGCAGGGGGCAGTGCAGAACATGGCAGATGTCGGTGATGCACTACAACCTCTCGCCGACTACCTGGGAGTGGGCGTGATGGGGATGGAGGTGTGGTGAGAATGCAGGGTGTCTACCAAGGTTGCTCTCACTCCCCCTGCTAACCTCCCCCTGGATGCCAGGGCTCATGAGGCAAGGAGTCCACCACACTAGTGAGGCCTCTTCCAGTGAGCCGGGCCACAGACACCAGGACTGCAGGGGCCAGTCATGCTCCCCATGGGTTCATGCAGGAGCTGGTCCATCATGCCAGCCGGGAAAGGGTGCGCTGCCCACCTGGCTTCTGTGCAGCACCACTGGGCAGCCCAGAGACCCATGCTGCACCCCGGCCCTCAGCATCTGGCTCACCACATCTCTGCATGGGGACTGAGGTACCATGACTCAGGCAGATGGGGGCACACAGGGGTCCAGGTGCTGCTCAGGGCCCAGAGGTCAGCTGGGACCTGCCCTTCCACACCAGATGCTCGTATTTTGATCACTGGCCAGGCCTACCGACTGCACCCGTGCACAAATTTCGTGCACTGGGCCTCTAGTAAAACATATATTTTAAAAAGAGAGAGAGAAAGATTTGAATGTTTCTTGTTAAAGACCTACTAGAATCCAGTTAAGTCTTTGTGTGTGTGTGTGTGTGTGTGTGTGTGTGTGTGTGATGTTATCAAAAGGCATAAAGATTGGAAAAGGAAATAACATTTTCATTTTGTCTTAAGGCTGCACAGGTATCTCTTAAAATCATCTCCTGCTTCATCAGTATCTGAAACTTTGGGGAATAACAATATAGATTCCCCCAAATCTATAATCTCATGCTATAGTGTGCATTAGAATCCCCTAGAAGTCCTGTTAGAACATATGGATAGACCTCTTTCCCAGAGTTTATGATTCAGCATGTGAGGCTCCAGAATTTATTTTTCTAGTGAGTTTCCAGGTGGAGCTGAGTTGTTGGTGCATACCAGACTTCGGAGGCCACTGCTCAGATAAACGTCATAAATCTTTCACAACTCTGATTAGGTGAGTTGGTCCTCTGCCTTCCAGGAAGCCTTCTCTGCCCTCTCTAAATACATTAAACTTTTTCTAGTCACTTCTTGCCCATCTCTCTAATTTCCAGTTTTTTCACCCAACCCATGCTTTAAAATCTTTTCATCTTTCAAACCAAACACATATATCAAGTAATCATTCATTTTTCTCATGTTTTATTAATCAAAGACAAGGGTAACTGCCAATCAGAGCTTCCAGGCAGTATGGGGTAACTGGTGTTTCTATACTGAGTTGATATAATTCTAGCCCAGAGCAAAGAAACCTGATGTTTTAGTTTAATTAACATACAATCTTTGGTAAATATGAGTTCTTTTGGTCTTTTTGAAATACTGAAAATAGCTTACAGGCACACTTTCTGTCTCCTCCCATTACTGCTATTTAAGACCATTGCGGGGCTGGGAAGCTCAGGTTGAGACCACCAGTATCTCTCACTCTTTTGGTAATTAATCACTGATGGTCTTCTGTCATTTCTTCCATTGTTGTTCTTTAAAAGCCCAAGGAGCTACCTCTGATACTTCTCTGTTAACTGTATGGTAACATGCTCAGAGCTTTAGAACCACCTTCCACCCAAAAAAAATAAAATAAACAACAACACCTATTTATTTTGTCTGTATGTTTGACTATACCACAATTGTCTCCAGGGGGAAGCAACATACAAAGAATATTTGCAGTAAAATACACCAGCATTGTAAATAAGAGAGTTAAAATCAAAAGTTAACCTTTGAAAGAGGAAAATGAGTCAACAAAATAATTTATTTCCAGGGTTCATAAAAAGACTTGAAAATAAATACTAAGTTCACCTGGATATGATTTTACTGGATTGCTCTGCCTGGTGCCTCCTGGAAGGCTGGTAAGGGGGAAATGTTTAAAATGTCTCAGAGTGAATCAAAGCAAACTGAGAATTTGGGATGATGTTAAAATCTTAATAAATCAAAAATATTTTTGCCTTCCTCAAGAGTATGTGACTTCCTTTTTCTAAAACTCTACTTAAAAGTCTTGTCCTCCTGGAAGCTATCCCTGGTATTAATTACCACCACTCTCCCCTCCATCCCCACCTGATTCTGATCACATTTTATTCTGAATTCCTTTAGCAATATGGACTCACTGCATGTTGCATTGGAACTGTTAATAAAGCTTTTTCAAGTGTGAATGTGTGAATGTAAGTGTGTGTGTGTGTGTGTGTGTGTGTGTGTGAGAGTGTGTGTGTGTGTGTGTGTGTGTGTGTGTGTGTATGTGTGTACACATTTGGGAAGGTACCCTTCTTCCCTCCAAGAAATAGCTCCCCACCCACCTGTGACAAAGACCTAAAAATTAACTATTATAATTTCATTTGATAACCATGCTTTTGCAGTCATCTTCTATGAAAATGCCAATAGCAGTAAGTTGTTAATATGTTGGTGTCCTTCCTGCCCTTTGCTGGTGAGTGGGATGCTCAAATGTTATTGCTAATACTGCCTTGAATAGTTCCACCATGGAAGTGCCAAGAAAACCTTTTTTGACTATGGATGACTCATAAAGATGCAAAAAGCAAGATTTTAGGTTGTTGCTTTACTCATTTCAAAACTTATTAGATTTAGCTAATTATACAGCTTATCAAAAGATCTCATGGGTGCCATGTGATGGTCAACCCCATCATTCATGCCTGATTGAATAACATGGTTAAAACCCAAGGAGCTCTTCCTCTAATGAAGCTCCTGCTCTGGTCCGTTGCTATGGCAACTTAGGGCTGTAGTCCAAAATGACAGCAAATATATTAAATATTGAAGCAAATCCATTTTCTCCATGCTTTAGTGACCTCATGGCCAAAACTGTGTTTGCTAGCACACAAGTTTAGAAAGAGTATTGTGCCTGCTACTTTTTTTAACATAGAAACCAATCATATTTATATTCTCCATAACGATGCAAAAAGCAAGTAGTTATGCATCCATGTAGCAGGCATTGAAAAAAATATCTCAGGAGAGTTAGTTATATGTGGTGGACTGACCACACACATTTATTCCCTATTTTTCCTGAAACCATACCAAAATGACAGTAAAAGAATAAAAAAATGAATATGTTCACAAAAACAAAGAAAACAGGAAATGATACAATAGTAGTCAAGAGATTTCCACTCTTTATTAGCTCTTTTTTCATGTAGTAAAATATCCATAACATAAAAGTTACCATTTTAAACATTATTAAGGGCATAGTTCAGTGACATTAAGTATATAGACATTGTTGGGCAACCATCACTACCATCCATCTCCAGAACTTATTCATCTTCTCTGACTAAATCTGTACTCATTAAACACTAACTCTCCATCCTCCCTCCCCTCAGCCCATAGTAACCACTATTCCCCTTTCTGTCTCAATGTTCTTGACTACTCTAGGACCTCATATAAATGGAATCAGATAATATTTGTCTTACTGTATCTGGCTTATTTCTCTTAACATAATGTATTCAGGCTTCATCCATATTGTGCCATGTCAAAATTTCATTCCTTTTTTTTCCCCTTCTAAATCAGATTGAATTTAATTTTCAACTTTATTGGGGCATAATCGACAGAATTTCATTCCTTTTTGATGCTGAATAATATTCCATTATACAGATATATCACATCTTGTTTATTCTTTCCTTTGCCAGTGGACATTTTTGGTTGTTTCCACCTTTTGGCTATTGTGAAAAATGAAGCCATGAACACTGGTGTACAAATACTTATTTGAATCTCTATTTTCAAAACTTTTGTGTGTATACCAAGAAGTGAAATCACTGAGTCAAACAATAATTCTATCTTTAACTTTTTTTTAATCCTTGTCCCAAAACTGAGAATATTTTCCATTGATTTTTAGAGAGAGTGGAAGGAAGGGAGGGAGGGAGGAGGAGAACGAGGAGGAGGAGGAGAGAGAGGAAGCATGTGCGCGCGCACGAGAGAGAGAGAGAGAGAGAGAGAGAGAGAGAGAGAGAGAGAGAGAGAGAGAAAGTGGGGGGGGGGGGACATCGATTGTTTGCCTCCTGCTCATGCCCCATGGAGACTGGGGATTGAACCTGCAACTGAAGTATGTGCCCTTGACTGAGAATTGAACCTGTGACCCTTCAGTCTATGACCCAACACTCTAACCACTGAGCACCCAACTAGAGCTATGATTAACTTTTTGAGAAACCATCAACTACTTTCCACAACAGCTGTACCATTTTTACATCCCAACCAACAATTCACAAAAGGGTCCCAATTTCTCCATGTCCACCCCAACACTTATGGTGGGGTTTTCTATAATAGCCATCCTGTAAGTGTGAAATGATATCTCATTGTGGTTTTGATTTGCATTTCGCTAATAATTAATGATGTAGAGCAGCTTTTCATGTGCTTATTGGCATTTGTTCTATTCATTTTGAAAAGATGGAAAGCAGATGGAGGAATGATAATCATCTTAGCAGAGCGAGGGGAGTTACAGATGAGAAGCAAACTGATTTGCCCCACAAAAGCTCTGAAATAGTCAGACTGTCATGGAAAAATGAACCAGAGTAAGGATCAGGGATGAAAACATCCTTTGTCCCAACAGCCAAGCAGTTATTCCTCACCCAAACAGGAGAAGGGAGGCTCAATCCCTGGGGAATCTGAACTGGTGAGGCCCTAGCTTCCAGCCCAACTGGAACAATAGCCAACAGGAGTGAGAGAAGGTCTAGAAATGGGGAAACTCCACAATGGGACCTCCAGCCCTCTTCCTTGAGTCTATTCCCAAATGCAGGCAATGTGTCTTACTCTGAGGCAGAACATGAGAGGATTCTTCTCATAAGAAACTGAACTTTGCCCTGGCTGTTGTGACTCAGTGGTTAGAACATTGGCCCATGCACTGAAGGGACATGGGTTTGATTTTTGGTCAAGAGCAGGTACCTGGGTTGCACATTTAATCCTCAGCCTCAGTTGGGGGGTACTTGCAGGAAGCAACCAATCTATGTGTCTCTCTCAGATCAATGTTTCTCTTCTCTCTCCCCTCCTCTCCCCTCCCCTCCCCTCCCCTCCCCTCTTCTCTTCTCTTCTCTTCTCTTCCCTTCCCTTCCCTTCCCTTCCCTTCCCTTCCCTTCTCTTCCCTTCCCTTCCCTTCCCTTCCCTTCCCTTCCCTTCCCTTCCCTTCCTCTCTCTCTCTCTCTCTCTCTCTCTCTCTCTCTCTCTCTCTCTCTCTCTCCCCTTCCCTTTCTTTCCACTCTCTCTACATATCAATGGGAAAAATATCCTGGACTGAGGATTAACAATAAATAAATAAATAAATAAATAAATAAATAAATAAATAAATAAAAAAGGAACTGAACTTTCCAGGGGAAGCAAACTAGTGACATTTGGGCTTTTCCTAACAAAACAGCAAAATCCCCATTAGAAACCCAGCAGTGAAAGCCTCCACTTGATAAGCTCTGGCTATGTACACAGGATTTCCAATTAGGTTTTGTGCATTACTCTAAAATATAAAGTGACAATTAAGTATCACCAGACGTTGGAGGAAAGCCTCCATCATCATGAAAGACAGAGACTAAAAAAAGAAAACATCAATGTTTTAATATTGACAAAAAAAAAAAAAAAGACAGAGACTAAGACAAACAAAAAGAAACAGAAAGAAATAGATGACAGTAAGAACAGAAGAAAGCTTCAAATAAAAATTGCAATTAATACCCCCAGAGAATTAGACAAGATAGCACATCCATCAATTTAAAAACAAACAAGCCCGGCCAATGTGTCTCAGTGGTTGAGCATCAACCTATGAACCAGGAGGTTGTGGTTTGATTCCCAGTTAGGGCACATGCCTGGGTTGTGGGCTTGATCCCCAGTGAGGTGCATGGAGGAGGCAGCCAGTCAATGATTCTCTTTCATCATTGATGTTTCTTTCTCTCCTTCTTTCTCCTCTCTGAAGTCAATAAAAATATATTTTTTAACAAAGGTAGGCTCCAGTTCAGATAGCTGTATAGCCTAGCAGATTTGGCTCAGTGCATAGAGCATTGGCCTGCAGACTGAAGAGTCCCAGATTCAATTTCGGTCAAGGATAGAGCATCAGCCTGCAAATTGAAGAGTCCCAGATTTGATTTCAGTCAAGGGCACATGCCCTGGTTATGGGCTCAGTCCCTGTTAGGGAGCGTGCAGGAGGCAGCCAATCAATGATTCTCCCTCATCATTGATGTTTCTATCTCTCTCCCTCTCCCTATTTCTCTGATATCAAAAAAATAAATATTTTTTTTTTTTAAAAGATGCCTGTGTAGGTAAATGCGGTACTAGCCTCCTCCCACAACCACATCAGAATTACAACTAAACTACAGAACCATCCTTCAGAACCACCTGGAATCTAGCTAAACAACAGTCCTACAACTAGAGAATCAAAGAAGAAGCACATGGAGACTAGTAGGAGGTGCTGAGATGCGGGGCAGAATCATGGGCCCTGCTGGCCCCACACCCAAGTGTGGTAGTTTAAAATCGGGAGGGTTATCTTGACTGTGGAGGTTTTCTTGAAGAGCAAGGGGTCCCAGCACCACGCCAGGCCCCCAGCCCAGGGTTCCAGTGCTGGGAAGAGAAGTCCCCACAACTTCTGGCTATAAAAACCATAGGCATTGTGGCTGGGTGGCATGGAGGTTGTAGGAGTCTAAGGCACGCCTTTTAAAGGGCCTGCTCACTGACACACTCTGACTCACTCCCTCTGAGTTCCAGCACTGAGGCAGCAGCTTGAAAGGAAACAGGAACATTCAGGGAGAAACTAACTTGTCTGGAATCAGGGAGAGAGCTGGAGGGGCAGCTTTCTCCCACACAGAAGTACTGGCAGGGGCCATCGTTCCTTTACCGAGCCTTCTCATCACAGAGCCAACAGGCAGGCGCCATATCTGAGTCTCCATCTACCTGGCTTATACTTTTTGCCATACTGTGGTGATTCCCTGAGAATTGTCCCTCTCTACTTGCAGGCTGATCTAAAACATTTCCAATGGCTTTTCCATACAACTGGCCTTTCTTGCTTCATGCTTCAGACTTTCTTAAAATCTCTCAAACAAGCAGCAGCTGGCCTCAGAGTGCCCCATAACTCTCAATAAGTAGTCCCAGGCCTTGCACTAGTGGCAGCCTGCCTTGGTTCACAGCTTGGCCTCTACTGGGCACCTCCAAGCCCAAAACAAGTAGCAGCCATCTGCAGATTGCTTTGTAGCTCGTGCTGGTGGCCCTGGGCAGGGCACAGGCAGTGGCTGACTTTGCACCTCCTAAGAGTCCCCAGAGCCAGCTCACCTGGTGGTAGATTTAATCATGCCAGATTACAACCCTACTACATCCATGAGCAACACACTCAAGGGGTGGACTCAGTGAGCGCCAAAGCCCCACTGAAGGAAGTCCTGCTCTTCATAGGGGCAGCACCTACACAGAAACTTTTCCACAGCAGTTGCAGATGATCCTCGAAGCCAATTGGCCTAGGGTCAATCCCTCCCAGTGATGCCAACAGCAAACAAGGCTCAACTATTGTACAATAGGATAGTGCACATAGCCCACACAGGGCACACCTGGAATGCCCAGCTCAGGTGATTGGTGAGGCTGAGCCACTGGACTCTACAAGACATCTACTACACAAGGCCTCTCTATCAAGTCCATGAGACATAGTAAATCTACCTGATGCATAGGAACAAACACAGGGAAGCAGCCAAAATGCAGAGACAAATAAACATGTTGCAAATGAAAGAACAGAATCTCCAAAAAAAGAACTAAATGAAATGGAAGCAAGCAAACTACTAGATGCAGAGTTCAAAACAATGATTATAAGGATGCTCAAGGAACTTAATGATAACTTCAAGAGAACATCAACCACATTTAAAAAAAAAAAAAAAAAAAAAAACTAGTCAGAAATGAAGGACACAGTAACTGAAATAAACAATAATTTACAGGGAATCAATAGTAGAGTAGAGGACACCTATAATCAAATCAGCTATTTGGAATATGAGGAAGCAAAAAACACCCAATCGGAACAACAGAAAGAAAAAAGAATCTGCCCTGGCTGGTTTGGCTCAGTGGATAGAGGGTTGGCCTGTGAAATCAAGGGTCCCAAGTTTGATTCCAGTCAAGGGCATGTACCTTGGTTGCGAGCACATCCCCGGTACAGAGTGTGCAGGAGACAGCTGATTGATGTTTCTCTCTCATCGATGTTTCTGGTTCTCTATCCCTCTCCCTTCCTCTCTGTAAAAATATCAATAAAATATATTTTAAAAGAAAAAAGAATCCATAAAAAGAAGATAGTGTGAGGAGCCTCTGGGACAACTTCAAGGATACCAACATTCACGTCATGGGAGTGCTGAAAGAAGGAGAGAGAGCAAGAAATTAAAAACCTATTTGGAAAAATGACAGAAAACTTCCCTTACATGGTGAAAGAAATAGATTTATAAGTCCAGGAATTCCGAGTCCCAAATAAGATGAACCTAAAGAGGCTCACACCAAAATACATCATAATCAGCTCTAACTGGTTTGGCTCAGTGAATAGAGCATCAGCCTGCGTATTCAAGGGTCCCAGGTTCAATTCCAGTTAAGGGCATGTGCCTTGGTTGCAGGCACATCCCCAGTCAGGAATGTGCAGGAGGGAGGCGATTAATGTTTCTCTCTCATCGATGTTTCTAACTCTCTCCTTCTCTCCCTTCCTCTCTGGGAAAAAAAAAAAAATCAATTATATCAATATATATATAAAGATACATCATAATAAAAAAGCCAAAGGTTAAAGACAAAGAGAGAATCTTAGGAGCAGCAAGAGAAAAGCAGTTAGGAGTGCCCATTTGACTGTCAGCTAATTTCTCAACAGAAACTTTGCAGGCCAGAAGAGAGTGGCAAGAAATATTCAAAGTGATAAAAAGCAAGGACCTACAACCAAGATTACTCTACGCAGGAAAGTTATCATTTAGAAATGAGGTTATTTAGAAAGGAGCTTACCAAACAAGAAAAAGCTAAAGGAGTTAATCGCCACCAAATCAGTATCACATGAAATGTTAAAGGGACTTCTTTAATAAGAAGAAGTAAAAAAGAGATTTTAAAAATATGAACAATAAAATACCAATAAATACATATCTAGCAATAACTGAATGTAAATATCAAATAAATGAACAAGCAGCACAGATACAGATTCATAGATACAGAGAACATTTTGACAGTTGCCAGATGGGAGGGAGATTGGGGAAATGGGTGAAAACGGTGAAGGGATTTAGAAATACAAATTAGTACTTATATTGTAATCATGGGGTGGAAAGTACAGCGGAAGAAATATAGTCAATAATATCCTAATAACTATGTATGGTGTCAGATGGGTACGAGATTTTTCAGGATGATCACTTAATAAGTTTTATAATGTCTAATCACTGCGGTGTTCACCTCAAATTAATGTAATATTGATTGTCAACTATAATTGAATGTTATTTAAATCCTTATAACAAAAACAAAGAAATAAACAGGATATTATGAAAAATAAAAAGAACCATTGGAAAATAAAAATGATAGTCAATATTAAAAAGTTAATAATTTGGAAGTAAAAAGGCAAAATGATGAAAAATAATAGGGATCAAATAAAGATTAAAAAAAATTAAGGGAATAGACTGAATTCAATGTCCAAATAGGAATATATAGAAGGACCGAAACCAGTTTGGCTCAGTGGATAGAACATCAGCCTGCGAACTGAAAGGTCCCGGGTTCGATTCCAGTCAAGGGCATGTACCTTGGTTTTGGGCACATCCTCAGTAGGGGTTGTGCAGGAGGCAGCTGGTCGATGTCTCTCTCTCATCGATGTTTCTAACTCTCTATCCCTCTACCTTCCTCTCTGTAATAAAATCAATAAAAATATACTTTTTTTAAAAAAAAAAGAATATATAGAAGGAAAAAATTATTAAGAAATAATTTAAGAGAATTTTCCTGGTACTGAAGGACATGAGTCTCCAGTTGAAAGCACAATAAATGAAAAAAGGCAATGTCAAGTTTCAGATTATGAATGATACAGAGAAGAACCAGGAGTGTTTAAATAGATAAGTTACATACAAAGTAAAAGGATTTGAAATACTTGGTAGTGCTGGACTGCTCAAAAATGACCCTGAAAGCTGAGAAGACAATGGAACGATGCCTTCAAGGGAAATAATTTGCAATCTGAATTCTACACAATCAAACTGCAAATCCAGAATAAGGGTAGAAACAGGGGTTCCAACATAAAAAGAAAAAGCAAAGAGAACTCCCAGAATAACAAGTAAAGGTCTAAGGAAAAACCTATCTATACTAGAGCAGGAGGGCTTCAAGGAGGAAAGCTCACAGAGTATACAATTTATTATGAAAAACTATTGATAGGCCATGAAAGTTCTAATGGAAAGGAAAAGGACAGGTACAGAGAAAGTAATTCAAGTAAAACAAACTAACAAAATAGCATCATCAACAGGAACAACAAAAAGTTATACTAGGAAGAAAATATAATCACTTTTTGGCTTTGAAATGTGTAATAATTATACAAATGTAATAATCAATGAATGTTGGTTAAACAAGAAATAATTATTTGATTATAGGAGTTTGCAGGAAAGGGTAGGGGGTAAGTACCAGACAGACATTTTTATCTCAGATAATAGCAAGTCAATAGGTGATTTCTAAAACTGATAAATCAAGAAGCAACAGTATGAGTATATTATTTTGATACGCAGCAATAAATATCTTGACAGTTGAAATTAGAAACTTTTTGGAAAATGATGGTCTAAGGAGTCTCCTGACTCAGGATTCTTTTTGTGGAAATGGTATAGATTGATTCTTCGCTAGGTTCCCAGAGGCAGTATGGAAGCATAATGATTAAGAGTACAGGCTCTGAGTTTAGACTTCCGGAGAGCTCAACTTCACTCTACCACCTCTAATTAGCAGGGCAAATTTGAACAGGTTAACTCATCACTCTGCCTCAGTTTCCCCATATGTAAAATAGAAAACATAATAGTACCTATCTAATAAGATTACTATGAGAATTAAATAATGCATTCTGCCTGACATATTGTATACATTCATAAAGCATTAGTGATCATTAATATTATTCCCATATGTTGATAGGTACTATCAGCATATACTACCCCTGCCACTTTCCAAAGTCCTTTCAAAAAGATCATTATGACAGAATTATAGGTGAAGGATACAGAAAAAGCAATTGGAATTCAATCCCCTGCTCCTCAAGTTATAAATAGCTTTCTAGCTATTTATGCAAAGCTATGCAGACTTGTTACCATCCTCCAACTTGCTATTTTTCTGCTTGGGACAAGAACTGAAGACAATTTTTGGAAATAGTATAAGAAGTCATTAATACAGGAGCATGAGGCCAGACCCGGGTTAAATTATGGCTTCCCACCTATTAACTACATGAGCATAAGCTAATTACTTGATTCTATGGGCTGAACTGTATCCCCCTCAAAATTTGCATGTTGCAGTTCTAATCCTTAGTACCTCAGAATGGCACTGTATTTGGAGACAGGGTCTTCAAAGATGTAATTAAGATAAAATGAGTCATATGGTTGGTCCTTAATCCAACATGAGGGTGTCCCTATAAGAAGAGATTAGGACATAGACACACACAAAGGAAAGGCCACTTGAAAAAGATAACCATCTGCATGCCCAAAAGAGAGGCCTCAGAAGAAACCAGCCCTGCCAACATCTTATATCAGACTTCCAGCCTTCAGAACTATGTGGAAATAAATATATGTTGCTTAAGCCAGCCAGTCTGTGGTACTTTGTTACGGCAGCCACAGGAAAGTAATACACTTCATCTCAGTTTTCTGAAATATAAAATAGGAATATATATACCTCATGAGATAATTGTGAAAATTAAATTGTGTAGAAAAGTACTTAATGCAGTTCTTGGCACATTGTATATGCTCAATAAATGTAGATTAATATGATTACTGTGTTATTATTACATAATTACTGTGGTCTTTCCACAGCAACAGAAGAAAAGAGAGAAGCTGAGTGACCATTTAACCAAAGTTATTGAAGTGATAACAATGACTTCGTAATTCATCTTCAAATTTTTATTTTTTCCCTCTTCAGTCCACCTCCACAATGCTATCAGAACATTCTTTCTAGAATAAAAATATAACTGTGACTCTAGTATCTAAAGATGATTTCAAACAATTCCTCCCCTCCCTTGTGAATCTGTGCTGTGTCTCTGATCACTTTGACCAGCACAATATAGAGGAAATTACAACTGGGATTTCTGAGTATAGGCATTAAGAAGATCTGGCCTAGCAGCTAAGAAGGAGAAGAAAGAAGGAGGAGGAAGAAGGAAGAAGACAAGATGAAGAGAAGGAGGAGGGGAGGGAAGAGGAGGACGAGAAGGTCTAGCAGCTTCTGAAACACCAAAAGAACAGGCTACTCTGCTAGAGTAGTTATGGGAAAAGGCTCAGAGGGATGGAGAGAGAGAGATGTTACATAAAGGAACACCAACAGATAGACATCCAGCCCCAAGCCACAAACTTACTGCATGAGAGACCCCAAGCCAGACCAGTATAGGAACTACACAACTGAGCCCCAACCAATCCATGGAATCAAGACCTATAATAAAATGATGTTGCTTTAACTGATAAATTTGGGATGGTTTATTATGCAGCAAAGGATAACTGAGACACTGACCATGACACTGCTCTACTTAAAACCTTTAGTTCTCTATAACCAAATTTCCTTAACTTTCACAGTCTATGGGACTTGGGCAAGTTATCTAATTTCTCTGTGCATCATTTTTCCCATCTGTAAATTAGAGGTAATAATAGTCCTTCCTCAAATGATTGCTGTGAAGATTAAAAAATAATATATGTAAGGTACTTGGAACAGCACCTCACATATAATAAGTGTTCAATATATGTTAGTTTTTATTATCATCATCATTCTTGCCCTGTCCCTTTCTCTCTGTTACCTCCTCCTCCCTAACCAGGTGCACTCCGAGGTACAGTCATACTAACATACTTTTCCCCCACCCCCAAAATGTCACACTTCACAATTCTTTACCTTTGTTCATTCCATTCCTTCTGCTTAGTATGTCCTTCACCCACCAGCTGCCTGGAAATCTGCCATATCCTTCTATGAAGCCTTCTTAGATCTCCCCAGTGAGTGCAGTGTCTGCCTCTGTGCTCCTAAGAGCATCTAGCTCTTGTCTCTATGGAGGGGTTTTCCATACTTTGCCACCTGTGTGGCCCTGTCTATCTTCCGAACTAGACTCGGAGTCCTTTGAGGACATGCTTGATTCATGTGTCAACAGAGCATGGCTCATAACAAGCTCTTACTACATGTTTCTGGAAGGAAAAGAGCCTGCTTTTAGAGGACTGGTTCTCAACAGGCTCGGGGGAACAGGGAGGAGAGCAATTTTGTCTTCCTGGAAACGGTTTTACTTGTCACACAACTGGCGGTATACTACTGGCATCTAGCGAGTAGAGGCCAAAGATGCTGCTAAACATCGGACAATGAACAGGACAGCTTCCACAATAAGGAATTATCTGGCTCCAAATGCCAACTGTGCTAAGGCTGAGAAACTCTATTTCGGAGGCTCATCACATAACCTCCCAGGAGAGGGCCAACTGGCTGGATGCACATATGCTCAGAAGCCATATGCACATCCCCATGCTGCCCCAGCTCAGCCCTTTCTCAGCACTTCTGGAAGCCGTGGCTGCCAGCAAGGGCATTGAGGACAATAAGGGCTCAAATCTGGTCACCTTCCTTCCTTCTCAGTGTGATGCTGATCAAGACTCTTCCCCCATCGGGGACCTGTTTTCCACATTCTATGGTCCCTTCCAGTCTCGACTGACATTCTATGATTCTGTAATTGTAGACTGGCGCCTGCTGTGTCTTTCTTGGCAAAAGTATGTCAGTGCCACACAAGTTCTCTTATGTGCCAAGAAAGGAAAAATCCCAGATATGCTGGCTCGAGTTACCGAGAGCTTATGTGACATCTTGGACCACCCAGAATTGGGGTGAACTCACGTGCTTGAGATGCAAGCGCCCTGCCTGCCCAGGTAGGAGGCCTGCAGGCTGCAAAAGAAACAGGAAGGGGGAAGGTAGCCCTTGAAGGCTGTGTGGCTATCTGAACGCTAATCTGAAGAGGACTCTTTGTTAGTCAAAGCATGTTGTGTTGTGTCTCTTTGCTGTGAAATCTGTTCCTTCATCCCCCAGAATAAGAGTGGAAGAAAAGACCTCCTTACAGGAGAGAGGGGTCCTGCAGAGATGCAGAGTATAGCTGATGCCAGGTTAATTGACTTTAGTGTATGCCAAGACTGGTTTGGCTCAGTTGATAGAGCGTCGGCCTGCAGACTTAAGGGTCCCAGGTTCCATTCTGGTCAAGGGCAAGTACCTCAGTTGTGGGCACATCCTCAATAGGAGGTGTGCAGGAGGCAGCTGATTGATGTTTCTCTCCCATCAGTGTTTCTAACTCTCTCTCCCTCTCCCTTCCTATCTGTAAAAAAAATAATCAATAAAATGTATTTTTCATAAAAGAAGAGGTCAGTGTTGTCCAACTGGTGTGACCCAGTGGTTGAGCATCGACCTATAAAACAAGAGGTGACAGTTGGATTCCCAGACAGGGCACATGCCCAGGTTGTGGGCTTGAACCCCAGAAGGGGCGTGCAGGAGGCAGCTGATCCATAATTTTCTCTCATCATTGATGATTCTATCACTCTCTCCCTCTCCCTTCCTCTCTCTAAAATCGATAAAATCAATAAAAACATATTTTTCTAAAAAGAACATGTCAGTGTAACTGTAAAAGCTTCATAAGACAAGCCTGAGTGTGAGTTGCAGTTCCATCACTTACTACATGATCCTAGGGAAAGGATTTATGTTTATCTAACTCTCAACCTTGAGATGTAACAGTAACAGTATCCACCTCATAGGGCTGTTGTGTGGATTAACTGAGATAATGAAATTGTAGGTTTAGCATATTGCATAGCATAACTGCGAGTAAACAGCAATTATTAGGAAAGGATGCTATGGGATGAGTGAATAAGTAAGGAATGTGATGAATCATACTGAAATTCTCACATAAATTCTTATATCCAGGTAGGATGCTGGTGAGTTATATTAAGAACTAACTTTTTATTTTTTGAGGGAGAGGGAGAGAGAGAAACATCAATGTGCAAGAGAAACGTTGATCAGCTGCCTCCCACATGCACCCCAAATGAGGACTGAGCCCACAAACTGGGCATGTGCCCCAATCTGGAATCAATCAGCGATCCCTCAGTGCACAGGACAATGCTCAACCAACTGAGCCACACTAGCCAGGACAAGAGCTAACATTTTTATATCTCTTACCACGTGCTTACAACTGTTCCAAGTGTATTATATATATTAACTCAGTCCTTTGCAATAGGCACTTTATTATTGCATTTTAGAGATGGGAAAATGAGACACAGAGGTTTTCCCAAGGCACACTGCTGGTAAGGGAAAAATGAGGTTTTGGACAAAGGTGGTTTAGCCCCAGGATTCTCGCCTTTGGCAGTACACATACTACCCCTGAATGACACTGAAGAAGGGTAAGAAGTGGGAGGAAGGGGGCCTCCCCCACCCTGCCTCAAACTCTTGCCCTACTCCCAAACACCTTCTCCACCCCTGTAGAGCAGACGTTACAACTGCCCACCAGGGAAGTACCTAGCTCTGCAAGGAAGGGTCCAGAAGTGGCTGTGGCGAGTGGGCAAGAGGTACGACATGGTGGTAGGAAGCAAATGAAATTCAGAATTGGATAAATTGGGACTCCACCCCAGCACCACCATGTGGCCATTAATAAATATGGGCTCAGAGTTATACTTTCTCAGAGCTTTATTTCTCTCCCTCTAAAACAACAACTTAGATACACTCAAAATCCATGCTAGCTCTAGAATGCTAGATACTCCACATGAGAAAAGGCTAGTCCTCTCTCTGGTGGGGCCTGGGTCTGATCCTAAACCGTGGGAAGAGCGCCACCTAGTGAGGCACGCTAAGAATGTCCCAGAGCATGGGGCGAGGCCTCAGACCTGGTTCCTATTGCTCTGCCCCTATCTAGCTGTGCAGTTCAGGGCAAGGTGCTTGTCTCTTTGAATCTCAGAATTCTGATTAGTAAAATGACACCAAAAAAACTAGCAATGATGATAATGTTATAACAGCAAACACTTTTGCCCACACACACATATTTCCACCACTTTATTTTGAAATAGTAACTGGTTATAAACCAATGTGCATATATTTAGAAGTGACATAAAATATTTTCTGTATATTCTAATAAGTTTTGTAACATTGCCTCTATTTTTTCATATACATTTTTTCCTTCACATTTTTTTTTGTTTTGATTTGGGCCTGGGGAGGGCATTTTTTTAAATTGTGGTAAGAACACACAACATGAGATCTGCTCTCTGAACAGATTTTTAAGTATTAACTATAAGCAGTATGTCATAAAATATATCTCCAGAACTTATTCATCTTGATGACTAACACTTTATTTAGCTAACACTTTGAGTGTTTATTACATGGTTGGCCCTGTTCTAACATTATGTATATTAACTTATTTAATTCTCCAAATAACTATGTGAGACAGGTACACAATCACTACATTGTGCACAAGAGACTGCACCAATTAGAAAAGTACAATAATGACATTTGTAAGGTGATTTACAGTTGATTAACATGAGCCCATTCAATCCACACAACCAGCCATGTATCAGTGTTGTTACCCTCCTTTTACAGTAGGAAAAAGAAAAACATCGTTGCCTGTGTGTGCCCAGCCCTGCATTGGGCCGTAGGGATGCACATAAGCAGACCCTCGGGTCTGCATCCTTTTGGAGTCCTCTAGATGGCAGGAAAGGAAGGCACGAGTGAATGCCCACATGATGATTGTGAGCTTATGGAAAACCTAGGAGACAGGGGTTACACTCAGTCTGGGAGGAGAGAAATGCCCCAAATTATTACTGAGCCCAGGTTCACATGCTCCAAGCTTTGTGTGCCTGCCTCATCCTGGGACACTGCATGCTAACTACAGGCCTGTTTGTTCACCCCCAGCATCTGCATTGGCATCTGAGCTCCTTAAGAGTGGCGCTTGTGCCCTAATCACCTTCACAAACCCAGCACTCAGCAGAGGGGCTGGTACATGGCAGCTGCTCATAAATATTGTTTGTCCAGTGAAAGCTATACTCCTCTGCCTCAGACCTTCTTCTCCTTCCCAATAACCCACAGAGATCAGGGCAGTGACTCTTGAGACCAGGCCCCAGCCATAATTCTCCAACTCAGAGCAATCATATGAACACTACTATTCCAAATATCACAGAATGAAAATGTTGTGGGGCGGGGCGGGGGGAGCCGGGGGGCGGGGGGCGGGGAGACTAACTGTTTTCAGACACTTACTTTGTGCTGAACATTCTTTCTTTATTATCTTAACCTCACAACCCTGGAGGGGGGGAGGGGGCGGGGCTGAGATTTGAACCCAGGCAGCCTGGATCCACACTCTGGTGCCATGTTCACCATGTTCTGCTGCTCTGGACTCCTTCCTCCAAACTTCAGTGAGTGGCCAGTGCTACTATGAGTGAGAGACAGAGCTCAAGGCCTGCCACTTGGGCTTCTCCTCCTTCCTAGGACTTCTCAGACCTTCCTAGAATCAGAAGATTTTTCCTGGAAGCTCCATGCTCACTCACTGAAGGCCACAAAGCATCTTTCCAAGGTTCTTTCCCATTTCCAGTTTCTAGCCCTTTGTTCCTGAAGAAACTCCTAAGGATGCAGGGGTTCAGGTGCAATCCACTGGGCTGAACCAACTAATGAAACAGCTATCTGAAAGATACCATTTTCCACCTGCTCTCCTGGGGAGTAAAACCAGTAGGAGTAATAACAACAACAACAATGCATATCCTTCACCGAGCTTTTCCTCGGTACTGGCCTTCTGCTCAGCCCCACTCAAACATGATCTCATTTAAACCTCAAAAGGACCTTCAGAGGTATGTACTATCCCATCTCCATTAGGTGAGGTTCTTGAGAACAGAGCTACATTGGTTTGGGCCTTCCAGGATGCTGACACTAAGAATTAAACATGTAAAAGACTTATTGGGAGAAACACTTAAGGAGGACGAAAGAGGAAGAGGCAGGAGCAGCCAGGAAAGCCTCTGACTCTGATGCAGGTCTGACTCCTCAAAAACATTGGGTGGGAAGCACCCCAGGCTTCAGTGTCCTAAGTACCCTCACCGTGGTCAGGAGGAAGGCAAAAGTTAACTCCATCCCTAAAGGAAGGTTCCCTCTCAAAGTTTCTCTGAGCACCTTGAACCCCTATTTCCCAGCACCTAGAGTAGTACCTAGCAAACTAGACAGGTAGTCTGGCCCAGCTCTGAGGCCTGGTTTCCTAAGTTCACAGCCCAGGTACAAGGCTGTGTTCTTCTGTGCCGTGGCCTTCCTGCCTGACTCCTCATCCCTGCACTGAGCACTCAAACATTGCCTGCTGTCATATCAGGACTTTTTCTTGTGTTTTTTCGCTCTTCGCCCAATCACTCATTCATTCATTCAGCAAACATTTTCCAGATACTTCACAGGATAGCTGGGTAACACAGGCCAATAAGAAAGGTCCCTCCCTTTGAGAAGTTCAAAACCTGGGGCAGGGAGGCAGTCTCATCACAAAGGATTAGACAGGTGTTACAATAGCGGGGCACTGCTAGAATTAAGTCTCAGGGGTGAGGGGTGGGGCGCAAAAAGTGGGTCAGAAGCCCACGTAATCCAGGTAGCTTCTGCCATTGCCCACCTCATCCCCCTCCCCCAGCCAAAGCACAAAACTTTTGGAAGGAGTTTAACCTCTGAACACACCAGCCAGCCAAGGGCCACAAGGGCTAGAAACGCTGATTACATGAAATTACTTTAAGGAGGTAATGGTAGCAAGCCTGGTAACCATGGTTACCTACAATTCAACTCAACAATATGAAGGGGGATGGCCAGCCCTGGAACCCACCATACAGCTAGCAACATACAACCTTTTAGTCAACTAAGTGTAGACTACATTTAAAGAAAAGACTGAAAGAGGATTTTAAAAATCTATTGTACATTTCTTGAAAGCCATTTAGAAATTCCTAGTAGATGTCCTAAACAGAATGTATGTCAGTGATCAAAATAGCCACCACAAAAGAAAAAGGTGGGGAGGGGGGTTTACATAGACAGTATCTTCAGCAAAATGACCCAGAGAAAACGGGAAAATCTCAAGGGCAGATCGGAAGTCAGAAAATAAAAAATTTACTTAACCCTCATTATACAAATTGGAAACAACTTAAATACCATCAATGGGGGATTGCACAAGCTCATTCACAATTTGGTATTTTTTAAAAAAATCAGTTTATAGCATCATCCTATTCACTGTACCATGCATACACACCCACTGAGGAATGCCTGAAGGCTGTTCACTAAAATGTTAACGGTGCTGCCTGCTGGGTGGTGGAATTTAAAGAGGCTTACATTGTTCTTTACACTTGTCTGTATGTTTGGATATTTTAAATTTTTGTGATTTTGAGAGTGCGTTTATTAATGTTAGTAACAAGGACGGGCTTAGGATAGGAGAAACAACAGGAAAGAGACCAGGCGGGGCTTCTTTGGCTCTCTAGAAATGTTATAGGAAAGAAATGAGCCAAAGCAGGCCGCTTGTTTACTCACTGGAAAGTCAGAGAAAAGGGGCATTGGAGACAGGGTCAGGAAGTAAGCCTGGCATAAGCTGCCACTGCCTATTTCTCCCCGGTTGCCAGTCTCATGGGGATCCTTAGAATTTAGGTGATGCACACCTAAGAAGGAAGAAAAATGTGGGCGTGCTCCCAGGAGGAAGACTTCGCTGTTTGGATATTTTAAAACAAGCATATGTCATTTATAAAATCAAGAAAAAAGTATATAAAGTTATTTTTACTTTGAAAAACAAAATAATCAGAGAATCACTCAAATTATTACAAAAATGGTAGGTTCCAAAAGCACAGAAATGATTCCAGAAGAAGGAAGACTACAATCCAGGAGAAACTATCCAAAATGTTTTTTCTAAACATTTATCAAAGGAAGCAATTATCACTGGGAGCTGACTGTTAAATGAAACTCAATGAGTAGATTTCAGAGTCCTCTCTAGAATTTTTTTGATGGCTGTAAAATCATGTGCCTAGGACATAATAGGTGCTCAGCAAATAATTGTTACATAAATCAATGAATGATCATGTCGGCAGAATACCAGTTCTTTGGTTTCATCTCAGTTCCTTTAATATCCAGGTGAAAGGTATTGATTCACCTGATACATTCACTAGACCGCCTTTCCTTTTACTTACAGGGTCAGTGATAATCACAATTTATACCTTGATGAAGCATAAAGCAGCAGTCTAGTTGGGGATTTGGCTTGGGAGCTTGTTCTGAAACTCTACCTTAAACAAAATTGAGATGATGCTGATTGTTCCTATCAAAGGAAGCAGAGGGTGATGGAAATGACAGGGAACTATAGTTTTCTCAAGTGACCTCTTGGCGCTACCAAAGGACAAAGCTAGTCAACCAGATCACAGGAATGTGGTCAACATTCTTGGCCTGGCCTCTCTCTACTCCAGCCCAACCCCCACAGCCTATCAATCACATACAACCTTGCCTCATTCTTTCAATAGGTTTAGAAACCATGATCCCTGGGCCTCTATAGGTGGCCTCCAATGAGCCTCACATCCTCATATTCAAATTCTTATATGTGGTCCCACACTGACACTGGGCTTGGCCATATGGCTTGTTTTGTCCAATGGAACATTTAAATGTAATGCAAACAGAGGCTAGATACGCACTTGCACACTGAAGCTCATCCTCTTGAAATGCTCCCTTTGAGACCCAGATGGTGCATAGGAAGGTTAGACAAGACAAGTGAATAATGAAAAACCACATGGGGCCAAGCCATCCTAGTGTCCTGCCTAAGCAGCCACATGAAGGACCTCAAGTGAGACAGGCAGAAGAATTACCTTGTCAAACCCCAGAATCATGAGAAGCAATAGATTGTTTTAACCCACTAAGTTTTGGAGTGGTTCTTTATGCAGAGGTAAGTAACTGAAATAGCCCCTAACCCCTGTCAGCTCCACTACCCTCTTTCCTGGTTTGTTTCATGTACTTCAGACAATCTTGAGAATAAATCTTCCTTTCTGCTCAGTTCCTTCTTGCCACCCCCAGGACACTTTCCTAACTTTAGATCACTGTATTCTCCAAATCTGGGCTCCAGACGAAATCCAATAAAATAAAATCGATGCCACTCACCTGAATTTGAACGGAACAGAGAAAAAAACTACATACAACTGTTATTCTGTCAACATGATCATTCACTGATTCATGCAACAGATATTTGCTGAGGACCTATTATGGGCTAGGCACATGGTACTACAATCATTAAAAACATTCCAGAGAGGACCCCAAAATCTATTCACTGAGTCTCTTTTAACAAACTGGTGACATTAATACTATTATAGAATTTTTAGCACTTTCCTGTTACAGAGATGAGAAAATTGAGGACCAGAAAAGTATATGATTTCTCCAAACTCATTAAGCTAATGAGTAGCAGAACCAAATTGAGGACCAGGTTTACCTTTTCATCATAAAGGGCAGGTAGAAATAAAAAGGCATTTCCCAGAATGAAAAGGGGTAAATATCAAGAGTTTCTCCTAGATCAGAATTAGGGGTCATTTTTGAAAATAAACAGAAAGATAGAATGCCCAATTTAGTGGTCCCTTTCCAAGCATCCTCTCCCCGTTCTTTCTGACAACAGTCTTCTTATTCCTTGGCCTCAGCCATGCAAGTTGGTTGGCCAACCTCTAGCTACAGAGCTGGATACTGGTTGGCACAAGCTAATTCATGTATCCTAGGCTAATGATTAGCCTGTGATTGGACCTGCAACCCAATCAGAGTCAGAACCACTCAGGAGATGTCTGTTAGTGCTTCTGGGAAGAGGAGTCTCTGCAGGAACTACTGAAAGAGACATCCCTTCTTTCCTAAGATGGTATGGTTTAATATTACAAGGTCTGGAACTGCTCCAACCAATTGGTAGCATAAGAAAAGAACCTGGAGTCACCAGGTAGAGCTTAACACTGGAAAACTGAGTAGCTAAGCAGAGGGATGGATCTAACAGGTCCTCAGAAACATCATCTGAGTGGTTGGCTCAGGCCTTATCTGAAACTAGTGCTAACCCTGGACTTTTTGGTTATAAAAAGTTACTGTTTTAAGTGTGGGTTTTCTGTTACTTGCAATAAAATAATTCCTGAGTGATACAAATAGTAAACAAAACAAAAACAGTAATAAAATAAAAAATAAATAAATGGTGAAATATATCTTTTATAGTTAATTAAAATCAGAGTTGTACAAAATATACTTAAGCCATTGAAATTTAGGGGTCTAAATGATGCTAATGATTTTTCAGTATAATTTGCTTTCGGAGTTTATAAAAAATAAAAAAAAAGAATGTAATGATATTAACATATACCTTTAAAAGAACAGAAAAGGCAGAATGAAATTAGGGAAAGGAAAACAGAGATGAAAAACCCATTACAATAGACTCCAAAGGCTGTCTGAATTCCTCTCTGGTAATGCAGTTTAAAGCCCAAAAAATGGTTGTAGATTTTTTTATGTAGAAATTTGTCCCATATGATTTTTCTTAAAGCTGGATTTTAAAATTGACCCAATACTTTTGTCCATCTGAAGGAATGCATCAAATATATTTGCTTAGAAGTCAACTATTCATGCAATTTCTAAAATTTTTAAACCAACACTTGATTTAGTAATTGTTCTGCCCCTTAACTACTCCCCGCTAAGCATCTTTAAGCTGGAGAGGAAGTTAGAGGAAGGTTTTGTGTGTTTTTTTAAAGTTTGAGAAACTGGGACTTCCCTGCATTTCAAAGCACAAAGACCTATTATTCCAGGAAAGGGCCAGGGAGGCAGAGTGATTCAATTTAGTAGGTCACCGGGTACTTCTTCCTTTCTCCTGCCAAATCAAGGCTCACCCCAGTCCCAAGCGGCCAGTAAGAGGGCAGTCCTCTGAAAAAGTGAAAGTAGTCGAGGAAAAAGAAAAAGCAGCCAGCCAGAAGAGCCTGGGGAGCACTCATTATATTTGAACAGAGCCAGTGAAAGGGGCCTTTGCTGAGTCCCTGGGTGGGGCCACTCCATTACACTCCCATTGTAAATTCCATCTGTGTGCTATCATTTCCTGACCCAGAAACAAGAAAATGCTTCAGCTGTAAATTTCCCTAGGACCTTGGCTGGCCACAAAAATCATTCCTTCTGAAGTTCACCAGCTCCTTCAGATTTCATAAAGGTTTGAGAATGTTTGCCTATGATTCCCTCTCCCCGTTTTCTAAAGGGTCTCCTCCCCATCTCCAGCATTTCCTTCCAGGAATTGGATCTTCAGTGAAGTAAAATAAAACTGGGATGGTTGTGAGGAAAACTCTGGGGGAAATCAGAAGTTCTTTTGTCCTCATATGAAAAGCTTAAAATATCTGGCTGGCCCAAAGCTGATGACTATGTTTAAATAAGCCTGAGAAACTGAGGATGTAAGTAGGACAAGAAAACAGAAATAACGTAGAGCAGTGGCTCTCAAACTCTAGCCTGCACCAGAATGACCTGAAAGAATTTCGGATTCAATAATTCTGGGGTATGACCTGAGAATGTGCATTTCTCATGAATGCCCAGTAGTGCTGGTGCTGCTGGTCCAAGGACGGTACTTTAAGAACACCTGTGAGTGGTTCTTAGTGAGTGGCTGTCCCACACCTCAGACATCAAGCAGGACATTAGATACAGTCAAAGACTCAATAACAACTGTATTCAGACTCCATAAATATATTCTGGCTCTTACATACAAACACAGGCTAAGTACTTTTTATGGTAATCATTATGGCTCTTGAATCTACCACACAGTTATACACAAAATAATCCTATCTAATAAAAGAGTAATATTCAAATTGACCATAACTCCATCATACAAGATGGCTGCCCCCATGTGGACACAAGAAGGTCAGCAGGGAAGGGCAATTGTGGATGATAAGGCCAGCAAAGGAGGGCAGTTGGAAGGGACCAGGCCTGCAAGGGAGGGCAGTTGGGGGTGATCAGGCCTGCAGGGGAGGGCAGTTAGGGGCGACTGGGCCAGCAGAGGAGGGCAGTTGGGAGTGACAAGGCCTGCAGGGGAGGGTAGTTAGGGGCAATTAGGCCGGCAGGGGAGTGGTTAAGGGGTTATCAGGCTGGCAGGCAGAAGTCGTTAGGGGCAATCAGGCAGGCAGACAGGCGAGTGGTTGGGAGCCAGCAGTCCTAGATTGTGAGAGGGATATCCAACTGACCTGATCCCAGATCTGCCCTCCATGCAGGCCTGGTCCCCCACAACTGGCAGGCAGAGGGGGTAGCAGAAAAAGCACTGGACTTAGAGATAAGACATAAAGGTTCAAATCTCAGCTACTTACCAGCTGTGGAAACTGGGGACTCCAAGTCCTTTAACTTCTCTGGGCTTCAGTTTCCTCATCTGCAAAATCAGGATTAGTGTAAGCGTTAAATTAAATGAGATAATTTAACTTATACAAATATCATCTCAACAAATGGGAGTATGGTGGGAGTTCTGGCTGAAACTAAGTAAACTCTGGGTGTGTGGGATGGATTTTAGGTGGATTTGACTTTCAAAAACAGCATTAAGTTCCAGCAGTCAAGACCTTCCTAAAGCTTTAGTTCCCAAAGTGCTTTCTGTGGAGTACTAGGTCCACAGGATGCTGTAGTATGTTCTGAAAATATTGGTTATGTGGGTTCTTACTAGATGTTACAAAGATAAAAATAGGTTTGGGTTTTGTTTTTGTTTTTTTGTTTTGTGTGTGTGTGTGTGTGTGTGTGTGTGTGTGTGTGTGTTGTTTTGCTTTCTGGCTAGCATTTTTCTTTCAGAAAAAAACTTTCTGCCCTGAAAGTTTTTTGTTTACCACCACAGTTAAGCAGCAATAGCTAACTGATACAATTTGAATTTCTCTCAAGTCATTGAGGTGCCTGTGCTGGGTCCATGCTACAAAGAAATACTAAAGTAACACAATGTAGTTACAGCCCTTTCGTTGAGTTCCTCTTCACTTCTTTTCCTAATACATAGATCAAGCCCACACTCCATGCCCAGAGAGTGATTATAGATCTCATACTCCTTACCAAATAAAAATTAAATAAAAGGGAAAAAAGGAAAGAAAAAAAAAATAGAGAGCTCTTTTTTATGTGAAAGCAAGGAATTGTTTGTACAGGAAAATGTGTGCTGAAACCCATTAATTTTTTTCCTTTGCTTTTACAGCACATTAGGTTTTTCATCCAAGATTTATTGTCATGAGACATATTAACTGTGGCAGGCTGGGTTTCAATTAAAGACAGAAGGCGAGGGTCATTTACCTACAACTAAATTCTTCTTCAATAATAACAGACTCATGAGCAAAAGGAACTTGCTGCAAGGAGAATATGACAAATTGTTACCATAGCTGTCATTTTTATTCAGACACAAATGGCCCTTGACCAGAAAATCATATTAGCTCAAAACATGATATAAAACCCACTGCTAATACCAGGAAATGTTTCTTGCATGAAGGGGATTCTCTATTGAAACCAGCAACCATGAAGATAGGGGGAAAATACCCGAGTTTCTTGACTTATTATCTCTCTTGACAGAATGACTTGGCATATTTCAGTTTCACAAAGTAACAAAATGCTATCATAAATTAAACTCTGAAAATAAAATTATAGTCTACATTTTAAAAGCAATGCCACCGATAAAATACGGCAGTCGCATGTGGGGTTCAATGATGACAATCCTTTTCAGAAGAAAGTGTTTCACAGGAAAAAGCACAGATGGTATCTTTGTGGCTCCTTCACAGCAGGTCACTTTGCATTCCTTACTCTCTTTTAAATGCTATCGACAGAGCACCCTCTCAGCCTTTCCTTCCTCTCCATTTCTCATATTTCTTGGCCTGTTCGCTTTGCTGATTTCAATCACTTGGCCCCTTCTAATTCCTCCTTTCCTTCAACCTCAGTCCTCTCTTTTCTGCCTTACCTGATACACAGAGTCTAACTGCTCCTCACATGACAGCCCTGCATTTCTCTGGTGTCAGCACAAAGAGAGAATTCTCTCCCAGACAGGGTCCAGTTACCCTGCTATTTCCCATGTCTTTCTTTTCTCAAAGATGCAAGTCTCTCTGGCCCTGTTTCTAGCATCCCATCCGTGATAAAAGAGTGAGAGCATATTTGGTGTTCAGACAGAGTGCAAGTAGACTTAACTAGAAGCAACTTTTAAACAGCTCTTTCTCTTTCAAATATTTCCCTAGAGTGGTAACAAATGTAGCTTCTAACATAAGGAAGTGGACACTCAATTGAAATCAACTATTGCTAGAATCTGCACCTGCCACACCTTATCAGGCTTAGGCACTGCCATGAAGGTGAAAACTTTGCATAAATTATAAAGAAAAGAAAAAAAAAAAAACAGTCAACCATTTTATTTTTGTTTTGTTGTTAATCCTCACCCGAGTATATTTTTCCATTGATTTTTAGAGAGAGTGAAAGGGGAAGAGACAGAGAGCAACATCAATGTAAGAGAGACGCATCAATTGGTTGCCTCCTGCACCACCCCACCCCAGGATCAAGCCTGCAACTGAGGTACACGGGCTAATGCTCCATCCACTGAGCCAAACCTGCCAGGGTAAGAGTCAATCGTCTTGAAATCAGACAACCAATGGTTCTGGGCTGCCTGTCACTCTTGAGCCAATTAAGCAGAGAAAGGGTTGAGTCATATGTGAGCACTTATTCCTATAATGCTGGCAGAGCAGCAGACCATCCATGAAAATCTGCTCTGCACACCCTCATAAACCAGCTGCTTATATAGAAGGACAAAATTACAAGGGGAAGTAGGCAAAAGGAATAAAAATGGCTAGAATGGTTACAGATTACAGACAATGCAGGCTGGGGGTTTGCAAAGGGCAGTGGAGGAGCCTCTAGTTTCATCACAAGGTTGTTAATCTTTCCATGACAACAGGCAGCTCTTAACTCACTGGGGCATAAAACTCCCAGTCAGATCAGAATATGCTTTCTTTAATCAGAACAAAATAGAGTTAACAGAGTGTAATTAATATTTCTTATAACTATAGCTAGTCTCTACTGTTTTATTTCTGCCGCTAACAGTTTGATGGAAAACCTAGTAAATATCAGCTGAGTATCACCAGTTGGAAAGAAGTTATCAGTACTACTGAACTTCTGTTTCCCCATTTTTAATATGGGTATTATGATATCCTATATAATAAAAGCCCAGCAACTGACCAGCAGAACAACCAAAATGACCAGTCACTATGACACACACTGACCACCAGGGGGCAGCTCCTGCATTGGGTGTCTGCTGTAATAGACAGATTATTTAAAATATATATTATTTTTAAATATATATTTTTAATATAATAGACATATATTATTAAAAATTAAATATTTTTAATAGAAAGACATATATTATTTAAAATATATATATTATTTTTAAAAAAAAAACAATAATAACTATCTCTCATTAAGCCAGTTCTATGTGTCAGTATTAGGTACTTTATAGATAATATTCTTCTTTTTTTTTTTTTTTTTAATCCTCACCCAAGTATATTTTTTCCATTTATTTTTAGAGAGAGTGTGGAAGGAAGAGGGAGAGAGAGAGAAACACGGATCGATTGGTTGCCTCCCACATGCTCCCCTGGCCAGGGCTAGGAGCCTACAACCAAGTACATGCCCTTGACCAGAATCTAACCTGGGACCCTTCAGTCCACAGGCCAACACTCTATCCACTGAGCCAAACTGGCTAGAGCAACAATATTCTTAATAAGTAAAGACTAGATAGAAGGTTCCCCTTCTTGAAAACATTGTGTCCCGATAACATTGGCCATATAGTGGCTATCAAGTCTATTAGCCTGGAGAGACTAACAGCTAATTGCCCAGATGGAAGGGGGTGAGGGGAGCACTGAAATAAAAGTGAAAGTGATGGGTCCTCATCCTACTTTGTTGCTATGTAGCCCTAGGGATATCCCTTAGCTTGCTAGTCTTCAGTTTTCTCATTTACAAAATGAAAATTTAACACCAACTGACCTTGTAAGGTTTGGGGGATAATGAATATGCAAAAGGATTTCAAGTTGTTGAGTGTTCTACAAGGTAAGGCCCAGGCTGGCAATTCACTTGCCAACAGGGGTCAGAGAGGTAACAATTTAGCAAAGCAGGGCTGTGGGAACTCTGCCAACTATTGTATTAGTTAGCTATTGCTGCATAACAAATCACCCTACAATTTAGTGGCTTAAACCAAAAATAATCTATTACTTTTCACTGCTTTATAAGTTCTCTGGGTAATTTTTCTGCTGGTTTTGACTGGGCTCACTCATATGGCTGCTTATTTGGAAGGCAGGCTGGAGGCTGGGCTCATTTGGGATAGTAAGGCAGCTACTTTTTGTTAATGTTCAATGTTGCCATGTAGGAGAGTGGGCCCCTTTCTGCCAACCTATTGTTCTTGAAAAATTGAAATATTTGTCTGTCTGTCTGTTTGTGTGTGTGTGTGTGTGTGCATGTAAATGTGTGTATACAAGTGTGTTAAATCCCTGACTTTTAAATATTATTTTCCATTTTTAATGGAAAATGTTAGACCCTTCCAGAGAAAGGACAGTGGGCCAGGTACAGAAATTCACCATCAGGATTTTTAAATGCTTTGCAAGTGACTCTAATTTGCAGCTATGGGATTTCACTTGGGCCTGGAAACAAGGGAGGAAAGAAACTGGTAACTGTAGATGTCTCTAGAGGGGAAAGCACTGGGGAACAAGACGACTGGAAAGAGTCTCGCTTTCTCAAATTCTCTTTTACCGTGGGCACTTCCTGCAGATCTTCCTTAACTTCCAGCAGATTAGCATTCCAACTACTTAGCACAGAGCACAGTGCTCAGGGATGAATGCAATTCAGTACTCTTCATGATTTTTTGGGGGGGGGAGGTTATTTTTCAAAGAATTTAAAAAGTAGAAAAGGGGGGAGGGAGAAATTAGAAAAAGAAAGAGAACTGAGTAGAGTGTGAATGTATAGGGAAAAGGACAGCTATATTCTAAGCAAAAGAAACAGTGTGGACAAAGCCTGGAGGTGAATTCTGTAAGGGGTGTTTACAAATAATGAAAAGCCAGTTTACTTGGAGCATGGTCCCTACAGCTTTGGAGCTCAAATCTTACTGGGTTGTTTGGAAAATCAAATGAAATCATACGTACAAATTATAAGGCATAGTGGTTCCTGCACAGAAGGAATGCATAGAATAAATGCTAGTTTCCATTTAAAGGGTAGCAGATAAGTCACCCTCAAATATGTCTCTTTTGCATATGGATCATTTTGTACTAAGGGCAACTGAGAACCAGCAAAGGCAAGAAAAGCTCTTTACCTACCCATAACTGCCTAAATATAGAGTGTAAACTTCCCCATTTGCAAAGGAAATTTACATTTATAAAGGAAATTTTCATTTATAAAGGTGCCTCTGAATCAGGAAGAGAAATAACTTTTATCACCTGAGAGGCTCTTACCTGCATAATCAGACAACCTGTATTTACCATTTATTTCCTCCCCTTATACCTTCCTATAACTTGCTTCCCTTACTCAGAAGCCCCACACCCCTTTTTCCTTTGTCTAGCTCAGGATGGTATGTAAACCTCAAGCATCTGGCTACCTCCTTGAGTCTTATTTTTTTGTGAAACTCCCATGTGTACCTATGCAATTTAAATTGTCTCTTTTCTTTTGTTAATCTATCATCAATTTAATTGGAGGGCCCAGCCAGTGAATCTAAGAGGATAGATGAAAAATGGGTGTTTCCTCACCTACACCTCCTTCCTACAGACTAGTGGTCGGCAAACTGCGGCTCTGTTGACTAATGAGTTTGCCGACCACTGCTATAGAAGATGAGACAAACTCAAGCACCTTTATGTGATCCATTCAGAGCAGCAATAGTTTCCAGAAGGGGATGCAGGTCAAATGTTCCAGATCTTCCAGTTTTAAAGAGAAACAATGTTAGCAACTGAATTCCTAACCCTGGGTAGAGCAAATAAATATAACCCACCCAGGGGTTACTACAGACTAACTCCAAGAAGGCAGGGCATTTTGGTAACTCCCCGTTTTAAGCACCCTCTAAGCGGCATTATGCAGGAAGACTAAGGGACCTCCAGTAAAATCCTTATTTCACTCCAGCTCAGACTCAATCAATCAGCCTAACTCTCTTCACGCTCCAATGAAACAGCAACCTGGTGTGACAGGATCATTATCACCAGAGGAAGGGACAATCTCACCACGGGTCATCAGTTTGCATTATATAAATGAACCTAGGGGCTCCATATGAGGACACAATGAAAAAGCACTCAACAGGGCAGTGAGGTGCAAGCAGTTCAGGAACCAATTGTGCTGATGGGACTTAAAGGGCCAATCATAAATACACAGGGAACATTCAGTCAGCACTTTCAGGTGATATTTTCCCAGTGACTATGGCTTTCATATTTCCTTTATCTCTGACTCATTCTTTCTAGTTCAATCTATTTTGTTTATAGATTTAATATCTGGCACTATTCCTCCAAAGAGCTCATATTTTTCCTCTGTCTTCTCTTTCCCCTCCTGCTTCAGAACAGGGCAGATGGAAAACCAATAATAAACAATGACACATGTACAAAGAGATATGGGTATGTATGTTGCTTCAGTTTGGGGCACCAATGAAATTGGCCTAACAGACACAAGGTTGGAGGTGCCTCATCCCTACCAGAAGAGGCTAAGTATTGTTGGTGGACATACACCTTATTTATAAAATGAAGTATTTATAATTCTGTTTGACACACCCGTACTTCCCCCTTTACTTCATTTCTTAAGGGTTATTGAGCATTTGTGAGTCAGAAATGACCCTAACAGACCTGAGTCATCTAGAAGTCTGTGAAAAGACCAACATCCAATAGTCTTCTTACCTATTGGAAAGGTTTGGTGACAGTGAAATTGTTACCGAGACACATTCCTCGATGTGTATGGGACACAAGAGCTTTATGGAAGAGATGATGAATACAGCCCACAATTGGGATATGCTATACCACCCTATAGGACAGACAGGCGAGCTCCTTAAAAAAGGCTGGACTATTCCCTAACTGGTTTGGCTCAGTGGATAGAGCATCAGCCTGCGGACTGAAAGGTCCCCATTTCAATTCCAGTCAAGGTCATGTACCTTGGTTGCGGGCACATTCCCTGTAGGGAGTATGCAAGGGGCAGCTGATTGATGTTTCTCTCTCATCGATGTTTCTAACTCTCTATCCCTCTCCCTTCTTCTCTGTAAAAAAATCAATAAAATATATATTTTTAAAAATAAGGCTGGACTATTAGAAGAGTCAATAGGGCCAAGAAAAATCCCCATAAATGAAGGAGTTTGGTAGGATGGATGACTTAGTCACCTGAGGCTGCCATTAACAAAATACCATAGCTAAAATAAAATATTTTTATTATATTTCATGAGAATAAAATGTTTCTTGGGGGGGAGGGGGGAATGACTTTCTTGGAATCTGAGCTTAGTGGTAGCCCAGATCAGTGGTTTCAATAGCCTCTAAATTGTCAAATGTAGTGGGAACTTTTCAGCATATATAGTATCTGGATCTGACAGGGTTGACAATCCCTTCCTTGAAATTCTATCTCCCCTTAACATCCTTTCCCTCCAAATCCTTCTGGCCACTGTTGGTATGTCATGGCTGAGCCTGGTGCAGTGGGGAGGCAACAAGGAGAGAACATACAGAGATGTACCTATGGAACAGCAAGGAATTGCCGTAAGTGGTAGCAACTAGACCTTTGAGGGCTACCACGCCCTTCCCCAACCTGAAGAGCAGTGAGTGGCAGATCAGACTTGTGAGGGACTGTGCTGAGCTCTGAATTTTGGTCACATGCCCATAAGGAGCAGAAGAAATTCCAGAGTCTATCACTCACTTTCATTCTCATTTCCTGTGCCTGCTGCAGTGCTTGCTTGCAGAGTTGGAAGTAAGCTAAAATGAAAACAATCTTGAACTCGTCCAACCAGTCATTCTTGCCAGGCTTTGAACCTGGATTAGTATATTACAGGCTGGCCTAGCTCACTACTCCTCAGTCTTCTCAGTGACCTTCTTTCCTTGTCCTGCCCTGAACTGTTGTGGTTCGACTGGAGTCCCTGCCCAGTCTTTTTCTCACTGTTCACTCTCTACACAATCTTAAGAACCACCCAATTTTAACAACTGCTCATATATCGATGATCTCTAATTCTGTATCTGGTGACCACATCTGAACTTCAGACTCATGTACCATAGCTTAGTACATACCCCTCAAACTCCACATGTCCATTCATTTCACTGAACAAGCCAGAAAACAAGAATTCTGTCATCAGAGTTGGCTCTGCGTTTCTTTAAATGTATATTTAAAGGAACTGTAGAGATATAAATAAATCATGTTGGATCTTTTAAAAAATCAATTTTATTATTGACTTGATGGTATGGTATGTGTTTATAGTTCTCATAGACTACTGAGTATGTCTTCAATCATTTTTCCCTTCTCTATCCAAATTGCCAATCCTTGGTTCCTACTTGCATTGTGTTTCTGCCTGAACCACTTCAAAAACCTCTCATCCAATCTCCCTCATTCATATTCTTCTAACCACTGCTGCGAAAATGATCTTTTTGTTTCAAGTATATTTAAGAGCCTTTTTTTTTTAGTCCATAAGTAATACATGTCTATTGTAGACTTGTGAAGAAAGCCCACCTATATAAATAAAAGGCTAAGGGACTGTCCAACTGTCTGACTATCCAACTGGCTGGTAGGTATGATGCACACTGACCACCAGGGGGCAGATGCTCAATTTAGGAGCTGCCAAGCCATGGTGACTTGGTAGCAGTGGTTCTCTGGTGACACACCCTGGAAAGAGAGAGGAGGGAGCCTGATACCTTATGGGGCCGCACAATTCCACCCTCAGACATGGGTTATATTGTTGCTGGGGTTCTGTCAGCCCCGAATCTGGTTTACTGCCAGATGCCAGGCTCACGGCTGGCAAGCACAGCTGTGGCAGCCCAAGACTCTCCCACCTCTGCAGCAGCGCTACCCAAGTGACTGTGGCAGCAGGCGTAGTGGGGCTAGGATAAGAAGGAGCAACACCGACCCAGCTGCCTGCTGCTTAGCATACTAGTTCATCCCTTGGGGGATGACAGATTGCCGGTTTTAGCCCAATCCCTGCAAGCCACACCTCAGGGGATGTCAGACTGCCAGGGTTCGAGCCGAAACCAGCAGTCTGACATCCCCTGAGAGGTCCTGGATTGCAAGAGGGCACAGGCTAGGCTGAGGGACCCTGTACCAGGCCTCTAGTTGAATCATAGAAAGGCAGTCCTAACTGGTTTGGTTCAGAGGATAGAGTGTTGGCCTATGGAATGAAGGGTCCCAGATTCAATTCCAGTCAAGGGCACATGCCCGGCTTGCCAGCTTGGTCCCCAGTAGGGGGCATGAAGGAGGCAGCTATGGGTCAGGAATATGCTTCTATATTATTTCAAATATACACTGAGTAACCAGATTATTATGATCTCTGAACACATAATAATCTGGCCACTCAGTGTGTGTGTGTGTGTGTGTGTGTGTGTGTGTGTGTTTTAGAGGCCCGGTGCATGAATTCGTGCATGGGGGGGGGGGTCCGGCCAGCCTGGCCAGGGGGAAGGGACATGGGCAACTGACCAGCCTGCTTACTGGTCAAACTCCTGGTCGAGGGGAATATTAGCCTTTTATTATATAGGATATACACTCAGTGACCAGATTATTATGCATTCAGAGATTATAATAATCTGGTCACTCAGTGTATATGACAATTTGAAATGTTAGCAAAATCTTTTTGAGTTGATATCCAGCAATATTCTCTTTTAATAAAAAGACATATTTGTAACATCTGCTTATAAGCCTCATTTCTCCCAGCCTATTCCAGTGAAAAGGGGGAAGATATCAGTGACCTAAGAAAAGATCACCCATGTATTTAGCTGAATCCCTCACCAGCACCAATTATAATACTATCTATTATAATTTCAAAATTAGAGGGCTTTCTATTTGCTGCAAAACAAACTATCTCAAAACTTGGTATTTTAATAGTAATTATTTATTTTTTGTGTGTGTGACTCTGTGGGTTCTGATCTTGCTAGACTCCCTCCTGCAGCTGCATTCAGATGATGAGCTCAGCTAGATCACTGGCTCCCTGCTGCCTTTCTCTGGTCTCTTACTATGTAAGAGTCTAGGCTGGGCTTCTTTCTACTGGCACTAGTGGTCCAAGAGAGAAAAAATGGAAGTTGCCAGGCCACTTAAGACCTAGGCTTGGAACTGGTCAAGGACACATTTGCCACATTACTGAATTGCCAAAGGAAGCTATAAGCCCAGCCCAGATTCTAGGGGAAAGAGATTCCACCTTTTATACTTAAAAAGGATGAGAAAAACTGTTGGCAACAACTATACATTATCTATACATTAATGACACTATATATTACCTCAATGAATCTTCAACAGTCTCCAATAGCAACTTAATAGTCTCCATTGTATCCTTGTTTTACAATTAAGAAAAGGTCATTTCTAAAATGTTAAATAAGACCAGATCTTAATCACCTTAAAGTTCCAATTCACAACCATCCTCCATATAAGGGTCCGTAGAGTTAGAGTGGTTGAACCTCCTATTCCCTCTTCCTGAAGGAAGCAGGAAAGTACTATAGTTAAGAGCTCAGAGCCTGGGGTCAAACTACCTTGTTCCAATCTTGGCTCCAATCTTATTAGCTCTGTGACTTTGGGCTAGTTAGCTCAAGTTCATCATTTGTAGAATAGGGCTCATAATATTTACCCACAGGACTATTAATAAATAATGCAGGTAAAGCACTGCCTGGATAGAGTATGTGCTCCACAAATGTTCATTATGTATCCTCATTTGTTTACCTTCAATCAAGCAGTACTGCAGTCCCAAGACTATGGTTTCCAGGGCTGTTGCTGACCAATGATCCTGAGTCTATGTGGCTTAATCATCATTGTCCCTGCTAGCCTTGCTTCTGGTTCTGCTTTGCTTCTGGACCCATGCTATTGCTGCCCTGACCACTACTGAGGGTCCTGCCTCACAGTGGTCTCTCTTTGCTCATTTGTTGCCCTTCCTGCTTCCTTCTGGAGTTGCTACTTGTTGCTAGAGATCTGATGGCTGTCCATGTTCACCTTCAACCATCTCCCTTTGTGTGTACTCTGTTAATTCTTCTGATTACACAAAGGAAAAGCAGCTCTGAGAGATTAATCCCATGAACACCTTGTCTTGTCTATTTACAAAAGGTTCACTAACATCCCTTTCTAACATAGGAGGAAGGAATGGGAATTTCCAGGTTTCAGGACATTGTCTAGTTGTTTCCTGTACTAACTCAATTCATTTTTGCTTGTCTGCGCTTTGGAAGAACTACAGTGTTTCAGAATGAGTAACCACTAGGTGGCAGAGATGTTTCACTCCTCAGTCACTTCCTTCTTCCCCCGCCTCCTGGTAATCTCAGTTACATTCAAGATAATAGTTCCTTTCAAAATGAGTAAGGTGTTTTTAAATCAACTATCCACATGAAGTTCAAGGTGGACAATAAATTTCATGTATATCCTCTGGAAAATTCGTTGTGATGTCACTAATTCCATGAGAGAGCTCTCACAGGAGTTACATTACTAAAGCAGTTTTATAACCTTTGGCTTGAAAGGGCATGGGAAAAGTAAATAAAGCTCAGCTTGTTTAGGGCATGGCCAAAGCTGATTGCTCTCCCTTCTAGCTGTTAACTCCCAATAGGCCAAAGGTTGATTGAGTTAAGAGTTCATGGACTCTCAGGCTAACATTTCTTTAATAGGACTGTAGACACATCTCTCATTTCCCAAAGAGGTCCCAAAAGGTTTTCTTGGAACAGATGGAATTTCAGTAGCTTCTTGAGGGAGAAGAAGATGTAGGGGCATCCCTTGTTTCAATTACATCCCCACAGAAATCCAACCTGCCAAGTGGAATGCTCTTTTAACAAAATAGATTGGGAGGTACGAAGAAGGGAGAAAAGATAAAAGAATGGCCAGGAGTGCTGATAAAACCCTCATCTTAAAGTGTGGGAGGGTCAAGAAATGCTGTCCAGAGTTGATAAAACTAGAAAATGTTTAATATATTTTATTATTTTTAAAAATATATTTTATTGATTTTTTACAGAGAGGAAGGAAGAGGGATAGAGAGTTAGAAACATCAATGAGAGAGAAACATCGATAAGCTGCCTCCTGCACACTCCTTACTGGATATGTGCCTACAGCCAAGGTACATGCCCTTGACCAGAATTGAACCTGGAACTCTTGTGTCTGCAGGCTGACACTCTATCCACTGAGCCAAACTGGTTAGGGCATATATTTTATTTTTTTGAGAGGAATAAATTATACTGGGTTATAACTTCAATGGGGGAAGGGAAAGAGAAATAGGACAATGGGGATGTTATAGGGCCTAAGCTAAATCTCAAGTGCCATAGAGAGACTGTGAGTAATCCTTAAAATTAAAAGAGCAAGATATAGCACTACAAGCATGTTATTTAGAAATGGGGAGGAAATCCCCACGTGTACGAAAGACAGAAATGGTTAATAATCCTTACCTCTGTTCAAGAGCACAGGAAGAGGGAGGACTGAGGAATGGCTGTACTGTTGGATTTTCTAACCATGACTTTGTTTTACCCTTAAGAATAGCAAGGATGCCGAGACCGGTTTGGCTCAGTGGATAGAGCGGCGGTCTGGGGACTGGGGGTTCCCGGGTTCGATTCCAGTCAGGGGCATGTACCTTGGTTGCGGGCACATCCCCAGTGGGGGGTGTGCAGGAGGCAGCTGATCGATGTTTCTCTCTCATCGATGTTTCTAGCTCTCTGTCCCTCTCTCTTCCTCTCTGTAAAAAAATCAATAAAATATATTAAAAAAAAAAAAAGAATAGCAAGGATTCCTGGCTGGTTTTGCTCAGTGGATATAGTGTCAGCCTGTGCCCTGAAGGGTCTCAGGTTCGATTCTGGTCAAGAGCACATGTGGGTTCAGTCCCCAGTTTGGGGCATGCAGGAGGCAGCTGATCGATGATTCTTTCTCATCACTGATGTTTTTATCTCTATCTCCTCCTTCCTTCCTCTCTGAAATCTATAAAAATATATTTTAAAAAAAGAATAGGCAAGGATAAAAAACAATGAGGGTAAAATAGATTATCTGGGTACATGGGAACAACTACCACTGAGTAGTTTCTCATTTGTGTCACTATAGCTGACAGGAATTATCAAATTCAATTCTTTGCTTGTTTATATAATACTACTGCCACCAGCGTGGCTCAGTGAGCATCGACTTGTGAACCAGGAGGTTGAGGTTCAATTATCAGTCAGGGCATATGCCTGAGTTGTGGGCTCGATCCCCAGTATGAGGAGTGCAGGGGGCAGCTGATCAATGATTCTCTCTCCTCATTGATGTTTCTCTCTCTCTCTCTCTCTCTCTCTCCCTCTCTGAAATCAATAAAAAATATTTTTAAAAATTATTGTTGACACTATTACAGATGTCCTTATTTCCCTGACCTCTTCCTTTACCAACCTCCACCCAGCCCCAGCCCCACTCCCTCTGGCCATCACCACACTGTTGTCTGTATTCATGGGCTATCCATATATGCTCTTTGGCTAATCTTTTCACCTTTCACTCAGATTCCTTCTATTACTCTCCTCCCCCTGACCACTGTCAGTCTGTTCCATGTATCCATACCTCTGGTTCTATTTTGTTCGTCAGTTTATTTTGTTCATTAGATTCCATACTTAAGTGAAACCATTCATCTTTGTCTGGCTTATTTTGCTTAGCATAATAATCTCCAGATCCATCCATGCTTCCCTTTTACAGCTGCACAGTATTCCATTGTGTAAATATACCACTACTTCTTTATCCACTCATCTACTAAAGAGCACTTGGGCTGTTTCCATAGTTAATCAATAAATTCTGCTAAATAACAGATCTAATGTGATACTACTGGTAGATAATGTGCCTTTAGAACAATGTTTCCCCAAGTATGAGATTTGTTTATGAAGATTATTTTAAATAGTACAAAGGTGTGCATTAAATAGCACTGAATCAGCCCAGCTAGTGTGACTCAGTGTTTGAACATTGGCCTATGAACCAGGAGGTCAAAATTTGATTCCCAGTCACATTTCGGTCTCAATCCCCAGGAGGTAGGGTGCAGGAGGCAGCCAGTCCATGTCTCTCACTCATTGATGTTTCTATCTCTTTCCTTTTCCCTTCCTCTCGCTCTAAAAATCAATAAAAAACATATTGAAATAACACGAAATCAGATGAAGAGAATCTTGAAGATTGTTTTAATTTCTCTTATTTTGTCAAGAAGGTCTCATTTAGTGCACCGGGCCTCCAACATCCCCCAAGGGGTCCTGTATTGTAAAAGGGTGCAAGCCAGGCTGAGGTATTCGTGCACCAAGCCTCTAGTATGCATATAAGATCTTTGGTTAATCTCATCCTGCCTCCCCCCTCTCCTTTTCCTTCTGAGATTCATCACATTCCATGTTTCCATGTATGTGTGTCTACCCCCTGGTGATCTTGCATGTCATAGCTACTGACCAGCTGGCCAGTCGCTTAGGCTTTTACATATATACTGTTTCCCCAAAAATAAGACATCCTCCGAAAATAAGACCTATTTACAGGTTTCCTTCTGAGTGAAATATAAGGCATCCCCCCGAAAATAAGGCCCCCCTAGGCTCTGTCTCAGAATGCTATTGCTAAACATGAGAGATTTGGTCCACTGATTCTGAAAGAAATGGAGTCACAAGAAATTCACCAGGAAATTCAGGAATTGGATTGTTATGATGATGTTCCAGAAGATGATGACATGATTGTCATTGAATAAATGAGTAAATTCTTGATACTGTAGGATTCACAGTTTGTCTGGTTTGTGTTGACAACTACCGTACTACCGTACCGTATACAGGTAGTAAATTCCCTTTATTTTCATTTAACAATAAATGTGTACCGTATTCTTCTTCATGGAAAAATAAGACATCCCCTGAAAATAAGACCTAGGGCATCTTTGGGAGCAAAAATTAATATAAGACACTGTCTTATTTTCGGGGAAACAGGGTAGCTAACATTCCATTGCATGGATAGATCACATTTGCTTATGGATATTTGTTTCCACTTTGGGGTTATAAAATACTGTTAGACACATTCCTGTACAAGTATTGCTTGAACATCTATTTTCAATTCTCTTGAGTATACACACCTGAGTAGAAATGCTGGTTCATATGGCAATTCACGTTTAACTTTTTGAGAAAGGCCAATCTGTTTCCCCGAGTGGCTTTACAATTATTAAAAGCATTCCCACCAGCAATGCATAAATGTTCCATCACTCTACATCCTCACTGGAACTTGGAAATGCATGTTTTTCAAAAAATTTAGCTACTCAGATATTTCATTGCGGTTTTCATTTGCATTTTCCTAATGGCTAGTGATGCTGACTATCTTTTCATGTGATTATTGGCCATCTGTGTACTAGTATGTTCTTTGGAGAAATATTTAAGCCTTCATTCATTTTTAAATTGGGTTATCTTTCTACTGTTGAGTTTTAAAGGTTCCTTCTAAAAATAGCTTGTTAAAAAATATATTTTAAAAAGTGTATTAAATAATAGCACAATTGGGCAAAGATAGTAAAGGTGATATAGTAGTACCCCCTTTTCTGTGGAGGATATGTCCCAAGACCCCAATATTTGCCTGAAATCACAGACAGCACCAAATTCTACATATACTATGTATTTTCCTTTGCATACATACCTTGATAAAGTTTAATTTTTTAATTAGGCATAGTAAGAGATTAGCAATAAGCGATAATAAAATATAACAATATACCCTGGCTGGTGTGCATTGGTGCGTCCTCCCATGCACCAAGAGGCCATCGGTTCCATTCCAGGTCAGGGCACATACCCAGGCAGGGCACATACCAGGGTTTCAGGCTCACTCCCCAGTAGGGGAGGGTGCAAGAGGCAAAAAGATCAATGTCTCTTTCTCATAAATGTTCCTATCTCTCTAAAATCAGTAAAAACATAAAACAATATACTGCAACAAAAATTATGTGAATGTGGCCTCTCCCAAATGTCTCATGATTGTATGTATTGTGTGGATACCTTGAACAAAGGAATGATTCATGTACTGGGCAAGTCGGGGCAGGATAGCACAAGTTGCCACTCAGAAAAGGGTGCAACTTAAAACTTATTATTGCCGGAATTTTCCATATAATGTTGTCGGCCCAGGATAACTAAAACAGTGGAAAACAAAATTACGAAATTAAGTGTGCGGGTGCAGGAGGAGGGACGGGCGTTGGAAGACTACTGTACATACATACCTCAGGGATTTATTTGAGCAACACTAACTCAGATATTAACAGCGAGAATTCTGGTCACATCATCTAAATTCAAGTCCCAGCTCTGCCTGGAAAGTGCTGTGCCTGACATTTTAGTCAGGATATGTAACCTCTCTCAGACTAAGTTTCTCCTGCTTTAAGACGGGAACGGCCACGTCAGGTAGTTGTTGGAACAAAGGACGCCTGTGAGCACTTACTCGATGCCTGGAACGGACAAGCACTCTAGAAATGCTAGCAGTTCCACAGGCGCAGCGTGCAGACCATGCTGTCGCCGACTGCAGGGATGGACCACTCCCTATCAGCCCAGCCGCCACCGGGCACAGACCGATGTGCGCATGCTCCTCTTTCCACACACCCCAGCGCCGGCGCCCCAGCTCGGAGCCGCGACGACGGCGCCGCCTGACTTCCGTTTCCGGGGCTGTCGAGGGTCTGCTTCCGGCCGCGTGACCTGAGCACGTTGAGGCGGCGGCGTGCAGAGCCGGAAGAGTCTACGCTGCTGGCCGGTAAACGGGCGGCGGGTGGGAGTGGCTGGGTGTGGAATCGCTAGCCCTTGGGAGGGAGGGGCGACCTTGGTCTTGGTAACTTGGGGTAACGCCGGGCCGGACTTCTGCCTGGTGTCATTGTGGAGCCCTTCTCGCCGGCTCTTCTTGTCCTTGACCGCCTCTCGCGATTCCTGTAATGAGGGCCCTGAGGGCGGGGGTCCGGACACGCGGTTTTCATTCCAGCCTCAGCCGCTGATTGGCCCTCTGACCTTGAACAGGATATGTCCTTTTACGGACTTGGATCTCATTTATTTAATCCATCAGCTTAAATTTTTTTTTTTTTTTTTTTTTCAGAGAGAAAGGGAGAGGGAGGGAGAGATAGAAACATCCATGAGAGAGAATCATTGATCAGCTGCCTCCTGCCCGATGGATCGTGGATCGAGCAGCAAGTAACCCGGACAAATGTCGTGACCTCCTGGTTCATAGGTTGGCGCTCAACCACAAACCCTCCCCTGGCCGTGCTAGCCTCTTTCTTTAGAAGCTGGAGCTCTTATTCACAGTGATTGTGAGCTCAGTAAGAGCAGGAATTGACTTTTATTAGTGTTAGACGCTGTCGCTTGACCCTGTACGGAACAAAGACAATGTAGGTACCTACTTCTAGGTTGCAAAACCTTAAAAAATCGGGTGAGAGCTATTGATCTCCACTTCCCACCTCTCTAACCCCAACCCCACCCGGTACCACTTAAGTCTCCCAACAACTCTAGAGGGAAGGTATTCTTTAATTCCCATTTTGCAGATAAGAAAATTGAGGCACAAGAAAATAAACGTGTTCTATGCCATTCAACCTATGAATGGTGAGGGCAAGAAGTCAAATCTATGTCTGAAATTCCAGTCCCCACGTTCTTAACTGCTATCTAAAAAAGGACCAGATGCAGAAATGTATTTGAATACGCTCTAGTAGCCTCTGTTTTTGGAGTGTTAACTATTGTAGTTATGAGGTGACTATTATCAACATAGATGATCCCAAACCAAACATTGTGTGCTGTGGAAATTCTTTTATTTGTCTTTCTTCTTTTTTTTCCATAGTATCTATATTGCTTATTTAATAATGTATTTTACATCTATGCCCATGTTATTCCATCCTTTTATCTTTAGTGAATACTGATTTGGGTGAATATGGCTATATCAGTTGTGTTGCTTGTTCTAGCCCTCCAAAACAGATGTTTTTACTTATAGTTGATACATGAGGTGGTAATGTTTGGAGATTATTTTTTTCTTTTCTCTACTGCTTTTGAAGAATCTTGGAAGCACTGCCAACATGTCTGATGTTCAAGAAGCCACTAACCAACTTTTGCATGTGAACCTTCATGAGAACCAGAGGGATACACACGTGACCGAAAGTGTCCCCAGAAGTGAGTCCGAGCATCTTCGAGTCACTATTGGAGCCACTGTACCTACTGGTTTTGAGCAAGCAGCTGCAGATGAAGTGAGAGAGAAATTGAAATCATCATGCAAAATCAGCAAAGATCGGGGCAAGATATATTTTGACATTTCAGTGGAAAGTTTGGCTCAGGTTTGAATGAAGCAATATTTAAAATAGTTTTCTAAATAGATAATTTTATGGGTATTGCCTATTGTATTTTGTATTGGGTACTGATTTATAAGTTTGACTGTTAGGTTTGTTATATTTTTAGAAGTGATCCTAATATTTCCTGAGGGTGAATTCACCGGAAGAATTTCACGTACCTGAAGGAATTCTGTATATCTGCTACACATCTTTAAATTTATTTACTTTAAGCATCTAGCTGAAGTTTTGATTTTGGGGGTGAAGCATAATAGATTTTTTTTTAATCTATTAAAAAAAATACCTGCTCAAAAGTAATTAGGAATCACTGTAGGTGAGAAGTGAAGGTCAGCAGCCCATTAGAATAAAACAGCTAAGCTATATCTCATTACCACTTAAGCAACATGAGGACAGGGATTGTCTTTTTTTTTTTTTTTTTAAGTCTCCCAAGCTCTTAGTGTCTGCATATAGTAGAAACCCCACACCCCCAAATGTGTGGGATGAATTGGTAAGCAGGTATTTCCATCCAGTATTTTAGTTAATAACCTCAATAGCTTTGTGAAGATAGGCATTATTATCCTCATTAGTTATTAGGCTTAGTACTATGTAATCTGCCCAGGGTTGTTCAGCCTGTAATCATAGAGCTGGATTAAGTCCTATGCTCTTAACCCCAATATACAGTGTACCCCAGAGAGCTATGAGAAATATGATAAAGTTTCTCTTGACTGTATTTCCCTTAGTTCCCAAACCTGTGTTGCTCGCATAACACACTAAGCTTCTATTCTTTCATCTGTCCTTCCTTTTCTCTAGTGGAATAGAAAATGTTAGATACCAAAAAGATGGGAGACTGGGGAAATGGAAAAAAAATTTAAATACAAATTATAGGCACAGTAGACCCGTCACTCTAAATCCATGGAGAGACATTCCAAAAACCCCAGAATCCTATATATACTATGTTTTTTTCCTACATATATATACTTATGACAAAGTTTAACTTATGAATTAGGTGATTTCATGGGTATAAGATTGATTCTTGCCATATATCTTAGCAACCTCAGATACAGTTTTTTCTTTCCTTATTCAGTCAAGAACTTTCACTTTTTCGCTTAAAGGAAACACTTTACTGCAGGGGTCTTCAAACTACGGCCCGAGGGCCACATGCGGCCCGCAGAGGAGTCTGATCCTGCCCGCCAGGTTTTTTGGGCAGTGAGCGCAGCCGAGGTGTTACAGTAGGAATTAGTTGTTCATATAGTCTGGCCCTCCAGCTCTCTGAGGGACCGTGATCTGGCCCCCATTTTAAAAAGTTTGAGGACCCCTGCTTTACTGCTTCTCCTGGGCATATTCAAATTGCTAACATCACCACTCTTGTACTTCCCAGCCATTCTTAAGTAAAATAATTGATATTTGAACATAAGCACTATACCATGACATGGCTACTAAGTGACTAATGGTGGTTAGCATATATACTCTGGATACACTGGACAAAGGGATGACTCATGTCTTAGATGGGACAGGATGATATTTCATCAAGCTACTCAGAACAGTGTACAATTTAAAACTTAAGAATTCTTTATTTCTAGAATTTTCCATATAATATTTTGGGACAGTGGTTGACCACAGATAACTGAAACCACTGACGAGAAGAGATTGCTGTATTAGGTGCTTTAAAGTCTTTGTACATCATTTTTATATTTCAGTGTCAATAGTTGGTGTGATTCAAAAGCTTTCTCAGAAATTTGTTTCTAACATTTTTTTCCTCACCAGGTTCATCGTCTGAGATCAGTTGATAATTTATTTGTGGTTGTTCAGGAGCTTAAAGATTACCAGTTCAAAGATACAAAGGTGAGCTATCATTCCCAAAGGATTATTTCTACTTTTCATACTCTATCCTTTAGCATTACTGCTGCTTTTATCATATAGAATACTGGGAAAGTTTTTACAATAAAATCCAGAGGTTTGTTGACAGTCCAACCTAAAAGTTGTTTCTAAAACTTTTATTGATTTGAGAAAGAATCATTGGTTGATTCTTGTATGTGCCCTGACTGGGGATCAAACCCCCCAACCTTGGTGTATTGGGATGGCATTCTAACCAACTGACTGTTTGGCCAGGGCCCAGAAATTGTTTCTAAAAATCAGTCTTGGAAAAGGTAGAGAATGGGCAAAATGAGTGGAGGGGGTCAAAAGGTACAAACTTCTAGGAATAAAATAAGTAATTGGGATGCAATTTAAAACATGGCAACTATAGTTAATGGTACTATATAGCATATTTGCAAGATGCTAAGAGAGGAGATCTTAAAAGTTCTCATCACAGGACAAAACATTTTGTAACTGTGTACAGTAGCAGATGTTAACTAGACTTAACTATGATGATCATTTCTCAATATATACAAATATTGTACACCCGAAACTAAAATGTATGTGTCATTTATACCTTATTTTTTTAAAAGATGAAAGAATAAGAAAATATAAAAATCAATATCGAAGACATCAAAACTTATAAGAAATAAATTGTTTGACTTTTTTTGTTTGTTTGTTTGACTTTGTTACAAAAGATATATATATACCTTAGGTCAGCTTTGCTGATATATATGGTTTCAAATGGAATTGCTTCCTGTCTGTGAACCAAAGAGCAAGCGACAGTTTGTATCATCTACCGATAACACATTCCCTCACCATTGGGCTTTTGCCTGGCTTTTTTCTCTAAGTTTAGTTTTTGAAATAAAGCCAAAGTACTGTCCAAATAATTCTTCAGTTGTTAGGACAACAGCTTTGTCTCCAACTTGTATTTAGCATCTGATTCGTAAATATTGAGAGGCTGCTAAGCTGAAGGTTGAAAATAGACCTCAGTAAGGCGTTAGTATTTTTCCACATTACTTTTTGGTCAGGTTTCCAGAATCAAATGCTTGAAAACTTATTTCCATTAGTTTTATTGCCTATATGAGAAATAACCTGTTTTTAAAAACTATGATATGGTGCTTAATTCTCTAAGTTTTATTTATTGGCAATAGGTTGATTTCTAAAATATTCAAAAACCAATCAGCCCTGGCTGGGTGGCTCAGTTAATTTGAGTGTCAATCTCATACACCAAAGATAGCAGGTTTGATTCCTGGTCAGGGCAGGTGTCAACTGATACAATGTTTATCTCACATTGATATTTCTCTTTTCTTTCTCTCTCTCTCTTTCCCTTCCTCTCTCTCTAAAAATCAATAAAAAACATATCCTGGGGTGAGAATTAAAAAAAAAAAATACACACACAAAAAAAACACCAAAGTGGTGTGGTAACCCACAGCCTAAAAAAAATTAAAACCAAACCTAAAAGAATTCAGATTGAAAATAGATAAAAGTTGTAATAACCAAAAAAATGTAACTTTCAACACTAGTATTATATCACTTCAGACTTCTGGTAGTCATTGCCAACTGAATCGTTATCTGTGAAACTAGTAAACGATAGGTAGGCTACTAAACATTTATGCTGCTAAGTATTTCAAAATGTTAATAGCCACAAATAAATGTTAGCAGGCATTTAAAAACGAAGTTAAAAAAATTTTTTTTTTAATTCTTGCTTCTAACTTGGTGGCCCTATTAAGTCAGTGGAATCTCGTTTCTTGAACTTAATTAATTCCAGAAGGCTGTTCAAGAAACAATTTGTTTGAAAATAGAATCATTTTTTCCTATTAGTAATAATGTAAATTGAATTAATCCATTCCAGACCCCAAAATGATTCTCTGTTTCAACCTTTCTTATATTCAGTACATGCCTAATGTACTGTTTAATCTATAAATAAACACTTCTTAAATTTATTGAACCACATCCTTCCTATTAGCCTTAAAGGAATTTTTCATATATTGTTGCCTCCAAAATGCTATCACTGGCTAATTGCTTTTCCTTTTATCTAAACAACAGTTTTTCTACCTATTCAATTGCCTGAGATAGCTGTTTTGTGAGCACTTTCTACACCCTTAACAACATTAGCACTCTTGATTGCCTCTTTACATTTTAAAATTTTGCTAATTGCCAGTAGCAAGGATTGCCTGCAAGACTTTTTTTTGTCATGCTGAGGTATCCACATGAAAGGGTTAACTGAAGTTTTGGTCAACAGTGGAATCATTTTTTTCTGAGAACAACTTAGTCAAGAACCAAATTTTTAGAGAGGAGAGATGTTCGAGAAATGCGAGGTTTGACTGTATTCTCTCAATTCCTGCATTTTTTTTCAGCTTGGAGTTTGTATTATTTTGGTGTTTTTGATCTCTAATTGGTGGTTAATCTGATATTATGTAATGGTTATATGTGAGCCAGCTTTTCAGGGTTGCTTTGTAAGTACAAAAGAGGTTGCTGGTAAAGATCAGCAAGTATTAAAGTAGATTTTCAGATCTGTGCGTGGGTAACTTCTGTTGTTTGTGACCATGAAAAATTGTTAAACCCTTTACTTCGTGGACTTTAGTTGCAACATGCCCCAGTAAAACACTGCTTTTAAACATTTGCTTCTAGCTTTTATTCTGTTGTTGACCATAATTTTATTCTTTGTAGCATTGTACTTTGCCTTGTCTTATGAAAAGCCTGTTAGTTTAAGCATTTTAATGGGTATTTTTAAGAATTCAGATGATGTCATGAATTTATAGACTTTTTTTTTTTTAAGGTTAGCATCTGTAAGTTATTTTTCTTTTAACTCTACAAGCTCCTGTTTTTTCTTCAGGTGGCTCCTCCCCTCTTTCTGTTTGTCTATGTCTGCCTTGAGCTCTTCTTTTTTCAATTACTCGTATAGCCTCATTACATTTTTTTGATGCTATGTCAATATATTTGATTATAGCTTTCAGCTGCTCTTAGGCATTGCCTTTCTGATAGTCGTTTTTTGTTTTTTGTTTTAAATTTATTTGTTTTTCTGTTCCTTCTTTTTTCTTTTTATGCTCTTCTGTGAATGATAATTGATAATTGCTCATCTTTGAATGAGGGAGTTCCTCTTGGACCTGCTATTTAGAGGAGGTTCTCCTGGGAGAAGCCAGAAACTGTTAACACCAGGTCAGCAAGAAACCCTTCTGATTTATTTTGAAGTTCCTTCCGACAAAGGGCTGTGGGTGAATGAGTTTTCTTCTTTTTTTAAAAAAAAAAATAGCTTTACTGAGATAGGATTTTTTAAAAATATATTTATATTTAGAGAGGAAGAGAGTGAGAGATAGGAACATCAATGATGAGAGAATAATTGATCGGCTGTCTCCTGCACACTGCCTGCTGGAGACTGAGCCCACAACCCGGGCATATGCCCTGACCTGGAATTGAACTGTGACCTCCTGATTCATAGGTTGATGCCCAACCACTGAGTCACATTGGCCTGGCAAGATATAATTTCCACACCATTAAATTAGTTCTTTTAACTATTGCTTCTTCGTAGCCTAAAGAGATCAGCAGCTTCAGGTTTATTTACTACGTAGAGTACTGGTCCCAGTTCTGCCTTACCAATGGACTGCTTTCAGCAAATAGAACTTGTCTGTGAGGTTCCTTGTTCAATCTCCATTTCTTTCCCCTGCTGCTTCTCAGTACAGAGTCCATGCACATACTTGTTCCCAGCTGTTCCCAAGAAGAGTTTATTTGCTACTACTATGCAGACTGGCCTACCCTTTATTTGAGTTCTATAGGCATTCTTCCTCTATGTCTTATTGTACCTGTTTGACCTTCACTGCACTTGGGAATTCTTATGTTAGAATTCCCATGTTATGGTTCTAGGTTATGGATATCATGCAGATTCTATTAAGATAGAGTTGGTATTACTGTTGTTTTTTCTTCTACTATGGTTTCTGGAGAAAGAAAGGGGCTATACCAGTATTATTCCACCATGTTAAACCTAGTGCCCTTTATAGGAAAATTATTTGTAAATGGAATTAGATCTGCGAAATCTGAAATTTGCCATTATTTTACCAGGTTTCAATTAGTATCAAAGCATTCACTCACTTCCATTTCAAGTTTTAGTTCCATCAGCCAGCATTGATTTCGTTCTGCTTTGATCTTCTATGACAAATACTGTCTACCAGCACTCTGCAGTAGAGCTTTGTAATGGAAATGCTGTGTCTATGCTGTCCAGCATGATAACCACTGGCTACCCGTGTGTGAAATGTGGTTAATGTGACTGAATTTTAAATTTTAAATCATTTAAATATTGGCTACATGTGACTGATGGCTGCTGAATTAGACAGCTCTGTACCACCCATTTTAACATTTCATCACATGTTATCCAACAGCTATTTATTGAATACCTTTTGTATATCAAGCACTTTTCTATGCATGTGGCTTATAGCAATGGTCAGGACAGGTAAAGTCCTTCCCTCCCTGCACTTAATTCTGGGAGGAACTTTGGTGGTGTTAGAAATGCTCTCAACGATGAGATCAAACACTGAAACTGGATTGGCAAGGCAAATTTACTCCTGCAGAGGGTGCTGTGCCAGCTGGAAATCTTGGGCAAAGCACACCAAATGGGAAGTCCCTTCAGGGTTTTATTTCCTGACACGGGTTTGCCCTGCCTTTCACTCTGAACTCTGACTTGATTGGTCAGGGCTCAGAGGTCAGGTTCCCATTATTGTGCGATTGGCTAATTCAGAGGAAGGGTAGGGGTAAGGTGGAGCCTAAGATGGTGGCCCCCTGAGAATCTGAAGGTCATATCAAATGGCAGGACCTAAGATGGCAGCCAGCTCCTTTCTTTTACACAAAATATTGCTGGTTCACTCTCACAGTGAACAATATATAAACCTAGTAACTTTAGGTAATGCTAAGCTCTGTAAAGAAAATAAAATGAAAGAGAAGACTTGAGAGGACTAATGTTAGTAGACCAGGTCTCTCAGAGGAAATGCTATTAAATAATGAGAAGAAAGCCAGCAGTGCAGAGACCATGAGAACCAAATAACTTCCAAGCAGAGGAAGTAAGGGAGAGAAGTATCCTGAAGTGATGTATGAGAAGTAGGCAGGAGTGAGATTATGTTGGGCTTCTTTAAGAATTTCAATTTTTTTAAAAAGATGAGTTTAGATACTATTTAGAAATTGCATAGGTAAATTTTTAATTGCTCAAAATTTTTTTCTTTTAAAAAATTGTTAATAATGGTCCTGGCTGGTATGTCTTGGTGGTTGGAGCATCAGCCCTCACAAGGAAGGGTCTCGGGTTCCATTTCCGGTCAAGGGCATGTACTTGGGTTACAGGTTTGATCCCCGCCCTGGTCAGGGGCAAGTGTGGGAGGCATCCAATGGATGTGTCTCTCAAAAAGCAATGTTTCTCCTTCCTTCCCTCCCTCCCTTCCTCCATCCCTCCCTCCCTTCCTTCCTCTTCCCTCCCACTCTAAAAATCAATGGATTTGATTTGGTGAGGATTAAAAAAAAAATTAGTATGTATACACAACACAAAATTCAAAAGGTAATTAAAGAGAGATAGGTAGATAGCCCTCCTTTTCTTTCATCCATCCACTTCACCTCTCCGGAGGTAACTACTGTTAATAGTTTATTATTGCTTATATTTTAATCTTAAAGCTCAACTTATGATCTATTAGTATGTCTTGTTTTCTTCTTTAGTGATTTAATTTGTATATGTCTTAATTTTCAAAGAGATTTTTATTTCCTCAATTACAACCATTATTTTATTGACTCTTGTTTTGCACCCCTATCACCCTTAAAAAAATGATTAATGTAATCTGCAGGCAAAGTAGGAGTTTATTTGTTTAATTAAAGTGGTGAAAAATTAATGGATTTTATTCTCTGTCCCTTCTAGGAAAAAGTCCTAAAAGATTTTGAAGAATTGGCTGGGAAGCTTCCATGGTCAGACCCTTTAAAAGTATGGAAAATTAACACCAGTTTCAAGAAAAAAAAAACAAAGCGTAAAAAGTTAAATCAGAATTTAAGTAAAGAGAAGATTGATAATGGACGAGACAAAAGAGAGGAGAGAGATGTCAAAAAGGAGTTGTCTAACAATTCCTTAGATTCACATATTATAGACTACTATGAAAAGCCAGCCATCAAAGAAGAGATATCAACATTAGTAGGTGATGTTTTGGCATCTTGCAAAAATGAGACTGAGGAGAGCTTAAAAGAAGACACTGACCCCGAAGTTCTAAAGTTCAGAGTCACGTGCAACAGGGCAGGAGAGAAACATTGCTTTTCCTCAAATGAGGCTGCAAGAGATTTTGGGGGTGCTGTTCAAGATCATTTTAAGTGGAAGGCTGACATGACCAACTTTGATGTGGAGGTAGGTACAGGCTCTGATTGTGATGATTCCAGAATGCCATTATAGGTTTGTAGAATTTTCAGACTAACCTAGTAATCTATGGACGATTAAGGCCACAGAGCTAATAGTGTGTGGCTAATAAGAGCATGGGCTATGGAGATTGATCTAGATCCAACTTTAGATTTTGTACTGTGTAACTGGATAAAATATTCTTTCTCAGCCTGTTTTCAAATAGAACCAGTAGTAGTATACACCTCTAAGTGTGTCCTGAAGGTTAAATTAGATAATACATTTTAAGTGTTTGGTGTAATACCTGGTATATACTATGAGCTCAATAGATGAGAACTATTAAGACTTGAGTGTTCTAATTTCTAGTCTAGTACTTTGTACAACATTATATGGACTTTCAGATTATAAAATTCAACCAGAGTACCTTCGTTTTAGAGGGAAAAAATTTTTTTAAATATATTTTTGCTTTATTGATTCTAGAGAGAGGAGGGGAGAGAAAGGAAAAGAAGCACAAAGAAACATCAAGCAGTTGCTGCTGCACAAGCCCCCACCAGGGACTGAGCCCACAACTTGGATATGTGCCCTTTCCAGGAATCAAACCTGCCACCTTTTGGTGTACAGGATGATGCTCCAACCAACTGAGCCACCTTGGCCAGGGCTAGAGAATTTTTATACGAGTTTATTTCAGCCAAACTGACAACATATTCTGGGGATCAATTGATTATTTTTTTAGAGAGAGAGTAAGGGAGAGGGCCGAAATCGTTTTGGCTCAGTGGTTTGTGGACTGAAAGGTCCCAGGTTCGATTCCGGTCAAGGGCATGTACATTGGTTGTGGGCACATCCCCGGTAGGGGGTGTGCAAGAGGCAGCTGGTCGATGTTTCTCTCTCATCGACATTTCTAGCTCTCTATCTCCCTTCCTCTCTGTAACAAATCATTAAAATAAAAAAAATTAAAATTAAAAAAAGAGTAAGGGAGAGGGAGAGAGAGAGAAACATTGATGATAGAGAAACATTGATTGGTTGCCTCTTGCACGCCCCCTGCTGGGGATTGTGCCCACTATCTGAACCAGCGACCTCTAGGTGCATGAAACAATGACTGGGCTGGAGTACATTTTTAAAACAAACCTCGGATCTCCTAAAATCAGGACATCTTGTTAATACTCATCCTAGAGCCGGTTCTGCTAGATTCTCAACCCCAGATATCTCATTTTAACATGCTTACTCTTCTTAGTCTCAATCTTCTATTACGTGGGTGATTCACATGTGAACCATACTAAATTGTTTTTAAATCTCTAACAGCTTAAAAGGTCCCTAGCAGCTGATGTTTTTATCAAGAAGTCATTTTCTATTGCTTTTGGGATACTTGAATCTGGGGCAAGCTACTTATTCTCTCTGTAACCTTGTATTTTATTGCATATCAAATCAGAACAATAATTCCCCATTCCTTTTTTTCCTCATAAGAATAAAGCTAACTAGAACACTAATGTCCAAAAAGTTAACTAGGAGGCTCAGAAGACAGATACTAGAGCCATACTACCTGGGTTCAGGTCCTAATTTACAAGCAATATGACTTTGGGCAAATAAGCTGACATCCTTGTGCCTCAATTTCCTCATCTAAAACAAGGAGGATAATGTAGTATCTAGCTCAGATGGTGTAAATATGAAATGAGAATGTAAAGTGTGTAGAATACTGGCTTGCCTATGACTAGATAAGTGTCTGCTGCTTCTAAGATCATGATGAGACATTTTATTTTTGTTTTAATAGTTTATATTTAGCCGAAACCGGTTTGGCTCAGTGGTGGAGCGTCGGTCTGCGGACTGAAAGGTCCCAGGTTCGATTCCGGTCAGGGGCATGTATGTTGGTTGCGGGCACATCCCCAGTGGGGGGTGTGCAAGAGGCAGCTGGTCGGCGTTTCTCTCTCATCGACGTTTCTAGCTCTCTATCTCTCTCCCTTCCTCTCTGTAACAAATCAATAAAAATATATTTTTTTAAAAAAAAATAGTTTATATTTAGTGAGATTAAAAGGGGATTAGAGGAAATATTTTAATATTGCTATTTGTCCTTTATAATAGAAGTGTCAGATTAAAAAAATTCGTAAAATGTATATGAAAATCTTCCTCCTGTCAGAGTCTGGCACGCACCATGGGACCCAGAGTCAAGTCCCCACCCACCGCGGCACCTCAAAATCTCGTGAAACCCAGACCCAGCTGGCCCCCAACCCATTGGGGGAGATCCAGACCTAGCCTGCCCAAATCTGTCAAGTCCCACCTGGTGGGGGTGTGGTCTCAGGTCACCTGGCCCAGTGCTGGGGCAGGAACGCAGCCTTGAGTCCCCTCTCAAGCCCCACTGGGCGGGGGGTGCAGCCCCAGGTCCCCTGCCCTGGCCCAGTGCCACGCAGCCTCAGACCCCTGCTGATTGCTCCTTAAGGCTTGTTACTAGAACTCTGCTGTGGGTGCATCTGTGACAGTCAACTTGCATATTCCCTCTTTATTAGATAGTATTATGTTAGAAAAACTATAGGACAGAAAACATTTCATATACATGGAGTCAAATTTTAAAAAACATTAAGTTAGAAAATAATAGGTGATAAAGCAGTTGTATTAACAATTACTTAAAAGTTAAAATTTTTAAAATGTATATTAAGGCCCTACCTGTGTGGCTCAGTGGTTGAGCATCACCCTATGAACCACGAGGTCATGGTTTGATTCCCAGTCAGGGCACATGCCGGGTTGTGGGCTGATACCTATAGGGCAGCGTTTTTCAACCGCTGTTCCGCGGCACACTAGTGTGAGATGTTGCCTGGTGTGCCGTAGGTGCAGACAAGACAAGAATTTTATAATTTTTCACTATTTTGTTTACTTAATATTTCATAATAAAGTAATTATAAAATACTTTCTTTGTGTTTATTTGATTCCTATTCAAGAGAATTACTTTATATATAGTCAATATAGGCACAGAGTTAAATTTTTTAACATTTTCTAATGGTGGTGTGCCTCGTGATTTTTTTCATGAAACAAGTGTGCCTTTGCCCAAAAAAGGTTGAAAAACACTGCTATAGGGGACATGCAGGAGGCAGCCGATCAATTATTCTCTCTTATCATTCATGTTTCTCTCTCCCTCTTCTTTCCTCTCTGAAATCAATAAAAAAAATATTTAAAAAAATGTATATTAAGAAACCCATAGACATTCAAAATATATTATAAAAATGAAGGTGACATGGTTATAACGAACTTACAAATACAGAAAATGAATAAAATAGATGTTAAAATTTAAAAGTTATATATATTGCCCTAATCGGTTTGGCTCAGTGGATAGAGCATCAGCCTATGGACTGAAGGATCCCAGGTTCCATTCCGGTCAAAGGCATATACCATGTTTGCAGGGCCATCCCCAGTATGGGGTGTGCAGGAAGCAGCTGGTCGATGTTTCTAACTCTCTATTCCTCTGTAAAAATATCAAGAAAATATATATTTTTTAAAAAGTTATATAAATTTCATTTATATGAAGTTCAAAACAAGATAAAACTAATATATAGTAGTAGTCAGATTAATAATTACTGGGAAGGGCAAAGGGGAGCATTCTGGTGTGATGGAAATACTGTATATCTTTATCTGAGTGGCAGTTACAGTGTACACATAGGTAAAAATTCACTGCGCTACATATTTAAGATTTGTGTACTTTATGTAAAGTATACCTCAATAATAAAGTAAAAAAATAATAAAGCCTAAAATTTAAAAATCCTAGTAATGAGTGTAGTTTGAACAATTCTAAGACTATTTTATTTTATCTTGCTTAATTTTAGGTGCTTTTGAATATCCATGATAATGAAGTTATTGTGGGCATCGCATTGACAGAAGAGAGCCTCCACCGAAGAAATATCACACATTTTGGACCTACGACTCTAAGATCTACTCTTGCTTATGGGATGCTCAGGTAAGAGAATGGGTTTACCATCTAGCTTAAAGTGGCAATTTGGTTTCAGTTTTCCCTTCAAAACACTTGGAATTTCTTCTGAGGTACTGTGTGGGGATTTAGTGGATAAAGAATAGTATAAAAAGCTGCTGAAACCGGTTTGGCTCAGTGGTAGAGCGTTGGTCTGCGGACTGAAGGGTCCTGGATCCGATTCCGGTCAGGGGCATGTACATTGGTTGTGGGCACATCCCCGGTAGGGGGTGTGCAAGAGGCAGCTGGTCGATGTTCCTCTCTCATCAACGTTTCAAGCTCTCTATCTCTCTCCCTTCCTCTCTGTAAAAAATCAATAAAATATATTTAACAACAACAAAAAAAAAAGAATAGTATAAAAAGCTGATGATCTGTTTTTCTCTTGTGTCCAGTGTTGATACTTTATGATCCTGAAACTATCACTTAATTACTATATCAGTTTATTGATTTTAAAATGGGAAGATAATTTTCATTTACCTCTTGACTAGCATTGCCACATTGTTTAGAAAGAATATACTGTATGTTGGGAAATAGAGAAAATTTTACTTTGTTTCATTTCTGTCAGTGAAGCAGATAAAAGCAGAGATTTTTTTTTAAATGTCTAATGTGTAAATGAACACAGAGAGCTTTTACTTATATATATATATATATTTTTTTATTATTATATTTTATTGATTTTTTACAGAGAGGAAGAGAGAGGGATAGAGAGTTAGAAACATCGATGAGAGAGAATCATCAATCAGCTGCCTCTTGCACATCCCCTTCTGGGGCTGTGCCCACAACCAAGGTACATGCCCTTGTCCGGAATCGAACCTGGGACCTTTCAGTCTGCAGGCCAATGCTCTATCCACTGAGCCAAACCAGTTTCGGGAATTTTTAAATTTTATAATCACTGCAACCTAGGAATCATCCTGGAATTTTCCACTTTCCCGAATGTAAGATCCAGCTTGCTTGCTTCTTTTCCCTGTTCCCTGTTCCCTTTTTTATTGGGTGCTTCTTTCCACCACTCAGACAAGATTGTCTTCTCTAGGTTTCTATTTTTTAGAGTGAAAAACCGGTTTGCTGTGACTCTTCAATTATTATTAGTGAGGAATAAATGCAGAAACATATGCAAAATACCTGTTATATGCAGTGTCTGGCATATCCTGGCAGTCCTCTTTTACCTCCTCATCCATGGAGTTACAGTTCAAACACAGTTAGAGCCTATCAATTCGATGACAATAATAGGAAACTGGAGACATTGGATTAAGTCTTCATTTTTTTTTTTTTTTTTTTTTTATCTCCCCTCACCCCCAGTCTTCATTTATTTGACAAACATTTATTATCTGCTGCCAGGCATTGTGGTGTAGGAGTCAGGGATATGAATAGTTATTTTGGATGCAGTTATTAGAAACCTAAGTAAGCTAGTTTTAAGATTTAAAAAAGTGTTGATGGTGTGGGAAGGGGATTTAATGGAAAAATACTGAGAAATTGTGGGGAATCCACAGGAAAACTGAAAGCCATGTTTCAAGAAGAATAGGAACCAGATCTTGGAAACTTTTGTCTCTCCCAGAGATTTGTGTGCTCTTTTCTCTGTTCATGTGTGTAAATGGCTGCCCACATCCACAGTTATGTATTCCCATTTTCAAACGACCAACTCCCTATTGTCTGGGGCTTCTAGTTCTTTATTCCAAATTCTTGGAAGAGAGAATCTGATTCACATAGTCTTGGTTAAGTGTTCACCCAGACCCTGGCAGCAATGGCTGGGAGTCCAGGGTTGCTAACAGTTCTGTTGCCATGTGTGGAGGGGCAGAAACAGGGAGGTAGAGCTGGACAGATATTAAACAACAATGCAGTGTTATTTCAAGAATCTCAAAGTCTTGAGAGGGAGGTAAATAATTACCTTACATGTAAAAATACCATAATAAAATGTGGAAAGACTAGCAGGACAAAAGGAGAAACCTAATGACCTGAGGAGGGGGTGCTTCAGAGAGAGGGTAACATTTAAGCCACTAACAGTAATGGCTGACTCTGTCACCTATTAGTTTTGTGTCTATGGACAGGTTTTGCATCAGTTTATCTGTAAAATTAGAATAGTAAGCAACCTAGCTCATAGGATTATGAAAAGGATTAATGAGATGATGCCTGCAAAGAGTTAAATCCAAGCCTAGTAAATACAGCAGGTCCTCAAATAACATCGTTTCTTATAGCATTGATTAGATGCCAGAGATGGTGTAGGAACTTAACTCTTGTTTATATCCATTAGCCTATGATAAAATTGGTTCCTTTATATGTCATTTCACTTAAAGTTGCAGAACCTATCAATGACATCAAGTGAGGAATTACTGTACTAAGTACTCATAGTAAAGCAAATATGTTTATAGCAAACTTATTTACAAGGAAAGGAATACTGAATGTCTAATTGCCACTTCTATTTGAAACATGTTTGGGGTTGTTTTATAATGTACCAATACAGGTTTATATGCAAAATGTGTTTTCTAAAGGCATACATGTACTGTATATTAAAAGATTTAAAGACTAAGTTTCATCTATAATGAAATGGGATTTTGGGTAACAGTAAAAGGATACTTTTATATGTAATGGTTTTTTTTTTTTTTTGGTTTTTTTTTTACAGCTAAGATATAGAGTCAACATGTTGATTTTTTAAATGAGTATTAATTGGTGTTTCTTCATGCTAGTATAATAGGTCCTTGATTTTATAGCTTCAGAAATAGTCACTGTGGTGGCTTCAGCTGTTGGCTAAAGTCTCTTCACATAGGTTGTTTTCTTTTCTCTAGGCTCTGTTCGCCTCAACCTTCTGATATAATAGTTGATCCAATGTGTGGAACAGGGGCAATACCAATAGAGGTAATAAATTTTCTTTAGCTTTTAATAAGCAAAAGTTACATTCAGGATGTTCTAGAACCAATGAGCGTAGAAGACAATGAAATCAAAGGCCCCTTTCCATAAGGGGGGGGAAATATATATATATATATATATATATATATATATATATATATATACATACACACACACACACACACACACACACACACACACACACACATACCTACCTACCTAAGCTGATATATGATCAAAATGAATGAAATTATTAAATGATTTGACAAGTTATGTATCTAGATTTGTTCGACAAAGTATAAAATACTTGAGTAAGAATACTCCCCTTAAAACTGGAAGTATTACAAAACCTAAGTCTTTTAGAGACTAGGAATCTAAATAGGTATTGAAGAAAAAAAATGAATGTTGGGGAATCAGAGTCACCTGAGAGGCTTTCATCGGATTCTAGGTCTCTTTTACGTCCCCTCTACATCACTCTCAAGTGTCCGAGCAAAAGAAAAAGCTGTGAAACACTGTGTTCATGGGTGAATGGATATTACCATTTACAAAGAAAGAGGTGTTTGTTACTCATCCCTGAACAGAGGGCAGAACTTCCCCTGCCTTCATGTCAGAAACCTGTTAATCTGCACAGACATTGTTCAGGCCTACGGGAGTATGCCACCTTATTCCACAAATATGTAGCAGCTAGGTATTTACATTGTGCTGACATGTTTCTTACCTAAAATTGCAAAATCCTTTTAGGGACAAGGTGGTTATCATTCATTCAAAAGCCTATATATACAGTGGAGATTACATTGTATTTTGAAATTCTCAAATATTCTAATATATCAGATTATGCAAAATCTTATATTCACAAAAGGATATAGGTAAGTCAGTTTGATTTGGTTATTTTTTTCAAACTACATTTGTAATTAAGGTCTGTAATGCCTACTGTAGTGTGCCAGATACTGCTGTGTGAGAGATTGAATAAAATACTAGACCTGAGTTCTCAGATTTGTTGAGAGTCAGACAGGCATAGAAATAATTTAAAACAGCACAGTACAGTGACAGACATGTACAAAGTACTCTAGAGAGGAGCAAATGAGGCAGCTTGGAGAGTTAGGGTTTATGCACACAGGTCTTGAAAGATGAGTTCAGCAAGCAGAGAAAGAATAGGAGGGCATTTCAAACGGGGGGTATAGCAAAGTTGACAACATGCAGGGTTTTGCCACTTTAGAAAAGCACTTGACTATTGGATTGGATGCCTTATCTGTTGACATTTGAAATGATTTTTTCCTTTAATCATTTTTTGCAGTTGTGACTTCTGTTTCAATATATACTCTTTGTCTTTTAGGGGGCTACTGAATGGTCTAATTGCTTTCATATTGCTGGTGATAATAATCCATTGGCTGTGAATAGAGCAGCAAATAACATTTCATCTTTACTGACCAAGAGCCAAATTAAAGAAGGGTAAATTTTTTTTCAATCCTCATCCAAGAATACACTTACTTATTTTTAGATGTGTGAGAGAACATAGAGTGGTTGCTTTCTGTACGTGCCCCAAAGGGGAATCAAACTCACAATCTCGGTTTGTGCCTTGATGACTGGGAATCAAACCTACAACCTATACATGCCAGTGCTTCAAACAACTGAGCCACATTGGCCAGGGCAAAGAAGGGTAAACCTTAAGCATCTTTAACACTTAGATTCTGACTTTATATGATTAATACCCCAAGTGTATTGTGACATGATTTAACCAAAATAAACAGTGAGACTCCATTTAAATTTTAAACAGTTGTGTTTTTTTATTGATTTTAAAGAGAGAAAGAAATGTCAATTTGTTGTTCCACTTATTTATGCATTCATTGGTTGATTCTTATCTTTCTGTTTTCTGAATATTTTTTGTTACTTTGTTGCAGTTATTGGTGCTTGTGATTATAAAACTTTTTTTTTCAATGTGTTTCTCACTCCCCCCATTATATCATGATTTTTCTTAAATTCTTTATTATATATCAATAATATAACCCTTCATTTATGCTCATATTTTGTTTTCCTGTTGTATCTTATTTCTTAAACCAGTAGCTTTGCCTGAATGAGATTTAAATCATGCTATTATTATTATCTTGTCATCTATATTAATATATGACAAAGAGGGATGGGGATAGAGAGAAATATCAGTTTTTTTGTCCCACTTAATTTATGCATTCTTTGGCTGATTCTTGTATATGTCCTGAATGGGGATCAAAAAACCCACAACCTTGGCATATTGAGATGATGCTCTCACCCAGGGGTGGGGGAACATCCAGCCTGCAACATCATTTGGTCTGGCCCTGCCAAGGCAACCGAAGGTGGGATTCAAAATTCAATAAATCTGGGAACATTTTTCATAGCAACACAGATTTATATTAAGTGAATTATATTAAGCTAATGATGTTATATTCAAATGGCCTTTGGCAGAAAAAGTTTCCCCACCCCTGTACCAGTCTAACTACTTGGCCAGACCCTGCCTTTTTTTTTTATCTTACCTTTCTTTGCTGCTTATTTAATAGTATGATACAAATACTTTTTTTTTATCTTAAAGTACCTCTATATTCACTAATTTTACATATCTGCTTTTAGATCTCCTCTTATTACTATGTAGATTTATCAAACTTCATCTTTCAGATGTCACCTCACTTTTCCCCCCTCTTTAGTGTTGATCCAGTGTCTATTTTATCTGTTTTACATCATCAGTTACATAATTTGCAAGTTTTCATAGTTGTCTGTTAGTTGTGTTGCAATCTTGTTTTTCCCCTTAATCCTCTTTTGCATGCCAACCTAACCATAAAAATCACTTAGTCATTCTTATAAATTTGGTTTTATTTTATAGACTTATACTTTATACATTCTACTTTAAAATTTTTTATTGATATTGTCAATATCAATTGATATTTTAGTAGTATTTTGTACTTTATAGCAGTCTCTTCAGAAAAAAAATTTAAATTTCATTCTTCAAATATGTTGAAGTATTTTTCCTTTGTACTCACAGCAAATTGTCCTGGGGTTTGCCCATAGATGCTATTCAATGGGATATCTGCAACCTGCCATTGAGAACTGGCTCTGTGGACATTATTGTAACAGACATGCCATTTGGAAAAAGGTGGGGCCGTTTTTAAGAATCTGAGTTTTACTTTCACTTGTTATACTAGTACCATGTGTATTCTAAACCTGTTGTATTTTCTGAGTTTATGTAAAAACCTTTCGTTCTTTTTAGCAGACTGTCAGTAGAACTGAAGCATTGTAACATGACTATTTGTGTACAGGTGGGGTATGGTTGGCCCACCCGAACTGGGCTGGCGGGGGAGAAGGGGAGTAAGTTGGCCAGCTGCCCCACCCCTCATTGGGGTGGGGTGGGGGCAGTTGGAGGTGGGGCCAATCAGGAGGAGGAGCTGCAGGCAGTTGGCCAGCACAATTTGCATATTAGCCTTTCATTATATAGGATATTAGAGTCACCTTTTTTTTTTTTTTTTTTTCTTTTCTGAAAACTGAGGAATGTATTACATTTTAATCTTGACCATCACAGGAAGTTCATCCTCTTTCTAAACCATTGTTGAATTACATAATTCAAAAACGTTGAGGAAAACTTGGTTCTCATTTCTCAGAATAAATTATTTTTAATACTGATTTAGTTCCTACAATGGACTGACTGTTCATGCTCATTAAAAGGACAGTTTATATGCTTACAGTTCTCAAAGTTCTTTTCTGTAAACTTATTCCAAATTCTATGCAGTTTTAGGTCTGATTGCTCATTTCATTGACATATAATACTCTAGCTTCTAAATGGCAACTGTTTTACATACTTCAGAATCTTACTGCAATGTATTTTTCTACTAATTCTTACCCAAGGACAACTTTCCATTGATCTTTTTAGAGTGAGGAGGGGGAGACAGAAACATTGATGAGACACATTGGTTCCTCCATGTGCCCTGACCAGGGATCAAGCCACAACCATTATTTGCCTTTGATTGGAATCGAACCCAGTACTCTTCAGTCTGCAGGCTCTGATGCTCTACCCATTGAGCCAAACAAACTAGGGCTGCCATGAGTTTTTAATAACTTTCCAGTCTTAGATATTTTTTGCATGTTTGACTCACTGGGCCTTCTTTTATAGGATGGGCTCCAAGAAAAGAAACTGGAACCTTTACCCAGCTTGCCTATGGGAGATGGGCCGTATCTGTAAACCAGGGACAGGCAGAGCTGCACTACTTACTCAGGACAAGAAATGCTTTACCAAGGTACAGTGCAATACCTCAAAAACTCAGCCGGAAGGCCCAGGGATATTAGTTTGAACAGGATTTGTGTTCCCTTTCCCTAATGTTTCTTATTGGCACCTAAGACTCTTGGTTGGTCTAGAACAGGCCCACAAAATCATTTGGTGGCAAGTTAAATGCTTAACCAAATATAGCAGGCTAATTTTAAAGTTGATAATTTTGTATGGACTGCAGATGATAGAAATACCCAAATGTCCTTGGCAAAAAAAAAAGTTCCCCACCCCTGGTTTAGAAACAGGCAAGTCATTAAAGCTAATTACTTTTATGCCTTTTGTGTGTACACAGGCATTATCTGGAATGGAACATGTGTGGCGCAAAGTGCACACTGTCTGGGTGAACATAGGTGGTCTTCATGCTGCAGTTTACCTTCTGAACCGTACACCTCTAGCTTTTGTTCATCCTTCAGGACAAGATAAAGAGGAACTTCTAAGTGCAAAGAATGATTAATAGTATTTGTGCTTCCTGACACTGGAAATGCTAGAATTATCTTGCTTTAAGAGAAAAATAGTATTTAGTATTAACAAAAGTACAGTTTGCTGTTTAAGTTGGTCTAAAGCTCTTCACCTGGGTTAGCAGGTGTGAATGTAACGTCATGAAATTGAAAGTCTTAAGAGAACATTTCTTCCTTTGCAGCTATTGTGAAGAGGTAGCTGGGCAATTGGTACTTTTCCTAAAATGCTCTTGAGATTTGGGTTTATATTTTATTTTCAGGCTTTGTACCAGTTCCTGTTGTCCATGGGAAAACAGAACATAATCATAGCATCTTAGGCAACACAGATACTGCCTAAGCTTTTGCTTTTTAGTTGCTCAAGTTCTCTTTACGTCAACCTTAAAAAATGTATTACATTTTGTGAAATAGTGTTGGCCCCATGATAAGATGAAATCTCACAAGACCTTTAGAAAAGTTTACCATCTGCCTTAAAAATTAAACTATGCATGTTATTCAGATTAATGCATAAGAGGACTAGAATTTAGCAAAGGAATTACAAAGACACATTTTTATTTGTAAATAGTAGCAAATACATCAATAGATGAAGAATGGGACCAAAAAGTCAAATTTAAAGATTTTATTTTTCAGTATACAAAAGTAGTATTGCTTTTCAAAGTCAAACATAACCTGTCAAATATTTCTGGTTTCTTAAAAGGACAGACTGATTTATCTTTGAATTAAAAACTTCACCTGAGTTCTTTGTTGTTTTCTCTTTGGTCATAATTCATGTTTAGATGCTTTTCCAGCTGCAGAGAGTAGAAAATGAAATTACCTCAACAGTATTAAGTCCTTGTGAAAACAGTGCTTCCCTGGGACAGAGTACGTGGGGCTTTATGTGGAATTCTTTATAGAATTCAGAGTTTATTTTATAGTTAGATTTTCAATGTCTTATTAGTAATATAATAGAACTAACATTACTTTTGATGTCTTTCAAATAAAAGGACAGTACTTTGAAAGAACAGAGTTCAAATTAATAGTACAGCCAACATTCCTAGTCTGGTTTTCTCTGTTATACTACCTAACACTTGAGAATGAGTGTCATCATAATGTAGTTTCATGGGATCAACATAAAACAACTTTTCACTTCTGATAAAAGAAACCATTTAAACCTGTGGGTCAGTATAGCCCATAGAAATGGAAAGTATAAGGATCACATCCATGTATACCACTGTTTACCAAATGTTGGTTACAGTAACATCCATAGTGGACATTTAATGAACAAATGAATATTTTTGCATATTGGCTTAGTATTTACATCAAATTGAGCCTGTTCCTTCTTAGCTATAGTCTTAAGTTCCACCATGAAACATGACCAGATTAATAAAGATTATGCAAATATGTAGAGCATTGTCTGCAATAGTTTGAAGTCTTTCCACACTAGTATGTTTTAAAATCTGATGGCAGGAATAGGAAATGGGCTAACAGGATTCAAAAGAGCTGGAATTGAGTTATATATGACACCGTCACCTAAATCCTTCTGTGACTTTTGGTTTTTAACCTTGAAGTGGGCCTCCTACACCATGGAAATGTGGAAAGATGGGACAGCAATCCTAATCTGAACACAAAATGAACAGATTATAATCTAGACATTTTGTTACTGGGAGAGTCAATATATTTTAGAAGGAACAATAGCAACATAAACACTTTTTTTTAATGAAATGAAAGGAAGATGGTTATCTCCTAGAGACTGACAGTGGTGAGAAAAGGAAACATTTGTTAAACACTTTTAAAAATAGAGGCCTGGTGCACAACCTTCATGCACTGGGAGGGGATGTTAGGGGATGGAGTCCCTCAGACTGGCCTGCAGCCTCTCAGTCCTTGGAGGGTGTCCACTCCCTGGGGTGGGCCTAAGCTGGCAGATGGATATCCCCCAACAGGTCCTTAGTGCTGCCGCTGAGGTGGGGGAGGCTCCCAGCACCACCGCTGCACTCACCAGCCATAAGCAGCGCTCCCGTGGGAGCCCACTGACCAACAGGGGGTAGCTTCTCATTGAACATTTGCTGCCTGGTGGTCAGTGTGGTCAAAGCATAGCGACAAGTTGTTCTACCATTCAGTCAATTTGCATATTAGCCTTTTAATATATAGGATGGTAGTAAGACTCTCCAGTCAATTTGCATATTAGCCTTTTATTATATAGGATGGTAGTCTTTCCAGAAACAGCCAAGACTGTAGATTCTGATATGTTCAGTGTCAAATGTAGCTCAGGTCTCCACTGCAAGAACCAAATAAGTTGAAGACTGGGGGAAAAAAAGGGGGGGGGGGGGGTATTTTAAAAGGCCTGTAGAGTGCCTAAAGTAAATAGGCATAGAAAAAGTAATACATTCTTAATTCTCATCATAGCCTTTTCTAAAAATTTCAGATGTAGAAATTTCAGTGGAGATATGGTAAAAGCTTGTAATTTCCATGAGGAGGAAAAAAAAAATCACATTCAATTATTGTACCTTGGTACATTTTTAAAAGATAAACATACAGGTCTCCTATACCAAATTTTGAAAGTGCAATATGATTTCTATGAAGGAAAAAAAATGATCACTGTTTAAAGAGACCTACACTGACCTTGTATTTGGCACTAAAGCTAACATATTTGCTAATCAGTTGTGAAGTTGTAGCTATTTGATTATATATATTCATGATAAAAGCAATTTTCACTGGAAAGGGAAATGGTATTTGTTTTTCATGAACATAACTTTCTCCATTAAAATTTTCTCTGGATCCTAGCATACTTGTTCTCCCAGTCATCCAGCCTTAACACTGGGAATCTTTTTGTGTGTGTGTATGTGTGTGTTTTTAAACGCCATCTAGTTAATTCTATAGGCATTTGAGGGTTTACTAGTACATGTGCTAAAGAAGCTGTTTTTCATACTTTTTGGCCTCAGGACTCCTTTTTAAAAACTGAGGAGCCCAAATAACTTTGATTACCATTATTTTTCCATATTATAAATTTTTTAAAAAAAATTTTAAGTTAGTAATAAATATATTACATTAACATTTTCATGGAAGTAACTACTTTCAGAGTGGATTTATTTTACTTTTTTTTTTCAAATCAGTTCTCTCAAATGTCTGCCTTAATAGAAGGCAGCTGAATTTTTTTTCTTTCCACATTTGATTATGTTACTTATTTGCATTTTGGGGAGTAATTTCATGTATTGGTCATTTGGAAAATATTAGTTAACTAAGTTTAATATAAACTAATATAAATCTCCCAAATGTTGACCCAGTTCATTATTTAATATCTAAAAATCATATTACTATCACTATATCTCACAAAAAAACAACTATGCACTGGAAAGATGTCAAGCTCCCTGGTAGTGGATACAAGTTTTCCCAAAATTCTAATTTTCACTTTAAATTTTGAATTTTATCACTAAAAACAGCAGTCAATTGTTTTCCTTGAAAGGCTCACTTCCTTTATAATCCAAAATATGTCTGCCAAATAGCCAACTCTGACAACCAAAATTTGAGTCATTCTTTCCAAACTGCACGAGTTTTTTTTTATTAAAACCACTGTCCTTTAGCATGTAGCAGAAGTATTATATGCAATTTTCCTATTTTTACCCCTGGGTGTATTATGCAAATGCATGGCAGGAAAGAATAAGTACAGTCTGGTGTCACTGTCTTGACTTATGCCAAGATGCTGACAGTTTTTACCCACCTTTGCCTTTTTACCATGTAAAAATGTCCCAATAAACCTTGAGATTTTTAAAAAAATATATTTTATTGATTTTGTACAGAGAGGAAGGGAGAGAGATAGAGTTAGAAACATCAATGAGAGAGAGTCATCGATCAGCTGCCTCTTGCACACCCCCTACTGGGGATATGCCCGCAACCAAGGTACATGCCCTTGACCAGAATCGAACCGGAGTCCCTTCAGTCCCCAAACCGACGTTCTATCCATTGAGCCAAACCGGTTTTGGCAACCTTGAGATTTTATTCAACATATCAACTATTTCAGGATATATTCTGTTGCCAAATTTTCACTTAAAAGTCTCTGACTAGCCGAAAATAACAAGCCCAGTCAAGTTTGTAGATTCATCCATTTGTAAGGCTTAAGTACACTTCTACAAAGATAATTAACAGAGTTCATGTCTGCACATAAATATTTCCTAAACAAGTTATTGTTAAAAAGTAGAGCTACCATTTTTTCTTTGCATCTACTAGTGGCAAATGTATATGGCTTTTTGTTTCTCAGCTATTGTGTTTCTTCAGGCAATGTCCTACAGTAACTTATTTCAGTAGCTTTTCCTTACAGTTTATTTGAACTTGATTCTTCCTATAAGAGCTCTGCAATATCTTAAATTCACTTTTTTTTTTTTAGCATTTTTAGACATAAGCTGTGGGTTGAACAATCTTTTTATTAAATCAATGATCCATTCTTAAATAAAAATATAAATTGGTTTATTTTGTGTTACTAAATTCTAAAATAAATTTTAGTTAAATTTAAAATTTTAGTTTTGAGCAAATACTTAAAGCACTTTTGCATAATAGGATGTACTTATGTTTATACCTAGGCACAAAGAAAATGAAAGGATTTTATATTAATAATTATGTAATACTGAGGGTTGCTGGGATGATAGAAGGTATAAACTAAAAAGTAAGTTAATTCCTAAAAACAAATATTCATACCCCAACCCTACCACCTAAGGAAATTATATAAAATTTAATATCCTCTGTTCAATTAACATCGGTAATGATCTATTTCAATACACATCATGTAGCCTTTACACACTTGTGAGAGGTAAATAACAGCTCAGTAGTATATTGTTTGACCTAAAAGACCTCCCCAAGGAGCCAGGCCCGGAGCAGCCGGGTCTGGGGTGGCCAGGCCCAGAACAACAGCTGCCAGGCTGGGAGCGGCCAGGCCTGGAACAGCCGGGTCGGGTGCAGCCAGGCCTGGAGCAGCAGCTGCCAGGCTGGGAGCGACCAGGCCCGGAATGGCCGGGCCCGAAGCAGCAGCAGCCAAGTCCAGAGCAACTAGGTCGGGAGCGGCAGTGACCAGACCCAGAGCAGCTGGTTGTGGAACGAACCAGAGCAACAGAGGCCAGGCCCGGAACAGCTCGCTCCTCGCCTGCCCCACGGCTGCCTCTCAGACATGGCTGGAAACTTTTGTGGGAACTTGAGGGTCTGCTGAATCAAGTGATGAAGGCTTAGATCTGGATGTGCTGAGTTAGTATAGCGCTGGGGTGTTGATCTGTGAGTGCCTTGGGTGGGGCCTGGATGAGGCTGGTTGACCTATTTGGAAATGTCTTTTGTGTGAAATGTATCTTTGGGCATGTGGAGGTATAATTGATATGAGAAAATGCTAAGTAACTGATTTACTATCTGAAAAGGGATTTACTATCGGGGAAAGGGAGGGAGGAAGAGACTGAACATAAACTGCACCTATGGATGAGGACAATGGGGGATGGGGAGGGGGCAGAGGGTGGGGTGGGAACCTGGTGGTGGGGGGAAGAAATGAGGAACCTTTGTAATAATATGAACAATAAAGATTGATTTAAAAAAATAATACAGTGGTGCCTCACACAACGAACTTAATTCGCTCCAGGAGCGTTTGTTATGCGAAAAGTTCGTTATGTGAAACGTGTTTTCCCATAACAATACATGTTAAAAAAAATAATTCGTTCTGTAGCATAAAATATGCTAAGATAACATAAAAAAAGATAATTTTTTTATTATTTTTATTTAGATACATCTAAAAACATAATTTAAAAAAAAAAAAACACATTTTTTAAATTTTAAGACAGACTAAGTAGAGTCTACCGAATCTTGCACATCTTCATCCATTTTCTGCTTTTTGGCCGATGGTTTCATGAAAAACCTGTCCAAAGTTGTTTGTTTTTCTCTTTTCTCCAACATCTGCCGGAAATAACGGACAAGAGTATCGGAGTAAAGATCGTTGATCCTGTTTGCTTCAGCTGAATCCGGATAGTGGGCATTGGTAAACTCCTGAACTGCTTTCCATTTGACCAGGATGTTCTTGATGTAAGCAGTTGGGATTGGTTGATTGTTTGATTGTTGCTCCTCATTATCAGATGACGCTTCCCTTTGAGCATTGTCCTGTTGCTGGACCAGAAGTGCTTGGAGCTCTTCAGTTGTCAGCTCTTCTTCGTGTTCCTCAATAAGCTCCTCTACATCCTCTTCCTCTACCTCTAATTCCAACCTTTGGGCCACTGTGATGATGTCCTTCACCACTTCTGTGTCATCAACTACTGCTTCTTCCTGGGTCCACGAAGGCACAAGCATCTTCCAAGCAGAAATGAGGGTCCTTTGTGATACTTCTTCCCAGGCCTTCTGTATACTGTAAATAAAATAAAATTAAAAAAAAAAAAAAAGACCTCCCCAAGCTTAGGCAACTAGGAAGTCAACCTTAAAAAACAAAACAAAAACCCAACACTCACTCAACTAATTTAATTACAGTTGTGAGAGCTGCTATAACATTCAAGTTGGGGACCCAAAGTAGCAGAATTGAAGACATCAAGGTTCCCTGAAGTGATGCAATGAGACTGTCCTCCCTCTCAGCGTTTGGCATTTGGTCAGTTATTGAGTCAACTTATTTCCCATTTTGATTGCCATCACTATACCAGATCTCATCACTTGGTGTCTGTACTACTGTGAAAGAAACTCCTGTCTTCAAATTTCTCCTCTTTTATAATCCTTCCTGTATCCAGCAACCAGATTAAATTTCTTAAGACTGCTATCATCAGAGAAAGAATACTGACTTATGCAATTCAAACCAGAATTCCTGGTCGTTAATTTGTTTGTGTCTACAGCAAAGTTGTTTAACCTTTAGTTTCCTACTCTGTAACTCTGGTTTATAAATCAGCACCACACCATAACGACAAAGAGGCTCACTATCTAGTACACAATTGGTACTCAATAAATAAATATTAATTTCTTCACCTAAACTGTTTTCATTAGCTTTTGCCTATAGTGTGCATTGGAATATGTTGCCATTATTTATCATGATAAAAAGTGTGGATGAGGGCAGGGCGGAGTTATCCTCCATTAACTGGACCCTAGCCCAATCAGGGTCAGCCAAAAAGCAGTGACATAACCACCAGAGTAAAACCCCAGGATTTGGCGAAACTTCGGCCATGCTGTCGGCGTGAGTGGGACAGAGCACATGCTAGGATGGAAAAGGCTCTTTTGTTTAATGCATCAGACATAACAGTTGTAAGGATATTTCATAAATGAAGTGTGATTTTTATCTGGATCTGGGTAAAATTACAATCATTATATTTTAAGATTAAAAAAAAAAAGTGTGGATGAGATTTTAACCAAAGGTCAGTAAAAAGAAAAAAGGACTGTAAGGAGTGTTAACTGAATTGACAAGAATTCATATACTAGGGTGGTTTAGTTAGCTGGTAAAATAACTCATTTTATAAAGCATGACCTGAAAATGTGTTTCTTTTGTTAGTTGGAAGATTCGATCTTAAGTAATATAAAGTAATATAATATTCATACCCTAACCCTACCACCTAAGGAAATTCTATAAAATTTAAGAATTTATAGAATTTTAAAATTCTATAGAAAACATGTTAGAAAACAATTAGCAAAGGTGACTAAGTACCAGGACAAACTAAAGGTCAGTGATAATTGTAAATTCTAGGAAAAAAAGCTGTAAAGTTGTATCATTTCATGTAACCATGATTTTGAGATCTAATCTAAGAGGCAGAAATAGTCTACCTAGTCGCTATGAAGGTATACATCAAACCGAATAATTAATTCATCAGGTTTAACCCTGGCCAACATAAATATTCGATTTAATGCTAACATAGTTCTGTAACAATCCAGTTTTTCACCCCAACAAGAATGGGGAAGTCTTAAATAAAAAATAAAAGGTTCTGTAGAAGTATGTCCTCCAATATAAAACAGGATGTTACAAAATCCTACATAATATAACAAAACCAAGGATTTCCAACCTGCAAAGTAAAATACCAGACTCCTGGATGTGACCTAACAAAGTGCTCTACAATTAAGATTGGCATAAAACAGTCAAACCAGTCTTAGCCTTGTGATGCTGATCCCTATCATATTCTGGATTAACAGTTGCAAACCATAATTGTACTAAACCTTCTCCATGCATAAAAAAATATATGGGAGCAACATTATGTAGTTCAAATTTTGCAGATCTAAAAAAATTAAAAGCCTGTACAAAACCTTCAATTCTCTCATGCAAGTTTAAGTGCTACTAGTTTTTGTCCTAGAAAAAATAGTATGGCTCTACTTCAAAAGGAGAGAGGTTGCTGGTTTATTAAAAAATAAAAAATTAATAAAAATTATAAAGCCTAAGGAAGTAAAACACAGGAAGCGGTTAAATACAGTGGTTTATACAGGAAACTAAGGAAGAGTTGAACGGTGGACAGATGAATAGATTGTATTCAGAGACCATGAGGCATCAGTTTCCTTTATGAATAGAATATTAGCAGACTTAGGTTAAGTCTGACCTAGTTTCTCCAAAAAAGGAGCCTTGTGTCTGTGTTCTGTGGACTTAAAACTATTATCTGGAAAATAATTTCACAAATAAATCAAGAAAACCAACAGGTACTGGAAATAAAAAAAATAAATCTATATCCCTGAGGAATGCTTTTAGTGGTTAATTCAACAAAATGTAACTTTTATGTGCAAAAACACAGTATTTGAAATATTTTAACATCCCCTTTAAAAGAAAAAAATCTCACCTGAAAGTTCCCAAAACTATTAACTATCACTACCTTTCTGTTTTCCCATTCAGTTTTTTGGAAGGGAAGAATTCTCCAAAAAACAATTGAGGAAAAAATTATGGACATATTGGATCAGAGAAGTGTCTCTCAAGTTGGTCTTTTTTTGTCAGATAAATAGGAATACCATAGCTCCAGGATGTTTTTAGTGTGGTTTAGGAGCTGCCAACATCAGAAGCAAATAAGAAACTTAAAAAAAAAAAAAAAAAAAAAAGCAATTCTGGTGCCTACCTCCCGTCCGTCTCAAATGAATTTGAAAACTCTGAGCTTGGTTCTGGGGATCTGCATTATGAATCAAGTCAATTCTGTATACTGAAAGTTTGAAAAAACCCTTATCCTAAGGGTCTCATATTCTATAAACTATAAAAAATATAATTGAAATCTGTTAAGGTACTATATTAGTACATAACTCAAAAAGCATTTGTGTTAAAATATATCTATTAATTTATACTTCATCAAGATGAAACTTAACTTTGATGTTTCCTGTAACTTATGATACTTATGGCCTCATCTGATGCAAGTTTTTACAAAAATGAAAACTTGGGGGATGAACTTTAAGGCTGGTTTTCATTAACATCACATCTAGTCTTATTACCATTATGGTTTCATGAAATCCCACTTTCCTAAAATTCATTATACATTCTCTTTTGAAGTAAAACTAGTCACTACTTGTTTTCTCAACACTGTTGTCCAAGGATGATTTCTTTTTATTAAAGGCTTGTTGGATTTAGCTCACAGCTAGGTTCAGCTGAAGTACAGAAACAGGTAAAATAAAACAAGACGGGACACACACACGAACTAAATGGACCACAGAGGTCCAACTTTATTTCTTTACTGCTCAGCATGAAGAGAAAGTTATCAACATCCATATTAAGTATCTTGCAATCCACAAGTTTGTGGCTATAACTATTCTGTCCATACAATTTTATATAAAATTAAAAATTCAGTTCTTTAGTCACATTAGCCACATTTCCAGTGCTCAGTATTAATATATGGCTAGTGGTTACCATATTGGTCAGCACAAATAGATAACATTTCCATAATTGCAGAAGATTCTATTGGATAGTGCTAATCTAGAGCACTAGCAAGCACACAACTGTTTAAGAGACCACAATAATCTATCAAACTTTACAAAGACATCTACATGTCATTCTATGTTATTTAGGATTGGCTACACATCAAGGAATATACTAGGAGTTTAGTGTTACTACAAGACTCAACAAGAGCCTGTGTTCAGAATAGTTAAGAGAATTCAAACAAGCAATGACAACAACCTGAGAAGTGCTATGACTCAACATGCTTGTTATGGGATCAGGAGAAAGCACTATTTTTTTTTATAGGGAGTCACTATTACAGCGATAGATCAGAGAAAGCAAGATCATAGCAGAGATGATACCTGAGTCTTAAATCTTGAAGGGTCAAGACCATCAAAGTTAGAATTCCAGCAGACAGAACCCTACAAAATGGTATAACTATTTATGATTTGGGTAAGAGAATCAATTCAGTGTGACATGAACAAAGTAGTGGTGTTGGTGTACGGAGCAAGTGAAAAAGCTGTTAAGAACAGAGATTACCCACTGAGGGACTTTGTATATCAGTGCTGATGGAATTCATCCTGTAAGTAGTTAGGAGCCAGTGAAGGAGTTACTATCAGTCATGTGGATGCTCTAGCAATGTTAGAACAATTGTCCCGGTAACATTTAAGATGGATCAGAAGAGGTAACAGGAGGCAGAGACAACTGGTTTGGAGGCTGCTTAGCATTATAGCAAATGAACTCAGAAACCGAAGAGAACAGAAATCATAGAATGGACTGAAAAGTTATTCAAAGGAGATAAGATAAAAAGGATATGTTGCTGAATCTCATGTCTAATTCTCAGTAAAGCAGTCGTTAAGATTGCCTGTACTGAGAGGTTGGGGGTAGAACCCCAGCTGAGAAAAAAACATAATACTGGTTTAAGAGTGAGGCCTCTGCTCAGGTTGGGTGGCCTTAATTGGCGTTGGAACCAATCTGTCTGGTTCCATGACTCACCGGGCTATCAAAACAGTAGAGGAGAAAGCCAATGGTATGTCTGGAGACTGGATGAGCAAGTACAACAAACAAAAAATGGGCTCAAAATATGAGTGAGAGTTGCTAAGGTGCTGCCTGATCCTGGGGGTGCAAGGAAGGGGGCCTAGAATTTCAAGATAAAACCTTATGATTTAGTAAGGGTTTCTACTGGGGTGAGTATAAAACTCAGTCTGCTTCTCACTTTATCCCCAGGAAAAAGCTACAAAAAGGATCTTTAAGTAGCAATAACACACAGTCTTGCTGTAAAATCAGTCCCAGGTGAATGCCTGAACTCCATTTTCTTATTCCACTCCTTCCATAATTACTTTGTGACACAAATTCAAGTCTGTGGGAAGACAGATATTGGGCTCACCCTCAATATCTTACATCTGCTCAAACCCCTGCAGGACAACGCCCCGGACCAGGATAAACGTGGGCAAGAGAATCGCGCCCATAATCTAGGAGGAGACTCGACATGGAGGCGATCACGAGATCGCGGGGTGTGGAGGGAGGGGTTCTTCCAGGCCCAGGGCGGTCCTTAAACGGGAGACAACAGAGAACTCCCAGAAAGGTATTGCGGCACTCCCCTCCCCCCGTCTGGAAGGGCGCGGCCTCCTCTCCGCGCCACCGCCTCCACGGCCGCTCCTTCAGGGTAAGCACCTCGCGCCGACTTTTGGAGAACTTGCCCCTCCCATCCACAAACCAGCAGGACCGACCCCCCCCCCCCCCCCCCGCCCTTCCCCTCCGGCTCTGCTCCTTTCCTCACTCCGGCGATCCCGGAGCAGTTCGGGCTCGTAGCTTTTTTAGGTGGCGGGTGCCCGGGGCGGAGCCGCAGCCGCTGCCGCCACCCAGAAGCCTCCGCCGGGCCACCCGCCCCCACCTCCGGCGCGCGCTTCCTGCCACGTTGCGCAGGGGCGCGGAGCCAGACACTGCGGCGCTGGGCCTCGCGAGGAACGTACCAAACTGCCGCCACCCCCGCCGCCCCGCGCAGTGGTTCCGCTCAGTTGGGACCTGAGCCAATAGGAAGGAGCCATTCCCCGGGCTCAGCAACCAATCAGATGTGGCGATCAGGCAAGCGGCGGGTAAACCGACTCGCCCGCGAAGGGGAGGGTGGGAAGGGGAGGGTGGCGGGACGCCCGCGCAAGGAGCCACTTTCACTGACCCTCCTCCCCGCCCCCCGCACACACCCCGCGTTAGGCCGACCGCGCCCGTAAGTCCGACTCTCCCCACCTACCTACCCACCCACCCACCCACCCAACCCACAGAGCAATGCGAGACTCCCTAGGCGGCTGCGCAATCCCGAGCCGGTAACTGACAGGCCCTTTACTCCAACCAGAACACGCCATTTGTGTTTTCACACGCGGCGGGAGACGCAGCGGCCAATCAGTGACAAGAGCTGAGCCGACAGCGCTCCTCCCTTTGCAGTAGCAATGGCTCCGTCCGGATTCGAGCCTTTTCCACTCCTCCCTCACCCTCCGGGGGCCGCCGGGCGGGCCGCATTCCTGCCTGCCTCTCACCTCCTCTTTTCCTCCCAGCGTAACAACCATGATACGCCCGAGTTCCCGCGGGAGAAGGCAGCCCCCCCCAAGTACCAGTCAGACCCCCCCTTAAGCCACCCATTCCCCCCACCGTGTCCACCGGTCTCCCTCCCACCAGAGTCCCGCTCCCCTACCTAGCCGAGGCTCTCTGAGGAGCCGGAGCTCAGAGCACAGCCTCTTCTCTAGGCGGCCCCGGCGGCTTCCGCTGATTGGCAACAAGTTGGCCAATGGGTGTGGGGCGGTGGGCGGAGAGGCCAATGGCGCGGCGGGAGGGGGCGTGTCCCAGGTGCCCCTGGCGCCGGCGCTGGTAATCCCCGTGCGGTCAGTGGCGTTTCCGCTCGGGCAGCGGCTGAGTGAGCTGCTGCTGCTGCCGCCGCCGCCGCCGCCTCAGCCGCCGGGGGAGGGGCGGCCGCCGCCCGCTTGCGCTCAGAGACTCACGCAGCCCCAGTCCCGCCAGTCCGCCAACATTGTAGTGCCGCCCCCCCCTTCCTTTGGCCCTTCCCCCACCCGCCTTTGCTCGCTCCGCCTTTCTGCCCCCACCCCCACCTCACGGGCAAGGGCCATTCCCGGCCAGGAAACGCCGTGGCGCCGCGTTGGGCCTAACTCGAGTCCTCCTGCCTCCCGGGAGTGCCGTGCGCCGCAGCCCGGGCCCAGGCCCCGGCAGCGCCTGGGATAAGGTAAGGGTCCGACAGAAAAGAGGGGACCACCTACCCTCACACCGGGCCCCGGGGGAGGGAGGGAAGGGTCACCTCCTCCCGTCTCCCCGCGCTCGCTTTGGGGACTCGGGCCTGGCCCTCCCCGGGCTCTTAAGCAGGAGGATGCTGCCCCTTCTCATCCCCCCTCGACACCCCCCCCTGTACACCATTGCATTCCTCTTTCCCAGGGAGAGAGATCCCCTTGGTGATCTAGTCGACCCCACTACCCTTTTCGTGTCTTTCCTGGGTCAGGACGCTTCCCCTCCCCCAACGCCTCTTCACCCCTTTTCCTGGGAACTGCCTTAGTCCACGTTTACCTCTGGTTTGAGGCTAGGCCCTCGGCTGCCCTCGTAAGAGACACAGGCATACTTTTTCCCCCTCCTCCCCTCCCCACATCCCCACCCCAACAAGCCCGGTTCGCGCGGCCTGGTTGGTGACAACTCTGATCGTTCTGGGGGCCTCTGTCTCTTCATAATGTTCCCGGACGCCTTTCCCCTCTCTCGTTCTCGGGTCCCATCCCCAGACGATCGCTTCCTTTCCCACGATCAAGACGTTTCCCTTTCACCAGCCCTACTTCACATTTGGTGGGGTTCTCCAAGTGGCTTCTGCCCCAGTAATCTCCGAAACAGTCCCTAGTATTGAATGTGTAGGGTTTGAGCTTGGAGTGGAGCCAGATGGTGTCGTTCTTCCCAGCCTTGGGCGTGGAGAGCGATCGTTTGAGAAGGTCTTTAAAGGCAGAAAAATGTACTACCCTTTATGGATTCCCCTTCCCCCTAGCGTGGAAGCGAAGGGATGCGAAGGGAATGACGGTGAGGAAAAGAGGGGGGGGGGACCCTGTTTTTTAAGTAGGTGAATCGCGTGAGAGGGAAAGTTGAACTGTTGGGAAAGCCTCTCCCCCCCCCCCCCCCAAATGCTAATTTATTCTATGGAGCTCTTTTGCTTCTTCCTTCTGAGGAATAACTGATCTTTCCCTTGGATCCTGACGCTGCAGCCAGCCCTGCTGGTCTGGGTCAGGGGTGCATGTATGACCTGCATTTTCTGCTTTCTCATGTTACTTGTGCAATGTGTTCACCAGTGACTCGCTTCGTGCCCAGATCTCGGGGTTCCATGGAGCTTTTGTCTATATTTTAGTTCATTTCTCCCTTTTCCTCCCTTGCTCATAGTACTGAAAGAATCCCCACCTTCCCTGCTAATGTCTTTCATCATTTGACTAAAGGAGTTGCTTATAAATAATGACTTGTAACCAAGACCATACTTGGATTTTTTTGTTGTTGTTGTTGTTGGGCAGATCCAACAACAACAACAAAAAAAACTTTTGGTTGCGTGGGATCCAGCTGAGTTGAGCATTTATGAGCTTTTCAGGAGCATGTTCGAGTACCCCCCTATTTGGGAAAATTTCTTGGTGGTTAATTTTATATCACTAGTGCTTTTAGGTCACTCATGAAAAAAAAAAAGTTATTAGTTGTAATTTTAGATGTGTGGAATATGAGCTGGGGCTAACGCAAAGAATAGTCACATATTCTGGGCCTCTTGAAGAACCCAAGAAATTTTTTCTATTGGATTTCTTCCAGTTTCCACAGGAGGATCATTCATTTTCTTCTATAGCCAAAAATTCTGGTCAGTTATAGGATTAGAGTTTTTAAGGTTTACTCAGACTGTCATGAAGATTCAGAAATGAATTATGTCCTTTGGTAGGGCATAACACAAGTCTCTGTCTCTAGCTGCAAATTTAAATTTGACTGTAAAGAGAGCCCTTGAAAAATTGGCCTTTTCAAGACTAAAGCTTAATCTTCACCCTAAATTGCTGGCTTAATTAAAATGGATATCTGGAATTTGGTAAATATTGGCTTTTCTAATAAAAGGCCCTTAGTTTAAAACTACAAGGACCTTAGGATTGTTTCTTTCTAAAAGCATAATTCCAGCTCTTCTGGCATGGAGCATTGGTCAAAAAAAAAAAAAAAAGTGTGTAAGGAGTGGGGGTGGGGTAAGGAAAAGGTTGTTCTTTGGGTTGGATCACAGGACTGAGTATACAAGGCAGCAGCAGCTGCTGGCTCTGGAACTCTGGTTGCTACGTGAGAAGCTTGAGTAGTGCTGGCTGCCGTCTCCAGGGAAGGACAGCAGTGCAGCGTCCATTAATGCTGTTGGCTGCAGGGAGCTAGGCAATAGCTAGCTGCTTCAGGACGAAGAAGAAACCTTGCTTTCCTGGGAATTTTCATTGCTGAGCTGGTTTGCATTTTATTGGTGGGGAGATGAGAATTCATAACCTTCTACCCATTTATGGGTATTAGCAGCATCTGGAAACTGGATCATAGTTTTTCTTTTTTGTTTGTTTTTTGGGGTGGGTTTTTTTTTGTTGTTGTTTTGGCAGATTTTTGCTTTTTGTCTGTGGATTTGTGCTTGAATAGGACTGAAAGTTTAATTAGAGTTTTAATATTGCAGTCCATTTCATATTTTGCTGTGTGTCTTCTTTCATTTGTTAGGCCATATTTACCTTATTGAATAGATGTTTTGTAAGCATTTTACTAAATTTGGAATCTTAAACTCTAAAAAGAAGCGCCCTTTTCAGAATGACTTGTAAATATAAATTTCAGACGTATACTCTTAATTTCTCTATCAGTAATAGACTTATGCAAATTGAATTATTTCTTTGGAGTTTGACCTATAAAATGAATTCATTATATGTGTGTTGGATATAGTCTTCTAAGACCACAAGAATGTATGGTTGACTGTGATCCATCTGAAACATAGTGACAAACCAGAAAGAATATTCAGAAATCGAATAAATAGTGTACAGGATACCTGAGAAGATGGCCTCTTATATGGTTTCTCCTCCCCACAGCTACTGCACATTAGGAAAATCTTTGATTAAACAGAACAGTTTATTGAGTATGGAAGTACTTGAAGGAGAGGCACCATACAAATATACCACCAATTTTATACAGTACTTAACAGATGGGCTGTCTCTTTCCCACCCCACAAGGCGCTTGCATGCTATATTTTTTCCCCTTAGAATTTTACATGTTTAGCTTTGTGTAAATGTACTTAAATCTATAATGTATAGTATGAGTGTGGCATTTGTGGCAGGGAACCAAAAGAACGGAAATGAGTTGTGTCATTCACAAATGTGGCTTGCGTTGTCTCAGTGATCCATGGAACCTTTCATGAATAATATTTTTAGGTGGTTTTAATCTTATCACTATCATATATAAAAGATGCCATATCAGGTGAATATGGTTTCACTCATAGTGGTTATTTAACATTTTAGATAGGTTTTTTAGCTTAAGTTATACAGTATGTTAAAGTTACCTTATAAAATAATCACTTTTTTCACTTGTGTTTTCTGTTGTTTGAAATCCATTGTGATTTTGATGTGATTATTTTCTGAAAGATCATAGAGGCCTTTTTCAATGGATTTATTTAATCAGTATGCTTGACAATTTTTATATCTTCTGATATCTTTTTATGTCCAGGAACTTACATGCTTTCTGAAGTTATTCTGGCCCTCTGGGGGAGAATGGTTATTTAATTTTGCCTTTGGATAGGAAAATAATATAGGGCAAAATGCAGATGTCCAGACAACTATTTTTATTTTGTCCTCTTCATATTGAAATTACTTATGAAACATTAGGCCATAGTTAAGGATAGTCCATGGTTATTAGGTACATATTATCAATGAGAAATTGGATCATGAATAGAATATAATTTTCTTATAACTTCTAGTTCCACTCTGATGATTTGTCAGTTTAATTTGAAATTTTGTTTATAAAATTTGTTTCAGGTATTGGAAACTAAAGCTTGATAGGAATATTTTAAGACAAAGCTTACTCTGACTACAAAATATGTGAGATAATGTATATTTTTAAAAAATGATTGCTATTTGTAATTTGATTTAAAACATTCATTTAGGGGCTTAAAAAGTATGATAGACAGTAATTGGTACCTTTTTCTTACAGCTAAAAGTTCAAAATATGTGATAAATGGCATTTTTAACCTTTCATTTGATGCAGTGATTGATTTTCCTTATAAAGACTTAGAAAGATGAGAGAATATAATTTTTTTCACTTATCAATACATATTTTGTTAAACCAGAGTCATATGAAAAGTGTCCTGTTGTATATTTGTCTAAATCCAGTAAAAGATACCCAGTAACTTGGGGGAGGGAGAAGCTGTTAGAAAACATCACTTTAGAGAATTCTCTTATTCTTACTAAATAGACTCTTTAACACTTTATGAAGCAAATTTGAAATATAACAAAAGAACAATGAAGCTAAATCTCAGTCTACTTTATACTAACCCTCACTGAGCAAGGAATTTGTAATCCCATCCTGCCTCTCAGTTTTTGCACCATATTGATTTTGTTTGCTGAATACTTCAGGGAGAAATGTAAGGATCACATTAACTATCTTTGATATAAAGACAGGGGAAAGGAATTTTCTGCTTATTGGAATAAGATCTTACTATTTTTTTAAAACTAAAGTTATTTGGCCAGTTTTGCCTCATGCATTCGACTGTTGGTTTGGTCTGACTGCTTTCTCTTCTGTGCTCTTCCTTCATAGCATGAGAATTCTCAGAGTTTTGATGGCAAACTAAAGTAATAAGAATCGTTTTCTTAGTCATGTTAGTTATGTATATACACCCAGAGCTGGAAATAGTCCTTGACCTATGTTATGAATCACAAAAAGCAAAGGACATAGGAATTTATACAGAATTTGTTTCTATCTGGGAAATCAAGTTTTTGTTGTGCTACCTAATTGAGGGAAAATGCCAAATTCCTAGCTGCTCTATTTTAAAAAGAGATGAAAACATGGGAGGAGCCCGAGACCTCTGCATCAGGATTTGGTCTGAGTAGAAAGGAAGATTTTTGTTTCAAATTGCCAGCTGCTTATGTCATACTGACTCCCTTATTATGCCTTTAGTTGGCCTGTCAATATGGCCAAACAGCTAGATAAGTGTGGGGCAGGACAAAGGGCTCTTTGCACAGCAGGGAGGCAATGTTGGTGGGGGAGGGGTGGGAGGTAGGAAAGACAGGAGGAGGAGGTTCTTTTCCCTGGGAGATTATTCACTTTGGCACACAATTAAAGAAATCATTTGTATTTCCTACTGAAGCATTGAATTTGTGCCAACCTTATACTGTTAACCTGAAATTTAGTATATCCCTGAATATATGGTAGAGACCCATCCTCTCCTCCAAGGAAAAATAAAAAATTAAAGCTTTGTGTAGATGAAAAGAAAATAAATTCCATGCACTTCACTCTTAAATACAAGTCACTTCCTGAGTAGAGCAGTTCTGGAGCCTCTAGAGCAGAATTCTCATTTAAGAAATGGAAAAGGATATTATAGCTGAATAAAACTTAAATTTCAACATATACATTGTCTTTATTTGAGTTGGAATTAGACCAAAATAGGTAAGATAATTTGTTTCCCTTTGTAAAATAGTTGCATATCATTAACCTCCAGTCTTACAACAGTAATATAGAGAACACCCTCCAGCATTTACATGTTGGCTTGCCTCGTGTACAATGCTAACTGAAGAAAGGCTGCTTACTGTTTGTCTTGTCCTGCTTCCTGAAGAACCTGATATTCCCCAGAGATTTTTCCTTCCCCCACTTTTATGGTGTTGGCACTACCTTGTTTGATACATCTGTGCTTAATTCCCAACTAAAAATGTGGTGGTTGCATCCATGTTATTAGAATTAATATGAATCTTAGAGTTGGAAGAGATCTGTGGGTTATGTGGAACTTTAAGCAAAATCATAATGAAATATTCAAAGTTTGGGTCCAATTGAAGTTTTCATTAATGTTAAAAGGCTCAGTGTCCTGAACAGTATTTTTAGTTACTTTTAAAATAAATGTCGATGCTTTTACATGTGTATTAGTTGTGGGGTATTTTTGTTGTTTTTTTACAAAAATATTAAAGAATTGCATTCATAGAAAAATTAAATAGCAATTATTTGGGTTGCAAAAGGATTCCTCCTTGCCAAAACCGGTTTGTCTCAGTGGATAGAGCATCGGCCTGTGGACTGAAGGGTCCTGGGTTCGATTCCGATCAAGGGCATGTACCTTGATTGCGGGCACATCCCCAGTGGGGAGTGTGCAGGAGGCAGCTGATTGATGTTTCTCTCTCGTCGATGTTTCTAGCTCTCTATCCCTCTCTCTTCCTCTCTGTAAAAAAATCAATAAAATACATTTTTTGAAATAAAAAATAAATTTAAAAAAGGATTCCTCCTTAATAAAGGAGTATATGCTGAATTTACTTTAAATGCTTAATATATTTTAAGAGAATTTGATATTTAGAAATAATTGGTCAGAACTCAGTTTTCCAAGAGTGCATCTGTTGTTTAAATTAAGATGCCACCTATATTGCAGTGTTATTAAACTAGGCTTAAAGTTTTCCCTTCTATCCAGACCGCAGGAGACTTAACTGTAAGGACATTGCAATGCTAATTTTTACTTATGGATCCAGAGACTATGACTGTTAGCAAAGAAGAGGTGTTTGTTTTAACTTAATAGAGTAATTAAAAACTGCCGTTAATGCACATTGTAATATTAAGCCATATTTGATACCAAAAGATACCAAACTTTGTATCTTTTCTCTCTGTAAAAGAAAGATACATGTGTTACCTACTTAACTTTAAATTTCTGTATGTATTGGTCTTGACAGCAATGACATTTTGTCTGATAAGGGATATTTGAGTGACTTAATTATGATTGTCATTTAGAACTTTTTATCAGTAAAATAGCAACAATGTTAACAGACTTAATAGGCTATATTTTCTATCACCATAGAAATTTAAGGTAGTTGTTCCTTCTGTTAATAAAGATTCATTCACATGGATTATTTCCATAGATTTGTGGGACTATAATAGAAGTCATCTAATTCGAACCCTGGCCTCTATTCTAGACAGTTTTCTCTACATGTACTAAGACCCACATTGCTTGCTCTGAGGAAAATATTGTCTCTGCACACACACACATACCCAACTTCCCAGATAATTAGAAATGTCTTCATTGTATTCAATAGCTTCTACTTGCTCCTGTGACCTGAATCTGGCCAGAGGACCTAAAAAGTTTCTGGCAAAAGTATGGTGGAGAGGGGGACACATTTTGATCCCAAAGGATAACTGCTTTGGCTCCCCAAACAGCTCATCTCATTTTCAATAAAATCCAGCCAGCAGTAGCTGTAATGGAGGTAAAATGTAGCACTGTGCCTCATCTTGTGATTGCAGCTGCTCCACCTGGTTTCCTGCTATTACCCACAACACTTCTCCCCAGCAAAAAAAGAAACTAGGACAAAAGGGGAAAATTGGATGGTTTAATACGATTTTTACTATGATTATGGATTTTTTATATGTACTTAAATATGAAGTTCATTTTCCTATTCTTAAAAGTTAGTAGTGAAAGAGACTTTGTAACTTCAGTGTCTTCTACTTTCTTGATAAACCATTTCAGATTCTTAACTTTATAGAAAAAGAAAAGGTTAATTTTCATTGGCTGTTCACGCAGTTGTTATTACTGCCAAATGCCACTGCATTATTATTATTGGCTTGAAGGGAGACAGACTCTTCTGTGGTTTGTATTGAGAATTACTAATTTGTGTGATTCAGATTTATAACTAAAATAATGTTAAAAATTAAACCTTCATTTATGCTTATCTCTATTGTAGTGGAGATGAAATTGATAGAATATAAATTTTTCATTCTTCAGAGTTCTTTCTTAAGCTGCATAATTAATGTTCTTCAGATCTTCTTTTTCCCTTACCATCACTCCCCCCCCCCCAAAAAAAATAATAAAACACCAAGGAATTTCATTTTTATCATTTTTAGTGTTGCCTTTGGCCGCTGAGATTTTCTCCTTCCCACTCCTGAAATGTGAAGACTCATAAAATCCAGGAATCTAATAATGTGTGCGTTGCTGAGTATAATAAGAGGATTATTTCATAATTCTTAGAAATTATTATCTGAATAGGCTGTTTCAGTATCATGTTAGCATATTTAATAATGTTGGCATGTTAATATATATCCAAGATGCATCTCATTGTTTTAGATTTGCACCCGTTGTTTGTCGTTTTTATATGAGGTGGTTTCTTTTCTGCGCCCCTTCTCCCCCCACCACACACACACACACACACACCCTTGTGTTCATGGTTTTGTATTTTTGTCCTGTTGTGATCTTTGGCCTGTGTTGAAAAATTCTGTCTCCTCCCATCAACTTCTGCATGCCACAGCACATACAGTTTTTGCTCTCCTGGCTTTGTGAAGGAGGATGATCTGTAGTTAATAATCAACTGTTTGGTATCCAAGGACGGTTTTATTTATAAAGAAGAACCTGGAAGGACCTGTTGGCAGTTACACTGCCTCTGCATTTATGGTACCTTTTTATTAATGTAGGCCATTGAGAGTTAACTTGTTTTAATAAAAGAAACCAGACAGAAAGAGAAGAGCCACAGTTAGAACTGATTATTTAAAAAATAAATGGTTATTATGATTATATTTGGGATAGAAACTTAGGCACTTTTTTTTTTTTTAATATATTTTATTGATTTTGTACAGAGAGGAAGGGAGAGAGATAGAGAGTTAGAAACATCGATGAGAGAGAGTCATCAATCAGTTGCCTCTTGCACACCCCCTACTGGGGATATGCCCGCAACCAAGGTACATGCCCTTGACCGGAATCGAACCCGGGTCCCTTCAGACCCTAAGCCGACGCTCTATCCATTGAGCTAAACCGGTCCCGGCAAGGCACATTTTTTAAAACTTTATTTTAGTTCTAAAGACAGAAGAGTTTAAACTCTTAAAATAGAACAAAGGAGGATTGTTGTTGCAGTATGATTGATTGCATGCTCAATGTAGCATTAGATTATTGCATGAATGCATAAATTTTTATTTTCTCAGTTTTTATGGTGCAAACTACTATAGCCATACAAGTTAAATAAATGTTTTGTTGCCCACAACCTGAAAAATATTAGGTGGAATGATTTCTTAAAATAACAGATCTGAGGAAAATGTAGAAGCTAGTCCTTTTTTTTTTTTTTTTTTTTTTTTTAATCCTCACCTGAGAATATCTTTACAGGCAGGGAGAGAGAGGGCAGGGGCCTTGATGTGAGAGAAGCCTCTAGTGCACACCCTGACTGGAGATAGAACCTGCAACCTTTTGGTGTACAGTGTGACACTCCAACTGAGCCCCTTGGCCAGGGCATTAGTCCAAATTTTTGAAGTCCCCTTTTATTTTTGTTATTGCTAGATAAATTTAGTTTTATTTATGGCAATTAGAGCTTTAATGTCATAGATTAGTAATAGAACAAAATAAGGGTAGACTGACATAATGCCAAATGCATATTGTAGGATGAGGCTAACATTGTACCAAATTGTTGCATATTTAGGCTACTTTTATTTTAAAAGTAACTTTTTGTTAATCCTGCGCAAGGTTATTTTTTCCATTGATTTTTAGAGAGAGTGGTGGGTGCCTTCCACCCCCATCCCCACCCTCACCCCCACCTCTGTACCTTCGGGGTGGGGGTTGAACCCACAACCTAGGTACATACCCTTGACTGGGCAATGATGACCAGGGCAAAAGTTTTTAAACTTATCAAGTGGCATAAAGTACTCACAGATTGAATAGGTAGTTACCTTATTGATGGCACATTGTATAAACAGCAATTTAAAATATTTACTAAAAATCCAAAAAATGAAAATTGTGCTGACATATCATATATGGAGTTCTGAAGTTACTGTAGCCATACCACTTAGACCAAATAGGTAATAATGCCAGCTCTTCTTTCTTTCGAGCCTAGGCTGGTTGGCCTGACCCAGATGTTTTTACCTCACTCTTCCTTACTTAATCCCTAGGCTATTAAGATTTGAAGTGTTGCTAGGAATAAAGTATCCGTTCATAAATTGAATAGGAATCTGACTGGGCCTGTGGGAAGACATGTATTTTTAGAGAAGCAAGGTTCTGGGTTAGTGTAACTTTCCACTTATAGTTTATCATTAAAGAGAATTGCTGGAAGTTTGCAGAGTACACTGAGCAATAAGAAGAGAGTGGACATCTTTACAAAATAACTATGTACCAGTCAAGAGACAAAAAGTTTTTTTATGTAGAATATCTTAGTTTTTCTGAAAACTTAATATTAGGAATGTGTTCCTGTGGAAAGTAGTTACCCAAAGGATTGTGTTGAATATCTTTTGTAAAAATAATTTTAAAAATTGAATATTTTACAGATAGAGTGACCATATGTCTTGGTTTCCCTGGGACAACCCTGGTTTATGCTTACTGAATAATTAGTAATGGCATTTCTTTCTCAAAAATGTCCTAAATTGGACCATAAATTATATGTTCTGCCTAATTACAGAAGATCATGAGTCTTATTGTCACTACATAACAATCCATTTATTTGTCTTTTATATAGTTCTGATTCTCTCTGCAAGGATTTATCTTTTGTCCTCTCTGAACCCCCCTTTTTTACATGAGTGATTTTTTTTTTTTAGGATGCCTTTTTCTTTTCCTTATAGTTGGTAAGGGAGGGGATAGATATATATTTAATTTTTTTTTATTATGGAAAAGTCCAAATACAACAAAATAGAATAGAAAAGGGGACTCCTTTTTATTTAAACCAAGGTAAGGTCTATACATTGCACTTGGTTGATAAATTTGAGTCTTTCTAAATTATAGGTTCTCTCACTCTCGTTTTCATATAATATAATATACTTATTAAAGGAATTTATTACATTGTAAAGTTTTACTCTTCGGATGTTGGAGGTTGCATGTATGTGGTGTCACTTAACATCTATCTATATAAAACCCTAATATGCAAATAGACCGAACAGCAGAACAACCAGTTGCTATAATGTGCGCTGACCACCAGGGGGAGTGTGTGGAACATGGCAGGCATCATCAGCCCACATAGAGAGTGTTGGCCATGGTAGGATGGTGGAGCAGGGCGTCGGTCATTGTCATCGGGTCAAGCCTCTGGTGGTTACTGAAAATTCTTTGTTCCTGTGCGCTGTGGTCCCACCTGGTGCTCACACTTACTGCTGGTCCCACTTACACCCGCTCCTGCCCCTGATCACCCCTCAGGGCTTCTCCACCTCCCTCTGCTCCTAAGGCAATTGGGGCCAGCAGCCACCTCTTTCACTCCCTGCCAGCGCTTCTGCCAGCCCCGCTCACACCTTCTGACAGCGCTGGCTCTGCTCGCACCCACTGCTGGCAATGGCCCCAATCACTCCCTGCCATCAGCGTCAGGAGCGGGGCTGGGTGGGGCTGTGGAGGATAGGCTGAGAACTACTTCTGTGCCCACCACAACCTCGCAGCCCACTGTTCCTTTCAAGGTGCATGAATTCGTGCACTGGCCCCTAGTATTTTATAAGATGACAACCCACACACATCATATTTCATGTAAATAGTGATTAGATCAACTGCAAGTATACTTTTATAAGAATACTATGTACTTCTTTGAGAATTACTTAATATCTACTTGTTTATGTGATGATAAGCAGCTGTTGATATTTATTGCCTAGGTCAGCTATTCTTAAAAATTGGAGGCCCCAAAGACCTTTTGTTTTGTGGGTTATATCAAGATTTGCCAGATTTAAAACTGAGGTGGGGACGGTGGGAATCTTAGTTACAGGTTGATTTAAAAATAACAGTGCCAAATTCTGCTAACCTAAGTAACATGATTTTTGTGTGAAATACCTAATTTTTTTGAGTGGCATTGCTTTCCATTTTTGCAAATCTCCTTAGTATCTTTCTGGCTTAATAGAAAACAACAGTTTTCTCTCAGATCCTTCTGCATTTAATTTGTGTGTGTTTTGGTTGAAGAATATGAAGATAATTTGTTCTCACACATATAAGTAGTTGAAAGAGGAAAGGCCTCCCATATTCCTTGAAAGAATCTGGAGAACTTCAGAAGTTCTGAAAGATTGAGAACTACAGGCCCAGATTATTATTAGAGGCACAGTGCACAAAATTCATGCATGGGTAGGGTCCCTGGGCCTGGTCGGCAATCAGGGCCAATCTGGGGGGGCAACCAGCAGGGTGATAAGGGGACCCCTGCTGGCACCCACCTTGGCCAGCCTGGTACTGCCTGTTCACTGGCACCACTCCCTGCCACTACCGCCAGTTGCCTCCCTGGAGCGATTGGGGAGGCCCCTGCTAGCAGTCATTCTGCCATTTGGTCATTTTGCATATTGGGCTTTTATTATATAGGATGATTGTGAAGTATTGATATTTTATCACCACTTCATTGTTTTCTGTAATTATTTGCTTACCCTAAGATGCAGTTTGAATACAAAAGGCAAGATAGATGCCTGTTTTTCCCCTTACTAGTTTTCTAAATGTTTGGTGACCTAGTAACCTCCAAAGGTGATCAATGAAGTGTTATTATCGTATACTTTTTAAAAAAATCCTTACCCAAGGATATATTTTCATAGATTTTAAAGAGGGAAGGAGGAAGAAGAAGAAAAACAGATACATTGATTGGTTGCTTCCCATGTGCACCTGATCAGGAATCACATCTGCAACCTTTTGGTGTATGGAATGATATTCCAACCAAGCCATACCAGCCAGGCTATATATAGTATTTGTGGTTTTAAATATATTTATGTATTTCAGTCCCTTGTAATTATTATTTTTTACGTTCAAATTGTCCCATAATTGGCTCTTGACTCTTAACATATTGGGTGTGGAGTAGTACTTGTTTTTGTTTTTGTTTTTGTTTTTGTTTTCCAGGCCAGTAGTTTTATTGCTAGCGTTACTCAGTAGCCAGATAAGCTTCTATTGAATGAGTACAAAAAACATTTTATATAAATGTTAAAGGCACACTTTAAATATCCATTGCACTTTGAAGTTATTTATTATATGTTCTTACAAACTAATATCCTTTTAAAGTATGATACTTTGTAAAACACTGTGTAATATGAATCGAGAATTCGAGTGATCATCTGCAATGTGTTAAATCTTTTTTCCTCATTCTCAATCAGTTGCTTTCGTTGTTGTTGTTGTTAAGTTGGTTCTTTGCTTTCTCATATGACAAGATGTTCCATTGCTCTTGATTTCGTCCTTGATTCTAGACCTTTTCAGTGGACAGAACTAAAAAGTGGTTTCTTTTCTGCCCTCTTTGTTTCTTTTTTAAAATCTCAGTTGTTGGTGTTTGATAGCCTTTAGTTTTAATTCAATACTATGTGATATTTAAATAATCCTAATCTTTCCCCACACCCAAAATTTCAATTTTTGCTAACATCCCTGTAATTACTCTTTGATTTAATCCACAATTCATACAAAACAATTTTAGAATCTCAGAACAATATGAAACTGGAAAGTGGAGTTGTTGTTTTTTTTTGACCTTAGGATATGTCCCTCTAAAAAATACAGTCAGATTACAGTGTTTTAAAATCACCTGGAATAGTTCTCTATGTGGTTATGCCACCAACTATGAGGTTAAGTTTTTTTAGTCATATCAGATTTTTCAGGGACTGCTTTTTGTTTTATAATTACATAAAATGTGGCTACTAAGTGAAATTTATATCTGTATACAGAGAAATCTGACTTCTAATCTTTTCCAACCTATCCTTATATGTAAGACTTTACAGATTATTCATTATTAAAGTGTTTATTTTTTTATCCTGGTACTTTCATGGTAACAGAATCACTTAAGTTAGTTCATTTACTAAAAGTATTTGCTGCTAGATTTTTCAGTAACTAATAAGTATTTTTAGGCCATGGAAGAGGAACACTGCCTTTTCTGTGTGTGTTTTTTTCTGGTGACCACAATTTCTTGCCTTAATATAAAATAAAAATACAAAACTTCCTTATCTCTCTTGAAATGCTAGATAATTTTCCATTTATCTCTGATTATTTCACTTAAATCTAACACTTGGACACTGGTTCTACTTGTAATAGAAAGTTGTCATCATTTAATATTTCTTCAATGAATAAAATTCAAGTAATTTAAATCTGAAATTTAAATATTAGGAAGAATGTAATCTACTTTTTAACTTAGTCATTTAAAGTTCAGAGTGCTTGATTTTATGTTTTAAATTACATCTGAAACCTGTTTAATATTAAGCCTATTTTATTCTAATAACTGAAAGAAGTTGCAGTATCATAGTTCAGCAATATATGTCACATTCTAATATGATATATATTACAGGCTAAAAACTATTAAATTAGGCTATTCATATGGTGAATCAGTTGGATTCATATTTTAGTTTGCAGTTTTCTTATTCTGGCCTTGGCAAGTTTCTTAGCTTTGGTGAGTTTGATTCTTTGGCAAGTTTAATTCTTTGGCTAAGTAGGAATATTACCTTCCTCATAAAGATGATGTGGGCATCACATGAACTAATGGCTGTAAAGTGATTGAGGGAACAGTGGTTGCTACAAAGTAAGCATCCAATAAGTGTGAGCTTTTATTTGAAAATGGTTATTGTTACAAAATTTTGGTTAATTCTTTAAACTCTATATGCACCTTAGGATAAGTAGTGCTTATTACATGCTGTAAATATAGCACCTCATTTTCATGACTCCATTAGTTAAATTAAAGAACCAACTGTTAACAAAAAAATAATCAGGGTCTAACTAAAACTTGAGTCTTCTGGTTTTACAATGTGCCAGTGCTTACCATATAAATACAATCACATTAAAAGGACTTAATAGATAAGGGAGCTTTAAGGAAACATTTTCTTACCATCAGGTTGTTCATTAATTCAGGTGTTTTGGTTTGTTTGCTTGTCTTAGCTTTATTGATGTGCTAGTGGCCCAGTACATGAAATTCATACACAGGGGGAGGGTTGTCCCTTAGCCTGGCCTGCACCCTCTCTAATCCAGGATCGGGCCTAAACCAGCAGTCAGACATCCCTCTCACAATCCAGGACCACTGGCTCCTAACGGCTCACCTGCCTGCCTTCCTGATTGCCCCTAACCACTCTGCCTGCCAACTTGCTTGTCCCCAACTGCTCTTCTCCCCCCTCCTGGCCTGATCACCCTTAACTGCCTCTGCCCCGCCACCATGGCTTTGTCCGGGAGGTCTCCTGGTCTAATTAGCATATTACTCTTTTATTAGTATAGATAATTGAAAAATAAAATTGTAATAGATTTATAGTGTTCAACATGACGATTTGATATACATTGTGAAGGGATTCCAGCAAATAAGTTAATTAGCACATTAACCTTTATATTTGCACCCTTTCTTGGGGTGAGAATCTTTAAGTTCTAATCTCTTGGCAAATTTCAGTCATACGGTACTAGTACATGCAATATTATCAACCAGAGCAGGAACCCTTTTTTCTGCCAAGGGCCATTTTGATATTTATAACATCACTTGTGGGCCTTAAAAACTATCAGCTTAAAAATTAGCCTGCCATGTTTTGTCAAACTCACCCCTAATGCCTTGGCAGCTCCAGGCCCAATGATAGTGCAGGCCTTAAACAATCCAAGGGCTGGACGATCCCCAACCCCTCAACTAGAGTCACCGGTGTTATACATGAGATCCCAGACCTTATTGGTTTTTATAACTGAAAGTTTTACCCTTTTACTAACCTTTCCTCATTTCTCCTTCAGCCCCTGGCAAACATGATTCTACTCTTTGATTCTATAGTAGTAAATTTGATTTTTTTTTTTTTTAAAAAACGATTCCACATATAAGTGATACCATGCGATAATTGTCTTTGTCTGTCTGGCTTACTTTATTTAGTATAATGCCCTCAGGGTTCATCCATGTTGTTGCATGGCAGAATTTCCTTATTTTTATGACTGAATAATATTTTGTTATAGGTAGATAGCTAGATATAACATTTTCTTTTGACAGATACTTAAGTTGTCTCCATACCTCAGCTATTGTGAATAGTGCTGCAGTGAGCATGGGAGTACAGGTGTTTCCCTTCCAGATGGTGATTTTCCCCCTTTGGATATATTCCCCAAAGTGGAATTGCTAGATCATATGGTAGTTCTATTTTTAATTTCTTGAGGAACCTCCATACTGTTTTTTAGTGACTGTACCAGTTCCATTCTCACCAACAGTATACAAGGGTTCTTTCTCTTGTATCCACATCCTCACTAGCACTTATTATCTCTTTTTGGTGATAACACAGAATATCTTTCCATTCATTTGTGTCTTCAATTCCTTTCATCAATGTTTTTATTTTTTCATTGTACAGATCTTTCAATTCCTTGGTTAAATATCTTCCTAAAGTATTTTCTTCTTTTTGGTGCTTTGTAAATGAGATTGTTTTCTTTATTATTCTTTCCTGTAGTTCTGTTAGTGTATAAAATGCAACTGATTTTTGTTTATTGATTTTCATCCGGCAATTTTACTGAATTTGTTTAGTCTGGGTTGTTTTTTGTGGTTTTTTTTTGGAGGAGTCTTCAGAGTTTTCTAGATGTATTGCCATTCATCTGCAAACAGAGAATTTTATTCTTTCTGATTTGGAACTTTTGTTTTTCTTGTTAATTGCTCTGGGATTTTTAGTACTATTTGAATAAAAATGGCAAGAGTATGCATCATATACTTGTTCCTGGTCTTAAAAGCTTTCATCTATCCACCCCTAAGTATATTAGCTGTGTTTGTTTTATTATGTTGAGGTGCATTCCATTTATATGCAATTTGTTGAGTGTTTTTGAAAAAAATGTTAAATTTCGTTAAATACATTTTCTGCATCTGTTTGGTTTTTATTCTTCATTTTGTTAATATGGTACATCACATTTATTGATTTGGATTGTTGAAACTTTTTGTTGTTAATCCTCACCTGAGAATTTTTTTTTTTTTATTGAATTTTAGAAAGAGTGGGAGGGAGAGAGACAGAAACATCAATGACACTGTTATTGGTTGCCTCCCATGTGCACCCCTGCCAGGGCTGGGGTTCAAGCCTGCAACCTCAGTAAGTGCCCTTGACTGGACTCAAAACCAGAATCCTTTAATACAAGGGCCATTGCTCTATCCATTGAGTCAGACCAGCTAAGGCTAGTTGAACCATTTTTGCACCCCCAGAATAAATCTCACTTGATCATGATGTATGATCCTTTTACTGAATGTATTGTTGAATTCATTTTGCTAATATCTTATTGAAGACTTTTGTATCTGTGATCATTAGGGATATTAATATTGGCCTGTAGTTTCCCCTTTTATTGTAGTATTTTGGCCAGGCTTTAGTATCAGAGTAATGCTTGCCTCATAAAATGAGTTTGGAAGTGTTCCCTCTATAATGTTTTAGAAAGTTGGTTGGTTTGTTTTAATCCACACCTGAGGATATGTTTATTGATTTGAGGGATGGAGGGTAGGGGGAAGAGAGAGAAAGATCTATGTGTGAGAGAAACATCTATTTGTTGTTTCCCTTATTTATGCATTCGTTGGTTGCCTCTTATATGTGCCCTGACGGGGGCTCAAACCCTCAACCTTGGCATATTAGGATGACACTCTAATAACCAACTGACCAGGATCCTAACTTGTAATTTTAGATATGGGGAGTTCCAGAAAAGGACAAATGGTAGGCTAATGTTTTTTCCCTTCTCAAAAAACAAAACAGGAACTAAAATGTACACTTTTTTAGAGATATGTGCTAAATGTTGAAATATGTTGTTTGGTGTTTGCTTTTAGAATGGAGGAGAGTTAACAGGTAAACAAGATTGAATATGAGTTGATAATTATTAAAATAGTAAGTAAATGAAGTTCTTTATAAAACTTTACTTTAAACTTGTTACAACAGGCAAATAAACATAATCAGATTTTTCAGTCTCTCCCCATCCGTGTTACTTGCCTTCTGAACCCAATTTCTCTTACAATTATCACATACTTCCAATCAAAAGGAAAATAGAGTGGCTACATAGGTATGTAATTGATTATACTAAAAGGAAGTGTTAATATTTTAAAGAAGCCTACACAGATTCTAAAGGTATTCCTGACAGAAAGATTGAAGAGGCAAATGGGTAAATTAACAGTATACTTAGTATACAATAGATATCATTTTATAAAATAGTTAAATATCTGAAAAGGTATCTTATAAATACCGAATCAGTGCCAGTCAAGATTTCTCTAAGAAAATTAATAGGCTATTTAGGGTGCAGTTTATTCTGTAACTGTTGGCAAATCTTAATATTAATGGATTTGGCGAATTACTAACAGGACTCAAACTGTAAATTCCTCCCCTCTACTTCATACTATTGGCTTGAAAGTAGAAAAGTGGTTCCTATTTACATTTCTTACTTTCTGTACTTCTTTAGTGTAACCCAGCATTTCAAAAGTTGTGTGCCTGCAATGTGTCAAATATCTTGCTAGTTCTCTTATGAATGTTATGTCACTTAATTCTCAAAATAGTACAGTGGGATGGTTTACAAATGAAAAAACTAAACTGGAGTAGTCACATAGCTAGTAATAAGGTGAGTCAACTCCTTATGATTCCAGAATCTTTTCATTATACCATATTCCTTATTTTATTTAAAAAGCCTTCCACCTTCACCATTATAATCTTGTCCTTTTCTCTCCTCCTGACTTTGGGTACTGCTACCCATCTGAAGTTTTGGCAGTTTTTTCTTTAGGATTCTTTGCCTGAAATTGGATGGGGCTCCTGGATCTGGATAAAGAAAGGGGGAAAAATAAATAAATAAATAAATAAATAAATAAATAAATAAATAAATAAATTACTGGGCATCATCCCCTACTAGAGTGATAATTCATTATCTTTGATATTAAAAAAAAAAAGGTTTATTCGCCCCTTCCAGTTACCCATACCTTTCTTATAAGTCAATTAGTTGCAGGCTTCATATATCGAGTCTGATTGTAGTTCAGGAAGGGTTATAGAACAAGGGCCTAGAATCCCTAGAAGTTTTACAAGGTTTATTGGTGTTTTTCTAAGGAAAATATTCATGGTGTTTATCAGAGTCTAATAGAAATCTGTGATCATTCTTCAAAAAGGTTTAAGAAATATAGGTGCCCTAGGATTTGCTTGCTAAGCAACCAAGAAGATACCAGACTCAGTTGGTTTTTCTTGGGCCTAAAAAGGTGTGTCCCTTTGATCTATTGGACCAAATTGAATACCACCACAATGCCCACTGTGAGCATACTTGTTTTCTTACAAAGAAACCAGAAGCCTTTTGCATGAAATTCGAGTATGGGGCTCGGCCCTTGCAGACCCTGCTTCATCCAGAAGGCCATTTGGCCCTCAGGTCTCATTAGCATATTATGCTTTTATTATTATAGATGATCTACGATTTCAGCTTTTATTATTTTTTATTTTTTGTTAATTCTCACCAGAGGATATTTTTTCCTTGATTTTTTTTTTAGAAAGAGTGGAAGGGAGGGGAAAAGACAAAGAGAAAAACATCTATGTAAAAGAGACATCGATTGGTTGCCTCCCACTCATTTTTAGTTTTGAAAATTCAAATTATTTTGCTACTAAAGATTATAGCCTACTTAGTTTTATTTGTATTAACTTGACATAGATGCACTCTAAGCTGTACTTGGTAAACTCAATTTTATTTCCAAAAGAAAAATGCTGTTTTTAAAAGGAGGATATTACCGTAATAACAGTTTTAGAAGTCAGATAAGAATTCCTAAAGGAATTTGTTTTGGTAACAAAAGGGATGGTAACAAGCATCTCCCAAACATTGCCTCTGTAAATTAGTATTGCTATGTTGTTATAAACTGATAGCCAAATAAACATTTATTATAGATCTCCTCAAAGAAGAGATTAGGCAAATACTGTCTCTTTTGAGCAGTTCACCAAAGAAGGGTATCGTGTAGTCCTATAATGGCTAAATCAAAAATGGTTCTTAAGCCGAAACCCGTTTCTCCTGAGGCCTCTCTCCTTGGTTTGCAGGTGAGGTGACCTGCCCTCTTGCTGCCTCTTCACATTATCTTTTCTCTTTGTGAATACTTCTTAGTGTCTCTTCATGTCTCCAAATTCCCTTTTCATAGAAGGATACTGATCATATTGGATTAGGGCCCACTCAGAGGCCTCGTTTTAAAAAATCTTTTCTTTTTTTCTTTTTCATTTTTTTTAATATTGTGGGACTTTTTTTTGGCATTGTTATTCTTTTTTTTTTTTTTCCTCTTTTTTTTTCTCTTAAATATATTTTATTGATTTTTTACAGAGAGGAAGGGAGAGAGATAGAGAGCTAGAAACGTCGATGAGAGAGAAACATCGACCAGCTGCCTCTTGCACACCCCCTACAAGGGATGTGCCCGCAACCAATGTACATGCCCTTGACTGGAATCGAACCCGGGACCTTTCAGTCTGCAGACCGACGCTCTACCACTGAGCCAAACCGGTTTCAGCTAAAAAAAATCTTTTCAATTGAAGTAGATTAATTGATGTACAACATAATGATTCAGTCCATATGCATTGCAAAATGATCACAACAGTTTAGTTAACCTCCTTTACTTTACATGGTTACCAAAAGTATTATTTTTCTTGTGATGTATACTTTTAAGATCTACTCTCAGCAACTTTCAAGTATGCAGTATTATATTAACTGTAGTCACCATGCTGTATGGTATATCCCCATGACTTATTTGCTTTATAACTGGAAGTTTCTACCTTTTGATCCCCTTCTCTGGTTTCTCCTACCCAATCCCCAAACTTTTGCACTTTTAAAAAACTCCTTTTTTTCCAGAAGATTGGAAACCACTACTCTAAAGTTACTATTGGTGGTCTATAAGAGATTTGTCATAATCTGGGGTATAAAAGGGTTTTTGTTTGTTTGTTTATAATCTCTTAGTTTGGCCAAGCCGGTGTGGTTCAGTGTTTGAGCATTGACCTCTGAACCAGGAGGACACGGTTCAATTCCGGGTCAGGGCACATACTTGTGCTACGGGCTTTATCACCAGTATGGAGCATTCAAGAGGCAGCTGATCAATTATTCTCTCTCATCATTGATGTTTCTATGTTTCTCTCTCTCCCTCTCCCGTCCTCTCCGAAATCAATAAAAATATTAAGGAAAAAAAGATGTCTTAGTTTTTATATTGCTTACCAAGTACTTGGTTACCAAGTACCAGAAAATGAAATACAGTATTTAGAAACAGTAAAATTCAGCATTTAGAAATATTTACTCAGTAAAAAATAAGTTTATAAATAGAAGACTTCTCAACAAAGAGGGAAAATAACAGTTAAACGCTAAAATACTTAGTGTTTTACTTAATTCAGTGCTAGAATTCTGGGTTTTATTTAGGGTCAAACTGATATGACAGGAAAACCCACAGAGATGATTAAAGGAGAATAAAATGACAGAAAATTTAGCATAGTATATAATTGTGATTATTTTTATGCATAAGGATTTGGAGCAGTTTACTATGCCAGTTATATTCATTAACTAAAAAGTGCTATTTTGTCAGTGTCCTGGGGCTAATTTATTATAAGAATTAATGAATGAGAATTTTGGCCTAAATACAGCTGAAATGTTTACTGAAACTGGACCAAAGATGAGCATCCATGAGGAGGTTTAATCATTTATATTAATATCTCAGATAAAAGTTTTATAGTATTTTGATGTTTTGTATGATGGGAATTCTTGAAATTCTTAGGTCTCATAATAAACCACCATACATGCTTGTCCTCTAGGGAAATAATGTACTACTCACCATTCCAAAAGTTTCATTTTGCTCAAGAATCTACTGTATGAGTAAAAATAGACTTGTTTTATGCATAGGCCAAATCCTATACAGGAGTGGGCAAAAGTAAGTTTATTGATGACAAAGAACTCTGTATCCAAGTGTGTTTGAGTATAACAAGTAGACTACAAGAATATGTAAATAATGAAGGCCAGCAATTCCAGCCACTTACAAGATAGTACATAAATGCACTGTAACATTGTGACATTCTTTTGAGTTAATAAAGCTATTGTAATAATCATAATCTGTTAAGTTCTTTTTCCATATGAACAACTATAAACCTACTTTTGCCCACACGGGCATATCAATATTTTGTTTTTAATTTATGTCTTTCATCACCATTGCTTTTTAAATTACAAGTTATTCTGAGTTTTAATTCTATTGTTATCAATATAGCTTCTGGTCAGTAGTTTGGTAATAGAATGTTGACTATTTACAGCTTTTAATTTTCATTTTAGGGTTTTCTTTTAAAATGTAGAATCTTCTAAGAAAAACTGAGGAAAAAAATTAAAATTATTTTAAACTTATGAAAAAAATGTAGACTTCTCACTATGTTTGTGGGAGGATAATATGGTTTTTACTTTCTGGGAGGTGGTTCAGCATTGCTAATAAATATGCTTATGCCATTCTAACAGTTCCACTTTTAGGAATGTGTCTTAAGGAAATGTTTGTACACGCACGCACGCACGCACGCACGGCCCAGTGCACAAAATTCGTGCACAGATAAGGTACCTAGTGGCCAGGGCCTCAAGGTCTCCCTTCCTCAGGCCGCCTGCCTGACCCGCCAATCTAATGGTTCCACCAGCTCCCAGTCACTGAGAAAACATGGTGGCAGTCTCACTGCTGCCGCTGGTTGCCACCTACAAGGCCTGATTGCCCTGCCACTGCCTGGCTCCCAGGTGCTGAGGGAGCGGAGCAGCAGGGCATTGTGGCCAACCCAGCTCCCTCAGCGCCTTGGAGCCCAGCACTGGCATGGTGATCAGATTGACGGGGTGATTGGGGCCCACCTGCTGACCAATAACTCTGGGGCTGCCAACTCACCTGCTCCACCATCCCGCCCGGTCCCACTCTCATCTGGACCCATCAGGGCCTGCAGTGCCTCTGCTGCCAGTGCCACTTGCAAATGCCCACCATGTTATGCACCACCCCCTGGTGGTCAGCGAACGTCATAGCAAGCGGTCAAACTCCCAGCAGAACTCCAGTCAAGAGGACAATTTACATATTAGGCTTTTATTGTATATACACACACACACACACACGATACAGCATTGTATATGTCATGGAAAATTAGCAACAATCTAAACATCCACCTGCAGAAGACTGACTTAAATTATGGTTGATCCGTGGGATAAAATACTCTGCCATCATTTAAGAGGAAGAAGTAAATTTGTATTTCTCCTTTGAATATAGAAAGATGTCTAAGACATTACTAAGTGAACAAACCAGATTATAGAACAGTAGGGTTATTTTATTTTTGGATTATCTTTGGGAAATGGAATTATAAGGATTTCACTTTATTTTATGCTTTTGTGATGTTCAAATAATTTTTACAAGCAGTTTTTAAATAAGATTAATGATTCAGCTATTAGGAGATGAGGGGAATACGATTGTACATATCAGAATTATTAAACTTTAAATACCCTTATTACTATATACTTACCTACCTGGTCTGCCAAATAATCACAAAACATGTTTGGTCAGGTTCTGTTCATCTGTGTTTTGCAGATTCTTGCAGCCCATTGTCCTTCATTCTTAATAGAATTTTCCATGAGACCAGTAAGTTTTGTCTAAATAGTTTAAGAGATTTATAAAATAATCTCTTTCCCTAAGAGACTCCTCTGTGTCACTGATAAACGATGGATGTTTTTGGGATTTTCTTTTTTGTGGAGAGGATGGTGTTTTCTTTTCAGAATGACTCATTAAATGTAAAGGCATACTTTAGGATTCTTTTTCCCCTTCATGGTTGTGAAAACGCAATACTTGGCACATAGGCAAACCTAAAGCGTTTGCAAATTGCTTCTCTTCTCTGGATAAGAGAAATATCTTAAAATAGCACGTAAACATAGCTTTTATAAATAGTAGTTACTTTCTGATCGTTTGAATGAATGAATGAATGAATGAATGCAGAAAAACTGGCAAGTCTAGATAATATAAATTCTAAAAGAGTCAAGAATTTTAATATGGACTTGTCCAACACAGCAACAATAATTGGTGCTGAATTTTACAGTATTTTAATTCAGATGTAGCTTTCTAAAATAAGTACTAATTATTTTAATAAACAGAACTATATATTAAATCCTAATTTTTTTCCTGAACTCTCTACCACTATGTTTGTGATTTCTTACAGTTAAAATATATGTAGTCTGTTTCTTCCATCTATAAAATAATAAATTAGACTTTACTCTTAAAACTCTAAATTTTTTATCAACTGAAGAAATTTTACCTGAACTACAGAAAGTATAACAGATATTAATGCCTCATAAATGTGCATAACCCACTTCTTCTAGAGTAAATCTGGTTCCCATTTCAATGTTTGAAAATGAAAGCAGTTTGGACAGAGGAGGCAAATGTAGAGGTATAAGAGGTTCTTTTCCTAGCTAGTCTGATACATGTTTTTAAAGCATATGCTGTGGCTCTAAACATAGTAGGACAGAACCTTCAAAAAGTCTTGAGAAGATCACCTTTTAAAGAGGTAAATCAAAGTCCATGTCATTCAAATTGATTCTTGTTAAAAATAGTCTCTGCATCCTTGGTTAAGTTAGCAGTATATATGTATTTATCTGTTTTGAACAAGTTATAAGTAAAATATTTTTCTATGATATCAACATAAAATAATTTAAAAGTGTAATGTGTATTTAGCTTCATTATTTATGGCATGTACTTTTGTCCTATCACCCCTCCCCTCCAAGTACAACTAAGTATGTCTTTCCTCCATAATATTGCCATTAATGAAATTTTTCATGACGAAAGAAATTCTTGCTATAGGCTATAAAATAGGGTTATTATTATTTTTTTTAAACTGGGTTTTAATTGCCTCCTATTCTAGTCATTGGTTTGTTGTACCAAGCCCAGTAGCCCCTAGAGGGAATATAAATTTAGGCAAAGTGACCAAGGGATAAACAAGTGTTGCAGAAGAGATTGGGAAAAAAGGAAAACTTTATCTTGGCTCTAAATTACTAAATCATGATATTTCTTTAGTCTCTTAATTTTTGCCCCAATGTTCCTCTTTTTTTCTTTTCAGCCCTGAACTTCTCTTACTCTGCCTGCATTAACTTGCTACAGATTGTAAGCCTAACTTAGAATTTGTACAATCCCAATTATATGGACTTTTCAACACATTTATTTCTTCTAATGCTTATTACTTATCTCACCTATACTGTTGGGTTTTGTTTGTTCGTTTCATGTTTTCTATATATAGTCTTCTCACATTATTTTCTGTTGCAAGATTGAAATACACTCTGTTGAAGAAGAGTGAAAAATAATTTTACTCATATTCATGTCGTTAGTAGCAGTTTATCTTTCTTCACATGTATTTAAAGACTACAAAGAGCAGTTTAAACTTGTATTTACTAACAATAGTCCCTACACACCTGAGTCAGCAGGACAGGTATTATCTTTTCTATTATACAGATGAGAAAACTGAGACTTTGAGACATTGCATAAGGCAGTGTCAGGATTCATAGAAATTTGGAGCAAGAAAAGATAAGAATATAATATAGCTGCCACATTAGTTCTCAAGCATGTTGGTCATGTAGATAAAATGCATTCATATATTTGTTGTAATTTTTTCTGTGATTTAAAAATTAAATTGAGAGTAATAATCATACCAAAAAACCTTCTTTTCCTATCTCATTTTTATCATGTTGTAAAGTTATTCAAAAGAAGGAAATTATAGAAGTATTTAAGAATAAATTCAACTTACATATATAACAAAATCAGAAATTGTATCTTAAAATTAGTGACTAAAGTTTTCTTTTAGTCCTAATTGAAAGTTTTTCTGGCATGTTTTTTCTCTTCTCCTTAACTGAGTTAAATTAAAGATCTTTTATGGCTTCTATCTATCTGATAATTTCATTATTTAATAGTTTAAATGTATAGGCAGGTTGGTCTGGATATGTTGATTTCAGGATATATTTTAGGTGCTTGTTTCTCGTAATCTTCAGTTTGAGGGTTATTGCTTAAGGGAAGAAATTTGGTTAATTGTAGCTAGTTGGAGTTTAGAGAACTGAAGTTTGCTGGATTCGGTCCTTTATTTAGTAAGTGAGAAAAAAATCCTAATGATTTTATAACTATACTGTATAAACAACCTGGTAAATCCCTGAAAAAGCAATGAGGCCTAGGAGATGAATAATCTATGGAGGATTTTAAATTGAGGATTTTTCTAAGCTAGATTCTAAAATAAAATAGTAAATTGTGGCTAGTAGGATGAAAATAGTTATTATCCTTCCTATAAGATCTGAAATAATATTGTTGCCCTTGAGAAAAGTAGGCATTACGGTGTAAAGATACTACTCAATCTACTTCTTTTGTCAGCCTAACTAAGAAGAAATTTTCTATTTTTCTTTAAGAAGTGCCTGTTTTTAACATAGAGTTTCATGTAATTTCAAAGAAGTCTATAAAATATACCTTTGTGGGTTACATATTTGTCCTTATTTTGAGATTTCAAAATAAGGACAAATTGGGCTGTAGATTCCAGAGTGATTTTTATTTTTAGGAAAGCCATTACCTCCCAAAGGTTTTCTTAGGCAAGTGAGAAAAATAAGTGTAAAATTTCTATGTAAATACCTTGTTTATATGCTTGGAAAATTATATTCATAGTAGATATGGTCTCAGTGTTCTAATTAAAATTTAATAATGGATGATAGATATTGTAAAGCCAAAGGAATTAAAAGACAAGAGACATTTTGAGAAAATAGCTTGTTCATATATATCTATTTACTTACATGTTTTGTCAGAAACCAAAATTGGAGGAAGCAATTTGGCTTTTTATTGGTTTGTGAAATTGATCAGAGATTGCTCCTTGGCTTAGTTGCTGTCTGCATAGGCTATTAACAATTGTTTCTCTGGCAGCAGATCTTGTTCATCAGGATTGCATCATTTCTGGGAGAATGGCCAAGGTCCACAGCCTCAGTACAAAGACTGTCTGAAGCATATGAGGCCTGTTCTCTTTCTGAAGCAGCACTCCTCTTCCTGCCAGTCCTCTTCACAGGATTACTGAAGCGGACTTGTTCTGAATTTCCTTTCATTGAATTGGCTGTTTATTGGACTCTTGTCTCCCAGCTGCTTCCGGCTCACCTGGCTGATGCAATTTCTTTCTCTAAATCTCTGTTGGAATTATTCTTAAAAACTGTCTTCTGAGAGTAACCAGATAGATCACCCAAGTCTTGTGCTTTCAGCAAGTCAAGTCATATAGAGAAGAGACTGTCAAAATGACAAATACAAAGACTATTGACCATTTCTGAATACAGTTAAAAAGATAGGAATAATTATAAACTATTTCTGGCATGTTCAATTTATTAGCCTTTTCCCAAGAACCTGTGTGTAAAATGGTGACTGCTCAAAGGAGTAGTCAGTATTGGGAGGCAGGCTGATTCTGCTTCTGAATTCGAGAACATACTGGTATTTTGGTGGATTCTGACGGATTGTTCTGGAAATACTGAAATTGAAATGAAATTGAAATTGTGATGCATTCATTTTCCCCCTGCTGTGCACTCAGACTTACTGCTTTTTTTCCTTCTGTCATTTCTTACCTTTCTTATTTATTGCTGCTAGAGGAGTCTACATCTGTTTTGGGTTCTTTATGTGTTTTTGTTGTTTCTTTTACTGTTACCTTCATCCTTTTATTATTATAATTCCTAACATTCTTTGTGAATTGTTTCTACAAAATGGTTTATTTTCCCATTTTTAATAAGTTGGAAATTCATAAGATAACGTAGAGTACATTTCCTCTCCTTGGTAACTGAAATACCATTAACAGCTTTTTCACTTCTGGATAATGTTAAATTTCACTTTTCCTCCAAAAAAGTCCTAGGTTATCACCTATTTATTTCCTTTCCCTTTTTTGGAGGGTAGAAAGTTGATTATGACTTTATTTGTCAATGTGTTTCTATTACAGAGTTGACCACAAATAGAAATTACTTCCATTTGTCAATCTTTTTCTATTTTAGGACAAGAAGATATAAGTGGGATGGAATGTGGATGGGGAAAGGAATAATATGAACTTATTGGATCATGGTAGATCCTTGTATGACTGGAGAGTAACTTTGACATTTGGTTAAAGAAAAGCCTCTGAATTTGGGAAGGGGTCAGTGGAGAAAAGAAATACTTACTGGGAGGGAGAAAAAGAAGGAATCCCTTGAGAAATGGGAGATACCATAATTCTAATTTGAAGGAAAGAGAAAGGAATATCCAGTGACATAATAAAATATTTACTACTTAAGTAAAAAAAGATGATTTCCCTTTCCATCTTTATGGGGAAATAGGATGTAAAGAATAAAGGATAAAAATGATAGCACCAGGGGACTCTTTTCCCCCCTCCCTATGTGGGAGTCGGGTCTGTGGGACTCTTCCTCCTCCCTATGTGGGAGTCTGTACTTGTTCTTCAATAAATCTCCATCTTGCTATACAAAAACAAACAAACAAATTAACAAACAAATAAATAAATAATAGCACTAGAGCCCCAGCCAGATGGGTTAGTTGGTTGTAGCATCATCACATATACCAAAAAGGTTACAGATTTGTTTCCTGGTCAGGGCATAAAGTAGATTGCTGGATTGATCCTCAGGTGCGGCCGGCCAGGAAGGGACTTCCGGAGGTTGGCCCCAAGGCGTGTCCAGCCCCTCTCACCCAGTCCCACTCTGCTGGCCACCTTCTAATTAATTTATTTTCAATGTGCACAAATCCATGCAGCAGGTCACTAGAAAGACGAAGTTTCTTTCTCCCTCACCATCTTTCTTCTTTCCTCTGTCTCTAAAATCAGTAAACATATCCTCAGGTGAGGATTGAAATAAATATATATAATGAGAGAGATCATAGGATGTAAACAAGAAAATATACAGACGTGAAACAAACATAATTACCGTTAAAATATTATTTCTGTAACCGAAATTGGTTTGGCTCAGTGGATAGAGCATCGGCCTACGGAATGAAAGATCCCAGGTTCGATTCTGGTCAAGGGCATGTACCTTGGTTGTGGGCACATCCCCAGTGGGGGATATGCAGGAGGCAGCTGATTGATGATACTCTCTCATCAATGTTTCTAACTCTGTCCTTCTCTCTTCCTCTCTGTAAGAAATCAGTAAAATATTTTTTTAAAGTATTATATCTGTAGAATTCTATTCTGTGAGTCTTTCAATGTTATTTATTTCTATACTAATTTGTGTCTCAACTTTTTCTAGGTCTTCAGAGCTACTGACATAATTTTTTACACTTCATATTCAGAGGTCTATAAAAAGGTGACTGTGACTGAGCCAAATGAATTATTTTAATTTGTTTGTATTTTGATGAATGATAAAATTATATATTGAGATAAGAATAGTCAAAATTAATTCAACAAATATTTCTTGGAAACCCATTATGTGTTAGGCACTCTTCTGGACATTGGAACTACAGCAGAGGATAAAAACATAAAAACCCCTATCCTCATAGAGTTTATACTTTAGTAGGGAGAGAGAGACAAATTAACAAGTAAGAAAAAGTATCTTAAATTTGTTTCAACTGGAGACAGTGTTAATTCTTCTCAATCTCTAGGACACATCTCCAAACTCTGTGATAGATTAATAAATGCTATAACCACTAGGCTTAGTAAACTATACTAGGAATCTGTTGTCTTGGCTTATAAAACTAGTGTCATTATAAGAAAATATTACATATAGATCTGTTAAAAGTTCTTTATAATTAAAATCTTTTTTTTTTTTTTTTTTTTTTTTTTTAACAGAGGTCAGCTTTTATTGACTGTGTTACAAAAGAGCCAGTTTAGTCAAAAAGACCAAAGCCCATGTCATCATCAGACTCCTCAGATTCTTCTTTCTTTGCTTCCACTTTCTTCTCCTCAGCTGGGGCAGCAGCGGTGGAGGCAGCAGGACCTCCTGCTGGTGCAGCACTAGCTGCAGGGGCAGGTCCACCAGCTCCTACATTGCAGATGAGACTCCCAATGTTGACATTGGCCAGAGCCTTTGCAAACAAGCCTGGCCAGAAAGGCTCAACATTTACACCAGCTGCTTTGATGAGGGCATTGATCTTATCCTCCGTCACCGTCACTTCATCGTCGTGCAGGATGAGGGCCGAGTAGATGCAGGCGAGCTCCGACACGGAGGCCATGGCGAGGGTGGGTGCTGGGCGAGCGCTGCCGGGAACGGTGCTAGTCGCCGGATGAAGTGAGGGCCTCACCCCAACGCGGCCTTAGCTTCCTCGGAAGAACCGAGCACCTTAGCGGCAGCTGGGGAAAGGGGGATATAATTAAAATCTTAATAGCTACATTTTGAAAAGTGTTATCTAAGGAAGGAATTGTCCTCAGAGTTACATGAGAAATTTGGATTTGCTACCTTTTTTTTTTTTTTTTTTTTTTTTTTTTTTTAATTAAGAAGCCCGGGTATTGAGAAGGCATTATAACCTATGATTGCTTTCATTAGAAGATTGGAAGAGTCGTGTAAAACTAGACAAAAGGAAAATCATATATAGAGATAAGAATAGTAAATTTATGAAAAGATAAATTCATAGTTAACAATGTTTCTTTTTTTTCTAATATATTTTATTGATTTTTTTACAGAGAGAAAGAGAGAAGGATAGAGAGTTAGAAACATCGATGAGAGAGAATCATCGATCAGCTGCCTCTTGCATACCCCCTACTGGGGATGTGCCCGCAACCAAGGTACATGCCCTTGCCCGGAATCGAACCTGGGACCTTTCAGTCTGCAGGCGGACGCTCTATCCACTGAGCCAAACCTATTTCGGCTAACAATGTTTCTTAAAGTTATTTCTCAACTATCAAAATTAGCTGGGGTGGGATTTCATTAAGGAATGTATTAATCATTCATTTATTAGGGAGATATCTGAAGTAATTTTTCCATCTTTTCCTTTTAGTATATATTTTAAAAATTATTCTCAGAAAAATAACTGTAAATGTAGATTTTATAAAGTTGGAGGTTTGTTGTTGTTAATCCTCATCCAAGTATATTTTTCTCCTGATTTTAAGACAGAGTGGAAGGGAGGGGGAGAGACAGGGTGAGAGAGAGACACAGAGCCACATACATACACATTGGTTGGTTGCCTCCCCCTTGGGCCCTGACCAGGACTGGGGATCAAGCCTGTAACCAAGGTATTTGCCCTTGACCGGAATCAAATCCAAGACCCATCAGTCCACAGGCCAATGCTCAAACCATTGAGCCAAACAGGCTAGGGCTAAGTTGTTTTTATCTAAAAACCTACTTTGTTTATGGGTATATAATAGTGGCTGTGATAGAGGATTTTTGATGGTGCTGAGTAACTTTGTTGTTGTTCTTTACTGAAAATATATAATTCAGATTTCTGTATTTGTCAAGGAAGGTATGGTTATTATCAGGCTCTGTTTTTTATTATCGAGCCAGGCAGTTTGGGGGCTTTTTTATTTTTAATTCGAATTATACTTTTTATTTATTATAATTATATAAATATAAAATTTGTGAAAGTTAAGCCAACAATCCTCAGTATTTAATGTTATACCCTTTGGAATTATTTGATGTGTTCTCCTATCATTGTAGACTTTTATTTCAATTTTCCAGAGACTTTTAAGACTGTACTGCTTAAATCTCTGTATATATTGTTGGGAAAAGGAAACATGTGTAAGACAGGCTCAAAGGCAAAAGGCTATATTAGTCACTTTTATGAGCTGTGAAGAAGCAATAGATACGAAGATTTTGCCCTTTCATTTTAGTCCCGAATCTTAGCATTATGTCACCTTCTGTTGAATAGAACCAGATCTATTACCACATCCATATTTGGAGAGTCCTAGATCCATTAGAGAGGTCAAGCTCTTGCAAAGTGTAGGTGCCAGAGAGGACTGTTCAATTGAGCAGTTCTAGCATTCTAAAATGACATAAAAGAGAAATGCAATTTATGCGTTCTTAAAAATCTTGGCTTGATTCACTGCTTGCAACTGGGTTTTTTTTTACCCATATTAATTTGCTTCATATATCAAAATAAGATTGAAGCATCTCAGATTGTCTACCATTTAAAATATTAAATATTTTTCATGCCATATTTTTAAGTATAAATAATCATTTGAATTTTCTACCATCTTCATTTACCATTAATCAGTATATCAATCATGACTCTTTACAGTTTTCATTTTGCAGAAATCTTTATCAATCTGGGTCTTTTAACATGACTTTCTTCCCACATAAAATGCTTGTATTTCATCCTTTTAATTTTTTGTTGTATTTAATGTTTTGGGAGGGTTTTTTGTGGTGTGGTGTGTGTGTGTGTATATATGTTTGTTTCCAGTATAAAACCATTCATGTAAAATCATACAAAGGAACCTTTTTTCCATTTGCGCCATACCTCCAAATACTTTAATCTACTTTTGCATTTTTACACTTCAGTAGTTTGTGAGTCTTTCTGTTCTCAAATTCCACTGGTTATGGTCACCAACTCTTAAGTATCATCACTGCTTTTCCATACAAAAGTTTCTGATCTTTATCATGAAGCTGTATTCTTTGTGGTTTATGTTTTTATTCATACTTTGCAATGGATTTACCTCACAAATAGTTAAGATAAACTACATCTTCTCCCAAAATTACAGTTAAAATAAAAATGGTTTTAAAAAGGAAAAGAAACCTGGCTAGCATGACTGAGATTGAGGGTTGACCTGTGAACCAGGAGGTCGTGGTTCAGTTCCTGGTTGGGGCACATGCCTGTGTGGTAGGCTCAATCCCTCGTGTGGGATGTGCAAGATGGCAGCCCATCAATGATTCTCTCTCATAACTGATGCTTCTCTCTCTTCTCCTCTCCCTCTGTGAAATCAGTGAAAATTTTTTTTTTAAAAGAAAAGTGTGTTCTATGACAAAAGAAGGCAGTAAGAACAGCTTTGTCTAGTCAGAAACAAATTGATCTCTTTTATCATATTTAATTTGAAAGAAATAACATTGGCTGCTGGAAAAACTGCACTTATTTGTGGTGGGGCAGAGGTAGCAGGATTTAAATAAAGATTTTGAATTGTCAAAAAATTAGACTGACATTTCCATTAACCAACCTATATCTTTAAAATTGTTAAGTCCCAGGCTATTGGAAAATTTCGTTTGATGAGAAGTTGTAGAGTGGGAGAAATATGCTGCTTATTAGTGAGCTGGACAAACTCTTACTTTCTCTTTATCTGAAAGATGGAAAAATAAAATAGAAATGAAAAGAAAGCATAACTTTTACTACTACATTCATGAAATGCATAGTAAACATGGGACAATGTGTAGGTCCCTTGCTATACTTACTTTATATTTATCCCTTTAAAGAACTTATTCAAAAAGTGGAGAAATATTTAGTAGCATTTAGGATAAATATAAAAAAACTATCTGGTTACTAGATATTTTCCTTTGCTATGGCAGGATTCCTCATGTCCATAACATGTTGGTTGAGGCTGTACAGCTCGCCCCCACTCTCAGAGTGGCCAGTCTCCATTAATTGGACCCCGTGATTTCCACTTTCTGCTGTGTTGGACGTCATGAGCATTGCAATCCCTCTGGGAGTCACCACACCAGATACATCCTACTCAGATATGGCTGCTGGATCAGAGTAAGTGCTACTTCCTAACTAGTAGATGAATTACCAGTTTGTGTGGAGACAACTTATGGGCATCTAATAAATATGTAGTATTTTTTAAATCCAAGCCTCGCCCACTGTAAATGACATTAGACCCTTTCTCCTGTAGAAACTGAATGTGGGAGGGAAAAAATTGGGGAGGAAGGTTTCTAAGTAAATTATTAAATGGGATGAAATTTGCAAAGTAGTAACTACATTTTTATTTGTTTTGATGGGTGGGGAAGATGAAAGAAAGTAGGTGTCACTGCCTGCTTCTGTAGAATTGATGGATGGAGATAAAGAGGAGTTCTCTCCAACTGATTTTCCTTGAAGGCCTCTTCCTATGTACTTCTCATTATTCTAAAGGGGCTAAAACTTTATATGGGCAGGTTACTTAAACCTTATATGGGGCAGAAAACATGGAAAGTTAGTATCATCTGTTTTTTTATAATACTCATTGCCTAGAAAGAGGACCTTCAAAATCAGTGGTACCAAACTTTTTTTTCAGCTAAGAGCAGCTTTAGGAATTCAGAGTTTGTCGAAAAGTCCAATCCCTAAAATAGACTCTCAATTCTTGAAGAATTTAAATGCCAAATGCTAATGAAGGTAGGCCTTCGTTATAAAACTTTATATATTATTCTCAGTTTAAAAGATTTTAGCCTTTTGTATCCCTTCTCTTTTAAGTGTCCGAGATTCCCCCTGCTCACAGATTCCCCCTCTTGTCCTTTTACCTCCCTTGTACCCAATCTTCCTTGCTTACAGAAAGGAAGTGGAAGCCCCCTACCTTTCAAGACGAAGTGGCACTACACAAGGATGTGAAAGTCCAGCGAAAGAGACCCAAGGGGCCTAGGGGGCAGCACACCCCCAGAAGCCAAGTCTATTCCAGGCAGTACCAGGGATTAGGGTCTGGGCTGGAAAAATCCTGGTGTTTTGAATATGTTCAGGTCCAGTTCAGACTCTTGATCCCACAGCCACTTCTAGAGTGAGGTGGGTGTTGCTCTAATTCCCCTGTTTCTCTTGCCATTTTCACAGTCCCCGGGGATTCTCCCCCTTCAGCCAAGAAAAGCAACTGTACTAGAACTATGGGTTCAACTGCATCCCTGATTCATAGTAGTTTTCTTCCTTAACAATGAGAATATTAGTAAAGAGCATGTATATTTCTTCATAAAGCCACTTAGGATAACTTAACTGCTTAATGACTTCCTTAAAGAGGAAGACTTAAAATGAAGTTACTCTAAGCAGCAATGTATTACTATATTCTGGGGTAGTCTAGAATTTAACACAGTTTTGGCCTTATTCCCGTATAAAATGAAAGATGGAGGGTGGGAGATAAAGAAGGGTGGATAGTGTTTCTTCCAGGGCTTTCCCTACCCCCCCCCCCTTATTTATTTATTTATTTTTGCATGCCAAAGAGATTTCGTTATGCCAATAGCCAAGGTTTCCAATTTTGTAACTATTTCCCAAGTAAGATAATTAAAAATAATCCTGTATTAGTTATTGGCTAGTATTAATACATTTTTATAAAATTAGCCACTAGCCTGCTATATGGATTGACTAGCAAACTATATAGCTAGACAGCATTAACATTTGTGAGAAATATTAATAAAAAAGATTAAATCAATGAGTTTGGGATAAGTGAATAAGAAAAATAACAAAAACAGTTATTCTTAAAACTGGGGTTTTTCCCAGAGTGCACAGATGACTGCCCATAAATGTTGCTAGGGAGTCCAGAAGTAATTGCAGAAAGAAAAAATACTTATGGCATAAAAAATTTGCCTACAATGTTTCTGTTTTCTGAGACATTTCATTCACAATCTCCAGTCAGATTTTTGATAGTGCAATCATAACTAATTACACAATTATTTGTTTGATATTTCGACAAAGCAAGAAAATGTCAACAAATTGCTTATATGCCATTCTGTTAAATTATTGATGCCTATTTTAATGCTTAATCATGCATATTTTACTGTCATGCATATTCCACTAATCTAGGCACTGGTATGAAGATTAAATCTGATATGAAGGGCAAAATACTCAACCAAGAAAAAGACCTAGATTTTACCTCATGCTTTTTTTAATGCTGAAAGCAACATTATGCATTATCCATGTTTCATATATTTGTAGGGGGGAAAATCTAGATATAACAAATGAAGAAAAGATTTTTCTGAATGTACAGTCTTGCCATAAATGAACTTCAGACATTTCCCAAGAGGTAGCATTATAGCAGCAGATTGTATATTGTACTTAGAACACAGTTGATAGAGTGTATCTAGTGTAAGCATGGGTTCTGTATATGTGCCCAACTGTCATTTCAAACATAAGGGGCGAAAGGCTATAGTTACATTTGCATTAAATGGTTGGCTAATAAAGAGATGCAGTCCTAACACTATAAGTTTTAATCCATTTAAATTATAGATAAAATCTGATATATATGTCAAGGAATATCCTAAGAAATACCCTATATTTACCTGTCAACATGTAAGTGTATTGAATCACTAACCAGTATGGGAATTAGAAAGTTTCCTCATCAAAAGATATGGGCTTAAATTTTAGTATTTGGCATGCATAGCAATATATTAAATGCTGTGCTTGACGAGAAAGTATTGTGTAATGGGGTGGCCTTTTAACCTCCAAAACATACATTTTATTTTTATTCCCTAGACTTGCACATGAATTGCATATGTTCATATTTACCCAGTTTGGAGATGGGTAAGGTACAACCAACATAGTTACATCTCCATGGCCATCTTTTATTTCATGTCACTTTCCTTCTTCCTACCCCCACCCCACCCCCCCACCTACCAAAAAAAAACAAAACTACACAGGTCATTCCTAATAAATAGCTGTCATGTTTCACCCCATGTGTTCAATGGTACAAAATCTCTTATGTAAATATGTACAGCTCTTTGGAATACTTGTTTATCAAGTAAATTAACAATGTTGTATAAAATTTCTTTCTCTTGACTTTCCATCATAGAAACTAAATTCTACCTTCATTTTATTAATGCTTGCCTATCTTTGGTTTCATTTAGGAAACCCCACCTGTTTCCTAATATTCAGAGCTGATTGCCTCCCAAAGAGCCATATTCAGATCATCTTTTTCAAGAGTATACTGACGTGCATTCTTGATTTATTCCCTCCCAGTTCCCATCTTGCAGACACTCTTTTAAAGTAATAAAATGCATGCACTTCACTAACAGAGAATACTTTCCTATGTCTAAAGTTCTTCTTTACCTAGAAATTACCTTTGCTGTTATTAATAAGATCCCTTCTCACAGTTTTGGAGCATATGATTGGGTGAGTTGGATACATATGTCAGAATTTTCTTTTATCCCTCACTTCTCAGCTGACATTGTGCCACATTGAACCTCACATTTTATTCCTGCCAAGTACTATATATTGTGTATTTTTAATATATTGAAATAAACATATTACTTGCAGCAAATAGTATGCACTATTTGATTCCCTAAAAAAACGCTTTGATCTCTAAGGCTGAGTTATGCATGGTGTCCTTGGAGTTTCAAATTTGTGTGAGTCTCTGTTCTGGTTAATTTAAATGACAGGTAATCTGTTATTCAGTTCTGCAAAGTCATACAATTGCATTAATTATCTTTCAAAATTCTGCCAAACCTAACTACTAAAGTTCTTTTTTCCCCTAAAACTCACATTTTATCCTTTACCACCTATGCCTTTTTATTACCACGTAAAGGATTACATTGAATTTCTAAATTTGAACACACTTATAATTCTTTTATATTAATAAATTGAACTGTTTATTTTCCACTCAAGGAGGGGTACTAAAAGATACTGAACCAAGCTTTCACTAAGCCTGATTAAGATTTCATATAATTTTCTTTAAAGGTAGAATGTTATCCTGGTTTATAAACCAGTTAGGCAGAGTAGAATGACCACAAGCTTTGGAGTCGGACATTGTCTCAAATCCTGGCTCTGTGTAAACTCATACCTGTTTACCCATCTGTAAATAAGGGGTTCTATTTACCATGTTTAGTAGTTGTAGAGTAATGAATTAATATAAATATATACAGTACCTAGAAAATAATGGGAAATTCAAATTGGTAGTCACTCTTGCTGTTGTCATTAGACTAACAAAACATCTCAGTAGAGTTTTGATTATTTTGAAGTTCTGTTTATCATGCAGCTGTAAGATAATTGTGTCCTTGATATGCTTGCATGTCATTGGTGGATGAGAAGTTATTAATCTAATATTTGAAAGGTGTTTGGGGGTTCATCAAGATGAGAGGTATAAATATAAGATGCCATTGTTTTTACCTGTACTTTCTTCAGGGTATCCAGTCTTGGTAGTGAATGGAAGAGGGCCTGGTCCCTGGGGCAGTGCAGAAGGCACTTTCATCATCTCACTCACTGCAAATGTCATGTGAGGTTTCATGGAAGTATTAAGAGATCCAATTAAGAAGAATAGTTCTGAGTCTAAAGCAGCCCAGAGTGGCTTCTCTAGGGGAAACTCCCTGCTCAGCTGGTACGTTTGTGTTTGTCATTAGGGACACCTTGTATCCCAGGTGCCTGCCTTAAGACATCTGCCTGTACTGGCTTCATGTTGCACACAAATCCACATTTAATAACACCCGTAGTGTTATTTATAGGCTTAGTTGTGTTAATCAGATTATTTCACTGAGTTCTTTATTCTAGTAGCTGGTGGTTGTGGAAAGAGGAGGGGTTGAATGGGAAGTTAAGTTTTAGTTTAAGGGAAGATTAGGTGTTATGCTATCATGCATTGCTTTTCGCCTTTGTGCAGCCCTGAATCTGTGGAGGCTAGTCCAGCAGTTAATGAGAAGAGCGTGTATTCCACTCATAATTATGGGACCACTCAGAGGCATGGGTGTCGAGGACTGCCTTATGCTGTGAGTATGCATTTGTTTCTCTCCAAAGCAGTGATCTTCCTGGAGTATAATCCATTCTTATACATTGTGACTTTCTTGCAATGTTTATATGCAGCATGACGAAGTTGCCCCTTTTGCACTTCCCTGCCTCCAGCGGACGTCTAGCCCTGCATCATTGTTCTTGTTTTTATGTCCCAGTTGACCTTGGCATTTTGTTTTATCACTTTCCTGGTTGAAGCCAAAAAACGAAGGGTACTACTTTCTTCTTTCTTTCCATATGTACCATACTTTAGGGGAGAGAGGGGCCAGTGTTTGGACACTGTTGATTTAAAAAATCTTATTTTCAGGATCATAATTACGGAGCCCCTCCTCCTCCGACACCTCCTGCTTCTCCCCCTGTCCAGACGATCATCCCTCGTTCTGACCTGAATGGCCTGCCGTCGCCCGTAGAGGAACGCTGTGGAGACAGCCCGAACTCTGAAGGAGAGACTGTTCCTACCTGGTGTCCTTGTGGTCTTTCTCAGGATGGCTTCCTTCTCAACTGTGACAAGTGCAGGTAAGATCATGTCCCATCTAAATTCAAGCCTGGGTTGCTGGGATTAGGGTTTCTTATTAGTAGGGAAAAGCTCAAAGTATTCTTTCTTGTGTTTGTTAATGTAGATGATTCCTTAGTGCTCCTTGGCTCGAATTCTCTGCACTAGGTGAGAATTGCTGACAACAAGGAATGAGAGATTGATGTTAAAGCTATTGAATTTGATATGAAATTTAATGTCCTGGAAACTTTTGGTAGGTGGGAGGAAGGGGGTAGTGTATACAGAGACACATCTCCCATATGTGTAATGACGTGCTGCATGCTGTTGGAAGGACTACTTTAAGTTTATTTTCCATCTTTAGGGGAATGAGCAGGGGGAAGGTTATTAGACTTCATCGGCGGAAGCAGGACAACATATCAGGTGAGTGGAAGATGGGTTATGCCCATATTTTTATATAAAATATTTTATATTTTAAATATTTGTCTAAACCCCTTCTGTAAGTGCCCATGTTCCCTAACTCATTTAAGAGAGAGAAGTCCTCTGAAGACCACTATGTAATTCTTAATGTACATAAATGACATTTTGCCCTGTAGTAATCAAAATATTTTTTGTGAGCACAGAAAATCAGATCCTTTTTCTATGTTACCTACTAAAACAATGGAGCTTTGGGACTGATTATAAGGGGAGAAATATATACAATATAGAACAGTTGCTTACTATTTTCAAATGGAAGGTGGGTATTTATGTTGTTCTACAGATAGATTTAGTAGTAGAAGTAATGACTTACTGGAAAATGGAATAAATCTAACAGAATAAGCTGCTTTAATATGCTTTTTAAGTGAACTATGAAATAACCTTTTTTTTTTTTTCAGGTGGGGACAGCAGTGCAACAGAAAGCTGGGATGAGGAGCTTTCTCCTTCCACTGTGTTGTATACAGCAACACAGCACACACCTACAAGCATCACCTTAACTGTTAGAAGAACCAAACCCAAGAAGCGGAAAAAGAGTCCAGAAAAGGGTCGTGCAGCACCAAAGACAAAGAAAATCAAGGTATGGAGGGTAAAGTATCCTAAATAGAAGTATGTCTGAAATAGCTCAAATTTTGGACCAAGAATGCACCAAAATTCTTTTAAGAATTTGATCCAGATGTTTGAAGGGCCACTTTTGCTCTACTTGCAAAAATCGGCTAATCTGTTGTCAACATGTAGACCAACCTCTCTTCTGCCACTCCATACCATCACAACTGGCACAAAGTTTCTTCTCCAAGCCCCATCCCAGGTATGAAATCCTACCCCCAACCGGTAGCAAGCCCATATGTGCTACAGCCTCCAGTCTAGGGTTCCACTATCCTTACAGTATCTCCCTGCCTCCTCAGCTCAAAGTAGTCTGAAATTCTTGTCCTGGTACATGCCTACTTCATGTCATTGGATTGATTTATTTCCTTGTTTCAAAAAATTAGGAAATGTCTCTTGAATGGTCTAGGCTTCCTCAGTGTTGTGGTCACTTTCCTATATTCTAGGAGAAACCTCTTCTGTTTTGTGTTCTTTCTTCCCCATCATGGCAACTTTGTTGCTCCTAGGTGACTTGCCCATCCCTTGCTGAGGGGATTGGTCTTTGTTTCCTTCTTAATTTCAAAACTGGTAAATCTGCCACCTTACTTAATGTTTTAATTTACTTTTTCTGTTAGTGTCAGGTGTGTTTATAGGATTTAAGTGATGCATGCTCTTCCCTGTTAATTACCTAGTTTCACAGAGGGAAGTCCTAGAGTTAGCCACAGGGTTCACTCTCCTTGACCTCCCCCTGTTCTTGATAATAGTGTGGGGATTCAATTATATTTGTTACCTAGGAAAAGGGGACATGCTAGAACACTAGTTCTGGCCTTAGTTTTAGTCTCAGATAGGTATAACTGTCATTCTTGGTACCAAGTTTTGTTTTGTTCTACTTGTTTTCCTCTTTGGGATAGGCATTTCGAGAGGGATCCCGGAAGTCCTTGCGGATGAAGGTAAGGGGTATTCTTCCCTGATGCTGTGTTTTACTTCACTGTGATCTTGCATTTTGGTTAGCTTCTTTCCTGACATTGATGGTCTTAGAATCTTGGATTCTACTTTTTGTTAGTTTGTAATTGTTACCATTGGTTTTCATAGAGCATTTCTCTAAAGTAGATTTTCTTGGCCATTTTCTGAAATATTTTCTCTTTCTGTAATGAGCTTTCATTTGTTGGTTTTTCATTAGCTGCTTTTCTAGGGATAAGTGGCATTTTGCCAAATAAAATAGAGCGGATATGTTCTGTTATTGTGTTTGGCCTCAACCTCAGGACTGAGGTTTTTCTGGTAAAATAAGATCTCTTGTGTACTGACCCTAGGACCATATGGGCTTTAGTCACCAGTTGGAAGGATAGTTTTCATCAGTAGGAAAGTGGTGTTTATTGATAGGATCTACTCTTATTGGAATTACTTACATTTGAACTGTTTTCTTCTGGCATATTTATTTGATATAGAAGATTCTGATGGCTGATGTGTTTCTTTTCTTCGGTTATCAAATAAAAGAGCTTATGAGGCATGATTTTGGATAACAGAGAATATAGAAATTATATGCAATGGACTTTAGGTACTGTGTGACAAAAACAGAATTTGCCCAAAGGAGATTTGATTGTACTATCTGGTATTTCCCTATAAGTATTCATATCCCTAAATATGTAAGTGATAAAAAAGCAGAATCTTTCCTGTTGACCATTATATGGGGAAAACATTAAAATATTTTAGTGAAGATAAGCTTTATTAAGATATATATGTGTGTGTGAAGAGATGGGAAGAAGACTTAGAGCCCAAGAGCATCAGAGTCTTGAGATACCTTAGAACACAACTTAATTATCTCCTTCAAGGGGCCAAGTTTGCTCTAACTGCCCCTTTATTTTTGTCCCCTTTGCTTTCAGAGAGCCTTTAAATAGAATTATAGAACAGAAAAAGGCTTATCCTAGCTGTTAAGCCCTTTTCTATTTTATCAGCTACTATAATTTGTCTTTAGAGATTTGAAATGTTTTGAAAGCTGTTGACCAACTCTCCAGAAAAGTACACATAAACCCCAAATATTGCTTGTTATTTCAACATGTTGACACATAGTCCCATAAACTTAATAAAATTTAGTCAATAAAAAAATACTGGTTAGTTTACTTTAATTCTCATACCAGAATTTTAAGTTGAGTTGCAAATTTTGTACTCAGAATTCATTATTAGTAAGAACTTCACCAAAGATCTGGGTGATAGCTGTAAGAATAGGAAGAAGCTATCATTTGGATTTTTAATCCCAAAGTCAGGCACTTCCCTACTTGGAGACTACTCAAAATTTCTCAACTTTGACACTACTGACATTTTGAACCAAGAAATTCTTAGGCTGTTGAAGGGAGCTGTTTTTTGCATTGTAGGCTATTTAACAACATCTTTGGCATCTACCATTAGTACCAATAACACACAGGTGTGATAATAAAAAATGACTTCAGATATTACCAAATGTCTCCTTATGGGCAAATTACCTCTGGTTGAGAACCACTGTTCTCAACCTACTGAGATAGGATGTTCAATACCCAAAAGAATGGGACAGCAGATTAGACAGAGTTGTATTAATAAAATACATATGATACTGTGGCAAAGGCTTCCCATATACATTGAGTTTAATAAGTCAAAAGTTTAGTGATATCTACTGGTTGCATAAATTTGAAAATACTGTTTGGGCATCCATAATCCTCAGTCTTATAAGCAAGCACCCTTAAGTCTTAGGTTTTGCACTTTTTTTTTTTCTTTTCCTCAGCTGTTACTGACATCTCAAGCAGATAATATTCTGTTCTCAGTGTATTGGTCTTAGGTGTTTCTTAGATCCTTTGTTTGTTGTTCCATCTCTTGGACTCTAGCATGAAATGTAAAAAAAACAATCGTATTGATATTTTCCTTTTCCTTTCATGGGGAAAGAATGGTAGACAACAGTCAATTAAAATAAGTGACACAAATATGAAAAAAAGCAATTGTTACAGTAGGTATAAATGTTTTCTATATTATTCATGGAAAGTATATTTAATTTTCTTATGCCTGCTTTTGCAAGTTTAGTGTGGATTATTTATGAGTAGCTTTGTTACTATACTGTCTTTTCCTTCTAATCATCACTAATATGACATTATCACAGTTGTTTGTTTTGTTTTCTGATGGCACCTTAAGTCTTGAGCTCCAGAGAGGAGAGCATGTGTCAGACTTAAACTCTGTCTCTGTAGCTTAAGCACACAAAAAACTCTGTTTAGGATAATGTTTATGTAATATAATAATATTTTCTTAGTTCTGTCACCATAGAGGGCAATGGTTTTCCCTAGAGAAGTATAGTAAAGTAACTCTCAGCATTTTCCAAACTCTGCCTATCCACCTCTTCTTCTCACCTTAGCTCTTCAGTGTGGCTATTGAAACTGTTGAAAATAGAGTGTTAGAAAGATACACTCCAGAATGATAGCTTTTTCTATGGGAAATGAGATGATGGGTTATTTATTTATTTGGGTCACATGTATATTTCAATTAACATGTAATAATTGTATAATGAATATAAGTCATACAGCAAAAACGTTCTCCTGGAGAGAAGTGAAATACTATCAGTTTGGGCTGGCACACTAATGGAGATGTCCAAGAAATTCTGAAATTTAAGTGATACGATATTTGAGAGGTCTCTTGTTCATTTTCATGAAAATTTTCTTCTTAACTTGATTTTTATTACTTAAAAATGATCATAAAACCACAGTGATGGGATAGAACTATGATCCAGAGTAATTTCTCACTTTAGAAATGAGAAAAATAAGCTTTTTTAAGATGTTTAAGGCTTTGCTGCTCTTTGGTAATGAAACCATTCTAGAAGCCAAATCCCCTGACTCCCAGGCATTACTCTTTTATTCCACACCAACTGCCAGTTAAAAACAAATTTTCTGAGACTCAGCCTCTTTCCCCCCCTCCAATTTTTATTCATGGACTCTGCTAACCTACCTACTTTGTTCTTTACAGAATTCTCCTTCTGAAGCACAGAATTTAGATGAGAATACAACTGAGGGATGGGAAAATCGGATAAGACTATGGACTGATGAGTATGAAGAAGCTTTCACTAATCAGTACAGTGCAGATGTACAGAATGCCCTTGAACAACATCTACATTCTAGCAAGGAATTTGTGGGCAAACCTGCTATTTTAGACACTATCAATAAGACTGAATTGGCCTGCAATAATACAGTTATTGGTTCCCAAATGCAGGTAAGGATAAAAGGATTGATGGCTCAAAGTAGTTGATTTTTAAGAACTCAGGAAGAGGGTTTATATTGGAATTACCAAATCTTTCAAATTTACAAGGACTTAGAATAACAAAATAGCTAGATATTGAGCATCTTTAACCAAAAGCAGGTTATACATGCCCTAGTTGATTTGCTCAGTGGTTAAGAGTGTCGAGCCGCCAACCAAATGGTCGCATGTTCGATTTTGGGCAAGGGCACACACCTCAGCAACAGGCTGGATCCCTGGCACCAGTCGGGGCACATGCAGGAGGCACCCAATCAATGTGTGTCTCACATTGATATTCCTCTCTCTTGTCTCCTCCTCTCTCCCTTCCACTCTCTCTAAAAATGAGCCCGGTGGGCATGGCTCAGTGGTTGCTTGTCCACCTATGATCCAGGGGGTCATGGTTCAATTCCTGGTCAGGGCACATGCCCAAGTTGTAGGCTCTGTTCCCAGTATGAGGCATGCAGGAGGCAGCCAATCAGTGATTCTCTCTCATCATTGATGTTTCAATCTCTCTCTCCCTCTCCCTCTTTGAAATCAATAAAAAATATGTTTTTAAAAAGTCAGTAGTGGTGGGGGGAGTTATAGTAACTGGACACTATTCAGTTACTTATTTTTAGACTATCTTTATTAATTTAAAATATATGTTAAGATAAGAAATTTTATACAGCCTTAGTAGAAAGTATTAAGCTTATTAGAAAGCTAAGCTCTCTTCCCCCCCCCCCCATTCTTCTATTAGATATAGACCACTAAAATCTTAATTATGCATTTTTCTTGGATTTTAAAAAATATTTCACTGATTTCAGAGAGGAAGGGTGAGACAGAGAAAGAAAGATCAATGGTGAGATAGAATCATTAACTGGCTACTTTCCTACAAGCCCCCTACCAGAGAAGAACCCAGAACACGTGCCCTGACTGGGAATCAAACCGTGACCTCCTGGTTCATAGATCAATGCTCAACCACTTAGCCCCTCTGGCCAGACTTATATCTTTTCTTGATGTCATTGGGCCCGAATTAAGCTGTGAAGGTGTGAGGTAATGTGGCAGGTTCGTTTCCTAGAAATACCTTTCATCAACTCAAAAATTTCTAGCTGGTTTGGCTCAGTGGATAGAACATCAGCCTGCAGACTGAAGGGTTCTGGGTTCAATTCCAGTCAAGGGCACATGCCCAGGTTGCAGGCTTAATCCCCTGTTCAGGTCTCTCTCATTATTGATGTTTCTCTCTCTTCCTCTCCCTTCTCTAAAAATCAATAAAAATATATGGGGGGAAAATTCTGATCATTGAGCTAAATAGTATTTCCTCAGTTAGGAAATATTATTGTCCACACTAGAGGCCCAGTGCACGAAATTTGAGCTCTTGAGGGGGGGGGGGGATTCCTCAGCCCAATCTATGCCCTCTTGTAGTACGGGATCCCTTGCTCCTTACCACCTCCCTGCTTGCCATTCCTTAGTGCAGCCATGCAAGTGGAGAGGCTCCCGCTGCCACCACCGCACTCACCAGCTGTGAGCCTGGCTCCTGGCTGAGCAGCATTCCCCCTGTGGGAATGCACTGACCACCAAGGGTCAGCTCCTTCGTTGAGTGTCTTTCCCCTGGTGGTCAGTGCACATCATAGTAACTGGTCATTCTGCCATAACTGTTGCTTGGGCTTTTATTATATAGATGTTACTGCAGTCTAATGTTAATGCTCTGGTTTTATTCAGCTACAGTTGGGAAGAGTCACTCGTGTTCAAAAGCACCGGAAGATCCTGAGGGCTGCACGAGATTTGGCTTTGGACACTCTTATAATAGAGTATCGAGGGAAAGTCATGTTACGACAGCAATTTGAGGTCAATGGGCATTTCTTCAAAAAGTAAGAATATTATCTTGTGAGCAGTGAGGGCTAAAGTGGGCCTAGTTGAGCTATATCACTATAAAACCATTCTGGTTGATAGGACACTCTTGGGAAAAAGATTACAGCTTAAATAATCTCATCCATGTCTGCCATTGCTAGAGAAGTGTGAATAAGTCTGCAAATTATTTAATGTATAAAGTGGTAATGACTCCAGGTCAAGCATTCCTTGCTTTGTGCTTATTTAATCAAAAGCAGACAAGCATGTGATATTTTCCAAATTTAGGCATTGCAAAAGACTACTGCTTCTGTCAGCATGTGCTTTATATTTGAAGTCACGAGGTGGCCTTTTTATTTGTGTTGAGAATTACAGCAATTTTTAAATTATATCCCTAGACCATACCCCTTTGTGCTCTTCTACTCAAAATTCAATGGTGTAGAGATGTGTGTGGATGCACGTACTTTCGGTAATGATGCTCGGTTCATCAGAAGATCATGTACACCAAATGCAGAGGTAAGATTTCTGTAGCAACTTCTCTTTGAATGGAATCACCAAAGAATAGAGTAAGTCTACTGAAGAAACAATCTGAAAACTTCACCCAGTTTAAGGTCTGTAAACAATGGTTATGATCTTTAATTGTAAAAGAGAGACAAAAAACAAAAGTAATGATGCTTTTATTCTAAAAGGATGGGGGCAAGGAATGAATTACTTTCAGAGAAGAAGAAGTGGGGAAAAGCATTTGTTAAAGAGAAAGAGTTAGACTGGATAAGAAGTCAAAGAGTTTATAGTAAAGAAGTTGCCATATAGTAGGAGATGTCATTGGTTCCAAATTAAGCTGTATGGTTAATAGTGCTATAAAAGAGATTAGAGACATTTTTAGAATTGATTAATCAGTGCAACCATATCAAAGCAAGAAACTCTACAGGAGTTTTCTTACAGGCTAAGGAATTTTAATTCTCTGAAAACAGCTTTAATATATTAAATAGTGGTCTTACCTTGATTTCTAACATCTCGAAGTTTATTGAAGTATACATTTTCAAACAGTTACTATATAATAGTTCCGAATGAAATGATAGAGTTAAGACTATTATAACTCTATAAATTGGGATAAATTATTTGTATAAAACGTTTTTTTCTTTTGGAGAATTTTTGGTCTTTATGATAAATCAATCATAAGTGCTATTCACACAGGTGCGACACATGATTGCAGATGGGATGATTCACCTCTGTATCTATGCCGTGTCTGCTATCACCAAGGATGCTGAAGTCACCATAGCATTTGATTATGAGTACAGTAACTGGTAAGACCTCTAAAACCTTTCCTAATATGAATCGCCTTATCTTACATATTAAGCCTATTAGGTCTACTTTTATTCCTAAACATTTTTCTATTTTTAAACTAATCTTTTCATGAGTATTACATTTTCTGCTTAGAAATTGTGGAGGGAAAAAGATTTGGGACATTTTTTGTTTTGTTTGTTTTATGAGACATAGATACCTAGTATTATACTGCTCAATAGTCTGCTAACCAAATGTATTTTAGTTTACACTTTTATAGCAAGAATAGCAAAAAACGGGTATGTATGACATTCCTAGAAATTGTGACAGCATCAGTTCTATGCACACAGCAGTTGTGCCGGGGTCATATAGAATGAGAATTTAAAGGTTCACCCATCCACTCAAATCATGTAATCTAATTATATATAACAATACAGAAAAACAGATGGCAAATCACAGATGAATATGTGATGGGTTTTATAAAATGAATGATTTTTCTTCCATGGTTCTTTTAGGCATATAAGATTAAAGATAAATGATGTTTGGCACATGTATAAGAAGAAATGGTATTAATAATAAGTAGGGCCCTAGCCAGTTTGCCTCAGTGGATATAATATTGGCCTGAGGACTGAATGGTCCCGGGTTTGATTCCAGTCAAAGGCACATACCAGGGTTGTGGGCTTGATCCCCAGTGTGGGGTATACTGGAGGCAACCGATCAATGATTTTCTCTCATCATTGATGTTCCTCTCCCTCTCTCTCTCTCACTCTCTCTCTCTCTTTCCTCTCTGAAATCAATAAAAATATTTAAGAAAAATTAATAAGTAGTGAATTAGTGAGTAAAAAAGTTAGTGGTAATGTAGACAAAAGATAAGTATAGCCATTTAGAATTTTTCACTGATTCATTGCTCGTTCAATAGTATAAAGACATTTGGGAGAATTGATTTTAGTGGGGGCTTTCTTTTCTTTCCATTGACCATATGCCAGTGGGAAGAGTTGGGGTTCTGTAGACACACAGAAAGTATTCAAAGGACTCTCTAATGTCTCTGTTTAACTTAATCATACATAATACCAGAAGAAATTACTTAAGTAATATTTCAAGAGAATGAATGGGTAATATAACTGATTTTCAAGGTTACTGAGACAGGCACTTTTATTTGTTTCCTTGGAGCAGTAATTATAAAGTGGACTGTGCATGTCACAAGGGGAACCGGAATTGCCCTATACAGAAAAGGAATCCCAATGCTGCAGAACTGCCACTCCCACCTCCCCCAAGCCTACCCATCATTGGAGCAGAGACAAGACGGAGAAAAGCACGGCGGAAAGAGCTAGAGATGGAGCAGCAGAATGAGGCTGTAGAGGAGGATACCAACCCACAAGCAGAACAAATTCCTCCTGAGAAAGTGACTGTATCCAGTGACCATGAGGTAATGTTACTTGGCCAGAGGGTGTTGCTATGGTATTGATCATCTCCAAACGAAGAAGATCCCAGGTTGACACATGTTTTATGTAGGGATCTATAGTAACACTTAATGCCCTTCATATCAAGGTGGGTGTGTGTTCATTTGTTCCATTCATTCTCTCTTTTTTTAAAAAATATTCTTACTGATTTTGAGGGAAACATTGATGTGAGAAGGAAATATTTATTGGCTGCCTCCTACATACCCCCTACCAGGATCAAGCCCAAAACCTAGGTCTGTTCCCTGACTAGGAATTGAACTGGCAACTTTTTGGTGCATGGGACAATGCCCAACAAACTAAGCCACACTGACTAGGGCCTCCCTCTTTTTTTAAACAATGTCAAAAATATCCTTTTTGCTACTTTCCAGGTTTTAGTCAGAGAATGAGGCTTGTCTGTGTTTACCATGTGGCCCCACATGAGTAACACTATCAAGCACTAGAAATTGTTTCTAGAGAGTTTTAAGCTACTGGGAGGAGGGTTGATTTTTGTCCAAAGCTTAAGAGTACAGCTAACTATTGCCTTTATCTTAAAGGAAATAGACAATCCAGAAGAAAAGGCAGAAGAAGAGAAAGAAGAGGTTACAGATGACCAGGAGAACCCAGCTCATAGCAGGAGGGTGGGTACCTTATAACATCCTTTTGTTAGACTCCTACTACCTACAGTATATGAAACCCTTCTCTTCTGAGTTTGGATCATCTCATTTCTTTGATAACATACTATACCATCATCTGTACATTATAATTTGGATTTTTTTTTTTTTTCATAAAGTCAATTTCATTAATGTAGTAGTTGTCTAGTACCTATTGTCAATGATGGACTTTAGAAGCTTCTTACTAAAATCTCATTTCCAAAAAATTGTCTGGTCAAAACAGAATGTGTCTGTTGGGTCTACTTGCTCTGACTTAACAGGAATTTTCCTAAGTTTGTAAGTTTTGACATTTAAAAATCCCTATCAGTCATAGTGATTTAAAACTCTTACTTTTTGCTGAAACCATCATGTTTATTTCTGTCCCTCAAAAGAAGTTCAAGAAAATAAACTCGGTTATTTTGAACTCTGAAAATGCAGAAAAGTAATTGGTTTTGATGGCTATTTTTCTTTTATTTTAAAGTTTCGGGAAAGCTGGCCTTGTTCTTGTAAGATGTATGTACTGGTAGTTTTGTTAATGTCTATAAATTTTCATAAATAATATTTCTGAAAAGCTGTTTCCCCCTCATGGTTGAAACTTCCTTCTATGCTAATGCTTTTTTTTCCTTTGCTTTTTTTTCTAGACCCGGGAAGATAGGAAGGTTGAAGCCATCATGCATGCTTTTGAAAACTTGGAGAAAAGAAAAAAGCGAAGGGATCAGTCCTTAGAACAAAGCAACTCTGACATAGAGGTTACAACCAGTGCCTCAGAGACACCTGTAAGGGAAGAAACAAAAACTGAAACTCCTGAATCTGAAGTTAGCAACTCTGCTTCAAATGTGGCTATCCCAAGCACCCCACAGAGTATTGGGGTGAACACCCGGAGGTCTTCTCAAGCTGGGGTAAGAGAAGAAAAGATTCCAGCCTTCAACATCCTTGCTTTTGCTAATGTCAGTTACCTGGGTTTTGGAAATGGGTAAAATTTGACTTTTCAGCTTTATTTCATATTGCTTTAAATAAGGCCATTTTCATTAGCTGTGGGATACAGGGAGGCAGAATTGGAATGACCAGACACTTTAGAATGAAATGTCATATTGTTTCTGCCAGATAAACTTCTGGTGATGAGTTCATAAAAATCATTTGGTTTCTCTTTTGGCCCTTCTGCACAGTTATGCAGCTGCCCTTTCATAGTATTCTCAGGGTAAACTCATGCTTTCCTTCCCTACCCAAGCCCTAAATTCTAACCCTTAAACTAAAATCTCAGTGTCTGGGAAAGAAACAAAGGAGAGAATTGTTTTCCTTGCTAAGATCTCTAAAATTAGGTGGCTTCAGCTGACTTTTTTCCTACCCTGTTTCCCCAAAAATAAGACAGTGTCTTATATTATTTTTTGCTCCCAAAGATGCCCTAGGTCTTATTTTCAGGGGATGTCTTATTTTTCCATGAAGAAGAATACGGTACACATTTATTGTTAAATGAAAATAAAGGAAATTTATTACCTGTGTACGGTACGGTAGTACAGTAGTTGTCAACACAAACCAGACAAACTGTGAATCCTACAGTATCAAGAATTTACTCATTTATTCAGTGACAATCATGTCATCATCTTCTGGAACATCATCATAACAATCCAATTCCTGAATTTCCTGGTGAATTTCTTGGGACTCCATTTCTTTCAGAATCAGTGGACCAAATCTCTCATGTTTGGCAATAGCATTCTGAAACAGAGCCTAGGGGGGGGCCTTATTTTGGGGAGGGATGCCTTATATTTCACTCAGAAGGAAACCTGTAAGTAGGTCTTATTTTCGGAGGATGTTTTATTTTCGGGGAAACACGGTATTTTATAAATACAAGAAGCAAAAAATAATAAAAAATAACCAATACAGCCAAAACCGGTTTGGCTCAGTGGATAGAGCATCGGTCTGCGGACTGGAAGGTCCCAGGTTCGATTCCGGTCAAGGGCATGTACATTGGTTGCGGGCACATCCCTGGTGTGGGGTGTGCAAGAGGCAGCTGGTCGATGTCTCTCTTCCATCGATGTTTCTAGCTCTCTAGCTCTCTCCTCTCCCTTCCTCTCTGTAAAAAATCAATAAAATATATATTTTTTAAAAAATAACCAATACAGCCGAAACTGGTTTGGCTCAATGGATAGAGCGTCGGCCTGCAGACTGAAAGGTCCCGGGTTCGATACCGGTCAAGGGCATGTACCTTGGTTGCGGGCACATCCCCAGTAGGGAGTGTGCAAGAGGCAGCTGATCGATGATTCTCTCTCATCGATGTTTCTAACTGTCTTCCTCTCTGTAAAAAATCAATAAAATATATATATATTTTTAAAAATAATAACCAATACAGCCTATTTAGCTAATTTTACTATTTAAATTTTATAAGAATTACTTTTGAAATTAGTATTTCTAAATGCTTGTTTTTTTTCACCAGTAAACATTCAGAATGCTTAAAGGGAATAGGGGGCTAGATGGAATCTTTGCTGATAGAAATTTCTGGTAAGCATTTACTCTGCTGTTGTTACAGGATGTTGCTGTAGAAAAGCCAGTCCCCAAAGCACCTCCAGCAAAGTCTTCTAGGCCTCGACCGAAGAGTCGAATTTCTCGGTACCGGACCAGTTCAGCCCAAAGACTAAAGCGTCAGAAGCAGGCCATTGCACAGCAGGCAGAGTTGTCACAAGCTGCCTTGGAAGAAGGAGGAAATAACAGTTCCGTAACTCCTACTGAAGCTGGAAGTATAGACAGTTCAGGAGAAAACAGGCAATTAACAGGATCTGACCCAATTATGGCATCAGTAACTGGATCCCATGTCAATCGTGCAGCGTCTAAATACCCCAAAACCAAAAAGGTCAGTCATCAAAACATCTTCATAAGTCTAGTCTGACAAGGGCTGTGCTTAGTAAAGTGAGAGGACCTGTAATTCCCCCGGGGGTGAGGGGGGAAATACTCTAAATATCATTAAATTGACAGTTTTAAATATAATATTTTGCCACAGAGGGCTGAAGCCATCCTACTACAGTTCTTTTGTTCCATAATTTTTAGGCAGAGATAAATGCTGATATCTAGAATTATTATTTCTCCCTTTGTGGTCACAGAGAGGGTGAAGGAAACATCCTTGCATTTTGAATGCCCAATTCATTCTCTGTAGCTCTTGTATCTACCTGTGTCTAATTTCTAGATGAGATTTATCTATCATCTAACACTGCTGCCTCTTTTCATCTAATGATGTCTTTTTGCTTTAGTATCTAGTTACAGAATGGTTGAATGACAAAGCTGAGAAGCAAGAATGCCCTGTTGAGTGCCCTTTACGTATCACCACGGACCCAACTGTACTGGCAACGACCTTGAACATGTTACCTGGTCTTATCCATTCCCCGTTAATTTGCACCACCCCTAAACACTACATTCGCTTTGGCTCACCCTTTATCCCTGAGAGGCGTCGAAGACCCCTTCTGCTTGATGGCACGTTCAGCTCCTGTAAAAAGGTATGTCGATGTTTATTTTTAACCTAGGTTGCTTGCATTCCTAACATATCTAACACATTCTCCAGATAGCCACTCTTCCCATGTGAGTTTATTATGAATTATTTGTTCAACTTTGAATACTGATGCATCAAAAGTCAGTGGGACTAAGGTCGGATGTATACTGTGTTTTTGGTGCTCAGTTTGTGAGTATTTACTGTTGTCTTTTCAGAGAGCCCTTGAGGTTACTGACTTGAGAGTGCACAGCATTTGATGTCTGGGAAGGGAGGAACGTTCTATGTGTGCTCTTGTGGTATTGGTTAAAATGTCCATTTGTGATTTTGAGTGAGATTGGGCCCCAGGTACTCTAAAGTACTTTTGCATAAGTAAAAAAAACGATCAAATTGTGTTTTAAATTAATTCAATCACTATTATCATTTGAATTAAAGGAAATGTCCTACTACAACTGGCATAATTGCTGTTCCTTGATCAAATGACAAGTTGGATTGTTATTCCCTAGTGAATATGGAACCTACTATAAATTCATTCTATCTCTTTCTCTTCCTATCTCTCCTCTCTCTAGTTACATACTATTTTTGGATCTAGTGGCAATAGCATTTGAGTTGTTTTTGGAATGTTCTTTCTTAATTCCCAGAAGCCCTGAATATTTTCCAAAGGTGTCTCTCAGGAATAGATCATTGCCTCAGACTATAATGTCGTTTTTGTGTTTCTAGAAGTATAGGACACCCTTTCATTTGGCCTTCCTTTGAGGTAGTCTGTTCCCTGGAACACCCTTTTCTCTTATCCTCAGATCTGGATTCAGGCTGCCTTCCTCAGTGTCTGCCATTGCCCTCCTCCACTGGCATCACGTACATGAGGATGCTGCATGTAGATTATTTGATGTGATGAAGTCTCCAACTCCAGGCAGGTCTTCCCTGACTCCTCCAAACTTAAAGCTTTTCTCTTTCCCCAAAGAGCAGAAATTTATTTCTTGGGGGGGAGGGGGGTTACAAAAGAAGAGCCAGAGTGGTGTGGGATATGGAGGGGAGGAGGGCAGCAGGGATCTGTGCACAAAGGAAAGGCCCTACCACTGAATGAGCATAATACACTGAAGAATTTCTTTTCCTGATCATACATCTTACCTAATAAGTATTTGAGTCACTTACTGGTTTATTTGGGGAAAATTCCCAAGTAGAACTAAAGTGCAATTTGACCATGAGCTCTTTGCAAAAAGTATTTGTAGATAATGCAATAACAGATTACTAGACTTCTAAGGGTGTTAACTGTTGAAGCATCTTATCAAGCCAGATTGTAGAATCTCCTATTTTGGTCCTTTATGAAGGTTAGACAGTTATTTAGTACAGATTAATAGTAAAGTCTGAATTGTAAATAGTATAGCTTCTTGAAATGATGCCTTTATTATTCTGATGCTGGGTTATGGTCTTTCTATTCCCATCTTGCTTTTCCAACTAGCAGAGTCCTGTGAAAACCAAAAACATATAGATATAAAACTTAAATTTTGATAGAAAATCTACTTCTTAGAGCTCTTTTTCCCAGGTTATGGTTCTGGGCTTGAATCTGCCTCCATCTTTTTATCTCTACTGGCAATAGATAGAAATCCTATTTAACTCGTGTTCATGTTATATTCTCCAAATGTGTCTGTCTATCCTTAGTCTTGTTTTATACAGGCTCTGCTCAGGCACTTGTCATCTATATGTGTCATTCAAGTCAGTCTTTAGGAATTCAGGCTATATACTCTGAATTATCATAGTAAAATTACCTTACTTAAATTGGGTCTTATTTAAGTTTAGATTGAACTAAGTTCAAATCACAGCTTTAAGATTTGCTGTTGACATACCAAAATTATATATTATAAACTAAAATGTAGCTTTTTATGAGGCAGAACTAATAAAATTGGAGCTTTTATCTAGCAGTCGCACTCAGCTTTATCCTGGGTGGGGATGAAGATGAGTCATTTGTAGATTGCTTAAAAAGTATTCATCTAGTGCAGAACCTAAGATTTCTGTGATTAAACAAGATTGTAATAAATTTCTGAAGATCCCTTAGAGAAGAATGTAGGTTAAACAGGTAGATGAGAAAAACCATCCTCCATGGGATTAGTTGGAACAGTGTAATATATTATTAATAGGCCTACTGTTTCATATCTAATTAAAGGAGGTACAGGCCTCTTAAGTAAAAAGCAGTGTAAAGTTGTATATGTAAATATATTTGCACCCATATTTTTAGAGTATTTGACAGAATATTTTATGATCTTCCAGGATGTTCTAAAGTAAATTGAATCATAGTTCTTTAAAAGCATATTATGGTATGTATGTCTTTTGTTGGATCTTGCTTCACTTCTTATTTTAGAATAGAAGCATTTATAAGTGGCAAAGAAGTCTTTCAAGTAGTGTCCTTCCTTGTTATCTAAAGCTTCTCTAAACTTACCTTGAAGGCATAATATATGTATGGCATTTGATCTCCCGGATTTCTTAGAAAACCATCCTGACTGAAAATGAAACACTGTGCTTTGCATGGGTAATACACTGGAAGGTTATTAATCTCTATCTCCATATATAGCATTGAAATTCAGCTGAACAAGTCCTCGCTGAACACTTGTATTTAGTACTCTGCTACAAACTTTCTTCACATACAATATCTCACTTAGCCTACATGAAAGCCCTATGAATTATTGGCCTCAATTTACAGATCAGAGGCTTTGTCTTAGAAGGGTTCAGTAACTTACCCAGAATTAGGCAGCTAGTAAAAGGGATGGCCAAGTTTCAACACAGATCTTTGAACTGAAACCGAAGTTACTTTCTTGCTCTTTATTTTTTAAAATACTTCTCCCTCTCATCTCTGAGCTTCCTAAAAAGTATATGAATACAGTTACAGAGAAGGAAGATATGTTCTTTTGACCTTAACCATAGCTGGGACTCAGAGATTAGTTTATTAGATAATAAACTAATATTAATTTATTATCTAGAGGGGTGATTTGAACTGGTTAGATACAGATGTTCATGTTCCTTTTTTATGAGCCATAAAATAACTGTGTTGACATAAAATAGGGCCAGAATAAATACCCTGTTTCCCCGAAAATAAGACAGTCTCTTATATTAACCCTTTGCACTCCGAACCATTCTGGACATTGGCTACCAGCTACTCGACACTACTTTGCGAAACGTGCGTTGAATTAACTCAATTCCCCGTAATCACTAATAAACTGTAATGTCCCCTGAGAGGGGACATCCGAGTGATATGTTAGAATTCCGATGTTCCCTGAGAGGGGACAGCGGAGTGCAAAGGGTTAATTTTTCTCCCAAAGTTGTGCTAGGTCTTATTTCAGGGGATGTCTTATCTTTCCATGCACTGGGTCTTATTTTCGGGGAAACACGGTAGGTTAGATCATATTTGCTGTGTTTGATCTTATATCCAACCATAGCAGCATCTTATTCCTTAGAATGCCCCATCCTTCTTTTATTTTTCCTTTTTTTTTTTTTTTTTTTTTTTTTTTTTTGGTTATCAAATCCAGAATGTAATTTCTTTTATGGGTACATCTACTTTTCTCTTGGAGGAAAGCACAGTAATCCCAATTAAGTCCTGTCATCTGCTTAGAAAAGAAAAACTTGTACTAAAGGTAACTGTAAATGAAGATTTTACAATCATTTCCTCCTGATCCTAATTTTCTTCATCTGTACCCTACGTGCTTTGGACAAGGGACTTCTAAGGTCTTTTCTAAGTCCATAAGGAGTTGTGGTTCTAATAGTTCATCTTTATATCAATATTTTGTGTATAAGAGAGTTCATTCTTGGTCTTATTTGGGCTTTTCAGAGACCCGGTCGTATTCTACAATGCTGATGTGATTGTTGAGATCTTTTATATTCTTATTCACTCTTTTCCCCTCATGTTTACTACTTTATTTTTGCTTTCATTTGGCAGTCCACAATGCCATTTACAAGATATAAAAATTTTCTTGGTGAAATTTTCCTCACATTATTCCCTAGAAAATAATTGTTTCTTATGTTTCTAATCAGGTAAATCTATTAAAATTGCTCTCTTTAGTGATGAGAATATTTACTTACCTGTAATACTTGTTCTCTAAAGGTGTGAAATTATAAACACCTTTGATCTTCCTATTTGGGGGAGGATCCTACTCAGAAATTGATGTTTATCAAAATTCAATCTGTCTTATGTCAGGGCAGGAGAGCCACAGAGTGGTGAGCAACCTACAACTGTGTATCTTAAGAGAACACAATTACAAGTAAGAAATTTTCTCTCTTCCTCAGGATGCGTAGTCTTACTATCCTAATCTTTGTAGGCTTACTTCCTGACCTTAATTTATTTTTCATCATTTAGATTCTAGTATTCACACACAAAAAATAAAGTTGCTTTTCCCCTTTTTTACTTCTGCAGATCATTTATTCTGGCTATTTGCATTATGTATGCATAATTTAACCAACTACTTGATAGGGAGAGAAAAATTAACAGGATATTCCATCTGAGAGTAGACCTTTTAGAAGTATTTTGGTATCTGTAGTGAAGAACTGTTTGTTCTTTTATCTTCCTTCTTGGCACTTATTTTATGTGCTACTTTCATCCTATATGATCACTCTCTTAAATAAATGCTAAGGTTTCTTCCTATCTCTTTCCATTTCCCCCATTCTAAGCAGTATGAAAAGTTGAGTTATCATTTTTTATTGGTTTCGGTTTTTTAATGAGATCTCACTATGTGTAATCTAGGTTTTCTCAGTTTTGCCCAGTAAAAGGAATTGATGGTTAATATTCCAATATGCTGAAACAAGAGAAAAAAATATACTTGACTATGGAACTGAATGAGTGTGTTGGATTGCATCTCTCACCAGTTGATATGTAATGACCTGGTTAATGCATTTGAAGTAAATATACTAATTGTTTTAAATTGTTATTGATAATTTCCTGGTTCTTTTCCCATTATAGCGCTGGATAAAGCAAGCCTTGGAAGAAGGGATGACTCAAACATCATCTGTACCCCAAGAGAGTAGAACTCAGCACCTATACCAAAGTAATGAGAATAGTAACTCTTCTAGTATCTGCAAAGACAATGCAGGTATGTATCTCTAACCTTTCTGAATATATAAGCAATGATTATTACAGTATGAATACTGAAAAAGTCTGATACAAAAAAATAAATAGCATTGTTCTTTAAATAGTTACTTTACCTCTGTCTTTTTGAGGAAGAGAGAGATCTCAAGTCAAGGGATCATTTTTTCTAGGATGACAAAGTAGGAACTAGACAGTGTATAGATAACAGCAGAAATAGTTATTAAGAAGTTAGATATATTTATCAATAAAGAAAAAATTAGATATATTTAAAGCAGTTAAGTTTAGGAAATCTTTATTCATATTTATAAAAGGGGAAGTAAGAAAGATGTGGGGCACTATTCAGGAGTGAATCACAATTGTAGGTAATTGAGGTGGGAGTGGCTTGGTGAAGGGTAAGTGGATGAATGAAGTAAAGAAATTATTAGGAATTGTTTATTTTAAAAAAGGCTTTCCCTGTTAGCATCAAAATTTTTAGAAGACAACCTTGAATCTGATTTAAAGTCCTCGTTTTTAAACTACAGTGACTCTTGCAGGGAATATAATTGAATTGCAGTTGAAAGTACTGGTGCATGAACTTAAAACACCAGCTTATTTTGGGACAGTCTTTTTTACTAAAGTTTCTCCTGCCAACATCAGCTTAGTTGAAAAGTTTTCTGTGATTTCCATAAGTTTATCTCTATATCTCAGTTTTGGTGGAATGTATGCAATTAAAATAAAACATCAACATAAATTACATGCTAACAGTCATCTAAGCCTGCAACTAACATGATATTTCAGATTTTCATAAAAATTACTTCATTGTTTCTTTTCATTGACCTGCTGAGTAAATACAAAGTTGTATTAAGTAAATACACTTGTTCTGCTAATATCTGCTTTGTTTTAAAATGTATTTGTATTTGGGGGAAAAATTGCTGCTAAAAATATATTTTCAAATTATTGACTTATTCTTCTATCTGTAGATTGTATCATATCTAATAAATTATTACATGCATAACCCCAGCGTAATAAAATCCTAGTGTGGAACGTGTAGAAGACAAATAATACCACGTATTTAAAATATTTTACTTAACATGTACTATCGAGATTTACTCAAACCAAATTAATGTAAAAAAATGCTGGTACCTGATTTCTATATATCAATTTATGGTAGCTTTTATAGTACAGTGAGTATATAACTTAACTGAAATCTTCTGTCTGGTATACATATGAAATCTGCCTAATGCACATTTTTATTTGTGTGATGTGTGTGTTAAGTGTGTACATATTTGAGGTTGGGAAAGTGAGGTTGTGTAGCATCGTGTCCTGATTGAAAAAAACAGGGAAAGTGCCTTGGTTACTATATGCCTTTTTTTTTTTTTTTAATTATTGATTTAAGAGAGGAAGAGATTAAGGGAGAAAGAGATAGAAACATCAATGATGAGAAAGAATCATTGATCGGCTGCCTCCTGCACGCCTCCCGCACTGGGGATTGAGCCCATAGCCCAGGCATGTGCCCTTGACCAGAATCGAACCTGGGACCCCTCAGTTCGCAGGCCGACACTCTATCCACTGAGCCAAACCGGACTATATGCCTTATTTGGAATGGAATTAGGACAACTAGTCACCAACCTTTATTGAACCTCTGCTCCTGCCTCTAGCAGTGAGGAACATACAAATGATACACCTTGCCTTAATAAGGAGCAATATAAACAAAAGGAAAATATTCAGTTATAACCAAGCTAGTCAAATGGGTGAGTTGGTATATTGCTACAAGTTAATATAAATCCCAAGGAATTATTTTTATTTGTTAGTTTCAGGGTTGTTTGTTTGTTTGTTTCCCAAAAATAACAAGGAGATATTAATGAAGAAAAGGAGACAGTTTGAATAGGAGAAAGACTCCTAAAAGACCTGAATTTGAGACCAGCTCTACTCTTTACTGACTATATGATAACTGGCAAGTTTCTCATCTCTTAACCTCATCTGTAAAATGGAGTAGTCATGTCTACTTCAAAGAACTAATATATTAAATTCAATAATATGTATGAATTTCTTAGTACACTATCAGACCCATAATTACTGTCATTATTCTGTACAAAATACTCATTCTTATGAAACATTTACAGAAATTAGATACTATAATAAATTAACAATTCTAAGTTCCTAAAAACTAAAGTCATATAGAAATGAAAGTTATCATTACTTAGCTTTGGGGCAAGTTTAATGTTCATTATTTATAAATGATAGGGATATATACCTAGGAGAGCCTAATAATCTACTGGAAAACTTAGAATTAAACTCTTGTTTAATAAAATTGCTGGATAGACAATATATAAAAATTAATAGCATTTATGCACTAAGGAAATTAATGGAAAGTCTTTATTCTCAAACTTAACAAAACTAAGAAACTTCTTAGGAATAACATTAGTGGAGCATGTGGAGCAAACCATTCCTGAAATTTTTGTTGCTGTTGTTATAGTTAATTCTCACCTGAGGATGTGTGGGGGGTTTTTTTGTTGTTGTTGATTTCTTATACAGTTATAACTGTAGAGTTACTATCACACTAGTGTGTATTGGAATTTGATTAAGTTATATTGAGATTTATCTAAAAAAAAAAACAAGAGCATAAAAACAGCCAAGAAAAAATAATTGAAAAAGAATAATGAGATATACTTTCCTAGAAGTGTGAAACTAGCTTCTAATATGAAGCTGGACACTAGGAATTAAATTAGTACAGTACTGGTCCTAGAATGGATTCATAAATAAATACTAGAGGCGTGATGCACAAAAATTCATGGAAGAGTAGGCCTGCCTTCCCCCAGGTGCCTGTACTGGCTTCCCTCCCACACCCGAGACTGTGCTGCTTCCCTCTGGCCACTGCCAACAGGCACCCAGGACCTTGCTGCTTCGCTCTAGTTTCAGCTTCATCCAGAAGAACGTTTTGTCTGAGAAGCATATTACCCTTTTACTCTTTTAGATGGAACAGAATAGTCGGAAACAGGCTTTATATAAATGAAAGACGTAAATTATTGTGGAATTTGGAGGAATTGAAAAGAATTAGATTCTTGCCAATGCAAATTCGGGCACATTCAAATTTTTCTTAAAAATAATGTTTCTGTTTCTATCGGGTCTAGTAATAATTAATGTCGTTTTAAAACATTCGTTTAAAATCTTGCTTGGCGTTGACTTGTATTGACATAACCTTCAAACACGTGGTATCTACAGAACGTGTGAAGTGCAGTTAACAAGTTTTGCTTGAAAAAGTTTGTGTTTGGTTTGGTTTTTGTTGCAAAACTAGGGCTAAGAAGATGGCGGATGAAGAGCATATTCGGCACTGCATGCTTTACGAGTTCCAATTAGGAAGAAAAGCAAGTGAGGCTGCAAAAAACATCTGTAGTGCTCTTGGTCAAGATGCAGTTAGCGCCAGAAAATGCCAGCGTTGGTTTGAGAAATTTCGCGAGGGAAATTTTTCGTTAGATGACAAGAGTGGTCGAGGCCGTGTGTCCAATTTTGATCAAGAAGCTCTTCAAGCTCTTTTGGTGCAAAATCCTCAAATTACCCAACAAGAGCTTGCGACAACTTTAAATTGTTCACAAAAAACAATTTCCAATCAATTGCGTGCACTTGGCAAAGTCCAAAAGTTTGGAAAATGGGTTCCTCATGAGTTGACCGACAACAACCGTAATCAAAGAGTCACAATTTGCAGTTCGCTCCTCTCTCGTCAAAACCGTTTGCCGTTTTTAGAGCAAATTGTTACCGGAGATGAAGAATGGGTGCTGTATGTTAATTTGAAAAGGCGGCCTCAATGGTTGGACAAAAATGAGGCTCCGCAGCCCACGCCAAAACCTGACTTGCATGCGAAAAAAGTGATGTTGTGTGTTTGGTGGAATTTTAAAGGAATTCTTCATTATGAACTTTTACCATCTAACCAAACCATTACAAATGCAGTGTATAGTGCCCAATTGGAAAGGTTAGCCCAAGCTTTAAGAGAAAAAGAACCCGCGCTGATTAATCGGAAGGGCGTAATTCTTCACCACGATAACGCACGACCGCTTACTGCAAGAATCACTGCTGAAAAACTGCGCCAGTTGGAATGGGAAGTTCTCCCTCAACCTGCATATTCTCCTGATATTGCCCCTTCCGATTACCATTTGTTTCGTTCTTTGCAAAACTTTCTTCTTGGAAAAAAATTTAATAATGAAGAATGCCTCAAAAATGCATTGACCGAATTTTTTGCATCAAAATCACAAGAATTTTACAACAGAGGGATTAAAATGCTTCCTGAGCGTTGGGCACAAGTAGTAGAAAACAACGGCAACTATATTGTTGATTAAATTTTGTTGTATTGTTTAAATAAATGCGATTTTAAAAAGTATTAGAAAACGGCATTAATTATTACTAGACCTAATATATTGTCTCTGAATTAACAAGGGACAAATATATTGGGGGAAAGAATTTTCAATAAAAATGACAGTATTAGCCCTACTAGTAATTTGGTAAGATTTCTCATAGTCATTAAAAATATTCATACTCCTACCTAGCAGGTATGGGTCACTGGTTAAGTGTCAACTGACCCAGGAACCAAGAAGTCACGATTTGATTTCTTGTCAGGGCATATGCCCAAGTTTTGGAGTTGATCCCCCAGTAGGGGATGTGCAGTGAACAGCCAATCACTGATGTTCCTCTCTCATTGATGTTTCAATGTCTCTATCACTCTCTTTTCCTCTCTTAAAAATCAATAAAGACATATTTAAATATATATATATACATATACATACATATATATATATATATATATATCCCTAGCCAATTTTGCTCAGTGAATAGAGCATCAGCCTGTGGACTGAAAAGTCCTAGGTTTGATTCCAGTCAAGGTTGCAGGCTCTATCCCCAGTAGGGATCATGCAGGAGGCAGTTGATCAATGATTCTCTCTTTCATCATTATGTTTTTATCTCTCTCTCTTTTCCTTTCTCTCAAATATATATATATATATATATATATATATATGTATTTTTTTTTTTTAATTTAGTCTCCTTAAACTAATATAGTAGTAGTTCTTTATGTGTTCTATAGAAATAGGTGTGGACCAAAATTTTTGTAGAAAGCATTAGTCATAGGATTATTAACAATTGCAAAACTGGCCCTACCTGATTTGGCACAATGGATAGATCGTCGGCCTGTGGACCCAAGGGTCCTGGGTTTGTTTGATTCCAGTCAAGGGTGTGTACCTTGGTTGCAGGCTCCTCCCCAACCCGGGGCCTAGTTGTGGCTCATGGAAGAGGCAACCAATCAATGTGTTTCTCTCACATCGATATGTCTGTCTTTCCCTCTCTAAAAATCAGTGAAAAAATATCCTTAGGTGAGGATAAAAAATAATAATTTTAAAATGCATAGTATAAAAACAACCTGGATTTCAGTCAATAAAGGAATGCTAAAATTTGGTTTATCTGCTGTGTGCGCATACTTTTTTGATGGAATACTATGTAGTGTCATCAAAGTTTTTATTCTTTATTCATTTTATCAAGTTAACTTGATAAAACAACCTGGATTTCAGTCAATAAAGGAATGCTAAAATTTGGTTTATCTGCTGTGTGCGCATACTTTTTTGATGGAATACTATGTAGTGTCATCAAAGTTTTTATTCTTTATTCATTTTATCAAGTTAACTTAACCTTCCCCTCCCCCAAAATAAAAAGACATAGAAATACTCCCCCCCCCCCCCAGAGAGATTTGTTGTTCACTTATTTATGCATTCATGGTTATTTCTTGTACATGCCCTAACTGGGGATCAAACTTACAAGCAACATTGGCATATCAGGATGATAATCTAACCAATGAGCTAACTGGCCAGCGCCATAGTATTGCTTTTGAATTTGATTTTTTTTCTTTTTTATTCTGAACCGAGTTCACCTGAGGACATGCTTAGTGAGAGAGAAATATTGATCTGTTGCCTTCCATATATGCTACAACTAGGGATTGAACCTGCAAACCAGGCATGTGCCCTGACAAGGAAATCAAACCAGCAACCCTTTGGTGCATAGGACAGTGCTCATACAACTAAGCCACTCCAGCTGGGCTGAATTAGATTTCAGTGGTTTGAATCTCGAATCTATAAAAATATTAAATGAATAGTACATTATGATTAAATAAAATTTCTCCTAGAAATATATGATTCAGTATTTGAAAATTTATTCATATAATTAATTTATTAGCAGACCAAATGGAGGGGGGGTAGCAGTTGATAGTTATGCTTTATCGTGAAAAACATAACAAAAACTGGTTGAGATCAATAGGGTAGCTTCGTACAAAAATATGTATAGCATTTTCTTATATGTTAGCAATAACATTTAGATAACATAGAAAAGTACATATAATTCATAGTACAAAAAATAGAGAACCCTAAAGAGTAACAAAAAATAGAGAACCCTAAAGAGTAACCCTAATTAAAACTATAACCAATCTAATCGAAACCGGTTTGGCTCAGTGGATAGAGCTTCAGCCTGCAGACTGAAAGGTCCCAGGTTCAATTCCAATCAAGGGCATGTACCTTGGTTGCAGGCACATCCCCAGAAAGGGTTGTGCAGGAGGCAACTGGTCGATGTTTCTAGCTCTCTATCCCTCTCCCTTCCTCTCTGTAAAAAATCAATAAAAAAATATTTTTTAGCCAAGACCGGTTTGGCTCAATGGATAGAGCGTTGGCTTGGGGACTGAAGGGTCCCGGGTTCGATTCCAGTCAAGGGCATGTACCTTGGTTGTGGGCATATCCCCAGTAGGGGGTGTGCAAGAGGCAGCTGATCGATGACTCTCTCTCATCGATGTTTCTAACTATCTCTCTCCCTTCCTCTCTGTACAAAATCAATAAAAAATATATATATAAAAAAAATATTTTTTTTTAAAAAAAAAAGTAAAATAAAATAACATCATTCATATATATATTATATATATCACCAATCTAGCCCAGCCAGCATGGCTCAGTGGTTGAGCATCAACCTATGAATGAGGAGGTCACTGGTTTGATTCCTGGTCAGGACACATGCTCGGGTTGTAGGCTTGATCACCAGGGTGGGACATGTGGGAGGCAGCAGATCAATGATTCTCTCTCATCATTGATGTTTCTATCTTTCTCTTCCTCTCCCTTTCTCTCTGAAATCAGTAAAAATGCATTTTTTAAAAATGTGATGAATCTGTTATATTTGGAGAGAAGAATGGATGAAGGCATGAGTAGGTGAAAGATCATGCCATGGTGCTAAGAATCCTCAAATTACTCATGAATTTAATGCAAACTTAAAATTCTAACTGTTTTTTTTAAATCAACATAGTGAATGATTTCTACAGTTCATTAACATGAACTATTAAGTATGCTAAAATAGTCAAAAGTTTTTGGAAAGTTGGAATACAATTGCTAGTATTGCCCAATTTTTTTTTTTAATATATATATTTTATTGATTTTTCACAGAGAGGAAGAGAGAAGGATAGAGAGCTAGAAACATCGATGAGAGAGAATCATCGATAAGCTGCCTCTTGCACACCCCCTATTGGGGATGTGCCCGCAACCAAGGTACATGCCCTTGCCTGGAATTGAACCTGGGACCCTTCAGTCCGCAGGCCGACGCTCTATCCACTGAGCCAAACCGGTCTCGGCTGGTATTGCCCAATTTTGCTTAAAATGTTATGTCAATATTGATAGCATTTGGACATATATATAGAATAACACTCAGAAGTAAACCTAGTATATGTAACATTCTAATTTAAGTGTCATATTTCAAATCAGTGGAGACATTATAATACTTAAAGATATTGAAAGAATGTGCTAGTTAGTTGGTCCAAAGGTTGTGGGTTATTGTTAAGCTGAAAGAATGTGCTAGCCATTTGGCATGCAAAAGATAATCACTACATTATATTCTGTTTGAGTCAATGGTCCAATCAAAAGACAAAGGAGAGCTGCATGGATAGAAAAACATGACCCAATTACAATATATGCTGTCTACAGAAGACCCACCTCAGAACAAAACACACATACAGGATGAGAGTAAAGAGCTGGAAGAAAATTTTCCATGCCAATAGAAACGAGAGAGAGAAAAAAGCTGGGGTAGCAATGTTCCTCTCTGACAAAATAGACTTCAAAATGAAGGCCATCAGAAGAGATAATAAAGATATCTATCCAACATGAGAATATAACCCTGGTAATCATATATGCACCCAATGTTTATTTGTTTTTTAACTAGAGGACTCGCCCTAACTGGTTTGGCTCAGTTGACAGAGTGGACTGAAAGATCAAGGGCATGTACCTTGATAGCGGGCACATCCCCAGTAGGGGCTGATTGATGTTTCTCTCATGATGATCTCTCTCATCGATGTTTCTTTTTTTTTTTTTTCTTTTCTTTTTAAATATATTTTATTGATTTTTTAGAGAGAGGGATAGAGAGTTAGAAACATCGATGAGAAACATCGATCAGCTGCCTCTTGCATACCCCCTACTGGGGATGTGCCCACAACCAAGGTACGTGCCCTTGACCAGAATCGAACCCAGGACCCTTCAGTTCGCAGGCTGACGCTCTATCCACTGAGCCAAACCAGTTTCGGCTCATCAATGTTTCTAACCCTCCCTTCCTCTCTGTAAAAAATCAATAAAATATATATATTTAAATCTAGAGGACTTTAAGGGTGAGATAATAGCAATACAGTCATACTAGGGGACTTGAACATCTCACTAACTTTACTGGATAATCTTCCAGATAAAAAACAAAACAAAACAAGAAAACAGCCGAAACCGGTTTGGCTCAGTGGTAGAGCGTCGGTCTGCGGACTGAAGGTTCCCGGGTTCGATTCCGGTCAAGGGCATGTACCTTGGTTGCGGGCACATCCCCGGTGGGGGATGTGCAAGAGGCAGCTGGTCGATGTTTCTCTCTCATCGACGTTTCAAGTTCTCTATCTCTCTCCCTTTCTCTCTGTAAAAAATCAATAAAATATATTTAAACAAAAAAAAACAAAACAAGAAAACAGAGATTCTAAATGATACACTGGATCAGATGGATTTAATTGATACTTATAGGACATTTCACCCCAAAGCTGTAAAATATACATTCTTCTCAAGTACACGTGGTTCATTGTCAAAGATAGACCACATATTATTAGGTCTAGTAATAATGCCGTTTTCTAATACTTTTTAAAATCGCATTTATTTAAACAATACAACAAAATTTAATCAACAATATAGTTGCCGTTGTTTTCTACTACTTGTGCCCAACGCTCAGGAAGCATTTTAATCCCTCTGTTGTAAAATTCTTGTGATTTTGATGCAAAAAATTCGGTCAATGCATTTTTGAGGCATTCTTCATTATTAAATTTTTTTCCAAGAAGAAAGTTTTGCAAAGAACGAAACAAATGGTAATCGGAAGGGGCAATATCAGGAGAATATGCAGGTTGAGGGAGAACTTCCCATTCCAACTGGCGCAGTTTTTCAGCAGTGATTCTTGCAGTAAGCGGTCGTGCGTTATCGTGGTGAAGAATTACGCCCTTCCGATTAATCAGCGCGGGTTCTTTTTCTCTTAAAGCTTGGGCTAACCTTTCCAATTGGGCACTATACACTGCATTTGTAATGGTTTGGTTAGATGGTAAAAGTTCATAATGAAGAATTCCTTTAAAATTCCACCAAACACACAACATCACTTTTTTCGCATGCAAGTCAGGTTTTGGCGTGGGCTGCGGAGCCTCATTTTTGTCCAACCATTGAGGCCGCCTTTTCAAATTAACATACAGCACCCATTCTTCATCTCCGGTAACAATTTGCTCTAAAAACGGCAAACGGTTTTGACGAGAGAGGAGCGAACTGCAAATTGTGACTCTTTGATTACGGTTGTTGTCGGTCAACTCATGAGGAACCCATTTTCCAAACTTTTGGACTTTGCCAAGTGCACGCAATTGATTGGAAATTGTTTTTTGTGAACAATTTAAAGTTGTCGCAAGCTCTTGTTGGGTAATTTGAGGATTTTGCACCAAAAGAGCTTGAAGAGCTTCTTGATCAAAATTGGACACACGGCCTCGACCACTCTTGTCATCTAACGAAAAATTTCCCTCGCGAAATTTCTCAAACCAACGCTGGCATTTTCTGGCGCTAACTGCATCTTGACCAAGAGCACTACAGATGTTTTTTGCAGCCTCACTTGCTTTTCTTCCTAATTGGAACTCGTAAAGCATGCAGTGCCGAATATGCTCTTCATCCGCCATCTTCTTAGCCCTAGTTTTGCAACAAAAACCAAACCAAACACAAACTTTTTCAAGCAAAACTTGTTAACTGCACTTCACACGTTCTGTAGATACCACGTGTTTGAAGGTTATGTCAATACAAGTCAATGCCAAGCAAGATTTTAAACGAATGTTTTAAAACGACATTAATTATTACTAGACCCGATAGTACAGAAAACAAGTCTACAAGTTCAAGATGATTGAAATCATATCAAGCATTTTCTCAGATCACAACGCAATGAAATTAGAAATCAACTACAGTAAAAATACTAAACATTCAAACACAAGGAGGCTAAGTAGCATGTTATTAAACAATGAATGGGTTACCAGTGAGATTAAGAAAGACATAAAAAAAAAAACTTGCTGTAGCCCTAGCTGCTTTGAGTGGATAAGTGTAAGTGTTAGCCTGCAGACTAAAAAGTCCAGGTTCAATTCAAGTCAAGGGCCCCTAGCCCGGGTTGCAGGTTCAATCCCCAATAAGGGGTGTGCAGGAGGCAACCAATCAATGAGTCTTTCTCTGAAATCAATAGAAGTATATTTTTTTAAAAATTGCTGGAAATAAATAAAAATTAAAATACAACCCAAAATCTATGGGATATAGCAAACACGGTCCTGAGAGGGAAGTTCATAGCACCACAGGCCTACCTCAAAAAACAAGAAAATTTAATAATAAACTATTTAACACTATAACATAAAGATTTAGAGAACAATAAGAAAAGCCCAGAGAAAGAAGGAATGAAATAAAGAGAGCAGAAATGAATGACGTAGAGGAAAAAGAAATATTAAAAAGTCAGTAAAACCAAGAACTGATTCTTTGAAAAGATAAACAAAATTAATGAACTGCTAGCCAGAATCATCAAGAAACAAAGAGAGCCATAACCAGTTTGGCTCAGTGGATAGAGCGTCGGTCTGTGGACTGAAAGGTCCCAGGTTCGATTCCGGTCAAGGGCATGTACCTTGGTTGCAGGCACTTCCCCAGTAGGGGGTGTGCAGGAGGCAGCCATCAATGTTTCTCTTTCATCGATGTATCTAACTCTTATCCTCTCTGTAAAAAAATCAGTAAAAACCGCTGAAGCCGGTTTGGCTTAGTGGTTGAGTGTCCGTCTGCGGACTGAAAGGTCCCAGGTTCGATTCCGGTCAAGGGCATGTACATTGGTTGTTCGCACATCCCCGGTAGGGAGTGTGCAAGAGGCAGCTGGTCAAGGTTTCTCTCTCATCGACGTTTCTAGCTCTCTATCTCTCTCCCTTTCTCTCTATTCAAAATCAATAAAAATATATTTTTTTAAAAATCAATAAAAACATATTATAAAAAAAAAGTGAGAGCACTGCCAGTATGACTCAGGGGTGAAAGAAAATACCATGAACAATATGCCAACATCCTGGGCAATGGACAAATTCCTAAAAATAAATAAATAAATAAATAAATAAATAAATAAATAAATAAATAATTCCAAAACGAATTAGAAAACCTGAATAGGCCAATAAAAACTGAATAGAGGCAGTAATAAAAAGAAAAAAAAGGAAAGAAAAAAAAAACTCCCAGCAAACAAAGCCCTGATAGGGATGGCTTCACAGGGGAGTTTACCAAACCTTCAGAGAATAACTACAAAGAAAGAGAATTACAGGCCAGTATCTCTGATGAACATAGATGCTAAAATCCTCAACAAAATATTAGCAAATCGGAACCAGCAGAATATTAAAAAGATACACTATTACCAAGTGGGATTTATTCCAGGGATGCAAGGCTGGAACAATATTTGCAAATTAATAAACTTGATATATAAACAAATTGAAAGACAAAAATCACATGATCATATCAATGGATGCAGAAAAAGCATTCAACAAAATTTAACACCTATTTTTTATAAAAACTCAGAAAATTCCATATATGGCAAACCTACAGCCTACATCATACTTAATGGGCAAAAATTAAAACCATTTCCTCTAAGAACAGGAACAGGACAGGGATGTCTGCTTTCACCATACTTATTCAACAGTACTGAAAGTCCTAGCCATAGCTGTCAGACAAGAAGAAAGCATAAAAGGCATCCAAATTGGAAAGGAGAAAATAAAACTCATTATTTGCAGATGATATGTCATGATATTGTACATAGAAAATCCTAAAGCTCAACTGGTGTGGCTCTGTTGCGCATTGATTTATGAACCAGAACATCATGATTCTGTTCCCCATTAGGGCACATGCCCAGGTTGTGGGCTCGATCCCCAATAGGGGTGTGCAGGAGGCAGCCAGTCAATGATTCTCTGTCATTATTGATACTTCTATCTTTCCCTCTCCCTTCCTCTCTGAAATCAGTAAAAATATATTTTAAAAAATAATATCCTAAAGATTACCAAAAATCTCTAGATTTAATAAATGAATTTAGCAATGTAGCAGGATACAAAACCAACACCCACAAGTCAATGGTATTTGTATACACAATAATGAATTCTCAGAAAGAAACTAAACAAACAATCTCATTTACCATTGCAACAAAAATAACATACTTAGGAATAAATTTAACTAAGGAGGTAAAAGACTTGTACTCAGAAAACTACAGGACTTTGAAAAAAGAGATAGAGGAAGATATTGGGTCGGCAACTAAGTAATTGCGGATTTTTTAAAGAAAATCAAAGACAATTTTTTCATGGAACTAAATAACTTTATTCTGTAATGTATTGCCCATTTTGATCAATGACCTTTTGCCATCTTTCAGGCAGCATCATAATCCCACGTTCAAAAAACTTCTGGTTTTTATTAGCAAAAAACTGAATCAAGTACGATTTGACATCATCATCATTATTGAAATTTTTACCATTCAAGGAGTTTTGTAAAGATCGAAACAAAAAGTAATCAGATGGTGCAAGGTCAGGACTATATGGTGGATGTGGCAAAACATCCCAACCAAGCTCCATTAATTTTTGCCGAGTGACCAAAGATGTGTGTGGCCTTGCATTGTCATGATGGAATACAACACCTTTTCGATTTGTCAATTCGGGCCGCTTTTCTTCAACTGCATTGTTTAATTTCGTTAGTTGTTCAATGAAGACATCAGAATTGATCATTCGGTTGGGTGGTAAGAGTTCAAAGTAGACAATTCCTTTGTAATCCCACCAAACTGATAACAAAACCTTCTTTTGATGAATATCAGCTTTTGATGTTGTTTGAGTTGGTTCACCTGGCCTGCTCCATGATCTTTTCCGCTTGATATTGTTGTAAACAACCCATTTTTCATCGCCAGTTATCAGCTTGAGAGAGCTGTGGTTTGCAACTCTGTTGACTAATGAGTTTGTCGACCACTGTTCTTAGGGCAAAGGAAACTAAGGAGAAAATAAATGGGACTACATCAAAATAAGCTTCTGCACAGCAAAACAAACCAACAAAATGAAAGGAAAGCCCATTATATGGGAGAACATTTTTGGCAATACATCAGATAAAGAGTTAATATCCAAATATATAAGGAACTCATACAACTTAACAAAAAACAAAAAAAAAAGACAAGCAGTCCAATTAAAAAATGGGCAGAGGGCCTAAATAGACATTTCTCCATAAGTGGACTTAAAGGCTAAGAAACAAAATGAAAAAATACTCAAAGTCACTGGTCATCAGAGAGATGCAAATTAAAACAAAAATGAGGTAACACCTCATACCTGTGAGAAAGTTTACCATCAAATATAACAAGTGTTGGTGAGGATGTGGAGAAAAAGTAACCCTAGGACACTGCTGATGGTAAGTGCAGCCATTGTGAAAACAGTATGGAGTTTCCTCAAAAAATTAAATATGGAACTGCCGCCGAAACCTGTTTGGCTCAATGGTAGAGCGTTGGTCTGCGGACTGAAAGGTCCCAGGTTCGATTCCGGTCAAGGGCATGTACATTGGTTGCGGGCACATCCTCGGTGGGGGGTGTGCAAGAGGCAGCTGGTCGATGTTTCTCTCATCGACGTTTCTAGTTCTCTCTCCCTTCCTCTCTTTAAAAAATCAATAAAATATATTTTTTTAAAAATATATGCAACTGCCATTTGACCCAGTGATCCCACTTCTGGGAATATATCCTGAGAGACCCAAAACACCAATCAGAAATAATCTATGCGCACCCCACCTCCCCAACCCCCATTTCATAGCAGTGCAATTTACATTAGCTAAGATCTGGAAACAGCCCAAGTATCCATCAGTAGATAAGTTGGTAAAGTTGTGGTACATTTACACCATGAAATACAATGCAGCAGTAAAAAAGAAACAGCTCTTACCCTTTGAGATAGCATGGAGGGACCTGGAGAGTATTCTGCTAAGCAAAGTAAGCCAGTCAGAAAGACAAGTATCCTATGATCTCTCATATATGGAATCTAATGGCCAAGTAAACTGATGATCAAATAGATCCAGAGACATAGAAGCATGGAACAGATTGTGAAATCTCAGAGGGAAAGTGGGGGTGGATGGGTGGGAAGAGATCAACCAAAGAACATGTATCCATGTATGCAAACCCATGGACACAGACAATAGGGTTGTGAAGGCCGGGGAGGGGATGGAGGTGGGCAAGAAGAGGTCAAAGTGGGGGAAAGGGAGCACATATGTAATACTTTGAACAATAAAGGTATTTTTTTTATTGGTTTCAGATAGGAAGGGAAAAGGGTGGGGGGGAAACATCAATGATGAGAATCGTTGATCAGCTACCTCCTGCACACCCCCCACTGGGGATCAAACCTGCAATCCAAGCATGTGCCTGACCGGGAATCAAACTGTGACCTCCCGGTTCAAGGGTCTATGCTCAATCACTGAGCATAAATTTATTCACCACAGAATAAATCTAAAGCTAGTGAGCCTATATAAATACTCTTTTGAGTTAATAATTCTATATCCAGATGTTTGTCCTAAAGTAAACAAGTGTACACTCAACTGGCATGACTCTGTGGTTGAGTTTCCACCTATGAACCAAGGGATCATGATTCAATTCCCCGTCAGACCACATGCCCAGGTTGCAGACTCAATCACCAGTGAGGGCATGCAAGAGGCAGCTTATCTATGGTTCTCATCAGTGATGCTTCTGTCTCTCCCTCTCCCTTTAACTCTGAAATCAATAAAATGATTTTTTTTAGTAAACAAGTGCAGAAATATGTAAGAGCAAGATTATTGCTCATTGAGGCATAGTTGTAATAGCAAGAAAAATTTTTAATACATTTTATTGATTTTTTACAGAGAGGAAGAGAGAGGGATAGAGAGTTAGAAACATCGATGAGAGAATCACCAATCAGCTGCCTCTTGCACACCCCTACTGGGGATGTACCTGCAACCAAGGTACATGCCCTTGACCGGAATTGAACCTGGGACTTTTCAGCCCGCAGGCCGATGCTCTATCTACTGAGCCAAACCAGTTTTGGCTGTAATAGCAAAAATTTTGAAAAAGACTTCGGTGGGTTAAATTTTGACAATATGAATGTCATACAGCCATTAAAATTTTAATTGTTATAGAAAATTTTTTTTGCCATGTATTTCCGAGTAAAAGTAGTAAGTTATTAAGTAGTGTGATTTAGACAAGAAGTCAATAAGGCAGTATAAATACACCAGGTTATTGGGGTTGTGATTTTAAGTTGTGTTTAAATATGTGGATGTTTGTTTATATAATCCTGAAAAGTAGTTGAGTAAAGATTAAAAAAAAAAGATGGATAGATTTTATAAAATTTGAAAGTTATGTATGACAATAGAAATATAAAACTGGAAAAAAACTTCATAAATATAATGCTATTAATAGAAAAAGTGCAATTGACCACTAGCTTATAAACTTCATAAGGGCACACATCAGGTCTGTTTTGTTGACTGTGATATCATAATAAGTACTCAGAGAATACTAGTATATTTTAAATGAATGACCTGTAAGTTGATTTGAGGGATGGGTTCATCTGTACTTTCCAGCTTTTCTACAATGAACTTGGTCACTTATATAATTAATTGTATCTAGCTATTTAGATTTTAAAGATTAACTGTTAAGACTTTTGAAATCTATAAAAGGTATCCTATCTAATAAAGAGGGAATATACTAATAGACCCTCACGCCATTGCAAAGATGGCAGCACCCACAGCCAATAAGGAGGGGATATGCTAATTACTGCCATATCCTCAAAGATTATGGTACCCACAGCTAATCAGGAGGGAATACGTATACTAATTGACTGTCAAGCCCTCAAAAATGGTGGCGGCCAGTCCTCTCAGCCCCAGCAGGCCCAGCCACTCCAAGCACCTGCCTCCAGAATCCCCCAGTCCCCTCAGCCCCCCAGCCACCTAGGGCCTGCCCAAGGTACAGGCAAGCCTCCATTGGTGCTGCCCAGCCACCCAGGGCCAGCTGAGGCCTGCGCTGCCGGCAGTGGGAGCAGCAGAGGTGTTATGGGGCATCACTTCCCCCTGATTGCCAGGTCTCCTCCTGCCCCTGAGGGCTCCTGGACTGTGAGAGGAGGCAGGCCAGGCTGAGGGACCACCCCCTCCAGTGCATGAATTTTCATGTACCGGGCTTTAGTTCTATTATAAATATAAGTCACAAAACACATTTGTTTTTGTATACCTAGGCACTTTTCAAAAGGAGAAAGGAAAAATAAGAAAGTATATTTAATATCTGAAACAAAAGAAAAAATACAAATATACTTCCAATCTGGGAAAATAAATTCTCAGATATCTATCAATAAAAGGAAAATATATATTTCAGGTATTTTTTGCACTTAATCTTCCACTGTATTTAAAATCTTCTCAAGCTCAGTGACTCAAAACTCTTTCAGTTAATTCTTACATTAATTCAAATAGTTTCCCAGTTGTAATCACATCCTAATCATTACTACCAGAATAATATTCCTGATGCACAACTCTGATCATGACCTACTGTCCCGAAGCTTTTCCTTGAGGGACTGGAATAAATGTTACTCCATTCACCAAGCCTTCCGGATATAATTTAATCTAGTGATTAGTAATGTAAATGGGAACCAGATTACCTGTATTTATCTCTCTACACATCAAATTGGTCTTTAAAATGGGGATGATAGTAGAGGTGCTGAATTTATAGAGTTGTTCAAATGAAATCTGATTAATTCACATAAGCACATAGTATATGCCTGCTATATAATAAGCACTTAAAAGTATAATTATTTTTTACTAACAGAGCAGTATGATCACCTCTGTTGATATTTTTAAACTTATACTAAATATATGTTTTCTGTTTATTACAAGTTTGTAAATACCTTTGAATAAATTATATGATAACCATTTTGCACACACACACACAAACACATAATCTAGTTCAGTCATTTTTATATAGTAGCTATTAAGTAAATAAATATCTTTTAACTATTGTAAATGAATAAAAGTAAATTTTTCCTCAGAGAAAGCGAGATAGGTTCTTTGGTCTGAGTATTCATTAAAAATATATACATACACACACACACACACACATATATACACACACACACACACATATACAATAGCCCTAGCAGGTTTGGCTCACTGGATAGAGTGTTGGCCTGGGGACTGAAAGGTCCAGGTTCAATTTTGGTCAAGGGCATGTACCTTGGTTGCAGGCACATCCCCAGTAGGGGGGTGTACAGGAGGCAGCTGATTGATGCTTCTCTCTCATCGATGTTTCTAACTCTCTATCCCTCCCCTTCCTCTCTGTAAAAAATCAATAAAATACATTTATATATATAATAGTAACTTCCTTTTTAAGTGGACCTAAAAGTATAGAAAGTATAATGTTCTAACTAGGAAAAGTTCCAGCCTAGTTTTTTTAAGTGGTTGGGAGTTTTCATAGAAGTCATTTCAAAAATTAGTGGTTAGATATGGAATAAGTAATTATGTATACCTCTTTTCAACTAAAGCAGAATGCCACAGAAAGCTTCTGAAAAATGGCCCCAAAAAAATGTTTAAGAGAAGATAAAAGAGAAAAGAGCTATCTATGTAGTTAGCATTCAGGAAACTTGAGCTGGTGGCATGTTAATTAAGTAGAAGGTGGTTTTAACAAAGTGACACAAATTTGTGTTTTTTGGAAACTCAGTGTAAAAGTTAATTTATATTTTCCACTGAAAGAAATTAATTAGCTCCAGGGATCAGTCAGAACTGTCAGTTTTATCTGGCAGTTCTCTGGGAGATACTTTCAAAACAGAGTGGAAATTAAAGAATATCTTTGGGCTTTTGATTTGATTGCAGGAGATAACAATGGATTGAGACAAAAGAAAAATTCTAGCCATTGTGGGGTAGAAATTAATGGCTTTATTATCGAGCCTCCTTTTGAGCTGTGGTTTTGGCCTCTCATCTGAGCTTTGTATTTCACAGATTTGTTGAGCCCTTTAAAGAAATGGAAGTCTCGCTATCTGATGGAGCAGAATGTCACCAAGCTACTTCGGCCTCTTTCTCCAGTCACACCACCCCCTCCCAATTCAGGCTCCAAGAGCCCCCAGCTGACCACACCTGGCCCATCTCACCCAGAAGAAGAATGTCGAAACGGATACAGCCTCATGTTCTCACCCATCACGTCTCTTACTACTGCTAGTCGCTGCAATACTCCTCTGCAGTTTGAGGTGATTTGGGTTTGGCTGTTGGGAATGCTGAATATGAAGTCATCATTTGCACCTTCTCATTTCAAATACAATATCATTCCAAATGCTTCTTTACCATGTTCTTTGCCTGTCTCAGCAAGAGAATGGGAACCCTCAGGGTCAGTGTGACCTATTACCTGGTAGCCTCTCATCTTGGCAGTCCACATACTTACCAAAGTAGGAATAATTATACCACAGATGATATTCATTTGCCTTTTGCATGCAGTCCATTAGTCTCCCAAACTAGAGGTAGTAAGCATGCTAGATCTCCATCTTAGGCTTTCCTCTCTACGTGTTAAACAAGCCTCTAGTAGCCTAGTAATCATTTATGATACAGCCTGAGACCTCTGATTATAATATTTGTGTCTTTGTTTCTAGGCCTTTAAATTAGTTAAGTGTCTCTTTCCCTGTTTTTTTGTATTCTCATTATGGGCTCAGTGAATAGGTATTGAAAAAGCATGTGGTTTATGACAAATGAGGGGTTTTTCCTTATTCTAGGTTACTTTCCCTTTTTGTTATACTGTGTTATGAATAAGACAGGAACTAATAACACGTTTATAAAAACAAAATTAATTACATTCACTCTCTGGATATACATTAGAAATGTATATCTGAGTTATTTCAAGACAATTCCGAATCACTTTAGTATTCAAGTTTGGGTGACACCAGATTTTCAGAGTAGATTCTAGGTATATAAAAATATACCTCATTTATTGCATGTTGCTTTGATTTATAATTAAACAGACATTTTTTTAATTCTCAGAAAAATTTGTTCTGATCACTAAACACTCAGCTCTGTCCCTAACTTGTACTTCTCCAGATGATTGTCCTAACCAATGCCATCCCCCTCCTTGTTCAGCTTTATGAGAGCATGGGGATGAAAAATATCTGGACTTGTAAATGGCTAACTCAGAGAGGTAGCAACCTTAAAAACAGGAGGTAGCTATACCTAAGCTAGACCATATGAACTTGACTTTTGGAGCAAGCCTCTTTCTGGTGGGCAAAAAATATTCCTGATTACATTGGATTTCTAATAATTCCCTGTGGCATTCTTTTTAGCCAAATAGTAAAGCTAATTTTACTTGGTCTAATTGCAGTTGATTTTTCAATTAGCAGCTAGCGTTTGATAAGTAAAATTTCATGAGAGGACATTCTCCCCGGTGGGCAGCATGTTATATTAATAGGGATTTATACCTTGTCATTGTAGGTTTTACTATAATTAAACATAAAATTAGAAGGTAAGTTGCCTTCCCAAACAGCCAAGTATAGTACTCAGTGTATTTCCTATCCCTTATAATATTTTTGATAACTATGAAAGTGTAAAGTGTTGCATATATTTTTTTAAATCAAAGATCTTTTTATTGATGCATAGATGTTAGAATATCAGGAATGGGGAAAATGTTATATATAATGTATTAAATTGTCCATCCCTTCATAAAGTTCAGTGTATGTCTCTACTATTTTAATCTTATTATTTAATTGATAAAATTTAGCCTTTCTAGTCAATTAAAAAACAAACTTCACTCTCCGGACCATCTTTATCATTCTAATTGCCATATTCTTTCCTACTTTCTAGTATAAGAAATTGTGGGGAACCTTATTTACATCCAAGACTGTGACACAGAGAAATACCAAAAGGTGTCACGAGTAAAAATCAGCTTGGTTGGGGAAAGAAATGTTTTTGAAAGAAAAAATAAAATACATTCCAGGGGAAAAGTGAGAAGTTTCTCCAACTCCAAGACAAGGAGTTAAGGAAACATGTAGTGGAAAAGAACAAGATTGTAAGGACTGGGGACGAAAAGCAGAATTAAGAAGACACACTTAATTTGCCCCTCCTTCCCACCATAATAATCCTTCTCTTTCTGCCTTGTGATCCATACTCCACTATCCATCTCACACTCTCTACCCACCCCACCAAGTAAAATTAATAGTCAATAAATACCCTGCTCTGCTGAAGCAGCCTCATTTCGCCTGCCATAGACACAGTTGTCTGTAGTATACAACATTAAGAACCCCCTCCACCTTCACCTTACCCCTGGCACCCTGAACTCTTGTCACAACTACCACCATCATTCTTTCCACTTTTTACCATTCACATCTTCCCATCAGAGTTCACTGCCCACTTTGTTTCACCTGATCAGATACCTCAGGTGAAAGCCCTAAGGGTAAACTTATTTTGGAAGCAGGGACTCTGAGTATACACAACTGCTTAATTCCCTCTCTTTCTAAAAGTACAATGGATTTTAACATCAGAGAATGTCAGTAGGTGTGGTCGGATCCGATTAGATTATGTCAAGACCTTCTAGTCTAAGCTACAAAGTCCATCAGTAATATCTTCTATAACTGTCATTTAAGAGGAGCAGGCCATCTCCCTAGCCCTGTCGTCTGCCAGCATGCTAAGTGGTTCCCTGAATAACAATGGAGGGCCTGTGTCACATAGGAAAATGAGGAAATGTAATGTTCAAGAAGGGAGTGTGGAGTGAAGGAAAATGATTCCCCTAAGGAGGAATAAGTGGTCAGATACCCAATAACAAATATTATAGGTTGCTAAATTCTCATCTAATCTAAAAAGAAATATACAGTTGACCCTTGAACAACACGGGGGTTAGAGGCACTGACTCCCTGCGCATTTGAAAATTTAATGTGACGTTTCACTCCCCAAAAACTTAACTACTAATATCCTACAGTTGCCTGGAAGTCTTACTGATAACATAGTCGATTAAAATATATTTTGTATATTTATTATATATTGTATTCTTACAATAAAATAAGCTAGAGGAAAAAATTTTAAGAAAAATCATAAGAAAAAAATACATTTAGAGTACTCTATGTATTTATTTTTTTTAAATCCATGTATAAGTGTAACTGCTTGTTCAAGGGTCAACTGTAATAGTGAAATTTCACCTCTTTCCTGATACCTGCTTGAGATGTTTACTTATAGCATGAAACATAACCAGTTTATTCTTAAATGCTTTCAAAGGCACCAGGAAGCATTTTAACAAGTCATTCTGTTCATTGAGATGAATTCTGCAGTTAAACATTTCCCCTGTGCATTCTTGTCCCTCCCACCCCACCCAAAAAAAAAAAGTTGTGGCTAACTTTCTATGCTTGCTTTTACTTTATTTTTTGTTTTGTTTTGCTTCTTGACTTCAAGTAGATGAATAACAAGATGCTTTTCCCTCCTCTAGAACATATCCTCCCCTGAGAGTTACCCTGCGAATAGGCCCGAGTCCCTGTCACCCGAGGTAGTTATCACACCATCTCAATCACACTTGGAGGCTGATAGTGAGTGTGCATGAGTGTGTGGGAAGGGCTGGGGTATCCAAGTGAATGGGGTGATGGGCTGGAGGGTGGCCGATTGGTCACTGTAAGTTGAATGAATCTTCCCATGTATGACTGTTGTTACTCAGAACTCTCAATGTAGGTGGAGGAAAACAAAGTAGCTACGTGTGTGTGATGGGGTTTGTTTTTATTGTTGTTGTTTGGGGGAGGGAGTGGCTAAAGAGTTTAAAGGAATAGTATCTAGAAGTAAAGTTTAATGAAGGCTGAAAGTATGGTAGGAGCCTTGTTAAAGAAAGTCTGACATAATGTGTGTTTGTTAAATAGGAAAAGTTGGATCAAACGTTGGTAGGAGCTATTTTTTGATAATTATTATTTTAGGTTGATAAAGGAGAAGCTGGTTGGGAAAGTAAGGCAGTAATTTATGCCTTGTTCCTGGGTTAATCTGAGAGCTCTGTTTAACTGCATGTTTTGGGTTTTGGTTGGTAGATTGAGGAACTCTTTAAAATGGGAGAGGCAGGCCTCTTGGCTCTCTACATTATTGTTGCTCCTTACTGGGTACACAGGAAAACTATGGCAGCCATGGCTTCTGTGACCTGGGCCTCCATTCTGCGGTGGTTGGAATATGATTGCCATACAAGTGGTATCCCTTAGGACAGTAGTCAGCAAACTCATTAGTCAACAGAGCAGCAAACCCGCAGCTTGAGAGCTGCATGTGGCTCGCGAGCTGCAGTTTGCCAATCACTGCCTTGGGATGTTAATTGAGTGCTTTGCTCAAAAACCCTGCTGCTATGGAGATGTAAAATTCAGACTTTAGTAGTAGTATTTCTTAATTGGACAGAGGTAGTAATGATTAATTCCGTAAATCCACATAGAGTAAAGACTCTCACATAACCTTTTAGAAATTAACTGTTAACACACACCTCTCCTTCTAATAAAAAATTAGTATTAAACATAGTGACAGTTGACCAAATTCCAAATCAGTAGGATTTTATAGAGGATTGTGAAACTGAGAAAGGTTGTATATAGTGTACTAGAGGTTTTCTGCGTGGTTTTTGCTGTTTTACAAGGAAAGGACAGGGCATTCTCTCCTCAGGTGCTAAAGGTTCTAAGATAGCATATTTTGGAGGTTGATATGGTGTGATATCTGGGTTTCTGGAACCATTCTTTCTAGAGTTAGTTAGTTGACCTAATAATGGAAAATCTTGGTATTAGGAGGTAATGATAATCAAATAGTAGATGGGACTTATTTTTGGTACATTTCAGCATTTCAGATACTCTGCAGTGATGGGCATTAATGGTAGTGTGGTGTGTTGACATAGATTAAAGGATAAATAAGAATTGAGTGACCAGAAGATTTTATGAGGAACATACCTATTTAATAGTGAAAGTGAGTGAATAACTGATTGGTTGATGTCTTGATGCCATTCTCCTTTACTGAACCAGTACCTTAAATACTTGACTTTCCATCTACTTTCTACTTTCTTTCAACTTTTCCCCTCCTTCCACCTTCCATCAATATTAACTTAGAAACGAATAACACCAGAAGCCAGTTATATAAGCCAGCTGGTCTCTCATCTCTAGCATACATGGGGCTCAGGTAAATCCCAAATTAATACTGTCAATCCCTTAATGTAGTGCAAGGTGATTCAGCAAACTTGATGAAAGGCTAAGCAGGCAAAGTAGTCACATTTGGCCAAATATCTAATTCTGATTTTTCATCATTCTTCTCAATCAGAAAGATTTTAAAGTAATTTGGGAAAGGTGGGGGTTGTTAGTGATTTGGCCTGTATACATATTGCTACATGGGACTCTTACAGATGTTAATGGCATTCTCTCTTCTGCTTTCATTCCTTTTGTCTCTGCTGTTCACCTGTGCCCCTCTTCCCTCCTTTCTTTTCTGCCCTTTGACTGTTTTCCTTCTCCCCTACCCCATGTCTCCATTGATTTTTATTCTTTCAGCTTTGTCATCGAAAAGACCTGGACTTGACAAAAGTAGGCTACCTTGACTCCAACACTAACAGCTGTGCTGACAGACCTTCCCTCATCAACTCAGCTCATTCTGATCTGGCTCCTCATGCCTCCCTTGGGCCCACCTCTGAGACCGGCTTTCCCAGCAGGAGTGGGGATGGACATCAGACCCTCGTGAGAAACTCGGACCAGGCATTTCGGACAGAGTTTAACTTAATGTATGCCTATTCCCCACTGAACGCTATGCCTCGAGCAGATGGATTGTATCGAGGGTCTCCACTAGTAGGAGATAGGAAGCCTTTGCATTTGGACGGGGGATATTGTTCCCCTGCAGAAGGATTTCCCAGCAGATATGAACATGGTTTTATGAAAGATGTCTCTCGTGGATCCATGTCACCTGGTGGTGAAAGAGCTTGTGAAGGAGTCCCATCTGCCCCCCAGAATCCACCACAGAGGAAAAAGGTAAGTTTCACACGATACAGAGCACTAACAATAGATACTTATGAAATTACCACCATGTGTTCAGCACTGCTCTCAGTGTGAGGAAAACAAAGATAAGTAAGACACGGTCTCTGCCATGCCCAATAAAATACAAGCTGTTTTAATACAATTTGATAAATTTTGTAAATAGTAAATTTAAATGCCTATTGTGTATGTGCCATACACATAGTTGGCAGTTCAAAAAACATAGCAGTGGAAAAGAATATTAGTAATTAGTTGTATTATTTAGCACTTCCCAAGTTCTAGTTACTGTTAAGCTTTATTAAGCACTTAATCCTCAAAATAATCCTGTAAGATAGGTAATTTCCCACTTTGCAGATGAGGAAACTAAAGCAAGTTGAGTGACTTGCACATGGTCACACAGCTAGTAAATGGAAGAGCCAGGATACTACCCAGGTCTGTTGGATTCTCAATTGCATGCTCTTATTGCCACCATGCTATATTGCCTCCTAGGTTATGCCCTAATGGGCTCAGAGCAAGTGATAATTGTATTAATAAGTAATTAATTATAATGGTGATGGATGCTTCAAAATAGTTGTTCAGATGTGGTGAAAACATCTTAACAGGGGAACCTGCCTAGTCAGATCTGTGGAAGGTGCTTTAAAAACAAGCAAGAAGCTCTTGGCCAGTTTGAAGAGTGGTAGAATGAGAGATAACAGGTCATTGATTTAGTTGATCTTAGACAATAAAGTAGGAATCAATCATCCAACAAATGAGGGTGAGAATATAACAAAAGGGGCAGAAAAATTAATTATGTGACGAGTAATTATGGATGGGATGTGATTGTAAACAGTTGAGTGTTGCCATGGTGTCAGAAGAAGACTTTGCAGAGTAAGGAGGTGAATCAAGAGATATGGGCAGAGTCGGGCTATAGAGAGCTAGCTAATGGTTTGGGACTTGGCTTTTAAGCAGTGCCTGTTCTAAAAATTACAAAGCCAAAAGTTCGCTTTTTATATCAGTGATTTTTCAACTGATATATTTGGGGGTTGGCACAGAAACTTTTATTGGGAAGGGCTAGAGAAGCTAGATGGCTCTGTGTGTGTGACACTCTCACATAATTGCAAAATATCTGTAGTACTATTGGTAAAATGTAGCCTAGTGGCTTTTTACATTTATGTTAAAATAAAATACATTACCAAAAGGTATTATTATAAACTCCTTTCCAAGATTGTGTCTGAAAAATGCATATGTAAAATTTATCTTATTTTGAGTTTTGTTGTATTTTACATTTGGACAAAAAATGAAAGCCCTAAGAAGATAGAAGGAGGGAACACTGGCAGATAATTTGGAATAAAACAGCAATGGATTTTGAAGACTTGCATGAACAGCATTGTCTATCAGGAACAAAAATGGAAATAGACTTTGGATTTCTGGTTTCATTGTATGCAAAAGTGATTGAAATCATGATTTATTTCAGAATTATTGCTGAGCACCTGCTATTGGCCAAGTTCTGTGCTGGATGTTAAAGATTTTTTTTAAAAAAAAATTTAAAAAAAAAAAACTTGGTCTTTGCCCTGATAGACCATACAGTTTAGTGGGAAAATAAGCAAGACATTGTTACAGACTACGAGCAGTGTAAGCCCAGTGCACTGTAGCAGCACAGAGAAGGTATGCCAGTTGGAGCAGGGAGAGGATTGTGTTGTGGCAGTCAGAAAGAATGAGGTAGATGAGCAATGAGATGGGGAGAAATTTCCAAGTCTGAATAGGTTAGAGCTGACTGGCTACAGTAAGAAGTGAAATCATTCCCTTTCTCCTTTTATACTAGTTTCTCTATGTGTATGACAAACACTAATGAATCTCTTGAGTGTATCTTGGAAAATTAAGTACATTTAATAATCCTGAAGAATTGGCTTTTTCTTTTGCTTGGGGTATTTTTTATATTTTATTGATTTCATAGAAGAGAGAAAGAAAGAAACATTAATAATGAGAATCATTGATTGGCCGCCTCCTGCGCTCCCCATGTTGGGGATCGAGGCCCCAACCCAAGCATGTGCCCTGCCCAGGAATCAAACTATGACCTCCTGGTTCATAGGTCAACACTTAACCACTGAACCACGCTGACTGGGCTGCTCTCTTGTTTTAAACAACTGTCTCTAAGGATTTCTAAGACATTAGAAAAAGCCATCAGTCACCTGGAAGGCTTTTTCAAACTGCATAAGCTCCCAACTCTCCGCCCTCCCTTTTCTAGGAGCTACCATTGTTGCAGATAACTGTGAGAGCACTGTCATCTCACAAGTTTTTCTGAAGGCAGAAAAAATGTTGAGTTTTATTAGTGAACACCAGCCCTCAAAGATATTATTACCTGGTGTCTTCTCCTCCTCACCAATATCTAACTGATGTAAATATGTAGCTGTGCTCAGATCTGCCTCATACCTGACATAAGTTGCCAATGTTGGTACTTGCTTTGTTTGCATGGCTTGCTAATGGTTTATAGGGGTCCATTTCTCCCGATTGCTACTGATCCACTAACAATGTCTAGAATCCTGTTTGTTATTTCCTTCCTAGGTATCCCTGCTGGAGTACCGCAAACGGAAACAGGAAGCCAAGGAGAATTCTGGTGGGGGCGGTGACTCTGCACAGAGCAAAAGCAAGTCTGCAGGAGCTGGGCAAGGCAGCAGTAACTCACTTTCTGACACTGGTGCCCATGGTGTGCAGGGATCCTCAGCCCGAACCCCATCTTCCCCTCACAAAAAGTTCTCCCCATCTCATTCCTCTCTGTCCCACTTGGAGGCAGTAAGCCCATCTGATTCCAGAGGCACTTCATCTCACTGCAGACCACAAGAGAATATCAGCAGTAGGTGGTAAGTTGATATTTGATGCTTTAATAATTAAATTAATCATTCCCAGTTTTATTTAAAATGTATGGGAACACTTATCTGAGAAAGCCAGACAACAGTGCCCTCAGTCCTGTTCAGCTGATTAAATAATATCAATCAGAACCACTCCCCACCCCCAGCTTTACAAAAGCAAATAATTGCCACCGATCCTGTTGTACACCACTTTGAACTGCATACAGTATAGTATTTGCTGGGCCCTTCCACTGCCTTTGATGTTATTTCATATGCAAGGTAAATCAGGAGTTCAGCTCAGTTCCACTTTAAATTGCCAACAGAAGTCTCAATTCCACACAGCTAGCAGAGAGATAAGACATATTCTGAAAGGACTTGTCTGGCTTAGGGGAGACCACAAATAACTAATACTGATGAGTGAAATAGATGATGAGGCAGTTCAGTGATCTTGAGCTGAAGAAATTAAGTCTGGGAAAGAAGAGGTGGGGCTCAAATAATATTTATTAACCTATGAAACATGTATTAAATAGTATGTGCCAGGCACATGACTTCACAGGAGAGAAAACTTAGCATTTCAAAATGGGGGTTGAGCACACTCTCCCTCTTGTGAGCATACCCATGACTTTCCCTTCCGCCAGGTGTGTCACCTCTGCCTTTCTCTTAAGCTCCAAGGGCCCTTCTTTTGCCTCTGTAGCTTGTGCCCTGAGCCCATTTCTTCTATGGCTCACTTTTACTACCTCTATAACTTCCTTAACTTTCTCTTTTAATTTGGCGGGGTGGTTAAAAGAAGTAGACATCTTTAAATTTACTTTTTCCTTGATTGCTTTTTTTTACACATCAAGATGGAATATAATTGTTTTTTAATTTTTTATTGTGCTTTTCCTTTAAAAGTCTTTTCTTTTGTGTCTGACATAGTTTGAGGCAGAGAAAATACTTCATTTTAAATTGATGTCTAAGGTTTTTTTAAGTGAATATGTGTACAACCTTTGTCAAAGATTCAGTTCGGACTCTTGATCTGAAATCATGTGGCATAAACTTGCACCATGTTGCCTTCACAGGATGGTTCCCACATCAGTAGAACGACTCCGAGAAGGAGGGAGCATCCCCAAAGTCCTCCGAAGCAGTGTGAGGGTGGCCCAAAAAGGAGAGCCTTCTCCCACCTGGGAGAGTAACATCACAGAGAAAGACTCAGGTAAGCCTAAGGCTCTGTGCTGCCCACCAGTTCAGGGGCGTGTGACCAGGCTCAAGACATTTCATAACAAATGTTAGGCTGAGGTGAGTCAGCTTCTTATGTGGTTGGGCTTCATTGTATTCACGGTTCCAGCGTGGTTTGCTTCTATTCTTTTGGGCTACGGCATTCTTAAGATCTATCATTGCTTTCTCTCTGTCTGCTTTTTTTTTTTTTCCCCCCCCCCAAGGGATACCTTTTGGTAACTCATCTGTCCAAAGGCCTGGAAATCTACCCTGTTGGAGGATGAAGAGAAAGGAGACAGGAGTCAGATCAGGCATTTAAGACATAGCCCATAATTAACCATTCCTTTGCCCTTGTCGCATGCTACACTCACCTTATTTGTCAGAAAGAGAGCAGCATGGGTTAGTGATGGCATTGGTGATTGCAATAAACAATGGCTATTTCTCACTTTCTAAGAAGCCAAGTTGATTTGTATTATATCCCAGACCCTGCAGATGGAGAAGGCCCAGAGACCCTGAGCTCAGCACTCTCAAAAGGAGCGGCCGTTTACAGCCCTTCCAGATACAGCTACCAGGTGAGGTGAGAAATTGCTCATCTCTGGACATAGGAGTATGTTCTGGGTGCCAGTGTTTTGAGATGCCATCTTTCTGTATAGTTTTAGCAACCTTATAAATAAGCCATCATCTGCTCACCTTTGGGTAATCAAATCATTCCAGAAAAATAAGAGATCAGAGATAGCTATTTTGCTGTCTTTGGTATTCTAAAAAGACAGTAGTTAAGATGATGAAGAAAAAGGAGGGTGTTTTAAATATTCACAAACATAAATGGCTTAAATAGGGACTTTTTCACCTCTTTATCTTTTTCTTCCCAACTCTTTCTAGCTCCTGCAGTGTGATAGTCCACGGACAGAATCACAAAGCCTCCTTCAACAAAGTTCCTCCCCCTTTCGAGGACATCCCACCCAATCTCCAGGATACAGTTATCGAACTACTGCACTGAGACCTGGAAACCCCCCCTCTCACGGTTCTTCAGAATCCTCCCTCTCCTCTGCGTCCTATTCTAGCCCCGCCCACCCTGTGTCCACAGACTCGTTGGCCTCATTTACGGGGACACCAGGGTATTATAGCAGCCAGCCACATTCTGGAAACAGCACGGGCAGCAGTCTTCCAAGGAGGAGCTGCCCTTCTAGTGCTGCTAGCCCTACCCCACAGGGGCCCTCAGACTCACCGACCTCAGACTCGGTTTCCCAGTCCAGCACAGGAACTCTGAGTTCCACCTCCTTTCCTCAGAACTCTAGGTCGTCATTGCCATCAGACTTACGGACTATCAGTCTGCCCAGTGCTGGGCAGTCCACTGCCTATCAGGCCTCCAGGGTATCTGCGGTTTCCAATTCACAGCACTACCCGCACCGCGGGAGTGGGGGTGTGCACCAGTACCGACTCCAGCCATTGCAAGGGTCAGGAGTCAAGACTCAGACAGGACTTTCCTAGGGCTTCTGGATTTGGGCAAACAGAACTGAATGAGCCCATAGCTGCTTCCTTCCAGCTGCCTCTGGAATCTAGGCCAAGCAGATTGCTGGGGAAGGGGGTACAAGGTGCCAGAGAATTGGGTCTGGTCGACAAGAAACAAGACTTGTGGTCACAACAGGCTCAGGCCTTGGAGAAAGATGTAAATCTTGTCTGAAGCAGAGACTATAAAGAAGTTTCTCCCTGCTGTTAAGGGTACATTGTTGACAAGCAAATGGTGTTTCGGTTAGTAACGGTTCTAAGTGCAATGAGTTGTGTTGAAGCCTCCATCTCCCATCCTTGCCTGTAGCCTGTAGTCACTTGTGCAGTGAGGACATCTTTTTAAATCCAAAAAAAAGTTTTCTTTTCAAAGGAAAAAAATGTGAAAAGAGCCAATCTCCAAACCCCAAGCCATCTGATAGTGTTAGGGTTTTATGCACTTAAGAAAAAAAGGTAGGTATGTAAATGTTCACCGGAAGACAACCATTCCAAAAGCAGATATCCAGCCAAGAGGTGTCCACCAAGAATGTTCCTACCTTTGTCTTTAAATCACTGAGAAATAGGCAGGGATAGTGAATGTGCTTGGAATGTGCTCTGACTAAGGGGTGCCTGGCTCTCTGAAGAAAAGCTTGTGGTCAACTCTTGATTATTCAGGAGCAGATTAACCTAGTAGATTGTCTGAGCCCCCAGCTGTTACCATCCCACTCCCCTTCCCCAAGCTATTTCACAGCTCAGTAACCCATGAAGGTAATAGGTAAAGAAAAGAGGAATGATAAGTGAGGTGGGCCAATTGCTACTTATCAGCTGTTGGCAATAAATTTACTTAAGAAGGATCCCAGATGGTTTGGGAATTCTTTGAATTTTATTTTTCTACTCCCAATTAATCAGGAGTTGACGATCCCATGAGTAGGACCGCCTCCGTGATTGGGGAGCATGCACTCGTGACTGCAGGGTAAGAGTGGAAAGATGTGTGGAGTGGTGCCGACAGGACTGTGATTGTGTGTGGGCATGTTCCACATTTCTTTGGGGGATGCTTATTTGAGAGTGGCCTGGGTGAGACAGTTAGGAAGCCACCCACGCACCTAACACTGTTCTGGATGAGAGACAAGAGCAGACTGGCTTCTCCCCATCAGTGCATTGTGCCTGTTGTACGCCCCTGGAGGAGCCCTGGAGCCAGCCCAGGTGGGGTACACAATCTTTTTAAAATTCCATACGGTTGCCAGCTTCTTTCTTTCACTTGTTTACTGTAATATCCGGCGTGTTTTTATTTATCTAATTTTGTATTCAGTTATAACCATGGTAGGGGTAGCAGATCTATGACAGGTGTAATCCCTGGTGCTGCAGTGGACCTTACTTCTTTTCTTTTGGACAAGATAATACTGTGAGTCTCCCTCCTTCCTTCCCTCCAGATTGTTTTTTTTGTTTTGTTTTGTTTCTTTTTTTTTTTTTTTTTTTTTTTGCCCAGCCGCCTTTTCCATCCCCTTCCTTCTACCCTTCCTACAACTATCATATGCACAGTCTTCTCTCTTTGTGTGTGACTGTTACAAAATTTCATTTTTTCAAAATTGAAATCAGGTGTTTGCTCAAATGAGGGGAGATTTTTCTTTTTAATGCTGACGACTCAGCAGAATGCTTTTCTTTTTATTGTTTCCCCCACAAACCCATCAGTCTGGGAGAGCCTTGGGAGTGGAAATCATGTGGCCTGGGATGCTGGTTTCTTTGTATATTATATAAAACATATGTAAATGTCTCTCCATTTGGGCTGGGGTTTGCATTCTCTCCTTGGCTGTTAACCAAGGGGAGAGGCCAGCAGGCAGGCGGCCCTCACCCTGCCTGGCACGCGCAGAGACCCCAGCCACTCTGTGTGGGCAGGGTGCTGTCAAGACCAGACCTCTGGGGGGGATGGGGGCGGGGGGTGGGGGGAACTCTTGGAAGGGAAGAAGTATCACTTCTTCCTCAAGTGGAGTGTTTACACCTTGATGTAACATTTGAACTTTCACAAGAGATGTAATAATTTTGATAATAAAATTCTTAACCATAATAATCATAAAGTTGAGAACTTCTTTGTCCAGTTCTGTGACCTTGCCTTGCCGAATTTTCCTGTTTCCTTACCTGAAGAGGGCATGGTGTACCAATGTTCAGGAGGTTGTGCTCTTGGTGTTGTGCCTATAGTGAGGCCAGGAATATGGATTGGTCTTCATTCTGCCCTTTTTTTTTTTTTTCTTTCTTTCTTTTTTTTAATATATTTTATTGATTTTTTTTTACAGAGAGAAAGGGAGAGGGATAGAGAGTTAGAAACATTGACCAGCTGCCTTCTGCACACCTCCTACTGGGGGTGTGCCCGCAACCAATGTACATGCCCTTAACCAGAATCGAACCTGGGACCTTTCAGTCCGCAGACCGACGCTCTATCCATCGAGCCAAACTGGTTTCGGCCATTCTGCCTTTTATTATGATTATGGGCAGGTCAGTCTGCAGCAGAGGAAATGAACATTGCAAACTGACTTGAACCAGACTAGAGTTCCTGACCTTGGCCTTAACCTATTCACTCAGCAATGATTTATTAGCCTCGTTCTTTTCTATCAAATAATTTTAGGCATTGTTTTTGGTGGTGGGTTTATGTTATTAAAATGGGGCATGAGGAAGTCAGATAGAATATCTGCTTTCATCGAGACCGGTTTGGCTCAGTGGATAGAGCGTCAGCCTGCGGACTGAAGGGTCCCAGGTTCGATTCCGGTCAAGGGCATGTACCTTGGTTGCAGGCACATCCCCAGTAGGGGTGGTGCAAGAGGCAGCTGATGGATGATTCTCTCTCATCAATGATTCTAACTCTCTGTCCCTCTCTCTTCCTCTCTGTGGAAAATCAATGAAATATATATTTTTTTTAAAAATCTGCTTTCAGGAGAATCCAAGATGGCTGCACAGGTAAACACCTAGCCGCAGCCGCACACAACAATTTCAATAAAATGCAACTAAAATATAAAATGGACATTACCCAGAACTACAGGAAAGTCGACTGACTGGAAATTCTACAACGAGAAGCAAGGAGAAAACCAGAAGGAAGCGCGGAGGAGCTGTAAAAGCCTAAGGTATGGAGATACACAGCGCGCACGGAGAGGACGGAGCCGGATAGAAGGGGCGACTGATTGCCTGGCTGGCGTTCCCTAGCGGGAAGGAGATAAAAGCTCCGACTGTGCTGGGCCTCAGTTCCGACTGCTCTGAACCCCAGTTCTAGGCCAGACCCCGGGACCCAGGCTCATCCATAGGGAGCTGGGCTGTAAGGCAGAACCCCGGGGGAGTGGCGAAAGGAAGTCCCAGAGGCCCGCACATTGCGCGCAGAGAAGGGACAGTTGGCTGTGCCGCGGGATGGCCCTGGTGGGAAGGAGACTGGGGCTCCAGACTGCTCTGAACGCCACCTGCAATTTCACTTCCAACTGAGCTGAACCCCAGTTCCGGGCTCATTGGGGGAGAGCCTAGACTGCTTGGTAGCAGGCGAAAATCGAGGGCACCTTTCTCTCAGAGGTGCTTGCAGCCAGTACTGAAGGACCCTGAGACTCAGGAGCCGCATAGGGCGGGGCTGACGGAAGCCAAGGCTGTAGGCTCCACCCTGAAACTCCGCCCCATCAGGGAAGCTGCGAAAATGCAACAACGAAATAGATCACAAATGAAAGAAATGGAGGACAAAAAGCGACTGGATATAGAGTTCAAATCTACACTTGTAAGGTTCTTCAAGAATTTCCTAGAAAAGGTCGATAAGACCTATGAGGATATGAAAAGGGATCAACTAGAATTGATAAGGAATCAACGAGAAATGATAAGGGATCAACAAGAAATAAAGAATACATTGTCTGAAATAAAAAATATTATACAGAGTCCTAAAAACAGAATGGAAGATCTCAAGAATCAAGTCAAAGATTTGGAACATAAAGAGCCAGAAAACACTCCTCTGCAGAAGCAAGAAGACAAGAGAATCCAGAAAATTGAAGATAATGTAAGAAACCTCTGGGACAACTTCAAGCGAACCAACATCAGAATTATGGGGGTCCCAGAAGATGAGAGAGAGCAAGATATCGAAAACATACTGAAAGAAATAGTGACAGAAAACTTCCCCCACCTGGTGAAAGAATTCGACTTACAAGTCCAGGAAGCGCACAGAACTGCAAACAAAAGGAATCCAAAGAGGACCACACCAAGACAAATCATAATTAAAATTCCAAGAGCAAAAGACAAAGAATATTCAAAGCAGCAAGAGCAAAGCAGGTAGTTACCTATAAAGGAGCACCTATATGATTGTCAGCTAATTTCTCAACAGAAACCATGCAGGCCAGATGGGAATGGCAAGAAATATTCAAGGTGATGAATAGCAAGAACCTACAGCCAAAGATAATCTACCCAGCAAAGCTATCATTCAGAATCGAAGACCAGATAAAGAGCTTCACAAATAAAAAAAAGCTAAAGGAGTTCATCACCGCCAAACCAGAATTATATGAATTGCTGAAGGAGGTTCTTTCGGAAAAGAAAGTAAATAAAGATAAAAATTATGAACAACAAATACGTAACTATCAACAAGTGAATCTAAAAACCAAGGAAATTTAAAAAAAAAATCTGATGAACAATATTAACTGGTGAATATAATAGAATCAGAGGTATGGAAGGGGAGTGAACTGACGATTCTTAGGGAAAAGGGGAGAGGGGGATGTGGGAAGAGACTGAACATAAACTGTGCACCTATGGATGAGGTCAATGGGGGTGGGGAAAGGGCAGAGGGTGGGATGGGAACCTGGTGGAGGAGAGCAATGGAGGCGGGGGGGGGGGGGAACATTTGTAATAATATGAAAAATAAAAGTTTATTTTAAAAAATAAAAATAAAAATCTGCTTTCAAGGTGCTTACACTCTAGAGCAGGGTGAGAACTAAACCAGTCCATAATTTCAAGTAGTCATTACCATGCTATTGTTTGACAGCAGTTCTAGGGAAGTTGAGAGGTCACTGTAAATTGGTAGATCGGGGAACTTTCTAGGAAGGTGACATTTAAGCTGAGACCTCAGTAGTAAGGAGGTAGTCATGGGATAAGAATAAAGATCACTCCTGGGGAGTTAAACAGAAGGTACAAAGCTTTTGAGCAAGAATGCTGTGGTTAGCCAAAACCAGTTTGGCTCAGGACTCAAGGGTTCCGGGTTCGATTCCGGTCAAGGGCATGTGCCTTGGTTGCGGGCATATTCCCAGGAGGGGGTGTGCAAGAGACAGCTGATCGATGATTCTCTCGATGTTTCTAACTCTCTATCCCTCTCTCTTCCTCTCTGTAAAAAAACCAATAAAATATATTTTTTTTTAAATAGGTTCAGAGTCTTTTAGAAGTATTTCTAGAAAGAAAAAAAAAGTATTTCCATTTATAGTGCCTTTTTTTAAAAAATCTATATTTTTTAATTGATTTCATAGAAGATGGGAGAGGGCCGGGACCGGTTTGGCTCAGTGGATAGAGCGTCAGCCTGCAGACTGAAAGGTCCCGGGTTCGATTCCAGGCAAGGGCATGTACCTTGGTTGCGGGCACATCCCCAGTGGGGGGTGTGCAAGAGGCAGCTGATCGATGATTCTCTCTCATCGATGTTTCTAACTCTATCCCTCTCTCTTCCTCTCTGTGAAAAATCAATAAAATATATTAAAAAAAAAAAAAAAAAAGATGGGAGAGGGAGAGAGATAGAAACATCAATTATGAGAGAGAATCACTGGCTGCCTCCTGCACACCCCCTACCAGACATGCGCCCTTGACCAGAATCAAACCCGGGACCCTTTAGTTCTCAGGTTGACGCATTATCCACCAAGCCAAACCGGCTAGGGCTCTGGTGTTTTTTTAAGAACATATTTTTATTGATTTCAGAGAGGAAGGGTCGAGGGAGAGAGAGATACGTCAATGATGAGAGAGAATCATTGATCTGCCTCCCACATGCTTCCTACTGGGGATGGAGGCTGCAACCCAGTCATGAACCCTGACCTGGAATCAAACCATGACCTCCTGATTCATAGGTCAATGCTCAACTACTGAGCCACTCTAGCGGGGCCATATATAGTGTCTTATTTGATCTCATAATTCTGAGAAGGAAGCAAGTCAGATGCTAGAATTTAAAGATGGGAAATTGAGGCCTAGTTCAATGTTACAGGGCTTCAGCTCAGCTGATTATTGCCAGAATTGGAAGCTTCTATAATTATTTACTAAAGCCCTACTGCATGCCAGGCTATATATAAAGTGCTAGGAATATGAAGGTAAGGCACCCATGCTATTAGGAGTTAGTATATTTGCTATTATCAAATACCTACTCTATCACTAGGTACGTTACTTTTGATATGGTATAAATGTAGGAAGCTGAACAGTATTAAACTAGTGCAGTGGTGCATCTTATTTATGGCTTCCCAGATTGTCAGACTTCCATTTATGCCATTGGCTAGCTCATTCAAAATGTATAATGTAGGTATTATCTCTTTTATAAGTTTTTAATGAATTTTAGAAAATACAGCTTGTCCAAGATGTGTCTTTTCTAAAGGGCAGAACCAAACTAACAGTTTTGAAAATTTTGCAGCTTACCAAGTGAAAGCTAGAAATGCTGTGAATCTATGCCTAGAAATCACTTAACTTACTGAAAAAGTATGTCATACCCTTTGCTACCTTATAAACAGCAGTCAGGCCTTTTTGGCCCTGGGGCATCAGTGTGCGGGTACAGGGTTCTCTCTTTAGCAGAGGTCACCCTGAAGGAAAAAGTGCTTCATTGGCCAACTGAGTGGTTCATTTGCTTTGAAACTACATACCATGTTTCTCCGAAAGTAAGACCTAGCGCATGGAAAGATAAGACATCCCCTGAAAATAAGACCTAGCGCAACTTTGGGAGAAAAAAAGTCTTATTTTCGGGGAAACAAGATATATATATACACACACACACACACACACATACACACCCTGTGCTCAAGGTTAATGAAGGCAACAACTTGGAGAAAAGCATAGTCATTGAAGAAGATGGTGTTCCGAGTGGCCATGGTAGCAAAACAAAACCTTGGGCAACATTACAAGAAAACTAAGTATCCCCCATGAACCCCAAAATAAGGTATGTAGAAATAAACCACCAATAGCCACAAGACTTTCATGGTATCACCTGTTCCAGAAGAAGCAATGGAGCATCTGATGCATCTCAACTCCAGAACAACAAGTTCTCACTTGGAAGTTCAGTGAGCCAATTTAAGAAGTACAGCCAAAATTGGGAGAGGTTTGCAGGGGGAACAAGGATGGTTGGTTAAGCCAAGGGGCTGGAGCCCAAAAAACAACTAACCAGCAAAGCCCCCACGGACAGAGCTCCACATTGAAAAGATAATAGAATCTCAATTTATCAGGACAGTCAAAAATAGAGGGTTGGGGGATCACATTCACTTAATAAAAGTGAAACTAGGGTTTTTCCGTTAAATCCAGGATGTATTTTCCTTCTGGGAATAAGTTATTCAGTATATTTATTGTCAAAACTGGTTTGGCTCAGTGGATAGAGCATCAGCCTGTGGACTGAAAGGTCCCAGGTTCAAACCCCTGTCAAGGGTATGTACCTTGATTGTGGGCACATCCCCAGTGGGGGTTGTGCAGGAGGCAGCTGGTCGATGTTTCTCATAGATGTTTCTAGCTCTATCCTTTCTGTAAAAAATCAATAAAATATATTTATATATATATTTATATATATATTTATATATATATATATTTATATTTATATATATATATATATTTATTAAGTATTTATTAACTCCTGAAAGAAATAGTTATAAAGTCCTACTCTGTGCTGAGTTCAGCTGGGTGGTGGTGTTTTTGGGTTTTTTTTGTACACTTCATATATTAATACTTTATACACAAAAAGTACTGTAGAAACTTGAAACAAAAATTCATAAATCATGTCTCCTTAAAAATGAAGAAAAACTGACATAAATGTGCTTAACAGAAAGGGCCAAAGTCAAATCCCAAAGAAAGCAGAATAATATCCCCACAGGTAATAAAGACATGCAGATAAACAAAAGGGCACATGCCGGGACCGGTTTGGCTCAGTGGATAGAGCGTCGGCCTGCAGACTGAAAGGTCCCAGGTTCGATTCCGGGCAAGGGCATGTACCTTGGTTGCGGGCACATCCCCAGTAGGGGGTGTGCAAGAGGCAGCTGATCGATGATTCTCTCTCATCGATGTTTCTAACTCTCTATCCCTCTCCCTCTCTGTGAGAAATCAATTTTATATATATATATATATATATATATATATATATATATATATATATATATATATATATATATATATTTTTTTTTTTTTTTTTTTTTTTTTTTTTTTAAAGGGCACATCTCCAAAACTAGGAAGGAGTTCCAACCTGATAAGAGTTGCTACAAAAAAACCTATAGCTAACATCCTACTTAAGAGAGACTAGAAGCTTTAACACTAAGACCAGGAATGAGGTAAGGATGTTCACTCTTAAAACATTTGTACTGGATGGAAATTCTTGCCAATGAAACAAAATGAGAGAGGGAAATACCTACACAGATTGGGAAGGAAGAAATGAAACTGTTCACAAGTGACCTAATTGTCTTGTAGGAAATCCAAAGAATTAACAAAAACAAACTTGTACAACTAACGTGCTAATAGCAGGTTGCAGAATACAAATGTCAATCACTTTTCTATATACCAACAAATAACTGGAATTTGAGAATTACAACATTTACATTAGCACCCAAAATAAATAAATCTAATAAAATATGTACAAGAATTCTGGGGGAAAACTACAAAACTGATGGAAGAAGAACTAAAAATTGGATATTCCATGGTCATGAATAAGAAAACTCATTATTAGGATATCAGTCCAATACAATATTGAAAGAGAAGAGCAAAGTCAGGACTAACATTGTCTGACTTCAATAATTAATATAAAACTACAGTCGAGACAATGTATTATTGAAATAAGAACAGAAGGAGATCAATGGAACAGAAATACTGGTAGACCCATACAAATATAGCCTAAGCAGTCAGGCATCCCCCCAGGGCTCCCGGGCTGCCAGAGGGTGCAGGCCAGTCTGAGGTCTCCCACCCCAGTTCACAAATTTTGTGCCCAGGCCTCTAGTTTTAGTATATGTGCTGCCAAAGCAAGCACTGTGGTCAATTAATTTTTGACAAAAGTGCTAAGAGTATACAATGGTGCTGAAGAACTGGACTGCCACATACAAAATAAAGCTGGGCCACTATCTAACCATATACAAAAATTAACTCGAAATGGATTAAAAACAAATGTAAGACTGAAACCGTAAAACTCCTAGAAGAAAACCTAGGTGGTAAGCTCTGTGACACCAGTTTTGGTGCTGATTTTGTGAATTTTACATCAAAGGCAAAGGAAACAAAAGCAAAAAAAAAAAAAAAAGTAGCCGAAACCGGTTTTGCTCAGTGGATAGAGCATTGGCCTGCGAACTGGAAGGTCCCGGGTTTGATTCCGGTCAAGGGCATGTACTGTGGTTGCGGGCACATCCCTGGTGGGGGGTGTGCAGGAGGCAGCTGGTCGATGTTTCTCTCTCATCGTTGTTTCTAGCTCTCTATCCCTCTCCCACGCTGTAAAAAATCAATAAAATAAATAAAAAATTTTAAAAAAAAAATGAGACTACATCAAACTAAAAAGCAAATGAAACTCCACAAAATGAAAAGGCAACCTATGGAATGAGAGAAAATGCAAGTCATATATCTGATAATAAGGAATTAATACCCAAAATTTATCAAAACTCACTACTCACCAAAAAAAATTTTTCAATTTAAAATTGATAGAGGATATGGACAGACATTTTTCTGAAGAAGACAGAGACGGTCAACAGATACATAAAAAAAGTGCTCAACTAGCCAAAACTGGTTTGGCTCAGTGGATAGAGTGTGGGCCTGCGGACTGAAGGGTCCCAGGTTTGATTCCAGTCAAGGGCATGTACCTTGGTTGCGGGCACATCCCCAGTGGGGGGTGTACAGGAGGCAGCTGGTCGATGTTTCCCTCTCATCGATGTTTCTAGCTCTCTAACCCTCTCCCTTCCTCTCTGTAAAAAATCAATAAAATATATATATATTTTTTTTTTTTTAAAGTGCTCAACTTGTCCTAGCTGGTTTTGCTCAGTGGTTAGAGCATGGGCCTGCAGGCTGAAGGGTCCCGGATTCAATTCCAGGCAAGGATACATGCCTCAGTTGTGGCTCAATCCCCAGGAGGCAGATGATCAATGATTCTTATCACTGATGTTTCTATCTCCCTTTCTCTCTGAAATCTATAAAAATAAAAATATTTTTAAATTACATTTTAGTTAATAGTGGTCCACATATACAAACCCACTGCACTGCCAATAAAGTAAAAGTATAACACACACTCTTCTGTGTACAGTGCATGATGCTTGTTAATAAATGACTGTGGTACTGCCTTATGTATTTACTGTATGTTTATTGTTATTTTAGTGTACTCTTTCTACTTATAAAAATGAAATTTGCTTTAAAGTATTATGTTGTGCCATACCAACAACAGCCTCATATATCTTGTGTTCATTGCATCTTTTTATTGCATTTTCTCTTGCGCTTGATTTAATCTTGTGTCGTTTTGAGCAGTGACATGCTATGTAGGCTTGTAGCCTAGGAGCAATAGGCTACACCATATAGCCAGGGTGTGCGGTAGGCTATACGATCCAGGTTTGTATAAGTGCACTCTGTGAGGTTCTCACAATGACAAAACTGCTGAACTGCTGTCATGAAGTGGTGCATGACTGTAGATGACATTCTAGAAAATGCAAAACTAGTGGGGCACTGAAGGATTGGTTGCCAGGAGATGGAGAAAGGAAATGAATGGGCAGAACACAGATTTTTTCAGATGGTGAAACTGTTTTTGAATGATGCTGTAACGATACATGTCATTATACATTTGTCCAAACTGTGGATTTGGGGTGAAAATAATGTGTCAATGTAGGCTCATCAACTGTAACAAATGGACGACTTCCATGAGGGAATTTTTCTTTTTTTCTTAATCCTCACCCAAGGACATTTTTCCTTTGATTTTTAGATTAAAGAGTGGAAGGGAGATGGAGAGACAGAGAGAAACATATCAATTGGTTGCCTTATGCATGCACCCAGCCAGGGCCCACGCCCGAGGGGAGCCTGCAACCAAGGTACGTGCCCTTGACCAAATTGAACCCGGGATCCTTTGGTCTGCAGGCAATGCTCTATCTATTGAGCCAAAGCAGCTAGGGGAATATTTGTGGGGGAATATTTTTAATATGGAAGACTGCGCCTTTGAGGCAGGGAGAATATGGGAAATCTCTCTACTTTCTGCTCAATTTTGCTGTGAACCTAAAACTGCTCTATAAAAAAAGTGACAAATATAGAAGACAGGCTAAAATAAAACAACACAGCATGTGGATAAAAGATAAAAAAAAAAAAAAAAAAAAAAAAAGGGGGGGGGGCAAATACCAAAAGCTACAATTCAAGGAAATGCGAACTTAGGCTGTTACACAACTGCTGGGGTCCGCTCCCGCTTACCGCACCTCAGGGGGCCTCTAAGCCCCACACATATCCTTCCTACCTTCTGTGTCTCCTCTCCTCGGTGCCCCCTGCCCCTGCCTACTCTGGCCTAAATGAGTGGGGACCATCTGCATAGCAATTCCCAGATGGCAGCGGATTTCCCAATTGAATGACTCATAAACACAAAGATCAGAAACTCTGGCACCAAGAGCACAAGAAGGATGAGGAGGAGGACCAAGAAGTCCAAGCATAGCAACAGTGAACATGAAGATTCTGAAGAGCTGAAACCGGTTTGGCTCAGTGGATAGAGCGTCGGCCTGCGGACTCGAGAGTCCCGGGTTCGATTCCGGTCAAGGGCATTGGTTGTGGATACATCCCCAGTAGGGGGTGTGCAGGAGGCAGCTGATGGATGTCTCTCATCGATGTTACTAGCTCTCTATCCCTCTCCCTTCCTCTCTGTAAAAAATCAATAAAATATATTTAAGCTGAAACTGGTTTGGCTCAGTGGATAGAGCGTCAGTCTGCAGACTGAAAGGTCCCAGGTTCAATTCCGGTCGAGGGGATGTACATTGGCTGTGGGCACATCCCCGGTAGGGGGTATGCAGGAAGCAGCTGGTCGATATTTCTTTCTCATCAATGTTTCTAGCTCTCTATCCCTCTCCCTTCTTTCCTCTTTGTAAAAAATCAATTAAAAAAAATTTTTTTTAAGATTCTGAAGAGAAACACAAAGAGGAGGAGAAAAAGCAAGCACAAAGATGGAAATTCTGAAAGGCATAAAGACAGACAAAAATGAAAGGAGGAAAGGAACCGTTAGAGCCTCCGGGGGATACAAAAGTAAAAGAAGGAAATGGCTGCCCAGCCGGTGTGATTCAGTGATTGAGCATCAACCTATGAACCAGGAGGTCCCGGTTCAATTCCCAATCAGGGTATATGCCTGGCTTGCACGCTTGATCCCCAATGTGAGGGGTGTAGGAGGCAGCCCATCAATGATTCTTCCTCTCCCTTCTCTCTGAAATCAATAAAAGTATATTAAGAAAAATGGTTTCTTAAGTCCACCACAAATTAAAAATGAGCCTGAAGGTGATGGCTGCTTTGCTCCTAAAGAGGATCTAAAGCCATTTGAAAGACCTCCAGAAGAGGAGGATGCTGATTATAAACCCAAGAAAAATAAAATAGGACACCAAGAAAGAGAAGAGCCCGAATCGGTTTGGCTCAGTGGACAGAGCGTCGGCCTGCAGACTCAAGGGTCTGGGTTCTATTCTGGTGAAGCTTGCATGTTCCTTGGTTCTGGGCACACAGCCAATGGGGAGTGGGCAGGAGGCAGCTGATGGATGTTTCTCTCTCATCGGTGTTTCTGGCGCTCTGTCCCTCTCCCTTCCTCTCTGTAAAAAATCAATAAAATATTAAAAAAAAAAAAAAAGAAAGAAAGAAAGAAAAAGAGAAGAAATGAAAACTAAAGGAAGAAGAGGATGGGGAATTGAAGAGAAAAAAAAAAGAAAAAAAAAACACGAATAAAGATTTTAAAAAGAAGCTACAGAAGAGGAGCACTGAGGGCACCAAGTGGAAATCCCTAGAGCAGTGTTTCCCAAACTTTTGACATATGTGTACCCCGTCTATAATTTTCGTAACGCTGAGTACCCCTCATACTCATGAGAAGGTAGAATTAGGTGCAGCTAAGCACGGTGCAGTGCATCTCCCCACCAAACTCTTCCTGTACCCCTGGGGGTACGTGTACCACACTTTGGGAAACACTGCCCTAGAGCATAAAGTCCTGTATTTGCTTCACCATATGAGCCTCTTCCAGAGAGAACTCAGTTGTACTGCAATGGTCAAGTCATGAAGCTGAGCTCTAAAGCAGAAAAAGTTGTTACGTTCTTTGCAAAAATGCTTGACCATGAATATACTACTAAGGAAATATTTAGGAAAATTCCTTAAAAGACTGGAGAAAAGAAATGACTAATGAGAAGAATATTATTACTAGCCTAAGCAAAAGTGATTTTTACCCAGATGAGCCTGTATTTCAAAGCCCAGTCAGAAGCTTGGCAACAGATGAGCAAGGAAGAGAAACTGAAAACGGAAAAAAAAAAAAAAAAAAAAAGATTTCAGGGTACCTTCTTCTCACACTCCTCTGGACACGCTCTTCAATGGTGGCCTCCTTGTTCCCCAATCCAGAGGACACAGTTTTCAGACCGAATTGTGGACCTCTCTGTTCCACCTGACCAGTTGACCTTCCGTAACAATGCATCCTCATGGTTTTCTTGGCTCTTTCCTTGTCTTCTCCTTTTAGACATCCATTCCTCTGGCCTTTATAGGCTAGTGTTTTCCAGCGTCCCATGGCCCCATGGCTTTTCACACTAGACAGTCGCCTGAGCAAGCTCATCTGTGCTTTCCATTCCAGCCATCGCCTGATGCTGTTTCCGGTCCAGATCTCTCCTTTGAGCTCTCACAGCCATATGTCAGCTAATTACTGGAGAACCGCACCAGGGTGCCCTACAGGTCTCTCACATGTGGCGTGTCTCGTCCTGCTCCCCTGCTGTACTGTCAGATTTCCTTCCTAATGGTCCTTCTCTCACAGTTACCATGTGTCCTCAAGTCTGCTTCCTGAATACTGAATTTCCACCGCTCAGAGACACTGCCACCACCTTGCTTCAGGCCAAACTTTTGGTTTCTCTTTCATTAAAATGTCTCCCTCTAATTCAGCCCCCTAACACTGCAACCAGAGTTATTTTTCTGAAATGCAAATCTAATTGTGTTCCTTTGCTGCTTAAAATCCTTCCATGGTTCCCCATTGCTCTCAGATCTGGAGCTTTGTCGTCATCTGGCCTTTGTCTCTCCAGACTAATCAATTAATCTCTGACCCTCCCTGCCTCACACTTTACAGTCCAGCATTTAGTTCTCTGCACAGACCATTCTATTAATATTTCTTACTTCGACCTCTATCCTCAAGATGCTCTCTTTCTTTTCTTTCTTTCTTTTTTTTTTTTTTAAGTAATTATCAAGATAAAGAAGGAGGGGAGAAAAGAGGAAAAAATAGCTATCATAGTTTTTATTTTTAAACCTCACCTGAGGACATTTTTTTTCTATTGATTTTTAGAGAGAGTGAAAGGGAGGAAGGAGAGGGAGAGTTGGAGAGAGAGAAGCATCGATTGGTTGCCTCCCCCATGTGCTCTGATCAGGGCTGGGGATGGAATCTGCAAGGTACATGCCTTTGACCAGGAATAGAACCTGCAACCCCTTCGGTCCATGGGCTGACGCTCTACCCACTGGGTAAGATTGGGCAGGGCGGCTTTTAAGATTGAGCGGCTTTTCTGACCCATGCCGGCCTAGATCTGATTTATCCTACAGTAAACCTCTCCCTAGCTCTACCCACCCCTCCAAAACCCAGTAAGGTGTCCCTACCCAGGGCACCCACAATTCCCTGCACCTCGCAAATTTTACATTTTTACATGTCACTTCCCCAACCGGACGGGCCATTAAGTCAGGGTCTCCGTTTTTGTTCCTTCAGTGCCTAGTCTATACTGAGTGCCCACAATTCCCAAGTGCAAAAATGGTAACGTAGCTGCCATACATGGGGCATGTTACAATGTGGCAGACACAAAAAGCAATCCACACACATCCCCTCATTGTTCCTGGCAACTTCCCCCAGACCACTGCTGTCACCCACATCGGTTCAGTGGGATTTAGAGAGAGGGGAAGGGGCTTCCCCAAGTCCACGCAGGCAGAAAGGGGTGGAGTCTTGTTTGCTGCAGTCCGACTCCTGAGTCCAAAGTCAAGTCTGTGCAACCAGGCATGTGCAGGCTGCCCGCACCCACTCCCATCTGTCCTCTCCTTTCCCTTGGTATCAGAACCTCAGCTTCATCTGGGGTGGCAATGGGCCCAGTTCACAGACCACCTCTCAGCGAGTGTGCTCCTGGGACTCGGCCCTCTGGGATTCCCAGAAGTCTCCTCCAAAGGAAATGCGGGCCACGTGACCAGATGCCAAGCAGCCATGTTGGGCCGTGAAAGTGGCACCGAGGAAGACAGAGCCTGGGTATCTGACCACACCTCGGGCCACACTGGTCGTGGTCTGGCTACCTCCGAGTTCGCGCGGTGGGAAGAGAAACCATCCTGCTGAGCCACCGCGGTGGAGCTCTGTCACGATGACGCAGCCAGACCCGATGGAGAGTCAGGCTGAATCCCACCCCGCCTGACCCCCCGGGGGCCGACTCAGAAAGAGGAGCCAGCACGGGTGATGTAAAGTGTTTCTTTATTTGAACATCATTCCACCTGTACTGAAGCTCAAATCCAGCAGCAGCAGAAGGGGGTCTGGACCGAAATAAGTGTTACCAAGTGGAACAATGAACAGTGAGGACACATTCAGACAAAACTTACTAATGGGGCGTAGACAACACCAAGCTATCCTAACGTCACACGGCACAGGCCCTCTGAGGTCTGCCGGTCAGAGCTCCGGGAAGGACTGTGGCTCCCTTGTTCCTTTCTCAGGAAACTGCAGTCCCCCCCAAAGGCTAGCCCTGAGCCTGGCAGGGGCCTGTGGAAGTGTCTTGTGCTGGGGACCTCCCAGCGTCTCCAGAGAGAGGGTCTCCCTTTCTCAGCCCACCCTGGAAGCCGGAGAAGGGGGACTCCCCTGGTTCCAGGCAGGAAATCTCAAAAGTCCAAGGAATTTCCCCCACAGCCTCGTCTATAGGCTCCCGATGTCTCGGCTGTTCCGGGTGTGACAAGGCTCTCGATTCTCCTCAGGAAATCAATGTTTTCCTCCAGGGGTACTGGTCCCCAAAGAGGGAAGCTTTCACAGCCCAGGGACCCAGAAGGATCTGACCAACCAGCACTCTGAACCACATTGAGGTTGTGGCCACGTCGGCCTATCCTGATAGAGTCCCCCCAGCTCCGGGCAGAGAAAGCTGGAGGGGAAGGGGCGGGGCGGGGGGGGGGGGCGCGCCAGACCCTCTGACCCAGTCCCAATGGGGAGGAGCTCCTCAGAGAGCTGCTCGAAGCTCAGCTTCCAGGGACCCAGAGAGTACGAGAGACAGCCCTCTCTCTGCTCCCGCCTCCTCCCGAGGCCAGCGTGCCCTGGCCTTTCTGGCTTCCTCGCTCCGGGAGCCCTCTGGCCACACCTGGGCTTCCCTGGGGCCCTGGCTAAAGCACCTGTGACCCCTCTGCTCCCACCTCTGGGGAAGCCTCAGGGACAGGGCTGTGGTTTGGTCCCCACTCTGACCTCTTTCCCTTCCCTGTGTTCCTTTGGTATTCCTTCAGCCCACCCAACGCTGCTTTCCTAACCCCAAAGTCCTCCGCCAGGGCAGCAGCTGGCTGAGCGGAGGGTGTCATGGAAACACTGTCAGACGGTCTCCAAGGAAATGAACCTCCCTCCTCTCTACCGCCCATCCGCTCCAGGGGCGCTCACCGCTCAGAAACCATCTGCTCTGTCCCCTGGTGTGCGGCTGGCCGCCGGGCCGACCTTGGCCTCTGAGGGGGCAGGTTCTAACCTCTCCACAAGGCACATGGCATGGTGGTCCCGGGCACAGAGCACACACAGCAGCAGCTGCTCCCTCTTCCTCAGCATCCTGTGGCCTTCCTCCTCCTCCTCCTCTCCTGTCCCTTCCACTTCTCCCTGCATCCCAGTCTGGTCTCCCACCACTGTCTTGCCAGTGCCTCCTTCCCTAACTCCAATGCCTCTTTCCAGTCCCCTACCCCACCCCACCCCTGCCCCCCGCCCCCTCAGGCTCTCTGTCCCTCTGGTTCCCCCTTCTGTTCACTCTTCCTCTCTCCTCTCTCCATTTCTGGACCTCTCTGCCCTCCATCCCCCTTGCTCTATCTCTGCCTCTCCTTCTCCCTCTCTCCTGACTCATTCTTTCTCCCATCTCTGTCTTCTCCCCATTCCTAACCATTTGATCCTGCCTCTCTCTCTGCAGCCTTCCAACACTGGGTTTTGGTTTGGATCTGCCCCCTTCCCCCACTCCCTCCCTCCCACAAGGCTCTTCTCTCCCTTCCCTTCCACCTGGGACCCTGGTGCACAGCCCCACCTGCAGGCAGCCTGCTGAGGAAGGTGCCAGTGGGGGCTGCAGTGCAGGGCTTGGCAGGAGCAGAAGAGAGGGGCGCGGTGCTGGGCAGAGCACTGCGGGAAGGTGTTTGCCCAGGGAGGAGGGAGGGTCAGGACTTGGGGAGCTCCGGGTTTGAGGAATCCTATCAGGATCCAGCATCCGATCCGGGTTGGGTCCAGAGGGGAACTCGGACAGGGGATTCCTAGAGTCTGTCTCGGAAACCCTCCCTCTCAGGTCCCACTCCAATGGAAATGAACACAGGTTGGCAAATACATGGCACGAATGCTTTTCTCCCCTCCTTTGGCTGAGCCAACAGGACAGAATGGTGGGGTCGCAGGCTCCTCTCCAGGGAGCCCTGCAGCCAGAAGCAGGCACGCTGGAGAAAGCCCACATGCCGCCTGGACTCGGGCCTGAAAGGGGCTGCCTTGCCCCCAGCCAGGTGGCCCCCGGCCAGGCCCATGCGGCAGAGAGGGAAGTCCAGAAACACCTGAAAATCTCCCTCAGTTGCTTCTCGCCAAGCAGGAGGGAGATGCCCCCATGGGAGGAGAGGGGGAGAGAGGACGCCTCATCTGCCCCCCTCCACACACTTACACACACACACACACACACACACACACACACTCACACACTCACGCCTCGGCTCCAAGCACTGCCCATCGGGTGGCAGACCCTGGGCATATCGCAAGGCGAGAGGTGGGCCAAGAGGAAAAGAGGTGGGGGCAGGGTTACAAGGCCTGGGGATGGGGACAGGGGGTACCCTGTTCAGAGGTGACCTGCAAGTTCAAGTTATGCAGAAAAGTATCAAAGAGGCAAGACAGTCCCTGCCCTTAGCAAACGCCAGGGTCAGGCAGCACAAGAAGGGGCAGAGGGGTGATACCTCCCCCGATGCCCCACAGGTAGGCCCCTCCCCAACCTCCAACCCTAACAACAGGGCCAAAGGGTCTGTGCTGTACAAAACGAGCTGGGGCCGAGGGTCCAGTCAGCGGCAGGACGTCCCAGCAGCGAAGCCAGACCCACCCCGGGCCCAGCCACTCCCGGCCCTGGCTGCCCGGAGTCCCGGCATCTCCTGCCGTTCCTTCTGGGGCCCTGTGTCTTTTCTCAGACGCGGGGCCGGACAGGGCGCCAGGAGACGGGGAGGCCCTGTGCTTTCTCCCTCGGTGCAGCTCAGACTCCTTCAGGAGAGCTGGGAGCAGGCTGGTGACGCCTGGAGCTCTGCAAAGGTGTGATGGAACCATCATCGCCAAAAAGGGAAAGAAGAAAAAAAAAAAAAAAAAAGGAAAGAGTTTGGTTGCCCTGGGGCAGTGTCTTGAATAAGTTTCTACAGGAGGCAGGGACCAGAGGTGGCAAGGATGTGACCAGGCAGTAGCTCCCAGATCGAGTGCCTCCTTCCCCCGGGAGACGGCGGGGCCCCAGGCCAGGTGGGAGAGGAGAGGAGAAGCTCCCAAGGGATGTCCGGCTCCTTTAGGTCAGTTGAGGGAGGGGCAGAGCCAGGCCCTCCCAGGGTCTGCAGGGCCTCTCCCCTCCCCCAGGCTGCACCCAGCCTCCACCTCTCTTCAAAGTCTGGAGCTGGCAGGCGGGTAGCAGACGAGACGTCAGTCTGAGATTGGGGTCTTCCCTCAGAGCTTGACTGGAGGATGAGAGGGCAAGAGACGGGACACACTGAGGGCAGGTCAGTTCCTGGGCTGTGATCCTGGCCTTCAGGGTCCCTGTGAGTGAGCGACTGGGCAGGGCAGGACTCCCCAGCTGGAGACATCACCCCCTGGCCGCAACACGGAGCTCACTGTAGAGCTCACGAAATCTAAGAGAGAGAGAGAGAGAGAGAGAGAATCGGAGAAAGTCAGAGACCACCAGGGCGTTGGGGCTCCCCTTGGACAATCCTCAGGCAAAACGGGGCAGCGTGGTGTGAGGTGGGTGCCCAGGCTCTGAAATCCCACCCGGGCCTCAGACGAGCTGGATGGCCCTGAGCAGGCCAGTGGACCTCCCTGAGCCCCAACTTCCTCATCTGTACGACGGCAGAACAGCCTCCTTCACAGGGTGCTGCTGAGGGTCGGAAAGGCGTACAGAACACCCGCCAAGGACTCTGCGCAGTGTCTGGCACATCCTAAATGCTGGGCGTTGTGGCCATGTGTTTTATTGTTCCCTTTTGTCCCGGAGGTCTTTGGCTTAGAACTGAACGGAGAGTCTCAGCCATCTCGAGCTCTTCATGAGGACGGAGATCTCTGATGTCGCTTTTAACACTGAGCTATCAGGGTGCCTGGTGGGGGAGGGAGGAGAGGACGCTGAGTGGGCTGGGCCCACCTCACACCAGAAAAGGCAGATGGCTGTCTTAGTCATGCACTTCTGGAAGCTGCCACCAGAGGGCAGGCCCTGACTTCATACCAAGGCCACAGAAACCTCAGGATAGCAGGATATCCTGGAGAGGGAGGCTCAGAGCTTAGGTTAGCAGCTAGCAGTCCGGGAAGGGCTGGAAGGGGGACAGGCAATGGGGCCAGAGCTGGGTCTCTGGACTTGGACCTGGGTTCAGATTCTGGATCCATCACGTAGGTGGCTTTGAGCAAGTGACTGGACCTCCTGTTTGTAAAATGGTGGTCATGAGGCCCACCTGATGGGGAGTGGGGAAGAGTGGCAACTTTCACAGAGCATAAGCCACACGCCCCTTTGCAGGCATAATCTTCCTCACAGGACAACCCGTGGTACCGTGAGTATATGTATGTGTACACTATCTTTGGCACGTTTTCATCACACCCATTTTGTGAATGCGGGAAACTGAGGCTCACGGAGGTGAAGTCACCCCTTAGCTCAGCCTGCTTCCAACATAGATGAACAGCTTCCACCGTCTAAGGGTTCCACCCCAATGCCAAACTACCTCCCGCCAAATGAGACCGTCTTCCCCACCATTATCCCTGTTTTATAGAGGAGAGATTCCAAGAGATGAATATAATGAATGGAAAGTGCTAAACACAGGCCCAGCTCACGCTAATGGCTCACGGAAGGGTGTGACTGTGAAAATGACCACTATTTCTCACAGCAGGGAACGCACACCCAGACAGACGGGGGTCTGTCTGTCCGCCGTGGCCGCGCAGTGTCTCCCCTGGCCCCGGGGGCAGGGCGGGCCCCTGGGTCAGAAGACCAGCCCTCCCGCGGAGAACCATCTGGCACTGTCATTCCAATGGTAAGTGAGCAATTTAACTTCTGGAAAGGCACCAAGGAGACACTTGTGTCTAAGAAGACACAGACAAAAATGGTCCTTGTGGCTTTGCCAGTGATAGTAAAAACCTGGAAATCTCACCAAGAGCCCCTCAAAAGGAGAATGGTAAGAAAAGCACAGTTCCTTTATTTCACGTGATGCTAAGCACTGGATACAAAGGGCAAGATGATTCTCCATGGAATGATATACAGATCTTTACAACATGCTCCAGAGTGGAGCACAGTAATCGAGCTGAGAGGGGGGAGGAGGGTTGTTTAGGATGATACCTGCTCTATGTCATCATAGCACTTAACGTGACTCTCTGTTTCGTGAAGGGACAGATCAGGTTTGAAGATAAGTATTGACAACAGTGACAACCCCTAAGGTTCTGGCCTTAAAGTTGTTTCTTTGTTGTGTTTTAATGTTACCTGATTATATATATATATATATATACCTTATATAATAAAACCCTGATATGCAAATAGACCGAATGGTAGCACGACTGGTGGAATGACCGGTCACTAGGATGCGCACTGACCACCAGGGGGCAGACCTTAACACAGGAGCTGCTCCCTGGTGGTCAGTGCGCTCCCACAGGGGGAGCACAGCTCAGCCAGAAGCCCGGCGGGCTCACGGCTGGAGAGCGCAGGGGCCGTGGCCGGAGCCTCTCCCACCTCTCGACCAGAGCTAAGGAACAGCGATCAGGCGAGTAGTAAGGGGTGAGGGGTCCCGGACTGCAGAAGGGATCCCAGACTGAGAGGGATATCCGAATGCTGGCTTAGGCCGATCCCCTAGGGCCTCTAGTATATATATACTAGATGAAATTTGTGCACTGGGGAGGGGGGGTCCCTCAGCCTGACCTGCGCCCTCTCACAGTCCGCAGTCCAGGAGCCCTGCGGGGGGGGGGGGGGGGGGAAGGGGGGATGTCCGATTGGTGTGGAGGCGGGAGAGGCTCCCACCACCGCAGCTGCACTCACCAGCTGTGAGCCCAGCTCCTGTGTTAAGGTCTGCACCCTGGTGGTCAGTGCATGTCATAGTGACCGGTTGTTCTGCCATTTGGTCGAATTGCATATTAGCCTTTTATTATATAGGATATATATATATATATATATATATATATATATATATATATATATATATATATTTGCAATATACTAGGTATAAAGCACCATTCAAGAACTGTAGCTCGCTGAAACCAGTTTGGCTCAGTGGATAGAGCATCGGCCTGCGGACTGAGGGGTCCCAGGTTCGATTCCGGTCAATGGCATGTGCCTTGGTTGCGGGCACATTCCCAGAAGGGGGTGTGCAAGAGGCAGCTGATTGATGGTTCTCTCTCATCGATGTTTCTAACTCTCTATCCCTCTCTCTTCCTCTGTAAAAAATCAATGAAATATATTTTTTAAAAAACAAACAAACAAAAAAAACCCCTGTAGCTCTATCAATAATGTGTTTACACCTACCTGTCCACATCTGCTCCTGGCTTCCCTCATCCATCCCAAACACACCCTTCTACCATTTATATTTCTCATTTGTTTGTTTGTTTGTTTAAACTGCCTGTATCACCATAAATAACTGTGTTTAAACTATACATTGCTTAGTGGTGCTTGGTGTTTGAGCTCAATATAAATTTCACTGTGTCGTCGTCTGGAACTTTATTCCCCTCCACCCCACCCCCTCCGTGGTATGTCTCCAGCGGGTGCCCATTCTGTTACTATAAACTGAGGCTCATTCCTTTTCAGTTAGGAATATATCACCATCCGCCTGCCCACCCTCCTGTCCATGGCCATGTAGGCTGCTTTCAGTCTCTGCTATTTGGAACCAGCTGCCAAGGCCATTCTCACAAGTTTCTCATGGGCTTATGCCCACTGGTGGGCTCGGATCCGAGACATAAAGCCGTGTTGTTTCCAAGGCGATCATCCTGTCTGTACCATCCCCAACTCCTGCATCACCATCAGCCTTCACGGGCCCGCCCGCCCCCGCCCGCCCCCGCCCGCCCCCGCCCGCCGGAGGACACGCACGCGTGCACTCGCCTTTGTTGTCGGGCTTGAGCTCCTCCAGAAGCAAGTCGGTTTGCCGGTTGCCCAGCACGAAGGCGAGGAAGGAGAGGATGAGGGCGTTGAGGATGCCGATGATGGCCAGGATGTACGCCCAGCGCACCGAGCAGTCCCCCAGCGAGTACTTGCCGGTCTTGGCCCCGCACATGTCCCGGATGGTCTCCGCGTCCCAGCCGTCGGGGAAGATCATGCAGCCCAGCACGAGGCACAGAGCTGAGGGCGCGAGGCCCAGCCCCGCGGTCAGGAAGGAAGGCAGAGGGGATGGTTACTCCTCAGAGCCCGGGGACCCCCAGGGGCCCTCCTCACGCCGCCCAGCAACCCAAAGGCCTGCCCCCCGGTTCCTGTGGGTTCCAGAAACTCCTGGGCCTGGAAGGACACCGACTGCCCAGAAGAGCAGGGGCTTTCCGGGACCCATCACACCCTCTCCCTCCCCCTTCGCATCAGCCCCTTCCTGGAAGCATGAGGAAGTAGCAGACCACGGTCACCTCCCTTCACCTATGTTTACCCTCTCCCACCTGGGCCATGCTCACCCTCTCCCAGCCTCATCACCATCGATTTAGTTAGGTTGTTCATTCAACACATAGTTATTGAGTGATATTGTCGTTTCCGTCAGGATGCTGGAAGCATGTCCTCATTCACACAGTTGGAGCACTGTGCACAGACTGGAGTGAGAACAATGGGGTCTGAGCCTCCTGTTTGTCTGGGTGATGGGAATCAGAGTGAATGCTTACCTCCCAAGGTGGTTTGCTTGTGAGGGTTAAAGGAAGTAGCGCTTGAAAGACACATAGCACAGCGCCAGGCATTCACTCACTCAGTATCTACGGAAGGCCTGCTCTGTGCCAGGCACTGGACGAGGCGCGGGGAGGGTACTTGGACTCTCGCCTCGTGAAGCTTGCACGTTAGGTGGGGGGTGAGGGGAGAGAGAGAGCCGTTAGAGAAAAGCCCTAAAGGGCTCGAATCGTGGCTCAGCCATTTCCTAGACGTGTGATCTCGAGCCAGTTCTGTCACCTTTGAGCTTCAGTTTCCTCATCTGTGAAATGGGGGTAATGATGGCTCTCAAGTAACCGTAAAGGTTACAACAACAAGCAGTAAATGTGAAGTGCTTGGCACAGTGAGTCCTGCATAAATGGTAGCTACTATTCAAACTAGTCATGATAATAATCAAGCAAATAAGGAGGGGCTTGGTTTCAGATGAGGGCAAGGCAAAGAAAAGAAAAGCATTTGGCCCAGCCGGTGTTGCTCAGTGGTTAAGCACTGACCTATAAACTAGGAGGTCACAGTTAGATTCCAAGTCAGGGCATGTGCCCTGGTTGCAGGATTGATCCCCAGTGAGGGGCATGCAGGAGGCAACTGGTCACTGATTCTCATCATTGATGTTCCTATCACTCTCTGCCTTCCTCTTTGGGGGGAAAAAAAGCATTTGAATCAAAATGGGCCCCTGCTGATACCTTGCTGGGCACCCTGGCCCTCTGTGTTTAGTGACCCACTTGGGTCCATCTCTTGGGCTCCTCCAAGTATTTACCCTATTGAGTGGGACTCAAGGGTGAGCCAATCAGCACATTGTATTTCTCTGATAACTGATTGGCTCAGAGAGGGACACATGCCCCATACAACCAATCAGAGCCAACCAGGTTCATTAGGCCCCAGAGGCGGTGTCCTCTGCTCCTCCCTCCCCTTGCAGTGCTGGCAGCCCTGTGACCTGAGACTGTGTGGTTTGATGTTGCCATCTTGGTGTGTGATGGTCCCGCCAGCGACAGGGTTATTACTGTGTCTGAAACCTAAAGGTTCCATGCCAGCCAACTGAGTGCTTAACCTGGCTTTTTAAATTATTATTATTATTATTATTATTATTATTATTGATTTCAGAGAGGAAGGGAGAAGGAGAGAGATAGAAATATCAGTGATGAGAGAGAATCAGATTGGCTGCCTCCTGCACGCCCCCTACTGAGGATCGGACTCACAACCCGGGCATGTGCCTTTGACCAGAATGGACCCCAAGACCCTTCAGCCTGCAGGCCGATGCTCACTGAGCCAAACCGGCCAGGGCCTTAGCCTGGGTTTTAGAGGACAGCAATGACAAAGTGGGGGTGGGGGTCAGCTCTACCCACTGTCCATCTAGTTTCCAGCATAGGGTGGGGGCCCTACGCTTTGCCAACCTTCCTCCTGAGAACCCAGACTCCTGCCTGACAGTGAGGCGGGGCCTCCTCCCTTCCTCCCCCCTTTCTCCGCTGGCCTCCTCTGGCCTCACCCCCCCTCCCTGTGACAGACAGTGTCCCCCTGCCCCTAGGTGGTGTCCCTTGCTGATGCAGAGTTCCTGCACAGCACGGGGACCACACACACCCAGGGCTTCCTCCCTCTGCCATGCCCGCCTCCTGGGACAGGTGGGCCACCTCAGTGCTGGGAACAGAGTTCCTGCCAAGGGGATGGCAAATGCAAGATGCCCTGCGGCAGGAAGGAGCTGGGCGAGTTAAGGAATTCAACAAGTTTGGAGGCACCCGTCAGGCCCTCAAACGGAGAGGAAGGCTGGTGGGTGAGGGGGAGAATCGGTGCTGGAGATGTAGCCAGCGGAGCTGTGGGCGTGCAAATCCCCGGGACTGGGCACAGCGGGAACCTGAAGAGGAGGCTCAGGCCTGAGCCCCGGGTGCTCCAGCGTTCACTGGGCGGCAAAGAGGAGGAGCCTACGGAGGAGGCTGGACGCGTCTCCCCAAATGTCCCTGACACTTTGCATAAGGGAGGAGAATCGACCTTCATTCAGGGAGGGGAGAGGAGAGAAAAGGAGCGGACTCACGCAGCCCTTCGGTGCCTCCCACCATCCGCCTCCCTCCCCACCCTCACCCCCACCCCCAGCAGGAGGCAGGGATGGGAAAGAGCCTGGGGGGGGAAGACAAACCCAGGGAGCCCCTCCTCCTTCTCTCCAGCCCTCCCCTCGGGGGTTCGGTGTTTCCTCTCCCGCGGGGAGCATTCCTCGTCTCCATGGAAACCGCTCCAGCATCCAGAGCTCCCAGCCGCGCTGCTCCAGCTCGGGCCTTCAGTCCGAGAGAACCTGCAATCCCGCGCTCAGCCCTCAGAGGTTTTCTTCCAGCCTCTGTCTCTCTGCTTCGCCATTTACCGCCTCTCTCTGTCTCTGTCTCTAATCGCATGCCCATTCCCTTCTTTCTCCACCCTTCTCATCTCTCATCTTTCTCTTCATATCCCCCTCTTAGCTAGTCTGCATGGTGCTCGAGTCTCAGTCTCCACTCGACCTTTGACCCTGGCTCTTGCCTCTTCAGTTTAGATCTCTCGGTGAGATCTAATTTCACATTCACTCAGCACTCCTCCCCCCCCTCCTCTCTTCCTTTCCTGGCTTCTCTTCCTTCCCTGTATCTGTCTCTTGGCCCTTTCCTTTCTCTGGCTCTCCCTTTGCACACTCCCCATAGGAATCCTGAGCGCCGGGCCCTGTGCAGGGGCTGGGGACGCTGGCAGGCACGGGTTCTGACATCGGGGGCAGAGCTGCCTGGGGAGGAATAGGACCAGTCCACACGCACCAAGCGGAAGGAAACAGACGAAGTACTGAGACCCCGAACAACGGGGTGCTCAGAGGAGCTGGCCGCGGAGTGCGTCTCCCCGGGTCTCTCTCTTTCTCCGCCTCCTTTGCTCTGCAGGGTTTTAGGGGTGGCTCTGTGGCCCCAAAGGCTGCTCTGGGGATGGAAGACAACAGAAATCCAGCAAATGGAGGACAGCAAATCAGATGGTTTCTCTGGACGGCTGGGAAGAGAGGAAAAGACACGAGGGACAGCCTACACCAGGAAGAAGAGGCTCAACCATCAGGAGGTGGAATGACTACAGGCAAGGCAGCCCTCAGCATCCCCATCTGCTGGATGAGGAAAGGGAGGCTGAGGTCTTCAGAGTCCAAGTTCAAGTCTCTTGAAACTAATCAGCTGGCTGAAGAGTTGGCGGCTTCAAGCAAGACACATTCACAAGTGCAGGGTGCAGCATTTTTTATGTTTGGCCTGATCATTCTTCATGGCGGGGGACCATCCTGTGCATTGTGGGATATTTCACATCATCCCTGGCATCTACCCACCACACATCAGTGCCACTCCCACTCCCAGTCATCATAAAAATGTCTCTAGCCCAGCTGGTGTGGCTCAGTGGTTGAGTGTCGACCTATGAACCAAGAGGTCACAGTTCAATTCCCAGTCAAGGCACAAGCCTGGCTTACAGGCCCTGTCTCCCATTGTGAAGCATGCAGGAGGCAGCCTATCAATGATTCTCTTACCATTGATGTTTCTATCTCTCTCCCACGCCCTTCCTCTCTGAAAAGCCTCCAGACACTGCCAAATGTCCCCTGGGGGACAAAATAGTCCCTGCTGAGACTACTAGGGGAAGGGGCTTGTCTATCCAATCACCTGACACCCAGCGACTTACTCTGCTCCAAGAAGTCAGTATTATTATATTTTGTGACAAAATTGAGATGAATACTATTAATATTATTATGTTTTACAATTATATTTTTATTGGTTTTGGAGAGAGAAGGGGGAGAAAGAGAGAAACATCCATCGGTTGCCTTCTGTATGTGCCCTAACCTAGGACCGAACCCAGCAACCTTTCTCAGCTTTTCCGATGCTAATCTGAGCAGCTGCTCTGGCTCCTCTCTCCAAGCCTCCTTAACTGACTCCTCCTCCACCTGCCCCTTACGTGTTGGTGTTTCTAGGGTGTCTCCTCTTCTGCCTCCCTCCACACATTCACCCCCACTCAGCATCCTGAGGTGCTGCCTCACAGCTCCATCTCCCGCTGAGACCTCTCCTCAGCTCCAGACCTGAACGTGCAATTGCTTGTCAGACCTTTCCTCTTGCACCTCCCAGAGAATCCTCAGACTCACCATCTCCCAAACGGACCTGATCTTCCTACCGTGTCCTTTGGGAATGCCACTACAGAGACGCAACCTTCCAAGAAGAAAACCAGGATCATCTGCAACTCCTGCCTGTCCTCAGCCCAGCACTCCTGCTCGCCCCTCCGTGGGTCCCAGTGTTTCCCTTCCTCTACCTCCCCCAGCCTCAGGCCTTTCCGTCTTTACAGATGAAGAAGAAAACATACCATTAACTGATAGAAAAATATATATGAACTAATGGTCTATAGGAAATAGACATGTGAAAAGTGTATGACCTCATTCAAAATAAGAATACTACATAACAGCATTTTTTTACCCATCAGGTTGGCAAAAGTAAAATGTTTGATAATACACTTCGTTGGGAAAGATGTGGGAAAACAGGGACTTCCAAGCATTGCTGCTGGGAGTGTAACAACTTCTGTGGAGGACTAAACTGCAAATCCATAGACCATTTAATCCAGCAACTTCATTCTATATGTACATATGTATCAAATTATTTATGTACATAACCCATTGAAATACTGTAGCAAAATATTCTAAACAAATACTGATTTAAAAAATGATGATATATCTATACAAAAGTATATTATGTAGCTCTGAACAAAAAGTAGCTCTTTTTATACTGAAATGAAACCATCTCCAAGGTGTATTGTTCACTTACAAAAGCAAGATGATGTATGCTACCATCTGTGGTAGTTTTATTTTTTTTAATGTATTTTTATTGATTTCAGAGAGGAAGGGAGAGGGAGAGAGAGACAGAAACATCAATGATGAGAGAGAATCATTGATTGGCTGCCATCAGCACGCCCCACACTGGGGATGGAGCCCACAACCCAGGCATATGCCCTGACCAGGAACCAAACAATGACCTCCTGCTTCACAGATTGATGCTCAATCACTGGGCCACACCAACTGGGCAGGGTCACAGGTTTTATTCCCAGAGGCATGTACCTTGGTTGCAGGTTCAATCCCCAGCCTCGATCAGGGCAAGTGGCAAAGGCAGTCAATTGATGAATCTCTCTCACATTGATGTCTGTCTCTCTCTCTCTCTCTCTCTCTCTCTCTCTCTCTCTCTCTCTCTCTTTCTCTCTCTCTTTCCCCTACCTTTCCTCCCACCCATTCTCTCTAAAAATAAATGGGAAAAATATCCTTCAGTGAGATTAACAAAAATAAGTAAATAAATAAAAATTTAAAAATAAAATCAATAAAAACATATCTTCGGGTGAGGATTAAAAAAAAAAAACTAAACAAAATGGAAACAAGAAATCTACTGGATGCAGAGATCAAAATAAGGAAGCTTAAGGAACTTAGGAGTAGAGTAGAAAACTTAGAGAGAGCTTCAACAGCATAAAACAAAAAAGAAAACCATAAAAGAACCACTCAGAAAACAAGAATACACTAACTGAAATAAAGAATAATTTCTAGGAATCAGCAGTAGAGTAGATGAAGCAGAGAATCAAATCAGTGATTCAGAAGATAAGGAAGCAGAAAACACCCCATCAGAATAACAGAAAAAGAAAAAAGAATCCAAAAATGAGGATAGTGTAAGAAGTCTCTGGAGCCCTGGCCGGGTAGCACCAATATATCAAGGTTGACGGTTCGATCACCAGTCAGAGCACATACAAGAAGCAGCCAACTAATGCATCAACAAGTGGAACAACAATCAATGTTTCTCTCTCAAATAAAAATTTTTTTGTAAAAAAGAAGTCTCTGGGACAACTTCAAGCATACCAGCATTTGCATCATAGTGGTGCTGAAAGGAAGAGAGAGCAAGAAATTGAAAACCTATTTTTAAAAAATAATGATGGAGCTCTGGTCAGTGTGGTTCAGTTAGCTGGAGCATGTAAAGATCATGAGTTTAATTCTTGGTCAGGACACATACCCAGGTTGTGGGTTCGATACCCAGTAATGGTGTGTAGAGAGGCAACTGATCAATGTTTCTCCCTCACACTGAATGTTTCTATCTTTTTGCCTCTCCCTTTTTCTCTCTGTAAAATCAATATGAACATATTCTCAATATAGGATTAAATAATAATAATAACAATAATGGAAAACTTCCCTAACCTGGTAAAAGAAATAGACATACAAGTCCAAGAAGCACAGAGTCCCAAACAAGATGAACCAATGAACTCAAAGAGTCCCACACCAAGACACATCATAATAAAATGCAAAAGGTTAGAGACAAAGAGAGAATCATGAAACCAGCAAGAGAGCCCTAGCCAGTTTGGCTCAGTGGATAGAGTGTTGGACTGTGGACTCAAGGGTTCTAGGTTCAATTCCAGTCAAGGGCACATGCCCAGGTGGCAGGCTCGATCCCCAGTAGGGGGTGTGCAGGAGGCAGCTAATCAATGATTCTCATCATTGATGTTTCTATTTCTCTCTCCCTTCCTCTTAGTAATCAATAAAAACATATTAAAAAAGGAAAAAATAAAACAGCAAGAGAAAAGCAGTAACTCCCATAAGAATGTCAACTGATTTCTCAAGAGGTATGTTGCAGGCCAGATGGGATTGGCAAGAAATATTCAATGTGATGAAAAGCAAGGACCTACAATCAAGATTACTCTATCCTGAAAAGTTATCATTTAGAATTGAAGGACACATAAAGAGCTTCCCCAACAAGAAAAAGTTAAAGGAGTTCACCACCACCAAAACAACATTATATGAAATGTTAAAGGGTTTTATTTAAGAAGAAGGAAAAAAAATATGAACAATAAAATAGCAATAAGTACATATCGATCAGTTGAGTCTACAAATAAAATGACCAAGAACAGAAACAGACTCATACAGAGAACTTTTTGTTAATTGCCAGATGGGGGGTGAGGAGGGTGGTGAGAGACTAAGAAGGACAAACTGGTTGTTGTGGAGTAGTCATGGGGATGTAAATTACAGTATAGGGAATATAGTCAATAATATTCTGATACCTAGGCTGGGTGCAGGATTTATTGGGATAATCACATATTAACTTATATAATGTCTAGTCACTGGGGTATACAAAAATATTTTTAAAAGCCCCCTATACCCTCAAATATCCTGGTTTCAGTGACTTAATGTTCTACTTATAGAGAATAATTTCTTAGTCCAACACTGGATTTTCCTGTGGTTCTACTTTATTTTGTACAGTAAATATGTACAAGTATAGTGGAAAATTTAAAAACACAGAAAAGCAGCAAGAAGGAAAAAATCATTTGTAATTTCCCACTGAAAGTTAAATAATAATAATATCTGTGTATATTTTCTCCCTATATAACTTCTAAAGTAAAATGGGAACATTTTACTTTAAAAAAAATAAAATAAAAAGATGTACAACATCACTAATTATTAGGGAAATGCAAATCAAAACTACAATGAGATACCACTTCACACACAGTATGATGGCTATAATAAAAACCTCAGATAATAGCAAGGATATGAGGAAACGGGAGCCCTCATGCACTGCTGGTGGCAATGTACCATGGTGCGGTCACTTTGGAAAACAATGTGGCAGTTTTTCAAAATGATAACTAGCCCTAGCCAGTTTGGCTCAGTGGATAGAGCTTTGGCCCGAGGACTGAAGGGTCCCAGGTTTGATTCCAGTCAAGGACGTGTACCTTGGTTGCAGGCTTGATCCCTGGCTCTGGTCAGGGCACGTGTGGGAGGCAACCAATCGATGTCTCTCTCTCTCACATTGATGTTTCTCTCTCTCTGTTTCTCCCATTCCCTTCCACTCTCTTTAAAAACCAATGGGAAAATATCCTCAAGTGAGGATTAACAACAACAACAACAACAACAAATGTTAACTATAAAGTTGCCGTTGAGCCACCCATCCCACTCCTAGGTACATACCCAAGAGAAATTAAAATGTGTCCATACAAAAACTTGTACACAAATGTTCATAGCAATATTCATAATAGCCAAAAGGTGGAAGCAGCCCAACTGATGGATAAGTAAACAAAATGTGATAGATCTACAAAAAGGAATATTAGTCACAAAAAGGAATCACATATTGATACATGCTACCACATGAGGAACCTCAGAAACATTACACAAAGTGAAAGATGCCAGTCACAAAGACCATGTATTGTATGATTCCATTGATATGAACTATCCTGAATAGGCTAATACAGAGAGTCAGAAAGTAGATTAGTTGTTGCTTAGAGGCTGAGCAACCTAATGGAGAAATTGTTTAGGGAGTGATAGCTAAAGGGCATGAATTTATGAAAATATCCCAAAATTGATTGTGGTGATGGTTGCACAACTCTGTGAATATGCTAAAACCAACCAACCAAACAAACAAAAAAAACAAACCCCACTGAATTACACTCTTATATGGGAGGGAAAGGAGGTGGGAGGAAGGAAAGAAGGAAGAGAGGGAGGGTTAGGGGAGAGGGAAAGAGGAACGGAGGAAAGAATTCCCCCAATGTGCTTAGCAGTGTTATACACATGAACAAAGACTTAATTGGGATGAGTAAAATCCTGAACCAAACCTGAAACAACCAGAAAAAAATAGGGAGGAATGTGAAGACGTATTCCTAGCTGTAGTGACAGAAGCTCGTCCTGGCTGTTCCTGGCCCAGAGGCCCCCGCTGATTAAGGACACACATCTGGAAGGCTGGGCGATCTCACCAACCAGCCCTGCTGCCACCTCCACCGTCAGTCTCCTCATCTCCCACTCCATCTCACACACACTCTTCTCGGCTGTGACTCCAGCACCAGGCAGTGCCTGGCACATAGTAGGCACTCAGGATTAAAGGAGCTGTGGTCAGAATCACCCCCCTTCTGTGGATAGAGGGTCTCACTTTGTGACCATGAACTTGTCTCTTTTCTCTAGGACTCAAGTTTTTTTTTTTAATCTGTGAAGTGAAGGAGTTAGACCAGCTGACTGGTAAGACCCTTTCCAGCGGGTAGTTTATGACTTCTCAAGGTCTTGGACCATCAGTCCAAACTCTTCCACCAGAGCATTAGGACTCCTGACCAACTACTTTTCACTCAGACTGTGCTGCAGAAACAGCAATGGCCGTTTACTGGGTGTTTATTGTACACCAGGAACCATACTCAGCATTTTATACCCATCGTTTCGTTTATTTCTTTCTACCACCTTTGAGGCAGGTACAATAATAATCTCCATTTTACAGATAAGGACACAGATGCAGTGAGAGAGGAAAACCTGCTTATCCAAGCCCACACAACTGGGAAGTGGCAGATATATTTTATTGATTTTTTTACAGAGAGGAAGGGAGAGAGATAGAGAGCTAGAAATGTCGATGAGAGAGAAACATCGACCAGCTGCCTCTTGCACACCCCCTTCCGGGGATGTGCCCGCAACTAACGTACATGACCTTGACCAGAATCAAACCTGGGACCTTTCAGTCCGCAGACCAACGCTCTACCACTGAGCCAAACCGGTTTCGGCAAGTTCTCTGTTCTTCAACCACTATCCCACACTGCCTCCTCAGGTCCTCACCAGGCTTCCAACCTGAGTGTCCACTCCAGCCAGCAACCGCCCCTTGGCTAACCTCACCCCACCCACAGGTAAGCACAGAGCACACGGAGCTCACAGCGGTAACTTGGAACCTGTGTATTCACCCCATGGGCTCCAGCTCTAGATCCCTTAGGACTGTGTGAAGTTTCAGCTCCACCTCTCACTAGAGGTGTGGCCTCTGGGCAAGTCGCTCTAGCAGGTGAAGGTTAAATGGCATGAGTGTGAAAATGTCCAGCACAGACGCTGGCACATTGTGTGTTCCTGGAAAATGGGAAAGACCAGGTCCGGAGGAGCAGCAGGGTCCTGAGAAGCACTGAAAAGCTGAGCCCTAACTCCGCAGAGAGCCACCTGGGTCCTCCAGAACCTCCACTTTGCATTCAACCCTTCTGGCAAATACATCCTGCCACCATCCCCCCATTAATGCTCCTTTATAAATCCCTGGGCTTTCTTTTTTTTTCTTCTTTTTTTTATTAAGGTATTATATGTGTACAGATCTTACCATTGCCCCCCCCTCCATACATGCCCTTACCCCCCCCCCCCGAGTTTTGCATCCATTGGTTATGCTTATATGCATGCATACAAGTCCTTCGGTTGATCTCTCATCTCCCCCATATCTCCCTGCCCACCCCACTGTAATTTGACAGTATGTTCATCCTTGGGCTTTCGAGTCAGAAAAACTGAGTTATAATCCTGGCTCCACCACTTAACCACCTTAGACACATGACTTCTTCCTCTTTGAGGCTCAGGGTCCTTATCTATAGAATATCAAAAATTGCCCAGCTGGTGTGCTCAGTGGTTGAGCGTCGAACTATGAACCAGGAGATATTGGTTCGATTCCCAGTCAGGGCACATCCCCGGGTTGCAGGCTCAGTCCCCAGTAGGAGACTGTGCAAGAAGGCAGGAGGCAGTCAATTGATGATTCTCTCTCATCACTGATGTTTCTTTCTCCCTCTCCCTTCCTCTTTGAGATAAATAAAAAGATATCTTTAAAAAGATATTAATAATGGCACCTATTCCATAGGATTGCTGTGAAGATTAGAAAATAGTATGCATGTAAATGTTTAGCAAATGGTCAAGCATTTAGTAAAGGCTCAGAAGACATTAACTGTTTTTCCTGAAGAATAATAACAGTAATAGCAACTTCGAGCTGCCTACTGAGTAGAGTCCACACTCCTTGATGCAGTATTGAGAGCCTTGCACATTGTAGCCCTATTGCTCCTTCCCGGCCTCTCCTCCCTCCTGCTATTCCCCTACGTGGATGTCACGTTCCATCCAGATGCGGCTTTCTTACCTCTGTGCCTCTGTCCATGCTCTTCCTCTCCACTAAGAATGCTCTCCCACACCTCACACCTGCCCACACCCTGTCCTGCTCGAGTCTCACCTTCCAAGGAAGCCCATAGCCTCCTCTGTTGCCCTGAGTTTCCACTTTGTCTGCACTTGCCTTACCTAGAGTATCAGTCCATGTGTTCCAGAGATTAATTAAGAGGTGGACACCTGACCAAAGCTGAGTAACAGGTGTTCTTTTTTCAGCATTGATAAGCTTCAAAAGAGAAGCAGATTTCCCCTGGCTTGTATGCCTCCGTGGAATGAAGGGTCCCAGATTCAATTCTGGTCTAGGGTGCATGCCTGGGTTGTGAACTCAATCCCCAGTAAGGGGTGTGCAGGAGGCAGCCAATCAATGATACTCACCATTGATGTTTCTATCTCTCTCCCTCTCCATTCCTCTCTGAAATCAATAAAAATATTTTTTTTAAAAAAGAGAGAAGTAAGCTTAAAAATAAGCCAACACAAAGGAACAAAGAAATGGAGAGAGACATAGTATAATGGCATTATTTGATCCATCTGAGAGACATATTATAATGGCATTATTTGTGTTTGTTTTTTCTTTTGTTTTTTGTTTTTATAATGGCATTATTTGATCCATCCATGACTGAAGCCAGATACTCTTTTTTTTTAATATTTTATTAATATTTTACAGAGGGGAAGAGAGAGGGATCGAGAGTTAGAAACATCGATGAGAGAGAATCATCGATCAGCTGCCTCTTGCACACCCCCCTACCGGGGATGTGCCCGCAACCAAGGTACATGCCCTTGCCCGGGACCTTTCAGTCCGTAGGCCGACGCTCTCTCCACCAAGCCAAACTGGTTTCAGCTGAAGCCAGATACTCTTGACTTTTAAGTTACATGAGTCAAAAACACTACCCTCTTTATTACTTAATATTTTTTAATGTTTTATTTTATTTTTAGAGAGAAAGGAAGGGAAGGAAAGAAACATCTAAGTGAGAGCTTGAGTCTCCAACCTAGGCATGTGTCGAACTTTCAACCTTCTGGTACATGGGATGATGCTCCAAACAGCTGAGCCATACTGTTCAGGGATACTCTCTTTTTTTAATTTTATTTATTTAAGCCAGTTTGAGTTGGGTTTCTGTCACTTGCTAGTGAAAGACCGCTGACCAATGTAATGATCTAACTAGATGGTAAGCTTAAGAGAAGGAATTGCATTTTATAGCCTTATAAAATGCTCTCAAACCCTTGGAGACAGGGATGATCTCAGTATCACAACTCATAGCATAAGGATGATCACAAAGCAGGTAAGGAATCAACTCAGAAATCTAAGCAAAATGGAATCAACTGCTCAACTCTGATAACAGCCCTCAGGGTGGGACAGTAACACAAGGGAAAGAGCACTGGGCTAGGAGTTGAGACTAATTTACTCACTTACTGGCTGAGTGACTTTGGGAAAGACCATAATTTCTCTAGGCTCAGTCTCTTCTCTCTAAAATGGGGGCAGGTTCTTTTCCGGCTGGAACCATGGAGGGTGCAGAAGAGAAGAAGAAGAAGAAGGCTCCTGCTGTGCCAGAAACTCTCAAGAAAAAGCGAAGGAATTTCGCAGAACTGAAGATCAAGCACCTAAGAAAGAAGTTTGCCCAGAAGATGCTTGGAAAGGCAAGAAGGAAGCTCATCTATGAGAAAGCGAAGCACTATCACAAGGAGTACAGGCAGATGTACAGGACGAGATTCGGATGGCTAGGATGGCAAGAAAAGCCGGCAACTTCTACGTACCTGCCGAACCCAAATTGGCATTTGTCATCAGGATCAGAGGTATCAGTGGTGTGAGCCGAAAGGTACTGCAGCTTCTCCGCCTTGGCCAGATCTTCAGCGGCACCTTTGCTAAGCTCAACAAGACTCCCATCAACATGCTGAGGATCGTGGAGCCTTACATTGCTTGGAGGTACCCAAATCTGAAGTCGGTAAATGAATTGATCTACAAACGTTGTTATGCCAAAATCAACAAAAAACTAACTGCCCTGACAGATAACTCATTGATTGCTCGATCTCTTGGTAAATATGGCATCATCTGCATGGAAGATCTGATTCATGAGATCTACACTGTTGGAAAGCATTTCAAAGAAGTGAACAACTTCCTGTGGCCCTCCAAGTTATCTTCTCCTCGGGGTGGGATGAAGAAGAAGACCACCCATTTTGTAGAAGGTGGAGATGCTGGGAACAGGGAAGACCAGATCAATAGGCTTATTAGAAAGATGAACTAAGATATCTTAGCTATCATAACCGTAGTTATTTTTGTAATCTGGTCAGTTAATAAACTGAGTTCTTCAAAATTGAAAATAAAATAAAATAAAATGGAGGCAGGAGGCCCGGCCAGCCTGGCTCAGGGGTTGAGTGTAGACATATGAACCAGGAAGTCACAGTTCGATTCCTGATGAAGGCACATGCCCAGGTTTCAGGTTCGATCTCCAGTGTGGGGCATGCAGGAGGCAGCAGATCAGTGATTCCCTCTCATCATTGGACTCACTCTCTCTCTCTCTCTGCCTTTCTGAAATCAATAAAAATATGTTTTAAAATAAAAAATAAATAAATGGGGGCGGGGAAGGTGGTATTTGAAGGAGCTGATCTCTAAGATCCCTGAAATTCTATATTTACACGGGGGTTGTGGAACAGTTCACCCAGTCCCCAAGATTAAACGCATGTGGATTACAGAGAATTAAGAGGCCAAGAAATCAGCAACCCATCTGCAAACTCCAAATTAAGGTTGAAGAACTGGGGGTTTCAACTGAACCTATATTCTTTCCAACTTGCCTTTGGAAGGAGAATAGAATTTAAATACACAAAATCATGTTCTGGGTACCACTGAGATATATGGAGAGAGAGGTCCCATGTCCTACAATTCTCCTTTCTCACTTGCTTAAAAAAAAAAAAAAAAAAAAAAAAAAAAAAAAAAAAATCTAAGTTGAATGGACTGAAAAAGCCTAGAGGATGTCCATATCTGAATAAGCACTGACTTGTTCAAAGTCATTCTTTTGGGCGTTTGGGCAATTCTCCCAGTAGCATGGTCCCCCCTGCCTGCATGTGTAGAAAGCCCTTTGGAAAGCATACCAGCCTCAAGATCTCGCCCTCACTCCTTGGCTTTCACCCCAAGTGACAACTGTCAACTTGATCACCCATCGTATTTTCTACACTTGTCCCTGAGTAACTTCCAGCCATTTCCAAAAAAATCATGTTCCTCCTTTAAAGACAGGAGTTTCCCCTCAAGGAAGACCTTCAAGAGAATACACCCCATGCACCAAAGATAATTCCCTACAAGGATTTCAGCAGTGGAAAAATCGACGAGTGAGAAAGCATTCTTCCTCCAGGGGACTCTTTTGAAGGGGCCAACACTTGTTGAATGCTGGCCCTCGGTGGGCAGCCCCGTTGGTGAGAGTGTCATTCCGATAGGCCAAGGTGGTAGGTTTGATCTTCAGTTGGGGCACAGATAGATAACCAATGAATGCATAAAGTACGTGAAAGAATAAATTGATGTTTCTCACCCAAATCAATAAATAATAATAATAAAACACTTGTTAAATGCTCTGCGGTGCTTATTTTGAAAAAGTATCTCTGTTGCATGATCATCGTATTTCCCCTTCTCCCTCTCACCCTGGAGGGCTCCAGACTTTTTCCAAGCCGTCATCAGCCCTCCTCCCCCATCTTCTGGCCCCACTTTTCCTAGCCCAACTCTCTTTTCTGCCTGCAATTAGGCAAATGCCCAAGCTGCTGAATCTTCAAAATCTGTCTTCGATCGGAAGGCGGGCAGGCGTGGGGGACTCTAATGGATCCTGAAAAACTGCCTCAGCAATTTTTATTCCCAAGGGCCCTTCTCCGATTCTTAGGGTAAGATGTCTGTCTTAGCCAAACATTTCAGAGGGTCCTAGGAGTTCATTTCCATTTGGGCATGGCACCAGAACCCTCCTCCCTGCATTGAGTGAGAGTGGGGAATGGAGACCAGTCCAGGTGCTGCCAACTGCCCACTCTTCAAACACTGAATAGACACGACGGACAGCCTCCTCCTATATCTTAGCACAGCACTTTAAAGTTTACGAGACGCTCTTTCATTTGTTCTTGGAATCCTCTCCACTGTCTTATGGATGAGAAAAACTGAACCCCAGAGAAGTAAAGTGAAAGATCCAAGTTGATGATGTCAGGAAGTGAAAGGTCAAAGTCAGATCTCTTGAGTCACCATCTTAAGTTTGTTTGTTTTTTCCAATACAACAAACATCATTCACACCTAGAGTCGCTCCTCATTCTGGTCATCATTTCCCCTAAAACAGCCAACCAAGTGTCTCCGAGACCCTCAGAGACTCTCAACCATAACTCTAACCCATCCATCAACGCAGCCTGCCCATGTCCAACCCCACAGCCCCAAAGACCGATTCCTAAGGCGTCTCTCTCCTAAGAATGCTCCCCTCCCTGCTGAGGGACAACCAAAGGTGTGTTTTCAGACAGAGGAGCAGAGTCTGTCTCTGATTCCCCCCAAGAATGGGCCCCAGAAGGAGGGAGCCCCTTCCGCAGCCCCTGCTCCAGGGGTCCCGCCACCCCCACCCCTCCCTTACCTGCCAGAAGCTGCATCCAGGCACAGATCTTGTAGACCGTGGCGGTGTTGCAGAAGAAGAAGAGCGAGAAGCAAGTGATGCAGCCGAGGATCAGCACCATGGAGAGCAGCACGAAGAAGGCGGCCGCCTTGAAGGCGCCGGACGGGATGGTGCTGAAGTCCGTGAAGGAGCCGCGGCAGGTGAGCTCGCGGCCCGTCAGCCCGCTGCCCACGCAGTAGTGGAAGAGGCCGAAGTAGCCGGGCTTGGGGGTGCTCACGCTGTCGCCCACCCAGTAGGGCTGGATGAAGACCACCACGTTGATGATGGCGAAGCAGATGGTGAAGATGGCCCACAGCACGCCGATGGCCCGCGAATTCCGCATGTAGTGCTCGTGGTAGAGCTTGGAGGCCTCCTGCGAGGGCAGCATGGTGCCCGGGGGCGGGGCCGGCGGCGGCGGCTGGCGGGGGCCGCCGGCCCGGGACCGACCGACCAGGCGGGAGCTGGGGACGCACCGAGAAGCCGCCCTGAGGCCGGGCCTGGGGCGGGGCCGGGGAGCCCCGGGGGCTGGAGCGGGGGAGCTAGCAGGGGGTCAGGAGAGGGCTGGGTGCTCGCTGTCTGTGGGCAGAGATCTCCAATGGGTGACTTAGGAAGGGGCCGTGTGGAAGTTGGGGGGCTGGAGGGAGGGGGCCGTGATGGTGATAGGGGAGCTAGGATGGGGGGTTAGGAAGTGGTCGCGGGGAGCTGGGGAAGGAGCGTGGGGGCCGGTATTAGGGGAGTGGAGAGGGACCATGCGGAGAGGGCATGGAGGCTGAGGGCTGGGGGCCGGTATTGGGGGATTAGCAGGGGCGGGGGGCTATAGAGAGGGGGCTCGGGAGGGAATGGGGGGCTGGTAGTGGGGAGAGGAGGTCGGTGTTGGGGGTTTAGCAGGGAGGGGCTATAGAGAGGGGGCTCGGGAGGGAATGGGGGGCTGGTGTTAGGGGTAGGAGGTCTGGTATCGGGTATCCAGGAGAGGACTGTGGAGAGGGGAGTGGGGGCTTCTGTGATGGGGTAGGAAGGGGATCTTAGGGGCTTCCCTGGAGGGATTGGGAAGGTGATGGGGGGCTGGGACAGGGAGGGGGGCTGGTGTGAGGGTCTAACGGTGAGGGATCAGGGTGAGGCTACAGAGGGGCCGGAGGCTGGGACTGCTGCAGGGTCTGGACCCGGGGTGGGTGGGGGGTTCCTCAGAAGCCGGGAGGGAGCCTAGGACTGGCACGCCGGGGCTGGGCAGAGCGGGGTTTGCCAGGCCCAGGGGACGAGGGTGGGCAGGCAGTCTGGGCTGGGAGGGGCGGGTGGCGGGCGGGAGATGCCCCCTGGGCGCCGGCGAGCAGCCGGGCCGGGGAGGGCCGGGGATGGGGTGGGGGGGGCTGCCCCGCGCCCAGGCCGGGCGCACACACACGGAGGCTGCGGCCGCGGGGACGGCGTGCGGGGACACCCACCTGGGCCCGGTCCGGGGCAGCGGGTCCGGCTCTGGCGCGACGACCTAGGCGCCGCGGCTCGGCGCTCCGGCCAGCGGCGGCCTCAGCCCAGGCGGCGGCCGCGGCGCGGCCTCCATCTTGCTCGGCTCTGCCGGGCGCGCTCCGGTGCCAGGGCGCGCGCCCCGGGTCCAGGCGCGCAGCGCAGAGGCGCGCTCCCGCCGCGGGCGTGCGGAACGGGGCGGGCCCGGGCCCGGGTCCGGGCGGCGCGCCCAGCCGGAGCAATGAGTCCCCGGCACGGTAGAGCCCTCCGGTTTGGGGAACCCCTTTCTCCCAGCCTACGCGACGGGGCTATGGGTCCCCGCAGAGTCCATGGGGAGCGGGGAGGGGCCGGAGGCGGTGTGATGGGATAGGGTTGGAACAGATCTCTCTCTTCCAAATTGCCTTCCTCACAGCCTATCACAGCGCCTCAAGGTGCACGCTGCGCGTCCGGTCCTGTGGGTCCGGCAGGCGGGGAAGGCTCCCGGAGTCGCCTAGGAGACTGCCAACAGCTCCGGGAGAGGGAGCCCCCGGGCGGGGGGGATTCACTGGCCGCCAGGCAAGGAACGGGGCCCACGGTGAGGGCACAGGAGAGGAGAGTGGGGACATGTGTGTGACCCTCTTTACACTGTTGTCCCCAGTGCCTGCCATGAAGTGGGTACATCATTAAGAACAAAGCATCCAAGTGAGGCCGAGCTCACCCTGGGGGCACTCCAAGAAGGCCGGGTGGGTCACTGCTTTCCCTGGAGTGAGGGGAAAGCTTTGGCTCAGGATCTGCCAAGGCGACCCGGTTTGGCACGCAGACAAATTCAAACTCTGACTCCTTACTACCTCTTTGACCTTGGACTTGCACTCTCTGAACCTCTGTTTCCCCATCTGTAAAGTGAACGGATTAAGCTTTGATTTTTAAAAAGCGAAGATTAAAAGTGGGCTTTGAAAAATAATCTTTACTCGTGGGTTCCAAATACTGGACCTCACACAGGGGTCAGCCTGATTAAGTTTACCTCTGTCCAGGGGTGGGGGGTGCGGGGGAGATAGGTAAAGTTGCCAATTGTCTTTTTCCCCCACCTTAGGGGAGAAAGGGACTAGTTATTATCTTCCTGAGATTATGTACTTCCTGCTATTTTAATGTAAAAAATCTCTTTTTAAAAAAGAAATGGTGATAATAATTAATGGAAATTTCTTTTTAATGTCTTTACTTGGCAAAATAAAAATAGGCAGTGTTAATTTTTTAAAATATATTTTATTGATTTTTTTTACAGAGAGGAAGAGAGAGGGATAGAGGGTTAGAAACATCGATGAGAGAGAATCATCGATCAGCTGCCTCTTACACACCCCCTACTGGGGATGTGCCTGCAACCAAGGTACATGCCCTTGACCAGAATCGAACCTGGGACCTTTCAGTCCGCAGGCAAATGCTCTATCCACTGAGCCAAACCGGTTTCGGCAGTGTTAACTTTTTACTATAAAAAATATTATGAGTCTGGAGCTCCAGGGGCCGAATCCGTTAGCGCGAGGTACTTATAAAAAATATTATGAGTCTATGAACTCTCACAATTTGGAGACCTCAGACCCATGTGATGTCATGTCACCTGAGTGCTCAGTAAGTTTGCTTACCTTCTATTGGTTCTTTGCAAAGGGCATCCTGTCTGCCTCCCGACAGCCCTAAGATACCGTTATCATAAGCTGAGAGGGGTTGTGGAGAGAGTCTCTTTCCAAACCTTCCCCTACCTGACAGATGGAGAACAGAGGTCACTTATACAGAAGGGTGGATCAATCCTGCTAATTAGACTGATCAACCTGATTCACGAATCTGTTCATCCAGGCAACAAACATGTGATGAGCACCTGCCTTGTGCCAGGCACAATAGCATGCTAGGCCTTGGGAGAAGATGGTGGGTAAAATAGATGTGGTCCCTGTCCTCCTGGAGCTCACAGCTTCATGGGGAGATAGGAGGTTCTGGGAGGAGGAAGTAGGCAAGTGGTCTTCCTCAAAGAGCACTTCAAAGTCCCCTTCCATGAGTTCTCCTGGTTTGGGTACCGTTCAGAACACAAGTTACTGGAGCCAGAAGCTCCATCTTTTCTCCTTACTCTGCCTTGAATAACTACCTTTTTCTCTATTCTAGTGAGCCAAGGTAGGCAGTCCATGGGGAAAAAACATAGACTACTCCCAAGGCAAGAACTGAGAATTCTTTTTTAAAAAATATATTTTTATTGATTTCAGAGAGGAAGGGAGAGGGAGAAAGAGAGAGAAACATCAATGATGAGAGAGAATCATTGATCAGCTGCCTCCTATATGCCCCCACCTAAAGAAGATCAAGCCCACAGCCCGGGCATGTGCCCTTGACCACAATCGAACCCAGGACCCTTCAATCTACAGGCTGATGCTCTATCCACTGAGCAAAACCAGCTAGGGCAAGAACTGAGAATTCTTGCTAAGATGGGCTCCCAGTTCCTCTCTGGTTGTCCTGTTTTAGCTCTGCAGAGCAATGGTGCCCTGAAGAGATGTGCCCACCACCCACACCACTTCTGACATCAATACTTTTCCTTTAAAGAAACTCCTTTCTCCCTTACTCAGTCCCTGCGTTTGGTGAGACTCACTGCATTGTCACCACCATCCTCTTCCACACAGGGAAGCAAATGATCAGGCCTGGACAGTGAGAATACTCCACGATAGCAGACACAATGATTGGTTCAGGGGATATCCAGGTCATTGATTGTAGTTTATAAGGAGATGTTCTCTTTCTGTTGAGAATAATGAACTGGGGAATTGAAAGCTTTAGCTACTGGAGCCACCTTTGATATCCCATGTAGAGCATTTGTCTTAGAATAAGATGAACACAGAAGGAAGTTAAGAAGTGGAAAGAGGAGCATTTGAGCTCTTGTTTTCCAGCATGTCATCAGTTTGGCTCAAATAGACTCTTTTTTAAATTCTCAAAAAAAAAAAATGGGGAGAGAAAGTTCTAATGACATAGTTTGAGCATCTAGATCCATCCATGCCCCAAAACCTGCTTCTGGGTTGTTTTATTAGGTGAGTCAATAAATTCAGTTTTTGTTTAAGCCAGTTTGAGTTGAATTTTTGTCACTTCCAATAAAAATAGTCCCAGCCCTGGCTGGTTTGGCTCAGTGGATAGAGTGTCAGCCTGTAGGACTGAAGGGTCCCGAGTTCAATTCTAGTGTGTGTGTGTGTGTGTGTGTGTGTGTGTGTGTGTGAAGCCTGGGTCACAGGCTTGATCCCCACTAGGGGGCGTACAGGAGACAGACAATCCATGATACTCTCTCATCAGTGATGTTTCTATCTCTCTCCCTCTCTGAAATCAACAAAAATATAAAAATATATATTTTTAAAAATAGTCCCCACATCCCCCCAAAAGAGAGCAGGGCGGATACCCTGGGTTGTTTATCTGTAAAAGAAGGCCTGAAAGGTGAGTTACTCCTCACATCTTGGAAGTGAAAGACCAGAATGTGAGGCCCATCTCTGCCAGTGATCAACAGCGTGACCCAGGTCAAGGATGCTGCTCTTCAGAGCCCTATTTTCTTCATTTATGAAATGGAGGAAAAAAACATCCTTCCTACAGCTGTGGTAAGGATTAAAAGAGATAATGGATGGGAAAAAAGGCTTTGTAAATTGAAAATGGCTTTATAAATGTAAGTGATTGTCATTAAATTTTAATAAGTAGCTTCTCCAAAGAGTAGAAATAGCAGCATTGGAAAGGCACTTGCTGAGCTGGGAGTAGCTGGGGAAGAATGTCTCCTCATTTTAAAGACAAATTGGGCGGGGGGTGGGGGAAAGCAGTTACAGAAAGAAAAATCTGAGACCTTCTCGTTGTCCCCAGGGAGCGACCAGACCAGAATGGAACAGTGGTGGGATCAAGATGGGGACCATGGACCGTAAGGTAAAGGTGAGGCCGGACTGAGCACCTGGCGAAGAAGAGAGCCAGCAGGGCACATCCAGCTAATATCCCACCAGAGAAAGGTGTGTAACTCGCTGGATACTCAATATTATTAAGTGTTCTAAGTGAAGTGTTCAATTCTGTTGAACAGTTATTAAGGTCTTAAAACATTCTAGGTCCCCTGATCTTTGCTTTACATGTATTGTTCATTTAATCTTCACAATAATCCTATGAGATGGTGTTATGGGCTGAATTGTGCCCTCCCTACCTACTCATATATTGAAGTCCTAACCTCTAGGTAAGTACCTCACAAAGTGACTACATTTGGAGATAGGGATGATAAAGAGGTAATTAAGGTAAAATTAAGTCATGGGTCAGCCCCAACCCAATATCACTGTCCTCATGAAAAGAGATTAGGACATATAGCTCACAGGCCAAGGGACAACTATGGAGGACACAGGGAGAATGCAACTAAAGGAGAGAGGCCTCAGAAAAAAACGAACTTCACAGCAAACTTGATCTTGGACTTGGCCTAGCTTGCAGAACTGTGAGAAAGTTAATTTATGTTGTTTAAGCTGCCAATGTATAGTATTTTGTTACGGCAGTGCTAGGAAACTAATACAGGTAGGTATTGCTACATGGTCATTTTACAGAGGTTAAATGACTTGCCCAAACTCATTACACGGAGGTTAAATGACTTGCCCAAAGTCAAACCTCTAGCAAGTGGAGGATCTGAGATTTATTTATCTCCAGGTATCCTGCCCCAGAGTGACCACTCTTTAAAAAAAAAAAAAATTTGATTTGAGAAAAAAAGAGATTGATTTATTGTTCTACTTGTTTATGCATTCATTGGTTGACTTTTTTTTTTTTTTAAATGTTTTCATTGATTTCAGAAAGGAAGGGAGAGGGAAGAGTTAGAAACATCACTGATGAGAAAGAATCATCCATCAGCTGCCCCCTGCACATCCCCTACTGGGGATTGAGCCAGCCACTCAGGTATGTGCCCTTGACCGGAATCGAACCTGGGACCCTTCAGTCTGCAGGCCGACGCTCTATCCACTGAGCCAAACCAGCTAGGGCAGGTTGACTCTTTTTTTTAAACCCTTACCTAAGGACATGCTTAAAGAGAGGAAGGAGGAGAGAGAGAGACAGTGAGAGAAACACAGATATGAGAAAGAAACATCAATCAGCCTCCTTCCAAACATACCCTGACTGGGATCGAATCCAAAACCTGGGTATGTGCCCTGATCAGGAACTGAACCAGCAACCTTCTGGTGCACAGGATGACGCTCAACCAACTGAGCCACTCTGGCTGGGCCATTGGTTAACTCTAATATGTGCCCTGACTGGGGATCGAACCCACAACCTTGGTGTTTTGGGACGAGGCTCTAACCAGCTGAGCTACCCACCCAGGGCCCAGAGTACCCATTCTTCCTTAGTGCACCATATAGGTCATTCCACAGAATGGATTCATTTCTTCTCAACTACTTTTGCTCCCTTTTTAAAATTCATATCATTTAGTTATGAGCACATGCACTGGCGTCAGACATCTGGATTTAAATCTCATTTCTGCTCACAATTGCTCTTCAGCCTGTTTCTTCACTTGTAAAGTGGGGGTGACGATAGTAGTGTTACCTCACTCCCAGGGTTCAGGAAGGTTGCATGACATATTGTGCACACAGAGTGCTGAGCACTTGGAAAACATTCAAAGCTATTTGCTGTTATCATTGCATTGCTAGAAAGTGGAAGTTTTGGGACTCAAACTCGGCACTGGTTTGGTCAAAGCCGGTACACATAACCCTGACATTGAACTGTTCAGAGCCGATGAGTCTCTCCAGAGCGGCATGGGACCTGTCAAGTTAGACAAATGGGTAATTGTGTTCTGTAAATCCCTGTATCTGTGTGGCTTGAGTAAGTTTTTAAAATTATCTGAACCTATAAAATTCAACTGACAACCCCTTAGTCTCGGGTGGTTTAAATGAGGTAAAATATGTGAGATTTTGGCCACATGTTCAGTAAAGATTAGTAGAGAGGATTTCATATTTTGTAGCAGGTTAGGTTCTAAAGACAAATCCAATTGAAGACAAATATGGTGTAAATTACTATTTATTACCTGAATGTGTTCTTGCAGAAATTTAGAGAAAGTTGATAATAGTAAAGCCATGTTACAAGCCTTAAAGATACCAAAGGCATGAAGGTCCTTGAAAATGGCTATAAGAAAAAAAAATACCCTTTAAAAAATCCCTTTATTGTCCATAAAGTACAATAATCAAGGTTCTTATACACAAAACCACCCCATCCTGTAGTTCTTAGGTACTAACATTTAAGAAAACATTTAAGAAAACTGAGGTAGCCATACTGGTTTGGCTCAGTGGATAGAGTGTCAGCTTGTGGACTGAAGGGTCCCGGGTTCAATTCCAGTCAAGGGCACATGCCTGGGTTATGGGCTCGATCTCCAGTAAGGGGTGTGCAGAAGACAGCTGATCAATGATTCTCTCTCTCTCTCTTCCTCTCTAAAATAAAAAAATATATATTAAAAAAAGAAAATAAAACTGAGATAGGCTGAAGAAAAAAACAAAAGTCCATTTTCAGATGTGGAGCCATTCAAACCATTCCATCTTTAAAATATTATTAATCCTTAAAAAGTTGGGGATGGATGAAAAACTCTAAAGGATTCACGTATGTAGAATTTACTCTTATCTATAAAGTCTTCAAAACATTAATACAAAAATAGGTTAATTCTTGCTTGTGATGATTAAAATCAGGGGTCTTCAAACTATGGCCCGCGGGCCACATGCGGCCCGCAGAGGAGTCTGATCCGGCCCGCCAGGTTTTTTGGGCAGTGAGCGCAGCCGAGGTGTTACAGTATGAATTAGTAGTTCATATAGTCCGGCCCTCCAGCTCTCTGAGGGACCGTGATCTGGCCCCCACTTTAAAAAGTTTGAGGACCCCTGATTAAAATAAATGACATTGTCTCCTCTTAAGGAATCCCTCATTAAATATCCACATGAAGCTGTAATGAAAAATCTGTGGGGCTTGTCCAGCGCTCCTTTTCCTTTTCTTCTAGTAATAGTATCCAACTTCTGATAGGGCACTGCCCCTCCTCCCTCCCTGGGCAGGAGTGGATATGGGTCCCAGGCCCGCCAATCATACTGCCTGTCTGAACCAACTCTGGCTGCTATTTCACAATACCAAAGACTAGGTGGCTTAAACAACAAACATTTTAAAAAATATATATTTTATTGATTTTGTACAGAGAGGAAGGGAGAGAGATAGAGAGCTAGAAACATCGATGAGAGAGAGTCATCAATCAGCTGCCTCCTGCACACCCCCCACTGGGGATGTGCCCGCAACCAAGGTACATGCCCTTGACCGGAATCGAACCCGGGTCCCTTCAGTCCCCAAGCCGACGCTCTATCCACTGAGCCAAACTGGTTTCAGCTGATGCACAAATGTTTTAAATGTTGATGAAGTCTAGTTTATCAATTTTTCTTTCGCTGCCTGTGCTTTTGGTGTCATATCCAAAAAATTATTGCTAAACCCAATGTCATGAAACCTTTTCCCAATGTTTTCTAAGAGTTTTTTTTTTTTTTTTTTAATATTTTTAGCTTTTACACTTAGGTCTTTGATCCATTTGAATTAATTTTTCTGTAATGTAAGATTTCAACTTCATTCTTTGCATGTGGCTATCTATTGAAGAGACTGTCCTTTCCCTGTTGAATGATTTTGGAACCCTTCTTGAAAATCATCTGACCATACATGTGAGGGTTTATTTTTAGGCTCTCTATTATATTCCATTGGTCTGTCTATCTGTCCTTATACCAGTACTACTGTATGAAGGAAGCAATAGTTTTAATCACATCAAATATTAACATGATAGATTGTTGCTTGTATGCAGATCTTTCATTGTATTTTATTTTTGTTTTGGGAAATTTTGGGGGGTTTGGTATTGACATCTCACGCATTATAATTTCTCCCATGTAAAATAATGGGAAGCAGGCTTCTTCCAGTCTGTTTTCATATAGAATATCTGATTCCTAAAACAGATTAGTGATGTTAAGAGATTCTGTATTTTTTTGGGGGGGGCGGGGGGAAGGGGGCAATGTAAAATATGTACACAGATAATAACTTAATAAAAAAAAAAGAGGTTCTGTATTTTATTTCTACCCTTTATTATTTCTACATCTTTAGACACTCATACTTAACATAAAGTAAAAAAGTAAAGATCTTAGAATCAGTTTGTTGATATCAACCAAAATTCCTGCTGAATTTTTTTAAAAAATATATTTTATTGATTTTGTACAGAGAGGAAGGGAGAGAGATAGAGAGTTAGAAACATCGATGAGAGAGAGTCATCGATCAGCTGCCTCTTGCACACCCCCTACTGGGGATGTGCCCGCAACCAAGGTACATGCCCTTGACCGGAATCGAACCCGGGACCCTTCAGTCCCCAAGCCGACGCTCTATCCATTGAGCCAAACCAGTCTCGACCCTGCTGAAATTTTTAAATGAATTATATTGAATCTATATATCTATTTGGGGAAAGCTGACATCTTAACAACAGTGAGTCTTCTAATTCATGAACAGAGTATATGATTTTTTTTCTGATTTAATAAAGGTTCATTTTTCAAAATGTACAGCTGGCAAGATCTATTGTTCATGCATCTTCTCTCCGGCAGCGGGGGCATCCCCACCTTTGGTGTTTCTGGTGTAAATCACTTGAGCTCTGTGCTTTGAGACCAGTTTAATAAGCCCTTTACTGAGGAGCTCCTGAAGGGCCGCCCTGGCCAAGGAGCCGCGAATCTTCAGCCGCTCGGAGACCACCTGGGGTGATGAGCTTGTAGTTGGGAACTTCCTTACAGAGCTGTTCACACGTGGCTTTGTCAGACAAGACCAGGTTATTGAGCTTGTCCCGAACTTTGCCTTTAGACCACTTCCTTCTTTTTGGCCTTGCCCCCCGACTTGTTCACGGGGTCTTTGTCTTTCTTGGCCGACTTTCCAGCATCTTTCTTCTTCTTGTCCTCCTTGAGCGGCATCGCGGGGCCGGAGAGCAGAGAGACGCTGCTGCCTCGCCGAGATGTCGGCTCCAAAGTATATGATTTGTTTCTCTTTGATTTCTTTCACCAGTGTTTTGTTTTTAGAAAATAAATCTTGCACAACTTTTTTATTTTATTTCAGAGAGGAAGGGAGAGGGAGAGAGAGATAGAAACACCAATGATGAGAGAATCATTGATCAGCGGCTTCCTGCACACACCCCACTAGGGATTGAGCCCGCAACCCAGGCATGTGCTCTGACCGGGAATCAAACCCGGGATCCTTCAGTCCACAGGCCGATGCTCTAGCGGCTGAGCCAAACTGGCTAGGGCTTTTAAAAAAATAAAGAAAAATCTCAAATGAATAAGGAAAAAACAAAAAACCACATTTCTTCTTGACTGCCATGTGTTGGGTCTCTATAATACATTATTGTTTTTAATCCTAATCAGAAATCATAATAATCTGGCCACTCAGTATATATGTCAATGTCCCCATTTTACTTATTTTATTTTATTTTATTTTATTTTAAATATATTTTATTGATTTTTTACAGAGAGGAAGGGAGAGAGATAGAGAGCCAGAAATGTCGATGAGAGAGAAACATCCACCAGCTGCCTCCTGGGATGTGCCCGCAACCAACGTACATGCCCTTGACCAGAATCAAACCCGGGACCTTTCAGTCCGCAGACCGACGCTCCACCACTGAGCCAAACCGGTTTCGGCTCAATGTCCCCATTTTATAAATAAGGAAATCGAGGCTTAGAGAACAAAGGTTGCCTTGCTCAAGGTTACAGAACCTGGGAACCCAGCATAGACATGTCTGCCTGCTCCGAAGTCCATGTCTGGGCCATTCTTCCTTCTGTCTCCCCATCCCAGTTATTTGTAAGGATCAGGAATGTGATTTTCCATCTTGAAGGCAGAAATCAGAGTGGGGCTTGTTATTAAGTAACCCACCAGACAGCCCTTGATTAGCAATGGAAGTGAAATTCTGCCAGACTCTGGGGATGCCATTTAGCAATATTAAATTTAGGGTGTAAATTAGTCTGGCTGGAGACTTCATTCCTCTCTGGTTCTGGCAGTTGTCATGAGAGAGATGTCTAGTGGGAATTCTGTCTCCTGGTTCAGATTTTCTGTAGACAAGATTCCAGAAGCCAAACTTTCCCACAGCATCTCACCTGCCCTGCCTTGGATTTGTTGTTTAGCCGCTACCTGCCCTGCAAGACCACGAACAGCAGCTCAAGGATCTCCCCACCTTGCTTAGCACTGACATCCAGGCCCTTCCAGTGATGCAGTGCCTGGCACGTAGTAGCACTCCATACAAGTGCCCTAGCCAGTTTGGCTCAATGGATAGTGTTGGTCTGTGGACGCAAGAGTCCACAATAAATAAATAAAGAAAATGTAGTTTCCCCCATATTAAGTTGGACTGTGTGTGCCAGGATTTGCAAAACTCCCAATGGTCAGGTTAGCACCACTGAGGAAAACTGCCTCGATGGTGCCTCCTGGTCTTTGAGGGTTTTCAGGGGCAATCACTGGCAAATCACTATACATGACCCTCTGTTCCTGAAAGTATTGCCCTCGCCAGTTTGGCACAGTGGATAGAGCGTCCTCTTGCAGACTGAAGGGTCTCGGGTTCGATTCCCAGTCAAGGGCATGTACCTCAGTTGCAGGCTTGATTCCCTGCCCCACTCAGGGCGCTCGGGAGGTCACCAATCGATGTATCTCTCTCACATTGAGATGTTTCTCTCTGTGTGTCTCTCCCCCTCCCTTTCACTCTCTCTAAAAGTAATTTCTCTCTGGAAAATATCCTCGGGTAGATATTAACAACAGCAGCAGCAACAACAACAACAACAAAAAATACATATATATAATTGATTTTTTTTTAGAGAGAGAGGAAGGGAGAGGGAGAGAAACATTGGCATGAGATTGGCTGCCTCCTGCATGCCTCCTAAAGGGATTGAGCCCAAAACACTAGTGCCCTGATTGGGAATTGAACCAGCAACCTTTTTGTCACCAGAATGACACCCAACCAATTGAGGACAATTTTCTTTGGATAAATAAATACCCAGAAGTGGAATTATGGGATGATATGGCAACTCTATTTTTTTTTAATATATATTTTTATTGATTTTTTACAGAGAGGAAGAGAGAGGGATAGTTAGAAACATCGATGAGAGAGAGTCATCAATCAGCTGCCTCTTGCACACCTCCTACTGGGGATGTGCCCGCAACCAAGGTACATGCCCTTAACCGGAATCGAACTCGGGATCCTTCAGCCCGCAGGCCAATGCTCTATCCACTGAGCCAAATCGATTTCGGCGGCAGCTCTATTTTTAGGGTGTTTTTGTTTTGTTTTGTTTTGTTTTGAGGAGCCTCCATACTATTTTTCCATAGTGGCTGCACTAATCTACAATTCCACCAGCATTATATGATTCTCTTTTCTCCACATCCTTGTCAGCACTTGTTATTGGTTGATTAATTAACGGTAGCCATTCTGACACATGTGAGGCAATATCTCACTGTGGTCTGGATTTGCATTTCTCTGATGATTAGAGATGTTGAGCATCTTTTCATGTGTCTGTTGGCCATCTGTATGTCCTTTTTCCAGAAATGTCTATTCAGGTCCGCTGCCCATTTATTTATTTGTCTATTTATTTATTTCCTCATCACCATTTAGCCCCTTTATGCCCTCTTCCAGCTCCTTTTCCTCCTCTACCTCCTCTCATCACCACATTGTTGTCCAAGTCCATGAGTTCTCTTCTTTTCCTTTTTGCTCAAAAAGTTCCTTCATCTGCCTTTTTAAATGTTTGATTGTGGGTTTTTTGGTGTGAAGCTCTATGAGGTCCTTATATATTTTATTTTAAATATATATTTTATTGATTTTTTTACAGAGAGGAAAACAGAGGGACAGAGAGTTAGAAATATCGATGAGAGAGAAACATCAATCAGCTGCCTCCTGCACATCCCCTGTTGGGGATATGCCTGCAACCAAGGTACATGCCCTTGAAAGGAATTAAACCTGGGACCCTTGAGCCCTCAGGCTGATGCTCTATTCACTGAACAAAACTGGTTAGGGATAAATTGTCTTTCTTAAGCAATTTTTTAAATTTTATTTTATTATTTTTAAATTAATTAATTAAATTTTTTAATCCTCACCTGAGGATATTTTTCCATTGATTTTTAGAGAGAGTGAAGTGGAAGAGAGAGGGAAAAACTGAGAGAAACATATATGTGAGAGAAACACATTGATTGGTTTTCTCTGGCATGAACCAGTACCCCGACAGGGAGGAGCCTACAACTGAGGTATGTGCCCTTGATGGGAATCAAACCTGGGACCCTTCTGTCTGCAGGCGGATGTTCCATCCACTGAGCTAGGACTTAAAAAATTGATTTTAGATCCTGGCCCATGTTGCTCAGTGATTGAGTGTCAGCCCATGAACCAGGAGGTCAAAGTTTGATTTCCAGTCAGTGTGCATGCCTGGGTTGTGGGCTCGATCCCCAGAGGGGAATATTAGAGAGAGAGGAAGGAAAAGGAATAGAGAGAGAGAAACATCAGCAAGAGAAGAAACATAGATCGGCTGCTCAGGAATCAAACAGCGACTTTTTGGTGCACAGGACTTCACTCAACAGACTGAGCCACATCGGCCAGGGCATTAAGCATTTTTTAACAATCTGTCAAAAAATTAGTAATAATTTTACTAAAGTAGTAATCTGTCAGAGATAAATCATTATTTAAAGATGAAATAATGAGATTTGCTTTAAAATAATTCTACTGGATGGGGATTGACTACACGTAGATTTGTTGTAGGTGGCAGAAATAGCACCAGGTATAGACTGGTGGGGTTGCATCTGACCTGGGTTTAGCAACTTGGCTAGGAAAGAATTCAGAACCAAGACTCAAACTATAAGAGAACATCTATCTCTATATATAAAAGGCTAGGTGTCTGTCCCTCTGACCGGTAGCTATATGATGAGCACTGACCACCAGGGGGCAGGTACTCAACGCAGAAGGTGCCATGACATGCGCTGGCCATTTAAAAATAAACAGCTTCCTCCAAGTGGGACACAGGCCCTGCCACCACCCCAGAGCGACAGCCCACCAAATCACAGCCTTTGCTGCCAAGACCCCCGGCACAAAATGCAGCCCAAAAAGCAGTCGCTATGGGTGCCGGGTAATGACCTAATGACGTCATGTAGCAACACCTGGCTTCCTTGCCCTAACGACTAGCCTCCTTGGAGTTTCTTCAGCCCAGGAACACGACTTGCTTTAGAGCCAGGTGCAAACATTTTATAGTTTAACCAACTGTTTGTGAAGTGTTTTCCCCGTGCCTTATCTCATTTGATCCTCACAGAAGTCCTGGAGCAGGTAGATGGGAGACTTGGTGGAATCCTATTTTCTTTTCATTAGCAAGACGCGAGAACATAGAGATTAAAATATTTCTTCTAATTAATTTCCTTTCAATGTGCACAAATCCGTGCAGCAGGACACTAGTTTATTTATAAAATCACAGAGGTAGAAGTAATTCATAGAAAAAAAGGGCTGAGGAGACAAGTTATAGGGGCATAGGAAGGGCCCTAGGAGTTTGGGAGTGAGGATGGTAATGGTGAACCACCTATGGAAAGGGGGAGGGAAAGAGGGAGGGACAAGGCACTGGCGTGCTTCTGGGAGGGGGAGTGCGCTGGGTCCTCTGTCCTAAGAGTTTTATTTATTTATTTAAATATATTTTATTGATTTTTTTTTTTTTTTTTTTACAGAGAGGAAGGGAGAGGGATAGAGAGTTAGAAATGCCGAGAGAGAAGCATCAATCAGCTGCCTCCTGCACACCTCCTACTGGGGATGTACCCGCAACCAAGGTATGTGCCCTTGACCGGAATTGAACCCAGGAACCTTCAGTCCGTTGGCCAACGCGCTATTCACTGAGCCTAACCGGTTTCGGCTGTCCTAAGAGTTTTAAAGGTGGAGATTTTAGGGGAGGTCCCAGGGGAAGATCTCAATAGAATATTCAGCAGCTTTTCAGGTGTGTCCTTTTGAGAGGGTTAACTTGAAATGCAGGCCAATAGGGCAGGGACAGACATGGCAGTTTGAGCCAACCTAACCGCAGGAACCAACCAAGCAGAAATGATAAAATGTTTCTGGACTCAAAGCATGGGAAGGGAGGCATGGGAAACCAATGGAGGGCCTGCTGTAAACAAGATGGACGAACACACAGAAACAGAAAAAGTTTAGGATAGTAATAGAGACAGGGAAAGTTTAGGTCCGTTGCTGGGCAAAAACTATTGAGGGAATCCATCAGGTGACGGCACAGATAGATATAGCAGCAGGCTTGTGGCAGATATGCACCCCTGGACGACAAGGCTTTAACGGGCAGCCCATTCTTGGGTCCCCCTCCCCTTGCGGGGATTCTGAATCTGCTTGTAATAAATTTTCCACACTTTTGCTTAAATCTTCTGGTCCGTGTAGCTCATTCTTCAGCGTCTGGAGGCACGACTCTGTGAAAAACACCTTGGCTTACGGCTCTGGTTATCACTTTCCAGGACCCATGATTGGTTGGCACCGGGGATCATCAATCAGTGCAGCTGGTCCTGAGGTCAGCCACGGCATAGCCTGTCAGGTTTTGCTGCTTTTCTGGGTGTGGAACTGAATACACCTGAGACCTAAATGTTACATATCTCTAGGAAGGGAAGGTCAACGGGGTCCAAATAGCAGGACTAAGGATAAGCTAGGGGAGGAAAGGTCACCCTCGGGCGAGTCCCACCCTGCCTTTGTCCTTTGCGAGGCACCTGGGCTTTCTGGCCTGTTAACCTTCTGTACTAGGCCCATCGTCCTTGTTCTGCTTAGGTATGTCTGTCTAACTGCCTACCACAGATGGGCAGATGATAATTATTATTGAAACTGGCTGGTGGATTCATTATGCTATTTTCTCCACTTCTGTGAATGTTGGGAATATTACATTGTGCGTGAAAAAAGGGTTCTGCAGAAAACTTCACAGGGTGATCTGATCATAAATTGCTAACTGGGAAGATCATGATGGGCATTTAACTTTTTAGTCAAAGATTTATTTTTGCTCTGGCTTTTGTGGCTCAGTTGGTTGGGCATTTTCCCATGCACAAAAATGGTTGCCGGTTTTGATTCCTGGTCAAGGGCAAGTACTTCAGTTGCATGTTCAATCCCCAGCCCTGGTCAGGGTACTTGCAGGAGGCAGCTGTTAGTGTCACCAAAGGAGGTACACACGAGGCCAAAAGAGGTAAAGAATTTTATAAATTTATTAGATCATCTGGAGACCAGATGGGCTGAGCCCCAAAATGGTGCTAGCACCCAGGGTCCGGGAGTCTGATTTTTAAAGGACTCTAGGCGGACTTTTTCAGCAGGGAATTCTCTGGGTGTGTCCAGATCCTGGGCAAGTCCGGAGGCGAAAGTTACTGGTTTTAGTAAGTGGAATGTGGTTTAAGCAAAAAGGAATGTTGGTTGGAAAATGATCTAAAGGTCAGTTTCCCAGGTGAGGGGATATAGATTTGATTATTTGGTCAGACCTAACAGCAACCAATTGATATGTCTCTCTCACATTGATGTTTATTTCTCTCTTTTGCCTTCCTTTCCACTCTAAATTCAACAGAAAAATATCCTCACCCTTGAGGGTTAACAAAAGTAAAATAAATAAGTAAAATAAGTTTAATTACCCTCTTAAGAGCATATAATCTTGTTAACTATCCTGTAATCCAGTGTTTCCCAAACTTCTCTCATGATGAGAATCACCTGGTGGAGTTGTTAAACTACAGATTCCTGAATCCCAGCTAAGAAGTGCTAAACTAGAATTTTTGGGAACATATAGGTAAAATTGTATTCTTAACTAGTGCTCTAAGACTAGCACTTCTTAGTTGGGATTCAGGAATCTGTAGTTTAACAACTCCACCAGGTGATTCTCATCATGAGAATAGTTTGGGAAACACTGCATCCCAGCCCTGCTTTCTCCCACCTTCAGGTAACCTTTCTTAAATTCAATCCTTAATTTCAAATTCATAAAAGAAACCACAAAATTTAATTTTCCAGAGTATTTGAGATCTTGCTTCCCAACAATTGCTGCCAGTTTGGCTCAAATAAACATATATATATATATATATATATATATATATATATATATATATATATATATATATATATATTTTTTTTTTTTTACAGGTTTGAACGTTCTCATCAAGACCATTATGAAAAAAGAAAAATATGGGCTTTTCAATCACAGACTTTCAAGCCAAAGCCCTGGACGAGTGGTCAGAGCTTGACAGCTGTGCCAAGGATGTGGGTTCCATCCTGGATCAGGGCACATACAAGAATCAACCAAAGGATGCATAAATGAGTGGAACAATAAACGGATGTCTCTCTCTCTCTCCCCTCCTTCCCCTCTCTCTAAAAATCAATAAATAAAAAATAATGCTAAGCCAGTTACTATTGTGGGTTTCCTCATTAATGAAACAGGTAGATGACAGGGGCACTATAAAATCACGGGGACGCTGTAAGGAGCAGAGCAAGCAGGGTGCCTTAGGAAACACTGCCTTTTTGTTACTGTTATTCCTGAGGCTGCCAACACTAGTTGCCTCCACGAGTTTCCTCCTCCTGCTGTAAAGGTTTATTTCACTCTCACTCGCTCCTTTCCCAGGGCTCCTCCTTCCTACGTCTCCCTCTTCCCCCCCCCCCCCCCCCCCCCCGGCCCCGACCTCGATGGTTCAGCCTGGCTTCCCCGGGGGAAACCCCGAGGGGCGGGGCGCCGGGTGTCGGCGGGCGGCTCGGCCCCCTCCCTCGAGGCCACTTGGATCGCTCCGCGTGCGACCCGTGGGCCGTGGGCGTGGGGCGGGGCGCGGGTCCCGGGCTCCGATTGGCCATAAAAAGGTAAACATCCGGTGGGCGGGGCGGGGCCGGAAGTGGGAGCGGAAGGCGGCGGCTGAAGCGGTTCTGGAGGTTCCAGGCTCGGAGCCGCTGCCTCCGGGTGCCATGGGCCGGGCTGAGGCTCGCTGAAGGGACTTGGGGCGCTGAGGGGACTTGGGGCCGGGCCATGGCGGGCGCTCGGGGCGCCGCTGCCGCCGCCGCTTCGGCCGGGTCCTCGACTTCCTCGGGCACCCCGCCGCCGCGGGAGCCTGGGCTCGGGGAGCTGCTGGAGGAGTTCTCGAGGACTCAGTACCGGGCCAAAGACTGCAGCGGGACCGGCGGCTCCAGGGTGAGTCCGCAGGCGTAACGAGCAGGGGAAGGTTCCTGGGTTTTGGAGAGTTAGGCGGGAAGGCTGAGGTTAGGGGTCAGAGGAAGGAGGAGAGGTCCCAGGTCTTGGATCCGGAGAGTAAGGGTCGATGTAAAAACCGAGAAAGGAGGAACCGAGGTCAGTCTGTAGCAAGGAAGTAAGTCCTTTCGGTTTGAGACGGGGGTTTTTGGAGGTCGGGGATCAGAGTGAGGAACTGAGGAGGGTTACTCCCCTGCATCCGGCAGGGATAAAATATTTCTAAAAGTCTAAGAGTATTCCTCTAGTTCAGAGGTCAGAATGAAGGAGCTGGAGTAGTGGGGCTGAATGGGAGTCAAGAGATGAACTATGTTGCCTCCTTGTACTGTCTCCTACACAGCCTGACACTAAAAGTGGGCCCATCCCTTTCCTTCCCCTAGAGAGCCGGAGCACAGCCCACACACGTTGTTCCTTTATCAAAAGCAGGCTTCAGTTCCTCTTTTCTCTACCCTTTGGAATTCCCTTCATTCTCATTGCCAGACCTAGATGAAAGCTGTAATCCTCTCTTCAAATGCTTAACAATTTCACTGCAACATTGAGGGGTTCAGTGTCCCTCCTATGTTATACATTGGAGGGACCAGTTAACACATTGGTTAATAATAACCAATTATCACATTGGTTAATGAACTACACAGCTAGGGCCTGTGACCCCGCAGTAGGTCTTTTCCTGGCATTGAATAATAATCACAGAGGTATATGTAATTTTCAGTGACCTCTCCAGGTCATACACCACCCAATTCTCACACTCAGAGCCCTAGAATCTTCCTTGTACTCAGGTCTCTTCCTTTGTGCAGGTTGAGCGCATCGAGAAGAGGTGTCTGGAGCTGTTTGGCAGAGACTACTGTTACAGTGTGATCCAGAATGTGAATGGGGATATCTGCGGCCACTACCCCCAGCACATCGTGTTCCTGGAGTACGAAAGTTCTGAGAAGGAGAAGGACACGTGAGCATCATGTGACCAGGGTGGGCCTGTCTGGGGAGACTTGGGAACTCTGCAGCTGAGCAGAATACTGGGCTAGGCAGACTTACTTTCCCCACATGTTAAGCATAATCCACATCTTTGTTTACTTCAGGGTTTGAATGGTAAGTTTGGCAAGGCAGCATGGCGTAGAATGGAGCTTGGGAGTCACAGCCCTGGACTTCCATTTCACTCCCATTCTACAGCAGCTAATTGTCCTAAGACTGTTGACTTCACACCTCATCTCTCCGAACCTGTGTCCTTTTTTAAGGGAATGTGGATGTATTAATATACTTATAAGCCTGACTGAGGTCTCCAGACTGATTGCTTGAGTTTACATGCTGGCTGCCTTATTTGCTGGCTGGGTAACTAACTTGGGCAAGTTACTTAACTTCTTTGTTAGTTTTCTTACTGGTTAAGTGCACCTCTTTAGAAAAGTGGCTAGTGCGATCCCTGATAAAGAATGTGGCTCTTATAAGCCTGGCATGTTTGTTGTGAGAATTAGAAATAAGGGCTACCACTTACTAGTATTTCGGGCCTACCTAGGTCTGAGTGCTTTCGTAGGAGAGCAAACACAAAGCACCTGGCCCAGGCTGCAAGCTGTAAGTGGTCAGTAAATGGTAGCAGTGGTTTGACACTAAAAAGTAATCACAGCACTTGGGCTCTAGGAAGTGCTTTACGTCAATCACAAAGTTTGTTTCACTTGTTTCTCTGCTTGTTGTGAATTTTAAGGGAATTCTGGGAGCTGTTTGTAACAATATCTATGGAAGCCTGGCCCCATGAATGCCAGCCACACTGGATTCATGCTGTAAAGTGTAGCAGGCCATCCTACCCATCAGTGCATCCAGAAACTGGCTAGAGATTCTGAATCAGTCAAAATCACAGCATAACAAGATGCTCCAGTGATTGATTTGCTCGTTAAGGTTTGAGAAATGCTATTGTAGGCCTACCAGCAGTTGGTGTGGCCCCATGGTGGAGATCCTTTTCAGCTGGCATTGGAAGGATGAGTAGGGGTCTCCCTGAAATGCCCTTGGGGCCCAGCTTGTACAGGGTCCTGCTCATCAAGCCAAGGAGAGTGGATCTGAAGGTGTTAGTGATTTTATTTCCTAGCATCCCCACAGATTCTAGGACCCCTGAGTCATACTTTCCAGAATCTACATTCTCAGATTGCTCCCTGGATCAGTCTTACATATGCCATAGCCTGAGAACCACTGCTGTGGACCATCGGAAGGCAAAGAAGGCTTTCAAGCAGAACAACCAGTTTGGAGGAGTTGAAGGATAAGCTTTAGCTTTTTCACTTGTGAAGTGGGATGTCCATAAGTATCCCATATCGTGTGCTTGTTGTGGCGGGGTTCACTGAGAAAAATGAATGCATTTGTAAAACAAATTATATGTAGATCATAGAAATTGTGTCGCAGCCTCTGTTGTATAACCCAAGAACTCCAGGAATCTCCAAGCCTAAAGTTTCTGAAAAAGAGCTCTTTTTTTCCTTGCCCTCACCCTCATTCCAACTGTCTTCAGTGCTGACTGGTGGTTTTACAATGCCATTAAGGCAGTGTTTCCCAACCTTCTCTCATGATGAGAATCACCTGGTGGAGTTGTTAAACCACAGATTCCTGAATCCCAACTAAGAAGTGCTAAACTAGAATTTTTGGGAACATATAGGTAAAATTGTATACTTAACTAGTGCTCTAACACAGATGTTATATACAGAGCACTAAGTTAGGTATGCAATTTTACCTATATGTTCTCAAAAATTCTAGTTTAGCACTTCTTAGTTGGGATTCAGGAATCTGTGTTTTAACAACTCCACCAGGTGATTCTCATCATGAGAGAAGGTTGGGAAACACTGCATTAAGGTACTAAGTTCAGCTGTAGTTCATTTTTATTTTTTTTTAAAACTCAGCTGTAGTTCAGATGGTGCTTTTCCAGCTTGATTCTGTGAGTGAATCACCTGAAGCTCTAGTTCCAGTGCAGAATCTGACTCGGTAGCTCTAGAGTGGGGCTGAGCTGCGTTTTCTAACAAGCGCCAGGTAATGCCAAAGCAGCCTGTAGCAGCAGTTCTCTAGGAACTCAGTCTTGGTTGCCTCACAGGAGCTTTTCTGGGAAGGAAATAAGTTTAGTGCTGATTCATTCTAGCCCATAAAGAGAAGGAAATTAACGTTTGTCAAGTGCCCACTGTTTGGCACATGTTAAGAGTTTCAGACACTAAAGCCCTGTAGCCATGAAGTGAAAAGGATAGTATCACCTCCATTGTACAGAAAAAGGAAATTTATTTTTATTTTTAAATTCGTAAAAATATATATTTTTTTATTGATTTCAGAGGGGGCGGGAGAGATAGAAATATCAACGATGGGAGAGAATCATCGATTGGTTGCCTCCTGCAAGTCTCACACTGGGGATCGAGCCTGAAACCTGGGCACATACCCTCACGGGGAATTGAACTGTGACCTTCTGGTTCATAGGTCGATGCTCAACCATTGAACCACACTGGCCGGGCCAGAAGAGGAAATGTAAACCCACAGACATAGTTAGCAGAGTGAGGTTAAAAGCCAGGTCTTCTTCACCCTCTCTGTCCCCGTCTGCCTTTTTGTCCTGCCATCATCAGGGCTTTCCCACCTTGTCTAGCGGAGTGTCACCTGTCAGGCCACGGATACTGTGGTACATCCCTGTTCCTGGAGTTTGTTTTTACCTTTCACTCCTTGGCAAAGACTTGAAGTGATACTGAGCAGGTGATGCCTGATTGTTGAAGTGAAGGGAATATATGCATGTTTAGGTGGCAGTGTGATGATCCAGAACTAGGGAAATATAATGAGGCATGGAGGGTAGTTTTGTACCCATTTCCATTGGGTATCCTGCAGTTCAACTCAGTAATGACACTACCCAGAGATGTATCCATAGTGTAAAGACTCAGTCTGCAAAACAATCCTACACTTATTCATTCAAATACAAGTCATGTGCCAAACAATTCAGCGCTTAGCACTGTAAGGAAAAGATCCTAAGGCCAAGAGAGAATAAAAATAAAAACAGGAACTTTGGAAAGAAACCAAGCTGGTCCTTTGAGTAGGAGAACCAAGAAAATAAGCCACCAACTAGCCTAACAAGAATAAATATGCCCGCCCCTACGTTAAAGGCTGCACAGAGCCCCTAGCAGGGAAATGCTGGCATGCTCTCCACCTTGGTTTTCGGAGAGTATGCTCTGCGGCAGGATTCAACCTGGGAGAATCAAATGTATCCAGAGCACAGAGGGAACTGCTGGTGTGAGCTGAGGGAGTGTCAGTTGGGGATCTACTGATTTCATGCGGTTTGAAAGGGGTGTGACTTGCTGTAGCTCATTGCTATGTCTGACTCTAGAAGCTCCCTTAGCAAACCCCTGCAGTAACTACTATACTTCTCAGTATCAGAAATGGCTTCTCTTTCTCTGTTCCAGCAAAAATGGCCCTATGTCTTCAGAGTAGCTGACTTTTTCCCCCCTCATTTTAAAGGTTCTGAAATCAAGATGACTTAAATTTTAATACTTATGATATAGCATTTTTCTTTCTTTTCCTAAAAAATCACACACATAATCCATGATCTGGAATTTAGAGATTAGTGCACTTAGTAAGTTTCAAATGCGTATTCACATACACAGGCAGACCTAGCATGGGGTCTTGGTAAAAACAAGCGCACACATGCATGCCCCCTCAGAAACCAGCCTGACCTGCCTCTCTCGTCTGTGTGCCAGGTTTCAGAGCACTGTGCAAGTGAGCAAGTTGCAAGACCTTGTTAACCGCAGCAAGATGGCCAGGTGCAGAGGACGGTTTGTCTGCCCAGTGATCCTGTTCAAGGGCAAGGTAAGACCACGCAATAGCCTCACACTCCCAAAGACCCTCTTCTGGGGTACCTGTTTTAATGCAGAGTGTAGGGTAATTTTGTTCTTGGCCGTTGCCAGCTGAGAATTGGTGGTTACTGGGTGCCAGGTGCAGGCCAGACAAACAGACCAGTTCTGATAACCACCTTCAAGAACGGTCTGGGGCCTGGCCACTGTAGCTCAGTGATTGAGTGGCAACCTATGAACCAGGAGGTCACCTTTGCTTGGGGCACATGCCCAGGTTGCTGTCTTGATCCCCATTGTGGGGCATGAGGAGATAGCTGATTGATGATTCTCTCTCATTGTTGATGTTTCTCTCTCCCTCTCTCTCTTCCTCTCTGAAATCAATAAAAATATATTTTTAAAAATAGTTAAGTCTAGGTAGGGAAGGGATAGTCACATCAGAGTGCCCCACCCTGTTTTGTAGCCAGACGGCCTAGGTTCAGACCTGCCTGTGCAAGGCCGTTTTCTCCTTTATAAAATGGGAATAATAATCATGTCTACATCAAAGGTTCATGGAGTAGATTAGATCAAGTCAGTTATGACATTATTGTTTATTCATTTTTTTCAATCATGTAAATCATTAAGTACTTATTAAATGTGTACTATATTCCGTGCACTGTTTCAAGCCTTAAGTTACATCAGTAGTAGACAAAATTCTTTACCCCCATGGAGCTAATATTCTAGTGACTGTTGTTGATTTGACTCCCTTCACCTTTCTATAATTCTTTGACATAATTGATAGTCTCATAGTGCAGATGAGACTCAAAGAGGTTAATAATTTCCCAAGTTTACTTTAAACAACTAGAGAGCTGGGATTTAAACCTATCCCAAAACTTCAGGCTACCACACTAAATTAGAGTCCCAAGGTGTGTAAGAGGAGCTCCCCAAAGAGGTGCAGCAGTGTGGACTGGCTGTCTGTGCCTCGTTAAATGAGGGGGACTGAGTTTGAGAGCACTGGAAGATAAGCAGAATAAGCATGGGCAGGAGGAGTGGGAGGGTGTTCCAAGCAGGTGATACAGCCTGGGAAAAGGCATGGAGGCAGGAAACCTGACTGGAATGGAAGGTCCGTGTAGGAGCTAATTGAGTACAGGAGGCTAACCTGACCAAGCTGTTTGTGTTGGCCAGGAGAGCCACAGTGATTCTTGAGCAGACAAATACAAGACAGAAGTATCATTTTAAGGAAGATTCATTCGTCCAGAAATAGTGAGTGCAGTCATTTAGCAGGCTGAGTGCATGCACCATAGCTTTCACCCTGGTAGCTTACAGACTCCAGCTGCAGTTACGCAGCATGAGTGGTCAGGGGTCAGGGTGGGCAGTGAGGAAGAGGGATGTTTCTGCCCTTTTGGGTCTTGTCTTTTGCAAAACGGGAGAAGGGCAAATGGGAAAGGAGAGATAAGAAAGGGAGATTTAGCCAAAGGCTTCCTTAGAAAGTTTTCATGTTCCTGGGAGTTTCCAGAACTCTTTCTTTTTTTAAAAATCTTTACTGTTGAGATTATTACAATTGTTCCTCTTTTTTCCCCCCAAGCTCCCCTCCACCCGGTTCCCACCCCACCCTCTGCCCTTACCCCTCCCCCCCCACTGTCCTCATCCATAGGTGTATGATTTTTTTTCCACACCCCTTTCCCCACTGAGAATTGTCAGTCCACTCCCTTTCTATGCTGCTGGTTTTATTATGTTCACATTTATTCTGTTCATCAGATTTTTTATTCACTTTATTTTTATTTTTTTATTCACTTGATTTTTAGATTCACTTGTTGATAAATATGTATTTGTTCATCATTTTTATCTTTTTACCTTTTTCTTCTTCTTAAAGAATACCTTTCAACATTTTATATAATACTGGTTTGCGGTGATGAACTCCTTTAGCTTTTTCTTACCTGTGAAGCTCTTTATCTGACCTTCAATTCTGAATGATAGCTTTGCTGGGTAGAGTAATCTCGGTTGTAGGTTCTTGCTATTCGCCACTTTGAATATTTCTTGCCACTCCCATCTGGCCTGCATAGTTTCTGTTGAGAAATCAGCTGATAATTGTATGGGTGCTCTTTTGTAGGTAACTGTTTTTCTCTTGCTGCTTTTAATATTCTCTTTGTCTTTTACTCTTGGCATTTTAACCCTTTGCACTCCGCTGTCCCCTCTCAGGGGACATCGGAATTCTAGCATATCACTCGGATGTCCCCTCTCAGGGGACATTGGAATTCTAGCATATCACTCGGATGTCCCCTCCCAGGGGACATTGCAGTTTATTAGTGATTATGGGGAATTGAGTTAATTCAACGCACGTTTCGCAAAGTAGCGTCGAGTAGCTGCTAGCCATTGTCCAGGATGGTTCAGAGTAGCTGGTAGCCAATGTCCAGAATGGTTCGGAGTGCAAAGGGTTAATTATGATATGTCTTGGTGTGGTCCTCTTTGGATTCCTTTTGTTTGGTGTTTTGCGTGCTTCCTGGACTTGTAAGTCTATTTCTTTCATCAGGTGGGGGTCACATTGATTTGGTTGCTTCCCGCAAGCACCCTGACCAGTCTACTATGGGAGAACTACTGTGCTGGAGACACCCTTATGAGACAAATCTTGCAAAAGCCTCTGTGCTCAGCTTGGATGGGGCGGAGTCTCAGGGCAGAGCAGACAGCAATGGCTCCCTGTCAGCCCTGCCCTAAGAGACCCCTGGGTCCCAGTGTCCTGCAGTAATTGCTTCAGGCACTTCTGAGAAAAAGCCACCCTCCCTCAAGTTTCACCCTCTGCTAGGCAGTCCAGCTTCTCCCCGAATGAGTCTGGGTCCCAAGAGTCTCACCCGGAACTGGAGTTCAGAACAGTTGGGAGCTTTTGTCTCCCTCCCTATTGAGAAAGCCAACCGAGTACTCAATTGCCAGCCCTCTCAGCACTCGCGCCTCTCCTCTGAGTTTCAGTGTGCTTTTCTCTCCTTCTAGTTGTAGAATTTCAACTCAGCCAGCCTTCCTGTGGTTCTGGATGATGTCCATTTTGTCTCTCAGTTGAAATTTTGAAATGGTTGTGCAAGACAGCAGTTTAGGTGTTTACCTATGCCGCCATCTTGGTTTCTCCCCAGAACTCTATTTTAAAGATCATTGCTCTATGGAGCATAGTGCTTGTTACTAGAAATTACACAGGAAATACTCAAACCACTGTTTCTCAAAGTGTGTTCCATAGAACCATAGTTTAATAATGTATTTGAAAAGCATTCCTTGTCCAACAAGAATGAACAATATTGCATACTAGGTTTGGCCTGATCCCCAAGCTCCAGATTCATAAGGTATGTTGATATGCAAATATTAATGCATAAAGACTCTGGGAAGTCTTGTAGCAGAGAGGCCTGTGTAGCTTTGTCAGGTCTGGTATGTCTCATTTGTCTGCAGATCATGAGTTAGGAACTTCCCTGAATGCATTTGGGAAATACCACCCTGAGCAGCTTAGTCTAGTGGGGTTGCTGAATACCAGATTGTAGCACTTAACAGGCTAAACAGGCCTGCGAGAAAGGAGTCTAAGCCAACTGATTTCAGAGGGAGGTGGTGAGTTGGAGGGATTATTGAGGAGGCTTTGGCATTCTTAAATCTTTATGAGGGCTTTTCCATAATCCTGCTCTCTTCCTTTGCACCTTCTTGTCTAAGCAGTGTGATATCATTTTATGCTCCTTAGCTTCCCCTGACTCAGTCAGTCAGTGTTTACTTAATACCTACTTAAGTGTGTTTTATTCTAGTTGTGTGTTTGAATGCCTGTCATTTCCCTCTCTCTGCTGTAATCCCTCTGAGGGCAGTGTTCTTGTCTTACTGCTGTCTTCCCAGCACCTGGCAAAGTGCCCTCTGGCTTGTACATACAGGCTCAACAGGAAGGTACTGCTCTTGGATGTAACAGTAGTGGGCCCTCTGCTCCTTTCTAGACGGACAGCAGAGTGAGACAGCCCTTGTCCTCATGGAGCTCAGTGAGTGGGGAAGGAAGACCAGTGAGCAAGCAGTTAGAGATTGGGAAAAGTACGTGTGTGTCTTCTCTGTGTAATGGGGATGTGGTCCTCAGAGAAGTGTGGCACTCACCGGGCACTCGGTTACTAGGGCGGTGATGGCAGTCTTTATTGCCAACAGTACTTCAAGGGCAGCTACCTCTGCCAGGCTGGGGAAGGGGAATATGTTAAGTGCTTCCTTCCTGCTTCCTTCCTGATATTTTTCCATTGATTTTCTGAGATGATTTTATATATATATATATATATATATATATATATATATATATATATATATATATATATATATATATACTGATTTCAGAGAACAAGGAGAGGGAGAGAGAGAAACATCAATGATAAGAGAGTCATTGATCAGCTGCCTCCTGTATGCCCCTTACTGGGGATCAAGCCCTCATCCTGGGCATGTGCCCTGGACCGCAATCAAACCTGGGACCCTTCTGTCCGCAGGCCAATACTCTATCCACTGAGCCAAACCAGCTAGAGCTCCATTGATTTTTAGAGAGAGTGGAAGGGAGGGGGAGAGATATATAGTGAGAAACATCTATGTGAGAGAGACACATTGATTTGGTTGCTTCCCGCAAGCACCCCGACCAGTGCCAGGATTGAGCCTGCAATCAGGGTACATGCCCTTGACCGGAATCGAACCCAGGACCCTTCATTCTACGAGCTGATGCTTTACCCACTAAGCCAAATTGGCTAGGGCTATTTTATTATTTTTAAGTAAGGTATAGTGGACACATAACATTCTATTAGTTTCAGGTGTTCAGCATAATGACTCAATCTTTGCATATTTTGCAAAGTAATCATAATAAGTCTATCTAGCTCACCACACATAGTTAACAGTACTTTTTCTTATGGTGAGAATTTTTAAGACCTATGTCTTGCCGGCCAGTGTGGGTCAGTGGTGGAGCTTGGACCTATGAACAGCTTGATTCCTTGTCAGGGCACATGCCTATGTTACTGGCTTAATCTCCAGAAGGGGGCATGTAGGAGGAAGCCAGTCAATGATTCTTTCTCATCGTTGATGTTTTCTGCCTCCCTTCCTCTCTGAAGTCAATAAAAAATACATTTAAAAAAAAATCTACATCACTCTCAAATATGCAGTACAGTGTTATTAACTCTAGTACCATATTGTACATTACATCCCCGTGTCTTATTTATTTTATAACTAGAATTTTTTTTTTTACCTTTTGTATGATTTTTAAATTTTTTTTATTTTTTAAATATAGTTGATGTACAATATTATGTTAGTTGCAGGTGTACAACCCAGTGATATAACTTACAAAATGATCACCATGATAAGTCTAGTACCCATCTGATATCATACATAGTTATTACAATATTATTGACTATGTTCTCTATGCTATACTTTACATCCCCATGACTATTCTGTAACTAGCAATTTATACTACTTACTTTATTTTATTTAAAAAAATATATATTTTATTGATTTTTTTTATAGAGAGGAAGGGAGAGGGATAGAGAGCAAGAAACATTGATCAGAGAGAAACATCGACCAGCTGCCTCCTGCACATCCCGCATTGGGGATGTGCCCACAACCAATGTACATGCCCTTGACCAGAATCGAATCTGGGACCATTTAGTCCGCAGACCGATACTCTAACCAGTTTTGGCTATACTACTTACTTTAAAAATATACATTTTATTTTTTTTTTAGAGAGAGAATCAGGAGTTAGATTCTGCAATGGTGTGTAGCTTTCCTCAGGCACAGGCCAGGGCCTTCCTGTGGAGGTTGGTGCCCCACTTGGCGAGTTGGCCAACTCATGGCTACTTCTCTGGCTGCCTCAGTTACCAAAAGACAAGGACAAATCAAAGGGATGTGGGAGAACTGGGGCAGAAAGAGATATCTGAACCTTCAACAATTCAAGAAATGCTCTCAGAGCTCAACCACCAAAGAAGGGTATGTGACTGCTCTGAAAATATTTTACAGAAAAATGGCAAAGAGTGAGATTTGGTGCCAGCCGCTTAGATGATGGGAACAGTGGGCATGATAACACATGCCAGTGGAACTCAGATAAGCCATATGCCCTTACCTTCAGGGTCTTTGACACTTCCCTGCGACTGCTCTCTACTTCGCTGCCCTTGGTTTTTGGGCTGGTCACCTTAGCACAGGGGCTGGAGATGGGTCCATGGATGCACTTGGGGAGAGAGTCCAGAAACCCCTGAAATGTGGGGAAACTGGTGTGTCCTTTTTTGTTTTTTTCAGGAGAAAGTCTATTTTCATCAGATCTTCAAAATGCTTTTGGATCTAGAAAAAGTTAAGCACCCCCTGTCATAGTTCACCCCGCCTAGGCCAGCAGAAATCCCAGCCCAAGCCCTTAGACTTGCAGACGACCTTCCCACAAATCTGTTCTTGGCCCAGCATTGAAGAGCACCCCAGCCAGCCCCAGGTTCAATCCAGGTGGCTCTTCTATTAACTCCCCCGTCCCCAGGCTGCCACCACCTTGAAAGTAAGAAGTTCCTGCTTACACCCTCTCCTGTGGGAGCACAGCCATTTCCTCCATTCGCGTACAGGTAGAGAGGGCGAGGCGTTGTTTTGTGGTCTTCCACGGACCCACTTGACATTGAGGAATGGCTTCGCCCTCTCTGTCACCTTGCAGCTTCCATTCTCTCGTGTAATCACCCAGCCACCCTGACTGCCACCCCAGCCTTTAGCTAAACTCTGGGCGGGCTGGCTTCCCCAGCCCCAGTAACCTCCTCCCATTCCCCAGCCCTGTGAGATCTCCTGGAACACAACTTAATTAAAGATGAAGCCTTGCCGAGACCGGTTTGGCTCAATGGATAGAGCATCGGCTTGGGGACTGAAGGGTCCCGGGTTCGATTCCGGTCAAGGGCATGTACCTTAGTTGCGGGCATATCCCCAGTAGGGGGTGTGCAAGAGGCAGCTGATCCATGACTCTCTCATTGATGTTTCTAACTCTCTATCTCCCTTCCTCTCTGTAAAAAATCAATAAAATATATTTTTTAAAAAAAGATGAAGCCTTAACATTAGATGCATTCAAGTTCATGCAGGTTGGTGGTTTCTAGAATTCTAGCTCTCAAAACACTTCTTCAGTGATGAGGAAAAGAGTAAAAGGAAATGTAAGCACATCTCTAGCTACATTTCCTTAATACTGAGGAGAGAAAAGAAAAATATTATATATATATTTTGGAGCAAGAAACATCAATGAGAGAGAATCATCGATCAGCTGCCTCTTGCACACCCCCCACTGGGGATGTACCCACAACCAAGGTACATGCCCTTGACCGGAATCGAACCTGAGACCTTTCAGTCCGCAGGCCGATGCTCTATTCACTGAACCAAACCGGTTTCGGCAATATATATATATATATATATATTTTACTTACTTTACTTACTTACTTACTTACAAAAAGCCCCCAAGCATTTCTCCCTTTATTGGCTCTCCTGTTCAAAGGTTGCCCACCCAGCACTGAACGGTTCCAGGTAACTGTAAGCCCACAGGCTTTGGAGGTAGGTGGGTCTAGATCAGATCTCATTGTGTGACCTTACACATTACTTCACCTGCCTGTGCCTGGGAAGCAGCACTAATGCCTGCCACATGGACTCCATGGGCTCATGAAAACGGTGAAGGGATGGTGTAACCATCAAATCTTACCCAGGTACACGTGTGACAACCTCTAAATGAATCAGTCAGTAGCACTCTGGTGCTACTCGTCTGGGGAGATACCCCCTTGACAGAGGCTGAAGATTATATATGGGCATCTTTCTAGTCGACTGCTGTGGCCTTGATGCTGATAAGGTTTCAGTGAGTGCTCCTGAGCCCATTTTGCTGGAAGAATCAGAGGAGTCCAAGTGTTCTTTTGGCTGCATACGTCAGAAAACTGACTGGTCAGAGGGTGTAAACCTCAGTTATAAGACAAAGAAGTTCTGTGTGGATCTGATGTATAGCATGGTGATTATAGTGATACTTGAAAACTGCAGAGGGATGATTTTTATTTTATTTTACTTTTAGAGAGAGAAACAATTTGTTGTTCTACTTATTTATGCATTCATTAGTTGATTCTCGTATGTGCACTGACCAGGATCGAACCCACAACCTTGGTGTATCAGGATGATACACCAGCTGAGCTACCCGGCCAGGGCTGAGAGATGAGTTTAAATGTTTTTACCACAAAAAAAGAAAAGCTGATTATGTGACATCATGGAGGTGTTGAGTAACAGTATGGTGGTAATGATTTTGCAATATATGAGAGCATCAAATCAACATGTTGTATATCTTAAACTTTCATAATGTCATGTCAGTTATATTTCGGTAAAGCTGGGGGTGTAAAAAAAAAACGATCTGATCCTGAAAATTCTGTTTTTCTCTCAGCACATTTGCAGGTCGGCCACGCTGGCTGGATGGGGGGAGCTGTATGGACGAACTGGCTACAACTACATTTTCTCAGGTGACTGTTAAGCTGTGTCTTCTGTGACGTAAGAACAAGGGCCCAGTCATAGGGAATGGCCACCCCTAGCTACAGTGGCAGGTGGCATCTGTGGAGGGTGGGAGCCAGTGTGGGAGAGGCTAGGTGCCTTTCGTCACCCAAGGGGAAGCCTGCCAGCATAGGGGGCATCTGGTGCTGAAAAGACACAAGTAGGGGTGGAGCTGGAGGGGGCAGGCTGGTCAGGACTCCCCTGGGTGGAGCCCCTGGACCCAGCGCCTAGGTGCTCACAGACTGTCTCTGGCAGGGGGTGCAGATGACGCCTGGGCGGACTCAGAGGACATCACGGAGGAGGACTGTGCTCTCCGGTCAGTGCCATGTTGGTATGGGTTGGGCTGGCGTTGGGGTCGGGTGTCTGACCAGTGGTGGCCCTTTTCACACTGATTCAGATTCATCCTTGGTCTAGGTGAGTGGATGGCTCCCTTCCTCCCACACTAAGTCCATAATACAGGGTTGTTGAACTCCATCATGTGGCTTCACACCAGAGTGGACTTGATTGAATACATGAGCAGTCTCTCTTCACCCTGGCTCACATGAGGATCCCAGAAATAACATCCTAGTCCAGACACCGGTGTGTGTGTGTGTCTTTAAGCCCTACAGTTTCCAGAGCGTGGCCAGGGAGGTGACGGCCAGCTTGCCTGCCAGTGTCACACAGCACACTTGGTGCTGAGCCACAGGGCAAATGCTTCAGTACCCACGTGAGAGATGTAGAGAGAAGATGCTCCGTAGCTTTATCGGGTCCTCGCCGGTTTAGGTCAGTGGATAGAGCGTTGGCCTCTGGACCGTAGGGCTCTGTGTTCAATTCCAGTCCAGGGCACATAACTTGGTTCCAGGCTCCTCCTGACCCAGGCCCTGGTTGGGGTATGTGCAGAAGGCAACCAGTTGATGTGTTTCTTTTACATCAGTATTTCTCGCTTGTCTTTCCCTCTCTCTCCCACTTTCTAAAAATCAATTGGAAAGTATCCTCATCAGAGGATTAAAAACAAACAAGTATTTTGGCCCCTGTAAAGGCAGGAAATGGGCTGCTTTGCACTCTTCGTACTTCTTTCCAAATGTTCTTAGAAAACAGAAGTATGGGCTATTTTGGAAAAGCTCCTTTGCATGGTCTGCACCACATGGGAAGTCTTTAATGGGTATCAAGTGTCTCTGGAATGCACATGGGCACCCTCGCAAGATCAGCTGCCCAACATCACGGCTCAGTCCCTGGAAGGCCTCAGCTGTGCCTGGGGTTCTGCCTGTGGCCCGAGAGCAGCGGCCTGGCTTGTGCTCAGGAATGTTTGGCTCTTCCCCCGAGATCAGCCAGGCCTTCTTCCACAGCTTATGCTTTTTGGTGAGGAGTCTGCTAAGGACAGCTAAGCAGTGGACATAAAAAAGAATTAATGGGGACTGTTTGCTCATTCTACTTTTGCCTTAATCTGTGTGACTGATCAAAAGGGGATTAGGAAGATTTTTATCTTTCTCCTGGCTTCACAGGCCTGCTAAATAGAAGGAATTCAGTTGGCTAGTATTTCACATTCGGTTGATAAGATAGCTTTCAAAAGTCCATCTGCCAGCAAGAATGTCAGTCTGTTCCGATATGAGCAAGCCACAGCTAAAAGTAGTCACAAAGGTGGAGGGATATAAACTCTATAATGGAAGCTCACAGACTCTCTCAGCCATCAGCTTGCTGCTCTTTAGAACTTGGAGATTATCTTGGGTCTTCTGGCTTACTGTCAAGCTGGGCCAAAAGCCTTTCCCTGGCTCAGGGCTGCAGCTTGTTTCTTTGAAATGCATCCCAGAGGAGGTAACCTCTTAGAAAGTCACCTTCTCCAAATCTTTCCTAGAACCAGTTTTCCTGCCTTCCCTTCCCTCCATTTTCTGGAGAAGGGAAACAGGTTCTTGCCAATAACACCTGTATTTCTCTGAACAAGCTCACCAACCCCCCAGTTCTTTTTTTTTGAATGAGCGTGTAGTGCAACTTCTCCCTCTGGCTCTTTGTTTCAGAAGTTCCGACACACATCTTTTTGATAAGGTCAGAGGCTATGACATCAAGCTGCTTCGGTACCTGTCAGTCAAATACATCTGTGACCTGATGGTAGAGAACAAGAAGGTGAAGTTTGGCATGAAGTAAGTACAGGGCACCCGCTGTTAAAGGGGCAGAAGCGATGTGTTCACAGGCTTTCGGGTTGGTGGCAGGACGTAGCGGTTACTGAGGGCTCACCCCATGCCAGGCCTTAAGCTGAGAGCTTTCTGTCATCCTCACATTGTACCTTCACACAGCCCTGCAGCAGGCTCTAGTGTTGCCCATGTTGCAGGCAGGAAACTGAAGCACAGAGAGGTTAAATAACTTGCTCAAGTTCATCCAGATAGTAACAAAGGAGCCAGGAGTCTCCAGCCTGTGCTCTGCTGCCTCCTCTGAGACACCCTTGAAGGTTTTCCTTTGGCTCCAAGTTCTACACAGTCTCTTGTAGACTAGAGTCTTTTGTAGTGGGACTATGACAACAAAAACCAGTGTATATTCAATTTTTGCTTCGCATATGAAGCAAATCTTCATGTAATGAGGCAGAACTTGAAAAATTGGAACCCTTGTGAGGGTGATGAAATTGTAGATTTTCTGGACATTTTTTTATAATATTGACTTTTAATTATGCTGAGGTTGTCCTAGAAAATAAGGCATAAGCTCTCCAGATACCTGAATGTCTCTCATCCCTCCTCCTTCATCTGTCAAGACAGTCCTAAGTCTGTACCCTTGTTCTTGTTCCTCTGAACAAGATGCTGCTTGTTCCCCCCATTTAGGAGTGTCCTCAGTGAGTATCGAGGTGAGAGCCCCCAAAGTTACTTGGCTCTCGTCTTACACCACATTTCATGTCAGAGTGGCCGTGCTGCCTTCACCTGTGGGACAGAGGTGGAAGGTTGTTCTGCAAACTTAGGTTCTGGTTGTGTTGCTGCAGTGTTAGAGGGAGAGTAACCTCTCCCGTTTGATATGTTCAGGTAGGGGCAAGCTACCTTTCTTAACTGTTCAAAGTAGACAGTGCTGAAGGAAACCATTGGTAACGCTACAGAGGAGTTTGTTTAGCAAGAGGTTCTTTTACATTGTCACGGTGCTCATTGGGGAATGGTGTGTCTGTGTTGTGATGTCATAACACATTGTGTCCTGTCTTGTAGTGTAACCTCCTCCGAGAAGGTGGACAAAGCCCAGCGCTATGCCGACTTCACTCTCCTCTCCATCCCGTATCCAGGTAGGGAGTCTTTTCAGGGTCTAGACAAGTGACAGGCTTCCAAGGACCCGGGGCACTCGGAGGCCGTTGGAGGCCTTTTCACGTAGCGTCCCAGAGCTTTCTGGGAGGATCTTGTCGGTCAGCACAGCACTCCGAGGCTCCCACGCAGAGGCGGTCACCCTCAGGGCCGGGCGCTGTCCTGGAAGAGGCTGTCCTCTCCCGGGGCCTCTCTGAGCCTGAGGCTTTCTCAGGTGTCATCTGGAGCTCAGTGCGGCTTAACTCAGGGTTTTGTTGTGAAGACGAGATGAGGTCATGTTTGTCAGTGTGCTCTGGGCAGGCGAGGTAGCAATGACGTTGTGAGTACTCAGGGTCACCAATAAATCATGCTAGTCTGGCCCCAGTGGATGTGACCCTTTTGCAAGGCTCTTCTGGTAGTAGAAGAGCATCATTGCTCTGCCCCTGGTTGCACGTAGTTGTGTATAGTTGGTGGTGGCTTCACCATGTTACAGAGCAATTTGATGTGCATAGCATTGGCTAGCTGCACTTGTCTTCGGTGCACAGACATGCATGCAATCTGTGACCAGGGCAGTATTCTTTTTTTTTTTTTTTTTTTAATGTTTTATTGATTTTTTTACAGGGAGGAAGAGAGATAGAGAGCTAGAAACATCAATGAGAGACAAACACCGATCAGCTGCCTCCTGCACACCCCCCACTGGGGATGTGCCCACAACCAAGGTACATGCCCTTGACCGGAATCGAACCTGGGACCCCTCAGTCTGAAGGCCGATGCTCTATCCACTGAGCCAAACCAGTTAGGGCCAGGACAGTATTCTATGCACTGGATACTAAAGCTGTATTGGTCCAGTTGGTAACAGTTAAGCTAGCTGGCTATACCCGTTTGTTCAGCCAGGGAGTCCAAGGAGCCCCAACAGCAGTGTAAGACTGTCAGCAAACAGCAGGAAGTATACTCTTTCTTGCTTCTCAGCACCAGCCTCTGCCTTCAGTCCTGTGCTGGACCTTGTCTCCTCATCTTGGAGCCACATGGCCAATAGCAAGGGCAGGCCGGAGGCAGCAGGTTGCTATGTAGCCAAGAGGCCTTCTCATTAGAACTTCATCTAGTGCCTGGCAGGGAGAGTGGGTCTTCATCAGTGTAAGTTGCTGACCCCGGATGGCCTGGTACTTTTACAACGGCTTCCACCGCACTCTGCTCATTCTTCTCTGCCAGCGTGGCATTTGGTGCCATGAAGAGCTGGGCTTGAGTCCCATCTGAAGCGCTGTGTATCCTTGAACAAGTCCCTTAGCCCTTCTGAGCATCTGTTTCATTCTCCATAAAATGAAGACAATGGTGCTCATTGCAGGTTAAAGTGCCAGGCCCACCCCTGACAGGTGCTTGGTCAACACCAGGCCAGCGACGGGTACCTGGGAGGAAAGACTCGGAGCAGCTCCTCTCCCTGAGAGCACGGAGGGCAGATGCAGACCACGGCAGTCATGCCAGGAGCTTGCCAGCAGCAGAGCTGCCTCCGGGCAGGAGTGTGAACCAGGTGTCCACTCGATCTGTGGGTAGAGCTTGGTTTCTGACCAGGCTGTGGTTCCCAGGAGATGTTTGGGGGGACTTCGCAGACTGAAGTTCTCTGTAGAAAAGTCGCGTTGCCTGAGGAACCAGACGTTGCTTTCTTTGCTTATGTTTAGGTTCTAAGGACGTAATTACAGAAAGTTTTGCCAGAAGTTTCAAAACCACTACTTCAGAACAATAGCACAATATCCTTTCTGTGGTAGTTTAACAACTTGGTACAGGGCTCCCAAAACGTTAGCACCCTTTGACTCAGTTATTCATTAGGCAAGCGGTCGGCAAACTCATTAGTCAACAAAGCCAAATATCAACGGTATAACGACTGAAATTTCTTTTGAGAGCCATATTTTTTAAACTTAAACTTCTTCTAACGCCACTTCAAAATAGACTCGCCCAGGTTGTGGTATTTTGTGGAAGAGCCACACTCAAGGGGCCAAATAGCCGTATGTGGCTCCCAAGCCGCAGTTTGCCGACCACGGTATTAGGCCATAATCCTGCCAACTTGGGGTAAAGATGTTCATCACAGTGTCTGTTGATAGCAGCAAAATGTGGGAAATGTTTTCATTAATCAGGATAATGAACGTGTAAATGATGGTACAGCCTTTGATAGAGTGGAATATTAGTCATAGAAAATGCTTTAACTTTTTCATGTGGAAAGATGCTTAAGATGCTAAGCAGGATACAAGATTATATAAAGTAGTCCCCTCTTATTTGTGGTTTCATTTTCTGTAGTTTTGGTTATCTATGGCTAGCCACTGTCTGAAAATATTAAGTGAAAAATCCCAGAAGTAGTTCATAAGTTTTAAATTGCATGCCATTCTGAATAGTGTGATGAAATCTCACACTGTCCCTCTCTGTCCTGCCCGGATGTGAATCATCTCTTTATCCAGCATATCCACAATATTTATGCCACCTCCACCATCAGATCAACTGTCATGGTAGCACAGTGCTTGTGTTCAAGTAACCATTATTTTACTTAATTATGGTCCCGAAGCATAAGGTGATGCAGATATGCCAGAGAGAAGCTTTAAAGTGTGTGTATAGTACAGACACACTGTAGTATTGTAGTACAATTTCAGCTATGTAAGGGGAACAGTGCCTACACAATGTTTATATATTACATCTAAAAATGTTTATATATTACATCTGATAGTTTATGTATTGAGGGGAGGGATTAATAAAAATAAAGCCATAAGGGACATATGTCATATTTTCAACAATAAAAATTTTATTAAATAATAAATAAAGCCAAAGGTGGGAGAGTTGCCATTGCACATGCAGAAAAGGGGACAGGAGAAGCACTTTCTAAAATATATACATTTTTATTGATTTCGGAGAGGAAGGGGGAGAGAGAGAGATAGAAACATCAATGATGAAAGAGAATCATTGATCGGCTGCCTCCCGCACGCCCCACATACCAGGTATGTGCTCTTGCCCTGACCAGGAATCAAACCGTGACCTCCTGGTTCATAGGTCCACGCTCAACCACTGTGAGCCATGCCAGCTGAAGAAGCACATTTAATTGCTGTACTTAACGTTCTTGAATTTCTTCACATGCCTGTATCACTTCATAAAAAGGAAAAGAAAATTACCATTGCCCAAACCAAGTCATAAAATACACTTTGCTGAGGTTGAGGCGTCTCGGCCGAGCCCTCTAATGGCTTTGAAGCCCAGACAGGAGCTGTGATGGCATCAGTGCTAGTTCTGTCCAGCCAGCGTGAGCCTAGACTGGCCCTTGAAAATGGGAAGTGTTCTGGGAGCACTTCCTCCAGGGACCGAAATAGATGGGACGAAAACTCCCAGCATGGGTTTAATTTGTCTCCTTGAGCGCGGCTGTTCTCGCCCCACTTTCGCCCCAATCCTCTTGCCTCTCAGTGTGTTCAGAAGCCTGTGCAGGTGATGGATGTTAGAAATTGCACTGGGTACTGAGTATTTTAATTCTTTTTTTTTTTTCTCACAAAAAAAATTGTTTCTGCATCATAGGCCAGTCAGAGCTCTTCCTAGAGCCTGCAGTGTTGATCTGAACAGCTCAGGTTTGGGGGAAAAACACTTCACAGGAGCTCTGAGAGAGCATTAAGTCTTCTAACCCTGGGCTCCTAAGCTCAGGGCCTCTGTCTGATATTTATGTTCTTTCTCCCAGCGAGGTACCAGGAATAGGCTGGAGTGTTGGAGCTGGGGATTGTTTACTGGCTTCAGAGTCAGAAGTGAGGTTTGGGGGATTAGAGTGCAAAGTGTGTGTGGGATGAGGGCCAACTCCATAAACATGTGACTTTCATCTCCAAAGGAGCCTTTTCTTGCTTCCCCGGGTGACCTCAGACAGGAACTTGGCTCAAGAGCAGCTGGAGAGTTCCATGTTAATATTTTTGGCTTGTAGCCACTTCCACAGAATTGGAACAACTGTTTTGCCTTTGGGGACCTCACCAAACAGATCTCTGGCCAAAGCCTTGTGCCCTCCAAAGCCTGTGTTGTCCTGCTTGAGGAACTGAGTGACTTCAGGAAGCTTCTCTCAAGATGCCTTCTCCCATCCTTGTGGCTCGAAGCCCCAGCAGCCCAGTGATGTCCCTGTGTTAGGGGTGAGAGCGAGCCTCATCCTCCTCGAGTCAGGCAGCCGACTGTAAGCTGCGGGCTGGCACTGCGGGCTCTTGGAGCAGCAGCACAATGCTCATGTGCTGCCATTTGAATGCCACTTGTAGCAGAGCTGTGCTAGGTGTTTTGTATGTGTTATTTCATTTTATCCCCAACCATGTTACAAATGAGAAAATCAAGGCTTAGAGAATTTAAACAACTTGTTCGCCATCCCAGAGCTAAGCCAAAAGTTGAGATTTGAAGCTGGGAATGTTGCCTAAGCCCTTTTCCACGTTTCCTCTCTATATTTCTGCGGATTTACCCTAGTGGTGTTCATCGTTTTTCTAGCAAATGACACAGAAAGCACGTCTCGGCCAGGCTTGTTGGAGGTGGACTTGTCTCGTGAGCACCTGTCACATTTCAGGCACTGTCTGCGTCCTTTCCAGTCCGTCACAGCGCTCAGCCCCCACTGAGAGCCTGCGAGTTTGGTGTCAGAGCGGAGGGAGGGTGATCTGTAACTACGTAAATTGCCGATACGGTGCTGACAGGACTCCAGTTGTAGGCCATGGTTTTGTTTGCTGGCTGTTGATGCTTCAGGGGCGTGTAGGACAGGTGACCTGAAACAGGACAGTTGTAACATCATTGAGTACAGATGGAGAGAGATACAGAGAGGTCTGCAGGCAGGTCATACATCCTTGGAAGGCATGTAACTGGAAACCAGACTGTCTCTCACCTACCCATTCCAGTCCCCACTCCCCACCCCCCACTCCAGGTAAACTGTGGCTTCACCTGGGGCCTGCCACGTGGAGAAGCTGGTGGCCCCTCGGTCCTGCAGCACTCAGGGGCATCTCAGGAGCCCGGGCTGGAAAGAGTGGTGTCCTAACTCTGCCCTTCTTTTCCAGGCTGTGAATTTTTCAAGGAATATAAGGATCGGGATTACATAGCTGAAGGGCTCATTTTTAACTGGAAGCAGGTATGAACAATATTTGTCAACTTGGGTCTTATGTTTCTTTGTAAAGGGAGTCTATGGAGAACAGCTAACAATCTTTTTGGAGAAAACAAGGACCTTTTCTCTCTTCTCTCTTCTCTTCCCTAAATGAGTCTCATTTTTTCTCCCTCCTCCTCCTCCTTTTTCTTTTTCTTCTTTTTAATATTTTATTGATTTTTTTTTTTTTTTTTTTTTTTTTTTACAGAAGGAAGGGAGAGGGATAGAGAGTTAGAAACATCGATGAGAGAGAAACATTGATCAGCTGCCTCCTGCACACCCCCTACTGGGGATGTGCCCACAACCACGGTACATGCCCTTGGGCGGAATCGAACCTGGGACCCTTCAGTCCGCAGGCCGATGCTCTATCCACTGAGCCAAACTGGTTAGGGCTCTCCTTCTTGTGTACACATGTTTACATTCACATTACATATACTTTCCTTTCCCCTTTAACGTCTCCTTTTCTGCAAAGGCGTCTTCAGGGACAAAATGGGAAAAGCCCTTTCTCTTTGCTCCACCATCTGTGTCAAGAGTGGGACCAGCACCCGTTCCTTCCCCAGGAGCCTGCGGGGCTGAGCACAGTCCACACGTCTGTCTCAAACGGAAAGCTCCGCTCGGCAGCAACACCCGCTCCCTTTCACCTTACGCTCTCGCTCCCAGGGCAGCACAGGCGTCTGGCTCAGAGGGCAGGCACCACGGAGGCACATCCTGGCTGCCTGTGGTAGCCACAGCTTCAGGGCCACAGTTTGCCCTCAGTCTCACAGGTGTCTTTTCTGTCCCCAGGACTACGTCGATGCCCCATTGAGCATCCCCGAGTTCCTGACTTGCTCTCTGAACATTGACTGGAGTCAGTATCAGGTGAGGGGCCCGGCTCGAGCAGGGCAGAATAAGGAAAGGTGCGCAGGGGCGCGTGGGGCCAGTCCCTCGTGCAGATGCCTGGAGGCTGCTGGTGCCCTCTCACCGTGCACTGCCCAGGGGAGGAGGAGCTGCTCGCCTGGGACTCTCCCTCCTGCTTTGCTCTTGGCCCAGAAAATCGAAGCTTTCTGAACGTGACTCAAACATGTGTGTGTCCACCAGGGGGTTCTGTTTCCAGTTCTGGGCTTCAGTAATTTTTTTTTTTTTTCCTTTTTCCTTTTAAATGTGTGTTCTGCCAGAGGAAGTGCAGAGCTGCCTGACCTCATTTGATTATAAAAACTTCAAAATTATTTCCATTGTGCTCCTCTCTGTCGCTGGCTGCCATGGAAGAGGCCCTCGTCTTACTGGCTGGATCCATCTATCTACTGTGTTTGTCGCTGTACAAGCCCAAAGGCGTCAGCAGTTCCTTGTCACTTGCTCAGCCTAGTTCTCCCTCTCTGTTCCCTCTGCCCAGCTGACACACTGCCTTCAGGATTTGGCTCAGTGTCCATTCCAGGAGGACTTCCCTGATGTCCTCTCCCCCACACCTGGAGGGTCACGTACCTGTATCCTCATTCCTATGGACTCCTAGGCACAGTTATCATGGAATTTTCCACTGAACTATGGTCACTGGGTCAGAGATGTGCTTCCCCGTCTCCAGTAGACGGAGCTCCAGGAGTGCGAGCAGGCACCACCTGTGCTTCCCCAGCACAGAAACGCACAGAGCCTAGAGCTGGAAAGACCAAGCCAGTGAAACCTGTCTCCCCCCTCCCTTCCTCCACCCCATCCAGCCCTGAGGTCTCTCAGAGAGGCCCAGCCCACCTCTTAGGCAGCTGTGTGGACTGTCTTCCTGGTAGCGGGTGGTGTGTAAAGGTAGAGGTGGTGCTGCTTTTATCTTACACATCCAGCCCCCAATCACAGAGCAGACGCTCCGTGACTGTTGGGTGAATGAGAGTGGTGTCAGGTCTCTAGGCAGGTGTTTCTAGAGGGCGTTAGGAAGGACAGCAGGCCAGTGTTTGCTGTGCCCCAGCAGCCTGGGGAAGGGCCAGGGTGGGGGGCCCTGCTGCTTGGTCTCAAGTCCCAGACTGTACGTGGTCAGAGTGAGTGGCCAGAGGAATCTGCAGGCTTCCTTCCTTTATTATATGCAGAGGTCTCAAGTGGGCCCTACCCCAAGCCACATCTCCTGGTACATTCTTTCTCCTTATGTGGGTACAAACATTGTAGATCGGATAAACTACTTACTCATCAAGTAAGGTGCAGCCGTAGGGGTTCGATATGTTGACACTGCCAAGGACGTTTGTTTCTCTGGAAAGGAGTCCTGTGTGTGCGGAGTTCTGCTGAGTAGACAGAAGCCCTGGATCTAGGCCCCGGCTTGCTCAGCCTTTCTTGCAAGGCTCTGTGGCCTTGAGCAAGTGCCCTCAGTTCTCTCTGAAAGCGAGTTAACGCCTATTTCAGCATTGTGGCGAGGCTCAAATATGATCACTGTGAGAAAGTGTCCTTTTAACTGAAATGCCAGGCTGGTTTTCGTGATAATTAAGAACTAGGCTACTTACTAGCTTGCTAACTCAAGGGAGTGAACACTAGTAACGTTCCAGGCACAAAAGGAGAAGTTCAGGGCTTCCTCTCAGGATTCCAGCCTCCCCAGTTGGTCTCACTGGGCCTCCTGCCATCCTCTCCCTCTGCCAGGTGTGGTTTCTGGCCTTTCTGCCCCTTCACAAGGCAGTCCAGGACTCCCCATTACTCCTCATCTCATTCATCATTCACTCTTAGCCCACTGCCAGGCTGCCCAGGCCAGGCCTCTCTGGGTGATCTGCATCACCTTTTGCAGGTATCCCTCTGGGCAGCCATCTCAAACTCAAGCTGGCCAGACTGGCCCTAGCCTACAGTGCCACCAGACCCGCCACCATTTACCTAGATGCTCAAACTTGAAAATTGAGTGCTTTTCTCCCCCAACGCCCATTGCCGTATCCCATCAATTCTTAAATCTCTGTCCCTGGTGAAACTCTCCAGTTCTTGCCTCCCTCTCTTAGCCTAGTCCAGGCCACTGTCATCTCAGGAGAATCTCATGTCTGAATGTGGGGCGCATTGGGGGGTTCTGGAAATGGTGGATGTGAAGCACTAGAAAAGGGCCTCAGAGAGCAACACTCAAATCACGGGGCAAGGTCTTCTTAGCCATCCCTTCCCTAAAACCCACCAATGACTTTCTTCCTTTCTCTTTCTTTCCATCTTTCTGAGAGGGAGGGAGGGAGGGACATCAATGATGAAAATCATTGATCGGCTGCTTCCTGCACACCCCATAGGGGGATCCAACCCACACCCAGGCATGTGCGCAATCACTGAACCACGCCAGCCAGGCCCCCACCACTGACTTTAGTCCAGGACCCTTATGTGGCCCACCTGCTCCCATGACCCCGCCTTGTTCTTGTGGATGGCCATCCTCTCCTCCAGCCACACTGGCCTCCTTTTAGCCCCTGAAGGAAGAGTGCTTTCCAGGTTTGCACACGCTCTTTGTAGGAAACACTCGTCCACTTTCCCTCTCTTTTTAAAAAAAAAAAAATTTTGATTTTTTGCAAAGAGGAAGGGGGAGAGATAGAAACATCGATAAGAGAGGAACATCAATCAGCTGCCTCCTGCACATCCCCCACCGGGGATGTGCCTGCAACCAAGTTACATGCCCTTGACCAGAATTGAACCTGGGACCTTCCAGTCCGCAGGCTGACGTTCTATCCACTGAGCCAAACCAGTTTCGGTCCTCTTTTTGTTTTGTTATTTTTATTTTATTTTATTGGTTTTTCACAGAGAGGAAGAGAGAGGGATAGAGAGTTAGAAACATCAATGAGAGAGAATCATTGATCAGCTGCCTCTTGCACACCCCCTACTGGGGATGTGCCTGCAACCAAGGTACATGCCCTTGCCCGGAATCGAACCCGGGACCCTTCAGTCCACAGGCCGACACTCTATCCACTGAGCCAAACCGGTCCCAGCCCTCTCTTTTTCTTACATTCATGTCGCCACCTCCAAAAAGGGCTCCCTAATGGTCCCCTGGGTCAGGCTAGGCTAGGCCACCAACTCCATGGTCCCGCAGCTTCCAGAGGTCTTTTCTTTTTTTTTTTTTTTTTTTTTTTTTTTTTTTTTTTTTACACTGGGCACCCTTTTATTCTTTTTATTTTTATTTTTATTTTTTTATTTATTTATTTTTTTTTGGCCTTAAAATATGTTTATTAATACATTAACTTTATTTAAAAATGAGAGTGGTGCTGAGAGAGATCATGGACTTTCTTTTTTTTTAAAAATATGCTTTTTTTTTTTTTTTTTTTTTTTTTTTAAATCAATCTTTATTGTTCATATTATTACAAAGGTTCCTCTTTTTTTCCCCCCTCCACCAGGTTCCCACCCCACCCTCTGCCCCCTCCCCATCCCCCATTGTCCTCATCCATAGGTGCACAGTTTATGTTCAGTCTCTTCCTCCCTCCCTTTCCCCGATAGTAAATCCCTTTTCAGATAGTAACTCTGTTACTTAGCATTTTCTCATATCAATAATACCTCCACATGCCCAATGATACACTTCACACAAAAGACATTTCCAAATAGGTCAACCAGCCTCATCCAGGCCCCACCCAAGGCACTCACAGATCAGCACCCCAGCGCTATACTAACTCAACACATCCAGATCTAAGCCTTCATCACTTGATTCAGCAGACCCTCAAGTTCCCGCAAAAGTTTCCAGCCATGTCTGAGAGGCAGCTGTGGGCAGGTACAGGCGAGAAGCGAGCTGTTTCGGGCCTGGCTGCTCCGGGCCTGGCCTCTGTTGCTCTGGTTCGTTCCACAACCAGCTGCTCCGGGTCTGGTCACTGCCGCTCCCGACCTAGTTGCTCTGGACTTGGCTGTTGCTGCTACAGGCCTGGCCGCACCCGACCCGGCTGCTCTGGGACCGGTTGCTCCGATCCCGGCCGCTCCGGGCCTGGCCGCTCCCAGCCTGACAGCCGCTGCTCCGGGCCTGGCCGCACCAGACCCGGCTGCTCCGGGCCTGGCCGCTCCCAGCCTGGCAGCCGCTGCTCCTGGCCTGGCCGCACCAGACCCGGCTGCTCCGGGCCTGGCCGCTCCCAGCCTGGCAGCCGCTGCTCCGGGCCTGGCCGCACCAGACCCGGCTGCTCCGGGCCTGGCCGCTCCCAGCCTGGCAGCCGCTGCTCCGGGCCTGGCCGCACCAGACCCGGCTGCTCCGGGCCTGGCCGCTCCCAGCCTGGCAGCCGCTGCTCCGGGCCTGGCCGCACCAGACCCGGCTGCTCCGGGCCTGGCCGCTCCCAGCCTGGCAGCTGCTGCTCCAGATCTGGCCGCTCCCAGCCTGGCAGCCGCTGCTCCTGGCCTGGCCGCACCAGACCCGGCTGCTCCGGGCCTGGCCGCTCCCAGCCTGGCAGCCGCTGCTCCGGGCCTGGCCGCACCAGACCCGGCTGCTCCGGGCCTGGCCGCTCCCAGCCTGGCAGCCGCTGCTCCGGGCCTGGCCGCACCAGACCCGGCTGCTCCGGGCCTGGCCGCTCCCAGCCTGGCAGCCGCTGCTCCGGGCCTGGCCGCACCAGACCCGGCTGCTCCGGGCCTGGCCGCTCCCAGCCTGGCAGTCGCTGCTCCGGGCCTGGCCGCACCAGACCCGGCTGCTCCGGGCCTGGCCGCTCCCAGCCTGGCAGCTGCTGCTCCGGATCTGGCCGCTCCCAGCCTGGCAGCCGCTGCTCCTGGCCTGGCCGCACCAGACCCGGCTGCTCCGGGCCTGGCCGCTCCCAGCCTGGCAGCCGCTGCTCCGGGCCTGGCCGCACCAGACCCGGCTGCTCCGGGCCTGGCCGCTCCCAGCCTGGCAGCCGCTGCTCCGGGCCTGGCCGCACCAGACCCGGCTGCTCCGGGCCTGGCCGCTCCCAGCCTGGCAGCCGCTGCTCCGGGCCTGGCCGCACCAGACCCGGCTGCTCCGGGCCTGGCCGCTCCCAGCCTGGCAGCTGCTGCTCCGGGCCTGGCCGCTCCCAGCCTGGCAGCCGCTGCTCCGGGCCTGGCCGCACCAGACCCGGCTGCTCCGGGCCTGGCCGCTCCCAGCCTGGCAGCCGCTGCTCCGGGCCTGGCCGCACCAGACCCGGCTGCTCCGGGCCTGGCCGCTCCCAGCCTGGCAGCCGCTGCTCCGGGCCTGGCCGCACCAGACCCGGCTGCTCCGGGCCTGGCCGCTCCCAGCCTGGCAGCTGCTGCTCCGGGCCTGGCCGCTCCCAGCCTGGCAGCCGCTGCTCCTGGCCTGGCCGCACCAGACCCGGCTGCTCCGGGCCTGGCCGCTCCCAGCCTGGCAGTCGCTGCTCCGGGCCTGGCCGCACCAGACCCGGCTGCTCCGGGTCTGGCCGCTCCCAGCCTGGCAGCTGTTGCTCTGGGCCTGGCCGCTCCCAGCCTGGCAGCCGCTGCTCCAGGCCTGGCCACACCAGACCCAGCTGCTCCGGGCCTGGCCGCTCCCAGCCTGGCCGCCGCTGCTCCGGGCCTGGCCGCACCCGACCCGGCTGCTCCGAGCCTGGCCGCTCCCAGCCTGGATGCTCCGTGCTTGGCTACTGCTGTTCTGGGCCTAGCTGCTCCCAACCCGGCTGCTCTGGGCCGGGCTTCTCCGGGCCCAGCCACTCCGTGTCTGGGTGTTCCTGGAATGGCCACCCTGGGCTTGGCCGCCTCTGCCTCAGGCCTGGCTGCCACTGCCCCAGGTCTGGCTGCTCCAGTGCTGGCCGTTGATGCTCTTGTTCTGGCTGCTGCTGCTCTGGGGCCTGGCCACTGCTGCTCCAGGCCCAGCTGCCACTGCCTTGTGCCTGGCCACTCTAGGCCTGGTCGCCGCTGTTCCAACATTCTGTCCCTTTTTTCTCTTTTTTTTTTCTTTTTTTAAAAACAAAACAAAACGCATTTATGTTGCAATGTTGGCTGGTGCGTTGAGTTCTGACGTAGTCTTTGATTTTTCAAGATCTTCTTTGTATTCTTTCTTAAGTAATTTTACTATCATTTGCTCTCACTTGATTTCTTCACATTGAGAACTTCTTTGGTTTCTTCCTCCTTGTCCTGGGAGCTCAGCAGGTTGGCCTGTGGCACCCCTTTGTTCTCCGCGGGCTCCCGCGCTGCTCCAGTCTGTTGCCGGGGTCGGCGCCGCCCAGGAAGTAGCCCCCGTCCTTGGCTCCGTTGCCAGCGCTCAGCAGTCGAAGGCTCAGGGGCACCCCCCGCACTGGGGGCCCCGTCGCCCGGCTCCTTGCTGGCGCCCGGCTGGCCGGTGTCCGGCAGGGGCTCCTGCTCCTCGTGGCGTTCCTCCAGTCTGGAGCTTTCTTTCTTCCTCCCACTAGGGGAGTCCAGGATCAGAGTCAACAGACTGTCCTCTGCGCACAGTGTGCACGACTCCGGGGGCTCGGCCTTTCGCCGCGCTCCCAGGACTCCACCTCACAGCTCCGTCTCCCCCTGCCCGAGCCTGGGTCCCCAGGGACTGGCCCAGACCTGGAGTTCGTGGCGGTCTGGACTGAGGTTCAGAGCTGCCGCCGGAGGCTTTGTTTCTTCCGGCTAGGGTAATCCAGCATCAGAGTCAACATTCAGTCCTCTGCGCGCCATGTTCGTGCGACTCCGGGGGCCCCGCATTTCGCCGTCCCCCGGGATTGTCTCCCCCTGCCGGAGCCTGGGTCCCCAGGGTCTGGCACATAACTTGGGGCTCAGCGCTGCCGGTTCGGGGGTTCAGCCCAGGCTGGGGGTTCTATTTCCTTCCTGCTAGGGAACGCCAGGCAGCACCCAGCCCTCTCCTCCTCTCCGGCTGCGACCTCTCCGCGCGCGCGTGCGTGCGTGCGAGCGCGCAGCATGTCTCCGTACCTTAGGCTTTTTTTCAGCTCCTCTGATTTTCCTTCTGGTTTTCTCCCTCCTTCCTATTGTAGAGTTTTCAGTCAGTCGACTACCTGTAGCTCTGGGCAATGTCCACTCTACATTTTAGTTGTATTCCCTTGAAATTGTTGTGAGCTGCTGCGGCTAGGTGTATACCCGAGCAGCCATCTTGGATCCTCCCAGAGGTCTTTTCATCAGTCCACCTGCAGCAGCTCCCTTTGCCTCCCCTCTCCTGCAGCCCCGTGAGGGCTGAGCTCATTGTTCACCACGGTGTCCCAGGGCCCGTGGTTCACCCATTGATGTCCACAGTGGGAGAGTGCTTGGGGCAGGATGTGGGGTCTGATGAGCTTTCCAGTCAGGGGGAAGAGTACTCCAGGCACAAAAACATAAGACGCCCGGTGCTCACCTCCACACTCAGAGACTTCACGGATCATGTCGGATAAGAGAGTCAGGTTAGCCTAAATATTAGTGCACTTCCCAGGTCTTCCTCTCATTCTGCAACCTCCTCAGACTTTTATTTCTTTGTTATTGTAGGAAAAGTCCCTGCGGTATAGCATGTGACTAAGAATGTGAACTTCGAAGTCCAGCAGGGCTGGGTTCCTGCCCCAGCTCAGCTTAGCTCTGTGACCTTGAGCCTCTAGCAACCCATCGCTCCCCGCCTGTGGTTCCTCCCCCAGCACTGAGCTCACTGTGAATTTGCTGTCTCTCCCTAGTTGTCAGTGTCCCCTTAGAACAACCGCCTGGTTCTGATCCTTGTTCGGTCCTGCCCACTCCTCGGGCTGCAGTCTTTCCCAGCCCGCCTGACTTCCCCGGGCTTTGTGCTACGTATCTCCTGCCTCCTGCTCCTGCTTCTCCTCCCACTTAGAGAATCCCGGCTCTCGGGAAGTCTGCTGGCAGCGGTGTGTCTGACACGCTTGAGCCAGATGAGCGGAGACCCGTGCTCCTGCGGGTAATGGCTTTATTAGTGCAGCACCGTCCCTGGAGCTGCTGGAAGTGGGTCAGAACTCGCCAGGGGCCCTGGGAGGGTCACGTAGATGAGCCTGTTTTAAATTCCTGGGAAAACCACTCCAATTACAGGTGCCGTGTTCGCCCTCCCCCCGGGAAGCACGCTCTCCCCGGCACATCCGCCCTCTGCACGGCCCTGGGACGCGGACACACCGTTGTGTTGAGAGGCTTCCCCGTGTGGGGGAGGGGCTGCAGAACTGGGTCGAGCCCCTCCGTGGAATTCCGGATCCGGGTGGACTGTTTCTAAGAGCGTCTGGGCTAGACCTCTTGGGCGAGAACAGAGGCCCCAATCTCTTTACAGCTTTTGCCTATTTTTTTTTTATCTCCCACCCCATGGGCTTCCTGTTTTATAAGGTTCTGTCTGCCTAACAGACTGCATTTATAATTCATCAAAAGACAGGGTATGCAGTGAATAGCAGTAAAAAGCAAATGAAACATGGTTGGATGAGAAGCTTGATATTTTCCTTGGTTTCTGTGATGTGTTAGCAAATGAAGGAATGATTCTTTCTGTTTAGCAACAGTGGCCACCGGCTCACGGCTCTTTGTTCCCTTCTGCTAGTCCCCTGGAGAGCCACGTGGGAGCCGGGGGCTGAGAGGAGGCCAGCGGAGGACTGCTGCTGTGGGCGTGGGGCTGTGGGCTGCCCAGGCCTCGGCATGGCAAGACTTCCTCACTGTCCTGAGCAAGGGGGCTTGTGGGGTGAGGGTGCAGGGGAAGGTGGAAGGAGCTCTCAGAGCGGGCAGTGAAGTCTGGTTATCTGGGATTTGGGACCAAGAGTATTTGTTGCCCCAGAATAACTCAGCATTTTATTTTTTCTAAAACTTCAAACTCTCAGTCTGAGTTAAATATCTATTCTTAGATCCCTTTTATCTTCCTTCTCCTACAGAGCTGGGACCTGGTGCAACAAACACAAAACTACCTGAAACTGCTGCTTTCCATAATCAACAGCGACGGTGAGTCTGCCTCTGGCTGCGCCTCAAGCCATTGGGTCCCCTGGCTGTTCCCAGGTCATGACATTGAGGATGTGTGTTTGCTAGGGCCGCAGAAGTACATTTTGCTCTGTGGTGGAAGGACTTGGGGATTCCCTTGTCCATTGGCAGCTTTATCCCATGTCCTTAAAACCCTAGAAAACACAATTATAAACTCGTTACTATCTGAACCACATGCAGGATGTTTCTGCACGGCAGCAGCTGACCTTTGGGTGTCCAGTGTTTTTTGGGGGGCCGTAATGGCCTCTTTTAATTCAGAAAGATGAGAGAAAATCAGTTCTGACTACAAAACATCGATGAGAGAGAAGCATCGATCAGCTGCCTCTTGCACACCCTCTACTGGGGATGTGCCCGCAACTCACGTACATGCCCTTAACCGGAATCGAACCTGGGACCTTTCAGTCCGCAGACCGATGCTCTTTGGCCAGTCCTGACTTCTTATTGGGCACATGAAAAAGGCCTTAGAGGACCAGTCAACCTATCCCAATTGGCTATTTTGATTGGATGTCTCTGGAGCACAATGACTTTTCTAATATCAATCAAGAATTCTGGCCCTAGCTGGTTTGGTTTAGTGGGTAGAGCATCAGCCTGTGGACTAAAGGGTCCTGGGTTTGATTCTGGGTTGCAAGCTCTATCCCTACTGTGGGGTGTGCAGGAGGCAGCTGATCCATGATTCTCTCACATCATTGATGTTCTATCGTTCTCTCCCTCTCCCTCTCCCTCCCTCTCTGAATTCAGTAAAAATATATTAAGTCCTAACCAGTATGGCTCAGTGGATAGAGCATTGGCTTGCAGACTCAAGGGTCCCAGGTTTGATTCTGGTCAAGGGCATGTACCCTGGCTATAAGCACATTTCCAGTAGTGGGTGTGCAGGAGGCAGCTGATTGATGTTTCCCTCTCATCGATGTTTCTAACACTCTCCCTCTTTCTTCCTCTCTTTAAAAATACATATACATATACATATATATACATGTTAAAAAAAAAAAAAAAAAGAATTCTGTGAGTTTGCGCTTGCTTGAACAAGTAGAATATATTAGCTTATATAACCAACCAGACCCAAGAGCATAGCCAAGCCCTAATACCACAAAGAACCTCTCTCTGTTTTTCATACCCATTGTCCAATTAGCTTCATGGCTCGCAACCCTTCCAGACTTGCTTCCTGCCATCTTAACTTCCCCAGAAGAAGACCGCTTCTGTCCGAGCTCACGCTCAGTGGCCCAGTTTGGGTCCAGTGCCCATCTCTGAATCAGTCACTGTGGCCAGGTTTGCCAGAGTCATTCCTGTCCCTGGAGCTAGGCAGTGGTTCTCTGTCTGGGGTTGTACCGCCCCTCATGGTGGTTTTGGAAGGTTGGGTGTTTTAGGAACTAGGAAAGGGCCACTAGCATTTGGCAGGAGTTAGCCACGGATCCTAAATGTTCTCGGGACATTGAATTGTTTGGCCCTAAAATATTTGGACTACCCTCCCTGAGAAATGCTGGGTGGTGACATGCAGGTAAGCCCCACCTAAATGACCTGCTTCTCTAAAAGTACCCTGAGAACCTGCAGCCGGAGGAAGAAGAGAGGGATGCTGCAGGCAGATGGGTGCCCACCACCCGTCCCTTTGTGGGACCAGATAGGAGAATCCTGGGGCGGAAGAGGGAGCCCAGGGGTGGCCTGGCTCTCACCAGGCCAAGGGAGTGCTGTTTCCTCCTCATCCGCTGTGTTTGCTTCTCTTCTGGGCCTCTGCTCGGTGGGCGGAGTAGATGACAGCGGGCTGCTGGTGCACTGTATCTCAGGCTGGGACCGGACCCCCCTCTTCATCTCTCTCCTGCGCCTTTCCTTGTGGGCTGTGAGTATGACGGGCTGGGCTGGGCAGGGAGGGTTTGAGGCCCCCACCACCATCTACCCTCTGGGAGTGTTCGGACTGTCTCCCGAAAGAAGGTTTGGAGTAAGGAGTTGCGATGAACCCTTTTTCTGGGGCCGCTGGGCAGCCTTGTTGTCGCTGGGTTCGTGGTTGTGATTCAGCTTCCGGACAAGGAGGGGCTTTGTCCCGGAAAGGCACCTTTCTGATGTGGCACGTCTCCCCGGCCTCTTCCAGGACGGGCTCATCCACACGTCCCTGAAGCCCGCTGAGGTCCTCTACCTAACTGTGGCCTATGACTGGTTCCTCTTCGGGTGAGTCTGTGGGGAAGGTCAGGTTCGGGCGGGGGCAGTGCCTGGAGAGCTGCTCCTGTGTGTCCATGGGCGCAGTGGCTTCTGGGATGGGGGGGGTGAGGACGCTCCCACCCTCTTGAGAAAGACTGAGAGGTGCCAGTCAGGCCCCACCTGCGGCTGGTGTCAGAGCCACAGTCCCTGGGACTGGGGTCCCCCGTGGCCCTCCTGCCGCTGTCTTTGACCTCCTGGCCTTTCTGTTGCAGGCACATGTTGGTAGATCGGCTCAGCAAAGGAGAGGAGGTGGGTACTGCTCACAGTCTGCAAGCACATGCCAGGGCTCTGAGGGCTTGGGCTCTCACCCGTCAGAGGGACAGGATGGCGGTCTGCGTGGTACCCACACCGTAGGAGCAGGTGCTTTCCCAGTGTGTGCTGGGATTAGGCAGCATGGCAGGAAACGCACCAGCACAGCAGCCGCTTTCTGAACCTCTGCCCCAGGAGATAACGGTTGTCCACACGCTCCCTGAGGCCTTCCTGTGGCAGCTCTTTCCCCCTTCCTTCTGCTGCCTTCCTTACGCGCGACCTTGTTTCCTGCACTCAGCTCGAGCCAGTTTACAGGTCCTTTTCTGTGCCCCTCATCCTTCTGCTGCAACCAGATGCTCTTCCCTGTCTCCCACTCTCATCACATTCTCTCAGCAACTTTTAAGCCCCAGGGCCATCCGTGCCTTACTCCTCACTCCCCGCCCGGCCCCGGACCAGGCCTGGCCAGTTGGGCTCCCGGGCCTGCTTCCTGTCTGAGGGGTTGTCCCTTCTTCCCGCTCTCTCTGCCCTCACCGTCTGTTTTGCTGTTTTTCGCAGTATTTGCCTTTTTGGGTATCCTTGTTTTCCTCACTCACAGATTGAGAGTCAGACCTGAGTTTGAGTCTAAGTTGTCCCACTTATTACCTGGGTGACCTTGGGTAATGTGAATAACCTTGAGTCTTTGGCAGTCGATCGTGCTACCTCACAACGAGAATGAGTGCATATGCCCAGCGTGGGAGCCGTCACACAGCGTTAGCTCTTTTTCCTCTGTCCCCCGTCCCCGCTTGGAATCCTGAAGCATCTTTCTCACTCTCCGGGGGTGCCTTCTTCCCGGGCATCTTATCTTGTGCCTCCTCCTTTTGTTCCTTCTCCTAGCTGCTCCTTGCCCCTTCCTAATCTCTTCCTCCCGGCACTTATCGCATCTGCCAGGGCTGCAGAGCTCATGAGCCAGCTCCTGGGAGGCCTCTGTGAACTCTGTTAGAGGCATTGCCTTTGGCGTTGAAATTGGCAGGTGAAACCCCTCTGCGTTCTTGTTTTGAGACTCACTGGTGCTCCAGGGCATTCTGACCTCCGTGTCTTCTCCCAAACCCCCAAAGCAGGCCAGGTTCTGCCTTCAGAGACTCCACACAAGATGAGGCTCAGCCCTGTGGGGTCTGATTTAAATCCTGGCCATGTCTCAGCGTGTACAAAAGGTCTCCTCAGCTGGGAGGGCTGGTCTTCAGGGTGTGGGCTTTTCTCTTACCCCCACCACACACGCGAGACATTGATACTTTTCGCTGCAGCAACCCCTCAAGATGAGGGGCCCTCCATGGCCTGGGCCTCTTCATCTTTTTGTGGGGGGATGAGGGAGATGGTGGGTGGGGGAGGGGAGGGGCAGCTGCTCTCTTGAGACAGAAATATGCAGGGCAGCATTTTATATGTAACAGAATGTCTGCCGTTTTTATAATTCATAACCCTTGTTGAGGGCACCTGGGAGGTGGGGTAAGAAGAGTTTCCATTTGTCCAGTAGGTTGCTTGGTAGGGGCTGTTGAGCTGGGGGAGGTGCTGGCGAGCTTGTGACAACCAGCGCATTGGTGTTGCCTGCGAGTTAACTCAGAGGGGACCCCGTACCCCTGGTCCCTGAGGGTCAGACTCATCCCCGGCAGGTCTTCTCTGACTGAGGCCTCCCCTCTGCCCTTCCCTGCCCCATTCCCACCCTCTGGTCAGGCCCATTCTTAACCTTACCTATCTACTATTTTAAGACACCTCTATTTACTAGGCCGCACCCAGACAAACATGCTCACAAATCCAGCTTGTATATTAGGCAGATTAGACTTGACATTATCTTTTTTTTTTTTTTTTTTAATATATTTTATTGATTTTTCACAGAGAGGAAGAGAGGAATAGAGCGTTAGAAACGTCGATGAGAGAGAAACATCGAACAGCTGCCTCTTGCACACTCCCTACTGGGGATGTGCCTGCAACCAAGGTACATGCCCTTGACCGGAATCGAACCCGGGACCTTTCAGTCCGCAGGCTGACGCTCTACCACTGAGCCAAACCGGTGCCGGCTTGACATCTTTTAAAAAAAATGGAAGGAAGGCATTGATCCTTTAAAAAATAAAAACAAAAAACAGAGGCCTATTAAATAACACTCTTCATCTCCCTTGTCTTTGAGATTCACAGCACATTAGCATATTAAAGACTAAAAGTCCTTGGTGAAAGCACCTATTTAATGTTATATAATACAACATTTTCATACTGACCTGATGTTCCCTCTTTTTTCTTTGAGAAGATCATATGGGGCTCTCAGACTACATGGACTACACTCTTCAGAATCACTGGGGAGTTTAAAACTGCAAAGACTGCCTTGTGTGCATTTAGTGGAGGTCCACCTGACTAGGGTGATGGCTGGGGAGAGAAGGTCGGTGGGGCTAGGGCAGCAGCCTTCTCCTGTCTGCCCACCTCAGCCTTAGACCTGCCCCCTCACAACTCTGAGCAGTGCAGGCTCTGGGCTGGACAGTGGCTGTCCTTCACCCCTGCTTCTGAGCCACCATTTCTGGGCGTCCCCCTACCCAATCTGATTCCTTTGCCTTCTGTTGTGTTCCTTAATTGGTGTTCATTTAATCTCCTTGACTGAAAATAATCTGTCCCAGCTGTCCTCTGTTAGCCTCTCCCCCGGGGTTCTTGGGGAGAGGCAGAGAGGGGAAGCTGCTGTGTTCTTCATCCTTTTCTCTATCTTGAGAACATGCATGTTGAATTTGAGGAGCGTGAAAACCCATGGCTTACTTTCTTGCAATCCTGTCCTCCCTCACCCCAGGCTAAGTGCATTTGTGTAGCCTGCTAAGCCCTCTCTACCACCCATACCATTTACAGACCAGAATACCAGCAGGGTCCCCAACAGGGCTGCCATCCAGCAGAGGGCTGACTAGGGGGGCTGCCTGCGCATTCTGGCCCCTAGATTCTTCTCTGGACAAGGCTATGTTTTCATGAGTATTGCTTTTTGTTTATTTAGATTTTCTTCTTCTGCTTCAATTTTTTGAAGCATATCATCTCTGAGGAGTTCTCTTCTCTGAAGACACAGAGGTAAGAAGCCTGCTCTCTCACCCTGGGACGGAAGAGCCACTCTGTGCAGGCAGGGTCCTGTTTGCCACCTTATCCCTGCCCTGCTGCCCTGCGTGCTCGGTAGGCTGGCTTTTCTGGCCTTCGCTCTGAGGCCGGGGGCGGGTTCCCTGGTGGAGAGGCTCTTCTGAGGTATAACCAAGGCCAGCCTGCAGTTACACTGTCCAATAGGCCTGGGGACAGATGAGTGGTCTCTGAGAGCTAGGAGAACAAGGTGATTCGCTGTAGGAAAAGCCAGCCCAAGGACAGGAGGACTTCTGACTGCCCACACCCCAGCCAAGCAGCCAGTTCTCAACGGCAAGAGGATTGTTGCCTTCCCTGGGCCACTGCCAGCGGAGTCTGCTCCCAGCCTGGCAGTTGCCTTAGGACCCCGGTGAGAGTTGGCTTTGCAGAGTTCCCTTGCCTTCCAAAGTCAGGCTCCCAGTGTGCTTGGCCAGACTTGAATATATTTTATTGATTTTTAACAGAGAGGAAGGGAGAGGGATAGAGAGTTAGAAACATTGATGAGAGAGAATCATCGATCAGCTGCCTCCTGCACACCCCCTACTGGGGATGTGCCCGCAACCAAAGTACATGCCCTTGACCAGAATCGAACCTGGGACCTTTCAGTCCGCAGGCTGACGCTCTATCCACTGAGCCAAACCGGTCTCGGCCAGACTTGAATTCTTAAGGGGCCACACTGACAGGGAGGAGGCGGGCTCTGCCGGAAGTGGGCCTGGTATTTTGCAGCACTCTAGGTAGACCTGACTCCATGAGTTGCCTCTGTGGGTTGGAGTTTCTTTCCCAGGTAGGCAGCACGTGGGGGAGGGGACAAAGGAGACCCAGCCCAACCCGGAATTCACCATTTTGGCGTCTGTTTACAGGAGGAAGAGTTTGCCAGCCCGGGATTCAGGCTTCAACCTGGACGACATCTACGCGCTGAGTGAGTCACAGGCCCTGGCAGATTACCCTTCCTCTGTGCATCTTTCTCAGTATAGACCACCCTGGAATTGTTTGTTCTAGAAACTTCTTTCTCCAGTTACATGGTGTGGAAGAGGTGGGGGACCTGTCGTGGGAGAAGACAATGTGGTGAACTGATGGCATTGGCGTCTTTCAGGACGAAAGGACCGTGGCAGCACCACCAGCCTCGGCAGTGACTTCTCTCTGGTCATGGAGAGCTCCCCAGGAGCCGCGGGGAGCTTCACCTATGAGACCATAGAGCTGGTCCCTGCAGGAGCACAGACTCAAGCAGCTTGGTGAGGGGCCAGGCTGGAACTAAGCTTGCTCACAGCTGTGGCCCAGGGTCACCAGCTCCGGGGAGTCGCAGGAACAAAGGGGCCGGTGACAGTAGGACTAAGAGCACAGCTCCACGCCCTGCTGTCTCTCTGGGCCGTGGAGGCCAGCCATCTGGTCGGTGAGGGCACTGCCTGTGGTGGCCCAGGAGCATAAAGGAGATGCGACGGGGCTGGGGGAGGGAAAGCTGGATGCTAAAGGACTCCCTGAGGAGCTCCCTTGTCTTTTTTTTTGCCTGAAAAGGGGGGGGGGGGGGGGGGCGGGGAAGGGGCAGTTTAGAAAAAATAAGAAAACAGGTGAGTACAAAATGATGATTGGGAATTGGGGCCTTGAGTCAACTCCTTTGAGAATCTGATGACTTTCTCCTTAGACAAATGGCTCAAGATTTTGTGTAACATTTGGAGGGAGGGGCCTTGACTGAACTTGGTTAAGAATCTGTTTTGTAATGTGCTCTAAGGCCAGTAGGCATTCATTGGATGCCACGGTTCTTCCGTGAAGACCCTGCTCGCGCTGCCCGTGGCTGAGCCTAAGGGAGCACTGATGTGTGCCCACTCCCACGTGGCATTTTCCCTCTGGAAGTAAAGACTGGGCCCCGAGATTTGGTGAAAGTAGGCCAAGGGCTTGCTTGGGGCAACCCCTTGGCCAACAACCCTACTCTTTCCACTGCAGGAGGAAGAGCCACTCGTCCTCTCCACAGAGTGTGCTCTGGAACCGGACCCAGCCCCCGGAGGACCGCCTGCCACCTTGCCATCAGGGGCTGATAGAAGCCAAGTCTTCCAGCTCCTCCTCCTCGAACCATTCTGAAAACTTTTTCAGGATAGGTAGCAGTCCTTTGGAGGTCCCCAAAGCCAGGTGAGGAGCTCCAGAGCCTCTACTGGAGGAGGTGGCTAGCCCTCCCCTATCAATAGGGCTGGAGAGGAGGGTTCCAGCACCTGAGGCGGTGCTTCGGACGCAGTCTTAGGGCAGGGCTCCTGGCGTGCAGCCTGGTGGGCGGTGCACCAGGAGGCTAGGGGAATTGATAACCTTGGAGACCAGCTCACTGTCTGGAGGATGGGTTAATGTTTGGATACAGAGCAAGAGCTGTTCTGTAGGGTGGCTTGAGACTCCTTCCCGGAACCCTGGCAGGTGGGGAATTCAGAAGGCTTAGTGGTTGTGAGGAGATGGGCAGAGTCGGGGCTGCCTTCACCTGTTGCCTTTGGCAGATCTCAGCCCACTACCCCACCCCCTTCCCTGTGGACCTTGCATTCTCATGAAAGAGATGGCTCTAGATCCTGCGTCTCTCCTGGCTCTCACATTCTGTGTCTGAATCGGTGGAGCAGTGAGGAGGACAGATACTAGTGAGCAGGCTGGACATGTGAGGCTGGGCAAACTTCAGGAGGCTGCATCCCTGGAACGGGAGCCACTCAGACCGGTGTGGCTGGATTTGCTGCAGGCATGTTGTCTCCTAGATCAGATTAAAGCTGAGCGCAGGCAGGGCTTAGGTTTGAGGAATGGTCTGACACTTGGGGAAAGCATTTCTGAGCTGACTTCATACCTCATTTTTCCATGTCATATCCCGGGGAAAGAACTCTGTGAACTGCTTTGTTTTCTAAAGCCTTAAGAATATCTGACCCTTCTGGAGAAAACAAAGCAGTGTGGGACTTAGGAGGTCCATAATAAAAAAGTGTTGAGTGTCAACCTACCCTGTTTCCCCAAAAATAAGACAGTGTCTTATATTATTTTTTTCTCCCAAAGTTGCGCTAGGTCTTATTTTCAGGGGATGTCTTATCTTTCCATGTGTTAGGTCTTATTTTTGGAGGAGGTCTTATTTTCGGGGAAACACGGTATGAACCAGGAGGTCATGATTTGATTCCCTGTCAGGATACATGCCTGGGTTGCAGGCTTAATCCCCAGTAGGGAGTGTGCAGGAGGCAGCCAATCAATGATTCTCATCATTGGTGTTTCTATCTTTCTCTCCCTTCCTCTCTGAAATTATATATAGATATTTGAAAAATCAGTCAGTAAATGAACTTTAGAAAGTAAAAAATGAGTAAGGAGAGTAAGTATTGAAGTCCGCTCTGGACTTGAGCCTAGTCTGCCTTGCTTTAGGCCTTTATTGTAACAGGCCTATATATCCAGGAGGAAACGAGGAGCCCTAAAGTCACAAACATATTAACAAGGAAAAACCCAAAACTTCTGGAACTCTCCTCTCATCACCATCCTCTTGTTTTTCTCTGTGGGCGAAAGCAGGTGATGGGGAGAGCCCCTCCCCACGGAGGCAGAGCAGATCGGTAGTAGAGCTCCAGATGGTACTGTTCAGATGGGTCTTGGGCACTCACCTCTGAAGGTGAGCCCTTCAGCTTGGAGCACTAGCATGTCTGCCTGTGCTGTAGCTAAATCTGTTAAACCACAACCTCTCTGACCACATGGGAGAGTGGAGGGCACTGAGCAAGCATACCTGTGCTTGTTCACATTCTCTATGTATGTCCACTGCCATGCACCTTTGTCTGCATGCCCAGGTTTCCTGGGGCAGGTCCAGAGCTGCCGCAGCTCTGTGTGACCCTCCCTGTGCTGGGCTGGAGTTCTTGCTCATCACCTCTGCCTTCTTTCTGTCTGAGGACAACTGGAAGGGGGACAGAAGATTAGTCTTGACCTCTGAGGCCCTGCCCCAGCCTTTTATTTTATTTTTATTTTTTAAAGAATATATTTTTATTGATTTCAGAGAAGGAAGGAAGGAAGGAAGGAAGGAAGGAAGGAGAGAGAGATAGAAACATCAATGATGAGAGAGAATCATTGATTGGCTGCCTCTTGCACATCCCCTACTGGGGATCGAGCCCACAACCCAGGTATGTGCCCTTGATTGGAATTGAACCTAGACCCTTCAGTCCACAGCCCATGCTCTATCCACTGAGCCAAACCAGCTAGGGCTCTGTCTTGGTCTTAACTGTCCAGCTGCTGGGGGCTCCCTGCTGAGGCAGAAATCCATCACCTCTTCCTACACTTAGCTTTATTCCCCGCTTCTACCTGCCCAGAGAGTCTCCTGTCAGATCTTGGGATTATTTCCGAGTCTCAGTGGTGGTTCTCCGCTTGACTGGGCCACTCAGACTCAAATGGCCAGTCCAGGATAGCAACCAAGGCCCCTCCCTCGGAGGCTGAGAAGGGGTGGAATGTCCTCGGGCTCCTCAGCCCTGTGTGCCAGGGCCTGGTTGACGCTGGGACAGCTGGACCAAAGTGGGACACACAGCCTTAGAAAGGCGTGAGGTGGGCTGCTGTGAGGTGTTTGGTGACACTGCCGGGCTATTCTGGGAATGCCCACTTGGAGCCTGCCTGGACTGGCCAGGCGACAGGGTTCTGAATTTGATGCCTATTTTGAAATACTAGATTATTCAGATTTGGAGCATTCTAATTATGTATTTCCATTAACATTAAAATTAATTTAGTCTCTTTTATCTAAAATTGCCTGAGGGATCCTGTCATTAGCTGCCCTGCCTTGCCTCTCTTAGGTAACAACAGCCAATCAGCAGAGGAACTGCATGGAAAGAAACCCTTTAGTAAAGCTATCTGTGGCAGCCAAAATTCCTCTCATAATGTGAATTCTTTGGGTTTTATGTGCTCCAAATTCCACAGTCTCTCTCTCTTAAAGTAGGACTTCCCTAGAAAGGGAATTGGTAAAGCTTTGTTCAAAGGGAAGAGGTTAGGTGTCAGGTTGGGAAGAAACTTCTGTGGGGGTACTGCTCTGTCCCCAGCCCTAACCCACACCCTTCATGAGGAATCCGTGGCCTTTTTGCATTATTAGCTGCCATTGCAGCAGCTTCTGATTGAGCTGCATTTCTGGATGTTAATCTCTCATTAGCTACAGGGCTGGAGGCTGGATGCTGGAGGTTGGGAAGAGGCAGTGCCAGTGCTCCATGCTAACATGCCCCCCAGGCCACAGTTAGTAAGCAGCCCCGCTCCATGTCACCCTGACCTCTGCTCCCGCATTAGACACCTTTAGGGGTGCAGGGTTGCTAGCACAATACTGTCCATGCCTGAGGGGGAATGGTGCTAGCACTGCGCCCAGCATGAAGCCAAGCAAAGCCTGAAGAGCATATGAACTTGGCTGAGGGTTACCCAGCAGCCTGGTTAAATAGCTAAGTAGTAACATAGGAACCAACTCTACCTGCCAACTACCTGCTCTTCCCATATCATCCACCACCTACTAACTGCTTATTGGAAGCAGTGAGCTCTGTCCCAGGCTGTGTTTAATGAAGCAGAGAAACCAGATTGCTTTCTGCAATCCATAGGGCTCCTGTCCCTAGGTTTGATGGGGCCACAGCGCCAGACCCCAGATGAGTGTGAGAAGCCTAAAGGCATTACCAGCTTGAGACCCTGGAGAGAAAACTTGGAGTTCTAAAAGACCTCTCTTTGGATTGCGGCAGAAATTCAGAGGTCCCTGGTTGGTTCACATACATGAGGGTATATATGTGCTTATGATATAAGGCCCAGCTGGGAGAAAAGGATGTTCCTTTTTTCAAATGTAAGAAATCCCATTTAGCCATCTCTAAAGCCAGTTTCTCCATGAATTCAGGCCCTTGTTGAATGAAGGATTCTTCCTTTAAGGCCCCATTCCTGGAGGCATTCATTGGGTAGAGGCTGTGAGATCATCACCTGAGGCTTGGGCTTTGGTGGGGGTTGGTGTGTGGATTAGGTAACACCCAGCCCCCTCAAAGTAAAATATTCATTCCCTGCAGGACTGCAGACGTGCCATTTGATGGTTTTGGGATTCTAATTTCTCACCAGAGACTTAGGCAGCTCCCAGTTCCTTCCTTCCTATGTATATTCAAACTTTCATCATCAGCCATCAACTCAGGTGTGACAGCAAAACCATCTCACATGGGATTAAACAGTAAAGAAAAAGAACGGTTCATGTGGAGAAGTACAATGGAAAAGGCAGCCTTCGGTTCTTTCCTCTTGCCTCTTCCTATATGCTATCTTTGCCTTCCATCCAACTTCACTAGTGGTGGCCACCCACTCCTGGGACACCCTGCTTCCTTTCTCACATCCCAGGATCACATACTCCCCTTTTTTCCATCAATAGATCAGAAGCGCTATGCTTTAGTCCAGTTGGAAGGTATGTGTCCATCACTGAAGCAACCTCTGAGGTTCCTACCAACCATTCATTATCAGGAAGAAAAATCAGTGTATTATGGAGCTAGCATTGGCTTTGGTCAGACCTTTTGTTAGACCTGAGTTTCACTTCTAGCTTTGTGACTTGGAAACATTCTGAGCTCAGGTTTGTTTTGGGTTTTTTTTTTTCCCATGTGTTTTTTGCCAGTCTTTGGTTTACAGGGCTTTAGAGGAGAATAGGGAATTTTACATAAGTGAATTTTAGAAATAAATGAAAATTTTGTCATATTGCCAAATCTTGGCCTGTTTCCATGTATTTTTGATGGGCAGGATTCTAAATGCATTACTGACTGCCCTTTCTTCTTTGTTTTTTTTATTTTTCAGGTGTACAACCCAGTGATTATACATTTATATAAATTAAGTGGTAACCCCACTAAATCTAGTACCCATCTGACACCATATATAGTTATTATAATATTATTGACTGTATTTCCTATGCTTTACATCCCCATGATTGTTCTATAACTGCCAATTTATCCCTTCACCTTTTTTACCCATCTTCCTGTACCCCCTCCATCTGGCAACTATCAAAATGTTCCCTGTATCTTTGAGTGTTTGTCGTCTGTTTGTTCATTTATTTGGTTTTTTTGATTCTACATATACTAGCAAGTGAAATCTTAGGCATTTGTCTTTCTCTGTCTGACTTATTTCATTCAGCACAATACCCTCTAAGTCCATACATGCTGCCGATTGCTACATTTCATTCTTTTTTTGCCTGAGTCATATTACATATGCACTTCTTTTATTCATTCATCTATTGGTGAACACTAGATTGCTTCCATATCTTGGCTATTGTAAATAATGCTTCAATGAACATATGGATGCATATATCTTTTGGGTTTCTTCAGATAAATACCCAGAAGTGGAATTGCTGAGTCCTTCTTTGTCTCTTATTATTAACTTTTTCATTAAAGTCTATTTTGTCTGGTATAAGTATTGCTACCCTAACCTTTTGCTTATTTCCATCTTTATAAAATATTTTTTTCCATCCCTTTAAGTCTATATATGTCTTTTGATCTGAAGTGAGTCTAATAGACAGCATATATAAGGATCTTATTTTGTTATCCATTCAGCCACTATATATCATTTAAAAATATATATATTTTATTGATTTTTCTTACAGAGAGGAAGGGAGAGGGATAGAGAGCTAGAAACATCGTCGATGAGAGAGAAACATCAACCAGCTGCCTCTTGCACACCCCCTACCGGGGATGTGCCCGCAACCAATGTACATGCCCTTGACCGGAATCAAACCCGGGACCCTTGAGTCCGCAGACCGACGCTCTACCACTCAGCCAAACCGACTTCAGCACACTATATATCTTTTGACTGGAGTATTTGATCTATTTGCATTTAAAGTAATTGTTGGTATGCATTTACTGCCATTTTCCTTTTTCTTAAAGAAAGCCCTTTAGCATTTCTTATACTGTTTTGGTGGTGATGACCTCCTTTTGCTTTTGCCTGTCTGGAAAGCTCTTTGTCTGTCCTTTCTTTCTAAATGATAATCTTGGTTGTAGGTTGTTGCTTTTCATTACTTAGAAAATTTCAGGCCAGTCTCTTCTGGCCTGTAAAATTTTGTTGGAAATCAGCTGACAGTCTTATGGGCACTCCTTTGTAGGTAACTGTTTTCTTTTAAGAATCTCTGTCTTTAGCCTTTTGCATTTTAATTATGTTGTGTTTTTTAAAATATATTTTTATTGATTTCAGAGAGGAAGGGAGAGAGATAAAGAAACATCATTGATGAGAATAATTGATTAGCTTCCTCGTGCATGCCCCCTTACTGGGGATTGAGTCTGCAACCAAGGCATGTGCCTTTGACTGGAATCAAACCCAGGACCCTGTAGTCCACAGGACGATGCTCTATCCGCTGAGCCAAACCGACTAGGGCAATTAATGATGTGTCTTGATGTTGGCCCCTAGGTTCATACTGTTTGGGGCGCTCTGTGCTTCCTGGACTTTAGTATCTTTTTCCTTGACCAGGTTAGGGAAATTTTCAGTGATTACTTCTTCAAGTAGATTCTCAATTTCTCTATGTCTTCTCTTCCCAGCACCCCCAAGATGAGAATGTTGATACTCTTGAAGTTGTCCCTGATCTCTCCTCACTTTTTGAGTTCTTTTTTCTTTTTGCTGTTCTGGTTGGGTGTTTTCTGCTTCCTTGTCTTCTGAATCACTGATTTGATCCTCTGCTTCATCTACTCTATTATTGATTTCCCTCTGATGTATTTTTCATTTCAGGTACTGTATTCATTTTTGACTGGGTCTTCTTTATGCTTCTATCTCCATTTTTATGGATACTTTCTATCTCTTTTTATTGAAATTGAAGTTCATCTATTCTTTCCTGAAAGTCCTTATAACTGGAGATGTTTTTTATTTTTTATTTTAGAGAGAGGAAAGAAGGAAAGTCAGAGAATGAAACATTTATACGGGAGGGAGGCAACATCGCACACACTCCAAGTGTGATCACACCCAAAACCTGAGCTTGAACCCTGACCAGGAATTGAACTGGTGACCTTTTGGTGCATGGGATAACGCTCGTCCGACTGAGCCACACCAGCCAAGGCATAACTTGGGTTTTGAGCTGTGCATCTGGTAGATTGCATTTCTCCATTTTATTTAGATCTTTTTCTGGAGTTTGGTTCTGTTCTTTCATTTGGGACATGTTTCTTTGTCTCCTCATTTTGGCTGCCTCTCCATGTTTGTTGCTGTGTGTTAGAGATGCTTCATCTCCCTGTCTTGGTAGAGTGGCCTATGTAGTAGGTACATTGTAGTGCCCCATGGTGTAGTCTCCCTAGTCACCCAAGCTGAGTGCTCCAGGCGCACCCCATGTGTGGACTGTGTGTGTATTTCTGTAGTTGTGAGCTCAGTTTCTTGAATCCCATCTTTAAAGGGGGAGTAATGAACCTGGCCTCCATAAGTTGTGTTTAAATGACCTAATGAATACCTGGCACATAGTAAATACTCATTTTTTCCACAAATGCTCAGTAAATTGTAACCGTTTGTCCTTATCAGTTACATATCTGAGGGCAGGTAAAAGGCCAGGCCAGATCTTTTTTTTCTTGCTTCAGCTATGTGGGTTGCACCAGTTTGGCTTGTATGTTCTACCCTTGTCTAAAAAGAACTGCCTAGAAAACACCTGCCTGCCCCTGGCCAGTGTTGCTCAGTGGTTGGACATTGGTCCCATGCATCAAAACGTTTCAGGGTTCAATCACTGGTCAGGGTAGGTATGGGAAGTGACCAATCAATGTTTCTCTCTCACATCGATGTTTTTCTCTTTCCCACTCTCCCTTCCTCTCTAAAACCAATAAAAACATATCCTTGGGTGAAGATTAAAAAATAAAATTTAAAAAGACACCTGCCCCAGTTGGCCCACAGCAAGTATCTGGCAGGAGATGGGGAGGGCCCAGGAGGTTGGCTTCTCACTGACATTTCATCCCTAAGAGTTGTAGTTTTCTTGGTGCCTAGGCCCTCTTCACAGCACCAAGAAAGCTACAACTCTCACATTCTCCCCATCTCCTGCCAGATACTTGCTGTGGGCCAACTGGGGCCCTCCTGGGCTCTCTGAGTCGAAGGGATATGAACAGATGACCTTAGAAGCAACATTGGCTCCAGTTGTGCAGTTTGAGGTTAGCTTGGCCCCATATTTCCTCCAGTTCTGTAGATAGAGAGAGGAGGTGGAGCTCAAATCAATTTTTGTTGTTATTGTTTTTGCTACTCTGTTTGTGCTTGAGAAAGGGTCCGGGGTCTTATTAAAAATGATCGAGTTACTTGTCTACTGAGCCTGACTTGAGGTTTTCCTTTTACTAGGCAGGTACAGGTGCTGTGCTCCCTTCTGATGACTCTTTTTTTCATCTTTAGGTGTCCCCTCTAGCCAGCTAATCCATACTCCGAATTTATAACTACCTCTCTGCTTAGCACGGTTCTTTGTTCTCAAACCCAGGAGCTGAACAGTTGTTTTGCAACCCTTTGACAAAAACCTCAAGTAGGAAGATTCATTTGGAGCCTGTTCTCTTGAAAAAGAGGACTACTTGCTGAAATGGCCTCATATCCCCTGGGATCATGTACCCTGCTGCTCTCTGCCAGCTATTCCATCTCCCAGTTGATCCCTGGCTGCTCCAGGTGTCACTCTTGCCTGGTGGAGCTACCTGCTGGACACTGAGGAAGTAAAGAGAAGTGACTGGCCCAAAACTAGCAATCCTTGCAGGGAACCTCACTGTAACCATTCTATCTGTCCACTATTTTCCCATTGGTGGTCTATGTGTCTTGATAGTCCTGGGTGAGTAAGGTTGAGGCATAAGAAACCATGGTCCTTGCCCCAGGAGTGCCTCATTCTGCCAGGCTCTTCTACTCAGCATCCCTTGCAGTCCCTCAGCACTCTGGTGTTTTGGAATTGTTCTCCCACAGCCACTAAAAGTGGAAAAGAAACTGCCCTGAAGTTTGAATAGTAGATGAGATCTGTGGAGCCAGGCTGATGTTAGCGGGTTGTGCTGACTGAAGGCATGACCTGAAGGAAGCAGAGGGCAGGTGCCAGACTATGGCATGTGGCGTGTCCTCTCCTGTCTCTCTGATTTACAGACAGCCTGAGTCCTACCAAGTTTCTCCATCTAGAAACAAGAACGCCCTGCTTTGTTGGGCGCTAGAGTCTTCCACCGGGTACCAGACCACATCCTGTTCTCATCTCTAACGCTGCTGTCACACACCTTCTGGGCTTTGGCAGGAATGATGAATGTGGCAAGTCTCTGGGTTACAGGAGGTTCCAGTTCATGGTGACTCTGATGTAGAAAGCCATCTGTTTTCCCTAGTCTCAAGGTAGTTCTGTTGTAAGACAAACCTGTAATCAAACTTGGCTTTAAAAATCTCTTCTTGTTCTGCCTAGCTTCACCTGTCTGGGCTGACATCTCCCTGTCTCCAAAATGGGGATGGTTAAGGATCCCTGGAGATGCAGTGCCGGGCTGGTGTGACCGATGCGGGGGACTGTCGCTCTCTACGTCAGCCAACTGTGTGGGCCAAGATCAGCGAATGTTTTTCTCTGTTCCATACTCCCTACACCACCATTCATGCTTCTACTCTGCTTCTAGGTCCCTACAGAAGCACCTTCTGCTATTCTTGAACTAAAGAATAAAGGGTCAAGCATCAAAGCTGATGCATCTGTGGGATCTGGGACATGGGGTAGCTGTTGGAAGGGTTTGTTTGATATATCCCTTCCTCTTCCTTTCTCTTCTAATGGCTTTACTGCTGCCCTGAGATGACAGAGGGGTTGGCAGTGAGTGCGGAGGAGGTGGCACAGTAGATTCCCAATACCATTTTCCTCTCCCTGCACTTCACAAACTTCCATCTGAAACAGGCCTGATGAGGCGGTCAAGTTGCCTGCCTGATTCATCCCTTCCCTCTGGGCATAGCCAGTGAGTTAGCTGGGTGTGCTTGTGAATACAAACTAGGGCTCCTGCAAGGCACTGCAGAGTGGGGCTAGGGCTCTTAATCTAGGTCACCACCCTCCACTCTCCCCAAGAGGCTTGTTCTCCCACCCCTGACAGGAGCTTGGTGGCCCTGGGTTCTGTGTAGCCTCCATGCTAATCTGTGTGCTGGGGCGTATGGGGCATCAGTCTTGCTCCCCTCATTTTGGTGCTGTGGATATTTTACTTGCTCTGTCAGACACCAGGGCAGGCTTTGGTTGATGGCTCACCTCTTGTCACCATGCTTTGCTCTTCTTTCGCTTCCGAAAGTCTTTGCATTAAGCATTGTCTTCACAGCTGAGCCTGTCTTATGTTCTGCATTCTTCTTTCTTGGTCTATCCAGCTGTCTTTGCACTTTTTCAGAAGTGGTTGACTTTTCAAATGCTCCACCAACAGCACCTTGCGGCCATGGCCCAGGGCCACCGTAGCACCCAACCCCCACCCCTTCAGTGTTTCCCCTGTCAGGCATATGACTGACTGCATCATCTCCCCTCTCTCCTCTCTGCCCCAGATCAGTGGACCATCCCCTGCCCGGATCCTCTCTCTCCACAGACTATGGCAGCTGGCAGATGGTAACAGGCTGTGGCAGTATTCAGGAACGGGCTGTCCTGCACCCAGACTCCTCTCTCCCTTTCAGCTTCCAGGAGGAGCTCCCTAACAGTTGTCTGTAAGTGTCTTGCTTGAGAAGGCAGGATGCTCCCCTGCCCATATCAAAAGCTGGTGAGCACACAGCCAGCCGTGCTGGTCAGGAATGAGGCAGCAGCCGGCCCTAGGGAGCTGGCTTGGGATCCCTGCCCCATCCCAGTGTCTTAGTTGAGTGTGCTTGCTGCTCATGGACCTGAGGTTCGGAGGAGGCCTGTTATGGGCCGCTCAGTGCGTTGGAGTGTGTTCGCTCTCCCCAGCCTCTAAAACCACCCATCCCCGGGTGTCTTGGGGCACATCCTGTGGGAAAGCTGGCTGGACTGTAACTATAGAAGATTCTATTTCTGTCCATGGCTTTGCCTGACAGGAGAATCCTTTGAAAGCAGAACAGTGGGGAAGTGAAGGTAGGTGTATGGTGGAGACCAAAGCCAGAATGTTGCTGGGTTAGCCCTGAGGCTGTGCTCCTCCCCATTAGAATCAAGGGTTCTATGCCAATCCCTCTTCATATTTGTCTTCTGCTTTTGCCTCTGGTCAGGAAAAATAAAAACCCCAAGCCTATAAAATCCTCTTGCAAGCCTATAAAAGCATACAAAATCCTGGACTTCCAACTCCTATAAAGTATCCACTTGAGCAACTGCCCTTGAGGCAGTCACCTGCCCCCTGCCTGCTCTGCTGCGGCACAGATGTCGGGGGGGGGGGGGGGGGGGGGGGAGGTGCCTCTGGCGGCCTGGCGAGCTTGTTGGCCTGCACCTCAGCTGTGGCTACCTGAGGGACCTCGCCTCCCTACCACAAGTGAATGAACTCGGGTTAGGGATTCATCCCACCACCAGAAATGCAGCTCATTCCCACCAGTGCTGACTGGTTGGAGACAAGCTGCCCTGGGAGTTGAGAAGATCCCTGCTGAGGGCAGGCAAGGGCTGGGCCTTGGGATTCCAGGATGGCAATTCCAGGGACTCCAGAGGCCACTAGTGCCTGGTACAGCCTCTAGCCATGCCATGAAGCCAGAAACAAGGTCCCTATCTTCGATTTTTGAAGGATTAAAAAAGATAGTTGCATCTTTCTGTTGAGACTATTTCAGTCACACTGGCCTAAGAGTTATCTTTGGAGTAAACAGACATCTCTGCCCCTGCTTGATAGCATCCCCCCACTTACCTGGCATTAGCCACTGAAATAGGCAACTCTAGTCCCACGTCCTACAATTTATCCCTTAGGCAGCTCTCAGCGCATAGCTCAGAATTCTGGTTGGTTCTGGTGGTTCCCAGAAGAGGCTAGGTTCTACATGGTCTTGGCAACCAAGACTGTAGGGGAGGGTGAGGTCAGGGTTGATTCCTGGTGAGGTCACGCAGTATGTGAATTCATTGCTTGGGCTTTATCATCAGGAAAATTAGTTGGAATCTTCACTGCTTTGCTCACCAGCTATGTCTTGGGGTATCAGCCTTGATTTCTTGGAGCCTATTAGCTCATCTCTTGAAAGAAGCTAATGGCACTCTGGTAGCTCCAGTCCCTGCCTAACCATTGCCTACTGTGAATCATATATCCTGGACTCCAGTTTGGTCTCTAAATAGGTTGTGATCTCTCCCCCTTTTTCTCCCAGAAATGCTCTCCTATGGACCTTTGGATGTTCCCTGTGAATACAAACTACTAATTGGACTTTCTCTAAGAAAAAGCTGACGATGCACACATAACTTATAGCCTGTATGATAACCTGAGAAAGTAAAGATCTAGGGCCATGTATTTGCCTCAAATGTCAAGAGATACTTTGGAGTTGTTCATAGTATTGCAGGAATCCAGTATCAGCTCCATTTTCTTAGTCTGCTGTAAGAGTTATTTGACTTTTTCCCTAAAACAACCCCCTTCTCCTCCTCTTTCCCGTCCCCTTTCCCTTCCTTCCTTTCCTCCCTCCCTTCCTTCCTTCCTTCCTCCTCTCTCCCACCTTCTCCTCCTTATTCTTATTTCTCTCTCGCTCTGTGTCATAAATACACGCACACATGCACTTCACTGCCACCAGTCTACTTTCCCTAGATCTGCTCTCCCCACACTTACCCAGGACTGTCATTTATTCTTACACCTCCATCTGTTCCTCAGGTCCTCGGGTGCAAGTCATTTGGGCTTGGGAATTGCGGACATTTATTCGGCTTCTGACAAATTCCCAGGAGGGATTATCCAGAGATTGGTCTCCTTCAGAAATTTTGGGTTAAGTTAGGGCTAGTCTTTGTGCTTAGACGGATGGGAACATGAACGTAGGTGTGTCACCTGTCTCCCTCCATTTGAGTTCCTGACCTTTCCTCTGATTCCATGCCTCTCCCACTTCTAGACTGCATGCCTTTTAGTCCAGGTATTGGATGTGACCAGTACCTCGGGTCTCTTCTATTAAAGAATCCTTCAGGCAGCGGTCGCCAACCTTTCGGACCTCATGGGCCAGAGGTTGGTGACTGCTGCTTCAAGTTGTCAGTCGCATTGATGAGTCTAACTTTTCATGCACTTACTCTTCTTCTTGACTTGTAATTCCAGGCCAGTGAGAAAGAGGGATTTCCTATCTTCTGACCAGTCCCTGTAGAGGCCAGAGAAGGAAAAATACATGGAATCAGAACAGGAATTTTGCTGGAAAAGCCAGCACTCTCCTAGCTGTTTACCTGGGGTCACAGTGACTAAAGGTGTAGCTAAAACGTTAGGGGTTTCCAGTGAGGACCCTGGCCTCTCCAGGGCACTGCCAAGAATTTTCTCCCAGGATGCTCCGTGTCCTGGCCTCAAGAAAGCTGAGGCCTTTGATTAGCCAAGGCCTGATGCCCGATGCTAGGGTCTCTCCCTTTACTTAGAGGTAAGGCTTGTAACTCGCTTGTTCTTATGAAGGAATGGAAGCCAGCAGCTGTTGGAGCAAACTCCCTCCTGTTTGGCTTCTCCCCTCCCTAATGATCACAGAGATGGTTGTTTCCCATAAAAAGTCAGGCCTGTCCCCCCCAAACAGTAACCTGAAAACTGAGAGGAATGGTTTAAGAGGAGAACAGGACAGATATTTGGGGCCTTGTGCTGGTGAAGACGGGAGGATAACCATTGTGACATGAGGATGAGGATGTTGGGTCCTGCCCCGTGGTGATGCATTTATTCTTTCTCCTCCATAGGCTCGCAGCCCTGAGTGAGCGGGAGACACGCCTGCAGGAGGTGCGCTCAGCCTTCCTGGCTGCATACAGCAGCACAGTGGGGCTTCGGGGGGCGGTGGCCTCCAGTCCTTCCGGTGCCATTGGGGGCCTGCTGGAGCAGTTTGTGCGTGGCGTTGGACTCCGGGGCACCAGCAGCAGCACCTTATGAAGCAGCCAGCCCACAACAGTTTTCTCCTCTCTCACCTGAGCCCTGAGTGGAATCAAAGCCATGCCTGGCCGAAGGGTGCTTTTTTAAAAGTCGGGGGAAATGGCCTCACTCCCCCATCTGCATCATGCACATGGCAGCCCCAAAGCCGAGCAGGGCCAAGGACAGGGTTCTCCAAACCCCAGCTTCCTAACTGGTGACCACCACCCCTCCTCTCGTCACTGCCTTCCACCCACCCTAATCTTTGCCTGGGTTCCCACCAACTCAGAACTGTGTGGGGTTTCCTAGGGCCTTGTAGAGGCTGAGACTTCACAGACGGCACCCCCCCCCCCTTTCCATCTTGTTTCCTGGGGAGGAGGGGGTCACCTGCACTGAGAATAGGCAATTTGACACAAAATAAAATCAAAGTCTTGTTGAACGGCAGCTCTTTTGGGCATTCTCACTTGGTTGCTGTCTTTGTGAAGTTATTTGGAAGGCCCCGCTGTCCTTGTGCTGGGAAAAATGGGTTTGGGGGCTATCCCTCAGCTCTGGAGCCATAATAGGCTCCTCAGTAAGATAGGGTCAGGCTGTTAAGAGGTGGAAGCAGTTGTCCTCGGGCCTCATAAGGCTCTAGTCACCTAGGGAATCTGTTTATCTGTGCAGATTCTTAGGGTTGTGTGAAATCTAGACTTGAGGTTGCTGAGATTTTCATTTCACAGGGAACAGGGTGGGTATGTGTGTGTTCATTTTAAATTCTGCAGGCACCGCAGTCCTGGTTCAAGTGACCTGCAGCCTCTGCCTATAGTGGAAGGTCTGGCAGTAGTTGGTGTGGAGAGGATAGATCTGTGTGACCACCAGACTCATGTACAGCATGACCTAGAGAGGGCTGCATCCTCACAGAATGTCTGCATCTCTAACACCATGAATTCCTGAGGGTTCAAAGACCTGGGTAGGGCCTTGCACAGTGCTGTTAATAGCCACTGTTTTACTGAGCTCTGGCTGTTTTTTTGTGTTTTTTTTAATGGTTTTTATTTTTTTGTTGTTGTTAATCCTCAACCGAGGATATTTTTCCATTGATCTTTTGAGAGAGAGTGGAAGAGAGGGAAAGATAGAAACGTCAGTGTGTCACATAGATTGGTTGCCTCCTGCCCACACCAGGGACCGGGCCAGGGGAGGAGCCTGCAACCAAGGGATGTGCCCTCGACTGGAATCGAACCCTAGACCACTTGATCTGCAGGCTGACACTATCCACTGAGCGAAACCAGGTAGAGCGAGTTCTCTCAATACAAGAGAGGTCATTGTATGAGTGCTCAGAGGAAGCAAACACTTGAGAATTGACTGTGTATAATCCCCTGTGCCAAGTCCTTTTCGTGGATTATCTCAATACAATTTTACAACACCCCCAAATAGGTGCTATAATGGCCTTTCTACTAATGAGAGTGAGCCACAGAGATGTTAAGTAACTTGCCCAAGGTCGCACAGCTAATGTGAACAAATGTGTAACTTTCTATTCTAGACCTAAGCAGGGCGGCATTGGGAGGGGGGAGAAGCAGATTGTTGAGGGAGGGTTTAGGTAGAGGAAATCCCAATCGCCCATCAGGTGCCCCAAGCCCTTCAGCACCGCGGATAGCTCTTCAGGAGGCATGGGTTTTGCCCCAGAGAAATGCCCTGGAAAGATTCTCCCAAGGTGTGGGTTGGAGGGGTCTGGGTAAGATTCCCGGGCAGCCTGAGGCTGCTCCAATGGGGCGGGGGCCACCCGCAGGGCTGGGCGGGGCTGTGTTGCCTCTGGAGTTGCTGCCCGCGGCCACAGCCGGGCGCGAGCGGCGGGAGAGCACACAGTGCTGGAGGGAGTGCAGCCGCCGCCGCCAGCACAGGGGCCGGCCCCGCCGCCGGTGCCCCTAGCCCTCCGCTGCTCCGGACACCCAACCAGTCATGTCTCTCAGCGGAGCCTCTGAACGCAGCGTCCCGGCCACCAAGATTGAGATTACCGTGTCCTGCCGGTGAGCTGGCCAGCTGGAGAGGGCGTAGGCACTGCCCAGCCCTAACCAGCTCCGGGGCTGGGCGGGCAGGGGCTACACCCGGGGGGGAAAGCATCTGGAGCAGGAAAATCGTGAATGCAGACTCTGGGTTCGGGGAGGGGGTTTCCTTGAGTAGCCCCACCAGCAAAAAAGGGGGGGGGGCTCACTCAGCCTGCGGGTTCAAGGGATGGGTTGCGGGGATCCAGTAGATTCTGGGCCCCAGGAGGACAAAGTTCTGAGGCAAACCCTCATTCCTGGGGACACTGTGGACACAGCCGTGTCCGGTCCGCAGGGACGCGGTGGTCTTTGGGCTGCGGTTTCCAGCGCTGTCCAGGGTGCTGATAACACGGGACCCCCCCCCCCCCCCCCCCCCGGGTATAGGAATGAGGAAGGGAGGTGCGGTTTGAGCCCCATGCCTCCTCCGGGTGCCCAACTCAGGGCACAGTTGAGGCGGTGGGCTTCAGAATGACCCATGCTCTGTCCGTCTGTCTGTCGCTTTCTCTAGGAACCTGCTGGACCTCGACACCTTCTCCAAGTCCGACCCTAGTAGGCGGCACCAGGCGGGGTGGAGGGCAACTCGGTGTGCGGGCGCGACTGAGGAGCGGGGAGGGGGCGCAGACTGACCTGACGTCCTTCTCTCCCCGCCCCCGCTCCCGCCGGCAGTGGTGGTGCTGTACACGCAGAGCCGGGCCAGCCAGGAGTGGAGGGAGGTGAGTCCGAGAGTCCGCCTCCAGCCCAGAGCTGCCCCGGGAACGAAACACCCCCGCCCCCTTTGCAGGCTCCGCGGTGACGCTCGGCGCCCCCCCTCCCTTCACCCCCCTCTCCAGTTCGGACGGACCGAGGTGATCGACAACACGCTGAACCCAGACTTCGTGCGCAAATTCGTCCTTGACTATTTCTTTGAAGAAAAGCAAAACCTGCGCTTCGATGTGTGAGCCCCGCCCAGAATTCTGGCTTGAACCGCCCCCCTCCCCCCCCCCCCCGCCCCCTGACCTGGATCCCCCCGAAATTCTGGCTGGCTACACCCCCACCGGCCATCCCGGGCTAGTTCCTCCCCAAGGCCCGGTTGGGTCCCACTTTGAAGCGCTCCACTCTAATCTTAACTCCACCCCGCGTCTGCTTTGCTTCGGTGAACATCCAACCAGTTCACTCCCAGAGCCTGGTCCTGCCCACAGCTCTGCTCCTAACTTAGCTCCACCTGCGCCTAGGTCCCGCCCCACTCCTCCCTCCCCACCACCCTCCCCTCACCCCCAGCAAGCCCTGGTTTGGCTTCGCACAGGTCTGACCCTTTCCAACTCTGACTCCTACCCCAAAGGAGATCCAGTTTTAATTTGGGTCCAAGCCTCCCCCTCCACCCACAGTCTTAACCAGCACTTGAAACTCGACCCCCTTCCAGGCTCTCCCCTACGAGTCCCGCCCGCCACTGCTCTTCCTCTTTCCAGGTACAACGTGGACTCCAAAACCAACATCTCCAAACCGGTGAGCGCGCGTCCCCTCGCGGTCTGGGCACACATGCGTCGCTCGGTGTGAAACGACCCTCTTTGGAACCCCCCTACCTCTTAACCCCGACTCTACCTTCTTTGGTTCGAACCCCACCCTTCCCGGCCGGCCCTTCTCCGTTTCCTGCCTCGGCTTCCCACCTGTGCCTCCTACTCACTGCTCTCTTTCTTCTCGGCGCCACTGGGTCCTGTAGAAGGTAAGGCTGCACCCGGCTGGTCGGAGCGGGGAGGGTGGAGGTGAGGGGTGGGTTGGCAACATGAGGAGCAGCTTAAAATGACAGGACCGAGAAGGGGAGCTTGCTTAGGACCTTCCCTCCCCCGCCCCCCCCCCGCCCCCTCCACCATCAGCTCTTTTAAAGCACAGACTGGGCGGTGGTTCTTGCTATGTCCCGTCTCCTCGAAACACCTGGTCATTGTAGCTGGGCTGGTGTGGGCTGTTCTCCGGGGCTGGGCTGGGACTCTGCACCGCCACCCCCTCCCAGCCTTGCTGACTCCCTGTCCCGGTGCAGGATTTCCTGGGACAAGCGTTCCTGGCCCTGGGAGAGGTGATTGGAGGCCAGGGTAGCCGTGTAGAGCGACCCCTCACGTAAGCTGAACTGGAAGGGGTGAGGGGGGAAGGGTGGGTGCCTCCAAATTCTCCTCCCAAAGATCCTGCTGACCTGGTCGTAGTGGAAGCTGGGATTCCTCCTGGTCAGGAGCCTTCGGTGGCACCCATCACCCTCGAGGGGGAAGCTCTAATCTCTAGGATTTTGTTCAAGTCAGTCTCAGGCCTGGCATGTCTTTCCTGGTTTTCTAAGTCTTTCAACCTATAAGGTCCACTTCCAAGCCCTTCTCCTCCATGAGGTTCCCACTCACTAAGTCAAGTCCTCTGGAATGTCCGTTATGCACTAAATATTTATTAGCATGTTTCATATGCCACTTCCTATGCTAGGTACCAGAGATATCCATTTCACAAATATTACTGGGCATATACTCTGCCAGCCACTGTTTAAGGGGCTTAGGCTGGAATGGTGAACAAAACAAAAGTTCCTGCCCCGGGGGAGCTTACACTAAGGAGCGGGGGTGAGACCTACAAAATAGACATAATAAATAAGTAAATTACATAACATATTAGACAGTAAGTGCCACGGTAAAAAGCTAAGTAGAGCAGAATTAGGGTGATTGAAATAAAATGGGTAAGTGGGCCCCTTGGAGAGGTAACTTTAGAGCAATGACCTGAAGGAAAGGGGGCAGTGAGCCATGCAAATATCTGGAGGAAGAATGTTCTAGGCAGAGGAAACTGCCAGAGCAAAAGCCCGATGTGTCAAAGAGCAGCAAGAAGCCAGTGTGGCTGGAGCCAAGGGAACAAGGGCAAAGAAAGGAGGAAGTGATGTTGGAGATGGAGCCAACAGTTTTGACAGATTGAATATGGATGTCAGAGGAAAAGAGGAATCAAGGATGACACCAAAGCCTTTGACTTGAACAACAGGATGAACAGAGTTGTCATAAACTGAGATATTAAAAAAAAAAAAAAAAGTAAGTTGGTGGGGAATTCTATCAGAAGTTTAGTCTGACTTGTTGAATTTTACAATTGTTATTAGGCATTCAAATGGAGATGTCAAGTAGGCAATAAGATACATGAGTCTTGCCCTAGCTGATTTGGCTCACAGCATCGGCCTTTGGACTAAAAGGTCCCAGGTTCGCTGAAATCGGTTTGGCTCAGTGGATAGAGTGTCAGCCTGCGGACTGAAAGGTCCCAGGTTCGATTCCAGACAAGGGCATGTACCTTGGTTGCAGGCACATCGCCAGTGGGGGGCGTGCAGGAGGCAGCTGATTGATGTTTCTAGGTCTCTATCCCTCTCCCTTCTTTTCTGTAAAAAAATCAATAATTTTTTTATTTTTTATTTGTTAATATCAAAATATATTAACAAATAAAAAAATAAAAAATAAATAAAAGGTCCCAGGTTCAATTCCAGTCAAGGGCACATGCCCAGGTTGTGTGTTTGATCCCTAATAGGGGGCGTGCAAGAGGCAGCCAATCAGTGATTCTCTATCATCATTGATGTTTCTATCTCTCTCTCCCTCACCTTCCTTCTCTGAAAGCAATAATAATTTTTTTTTTTTAAGATACATGAGTCTTAGATGCTCTTTAAGGCCATAAGACTAGATGAGCTCTCCAATGGAGTGGAGAGAGAGGGGATCAAAGAGAAAGGATTTGTTCCAAGAGTTGGAACTAGAAAGGAAGACTAAGAAGAAGCATTAGGTGGTGGTGTCCTGGAAGCAAAGTGAAAGACATGGGTGGATCAAGGAGGAGAGAGTGACTACCATGTCAAAAACTTTTGCATGTTAAATAGGTGAGAATTAGGAATTGGCCATTGGATTTAGCAAGATGGATGTCACTAGTGACTTTGACAAGCATAATTTTTAAGGAGAGACAGTTGGAGAAATTTAGAAAAGAATGAAGAGAGGAAAGGTAGTCAAGGAATCTTTCAATGGGGCTTTGCTGCAAAGAAAAGAGAAAAGGAGTGGTGGCTAGAGAGGAAAGTGAGGTCAAGAATAGTTTTGTGGCCGAGACCGGTTTGGCTCAATGGATAGAGCGTTGGCTTGGGGACTGAAGGGACCCGGGTTCGATTCCGGTCAAGGGCATGTACCTTGGTTGCGGGCATATCCCCAGTAGGGGGTGTGCAAGAGGCAGCTGATCGATGACTCTCATCGATGTTTCTAGCTTTCTATCTCTCTCCCTTCCTCTCTGTACAAAATCAATAAAATATATTAAAAAAAAAAAAAAAAAAGAATAGTTTTGTGCCTGGCAGGTGTTGCACTGTGGTTGAGCATCAAACCATGAACCAAGAGGTCACTGGTTCAATTCCTGGTCAGGGCATATACCCCGTATGCAGGCTCCAATCCCAGTCAGGGTGTTTAGGAAGCAGCTGATTGATGATGTTTTCTTCTCATCGATGTTTCTAACACTCTATCCCTCTCCCTTCTTCTCTAAGAATCAATTTTGTAAAAAAAAAAAAAAAAAAATAGTTTTGTTTTTTTATTTTATTTTTTAATATATTTTATTGATTTTTTATAGAGAGGAAGGGAGAGGGATATAGTGTTAGAAACATCGATGAGAGAGAAACATCAATCAGCTGCCTCCTGTACACCTCCTATTAGGGATGTGCCTGCAACCAAGGTACATGCCCTTGACCGGAATCGAACCTGGGACTGCAGGCCGACACTCTATCCACTGAGCCAAACCGATTAGGGCACTTTTGTAATTTTTTAACATGAGAAAAATTATATACCACATTTGTATGTTAAAGAGAAAGACCCAGTAGAAACTGAAAAATTGACATAACAAAATGAGGGGGAATTGCTGGAATGAGTCCTTGTGTAGGTAGGCAAGAAAATGGGAATATAGCACACAGTGGAGGGATAAATAGACACATGCATAGTCATTTATAGCATTGGTAGGAAGATAGTTGTGTGGGTGAAGATACTGGAGGCGGAGAAGATGTGGTGGTGGGTTTGTGGACATTCTCTTCTGGTAGCTTCAGTCTTGTCAGTGAAGTAGGAAACAAAGTCATTGGCTGAGAGTGAGGATGAAGGAGGAGGTTTTTTGGGTTTGAGGAGAGTAAAGAAGAAGTGAAACTGCCATCTAGCAAAACTGAAGAGTAAAGGATCTTGGGACATATGATTACTGAAGGGCCCTCTTGAGGTTTGTGGTCATGCATTTATAATGAGGCTAGCTGGCCAGTTATGTTCAGTGATTGAGCATTGACCTATGAACCAGGAGATCACTGTTTAATTTCTGGTCAGGGCATATGCCCGAGTTGTGGGCTCCCTTCCCAGTAGTGCAGGATGTGCTGATCGATGATTCTCTCTCATCATTGATGTTTCTATCTTTATCCCTCCCCCTTCCTCTTTGAAACCAATAAAAACATATTTAAAATATATATATAATATATTTAGACCAATTAGAGCCCTGGCTGGGATAGCTCAGTTGATTACAGCATCAACCCAATATGTCAAGGTTGTGGGTTTGATCCCAGTCAGGGCACATACAAGAATCAACCAATGAATGCATAAATAAGTGGAAAATAAGTTTATTTTACTCTCTCTCTCAAATAAATAAATAAATAATTTTAAAATGAGATCAATTGGTCATATTGATTGTATAGGTACAGTATGGGTTGGGCAAAGAATTGGGTTTAACTAGGGCAGTGGTTCTGACAAATAAGTATATTAAAGTGAGTGAAGGACAAGGAAAGAAGGCTAGGTTGCAAGGCAGTGACTATCATAATCACTGACTGGAACTTATATTGAGTGAGGAGGTGAGAGAGAACATCCAGGAGGCGAAAGGCAGTGAGAAGGCAGTAGGGTCAGTGACTTTGTCCTGGATGTGCAGGTGAAGAGTCCCTGTACTCATCACACTTGTCTTTTTAAAGTACAAAAGGTTAGAGATCGAAGAAGCCAAATAAATGGTTGAACATTCTCATTTTTAAAATGGGGGAAATCACATAGCAAGTCGGTGCCAGGACTTGAATTCGGAACACTTCTGACCTAGCTTTCTCTCTCCCATACTTGGGATTCTTTTGAGGATCGGGGTTCATAGGTCCATGCCAACAAGGTTCCTGACTATTTGGAGACCCAAGGCAAGTTGGAGATGGATGTCCTGGTATGCACCCTTCATGCACACGGGTTAGGAGAGGTTAAGGCTTCCCTTGTCTTTTTCTGTTGTTGTTAATCCATTGATTTCTAAAGAGAGTGAAAGGAAGGCAGGGGGAGAGATACACATTGATTGGTTGCCTCCTTCAGTACACGACCAGTGCTGGGGATCTAATCTACAACCGAGGTACAAATGCCCTTACCTGGGAAACGAACCTACAACCCTTCATTGATGCACAGTCTGAAGCTCTAACCACTCAGAAACACCAGCCAGGGTGTCCCTTGTCTTTTTATTTTTAATATGTTTTTATTTATTTTAGAGAGAGGGGAAAGGAGAGGAATAGAGAGATGGAAATATCGATGAGAGAGAAACATCATCCATCTGCTGCTTTCTGCACACCTCTACTGGAATTGGAGCCAGACCAGGGCATGTGCCCTGACTGGGAATTGAACCAGTGACCTCTTGGTTCATGGGTCAGGGCTCAACCACTGAGCAACAACACTGGCCAGGCTTCCCTTGTCTTTTGTATTTCACTCATCACAGTCTTTGAAAAGCACAGCATCTTTAACTTGACAAACAGGCCCTTTGCACCAGGTCTGGATAGAAATTCCAGGACTCTTAAATCCTATGTCTTTCTCATCATACCATTATGAGATGCCCACCTCGGTTATATTAACCCCATACTTCCAGACTATGGACTCCTCCCCAGTCAAAGTTAAGCCCTTCCCCACTAGGAGCCACTCGGGACAGAAGGGGACACATTCAGGGGACTGTCAGTAAATAGCAAATTGAATCCCTTGAGCCACCCACCCAATCCCAGATTGGCCACCCCAATCCTTGTTACGTACTCTCCTCCCTCACAAAGAGGCTTTTTCTGCTTCCAGGGGTGTACCAGGCAAGAAGTGTGGGACCATATTGCTGACCGCAGAGGAGCTTAGCAATTGCCGGGTTAGTAAGGGCCACATGCTAGACCCAGGAGGCTTGCTTCTCTCCCCAAACTCCCTTTAGTGGACTGTCTGAGGCTATGGGACATTCGAGGTCAATGGCCCAACTTCATCCCTAGGACATTGCTACCATGCAGCTGTGTGCAAACAAGCTGGACAAGAAGGACTTCTTTGGGAAATCAGACCCCTTCCTTGTGTTCTACAGGAGCAATGAGGATGGCACGTGAGTCATTCCTTTCTCCAGTGGCACCCAGCCTCTCCCACTGTGACCATGGGCCCATTAGGGTTCTTAAGTTGGGCATCATAGACTCCACCAGGACCTGAGTCCAGAATTCATTCAAGGCAGCACACAACATGTGCTTAACAAGTGGGAGAATCCCAAAAATCCCTAAGAGTATCGGGCCCTCTCTCTGGGTTCAGTCCTACCCAAAGGCAAGTTTTAATCTTCTTGTTCATCTCCAGGTTCACCATCTGCCACAAGACAGAGGTGGTGAAAAACACACTGAATCCCGTGTGGCAGCCCTTCAGCATCCCTGTACGGGCACTGTGCAATGGAGACTATGACAGGTCTGCTTCAGCATAAGCTAGGGAGTAAGAAGACAAGGGCATGAGAGTGGGGCCTCAGAATGATGTCAGAAGGGTCATAATAGTGTTAGAGGATCCTGCTCAGTGAGACCATTTTGGGCATGGAGATGATTGGATGGATAGATAAGTGGGTGGGTGGATGGATGGGTAAATGGATGGATGGATGGGTGGATGGATGGATGGATGGGCAAATGAACAAATGAATGAGAAGATACATGGTGGATTGTCTAATGGATGGATGGGTGTTATAAGAGGATTGATAGATGGGTAGAGGGGGAGATATATGAATGGATTAGTGGATGGACAGATTATGTATGGATGAGTAAACAGATTATGGATGAATGGCTATATGAGAGATTGGTGGAGTAGATCTCTCATTGGTGGAGTAGAGAGGCAGAGGGATGATTGGAAAAGCAGAAGGATAAATAAATGGAGTGATAAGTATATTGATGGGTGGACAGATGAATGAATGGTAGACGGATAGATGGATTAGTTGATGGATGAGTATAAAACAGATGGACAGGCTGACCATATAAACTAATAAATGGACAGTATGAAGATAAGTGGGTGGGTATAAAGATGGATGGGCATATAAATGGTTATAGATGAATGGAATATCAGATGAACAGATAGATATCAGATGGTCAGGTGTTTGGTTGGATAGATGAATGGACAGGCAGATGGATGCTTGCATGCATCAATGAGTCAGTTAATGGCTGCATGCATAGTTAGATGGATGGACAAAGATAGGAATTGATATGTAATTGGATTGGCAAATGTATGGGTAAATGGGTGACTAGATGAATAGAGAGATGGTTGAATGGACTGCCACATAGATAGATGGACAGATGGGGGTGACTTAGGCATAGTAGTTAAGAACAAGGTCTTGCTGAAACTGGTTTGGCTCAATGGATAGAGCGTCGGCCTGCAGACTGAGAGGTCCCAGGTTCAATTCTGGTCAAGGGCATGTACCTTGGTTGCAGGCACATCCCCAGTAGGGGGTGTGCAGGAGGCAGCTGATCGATGTTTCTCTCTCATCAGTGTTTCTAACTCTCTATCCCTCTCTCTTCCTCTCTGTGAAAAATCAATAAATTATATTAAAAAACAAACAAACAAACAAAAAAACACAAGGTCTTTAGAACCAGGATGTCTGAGTTTAATCTCAGCTCAGTTATGATCCTTAGTCAAATTACTGTTAGGTTTTTTTTTGTTTTGTTTTGTTTTTTGCTTCCTATCCAAAAAGTAAGGATAATAGTACTTACTTTGTAAGGTCGTTAATAAATAAGACAAACTGTGAAAAGTGCTGGGAACAATGCTTGGAATATAGTAGGATATGGTAAAGAATAGCAATAGTGGCTGAAACCGGTTTGGCTCAGTGGTAGAGCGTCGGTCTGCGGACTGAAGGGTCCCGGGTTCGATTCCAGTCAGGGGCATGTATGTTGGTTGCGGGCACATCCCCGGTGGGGGGTGTGTAAGAGGCAGCTGGTCGAAGTTTCTCTCTCATCGACATTTCTAGCTCTCTGTCTCTCTCCCTTCCTCTCTGTAAAAAAATCAATAAAATATATATTTTTTAAAAAAGAATAGCAATAGTGGTACAAATAGCAGCAGTAGTAATAGTAGCCTGATAATGGCAATAGATAGTTGGGTATTGTATATGGACTGATGAATGAATACATAGAATAGAAGGACAAATGGGAGGAATGTTGATGGAAGGACCGATGGATAGATGAGAATATAATTTGTGTATGGTAAAGGAGTGGGGGTGTCTCTAAGATTTGTCATACACACCCAGCCTATCTTTATCTTTTGCATTTCAGAACAGTGAAGATTGATGTGTATGACTGGGACCGGGATGGAAGGTAGAACTGCCTTCTCCTATACTTAACCCAAACAGTTCCCTATAATATGTAGTACATTCACTAGAACCCTCAAAGTGGCTTTGGGAATCAGGAAGGGTGATAATAGATACCAAAACCTTGGATACAACTGATCCCCTCAGTTGTCTCTAGTACAAGGTCTCTTCCCTTCTCTTCCCATTAGTTTGGCCATTCTTCTGGCTCCAGCACCAATGTCCTACAGCTCAAGTAGAGTCAGAGGATAGTGAGAATAAAAGTCTGTTTTTAGGGCTGGTTCCAAGCCAGCAGCAGCTGCTACTCACCCACCCCTGGCCTCGTTGCAGCCATGACTTCATTGGTGAGTTCACCACCAGCTACCGGGAGCTGAGCAAGGCGCAGAACCAGTTCACAGTATATGAGGTGAGAGCTCCAGCCCTGCCCAGGTTGCCCAGGTCATCCCTCATCCCAGTGTGATCAGTTGGTAGTTCCCTCCCTAGTTTCCCACATTATTGTTATTATCTTCCTCACTTAGGTACTTAACCCTCGGAAGAAATGTAAGAAGAAGAAATATGTCAACTCGGGAACTGTGAGTGCTCCCTGGGGGTCTGACCTTCCCTGGATCCTTCTGTGTCTGTCTCCATTGACATAGCATATTGGGGGTATCAAAAGCTATAGGTACACATTACTTGGGTTAGTAATGTTGAGCACAAAGTGACACCATTAAGTTTTTCCTTTTTTTTTTTTTTTCCTCAACTGTGGAAATGTTTTTATCTTTACTCTTTTGTGGAACATTTTTTTTAAATCTAAATTATATTTTCCAATTTAATATACTTTTGGAAATCCAAATATGTTTCTGGCAGCTTCCTCTTTTTGCCCTTTCCAAAATTGGAGAAGGTGGGTCAGGGTGTGGCAGGGGTGGCATGATGGATCTCTTCCCTTCTGCCACTCTAACTACCCTTTTTAAAGTAGCAGGGCTGCCTCTTCTGTCCTACAGGTGACACTGCTCTCTTTCTCTGTGGACTCTGAATTCACCTTTGTCGATTACATCAAAGGAGGGTAAGTTACAGGCTAAGTTCTGGGCTAAATGAGTTCCTCCCAGTTCTGAGCCTCAGTTTTTTTAAAATTTATGAATTGTCAGGGTCCAATGAGATCATGAAAACAAACTTTAAAACACTTGGCAAACTATAAAGCTCTCTGTAAAATGCATAGTGTTCTCGAGGCTTCATCCCTGGCTCTCAGACTCCCTCTAAGTCATGGCTTAAATGTGGCCATGGATGAGCAGCAACTGCTGCTGGCTTAGAGCCAGTCCTAAGATTCAAGACCAGTGGTTTTCAAAGGTGACCCCAGTAATCTGACTGGGACCTATACAAAGTTATGTCTAGGCAAGAGGGGAGAGGTCAAGAGAGAGGGAAAGGCCAAGCAGACTATCGGGTCATTCTGCTTGGTTCAGTGGAGACAGGCAGACCTGAGAGAGGTACTTGGCTTCTCTGAGCCTTGCTTTTCTCCTATGTATGATGGAGATGTTAATTACTACTTTCAGGCTATAGTGAGGGTTAAGTTAAATTCATGCAATACACTTGTCATACAATAGGTATTTAATTCTGCTACCCAAAGTGGGCTCCCTAGACCAGCAGTATCTGCATGACTTGGATGCTTGTTAAAAATATAGAATCTCAGGTTCCAACTATCAATAGATAATCCAGATCAGAATCTGTATTTTAGCATGATGCCCAGGTTTCATATGCACACTTGTGTTTGAGAAATCCTGGTATAATAAGTCCTGGCCCCTCACTTCTCAATCCATCTATTTCCCTGACAGGACCCAACTGAACTTCACAGTAGCCATTGACTTCACAGCTTCTAATGGTGAGGCATGGTTTGGGGAATGGGATGTGGAGGAAGTCCTTAGGATTGGTCTGGATTCCAAGCTAGAGATAAGAGTTCATGTACCTAGTAAGCACAGGCTAGAGGCAAAGCCCAGCGAGGCTGGTACTGGGGCAGGAATGCTGGGGAGAGGTTATTGGGTATAAGGGTAGGCAGAGGGTATAGGAAAATAAGTTCGTGAATAGATCAGGAAAGTTGAAAGGATATATAGTTCAAGAGGTGGGTGAGTGAATGAATGAATGAATGAATGGGAGAGAATATGGGTATAAGGAGAGATGGGTGTAGATGGATGGGTGTTGAGTGATGACTGGGTGGATAGACAGATAAACAGAGAGGGTAGATGGGTTTGTAAGAACAATAGAATGCCTGGATGAGTATGTGGGTGGGTAAATGCACAGATGTTTAAATTGGGGGTAAAATGGGTAAGGAGATGGGGAATGAATGAGGGGACTGGTGGATGGATCCATATGAGAATAGGCAAGTGAATAAATGGAATGGATAGGGATGAATGGATGGGTGGGCAGACGAATATGGCTGTATGGATGGATGGAAAAGAAAGAAATGGCAGGTGGGCAAGTGGATGGATGGATGGATGGATGGATGGTTGTCTAAGAGAATGAAAAGGCAGATGGATATAGGTAATCTGATAGATGGAATTATGCTAGTGGATGGGTGAATGTGTGGGAAGACAGATAAATTGATGGATAAATGTAGGGGTTGGTGGGTGGACAGATGGACAAATGAATATATGGGTGATTGGATAAAATAATAAGGGAGTACATGGGTAAAGGGTGGATGAATGGATGGATGTATGGATGCACACCAGGATAGGCAGATGAATAGATGCATGAGCAAGGTGACTATAAGGCTGGGGCTCCTGTGTCCCTACAGGGAATCCCCTGCAGCCAACCTCTCTGCACTACATGAGTCCCTACCAGCTCAGCGCCTATGCCATGGCCCTCAAGGCAGTGGGAGAAATCATCCAGGACTATGACAGTGACAAGCTCTTCCCAGCCTATGGCTTTGGGGCCAAGCTGCCCCCAGAGGGACGGATCTCCCATCAGTTCCCCCTGGTATGGTATAGGACAGAGCCTACACTCCATGCCCTGGCATGTGGCCTACCCAAGTTGACAAATTTCTTCTATTTACATTTCTTTTAAGGGTCATGGACCTGCAGAGGAGCAGGAAGCTATGTTAGGGGAGGAGAGCAGGGAGGGGGAGCAGGGCTGGAGTTTGGGTGGCGGGGGGAGCATGAAAAGAGAGTGATGATAAAAGGAAGGAGTGAGCTTGGATCAGAGCACTACTGGGTGTACCCTGCATGGGTCCAGCCCAGCAGGGCATCTTCCCTGACAGAACAACAATGATGAGGACCCCAACTGTGCGGGCATTGAGGGTGTGCTGGAGAGCTACTTCCAGAGCCTGCGCACAGTGCAGCTCTATGGGCCCACCTATTTTGCTCCTGTCATCAACCAGGTGGCCAGGTAAGGTAACTTGACTCCCCAAGGATAGTTATAACCATTCTTAGTGAACTTGGGCTTTGGGGAGAGGGTGAAATTTTATGTTAGCCAGCCCTTTGTATAAAGAGGTTATAAATGCCTTATTCTGGGTCAGAGACGGTATCAGCAAACTACCCCAGTCCCACTCCCTGTGAACAGCTGAAACCTCAAGATTGGGGGAGAGAAAGGCCAAAGCACAACAATTAAGTTACAAGCTTTGGCATCAGATCTGGGAGCGATCCTGTTTCCACCACTCATTATGTGACTTATGCAATTTAGCCTCTCCAAGCCTCCATTATGGGTGTAATAATGGATAACAATAGCCCCTTCTTTATAGGGTTGTTGGGAGGTTACAATTAGATAACAATGTAATAATTACTATTTTTTTTCTTTTCTTTTTTTTTTTTTTTACCACCATTAAAATTAAACATTTTTTAAATTTATGATTATGCATTCATTGGTTGCTTCTTGTATGTACCCTGACGGGGATTGGCTGCCTAGCCGGTTTGGCTTAGTGGATGTTGCGTTGGCCTGCGGGCTAAAGAGTCCCGAGTTTGATTCCAGTCAAGGGCACATGCCCAGGTTGTGAGCTCGATCTCCAGTAAGGAGGTGTGCAGGAGGCAACCAATCAGTGATTCTTTCTCAACGTTGATGTTTCTATCTCTTTCTCTCTTCCTCTCTGATATCAATAAAAATATATTTTTTAAAAGAAGAAGAAGAGTCCCGAGTTCAATTCCAGGCAGGGGCACATGCCCAGGTTGCGGGCTTGATCCCCATTGGGAAGTGTGCATGAGGCAGCCAATCTGATTCTTTCTTATACATGTTTCTATCTCTCTCTCCCTCTCCCTTCCTCTCTGAAATCAATCAAAAATATATTATGAAAAAAAAGAAAATGGATAAAAGTGGGAGGATTTCAGGGAGATTTATATGTCCATAGACTTTCTTTTTCCCTGGTAAAATTTTATCTTTTAATTCATAATAAGGATGATAGTTTCTTTAATTATAAAAGTAACATAACACATAACATTGCTATAGAAAATTTCAAGGATGGAGAAATACGATATCACCCAGAATACTGCCCAATACACACACACACACACACACATATATATATATATATATATATATATATATATATATATATATATACATATGTATGTATTTTGACAGTCTTTTCCTTATGCATCCATAATTGCAGTCAAATTACATGTAATATTTCACTACAGATGTTTTCATTTAATACTAGAGCCTGAGCATATTCTTTAGTTGTTATTAACAGACTTCTTAAATATTATCCTGGACAACTTCACTCATTCATTCATTCATTCATTCATTCATTCATTCATTTAATAAACATTAGGAAACCCTAGCCGGTGGATAGAAAGTTGGCCCACAGACTGAAGGGTCCTGGGTTCAATCCTGGTCAAGGATATGTACCTTGGTTGTGGGCTTGATCCCTGGCCCTGGTTGGACTGCTTGCAGAGGCAACCAATTGATGTGTCTCTCTCACATCAATGTTTTTTTTTTCTTTTTTAAAATATATTTTATTGATTTTGTACAGAGAGGAAGGGAGAGAGAGAGAGAGTTAGAAACATCGATGAGAGAGAGTCATCGATCAGCTGCCTCTTGCACACCCCCTACTGGTGATATGCCCGCAACCAAGGTACATGCCCTTGACCGGAATTGAACCCGGGACCCTTCAGTCCCCTAGCCGACACTCTATCCATTGAGCCAAACCCGTCTCAGCACATCAATGTTTTTCTCTCTGTGTCTCTCCCCCCACCCTTCCACTCTCTCTAAAAACCAATGGAAAAATAAGCTCTGGTTAGAATTAACAAATAAATAGATAAACATTAAGAAAAGGGGCAATGTAACATGAATGTGGGACGTGGCGTCGGACTAGCTCATGCACTCTCCCTCTTACTAGCTGTGAGACTTTGGGCAAGGCTCTTAACCTCCGTGTGTCTGTTTCCTCTTTGTACAATGGGGATAGCAATATCCACATCACAAGGTTGTGAAGACTAACTAAATTAGCATCTGTCAAGCACTTAGAACAGTGCCTGCCACATCATAAGTACTATAGGTGTTAGCTATTCCTGTTACTATTATTATAGTTATTACTATTCAAAGGGCATCAGCTGTGTGCTCAGTTCTCTGCTGATGCACTGGAGACTCACAGATGAATCAGATTTAGTCTCTACCCTTGGGAGTTCCCACCTTGGTTCAAGAGACAGAAATATAAATAAATCATTACCTTCTGTAGGCTAGAGCTTCCCCGGCTTTTCCAGCAAGTCGCCTGTCAGCAAAGGCAAGCTACTGCTTCCCCCAGGGGAATCTGGGGGCACAGCTGAAAGCAGCCAGACTGAAAATGTCTTAGAAGTCCCCATATTTTATCTTAAAAATTTATATACATTTTACATTCCTCTCATAGTGTGTCCATGTTTGCTTTAATCTAGAAAAAAGGTGTTTTAAGTGTACATATTGTCATCTAGCTTTATCCACATGGTCATACAGAACAATGGATGGGCCAGGTACTCTGTTGCCTTGGGTCCCCCTAGGCACACAAGCTGGTACCCAAATGGGTGTGAGAACCCATTTGGAAGGGCACACAGCCCATTTCAGTGGGCAATATCCCAGAAGGCAGAGGGAGAGGAGAGGAGGTTATAACTTAGTCTGAGAAATCCAAGGCAGCCTTCTCATGAAGGGGGCTGCCACTCTGGGTCTAGAGGGCAAGTTGAACTTATCAGAGAGGGGAGTAGAGGAGGTCTGACAGAAAGACCAAAAGCACAGAGGTATGAAGGGGCAAGCTCAGGAAAGAGTGAACAGTATATGAGGATCGGAATGTGCCATGTATGTGGAATGGAGGAATATCCAAAGAACAGTCTGGGAATGGAGAGGGGGCATCAAGAGCTCAGGCTTTAGGCTTAGTTGGTCAAGCATGAGGTTGGACCCTGGCCGCACCATCCCTTGGAGATGCTACTTAATGTCTCTGAACATCAATTCTCTCATTTAAAAAATAGGAATAAAAATGTGCCTACCTTATAGAATGGTTGTAAGGATTAAATTAGATCATGTATTATACATCAAATGTGCAGCTATAGGTGTTTTTTTAAAATATATTTTTATTGAAGGGAGAGGAAAAGAAAGATAGAAACATCAGTGATGGAGAAAGAATCATTGACTGGCTGCCTCCTACACACCCCCTACTGGGGATCGAGCCTGCAACCCTGGCATATGCCTTGACTAAGAATTGAACTGTGACTTCCTAGTTCATAGGTCGACATTCAACCACTGAACCATGCTAACCAGGCTGCAGACATGATTTTAGTGAGCATAGATAACTCTTCATTTTTTACCACCCAGTAGCCAAGTGGGGCACAGACTGGCACCCCCCAGCCAGTCACCCATCTCAGAGGTCTAAATGGCCTTGGTAATGCCAGGTATCTACAGAGATGTACCTCCCTGGCCCCCAAACCACTCCATGCCTTCCATTGCCCCTGGCTCACAAATCCCTTCATGTGTGGGCCTTCACCACTGTACCAGCCTCATCTCTCTCCTGTAATCCTACATATGCCACTAGAACATAGATCTTGGTTTGCACATGCAAACCCTCTCTCTGGAACACTTTTCTTTTTACCTCTCTACCCACCCCCCCTCCTCTCTTCTCCCTCGGCAACACCTTCATCTGGCTAACTTGTACTCACTTTTGTCTTAGGTTAGATGTCATGTCCTCAAAGCCCTAACCTCACTATATCATAATGGTCTAAGCATTCATCTCCCCAGGACAATATCCTATTCTCTGCGGCATGCTCAGCACTGAGCTTGGTGCCTGACACACAGCCGGTGTGCAATATTTGTAAAATGAGTGACAGGAAACGGTACCAGTCCAGGCCTATGAAGAGGCTGTGGCCAGAATTCAGAAAAAGAACAGGGGCTGCTAAGGAAGATTATAACCCAATCCCACCCAAGGCACTGGGCAAACTGAGCCATGGCTATTTGAATTCTCCACCATGCTTTCCTCTGATTTTTAGATATTAGGCTTAAATGCCAGCACAGTTCAATAGAACTTTCTGTGATGATAGAAATGTTCTATAACTGTGATGTCCAACATGGTCACATACAGACACTGAACACTTGAAACACAGCTAGGGTGACTAAGGAACTGCATGTTTGATTCTATTTAACTTGATTCACTTACATTTCAATAGCCGTATGTGGCTAGGAATACTTTACTGGATGGAGTGGTTCCATCCTTTCCAACAAACACAGGGCTGAGAATGGATGTCAGGAGACCTGGCTCTGCCATGGCCTTTGTGCTCTCTCACTATGTAAACTAAGGGGACTGGACCCAATCACTTCTGAAGTCCTTTTCACCTGGAAAAATCTTGGATTCAAAGATTGATGGTAAGAGAAGAAAAGGGGTTACACTGACATGGCACCCAGCAGCCCGGACATGGGCTGTGTTCAGCAGAGAGGGGAAGGGAGTCAGGTGAAATAGGGGAGATGAGGGAAGAAAGGAGGCCTTCAGCCTTTGGGTCATGCTCTTTTTTAAAAAATATATATTTTTTATTGATTTTTTACAGAGAGGAAGGGAGAGAGATAGAAAGCTAGAAACGTCGATGAGAGAGAAACATCGACCAGCTGCTTCCTGCACATCCCCCACTGGGGATGTGCCCGCAACCAATGTACATGCCCCTGGCCAAAATCGAACCTGGGACCTTTCAGCCTGCAGACCGACGCTCTACCACTGAGCCAAACCAGTTTTGGCTGGGTCATGCTCTTGTATAAACACCAAAATCTTCCCAGGGGCGACAAAGTACTGTGTGGTCTGGCTCCGACCTTACCTCAGCCACATGGTCCAGTCTGCTTCCCTCACTTTCTGGCTCCAGGCAGGGTGGGCTTCCTTCAGTCCCGTCACAGGACCTTAGTCCATGCTGTTCCTTCCTCCTGAAATGATCCCCCCTCATTTAACCTCTCCTTCATCCTCCAACATTGTTTCCTTCCAGATTTGGAGTATGCTGGGAATCCTTCCTATACACCCTCACAGCAGTGTCCCTTCTAACACAGCACTCATAAGTGTGATTTTATATCTATTTCAGTGGTTCTTGAATCAATATCTGCTCCCATTGAGAGGCCTGTTTTTTTCTCATGGTGTACCTTCAGTGCCTAACACAGAACCTCCCATACTAAGTGCTCTACAATGTTACTGGCAGACAGGGGCAGGCAGCCAGGTCTGGGGAAGGAGCATGAGCTTCAGAAGCCCCAATCCCTGCCTGGCACTTACATGCTGGCTGTGGAAGCTCTAGGAGTAGGGTGTTCTCATTGGTCTCTCTGGGCTTTCAGCTGGATTCTGTTCTTGGCCTCTCACCAGGGCTGCAGCCAAGGTCTCTGATGGTTCCCAGTACTATGTTCTGCTCATCATCACCGATGGAGTCATCTCTGACATGACACAGACCAAGGAAGCCATTGTCAGTGTGAGTCTGAGGAGGAGTGCTTGGCAGGGAGGGGTCACTGTTAATATAACTGTGAAGGGGTGGAGATTTTAATTTAATGTTAATTAAATTGACTAATACTTGTCAAGAGGTTTAAAGCTAACAATTTAGCCTGACAGTTTCATGAATGCTAGCGAATGAAACACAAGATTCGGCGAATAGGGACAAAGAACTCTGCTATTCCCAGCAATAGCAGTAGCTGGAGTATCAGCATTTTCTCTTATTCTCTAAGCCCAATTTCCCACAAGAGGATGTTAAGAGAGTCAGATGACACATGCATCCAGTCAGTTGCATTAGAGAACAGAAACAGTGAGCTTAGGAAACCCCTCTGTTTTATAATGGGCAGTAATGTTTGGAAGACAAGCTTGGGTGCCCAGTTTCTCCGCTTTGTTCTTATACTGGGCATTAAACAAAGGTGCCCTTGGCTCTGAAGAAAGACACTATATGTTTTGATATGCAGACATCCTTGCAAAAATAGTCTGGAACAAAGTAAATCAGTGCCTCTACTTGCAAGATGTGCAGAAATATAACACATGCACACAAAAATTGCTCTCAACAGTCACCTCCCTTATTATGGCTACTCACCCCAGACATTAATCCTCTTTCTCTCACAGGCCTCCTCACTGCCCATGTCTATCATTATCGTTGGTGTGGGACCGGCCATGTTTGAGGGTGAGTAGGATGGGGGTTGTCCCTGACTGGGACCAATAATGGGGGAAAATGAAGGAGAAACTGTGTACCCAGGCCTGCCCCCGAAAAAAGATAGGATTGATGCCTGTGTTGGACCTTCGCCAAGGCACAGACCTTTTCTGAACATCCTTCCTCATCATAACCAAGGCTGTTGATCTGAATACTTCCCTCTTGGGATTCCTGGGAGGATGGAATGTGTGGAAAGGCATAATAATAATAATAATAATGCCACAGCAATGCCTAATATTTATAGGACTTTGACAATCATGAGGCATTCTCATGCTGACTCCAAAGGAGAGCTGAGAGGGAATGGGCAGCATGGGTTGGTTGGTGTGGAAGAGGTCAATCAGCTGAGGGGTGTCTTTTTTTTACAGCAATGGAAGAGTTGGATGGTGATGATGTGCGTGTATCCTTCAGGGGACGCTATGCTGAGCGGGACATCGTTCAGGTAGACCTGATCAGAGAGAGGAAGTCATGGAGCTGAAAGGCATGATGGGAAGGAGAGCCTAAGTTGGCAGCTATTCTTTCTTCTGCCTTCTTAATCACCTATCTTTCACCCCTCACTCGAAGCCTTCTTGCTTTCACTGAACAAAATCATTGTGAGAAATAAGCACGTTGCTATAGCCATTATGGATCCACAGGGTAGATCCCCAAGGCCTCTGCCCTCTAGTGGAGGCAACCAGTAATAATCACACAGCTGAACATCCATTAGAGTGTGGTAAGCGCTCCAGAGAAACAGCAAACGTCACTATGAGAGTCTATAATAAGGAGCTGTCTTAGGTAGGGTAGTCAGGGAAGGCTTCTTCGAGAAAATTACATTTGAGCTGAAAACTATAAGCATTACAAGCAGAGGAACAGCATGGAAGAAGGCCCTGAGGCTCAGAGGAAGAGAGAGGGATGGAGAGTTAGAAACATCAATGAGAAAGAATCATCGATCAGCTGCCTCTTGCACACCCCCTACTGGGGATGTGCCCGCAACCAAGGTACATGCCTTTGACCGGAATCGAACCTGGGACCTTTCAGTCCGCAGGCTGACGCTCTATCCACTGAGCCAAACCGGTTTCGGCCAGACAATTATTTAAGAAAAAAATTTACAACAGCTATTTGACTAAATGGTGATGGTGAGTGAGTGGGGCTTCAGGATGATTCTGTTTTCTAGCCTGAGCAATTGGTAATAGTCCCATTAATTGGGAAGGGAAAAGCTGAAGGAGGAGCAGATTTGGCAGAAAGGATTGGAATTCAGTTGTGAACACACTGGATTTGAGATATCTAAGACAACTGAATGGAGAGATGATACAAGCAACTATATATGTGGTTCTGGACGTTTATAGGGATGAATCTATAAATTTGGCAGTCAACAAGGAACAGTTTTTAAAGTGACGGGAGTGTATAAAATCACTCTGGAAGAGAATTGAGAGAGAAGGAACCAAGTTTAGAGATTAGCTAGAACTTAGAGGAATGAGGGGAGAGGGGAGCTTATCCAGAAAGATAGGAGAAAATCCAGCAATGTGGTGTGTCAAGAGTGGATGTGTCATGATCAAATGTAAAGGAGAGAGAAGTAAAATGAGGACTGCCAATTACTACCCATTGGACTGATTTGGGAACATAGGCTGTTGACAACAGTACCAAAAGCAGTTTCGGTAGATTGTGTGAAGCCTGACTGGAGTGAGTTGAGGATAAATAGAAAGGGGTGGGGGGGTGGGGGGGAAGAAACCAATATCCCTCAGGTTAGAGGGATATTTAGAAAGAGATGATAGGGGTTAAAGAGGAAGCCTCTCTACTTCCTCTCTTCCCCACTCCCCTCCCTCCTGGCCATCACTCACACCTGATTGTCTGTGCCTGTCCTAGTTTGTCCCATTCCGAGACTATGTCGACCGGTCAGGGAACCAGGTGCTGAGCATGGCCCGACTAGCCAAGGATGTGCTGGCGGAGATCCCAGAGCAGCTGCTGTCCTATATGCGCACCAGGGACATCCAGCCTCGCCCCCCACCTCCTGCCAACCCCAGCTCGACCCCAGCTCCAGAGCAGCCCTAAGGAGCCTACTAATCCAATGCCTGCAAACTGCCCACCTGCCCACCCACTGCTTCTGCAGAAAGCCAGAGGCACCTGGAGCCCTGGAACTCATTGGGAGGCCAGCTTGGAGGATCAGTGCTGGCTGGTCAAGGCCTCCACTCCCGTACCCTCAGAAGGGCCTTGCACTGTAACCACCTCCCTGCCTTCATTCCAATAATAAAGCTGATAATAATAATTACTCTACCTCTGTCTGTCTCATGGGTCTTGGGGAGGGAGACGAGGGGACCCACCAAAAGGAGGGAACAAAGGGTGCTTCAGCTAGGGTTCATTCCCATCCTAATATACAATCATCCAATCATTTCTTTGGACATTCTTCAAACACTTTCGGAAGTGATAAGTAAAACTGTATGTTTTTGCTGACAGAGGAGACAGGCTATAGCTTTCATCAGACTATTTTTAAAATATATTTCTTTACTGATTTTTAAGAGAGGAAGGGAGAGAGATATATAGAAATATCAATGATGAGAGGGAATCATTGATCGGCTGCCTCCTGCACAGCCCCTACTGGGGATTGAGCCCACAACCCCAGGAGGAAGGGATAGGGATAGAGAGTTAGAAACATCGCCGAAACAGGTTTGGCTCAGCGGTAGAGCGTCGGTCTGCGGACTGAAAGGTCCCAGGTTCGATTCCGATCAAGGGCATGTGCATTGGTTGCGGGCACATCCCCGGTAGGGGGTGTGCAAGAGGCAGCTGGTCGATGTTTCTCTCTCATTGATGTTTCTAGCGCTCTATCTCTCTCCCTTCCTCTCTGTGAAAAATCAATAAAATATATTTAAAAAAAAAAAAAAAAGAGAGAGTTAGAAACATCGATCAGCCGCCTCCTGCACACCTCCCACTGGGGATGTGCCCACAACCAAGGTAGTGCCCCTGACCGGAATCAAACCTGGGACCCTTCAGTCCACAGGCCGATGCTCTATCCACTGAGCCAAACCGGTTTTGGCGAGAGTCAAATTTTTAAACAAACTTCTTCTAACGCAACACCACTTCTTCAAAATAGACTCGCCCAAGCCGTGGTATTTTGTGGAAGAGCCACACTCAAGGGGCCAAAGAGCCGCATGTGGCTCAAGAGCTGCAGTTTGCTGACCAGGGGGCTAGGGCAAAAGGGGTCAGCTTTAAGATGACTATATTACTCTGTTTTCATCCATTTAGTCTGAGTTTTCTGAGTGAGGATAATAAAAACAGCTAATATTTTCTTTAATTATTCATTACATATCACACACTATGCTAGGTGATTTATAAGCATCATCTTTTTAATCCTCAGAACAATCCTGTGAGGTAGGCACTATATTCTATCTCCATTTAACAAACTGAGAAAACAGGTTCAGAGTGATTAAGTCACTATTGAAGAGAACTCTTCAGTTTGACTCCAGATCCCAAGATCTTAACCAGCAAACAAACATCTTCCTGGAGTGTCCGATAGGGTGGTTGTTTTTTTTTGGTTTTTTTTTAAAACACTGTATACAAAAACATACATTATAGTGGGTCAAATGCAAGGTTTGCAATAACATAAAATATAGGTTTTCAGATCCTTTGGGCTTTGTCCCGAAACCCTGAAAGACCCTTTCACACTCCTCTTTCACGGCAAAATTGGAGATGCTTAGTGATAAGCATGTTTAACAAATGGACTCTCCCTTGCACCAAAGTTCTCCAAAGCCCCCAAGAACTATCAATAAAGCTTTGGAGCTGCATTTTACAAGCAAGAAATTCGAGGTAGGAAGAATTTAACTTGCCCTAGTTCATGTAGCTACAAAGTGGTCTAGTCACATTAAAATCAACTGCTTTTAAAATTTATTGATGAGCCCTGGTCGGTTTGACTCAGTGGATAGAGCGTAGGCCTGCAAACTGAAGGGTCCTGGGTTCGATTCTGATCAAGGGCACATGCTTGGATTGGGGGCTTGATCCTGATGGGGGGCATGTAGGCAGCCAATCAATGATTCTCTTTCATCATTGATGTTTCTATCTCTTTCCGTCTTCCTTCCTCTCTGAAGTCAACATAAAAAATATTTTTAAAAAATCAAATTTATTGATGAAACATTGACCTGTTGTCCCACCCACCTATGCATTCATTGGTTGATTCTTGCACGTGCCCTAACCTGGACGGAGCCAGCAAACCAGGTGCATCTGAATGATGCTCCAACCATTCAGTTACCTAGCAGAGCCCAGTTCTGTCTGAGATCATCTCCCACCCGGCAAACCGTAGCCCTGATACATTTCTCCGCCAACCTACAGGGTTCCAGGCATCAGAATCCCATTTTACCGTAATCAGGCCCTTTCACGCCCCAACAGCCCTCTGCTCCTCCCCAAATCCGGTGCCTTTTTTCGGATCCACACCTTGCCTCCAGTCTTGCTCCAATACCTTTCCCAAGCTCCTTCCCTTTCCTTCAGCCACGCCCCGTTATTCCTAACCCAGTACCGCCTTTTCCGTATAGTTCCGCCCCTTACCTTTCCCAAATACCGCCCCTTCCTTGAAGCCTGGCTTCGTTTTCCCCAGGTCTATCCTTTCTCCCAAACCCAGCTCCACCTTCCAGACCCATCCAAAGCCCCGCCCTTTGTTTGCTGAGGCCCCACTTTTCGGTTTATAGCCTCACTCTTTGCCCCGGCTCAGTTCATATTCTAGCCTGGAGGCATTTTACAAGTGACCCCGCCCCCTCACATAAATCCCGCCCCTCCAAGCCCCGCCCACAGACTGGTTTATTCTTTTTTTCCAGCCCCGCCCCTACTGTAAATCCGGGTCTTCCTTAGGCTCAAACCCACGTCCCTCTAGCTCCTTGCCCCGCCCCCCAGCCCTGCCTCGCCGCCTTCCTGGGAGGCTAAGGCGAGTTCTCCACCGCAGCCCCGGCGCCAGCGTCGGGGAGGGACAAGGGAGGGAGGAGACTGAGGGGGAAGGGAGCAGGGCGGGCTCCTCCAGTCCAGCCCGTGCCCAAGGTTCGGAGCCGCAGATTCGCCACACATGGCCCGACCACTCCGGATCCTGGATACCGTGACTTCAGACTCCATAAAGTCAACTCTAAGATGGAGGTTCTAGAGAAGCCCTGTGGGATGTTCAGGGGGCCCTTATGATTTCCAGAGAATGGTCTCCGGAGCCTCGGTTGGCGGGAGGGGATTTGTGGCGAAAGTGCAGTTGGGCAGCGCCGCGGCACTACGTTTACCCTGCGCAGACGCCGCCGCCGCCGCCGCCGCTGCTGCCGCCGCCGCCGCTGTCCCTGCCTTTGCCGCCACCGTCTCAGCTGCCGCCGGCCCCGCGCTGCCCCCGGGAACCTCCATTGTTCCAGCGGCGCCGGGTCCCGAGACCGGGCAACTTAGGGGCTCTCGAAACAGGAGACAGCCGACTGAGTTGAGACACCGGGGCTCCGGCGGAACCGGGAGCGGCAGGGGTCAGCGCGGGAATCCCGGGGAGCCGGGGCCAGAGCGTGGGAGCGGCAAGGGGCCGGGGTGGCGAGGTCTGAAGCCTCCGGAATTGGGGCTCTCCCTCCCTGGCCCGTCTTTCCCCGCCAAGTGGGGTCGGAGCCCCGGCGGGCGGCCCCGGCGATGAGCCCGGACTCGAGGTGGCCGGTGAGTGCGGGCCTGGGACCGCGGCGAGAGTGGCTAGCGGGGAAGGAGTTGAGTACTTTTGTGGGGCGCACACTGAGCAGTCCCGTCCAGGTGCCCCTCGGGCCGCTCCAGTCCCCTCCGGGCAGGAGGACTGACAGTGCCTTTCGCTCCCAGCGGGAGTCCCGGGCAACAGTGTATCCTTCGTGGCTACCAGGGTCAACTTCAGGAGAGAGCCTTGTTTAACTTGTTACACTTCGAGAAAAGAGAAACCTCGCCTCATCCGGGAGAGGGCTGCGGCACCGCCTGGGCAGGGCCTGATCCCTTCTGCTCCCGCCCCCAACTTCCTCCAGCCCCCTAAGTTTTGCTGCCACCCCCTTGGGCCCACACCCTTTCAGATCTCAGTTTTTGGCTCCCTCCCCTGTGCCTCTGTCACTCAGTCCCAGGGGGACATCTGCCCGGGTCTCTGTGCTACTTCGGAAGCTGGGGAGCCAGTGCAGCAGAGCTGCAGTGCTCACCAGGGACCCATCATTGAAAGAGGAGAGCTTATTTGTGCTTCTGATTGGTCTGTGTTTAAAGACACAGAAGCAGGTAGGAAGTAGAAGGGAGCTGGAGTTTCACTGACGTGGAAGTTGGGTGCTTTGACAAAGAGACGCTGAAGCAGCAGACTTGCTTGGTTAAGTTGCAGAAGAATAGAGGCCTAGAGGGGTCCTTGTTTGTCAGGGAGCTCAGGGTGGCACTGCCTGGAATGGTGCCAAGCCCCTAGCTGAATTGTTACACTCAACTAAGCCTGGAAAAACTGGGGCAGTCTCTGACTAAGCTGGGCTTCCTGGGGGCTGGTGCCATCTGCTGTCTCCATTCACCCAGGAACACTGGAGAGGAGAATGGGAGGGCCCTGAGCACCAGCATGGAGTTGAGTGTGCCTGAATTGTCTTGTTCCTGTTTATACCCTTGGTCTTGGTACCACTGCCAGGGCCAGGACATAGACTTCCTCTAAAGACCTCAGAAATGATGTAGTTCTTTCTATAATCCAGTGATTCAGCTGGATACCAGGACTAAATCATTGCTACCCATTCAAGTTACTACATGGGCTTAACACTAGCCTTCATCCATCTCTCTCAGCTCCAGATCTGCTGATCCCTCATTACTCTATTCAGTCAACAAGTTATTCATTCATGTGCCAAAAACTGAATGTCCACTTGCATTCCAAGTACTGGGGATATAGAGGTGGGTAGGCTCTGGTGTCTGCAGTGCATAGCTCCCAGTCGAGTGGGAGGAGACAAAGAGGTGAAAATGGAATGCTATGAAAGCACAGTTCCCCATAGGAGAGACAAAGAAGGCATAACAAGTGACATTTAATGTGAGTTTTGAAAAATGAGTAGGAGCTCACCAATCAGAATGGAAGGCATTCCAATAGAGGTCTTCTTGCAGGAATAAGAGGTTATAACTTTAAGGAAATGGCAAGTTGCCTTGGATAGACAGACACACAGATGCAACTGGTGAAGAAAAGAGTCTGGAAAGGAGGACTAAGGCCAGACAATGAAAGGAGCACTTGAATGTCAACATAGGGGATTTAGTTATTATCCTGAAGTAGGGAGCATCTGAAAGCTTTTTTTTTTTTTTTTAATTGATTTTTTACAGAGAGGAAGGGAGAGAGATAGAGAGCTAGAAACGTCGATGAGAGAGGAACATCGACAAGCTGCCTCTTGCACACCCCCTACTGGGGATGTGCCCACAACCATCGTACATGCCCTTGACCGAAATCGAACCTGGGACCTTTCAGTCCACAGACCGACGCTCTACCACTGAGCCAAACTGGTTTCAGCTGAAAGCTTTTAATCATAGATTGAAATGACTGTTGCTACTTGGTAAAAACATCACTCTGGCCACATTGTGCGATATTATTAGGCTCGAAGAGTTGAGGCATAGGGCAGAATAACCAGGCAAGAGGTGATGAGGCCCATGTTGTGGCCATGATGTGGAGAAGATGGTATTTGCATATGCTGTAGAGGTGGGCTGGCCAGGATCCTTGAAGGGTTGGAGGGAGTGGTCATAAACTCTTCCCAGGCCTATGCTAATTAATCTGTAAATTCTAGATGTGACAGCATGGGGGTGGACTTTGACGTGAAGACTTTCTGCCACAACTTGCGGGCGACTAAGCCACCATATGAGTGCCCCGTGGAGACCTGCCGCAAGGTGTACAAGAGTTACAGTGGCATTGAGTACCACTTGTACCATTATGACCACGACAACCCACCACCCCCGCAGCAGACTCCTCTCCGTAAGCACAAGAAGAAGGGGCGCCAGTCACGCCCAGCCAACAAGCAGTCTCCCAGCCCCTCAGAGGTATCCCAGTCACCCAGCCGTGAGGTGATAAACTATGCACAGGCCCAGCGCATGGTGGAGGTAGACCTGCACGGCCGCGTCCACCGCATCAGCATCTTTGACAACCTGGATGTGGTGTCCGAGGATGATGAGGCCCCCGAGGAGGCCCCTGAGAATGGCAGCAACAAAGAGAACACTGAGACGCCAGCTGTGACTCCCAAGTCAGGCAAGCATAAGAACAAGGAGAAGCGCAAGGATTCCAACCATCACCACCACCATAATGCTTCTGCCAGCACCACTCCCAAGCTGCCAGAGGTTGTGTACCGTGAGCTGGATCAGGACACCCCTGATGCCCCACCCCGGCCAACTTCCTATTACCGGTAAGGCCACCTCTGCCTCCTAACTCTGGAACACTGGTCAAGCAGTGACAGGCAGCAGATAGGAGAGTAGCAGGGATAAAGGATAGCAGGAGCACACTATTAGGGCAGGAAGAGGAACAGTACCCCAGCTGATGATGGTGGCACTTACTGTAACTACTCCTTCATGTTATTCTCATAACACACTTAGGTAGGTATTGTTCTCATTCCACAGATGAGGAAACTACAGAAAGGGGGCCAGACTTACCGAAAGTCAAAGGCCAGTAGGTAGCTAAACCCAGTATTCAAACCCAGGCTCTATTGACTCCAAAGCTGTACTATTTCCACTGTATCAGAGGATCCCTTCTCTGGTTCCTGACTCGCTCCACTCCCTCACTGTGTGACCTTGGGAAAGGCATCTGGCTCTGGTGATCTAGTGACCCCGTCTGTAGAGCCGGTTTAATGTTCCTCTGCCTGCTTAAAGGTAGAAGACTGGGGACCTAAAAGCAGTTTGTAAATCTGCAGGGGTAATTTTCCCATTATTTGTTCTGTTATTGTCACCCCTCATTTAGCATGCCTAAGCAGTGTTTCCATCAACTATATTTGGTAATCCTCCAGTGGCCTTTTTATTTACTTTTATTTTATTTATTTATTTATTTTATTTTTTAAACAGTATATGATTATATTTAATAACAAGTTTGGATACAACCAAAAAGTAAAACACCGGAGTAAAATAGTAACAAAAACATGGTATTTCATTTGCAAATGCATGAGAAATGGTTCACATCTTTAGTGATAAACAAGCTCTTAAAAACCAGTGATGCTACAATGATGCAAGGGAACTGGGGAAATGGAATGAAGAGGTTCGGTGATGCGTATTTTATTTTTTTAATATACTTTATTGATTTTTTACAGAGAGGAAGGGAGAGGAATAGAGAGTTAGAAACATCGATGAGAATCATCGATCAGCTGCCTCTTGCACGCCCCCTACCGGGAATGTGCCCGCAACCAATGCACATGCCCTTGACTGGAATTGAACTTGGGACCTTTCAGTCCGCAGGCCAACGCTCTATCCACTGAGCCAATCCGGTTTCGGCCAATGGCTTTTTTATTTCATTTAATTGTTTCTTGGTACCCCACTTCCCTCCAGAAGTTAGTCACGGTGGTTCTCTCTCTTTTTTTTCTTCCCACAGTGGCTCTTAATAAAGTCACAGGCATAGGCTAAATTCCTTGAACATGGGGTAAAAATGAAGGGGTGGGGCAATGTGGTCATAAAATTACATACAGAAAGCCTAGCTGAAGGATGGTACAAAAACCAAGTGTAAAAGTTACCTCTGAGAATTTAGGCATCCAAGGCAAAAAGGGCATTCTGATGAGTTAGTTAAGGAGCAATATTTGGTGTCAACTAATCAGAATGCTTGGTCTCTGAGAAGGACTTAGAAAAGTTTTTATATGAAAAGTTTTTACCAAAAGTGCCATCCATATGATGATATACTAATGTCATAAAAGGCAAATCTCATAAAAACAAATCTGTGGGAACCCAAGTAATTTGGCTCAAAGTGTCACTTTTTTCTCTTGCCTATTCACGTGTTACCCAGTCTCCTTCCTTTCTTCCATTCTTTCATCTATTCGGCCCAGCTTCACTTCCTTCTGACTTTACACTGTCTCTTTTCTGTGAGACTGGCATGTCCACCCCCAACACACAGACCTTCGGGGCCTGCCCTCTCTTCTACTGCTCCCTCCTAAGGCGCTCTTTGCTCTGATAGGCAGCTTACTTAGCCTAGCTCATTCTGCTCCTTTTCTTCCTCCCTCCACTCAGATTCACTCTTTCCTCCTGGGGCTCAGGTCTGTTCTCTATCAGTTGGAGGTATGTTGCATGTAATTTATTACTGTTGTTAGCAAAACTGCCCTAGTTTGGGAAATTATTTGCTTTCTATGTAAATTTTGGAAGATTTGAGATCATCTCTCTAATAACACCACTTGCTCTCTCTTGCTTTCTTGAGGGGGAGTGGGAGGGCGGAGTGTCAACTGGTGAGCCAGGAATTCTACATGACACGCCACCTACTTTATCTGTGCTGTAGCCTGTAATATGGGTGCATTGTAGAAGTGTGCTATGCACTCTCAGGTAATGTCTTGGCAGAGAAAAGTTTTGGAGCTGATTACAAGATCTGGAAGGGGCTATACGGTTCACACTAGCTCTGAGCCACACCCTTTTTCAAGGATGAGGGCATTGTAGTCACCTTTGGGACGAGGTAAAGGAGTAAGGAATAAGCTACTTCCTATAGACTCTCTTCCCTTCTGCCTCCAAAGTACCTTTCAAATGAACAACACTGGGGACTTGTTTCTGTGTGGTAAATCAAACATGGTTCTTGCAACACATAAACACCTATAATCCAAGGCAAGGTGGTTGGTCAGGGTTATACAAAAGCTAATGATAAACCTAACATTTATTGAGTACTTACTACATGCCAGGTACTGTTCCTAAGTACTTTACTTGTATTAACTCACTTAATACATAAAATAGCTATATGAAATAAGTTCATATTAGCATCACCACTTTAAGATGAAGAAACCTAGGCCCAGGGAGGCTAGCTCACTTGCTTAGTATCATGGCTCCCGCCCAGCACACTTCGATTCCTGGTCAGGGCACATGCCCAGATTGATCCCCAGTGGGGGTTATGCAGGAGCAGCCAATCATTGCTGCTTCTCTCATCACTGATGTTTCTATCTCTCCCTCCCTCTCTGAAATCAATAAAAATATATTTTTTTAAGTAAAATGAAGCATGGCTCCAGAGCCTTTGTTTGCCTGGCCTGCTCTAGCACTAGAGCCCCATTTCCCTTGTGGAGAGAAGAGGTGCAGCTTGCTATGTGCCACTTGATTTAGCCATTTACTTTTGTAATCTTTGGGAGGAAGTATTATTATTTTATTTTTTTTCTCAAACTTTTTTTTTTTAAATCAATCTTTATTGTTCATATTATTACAAAGGTTCCTCATTTCTTCCCCCTTCCACCAGGTTCCCACCCCACCCTCCGCCCCTCCCCACACCCCATTGTCCTCATCCATAGGTGCACAGTTTATGTTCAGTCTCTTCCTCCCTCCCTTTCCCAGAGAACAGTCAGTTCATTCCCCTCCCATATCGCCGACTCTACTACAATGAACAGCTATTATTGTTTATCAGGTTTTTCAATCTCCTTTTTTTTTGTTGTTTTTTTTTAATTAATAAACTTTTACACTACTAAGAATAAATTTTAAGATCTAATAATTTTAAACCTTGTTTTTTTTTTCTGCCCTGGGAATTGAGAGCAAACTTGTTTACTTGTAAACTTGCCCTTAGGTTATCAAAAGGTGTAGCCATTCAAGTGTAAATGGACACATTGTTTAAACATAGCTGATGGTTGGAATTGGATTAGCTGTTCTGGGTGGGAAGGGCTTGTCATTCCCTTTCTCCATTAAAATTAAGGTGTTAGCTTTAAAACCTATTTTTGGCAAGAGACCTTAAACTTTCAGAACTTTACATTTTTTAGATAGTAAATCAGTTACTTAGCATTTTCTCAAATCAATAATATCTCCACATGCCCAAGGATACACTTCACACAAAAGACATTTCCAAATAGATCAACCAACCTCATCCAGGCCCCACACAAGGCACTCACAGATCAACACCCCAGCGCTATACTAACTCAACACATCCAGATCTAAGCCTTCATCACTTGATTCAGCAGACCCTCAAGTTCCCCCAAAAGTTTCCAGCCATGTCTGAGAGGCAGCCTGGGGGCAGGGGCAGGCGAGGAGCGAGCTGTTCCGGGCCTGGCTGCTCTGGGCCTGACCTCTGTTGCTCTGGTCCGTTCCACAGCCAGCTGCTCCGGGTCTGGCCACTGCCGCTCCCGACCTGGCTTCTCCGGGCTTGGCTGCTGCTGCTCCGGGCCTGGCCACACCCGACCCGGCTTCTCTGGGGCTGGTTGCTGGGAGGAAGTATTATTATCTTAATTCTATCTTCAATAAAACAGGTTCAGAAAAGAGCAGTGATGCCCTGAAGGTCACAAAGTAGCAGAGCCAGATTTTTATTTTTATTTTTTTCAGAGCCAGGATTTAAATATAGGTTTGTTAGAAGCCAAAGCCCCATTCATTCTATTGTAGCTCCCTATAGTTTTATAATACTAGAGTCCAGGTGATCCAGAGCATGGTAAGGGCGTGGGGAGCCCAGTGAGTGCCCCAGGGTGGAGTCTGAATCCTAGCTTTACCACTTCCTGATTGTGTGACCTTTCTGTGTTGGGCAATTAATTAACTTCTCAAAGCTTGAATTTCCTCATCTGCAAAATGAGGGCAATAAGAACATTGACCCTGTGGCTGTGGTGAAAATAAATGTGGTAACAGCACAATGCCTGGCTTATAGTACATCTTAACTATTCTGATTGTTATCTCCCAGGGCTATCCAGAGAACAAAGACAGTATCTATAGTTTGAGGGAGCCCTGAGCTGGTGCTGGCAACAGCTGACCAGACCCACAGCCTCTCCATTCAGGACACTGCCAGCTGGTGCTGAAACAACTTACATATAATTTGCAAGTGACACCTGAGGAACTTCCTTCCACTGACTCTTTGTACCATCATCCAGATGGGTTCTAGCTGCCCCATCTTCCTCCCTTTAGGAATCTGGTTGAGCCTCTGCACCCCAAGGGAGGGTGTGTAGCAGGTAGGATATGAGGTTCGGAGTTGGCGGGCCTAATGCCACTTCCCAGCTCTACCGCTTTTTCACAAGAGAGCTAGGGCAGGTGCAGTAACCTCAAAACTATGCTTCCTTCCTTTTCTGCAAAACAGGAATGATTACAGGACCTAGAGTACTTGGAGTTAAGGTAAGGATGGAATGAGACAACATATGTAAAGGTACAGGCCTGGCTTAGAGTGAATACTTGGCAAATGTAACAAACTGTCTTTAATGGAGGAAAATCTCAACCATATGATGCTGAGCTGCCTGTGTGCACTGCAGGTACATTGAAAAGTCAGCAGAGGAGCTGGATGAGGAGGTAGAGTATGACATGGATGAAGAGGACTACATCTGGCTGGATATCATGAATGAACGACGGAAGACGGAGGGTGTGAGTCCCATCCCGCAGGAGATCTTTGAGTACTTAATGGACCGGCTGGAGAAGGAGTCCTACTTTGAGAGCCACAACAAAGGCGACCCCAATGCACTAGTGGACGAGGATGCTGTGTGCTGTATCTGCAATGATGGTGAATGCCAGAACAGCAATGTCATCCTCTTTTGTGACATGTGCAATCTGGCCGTGCACCAGGAGTGCTATGGAGTCCCCTACATCCCCGAGGGCCAGTGGCTGTGCCGCCGCTGTCTGCAGTCCCCCTCCCGGGCCGTGGACTGTGCCCTGTGCCCCAACAAGGGCGGTGCCTTCAAGCAGACAGATGACGGGCGCTGGGCCCACGTGGTGTGTGCCCTGTGGATCCCTGAGGTCTGCTTCGCCAACACAGTCTTCCTGGAGCCCATCGACAGCATTGAGCACATCCCGCCCGCTCGCTGGAAGCTCACCTGCTACATTTGCAAACAGCGGGGCTCAGGGGCCTGCATTCAGTGCCACAAAGCCAACTGCTACACAGCCTTCCACGTGACATGTGCCCAGCAGGCCGGCCTTTACATGAAGATGGAGCCTGTTCGGGAGACAGGCGCCAACGGCACCTCTTTCAGCGTCCGCAAAACAGCCTACTGTGACATCCATACGCCCCCAGGTTCAGCTCGCCGGCTGCCTGCCTTGTCCCACAGTGAGGGAGAGGAGGAAGAGGATGAGGAGGAGGAGGAGGGTAAGAGTTGGAGTTCAGAGAAGGTCAAGAAGGCCAAAGCCAAGTCCCGGATCAAGATGAAGAAGGCACGAAAGATCCTGGCCGAGAAGAGGGCAGCAGCACCTGTGGTGTCAGTGCCCTGCATCCCCCCACACAGGTATGTGGGGAGCAGTGGACAGGTTGGTGAGGGAAGAACAAACCCTCCTGGAGACTGATAGCCCCCTGAGTGAAGTAACAGGGTTGGGCTGTCTTCCTATCAGGAGCTATGTAGAAGTTTAAGAAAAAAATCCAAAAGAGATTAGCTATGGCAAGTCATCTGACTTTTACATTAGGAGTCAGAAACTTCCAAGTTTTATTTGGCAGACCTAACATATATTTCAAACTGCCCTTCATTTTGATGGTGTGGTTTAAGTTAGGAAGAAAGAGGATGTAATAACTACCAGCCACAGGAGATGAAATAGTCTGACTCTGAAAGGAGAACTGAATTGAAAAAGGGGGAGGGAAATGCTTAAGAAGTCACAGAATAATTACTGCCACTGTGAATCCAAAGGAGGGCTATGATCAGTTATTTTTAATTCTTATTTTACCTAGACAATTTCCTATACTGTGCCTTGTAACGCTCAGTGTGAGTTGGGTATCTCAGGATCAAATAGAGCAATCTTAGGATTCAAACGCCCTGACCCCCTGGGGAACAGGGCAGGGTTAGGGATCTGGATTAGTGCTGGGAGCTTGTCTTCCTGTCTGCTGAGGTGCCATTGATGGCACTATTTGCTCTTGACAGTAGACTTGTTCCCTTTTCAACCCCATTTAGGAACTCTCACTAGTTACAGACCCTTGTTTTACATAAGAAAATTTGTTATCTGTTTGCCAGGCTCAGTAAAATTACCAACCGCCTAACCATCCAAAGGAAGAGCCAGTTCATGCAGAGGCTGCACAGCTACTGGACACTGAAGCGGCAGTCACGGAATGGGGTCCCACTGTTACGTCGTCTGCAGACACACTTGCAGTCTCAGAGGAACTGTGACCAAGTTGGGGTACTGTGTCATATTCCCTGTGGGCTCTGGGAACTAAGACCAGAGGATAAGGATCAAGATTTGTAACTATAGCATCCAGTGTCTGAGAGCTTAGACTGTTCCCTTTTTTAAGCTAGCCTTCAAACCAGGCTCAGGAAGAAATTTTGTTTCTTACGTGGGGAAGGTGTGGAGAAGAGACGAGATGGGAATGGCAGAAGCATGCTTCCTAGAGGGAGAACCAAGAAGAATTTCTTACAAATTATCCACTTGTAGAAGGGTTCTGTTCCTATGTGTTTATTCATTTATTCAATAAGTGTATGCCAAGCTTTGGCACAGGGGACACCTAGATTGAGGAGCTCCCACTTGAGCTGGCACACCTGCCAGTAAGTTCCTGGGTCCCCTCCTTTGGCTTTACCTGCCCTTAGCCCCAGTTTTCTGGACTATCCTCTCCTCTGCCCTTTCCTCTGACTCCCTCATCATTTTCTGATGCCCTTTTTGCTTCTACAGAGAGAGTCTGAGGATAAGAACTGGGCCCTCAAAGAACAGCTCAAGTCCTGGCAGCGGCTCCGGCATGACCTAGAGAGAGCTCGGCTGCTGGTAGAGCTGATTCGCAAGCGGGAGAAACTCAAAAGGGAGACGGTGAGTGCTCCTGGGCCAGTTCTATTTTACAGAAAACATATCTGGGAGAAGGAAAGCATGTGTTATCTAGCCAGCAAGTAATAGGGTTGATGCTCAGTGTGCTCGCAGGCTCACCAGAAACAGAATGTCAGAGAGAAAATGAATGGAACTTTTAATTATGTGATACAGGTAGCTGGTGCTGTAAGTGAAATCAGGGAAGGGAAAGGCCAGAGTAGTTGGGAGTTTCACTGGGTGGAGCCTTGTAGAACATAGACCTGAGTGAGTACACTCAGCTGTTAGGGGTGGGAAGGAAGGCAAATTCCCAAACCAGCTTCGACCATCTCCCAAGACCTCTCTGCCAAAGGACTGGCCTGGGCCTGGCTGATTGGGCCTTTATGTGTGTCAGATCAAGGTCCAGCAGATCGCCATGGAGATGCAGCTGACCCCTTTTCTCATCCTCCTTCGCAAAACCTTGGAGCAGCTCCAAGAGAAGGACACGGGCAACATCTTCAGCGAGCCGGTCCCTCTGTCTGAGGTAACCGAATTGGACGAAGTAAGAATCCCTTCCCCTCACTCCACCTTCTTTCTGTTCCTCTCCCAGTTGGACCCCTGCTGCAGGTCTGGGCCAGGGACTAGGAGGGGACCTCGAAGAGAGGGGCTGGTGGCTCTGGGGCTCCAGGATGAACTGGAGCCACATGCATCACCTGGACTCTGTCTTGTCCCTGTCATACCCCAAGTGCCCAGAATGGGAGGCAGTCTGCACTCCCTCCCCAGAGGCAGGGACTGAATCTGCCAAATGAATAATTGCAAGGCAGGAAGACACTTTCCGGGTGCTGACCCCTAGAACGGAGACTTTAGAAGGCTCAGCACCTAAAGAACCAGCTCTGAAGCCCTAGGTCCTGACTGGCAGACTCTTCTCTCTAAAAGGTATAAAATGAGAGGCCTAAGGCAGCAGCCTCCTTATAAGTCTTAATGATAAGCAAAAAAGAGCTATAGGAATGCAAGGTGGTATTATTTCCAGAGGAATCTCCTGGCTATTTTCTTGTTGAAGCCTCATACGGCTCTAGGAGGTGGATTTTGGCAGTAATTTTATCACTTTTCCAGGCCAGGAAAAGAAGGCCCAGAGAGGTTAAGAGACTTGCCAAGATCACACAGCTTGTGACTGGTAAAGTCAAGACTGAATCCAGTTCTCTTTTCCCTGAGCTATATGCCTACCTCTAACTGTGGTGGGAGGAGGTTACGGATGCATTTCAAGGGGTAGTATTAGGGGCAGGGCTTCAGGGGGAATGAGAAGCATATCTCCACTTAGCTACACCTACCCTGTTCTCCCAGGTACCTGACTACCTAGACCACATCAAAAAGCCCATGGATTTTTTCACCATGAAGCAGAACTTGGAGGCTTACCGCTACCTGAACTTTGATGATTTTGAGGAGGACTTCAATCTCATCGTCAGCAACTGCCTCAAGTATAACGCCAAGGACACCATCTTCTACCGGGCAGCGGTGCGGCTCCGTGACCAGGGTGGTGCTGTGCTCCGCCAGGCCCGGCGCCAGGCAGAAAAAATGGGCATTGACTTTGAGACGGGCATGCATATCCCCCACAACCTGCCTGGAGACGAGGCCCCACACCACACTGAAGATGGTGGGTGATGAGTCACACACACATAGAGGCCAAAGCTAGGGATGAACAGCTTTCCAAAAGTCCCCTCCTGGGAGCAGGCAGTGTAGGCAGGAAGCAGTTAGGCTGAGCAGTGACAAGCCATCCCCAGGAAGCCAGACGGGTGAATGGATAGCAATGCCTGTCAGTTCACATCTTGGTTCTGCTATTTTATAGCTGTTCATGGTGAGCAGCTGAGGGGAGAAGTTTCTTTTTCTTTTCTTTTTTATTAATATATTTTTATTGATTTCAGAGAGAGAGAGGTAGAGAGAGACAGAAACATCAATTTTGAGAGAATCATTGATCAGCTGCCTCTTGCACACCCCACACTGGGGACTGAGCCCACAACCGGGCAGGTGCCCTGACCAAGAATCAAACCGTGACCTGGTTCAACCATCCAGCAACACCGACCGGGCAAGAGTGGGTTTCTTACTGCCTGTCCAGATTTAAGGGTCCAAAGACCTGCCCTGAATCTGACCTTTCCCCCCCATCCCCACTCCTAGCAGCAGAGGAGGAGCGGCTGGTCCTGCTGGAGAACCAGAAGCACCTGCCAGCGGAAGAGCAGCTGAAGTTGTTGCTGGAACGGTTGGATGAAGTGAATTCCAGCAAGCAGAGTGTGGGCCGCTCCCGGCGTGCAAAGATGATCAAGAAAGAGATGACAGCGCTTCGGCGGAAGCTTGCCCACCAGCGGGAAACTGGAAGGGATGGGCCTGAGCGCCATGGCCCTTCCAGCCGGGGCAGCCTGACACCTCACCCAGCGGCCTGTGACAAGGATGGGCAGACAGATAGTGCCGCTGAGGAGAGCAGCAGCCAGGAGACAAGCAAAGGTCTGAACCCCATAACAAGGTGGATCCCAAAGCAAATTAGACTTTGACTCTGCAGCACACACTCAGCCCCTGCCATCCCCAAGGCAGAGGTCTTTCTTGCACAGCTAGCTGTACTTTTTCCCTCATTCCCCAATCAGAGGCTTCTTAGCTGTATCTCTGGCTATTTGTATAAGAGACACTGTTCCCAATTCCATGACCCTGAAATCATCTCCCCAACAATAGCTGGAGTATTGGACTTATACACCCAGGGCATACCCTGGATGACATCTACCCTTCCCACATCAGGCCCCTCACCAACTTTCCTTCTCTCTTTCTCTGCTCCAGGCCTGGGTCCCAACATGTCCTCCACCCCCGCACATGAGGTGGGCAGGAGAACCTCAGTTCTGTTCTCCAAAAAGAACCCGAAGACAGCTGGACCGCCCAAGAGGCCGGGCCGGCCCCCCAAAAACCGGGAGAGCCAGATGACCCCCAGCCACGGAGGCAGTCCTGTGGGGCCCCCTCAGCTGCCCATCATGGGCTCCCTGCGTCAGCGCAAGCGGGGTAGGAGCCCCCGGCCCAGTTCGAGCTCAGACAGCGACAGTGATAAATCCACAGAAGACCCCCCAATGGGTGAGCCTCACCACCCAGTCCCAAAGAGAGCGAAGCTACCATCTTTCCCAACATAACTTCCACCTCTCCCTTCACTTTCCCATAATATCTGAGAGCTAGAAGGGCCCTTAGGAATCATTTAATTCAGTCCCCTCATTTTACAGACTGGGAAACTGAAACCCATAGACACTGATCCAGCTAGATTCCCATCCAGGCCCCCCTCCATTGTATCACTTCACCTTTTCTCTTCTCATCCTCCTTGGTGATCTCCTGCCCTTTAAGCCATTTGTGTCCTAAAGTCTGTAACTGCCAAGGGAAGTGTAAGGGATGGGGCAGGGCTGTGGCCAACTGTGGTGGACACCACCCAGAGCTAGCTCTGCTGGCCAAGGTTCGAGGAATATTCCAGCACAGAAAGGGAAGCCAGGCTCTGAATACCTCTCACCCCCGTGCCATCTCTGATCTACATCTTCCTGACTGATTCCTTCCCTCCTCCACTTCCCCCCCAACCAAGACTTACCAGCCAATGGCTTCAGCAGTGGAAACCAGCCAGTCAAGAAGAGTTTCTTGGTATATCGTAATGACTGCAGCCTTCCCCGGAGCAGCTCAGACTCTGAGTCCAGCAGCAGTAGCAGCAGCAGTGCTGCCTCAGATCGGACCAGGTACCGGCCCTCCAGATCCAGGCCTGCCTCTGGGATGCCCTTCCGGGTTTCCCTCTGGGAAGTGGGATGGCAGCCATCTCAGCCTACATTAAGATGGCTCAAATCCAAGGTTCTCTGCAAATAAATGGAATAGATGAGAATATCACCATAATGGAATGAAAGGAACCATACTGGGTTCAGCTGATGTTTTAGAGCAGAGGACATAAACTCTTGCTTTGTGGCCTGGATTGGCCTACAGACATATTTTGTTTGGCCAGCAGGGTGTGTTTTTAAGAACGGAATTCAGAAGTACCACATAAAATTCCCAGTTTCTGTGTTCTTTTTAAAATTAGGTCTGGCAAATCTGCCCAGTATTGCTTTTAGACAGGGTATACATTCGTCAGCACCACTGCTAAACCCAGCCCACATCAGTCAAATCAGTGCCAAGCCACTGAGAGCATTTGGATTTGAAAATCTTTAAGTAGCCCCTGCTTTCCAAAAGTCTTAGACGCTGGAGGTTTAAAGAAGAAAGAACACCCACCATGCCATTTTCCACTCTTTGTCTACAGCACAACACCCTCAAAACAAGGCAGGGGCAAGCCCTCCTTCTCTCGGGGCACATTCCCAGAGGACAGCAGTGAAGATACCTCAGGCACTGAGAATGAGGCCTACTCCGTGGGTACTGGCCGCGGCGTGGGCCACAGCAGTAAGTACCCCCGCCCGAGGCCAGGGATGCTGGGGGCCCAGTGTCCGGGCCTTACCAGCCCCCTGTCTGCTGATCTGCCCCCTCTCTCCCGTTCCTGTGAAGTTGTAAGGAAGAGTCTGAGCCGGGGAGCTGGCTGGCTGTCTGAGGATGAGGACTCCCCACTGGATGCTCTGGACCTGGTGTGGGCCAAATGCCGAGGGTATCCATCATACCCAGCTCTGGTAGGTTTCTGTTTTTGGGTCATATTCCTTTCCTGTCTACCCCAGAATGCAGACTCATAATTAGTAGACTTTTTCTACTCTCTGCTGAGTTGCAGAGTACAGGGGTCTTTGGCAGGTAGAGAGTTAGAGGTCCCTGGTTAGTTTCTCCAGCTTTCCCTTTTCCTTCCCATGACCCCTTGGGCTCTGAAATAATTCAGCATAGGAAGAAGGTCAGCATTGCAGTAGCATGATAACCTTTCCATGTCTCTACTTCAAAGGAATCTCCAAATTCTTAGGTAGAGTAAGCCTTGGGAAAGAGGGACTGAACCAAACCAAGGTCTTATTATTCCTTCAGATCATTGATCCAAAGATGCCCCGGGAAGGTATGTTCCACCATGGGGTTCCCATTCCTGTGCCCCCACTAGAGGTGCTGAAACTTGGGGAGCAGATGACCCAGGAAGCCCGAGAGCATCTCTACCTCGTCCTCTTCTTTGACAACAAGCGAACCTGGTAAGGGAGGAGGGGAGCATGTGGTGGCTCACAGCCACAAATACAACCGTGGAAATGGGGGCAGATGGCCAGGAAATTCCAGCAACAGACAGGCTGGGCTGTCACCATTCAGTGGGGGGAGGGAATTCGGTCTTTACGAAAAAGGGTTGTGTTGACCACAAGTCTGAGCAACTGACTGGGCACAGCTGACAAACAGCTGTGACTAGAAAACAAAGAACCATCAGTGACTGTGACAAATACGGGAGTGGCTCCCCACCCAGACTGAGGTGACTTCTAAGACTTAGTTTTCCCACCTCTGCCTCCATGTTGACAAGATTAGGATAAAGTCAGACTCTGAATCCCTCTTCTGTCTCATTTACTACTTATGTAATCTTTTTGATAATTATATGCAGAGGATTTTTAATACCAGTAAAGTCTGCCTGGAGCCTGTGGGACAGGGGACTATTTCAGGTTAGGTCAGGGCTCCTCCTTTTTGTACCCATAAGTACCCTGTGGGTACCCGTCAGTGTGACAGTTGACTGGGCTCTTTTATCACTGTGAACAGTTATTTGAGGGCAGGGAATCCCAGTCCCCACCAGAGTCTCATTCTCAGGACATGTGTTTGAATGAATTGAGTGAGGAAGGCTGGTGTTTATTGCTCTCCCAGAGAGGACTTATTTGATCCTTACTTCATCTTGTAGGCAATGGCTGCCTAGGACTAAGCTGGTTCCTCTGGGTGTGAACCAGGACCTCGACAAGGAGAAGATGCTGGAGGGCCGCAAGTCTAACATCCGCAAATCAGTGCAGATTGCCTACCATAGGGCTCTGCAACACCGCAGCAAGGTCCAGGGCGAGCAGAGTAGCGAGACCAGTGATAGTGACTGATACTGCCAGCACAGCCCAATCCACAGTGCCCTGCCACCTCTCTCCCCTTTGCTCACTGTCCTGGAGTGGCACCGGCCTCTGCACTGATTCATTCCTGGTCTTGGGGCCAGTCTCAGGGGAAGCTGGGTAGGGGAGGTCCCTCCTGCCCTGAGTGCAGCTGGACTGTACAGAACACTCCAAGGGCCCATGGTAGCTCTGTGCAAAGAGAGGGGAGGTCCCACAGGCCAGAAAGCTCCAGAGACCTCACAGCATTGTAGTGCAGGGTGGTGGGCCAAGGTTAGAACACTGCATAAAGCAGGCCAGCCCATCACCTCTGCCTGCTCATGCCAGGAGAATCCATAACTGCCTATTGGCCTGAGGCCTGTGCAGGAGATAAGGTGAACGGGCATCCGCCCTGCCTAACAGTGGGATTGATGTCTGTCCAGCCTGGAAGAGGGGCACTAGGTGACCCCCTCCCCTGCTTTTGTAAATACTGTAATTAGTGGAGAATTTAAATTATTCTCATTTGTAACTGCGTTTCCGGGTCGCGCCAGAGTCATTTGGTACTAAAAAGACTGGGGCCTGTCCCCTCTTCCCTTCTTCCCATAGATTTCCCCACCTTTCAAACTGGTTTGTATTTATTTCAAAAGAAGAAAATATATTGATTCTTAGAAAATACTGTTTGGAATTCTTGGTTCCTGCGTTCTGCCAGGGCAAAGGGAGGTTCTGTTCCCCAGGGATGGCAAATAATTGGGCCCAGGTGGTTGCTGGCTGTTGCATTTCTAAGACAACAGCAAAAATAATATGACAGCTCTCATTTCTCATGCATGTCTGAGTGGCAGTGCCTCTGTTAGCTCCTATAGATACAGTTTCATGTATCCTTGCATTAATTAAAGGAAAGGTTAATAATAGGGTAATTATTTTCCACAAAGACATAGGTTTTGAAAAATTAAGTAACTTGCCTAAGTTCTCAGTAGGAAGTTGCCAGAAAGCTCCAGAGACCTCATGGCATTATAGTGCAGGGTGGTGGGCCAGGGTTAGGATTCTGCATAAAATACCATCCCATCCCCTCTGCCTGCTCATGTCAGGAGAATCCATAACTGCCTAATGGCCTGAGGCCTGTGCAGGTGATGAGGTGAACAGCCAGTGGGAATGATGGCTGTCCCACTAGGATCTGAACTCAGGTCTGTCTGCAATTTAACCAGTATGCTGAACTGCTAGAGAAAGAGTCAACTGTGCAAGCTTTCATGAACTTCGGATGTTTACAGTTCTTCAACAGGATTGTCCAAGTGTTTCAGAGTCACTAGAGTTGTGACTTTCTCCATTCCCAACCCTGGCTCCTTTTCTGATGCAAATATCTTTTGAAGGAATGCCTTCCAAGTGCTAGGCACCTGTGGGCTGGTGTGCCAATGGACCAGACAATCACAGGAAGCAGTTGTGGAGGGTTTTTGGAGCTACTGAGTGAGACATCATGTCTGATGACACCAAGTTCCTGGTACTCCCTGCTAGGTAATGTGGGTGGGGCACAAAGGTAAATCAGCTGTAAACCTTGCCCTTCGGGAATCTGCAGTCTAATCATCAGCCACCAAAAATCATTATGCTAGGAGATAAAAAAAAAAGAAAGTCGCCGGATAAAAGCACAGGTCTAGCTTTTTGTGACTTTCTCTAGAAGGGAAGAAATTACACCTTTCCTGGGCTCTGGAAGACAGGCCCCGCAACCTGGCTAGGCAGGCAGGTTGCCTCTCGGCCACACAGTTGTGCTTGGACTTAGATGCCTTTCCCAGCCCCAGAGAAGCCCCTACACGAGCCGCAGTCGAGGTGGGGGGAGTTCGGAGGGGAAGTCCGGACAGGAGAGGAGCGGAGGCAGGGACAGGAGGCGGAACGATCTGAGGGGGCAGGCCTCGGAGTGAAGTCGGTCAGGAGGCCCAAGACCGGCGGGCGCGGAGACATTTCCTCAGGAGACAGGTGCTGTGTTCGGGTCCGGGTCCGATTCTCAGTGAACAGGGGTTCATAGTAAGAGAACCTAGGAAAGCGAGACTAGAGAGGCGCGGTGGAGAAAGGCTCTCTGAAGATGGCGGGGGATAGGCTTTGGCTGTGAGGGCCGGCGAGTCTGGGGACATCAGCCAGTGAGGACCGCGGGCCTGAGGGCCGCCCGGTGGGGACACGCCGGCCGGCCTGAGGCAGAAGAAAGGCCCGGAAAGACCCAGCGGCGAGCCCAGCGCGCGCCAACCGCTGAGACGCCGCGGGAAGGCCCGCCCAGCGCCGCCACGCCCGTTCTCATTGGTGCCTCGTACGTCCCCGCGGATTGGCCACCTCCAGATCCAATAAACTCGGACCTGAGCCCTACTTCCGGTAAGGCTTCTGAAAGCCCTACTTCCGGTAAGGTTTCTCAGGCAAGGCAGGAAGAGTGCGCGTGCGCGCGAGTCCCAAACTACGGCAGCTCGAGGCACCGTGGTGAGCGCCCTGGGGCTGGTGGGCGGGAGGTGCAGGGGAGAAGGCGGGACAGAGCGGAGAGGGCGGGACTTTGGCGGGTAGTAAGGGGCGAGGCCTGCGCGGAGTGGAAGAAGGAGACTGAGCGGAACTTAATACAAACATTGAGAGGCGAGGGTTTCGTGGAGTTGGAAGAGGCCTTCGGTGAGCGAGGCCAGGTTCGCGGTCTCTTGGTGGGCATGGTCTGTTGGTAGCGACTAGATCTGGTTCCGACTGGGCGTGGCCATTATGGGGTGGAGCCTGACACAGAAATATTAGCCTGCTCCCTTGTGCCTGGTTAGCATGGGGCATCGCACTCTATCCTCCGTCCCGGCCCTGTGGGCCTCCATCCCCTGTCCACGCTCTGAGTTGCGCCTGGACTTGGTTCTAGCTTCTGGACAATCCTTCCGGTGAGTGACCTTGCTTAGCCTGAAGTGCAAAGTTGGGTGTGACAGAAGAAATCTCAATATACGAAAGAGGAAATTGAGGCACAGGGGTGGAGACCCTGTTACTTTTTTTTTTTTTTTTTTTTTTTTTAATGGCCCGTGATGGTTGTAAGGGTGGGAAAATGTTACCTTTTTTATAAAGACATAATAAGCCTGTGCAGTGTTGTGAGGATCAAATGAGATAATTGATGTCAAATAAAGCACTTTTACTTTACAATTGATAAACCAGTTTTATATGTGGAAAGGTTGTAGGATGGGAGGGCACCCAAGGTTGCAAAAAGGGAACCTGAGCCCTGTGCCTGGGGTCTCAGGTGGAAGGAGCAAAACCCTGCGCACTGGAGTGGCGTGCTGGCAGACCAGGTATGGACACTGACCCAGACCGAGGAGCAGCTCTACTGCACTGTGTACCGAGGGGAAAAGGGCCAGACTGGCAAGCCCACACCAGAAGAGCTAAAGGCCCTGCGCCAGTACTTCCAGCTGGATGTCAGCCTGGCTCAACTGTACCGCCACTGGAGTTCCAAGGACCCCCACTTCCAAAAAGTAGCTCAGGAATTCCAAGGTAAGTATAGGGATTGGGACAGGGATTGGGTTGGGGTTCTTGTAGTTTGGTTAGGTTACTCAGTTTCACCATCTATAAAGTGGGGGATTATATTTCCCTCATAGGATTAAATGAGCTAATACATGTAAAGTGTTTAGAATAGTGCCTGACCCATAGTACTTATTACTATTATGATTGTCCTACTGATCACCATCATGGAGTAACAAGGATATTGAGCACCAAATTCTGGATGTGTGACTTAGGGTAGGTAACATCATTCATTCTGTAAATATCACAGAGCATCTGCTATGCGACTGGGGATATAGCACTGAACAAAATGGACACCAATCCCCATCCTCATAGTGCTTACGTTGTGGCTTATCTGTGGAATGGGATGATGACCCAGACCTCGCAAGATGCTATGAGGAATGATGTTGCTTTCTCTAACAAACTCTGTCCCTCATTCCCCTGGGAGCCTACATGCCTAGGATCTGAGGGTGAGAGGCGGCCACTCCTGACAACAGGTGCTTCTCTTACCCGTTGCCTTTATGATCTTCAGGTGTTCGACTTCTACAACAGGATCCCATCGAGTGCCTTTTCTCCTTCATCTGTTCCTCCAACAACAACATTGCTCGCATCACTGGCATGGTGGAGCGGCTCTGCCAAGCCTTCGGACCTCGGCTCATCCAGCTTGATGATGTCACCTACCATGGCTTCCCCAGCCTGCAGGCCCTGGCTGGTGAGTAGGTGGGTGCCTGGCCCAAGGCTCACTAACAGCTTTCAGAGTCTGTTTGGTTCTCCCCTGGTCCCCATCTCCCATCTCAAAGCTTCCTGCCTTCCCAAAGACTGCCCTCATCCAGAATCATCCTGTCTGGTCCGATCAGCCCCAGACATACCTCACCCTCCCTGTCAGTCCCTAAAATGTCAGCACCTCACTACTCTTGTATTTTGCCCCATGATGTCAATGCCTCATCAGAAAAACATCCATATGCGGTGTGTAATAGTTTGGGGTTAAATGCATATGCTTGTTGTTGTTGTTGTGTGTGTGCGTGTGTGTGTGTGTGTGTGTGTGTGTGTGTGTGTGTGTGTTAATATATTTTTTAATTAATTTGTTACAGAGAGGAAGGGAGAGGGAGAGTTAGAAACATCAATGAGAAACATCAATCAGTTGCCTCTTGCAAACCCCCCCACTAGGGATGTGCCCGCAACCAAGGTACATGCCCTTGACTGGAATCGAACCCGGAACCCTTGAGTCCGCAGTCCACCGCTCTATCCACTGAGCCAAACGGGTCAAAGCTATTGTGTGTGTGTTTTTAAGAGAAAGTTTATTTAGAAAGTCACAGAGGTAGAAGTGAGCTGTAAAAGAAATGGCATCAGGAAACAAGTTACAAAGGCAAAAGAAGGACCCTTGGAGCTTAGGAGAAAGAGAGGGGCAAGGAAAATGCACCTTGGCAGAAGTGGGTGAGGAAAAGCACAGGCGTGCTCCATAGAGAGAAACCTCTACACACGTGTTCTGGAAAGAGAGTGCCTTAGACTGAATCCCAGCTCTGGCACAAAGTTAGCTTCTCCTTTTCTCCTTTGTTTCTTCATCTGTGGAATGTAATAACATTCAGAGTTGTCACAAGAGTTGAGTTAAAGCATACACATACTGCTTTTTTAGATATCTTGTACATTGCTTGGCATATGGGGAATATGCAGAAAATGCAAGTTGCTATCTCTATGGTGAACCCAACAATTTTGTATCCAAGAACACACATTCTTTACAGCAGCCCTGTGAGACAAGTTTTACAGAAATAAGTATCTCAGTTGGCAGAAGTGAGGACCAAGTTAGGGAAAGTGCTTGGGGAATGTATAGTAAGGAGACAGCCCGCCTGGAGAAAAAAAAAAAGAATGTTTTTGGTGCTTAGAAACCCAGTCTTGAAACAAGAAACTCATTCACCCTTTCAGACTTCCCTTAACTTGGTATAACAATTCCTATCTAGAAGGGTGAGAGGGGATAAATCATGAAGTGGGTTTAGAGCACAGGAGTTGGTGTTTCAGACCCAGGTGCAGATCCCATCTCCACCGTGTCCCTTCTTCAACAAGTTACTTAATCTTTTCTAAGTCATCATTTTGAAATAGGGAAAACAACTGTGAAATAGGAAAAACAGTCCAGCCAGTGTTGCTCAGTGGTTGGGTGTTGACCAATCAGGAAGTCAGGGTTTGATTCCTGGTCAGAGCACATGCGCAGGTTGTGGGCTCTATCCCCAGTAGGGGTCATGCAGGAGGCAGCTAATCAATGATTCTCTCTTATCATTGATGTTTCTATCTCTCTCTCTCTCCCTTCCTCTCTGAAATCAATAAAAATATATTTTAGCCGAAACCGGTTTGGCTCAGTGGATAGAACATCAGCCTGCGGGCTGAAAGGTCCCAGGTTTGATTCCAGTCAAGGGGATGTACCTTGGTTGTGGGCATATTCCCAGTAAGGGGTGTGCGGGAGGCAGCTGATCGATAATTCTCTCTCATTGATGTTTCTAACTCTATCCTCTCCCTTCCTCTCTAAAAAAATCAATAAAATATTTGAAAAATTTTTTGAAAAAATACAGTACTATTATCAGGATCCTTGAGAAAAATGAGTGTGATAATGTATTTGATAACCACGACTTGATCATAGAAGCTCTTGCCATTATTATGACTATTATTTTAGATCATGGGTGTGAACAGCCCTTTGGAAAAGTTAAGAAACTCAATTAGGAAGTTCCTCCAGGACAGCAAGCCCTTCTGAGTCCCTGCTCTAGTGCTCAACACAAAATAGGTGTTCAGAGAACATTGGTAGAGGGGTAAAACCCAGACCTTAAACCTGTTCTTTGCACATGCAAGTATCCCAGGGTCTCCCAGAGGGTGGTGAGGTGGGAGAGGGGTGCTTATGAAAGTATTCCTTTGGGGTGGAGGGCTCACCCTAGCCTGAGTATATAAAAGGATTAGAGGATGCCTGACCCTGCTCCTTTCCCCATCTCCCTACAGGGCCAGAGGTGGAGACTAAGCTCAGGAAGCTGGGCCTTGGGTACCGTGCCCGCTATGTGAATGCCAGTGCCCGAGCCATCCTCGAAGAGCAGGGGGGGGTGCCCTGGCTGCAGCAGCTGCGCAAGGCCCCTTATGAGGAGGCCCACAAGGCCCTCTGCACCCTGCCTGGCGTGGGCACCAAGGTGAGGCCTCAAGGCGGGTAGGAGCTACCCTCAGACCACCATGTAGAGAGTAACAGAGTAGGAGACAAGACAGGCCTGAGACCTGGGTGCAAAGCAGGAAGGAAAAGCAATACAAGCGGATACTTTATTAGAGAAAATGCAAAAAGGGTATAAAGGACATTGCCCTTTGAGTGCATTTGTAGAAAGGCCATTTGTTCAGGTGCACATATACACGTATACATGAAATTTATATATATATATTTATATATATATAAATTTCATGAAGGAATCACAGGAAACTTAATAGTGGTTACCTTTGGGAAGATACATAGGAAGGTATTTCTACTTTTTTTTTTTTTTTTTAATATATTTTATTGATTTTTTACAGAGAGGAAGAGAGAGGGATAGAGGGTTAGAAACATCAATGAGAGAGATTCATCGACCAGCTGCCTCTTGCACACCCCCCACTGGGGATGTACCCACAACCAATGCACATGCCCTTGACCGGAATCGAACCTGGGACCTTTCAGTCCACAGGCCGACGCTCTATCCATTGAGCCAAACCGGTTTCAGCGGTATTCCTACTTTTATTCTTCTTGTGAATTATATGTACTTATAAAACTTTTTCTTTAATTTCAACAAGAGGATTGCAAATCTGACATTTATTGAGTTCTTCCGTATACTTCTCTGCAGTTTTATTTAAAGAACTTTTTTTTTATGGGCTCTGAACTTTAACATTAAGTCCTTGTTCTGATTCTTCCTAGCCATGTAACTTGGACCAACTCACTTAACCTTTTAAAACCTCATTTTTCTTATCTGCAAAGTGAATATAGTACCAGCGTCTTTCCAGGATATGAGAACTTGGCCTCTGTAGATATTCATGCAGTAGCACTCTCATCTCATCTGTATTTAAAATTATTAGTTGGTATATATTGATTGGGAATATAGAAGAAGAAGAATCTCAGAGTGGCAGAGGAAGTATAGTTGGCTTTTGGGCTAGAAGCAGGATGCTGCCTGGATCCTGCCATTTCTTTATGTCCGTCACAGGTGGCCGACTGCATCTGCTTGATGGCCCTAGACAAGCCCGAGGCCGTGCCCGTGGATGTCCATGTGTGGCAGATCGCCCAACGTGACTACAGTTGGCATCCCACAACAACCCAGAGCAAGGGTCCAAGCCCCCAGGCCAACAAGGAACTAGGTAAGGGAGAGGGAGATGCCAGGGCTGGCAGTTGGCTGAGGTGGTAGACACTTCTCACCTCTCTCCCTAATACCCCACCACTGTGGATGGGGATGTGGGGCCAGTTTGTTTTGCCTCACTATCTCTGATTTAGGAAACTTTTTCCGGAGCTTGTGGGGACCTTATGCTGGCTGGGCCCAAGCAGTGAGTATACCTAGGCTTCCTCTCCTCCAGCCCTGACCCCATAGGACTTCTCCCCAAGCCCTGACCCAGGGACTCTTCTACTGCTTCCGCCCTAGGAGACCCTAAAGGATTCTCTACCCTTCATCCCCAGCCCTGTCTCTAGTGGACTTGTCTTGCTCTGGACCTGCTCCCCAGTAATGCCATTTCTCCCACACTACCACCAGCCCCACCAGCCAGTGTACCCTGAACCCAGTGTACCCTGTCCTCACATAGACTCTTCCCCTGCCCCCAGGTGCTGTTCAGTGCTGACCTCCGCCAACCCCACCAAAAACCACCAGCAAAGCGCAGAAAGAGATCCACAGGGCTCGAAGTGTAGGTGGGGGGCACAGGACAAAGGGATTCTCCCAATATCTTTTCCCTCCATTCCCTACACTCTCCTCCATCCAGACTCATGTTGGGAAGGGGGCTCCATGCAACTACCTCAGGGTCCAGACAACCTCAAGCCAAGCAGTTTGCATAACAGTGTGGAGTGGGGGTGGGGGGTTATCTAGGGAGACAAAGCTACCTTTGGTTTTATCCTCTTCCCTTTATTACAAGAAGGAACAATAAAATAGAAACATTTGTGTGGAAAATGCAGTGGGGGAGTGGTAGGAAAAGGGGTGGGTTGGGGTTGGGTGGAACTGGGTAACCTCAGTTCAAGGAGAGAAGGGGAGCAGTCTGCCCCCAATCTCTCATACACAGGGGATCCTGACCCTGGATCCAGGGACCTAGAGCTGGGGGGACAGCCCGGGGGTCATTTCCGGACCCGACTCCACACAGCAGTCTCGACAGCAGCAGCCAGCCACTGGCCCTACATGGGGAGAGAACAGACTTGGCTGTAGAAGCAGACGCTCCACTCCAGTCTGGGTGCCTCTTCGTGGACCACCCACACCCTTTCACAGAGTCCTGGTCCTCACCTGCAGCTGCTGGTGTCAGCAGCTCCCCATGGCTCGCCGTGGGTCCCTGCCCCTCCTGGCTGGTGCCCAGCTGTAGCTTCCTCATGTGCCGCACCACAGCCGTGGCATTGAAGGCTTGCTGTGGGGAGATGGGGGGAGAAGGGACTTTTCAGAGAATGGGAGATCATGGGGCAGGGTCTGGCGGTGGGATTCTTGCAGTGGTTCTGTTATTTTCAGATGTTATTCCCTAAAACCACCTGAAATATCTGCAAGGCTTTATTAAATTATATTCACCCATATTACATATTTACACTCCCATCTATCAATACACACATATATAAAAAGTATGTAAACAGATATGTAACTTTTATATAACTCATATTTACATAATAGCAAACACAATATAGCATATTTTAGGCATCATTCTAAACACTTTACATAGTATTCATTTAATCTTTATGGAAATCTTTGAGGTGAGCACTATTAGTGTCACCATTGTCAAAGGAGGAAACTGAGGCACAGAGAGGTTAAGTAACTTGCCCAGGTGTGTATATATCATTATTTAACACTAGAGGCCCAGTGGATGAAAATTCATGCACTGGAGGGGGGGGTCTCTCAGCCCGGCCTGCCCCCTCTCACAGTCTGGGAGCCCTCAGGGGTGGGAGACAACCTGGCAATCAGGGAAAGGAGATGTCCCCATCACACCTCTACTGCTGCCACTGCTGGCAGTGCAAGACTCAGGCAGCCCTGGGCGGCTGGGCAGCTGCCATCTGAGGCTTGCCTGTGCCTTGAGCCAGTCCTAAGGGGCTGAGGGAACTGGGCACCGCCATCTTGTGGCTATGGGTGCTGCCATCTTTGAGGGCATGACAATCAATTAGTATATTCCCTCCTTATTGTCTTGAGTACCACCATCTTTGTGAGGACATGATGGCCAATTAGCATATTCCCTCTTTATTAGATAGGATATCCCCAAGATGTCTCCATAAAACCCTCAAATTCACCATGTCCAAAACCCAAGTAATCCCCCAAAACAAGTATCAAGCCAGCCCTTGGCATCTCTCACGTCAGTATCCATTCTACCATCACTTCTTGTCAATTCCACCTCCTAATTGACTCCTGCATCAACTACTGTTCTCTGTTCCTGTTGCCTCTGCTCTGGTCAGTCCTCACTGTCTCTGGCCTGTCTCTCTGCCACATCCTCCTAAGGGTTCTCCAAGCCTTCACTCTATGCCTCTCTCTGCATCCTGAAAGCCCTTTCTAAAGGGCAAATTCCTGCTGAAAATCCTTCTAGGGCTCCTTAGCATCGTTAGGATCAAGTCAGTGTTCCACTGTGCCACTCGAGACCCTAAGCAGCCTGGCTTCTATCTGCATCTCCAGCCTGGGCCCTACATCCCAGAAGCCCTCACTGCCCCCAAAGCCCTTCTAATACAGCCATCCTTAGCACTGGCACTTCCTTGAATGTCCATACTTTCTCTAGTCCTTGGCCCTTTGTACATTATTCTACTATGGCCTTGGACATTATTCTACTATGCCTGGCTAATTCCTACTCCACTGTAGGTCTGTATGGCCATCACCAACTTTATGCCCCTTTCAGGACCCTGTAGGTTGGATTAGATGTCTCCTTAAGAATTATATATACTGTTCTCCCTCCAGACTTGGAGGTCAGGGACCTTCACTGGAATAAAGCAGGTGTCAAGGAACATTGAATGAATGAAAGGTTCTTTGGTGAGCATCCTTGAGCAGTTACTGTGTACCCAACTTGGTGCTAGGTGTTGTGCTAGCTGAGGCATGGTTGGGGGAGGGGAGGAATCCTGGGGAGGCTGGGAGACTAGGAATGTGGGCTCACCTTCCACTTGCTCTTGGCAAAGTTCTTCTTGATCTGCTCACTCACTGACTGGTGAATATTCTTATCTAGAGCCGTATCTCCTGCAATCCTAGAGTAAGGGTATGCGGAGGGTTATCTGTGAAGGCAGAGGCAGGCCTGGGGGCCCAGGCCCTTCCCCAGTTCACAGCTCATGGAAGCTCTCACCATGGGTGCTGCAAGGCCTGCTCACAGGTGAACCTCTTCTCCGGATCCTTCTCCATCAAGTGCCTGATGAAATCTTTGGCTGAACCAAGACAAAAGTAAAGACAGAAAGAACATGGTAGTGCCTATGGACACCCCCAGAACAGAATCCACCCCTCAGGTCTGGCCTGGTATCTAAGCAAGATGAGCGGCTAGATTTGTTCATGCACCGTCACACCCCACCTGTTCTCTTTCTCTAAGCCCTCCCCCACACACCCCAGCATTCCAGCTCTCTCCTTTTTCTCTTAAGAAAAACTTGTTCCTAGAAGATTCTACTCAGTGTATTCACACTGATGTGTAAATGATTGATAATGGTTTCACAGGTTTGCCTCCTACTAGGAGGCACAAAAGGACAGATGGAAACATTTATGTGGTGTTTTAGGCATTAGGATGTCAGTGGGAGGTATTTGCAGAAATACTATGTTTGAAGACTGAATGGATGAATGCCTACAGGTTTCTAAGATCACAGCCAGGCAGAGGGAAGAGCCTGGGGTTGGTGTCTCAAAGACAGCTCTTAGTCTGGGGCCCAACTGACTTAGGGAAGGCAGTGAGAAGACCCCAAAGCAGATGAGGAAGGCACCAGAGGCAGGGCCCAGAGGAAGAAGGCAAAGCCCCAAATACCAGAGTCAGAGATGTCGTCCCAGTAAGGAGAGTCAAACTCGTACTCGGCCTTCAAAATCTGTTCAAAGAGTTTGGCATCATTCTCGTCATAGAAGGGGGGGTAACCGCAGAGCCTGGGCAGGGAGAAACTCATCCTCATTTTCCATTTTCAGTGTACCCACTGGCTCCGGGGTGGAGCTTCGGGGCAGTCCCAGGGGTTAGGCAAGACCCACCGGAAGGAGTCCCCCCTTTTACAAAGGGGGCTGAGGGATTCTACCCCTCTCTGCCTTGTTCATTTCTGTCCAGTTCCACTTTCTATTCCTTAACATGCCACCATCTTCCCTTGCTCAGGGCCTTTACACTTGCTATTCATGTCTGGCTCGCTTCATTCAGGATGCCACTCAAATGTCACCTCAGAGAGGCATTCCCTGACTTTTTCATCTAAAATGGCATCCATCCCCCACTCCCTACCCTGCTTCATTTTTCTTCATAGTACTTTTTACCACCTGACATTTTATGGATTTATCTACTTGTTATTTACTTGTTTATTTACTTGTCTCCCCTACTAGAGTGTCTGTTCCCTGAGGGCAGGCACTTTGTCTGTTTTGTTCTCTGCTAAACACCCAGTGCTTGGTGCAATGTCTGAAACATAGTATCTATTGAATGAAGTAATATTAGTCATTAATTGGTAGACAAAAATGTGGAAGGCATGAAGGAAGAAATTGCAGAGGGGAGGAAGAGAGCAAAGTAGGGGAGAAGAGAACTCTGGAGCCATGCACCCCAATGGCCAAGACCCCACTCACAGGATATAGGCAATGACTCCAATGGACCAGCAATCCACTGCCTTGCTGTAGGGTTTCTGGGCCAGGACCTCAGGGGCTATGGAAGGAAGAGGACATGGTGGTGACAAATCTCTGCCCTGCAGCTCCTGGTTCCTCCCCTGCCCATGGTCCCAGCCCAGGGCCCTCCGCACCCACGTATCCCGGAGTCCCGCAGGCCGTGGAGAGTACACTGCCAGGGTCCTCCATCTTGGAGAGGCCAAAGTCGGAGATCATGATCTTGGAGTCTTCATCCAGGTTGTAGTACAGCAGATTCTCTGGCTTAGAGGGCAGGAGGGAGGGGAAGGGGCATCAGAGATGGCCAAGCACCCCCTCCGAAACAATGGGCCCCCAAAAGTCCTTATGGCTTCACAGCTGCTCTTAGTTGGAGGGGCAAGAAACTCAAGGAGGTTCTCAAGGAGGTTAAATGTTCTAGAAAGGACAGGACCGTGAAAATGTGAGAGTGAATTTTCCTGTAAAGCTCAGGTATTTACTGTGAAACCCTAAAGAAATAATATTTGAGCACCTACTTGTGTGCCAGATCTTGTGCTAATGCTTGATTTCATTGCATCCTTACCACATTGCTACCAGGCCAGTCTGAATAATCCCACCTTACAGATGAGGAAACTGATGCCTTGAGAGGAAAAGTGACTTTCCTGAGAACCTACAGTTAGGGAGTAACAGGGTCAGGATTCAAACTAGATCTGGCCTTTAGGCTGGAATGAGATGTACTACCCAATGTGAATCTCATCATAATCTCTGAGAATTTGGATTTCAGGAATTTCTAGATTTTTTTCATTATGTTTTGCTCTCCCATCCAAGTTTTCTACAAAGAGCAAATGGGAATTTTGTTATCAGAAAAAGACACAAGCCATTATTTGGACAAAATGACAGTAGAGTTCACCTTTGTGTCCATTTGAGTGTCCGAACTGGAATGGAAGGAGGCAGCTTAGGGCTTACAGGTCCATTTTGCAGATGGGAAGCCAAAGTTCAGCAAAGGGGTGAGAGTTACCCAAGGTCTCACAGTGAGTGTGCAGAGCCCTCACCCCTGGGTGCCCTAGCTCATCATACCCTCACATCTCACCTTGAGGTCCCTGTGTACAATGCCCAGGTCATGCAGATACTTGACAGCATCCAGCACTTGGAATATAAGACGGCTGGCGTCCCGCTCCGTGTAAAAGCCTTTTTCCACAATGCGGTCAAACAGCTCCCCTCCTGACACCCTGAAGCAGGGAACAGGGCAGTCTGACCAAGAGAGCAGGAGAGGCAGGGAGGCTAGGAAGGGGGCAGCAGAGAGAGGTGGGATGAAGGGTTAGAGTCGAGGCCACTCACAGCTGCATGATGAGATAGAGGTGGCCCCCACTCTCATAGATGTCATCCAGGGCAACAATGTTGGGGTGCTTGATCCTGAATGGAGAAATGAGGTGGTTCAGAGCTGAGGACAGCTCAGCCACCTTCCCATCTTCACCTTGAAGGACCACCGCCTGAAATCTGGATAGGATAAACCAAGGATCTGGATCCCAAAAGGAAAAGCTGATTTACCACAAAGGGTTATAATGTATTAGAAGGCAGGAGGGCATAGAGATAAACACTAGACTCTGGCATTGGACACACTTGGGTTCAAACCTGCTTCTACTATGTGCTATTTGGGGACAAGTCTTTTCACCTGACAGTGCTGGTCAACACATGATTTTTAAAATTTTTCTGTGTTGCTAAGTCTGTCAGTCTGCATGACACCAGGGGCTTTATCTTGCTCACTACTGTACCTCCTGCACCTGGTGCAGCTTAGGTGCCTAGGAACATTCACAGAATTGAGTGTAACCTCTCTGAGCTTCAGTTTCTTATCTATATACCAGAGGCCCGATGCATGAAATTCGTGCAAGAGTAGGCCTTCACAAGTCCCGGCTGCCTTGGCCCTTGCAGCCCTGGCTTCGTCTGGAAGGTCACCCAAGTCATTTGGGTGGTTGTTCCACTGTTCAGTCGATTTGCATATTACACTTTTATTATCTATATATATAAAAGCCTAAGTGACCATTATAACTGAACGGCTGGAACAACGAGTCACTATGACGCACAATGACCACCACAGGACAGCTCCTGCATTGAGTGTCTGCCCCCTGGTGGTCAGTGCACTCCCATAACCAACCTCCCTTGGCTGGTTAACCTCCCATAGTCCCTCCCCCTCAGCTGGCCAACATCCCGCAGTTCCTCCCCCTGGCCAGCAGGCTCCGGGCTGGGACAGGAAACCAGGGGTGGGTGATGGCAGATGGCCAACCTCCAATGGCCAACCTCCCTTGGTCCCTCCCCCTGTCCCTCTCCCCATCTGGCAGAGCCTGGTGGCAGTGTGGTGGTGAGAGAAGGAGGAGGTGGGTAGGCTGGGAACCACACAGTGGTGGGGTGCCAATGGGTGGCGTCGGCATCTGGCATCCGTTCCTTCTGCACCTGGTCTGGCGACCATCGCCTCCTTTCCCAACCCCACTGGGGCCTCTGGGCCTGAATGGTCCAGCCCCTGATCCTAGGAACCCCATCCATGCACAAATTTCATGCTCTGGGCCTCTAGTTACAGATATAAAAGCCTAAGCAACCATTACAACCGAACAACTGATTGTTACGATGTACTGACCACCAGTGGGCAGATGTTCAACACAGGAGCTGCCTCCTGGTGGTCAGTGTGTTCCCACAGCCAACCTCCCGTGCCCCCCACCCCACCCCTTGGCCAGCTGGCCAACCTCCCATGGTCCCTCCCCCCGAGTGGACACCCTCCCTCAATCCCTCCACCTGGCCAGCCGGCTAGCCGGCCCCAATCGGGACTCAGTTGAGAAGGCCCCAATCAGCCCCGATTGCCGCACTGGGCCTCTTAGTCTATAATATGAAGCCAATGATAGTACTTCCTTCAAAGACTTAGGGTGAGGATCACATGAGATAATGCAGGTAATATTAATAAGGTGCTTGGCATAGTGCCTGGCACATAGTAAATGCTTTAAAAATATACCAGTGATGGTGATTGAGCTTGATGGAAGATGGCTCTGCTACAGACTTGCTGTATGACTTTGGACGAACAAGTCCTTTGCCTTCTCTGGGCCTGTTCCTTCACCCCTATTACCAACAGTAGAAATGATCATTTTGTCCCTGCACAGGATAGTTGGAAAGCTCAGGGAAGGAACTGAAAGTGAAGATTCTTTTAAATTTTTTAGTGAGGCAGCAAGTTTCATATCAGCATGAGCAATTCATAGACCAGCTGTTGTTGATTTAGTCAGAAGTTCAGCACACAGGCCTTTTGGAACTTGTTGAGTGGCTTTTTATGTTGGAGAACTTGAGGTAAGTCTAGCGATAACACCAGTTGAGATACGTGGGTTCAAGCCCTGTTCAAGAGTTGACCTTTAGACCTGATTGAACAGATTAAACCTCTATAAATAAGCAAGGACATCTCAATCTTATCTGTCATGTTAGCTATTGTACCAGGCACTTGAAATAAAGGGCCACTAATGCTCTCTACAACCTTGACAAGTGGAAATCATTACCCCATTTTATAAGTGAGTAATTTGAGGTTCAGAGAGGTTAAGTGCCCAAAATAGAGGTCAGATAAAGATGGAAAGGGTCAAGCTGGGCAGGGTCAGGCTATAGCTCACGCACTTGTGCAACACAGCAATCTCATTTTCCATGCTGCCCTCCTTGCCTTCCAGAGCCTTCTTGGCGATGCATTTGATGGCCACCAGCTTCTGAGTTCTTTTGTCTTCTGCCAGGATTACCTCTGAGAAGGCCCCACTGCAGGGAAAAGTATTCATGAGCCAGGGACCTGGAACCCCAGTTTCCCTCCAACCTTTCCTCCATTTTCTATGGGTTATGTGACCACTTCTGAACCAAGGAGCTGGGATGAGACTCCCCCATAACTCATCTATCCTCTAGACTCTAGAGTCTAGAGCCAATCGGAGTAGTCTGTGCCCTGGCCACAGTAATTGTGGTCATGTGATGCAAGCCAGGTTATTGGCACTTTGAGAATGTGGTGCTCTGTCCTGCTAAACTGGTAGAAAATAAGCCTAGGAATAATGGTAGTCATCTTCTCACCACTTGGGAGAACCTGCTTGAGAATGAAGCCAGTACAAAGGAAATCAGAACTGAGAAATAGTCCAAGACAATTTCCTGATAACATAATGTGAGCCCCTGGATCCAGCCATGCCTGGGCTTCTTTATTATGTGCATGATTGATTCCTTTTTCTGCTGAAGCCAATTTGAGTCATGGCTAATTTAATACCCTTTGGAACCTTAAAATACCATCAGCATTACCTGGAAACTGTTTATAAATGCAGAATCTCTGGTCCCACCCCAGACCTACTAACTCAGAATCTGCATTTTAAATAAGATGCTTGAGTGATTTGTATGTTCACTGAAGTTTGAAAAGCAATGCTTTACAACAGGCTCATAGAAAGGAATAAACTCAGTTGCACTGGAGTTCACTGATTAAGGAGGGTTTACTAGAGTATTTTTTCTACAAAATTTTTAAAAATATATATATTTTATTGATCTTTTACAGAGAGGGAGAGAGAAGGATGGAGAGTCAGAAACATCAATGAGAGAGAAACATCGAGCATCTGCCTTCTGCACACTCCTCACCAGGATGTGCCTGCAACCAATGTACATGCCCTTGACTGGAATCGAACCTGGGACCTTTCAGTCCGCAGGCCAACGCTCTATCTACTGAGCCAAACCGGTTTTGGCAATTTTTTTCTACAACATTTTTTATAGTAGGTCATAAGTCAAAGAAAAGCATCTCTCATGGTGAAATCTAGTGATTGTGGTAGTCTCATTGCTGGTTTCCAGCCATGTTCCTCTCCAACAAACTCTCCATATTGTGGTCAGAGTGACCATCTTGAATTGCAAACCTGCCAAAAAGTCTTAAATGTCTTCCTATGGCCTGTGGGATAAAGTGCAGCCTCCATAGTTTGGCTTTCAAGGCCATGCATGACCTGTTCCCTTCTCTCCTCCAGCCTTTTCCATTCTTCCCAGTCTCTGATGATAAGCTCCACTTGACTCTACTCCTTTCCACACAAAACATGCCTCTGAGCCTTTGCTTATGCTATTCCTTCTGCTGGGAATGTGCTTCTCTTTCTCGGACAAATACACCCCTACCCATCTTTTAATACCCAGCTCTAATGCCCCCTTCTCCAGAAAATATTTCCCCAGGCAGAAGCCACTGCTCTCTCTTCGCTCTCCAGAGTCCTCATTCTCTTCTTTAATTGGAGCCCAGCATGCATCCTGTTGGCATTTTCCATGTGTCTGTCTCCCTCACATGTTTGAGATCAACTTGAGGGCATAGACCAGGTTTGAGTTATTTCTGGACTCCCAGCATGAACAGCAGAGCCATGCCCAGCTGTAGATGCCAGATGTAGGCCAGAACTCCCAGCCCTTGGCAGCAAGTTGAATAAACTGGCTCCTTCATTCTCCCCAACTTCCTTCTCCCCATGGGAACCCAAAGCTATGGCAAGAGCAGCCCCTGTTCTATTCACTGCCAGCCAGAAATAAAAAGCAAAGTATCAGCCATGGCAAAGCTGCCATAGGGCTGGGCTGTAGGAAACAGGAAGTAGTGATCAACTGACCAGAGGAAGCTCCACCCTGGACTGGCCTTCCCAGCCAACCAGGCCAAAAGTGAAGACCTTCCCAACCCCACCCCTCAGCTCAGGGACAGCCCCCATTCTCTCCTGCCTTGAAACTCACGTTCCCAGAACATCACGGAAGTCGTAAATGTCCCTAATGTCCTCCGCCTGCTTCCAGTTTGGGCCTTCCACGGCCCCCGGCATGGCCCACTGCCCCCCGGCCACAGCCAGGGCTCCTAGAAAAGGGAATGAAGGGAAAAGACTCCGTAAGGCCCAGACTTCTATGTCGGAACGTACTGGGAGCCCCATTCTGTCATTCAGGCTGCATCTAGTCATTCTTTGATTCATTTATATGACACAATCATTCAATAAACAATCATTCATTCACTAGTCATTTATTTATTTAGGAAACCCTTATGCCTAGAGGAAAATCCTTCATGTTGCTAGCAAAATTCTTAATTCAACAAAGTCATTCACTCATTCATTCATTTATTCAGCTTACCTCCCAGTTCCTCCCTCTCCAAATCCAAACACTCAAGGGGACCCTGGCTTCCCAAAGGACACCAGAGAAGGTCTCAGAACAACTTGTAGAAGCACAAAAGCTGGGAGGAACCCCATTTCCCCAGAACCAGCAATGTCCCAGCCCCACCCTCGGAATTGCTGGGGTGTCTCCTCTCCCTCCTCCTCCTCCCCACTCAGCCTCTCGGAAATCAGGCTTCCGGCAGCCAGGGCTTTCAGCAATATCTCAGCCACAGTTTTAAATAGCTCCTTCTGCATAGTTGCCATGGCAACAGCAGCCACAGCTGGAACTGGCCAGGATTCCTATTTCCCCCTTCCCACCTGACTCCCTATCTGGGTCTCAGCAGCTCAAGAAATGGCCCCACCAAGCCTGTCCCCTCCTGACTTCACCTGACCCTGCTCCGGCCTCTGCCTTATTCTGCTGAGATTCTGTCTGCAGGAGAGGATGGCAGTTATTTCTCCATTTATCAGGTGGTGACTGTGGATCAGAGGTCCAGTTTCCCAAATGAACCCCTGCTGGGGCCCTGACTAAGTCCGCTGAGGGCAAAGGCCTTACAGGGGTCCTTCCTGGGTTGGAAGGCCTGACCTCAGCTGGTCCTTCCAATAGGCAGCCAGACGGGGCTCATTCAGCAAACACAGCCCCTCAGTCCCATCCCAGGCCCACAAAGGAAGAGGCGGAAACAGAGCCTGGCGTGCTGTAACCTCAGTGAAGGCCCTTTCCTTCTCTCTCCTCTGCAGACTGTGGGGAAGGTGCCCTGACTACAGTCTCCGGTGTGAGATCCCACCTCCTTCCCAGGGGAGCTGGCCAGCCACATCTTCAGGAAATGAGACTTGATGGTAAGCTCTAGAGGCAGAGTTTTATTTATTTTAATTTTTTAGAGGCAGTTTTAAAACTCACCTGGAGGCTAGCACATACAACCCTCACAATTTCAAACATGTCCCTGTACCCAGACACACCACACCAATCCCCACTCACACCTCTAAACCCAAACACCTACCCACAGATCCAGCACACTCCCTGACACCTGATAATATATGCACACCCAGACATCAGCACATATATCCAAACACATGATCCCCAGGCATCCGCACACCTAAACATCCCTCCCACAGATCGCTCTCACACCTTGACACACATTTGTATGTACCTAGATCAGATGATACCCAAAAAAAACAACACACTCACCCGTCACCTGTATACCCGACATCCCGGATTCACTCATACCCTTCACTCTCCAGATCCAATACACTCTAGAAGCTCCAAAACTAGAAACCGAACCCCAATAATTTTCACATAACTTCAAAGGTCCTCAGCACACAATCATATGCCCCACCCTCCACTTTTACTACCTTTTGAGATACCAGCATGCACAACACCTGGACACATATCTGCAACAGAGACACTGATTACCAGACATCCCCACCCATAAGGACACACACACCAACACCTGCAACTCTGCATCTGATCCACATGCCTACGCTAAGACATTAGCACGTCCGAACACAGCCCCACACATCTCTACCTCCAAATGCCCAGTCCTTCCACATTCAGGCCCAGCTGCTTGTACACACACACACACACACACACACACACACTCTCCCCACGTTCCGCTATTATCCATTCAGTTCCCCACCGGCCCTCCTGGCACCTGCGGATCCTAGGGCAGAGGTAGTGGGGAAAAGGCCCGCCCAGCCCTGCCCACGCAGAATCCAGCCAGCCTCGACACCCCCTCTCCTCCTTGGGGGAGGGCGTCCAGAGGCTGCAGGGTCCGGCCGCCCCTCCTAGGCGCCCGGGGTTGAAGGCGGGACGTCCCCCCTCTCCCCCCTCTCCAGTACCTGCAGATGCCCCGCCTCGGGGCTGGCTGCGAGGCCCAAGGTGGCTGGCGCCGAGCTCCCGCCAAGGTCCGCAGTTGCTGAGCGCCTGGCCCGCCCGCCCGTCCGTTCTCTCGCTGGGACTCAGCTTGGGCTCAGCTGGCTCCCTCCGCCCGCCTGCGGCTCTGATGTCAGCGGAGGCGGAGCCTGCGGCGGAGGGACCAGGGACTAAGAAGCGAGACTCAGCTCCGGGGCTGGGGAAGGGGCGCGGGGTGGGGAGGAGGTGGGATTGGGGGGTGAGTGGGGAGGACCCGAGAGGATCTCTAATGCAAGTCAGATCCTCTGCTGGACTCTTCCCGCCCTTCATCTCCGGTAGGACCCCCATTTCTCAGAGGGGTCAACGGAGGCCCAAAGAAATGAAGGGTTAAAAAATCAGCAGGTGGGCAGAGGCGAAGCCGGATTTAAACCCAGGTCTGTCTAAGGCCAGAGGCTGGCCACTTTCACCCTGTCGCCTCATAGAGTTTCAGACCAGTCTGGGAGCTCCCTTAGGACTCTGTGGCTTCCTTTTCCCTCCCCTCTCCACCAACCCGCTCCTCCACTAGTGCCCAGAAGGGAATTAGCCCTTCACAGGGGCTCAGGAGACTGAGGGGGCGGGAATGGGGCAATAGGGAAAGATTAGGCAATGAAGAGAATCGAGACAGTGGTTGGATGGAACCGCAATTTATAAGTGGAAAAAACAAAGCACGAGGTCCCTCTGAGGCAGAGCTGATGCCCCAATTCCCTGCACCTGGGTGTGGTGCCCAGAGGGACGGGGCTAGGGAGGAAAGGGGGAGGAGAGGGAGTTAAATTGGGATCCTGAAGGAGGCTAGCCAAAGAGAACCAAAGTGCCACGTGACTGGGCAGGCGCCAGGGGCTGATGGTTGGAGGGGAGGGAGGCACGAACCGCTCCTGGGGCGGCAGGCAGGCGGCCAAGGGACCTGACCGAGGTCCTCTTGCGCAAGGCCTTCCCTGGGAAGAAATTTGGTTCGGAGGGAGGAAGGGGGAGCAACTCACAGGAAGCGGGGGCAGACCTGGACTGTGACCAGCCAGGGAAGGCACATTGCTTTGGATCCCCACTCACCTTAATCACGTGCCAGTGCCTCTCCCCCGTCCTGAGTTCCTGCATTGTCCAGCAGGAGATGGGAGAAGATAATGCTTACCTCAACTCAGTTTCAGCGGACTTTCCTTCTTTATTCTCGGGATTGTGTCAGAGGGTGGTCAATCTATTAAGCCCAATGTACGAAGGAAGATAGCTAAGATTTCTAAAAAGGCTTTAGAGATCGACTTATCTGAGTGTCACTTTACCTCTCTGAGCCTCAGTTTCTTCATCTGAAATATGGGAATATTCAATTTTCCTGAGAATTCTAAGATATTGGATGTGAAGTGCCTGTAGGGACTCAAAATATGAGAGCTATATTTAACTGCAAACTGAAGCTCAGAGAAGGGATCTGATTTGTCCAGGGACAAGAGGCTAAGGGGCAGTTTCCCTCCCTCAGATCTCAGTGTTTCCAACTGTCAAGTCCATGGAAAAACACACTTCATGCCCAGGAATGAGCTCCTCATCTCCCCTCCCTTTGCCCACTCCAAATACACACCGAGCTAAGGTTGTCTCACCACAAATTCCTGTTTTCTCTTTAACATTCCCAAGGTGATAAGATGGCCTCTATCCTTCTGAAGACTTTATAATTTTTATGCTCTGTTATACATTTTGCCTACTTTTAAGCATGTTTGAGGGCACTTATGCTTCCCTTTTTCTAGCAAACACATTCTGTCTTTAAAAAAAAAAAATTTAAAAATTGACTTGAGAGAGAGAGGAAGGGGAAAGAGAGAGCTAACAATGGAGAGAAAAACATTGATTGGCTACCACCCATACACACTCTAACTGGGGATCAAACCCCCAACCTGAGTATGTGCTCTGACTGGGAATTGAACCCGCTGCCTTTTGGTGTACAGTACGACGCTTCAACCAACTGAGCCACCCCAGCCAGGGCAATCTTTTTTTCCTTTAAAAAATATTTTTACTAGCCAAAACCGGTTTAGCTCAGTGTAAAAAATCAGTAAAATATATTTAAAAAAATATTTTTTACTAAACAAGTAATATATGATCATTCAAAAAAATTATATAAACTACTAAAAACATACACAAGACCATTTTAAAAAAATGTATTTTTATTGATTTTTTTTTACAGAGAGGAAGAGAGAGGGATAGAGTCAGAAACATTGATGGGAGAGAAACATCCATCAGCTGCCTCCTGTATACTCCCTACTGGGGATGTGCCCGAAACCAAGGTACATGCTCGTGACCAGAATCGAACCCTGGACCTTTCAGTCCGCAGGCTGGCGCTCTATCCACTGAGATTTTAACAGTAGTAAGCTGACTCATATTTGTGCATTCTCTCATTTGTTTGTCACCTGAGAGATGCGTGATAGGCCTCCCATTGTGGGGTGTGTAGGAGGCAGCCGATTAATGATTCTCTCTCATCATTGATGATATTCTCTCTCTCTCTCCACCTTCATCTCTGAAATCAATACAAAATATATATATATATTTTTTTTTTTTAACTTTTTTTTTTTTAAGATAAAACGTTCTTTTAATTTCTGTTGCTGGAAACAAACCAAAAAAACGCATACCCTACTCCAAAATTATAGCCAACAGTAAAAGACAAACTTCAGACTGGGAAATATTTTATAGACAATGGGTTAATATTTCTGTTATGTAAACAATACATAAAATGAGTTACAAACAGATCAAGAACCCAATAAATAGATGAAACAATAAACAAGGAACAATTTCTACCTCACAAATAATTAAAGTACAAACTAAAAGAGCTCATAGCCTTTCAAACTTGAAGTTTAAAAAACTGGTAACACTAAAGCCTGGTTTTATTGTGAGCAATGGATACTTCTACATTTCTGGTGGGAAAATGACTTGTTAAAATATTTTATAAAGTAAATTATAGGGGGGGAGTTGGAGAGAGCTGAGTGGGAAAGGTGGAGGAATTGCGGAAAAAAACTTATGGACACAGATAACAGTGTGGTGATTGCAGAGGGGGAGGAAGAAGGTGGAGGAGGGTGTGTGTGGGGGGATAAATGATGATGGATGGAGATTTGACTTGAGTGGGTGAACTCACAATACAGTGTACAGAGAGTGGGTTGTAAAATTGTGTTAATTGTGTTAACACAGTTTCACCTCACTACATTAAATAAAAAGGAACAAAAAGGCAATTTGGCAATATGCATCAAAGACTTAAATAATGTCCAGGCCTTTTTGAGCCAGGAATTCCTCTTCTGGGAATCAATTTCAAGAAAATAATTCTGATTAGGACAAAACTATCTGCCTCAAGATGTTTAAAGAAATATTTTTGGTGTGTGTGTACCAATTTGGTGTTCAATTATTTAAATTATATAAAAACAACAACAAAGAAATTGAATGGGTTTGAATGTCATAACCATCACATCTTTTCTCTCCTTCTATTGAGACAGTGATGGCACATTAAAAGACATTTGAAATCAAACAGACCTGGGTTCAAGCTTCACTTCCACCCCATACCTGCTGTGGAATCTTGGGTAAATCGTTTTACTGTTCTGAGTCTGTTTCTTCACCTATAACATGGCATAATCATACTGGTAAACATATCTACTTTGTAGCACTATTTTGAAAATTAGACAACTTAGAAAGTGCCTTTTACCTAGTAGGCTAGTTAACTTGATGTCACTTGTGTTCTCAGGACATTCCTGGTGCATAGTAGATGCTCAATAAGAAATGGGTCAAGGAGTTCTCTTCCCCTTTTATATACATCAGCTGTCCCAGGATAACTGCTTGTAATATTATTTTTTCTTTCATTCTTGAAGCCCCCCATGTTGTAGTCAAGCTCCAAATTTGGAGTTTTCCTTCTGCCTTCTGGTGTCCACTCCTACTTTTTACCCTGTGAGGAGCAACCCATCTTGAGAGACTCAGAGATCCTTCCAGTATTTACCAGATCTCCCTGATCTCTCTTGGCTAATACAGGCATATTTTGGAGCAATGACTCTTGTATTTTTCTCTGATTCTCAACCGATAGTACAGGGGAACCTCGTTTCTCAAACTTAACTCATTCCAGAAGGCTGTTCGAAAACCAAATCATTTTTTTCTCATTAGAAATAATGTCAATTGGGTTAATCCATTCTAGACCCTCAAATGATTCTCTATTTTAACTTTCTTATATACAGTACATGTATATTGTGCTGTTCAACCTATAAACACTTTAAAAAAACAAAAAGACATGAAATATAAATGAAAATTTAACAAAAAGGAAAGGAAATGTACAGTAAAAATGAAAATTTAACAATAATTATAAGCAGTAACAAAAGCAGAAAAACATGAAAATGTTCATAGTAAAATATCCTGAGATTTTAACAGTAGTAAGCTGACTCATATTTGTGCATTCTCTCATTTGTTGGTCACATGAGAGATGCATGATTGATCATGCAGGTATCAGCATGAAAAGGTTTTCAGGCTGAGAAGCAAATTGTTCAGAAATGGGGTTCCACTGTACCTTTAATTTTGTATGTGGTAGTGCTGGCAGGCCCAGAGAGGGACAGTTAGAATAGGGCCTCTAGAGTCTAAGACTTGGCTTACAAAACTGGCTCACCACCAGTTATCTGATCTGTCCCTTCCCCTTTCTGTATCCTAGTTTCCTCGTCTGTAAAATAAGGGTAAGAGTATTACCTGTTCTTACATAGGGTTGTTGAGAGGACCAAATGAGAGAATTCAGAGAGGGCTTGGAATCATCCTAGCTTGCTCCCTTGCAGAATCATTCTCCCAGAGTTGTGTTTTAACAACATGCTCTAAGTTTTCATCAGAGGTTGTGAAAAGAAGTCTATTTGCTGTCAAATTTATGGAGAATATTATCAATATACTAGAGGCTCCATCCATGATATTTGTGCATGGGGCGGGGGGAGGAGGGGAGAGCAAGGGCATGTCCTTCAGCCCAGCCTGCACCCTCTTCAATCTGGGACCCCTCGGGGGATGTCCGACTGCCGGTTTAGGCCTAACAATTGGGACTGCTGGCTCCTAACCACTTGCCTGTCTGCCTGCCTGATCACCCCTTAATTGCTCCCCTGCCAGCCCGATTACCCCCAACTGCCCTCCCCTGCAGGCCTGGTACCCCCCAACTGCTCTACCCTGCAGGCCATCTTATGATGATGTGGGGGTAGCCATCTTGTGATGATGTGGGAGCATCCATCTTTTGTTTTTTGTTTTTTTTTTAATATGTTTTATTGATTTTTTACAGAGAAGAAGATAAAGGGACAGAGAGCTAGAAAAATCGATGAGAGAGAGACATTGATTAGCTGCCTCTCAACCAAGGTACATGCCCTTGACCGGAATCAAACCTGGGACCCTTCAGTCCACAGACCGATGCTCTATCCACTGAGCCAAACCGGTTTTGGCAGGAGCATCCATCTTGTGATGATGAGGGGCAGCCATCTTGTGATAATGAGGGGGTGAGGGTCAATTTGCCTATTACCCCTTCATTATATATGATGACTTCAATTGAGAAATTTCTCCAGTATAAGAAATTATTGGAATTTTTGCCAGGAAAACTGGGAGATGCCCTTTTCTTTGATATCAAACATTCTGAGGCTGATTCATCCTATTTCCATTTTGGCTTGTTTTCCAGGAAGCTTAGTAATCTAATGCTTAGTAATCCCAATAGGCTTAACTTCATATTGGTATTTTATGAAATTTATTGTACACAGTCTTAATTTTAAGCTTTCTCAACTTCTTTTGAGAGAGGCAGAGAACGAAAGAAAAGAAAGAAAAAGAAAGAAGAAAAAAGGAAGGGAAGGAAGTAGGATAGTTTGAAAAGTGTGCTTGGCAAGCCATATGCTCACTGTATCCGCTAGAATATAGGTTGGTTTCCCTAACAGACACCCAAAATAATTGTGACTTAAATAAAATGAAAGTGTATAACAATCAGGCCATAAGCAGTCCCAGGCTGGGATGAAGACTACAAGATAAGAGGGATCCTGGCTTCTTATCTTTTTAAAAATATATATTTTTTATTGATTTTGAAGAGGAAGGGAGTGAGAGAGAGAGAGAGATAGAACATCAATGATGAGAGAATCATTGATCAGTTGCCTCCTATATGCCTCACACTGGGGACTGAGCCTGCAACTCAGGCATCTGTACTGATTGGGAATCAAACTGTGACCTCCTGGTTCATAGGTCAATGCTTAACTACTAAGCCACGCTGGCCAGGCATGGCTTCTTATCTTGTTGCTTCACTGTTCCAAGAGTTTTGTCTTTGACCACATATTTCAAGATGGCTTCCCACCATGTTTCATGCCAGCCAGGAACATGGAGGGCACACCTGGGGCACATAATCTCTTAATTACACACATCTCTTTCTCTTACATTCTATTGGTCATAACTTAGTCACATGATCACACCCAAGTGCAAGGGAAGCTGGGATATTTAGTTTTTCAGAAGCATATGTCCAACTAAAAATCAGATTTTGAAGGACATCTACTAGTTTCTGCCATATCCACTGTCTCAGATGTATTTCTTTGCACATAATTGTACTTCTGTCTGCCACAATTTCACTTTCAGTCCCTCAGTCCAGCCTCCTCCATGCTGCTATCAGAAGTGCTTTCTGATTCAGAGTGCTATTATGGCATTCCCCTACTCACAAACCTCCCCTGGCTCCCTACTACCCAGAAAAGTGATTCCCAAACATTAATATGCATCAGGAATCACTTGGAGGATTTATGAAAGCAGAGAGGACTGGCATAAGAAAATACGAAATACTGTCATTTGCAATAACATGGATAGACCTTGAGAGAATATTACTCTAAGTGAAGTAAGTCAGGCAGAAAAAGCTAGAATCATAAGATTTCACTCATATGTGGGATACAAACAGCAGTGGTGGTTGCCAGAGAGAAGCGGTGGAAGGATAGGGAGTGAAGAGGACTTAATATATGGTGACAGAAGATGAACTGACTTTGAGGGGTGGACACACAGTGCAAGATGCAGATCTTGTAACATAGAAATGCACACCTAAAACCTATGTGATCCTATTAACCAATGTCACCCCAATAAGAAAAAACAAGCAAACAAAAAACAGAGAAGGCTGGGCCACAGAATTTTGGATTCATTAGGTATGAGACCTGAGAATCTGTGTTTATTAGGTTCACAGGTGATGCTGATGCTACTGGTCCAGAGACCACCTTTTGAGAAACATTGACCTCAAAAATAAAGCCAATGATTCTTGCCCTAGCCAGTGTGGCTCAGTTGGTTGAGCATTGTCCCATGCACCAAGAGGTTACTGGTTAGATTCCTGGTCAGGGCACATGCCCTGGTTGAGTTTCAGGCTCAATTCCCAGTGGAGGCATGCCAGAGGCAGACCATGAATGTTTCTCTCACACATCAATGTTTCTCTCTCCCTCTTCCTTCCTCTCTAAAATAAATAAAAACATTAAGCCCATGCTTCTTAATCTGCCGTTCACAACCTGCTCCAGCCTGGTCTCAACCTACTTTCTAGCTTCATTTCTTTTCCTTCCCCTCCCCCTCTACCCAGGCCTCCAGTCACACTGAAGTTTTCATCAGGCCAGCTGTTCACACCTCTATGCCTTGCTGTTTCTTTTGTCTGGAATGTCTGCTGCCCAGCACCTTCCTTTTCACACCCTCCCTGATGCATTTGATGACCCTGCAGACCCTTACATTCTTCTATTATTGTTTTATGTTTTTGTCTGCCCAGCTGTCTTCCCGTATCTGGAGCCTTAGTCACCTACATAGCTCTCAGCCATAGCAACAGGGTCACTGAGTGAGGAAACAAGAGTATGAATGTGAAAATGAAGGTATGTGGAGTGACTAAACTAGGAGAGTCAAGAGATGAAACGATGAGCTATTATACAAAGAAATGAGTCATGGTCCGTTTGTGCTTGGTTCTATCTATTGAGTTCTAGGCCCCAGATAAGGAATTTAGTCTCTTATCAGGTTTCCTTAAAAGTCCAAGTCCTAGCCATCTCTCCCTTCTTCTTCTTCTTTTTTTAAAATATATTTTATTGATTTTTTACAGAGAGGAAGAGAGAGAGTTAGAGAGTTAGAAACATCGAAGAGAGAGGGATAGAGAGTTAGAAACATCAATGAGAGAGAATCATTGATCAGCTGCCTCTTGGGGATGTGCAGACAACCAAGGTACATGCCCTTAACCTTGACCAGAATCGAACCTGGGACCTTTCAGTCCACAGGCTGACACTCTAGCCACTGAGCCAAACCAGTTTCGGCCATCTGTCCCTTCTTAGCAGGAATCACCTGGGACCCCAAATACACTGAGTTCGTTCTCCAGAGTGTGCAGTGGCTGGGAACCCTCCCCCTCCCTCCCCCTCCCTCTTACCCTCCTCCTCCTCTTTCTCTTCATCTCCCTCCCCTCCCCTTTTGGTGTTGGGGTCCATGTTTTCAAACTTTTAAAAAAAATATATTTTACTGATTTTTCACAGAGAGGAAGAGAGAGGGATAGAGAGCTAGAAACATCGATGAGAGAGAAATATCAATCAGCTGCCTCCTGCACACCCCCTACTGGGGATGTGCCCACAACTAATGTACATTCCCTTGACCGGAATCGAACCTGGAACCTTTCAGTCTGCAGACTGACGCTCTGTCCACTGAGCCAAACCGGTTTCGGCCATGTTTTCAAACTTTTTAAGGAGCTTGTTGAGGTCTGCAAAAGCTTCTGCTAAACCCTTCACTGTGAATTTTCTTGGAGGTTCTTTTTATGGGACAACTGTCATATAAGCAGTATGTTATTGGCTGAAACATCATTATGCAGTGTATGACTATATAATATCTACTTTCCCTTTCTAGCAATTCTACCTAATTTGGGGGCCTCAGGTTTCATTCTACCTCCTCTGCAAAACTGTCAGTGTTCCTAAAATTCTACCAATGATGCCTATCATTTTATGACCTGGCTTAATGAACATGGAAATGAGATGTTAATTAAGAACTGGGGTGGGGTGAGAAAGGGTCTGCATGCAGGGATGCCATGGTTACAGATTGTGCAGTGCCCAAGCCTAAGAGTACCATTTACATTCTCTACAGCCTTGTAGGGAAGTGAGGCCCCACAGAGCTGTGTAATAAAGAGTCTGTCTGCAAGTCAGATGGACTGAGTTTGAATCATGGCTCAATCACTTACCAATTGTTTGACTAAGCAAGAGACCTAACCTCCTAAAACTCAGTTTCCTCATCTGAGAATGGGTGTTGTTAGTACCTACCAAATGGGGTAGTTGAGAAAATTCAGTAGTTTAATGAGTTTAAAATAGTGTCTGGTCAGAGCTATCATTTTCTCTCTGAGAAGGCTATAAACATGGGGACAATGAGTCACTGAAAAACTGCGGCAGCTAGGCCTTGCATTTAGTGGAAGTCAGGGCCTCCTGCTGTTCTCTTAGGACCGTACTGCATCCTTCTTTTTGCCAAAACTCACTTTTAGTTGTCAGGTCTTTTTTAGTCGACAAATGACAAAACTCCAAAGCTAACTATTTTGAGTTAAAGGAAGCATTTGTGGGCTGATGTAATTGAAGGATCCAATGGAGGACCCAGGGCTCTAGCTATATCACGTAGACCCTGTCTCCTTCTCCATCTCCTGGCTCTGCTCCTCTGCGTTAGTTATATTCTCCGGCAGGTTCTTTCATGTGACAGGAAAGTGAGTGACCAGGTGGTTCAATCTTAACATTCTATGGCTTTTATTTTTTCATTCTATGGCTTTTAATACAAAAGAAGAGCAATCCTCTTCTCTCATCATCCATAGAGCAATTTTATGGAAGGCCTTTGATTGGCCCAGCTGGGGTCCATGCCCCTTCTTTGGACCAATCATTGTGGCTCTAGGTATGGGTGCTATGATTGGCTTAGCTGGGGTCATGTGTCCACCCTAATTTGACAGTTCGGCAAGAGCTACATGGAATGGCTTGAGTACATAGCTGCTGAGTATACAAGAATGCCTTCTGCACACCCCCTTTGGGGATTGAGCCCAAAACCTGGGCATGAGAACTGACTGGGAATCAAACTGGTAACCTTTCCGTGCATAAGATGACACCCAACTGAGCCACACCAGTCAGAGCTTCCCATCTTTATCTTTATGTCTCAGTCATTTCTTCAGGGACTCTTGCCTTTCTTTTTCATGTGGATCTTCAAATTACTCGCAATTTGAGGCAGGGATAAGAACCTATTTATTCATCTATCTTCCCCAGGCTTAGCTTCCTGCCTAGGCTGTGGAAGACACTGTTGGTGGCCTATCCAACATCCATTTCTCTTTCCTACTCAGATCTTTGATGGATTCCACCCTCTCTTCCCATTGTCTTGGGCTTAGAGGGAAAGCAGATAGTACTCAATAGTTTAAACTCATTAGAGTCATCCCTTGCCACAGTGGTTGGTTCAGGAATGGGTATGTGAGGCTTAATTTGGACAAGACATAATAGGGTAGACTGGAAAGGCTTCTTGCTTTTGGTAGGCCCTGGAAGCCAGCTCCTTCCTGCCCTCTCTTGTGCTGACTGTAAATGAGGAAGCATTTAGCCTCTGTCCACTGCTACTGGCTGACACTAAACAGCTGGACGGGAACATACTTTAGGTGAAAGCTGACTCCAGGGAAGACAGTGTGGAGACACTGGAACCTTGATGGCCCTGTTGAATTGCTGGATTGGCCAACCCCGGAATCCACTCTGCATCAGGACCATCAAGCCCCTAGCTAACTTATTTCCTTGTTGTTAGTCCACTTTGAGCTGGGAGTGTTGCAGCCACAAGTATCCTCAGAATGTACTTCCTCAATGCATTCATGGGCTAGTGGCCCAAGAGCAAGAGCCACCAAGCATGCTCTCTTAAACCTTTGCACCCCACAATAATAGACATTCAAATATTCTGGATGCTTTTTAAAAAAACACAGCAGTTACTTTATTCTTAAATTTGCACTTTACAAAACCACAAAGGAGAAGTCCTTGAGGGAGAGACAGGTAGGGGTGGAGGGCTGGGGGATGGGAAGGAGGGAGGAGAGAAAGGCCCAGAAATGTTGACTCCCTCATCTTTGGGACCAAGCAGAGACTTGGCTCCAGGCCAGGCCAGCTGGGCCTCCTGTGTCCTGGCTGCACAGAGCTAGGCCGAAGGACCTCAGGGAAAGGCCACGTCCTTTAGAGACTGCTGCCATATGACATCTGACAAGTCAGCCATAGGCTGAGGCTTCCAGCCGCCCAGAGAAGGAAGTGGGCTCCCTCCCCTTTCTTCCCAGGCCAGGGGAAGTGAGCCTGAGGTGGGGGTGAGGGCTACCCATCTAGTAGCTTTAGGATGCTCTCCCGCTCCTTTAGAGTCTTCCAGGCCTGGTCCTTCTCCTTCTTGGTGGGAGTCCGCTTCTTTTGCCGGGCAGCCATGATCTTGCGGAAGGCATCCATGACCTCATTGTCTGCCATCCGGACTCGCTGCCTCAGCTCCTGCCGGCTCACCTCCTCCTTTGCCAGCCTGTGGGGACCATCCAGCCAGGTGTCATGGGAAGCCCACGTCCAGACTGAGTCCACCCACTATCCCAGGCTGGCCCTCCTATGGACTATTCAGACCAAAAAGCAAAGTTCCTAAACCATACTTATATGTACTATGTGGTAGATAGATACTAGCTTAAGCTCTTCAAAACTATTAGCTCAGTTAATTCTCATAACAACCCTGTGAGGTAGGTAACATTAATTATTCCTATGTTACCAGTGACGAAACTGAGGCTCAAGAAGGTTAATAAATGTTCCAAGATCCTACAACTAGTGAGTGGGAGATCTGAATTAAGGCAGGCAGGCTTCAAACAATCTTTTAAAGGTGTTCTGTGCCAGCAGAGTACCTGCTTACTTCAGCATCCAAATTCCAGAGCAACCTTAGGATCCAGGCAGCCTAGGGTCTACAGGAGGCAGGTGAGATGCCAAACTAACCTCTCTGAATAGAATCCAATTTATGAATCCCATTAATGGTGAAGCTGGGATGTTACTTAGAGATCTGATCTACTCCAACCTGGTAGTTTTCCAGAAGGGGAATGGCTGCTCAGGGAAGGAGACCTGCACTCTAGCTTTCTGATAGCCCCAAAGTCGTTCTTTCACTACCCCTTAATTCTGTATCTGCATATCTCTCCCACCCCCTCCCTTCCTTGTATTTCTTTCATCTGTAATTTCCTCTTCTTGCCCTAGAGAGGGAACTAGAAAGAAGCTTTGAATTCAGCCTTGGGCTCAAGTCACATCTTGGTTGTTTATGGGCTGTGTGACCTTCAGCAGGACACTCGTTTAATTAGGTCTTTATTTTCTCATCTGGTAAACAGGGCAAATACACCTGTCCCTGGGCTATAGTCGACATTAAAGAGGAGGTTGTACATAAACCCCTATCCTTAAACACCCTAGTAGCTAGTCAGCAACTACCACTCCTTTTAATGTTGCACATCTTTTTCTTTTTCTTTTTTTAAATTTATTTTATTGATTTTTTACAGAGAGGAAGGGAGAGGGATAGAGTTAGAAACATCTATCAGCTGCCTCCTGCACACCTCCCACTGGGGATGTGCCCGCAACCAAGGTACATGCTCTAGACAGGAATTGAACCTGGGACCCTTCAGTCCACAGGATGAACTCTATCCACTGAGCCAAACTGGTCAGGCAAATGGTGCACATCTTTACCAATAATCCACTTGGAGACTGTGAGCCCTTTGCTCTGCCTCTCTTGCTGGCCTCAGCACATCTGAGAGAGGCAGAGTTGGCCAAATGAATGAGTGTGCCCTGCACTGTTGGGGCTTTGTGAGGCAAGGAGTTAGCATCTGTCTGTGAGAAGCAAGGAAACTTAGTTAAGCTACTTTCTCTATCTCCTCAATAAAAGGGCAGCACTACCATAGTCTCCTTCCAGATGTCACCTATACCCTTATGACAAATTCAGGGCAAAAGACGAGAGTTAGCTGAAACCGGTTTAGCTCAGTGGATAGAGTGTCAGCCTGCGGACTGAAAGGTCCCGGGTTTGATTCCAGTCAAGGGCATGTACGTTGGTTGCGGGCACATCCCCGGTGGGAGGTGTGCGGGAGGCAGCTGGTCGATGTTTCTCTCTCATCAACGTTTCTCTCTCTATCTCTCTCCCTTCCTTTCTGTAAAAAAATCAATAAAGTATATTTTAAAAAAATATCCTATAACCTTTAAAAAAATCAATAAAATATATTAAAAAGAAAAAAAGATGAAAGTTAATATAAAACGATTGACATTGTGACCAATTCCTTAAAGAACTGGTTCTAAATAACTGGGTAGTTTCAGATGAAGGGCCAATAATAATCACAAAATGTTAACAGTTGATAAATCTAAGTGAAGAGTATATTGATGTTCATTGTACTACTCTTCCAGGTTTTCTGTGTGTATGAAATTTTTCATAAAAAAACATTGGGGGAGAAAGAAAATAAACATAAAAAGATTTAAAAAAATAAATCACACCTGGCCATTGGTGGCTCAGTGGTTGAGCATCAAATGAGGAGGTTACGGTTTGATTCCCAGTCAGGGCACATGCCCAGGTTGAGGGCTTGATCCCCAGTAGGCAGTGTGCAGGAGGTAGCCTATCAGTGATTCTCTCCCATCTTTGATGTTTCTCTCTCTCCCTTCCTCTCTCTGAAGTAAAAATAAATATATAAAAATAAATAAATCACACAATGTGAATATAGTTAACACCTTAAAAATGGATATAAAGAGTCAATTTTATATTACATATTTTCCATCACAATTATAAGTAAATGAATAAATCACTGAAATCTTTGCCCTAGTCTGCGAATTAGAATCTATTTAAGACATAACTTGTGGGTTGGTGCCTGATACGGACAATTTTTTCAAGGCTCTTCAGGTGATTTAGAGGCCTGCCAGGTTTGGAAGCCTATTGTTAAGTCCCCACAAGGTGACAAGCAGTGGCCAAGGCCTTGTTGGTCAACCCCTGGCCCATCCATCCATCCATACTCACCTCAGCAGGTCATGCTTCTTGGTGCGGTTATGGGCACTGAGTGCCTTCAGCTCGGCCTGTCGTTTGCGCAGCTCAGCGAGGACCTCGTCCTCCGAGTCCTCTGCGGGGCGATCCTCAGACTCCAGCAGGCCCTGGGCGATCAGCTCCTCCTTGATGCGGCTCTCCAAGGACTTGGTGTGGGGCACACTGCAGGGAAAGGCAGCCCTCAGCTCAAGGGCCAGTTTGGAAGGGGGATCCCTTGGACGTATCCAAGGTTAGTGAACACCTTCTCTTTGGGCACCCCCTTTATATCCATGTAGATATAAAAATATAGAGACAAGCAAATATGGTCTTGTTTCAAACACAAACAACATATATCCATTGCCAAAAAAAAATAGGAAAACTTATAATGTCAAAAACCCAAAGAAAAACACTATTATTTTGTTATATTAACATTATTTTTCTATGCTATTTTACACACACACAGTAGTCCTCCCTTATCAGCAAGGGATACTTTCTAAGACCCCCAGTGGCTCCCTGGAACCAGCATAGTACAGAACCCTATATATACTGTTTTTCTATATATTCATACTTATGATAATGTTTAGTTTATAAATTAGGCATAGTAAGAGATTAACAACAACAATAATAAGATCTGTAATAAGTTATGTGAATGTGATCTGATAACCAACTGATAACAGATGGCTACTAAGTGACTAATGGGTAGATAGAGGATATAGTGTGGATATGCTGGACAAAGGAATGACTCACATCCCAGGTGGGATGGAGCAGATGGCATGAGATTTCAGATGGCATAAGATTTCATCATGCTACTCACGACAGCACAAAATTTAGCACTTACAAACTGTTTATTTCTGGAATTTTCCATTTAATATTTTTGGACCACAGTTAACAGAAAACAGGGGAAAGCAAAACTGCAGATAAGGAGGAGACTGCTGTGATTGATACACACACACACACACACACACACACACACACACACACATTCCAGATTTAAAAAATATATTTTCTTACTGACTTCAAAGAAGGGAGAGGGTGGAAGGGAGAGGTAGAAACATCAATGATGAGAGAGAATCATTGATCAGCTACCTCCTGCAGAGTCCCTATTTGGGATTGAGCCCACAACCTGAGCATGTGCCTTGACCAGGAATCAAACTGGTGACCTCCTAATTCATAGATCAACACTGAACCACTGAGCAACACCGGCTGGGCTATTCCAGATTTTGTTATATATTATTTCCAGTCTTTTATCATAGATCATTTGTGTTTTTCCCTATGTACACACATTTAAATATATCTTAAATAAAACAAGGACCACACTGTGCTACAAGTGACATTTTCCCCACTTAACACTGTACTATTTACATCTTTTCATGTCAATTAGCTATATTTCTCCTACATGATTAATAGTTGCAAATTATTTTATCATACAGAGTAATGAAATTTTAACCAACCATAGTTGTTTGCAATAAGAACAGTGCTCTGATTAACAACCCTATACTAAGTCTGTGCATGCAGAAATGCTGGGCCAGCATGCATATTTGAAACTTTTATTGGGTTTTCTCAAACTGCCCTTGGCCTCTCTAGTAATTAAGAATTCCCCATGTCAGGCCGAAGCCGGTTTGGCTCAGTGGTAGAGCGTCGGTCTGCAGACTGAAGGGTCCCAGGTTCGATTCAGGTCGGGGGCATGTGCATTGGTTGCGGGCACATGCCCAGTGGGGGGTGTGCGGGAGGCAGCTGGTCGATGTTTCTCTCTCATCGACGTTTCTGGCTCTCTATCCCTTTCTCCTCCTCTCTGTGAAAAATCAATAAAATATATTAAAAAAAAAAAAAAAAAGGAAAAAAGAATTCCCCATGTCAGGATGAACAGAAATAGGAGCCGGACTGTGAGGTGTGGATAAGATGCCACTTACCTGAAAGGCTTGTTCTGATTTCGGGGGGAGGTGCTTGCCCCATCGGCCACTGATTCTTTCCCAGACATGTCAGGAATGGGAGAGTCCTCCATAGGGGAAATAATATTTTCCTGGAAGACCACATAAATGGGGGATAAAGAGCTAGAGTATTTCTGTTTTCCTGCTCCCCTCTGACCTACACGGAGAGTCTTCATAGGCCAAAAATATCCTTTTATATTTCTGATCCCACCCTGCCCAGAAAGCCTTTCCAGCATCCAAAAAGCTTTGATCATTTTAGGAATCTCTTTTTTATGCTGATTCCAAAAGAAGGGAGCACAGAAGAGCAAAGATAGCACTCAATGATAGTAATATTAGCTAAGGTTTATTAAATGTTTGCAATGCACCAGGCACTGTGCTAAGCACATTGTGGCAGAGGCTGCTAGCTGTCCAAAAGCCAGTCTTTTTTTTTCTTTTCTTTTTTAAAAATATATTTTTATTGACTTCAGAGAGAAAGGGGGAGAGAGATAGAAACATCAATGATGAGAATCACTGATCAGCTGCTTCCTGCATGCCCCACACTGGGGATATGAGCCTGCAACATGGGCGTGTGCCCTGACTGGGAATCAAACTGTGACCTCCTGGTTCACAGGTGGACATTCAACCACTGAGCCACACTGGCCAGGCCAAAGCCATTCTTGCCCTTCTTCCATAGTAGCCAGGCTTATTGCTGCCCACATACACAATACTTCCCAGCCTTCCTTGCAGTCAGGTGTAGTCATGTGACAAATTCTTTCCAGTGGAAAGTGATTAGGAGAGACAAAAGCTACAGCCCATCATAGCCCATTAGTCTTCCCTCATACACATCTCCTGGCTCTTTTTCTGTGAGCTTCGACTGTCAATCACACCCAGAGTAACCTTATGCAGAATGCATGTTTAAGATGGCAAAGTCACCACGGCTGGTGTCCCTGTCTGGTGGTGTGGGACAGAGACCCTCTCTTCCCTTCAGCCAACCTGAGCACGTGTCTGAGGCTGTTACATGAGAGGGAAATACACTATTGTGTTTGGGCCAGAGAGGAAAGCAAGGCTCAGTGAGGCGAAGGGATGTGCATAAGGTCAGACAGAGAGCATACAGAAAAGGATCCCTGAACCTGGACTTTGAGTCCTGCTTCTATGTATTAGCTGTGGGACCTCAAGCAAACAGTTCCCCTTTTTTTGAGCCTCAATCTTCTTGTGTGTAACATGAGGCTAACCACTGTGCTTGCCTCCAATGAGAGGGTGTGTGGAAAGTCACTTGCACAGGGCTCAGCCCTTAGCCAACACTCAAGTAACTGTGAAGTAGTGGTTACCTTTGGGGAGGTTAGAGACTGGGAGGGGCTTCCAGGATACTGGTAATGTTTTATTATACAAGTGCTCATTTGTGAAACGTTACAAAGCTATAAATTTAAGACCTATATACTTTTCTAAATGTATAATATACTTCAATAAAAAATGAAATAAGCCCTAAGTGGTTTGGCTCAGTGGATAGAGCGTCAGCCTGCGACCTGAAGGGTCCCAGGTTCGATTCCGGTTAAGGGCATGTACCTTGGTTGTGGGCATATCCCCAATAGGTGTTGTGCACCAGGCAGCTGATGAATGTTTCTACATCTCTATCCCTCTCCCTTCCTCTTTGTAAAAAATCAATAAAATATATTTAAAAAATAATAAATGAAATAAATAAGCACTGGCTGGTGTGGCTCAGTTGGTTGGTACATCATTCCATACACCAGAAGGTGGTGTGTTCCATTCCAGGTTAGGGCGCATACCCAGATTGCAAGTTCGGTCCCCAGTTGGGGTGTGTGTGGGAGGCAACCAGTTGATATTTCTCTTACATTGACATTCTCTCTCCCTCCCTCCCTTCTCCCCTCCTTCCCTTTCTCCCTCACTCTGAGATGAAGAAGAAGGAGGAGGAGGAGGAGGAGGAGGAGGAAGAGGAGGAGGGGGAAGAGGAGGAGGAGGAAGAAGAAGAAGAGGAAGAAGAGGAGCAAACATTGAAATAGAAAGTAAATGTGGTTGCTGTTTTAGGTTGGGGTGCTCACCTCCACCAAGGCCTGCAGGAGGCGCTGTGTCAGGGCACCAAATGGGCATCCATCTTCCGGCTGCTCATGCTGGGCCTCAGACTTCTTCAGCAGGGCATCCACATCTGAAGCAGGCAGAGTAGTGGGTAACTGGTCTGAAGTTTTGGGAACTCAAGTCCTAACATGGGGTAGGCAGCAAGTTGAGGGGCCTACCTTTAGTGTCGAGTTCAGTCAGTGGCCCCATGAGGCCTTTCTTCTTGTCAGCCACAGCTGCGGCCCGGGCTCCGTCCTTCTGCTCCTCCAGCAGGTCCTCCTGTGCCCAGCGTTGGGAGTAGTGCTTTCCCAGGGGCGGGATCTGTAGGAGAGACTGTAGGGTCAGGAGAAGGAATTCTTTTTTGTATTGCTTGAATTTATTACTGCTTATATGAATTACTTTTCAAATACATTTTAAAAAAATTCAGACAAGCGACATGACAGAGGTAGATCAAAGTCTTGTGGCAGCCCTCAAAAGAGACCAACTTTCTGCTGGGGAATCTGCAAAGGAGTTTTGGTGAAGGTAACACAAGGTCAGGGTTTGAACGGTGAATCAGTATGCCAAGAGGAGGAGAGCATATGCAGAGGCCCAGAGCCCAGCAAGGATCCTGTGGGGGTCAGGAGTGAGGGTAAGGTGCTTGGTGGGGCTGGGGAATGCAGCAGTGAAGAGAGAGTGTGGCCAATGAAACTGGAGAGGGGCGCTGGGGCCGTGCCACCAAGGACTGAGACACTTGGACTCGATCCTGAGGGTAATGAGAGCCAGAAGACCGGGAGCAGGGTCGTGTCACATCTGAGCATGACAGCGGACCTATGGGAGAGTTCCCCCAACACTTCTACTTTCTACATTTTCTTTTAAGGAATGAAAGAAAGGCCCCTTTGGAGGCAGGAAGTATTAAGAACCTGTTTGGGTGAAAGCTGATGGAAGTCTTGAACCAAAGCAGAGGGGAGGGAGATGTGCAAACAAGAGAAAGCCTCCCTGAATCTGACAGTAACCATCCGGATGGGATGGAAGGGAGACAATGCAGGGAGAAGGATGAGAGAGACCGGATGTCTGAGTGGGATAATGGGGCAGACAGGAGACTGGGCAGGGTAGGGAAAGGAAGATGATATATAGCTTTAGGAGCTTTCATTCTGAGGCACCTCTGAGCCCTCTTGTTTTCTACCTTGTCTGTTGAGACTCAGGTTTTCTACCTTGTAATGTTCAGCCTCATCTTCTGGGGGTTTCAGTAACTCCTCTAGCGTGCGCACCTCCTCGTTAGTGATGTCAGCACAGTAGGGCTCCACTGAAGCCCAGAACCTGCGGAGAGAAACAGATCCTCAATGGGCACCCAGGTCCCACAAGCCTCAGCCCAGGGCTTCTCCAGTCTCCACTTCCCGATTCCCATTGCCCCTCCATGTTCTCTAGCCCAGAACCTGTTGGGGGCATCATTCTTGGGGATCCGTGGCACATCAATTGGGTCATCAGTGAATTCATATTCCTGGATCTTGGGCTGAAGGTTTTTGGATTTAGGTCGCCCGGGGCCAGGGCCCGGTCCATGTCCTGCCTTCCCTTCCAGTTTCTGCTTCTTGGGCTTCCCATGTTTGGGGGGAGCCCCGAGCTCGTGGTCTCGACCCATCTTCATGAATCGTCGGTCACCTTTCTTATCCTGCCAGTCAGTGAGGATCTGAAATTCAAAGACTGTCACTGAGGGGGAGAAGGGAAGACACAGGACAACTCTTTTCCCGGTAAAGAATTAGGATCTATAACTTGAGACGCCAAGGTCTTTTCCCATCTCCTTTTTATTTAGTAAACTCCTATTCATCCTTCAAACTCGCTCCTTTTCCTGTATCCATCTCAGGATTTTATTCATATACTTATCATTCCACCCATTTGTCTGTACTCTGATGCACTTCTGTAGAACTTAGCAGAAAGGCCAAATGACCCCAGTACATGTTAGCTCTGGGAAAATATGCTGGTGGTAACTTTTTGGTGATGACAGATAAGCCTCCCCAGCAAACCTTCACTTACAACATTAGGCTGAGCATTTGCAAAAAAAGAAAAAAAATCTCTTAATCCTCACAAAAGCTCTGTGACAGGTCCTATTTTCCAGCCCTGTTTACAGATAGAGAACTGATACTCTGAAATAGAATGTAACTTTCCCAAAGTCATAGCTGGAAACAGTAACACTAGCAAGTGCTTAGGCCAAGATTCAAAAACAGGTTTCCTCATACCCGTAGTACCCCTAACCATAACATGTCATCTGGTACTTGTCTGAACCCACCCTCCTGTTAGTTGGCAAACTCCCTGAAAGCCAGAATTGTCCTAATGACCTCTCTCTAATGATTTGCATAGCACTCACAACATACTGGAGGGTGGGGTCTGTGTGTGTGTGTGAATAAACGCTTGGTGAATTAAAAATCTTGCAATTTATGAGGATTACCCACCTTCCTGCATATCACACAAGCCCAATTTGGGTCTCTCCTCCCCTCTCCAACCTCCTGTACCCCAGGCTTTAGCAGATGTGGCTAATGAATGACCCACCCATAACTTGTCACAGTCCATCCCTGGTGATGTCCCCTCTGTAGGGTATCACCTGGGTTTCAGCCTCCAACACTCGCAGGCGCCGGCTGGCAGAGGAAAGCAGGGTCTCAAGTTCCAGCTGCAGAGTGTCCAGCTCCTCGATGCCGATGCCATCGTCCTCAGAGCGGGCCAGCACTGCCGTGTAGCGTGGACAAACTTTTAGGTGGTCCACAGACTTGAAGTCATGGAACTGCAAGGGGCAGTCCTTCAGTTCACTCATGGCCTAGGATACAGGACCCTGGGGAGCTGGAGAGGAGAGGGCCATTGATGGTAGATGAAACAGCACAAGAAAAGCCCAAGAGCTCACTCCATCGTGTGAGAGCATCAAGGAGAAAACCAGGCTTCAGTACCTTTTTGACAGGTTGATGGCCCAGCTTCTACTCACAGAGCACCTACTGTGCACCAAGCACAGGGCATCTTACCAGCTTCTCACTGAATTCAAACCCCTTGAACAGGAACCATGTGATCTCCATTTTACAAATAAGGAAACTGAGACTCTGTAAGGGGAGTGCAGGCCCAAACTTACCAAAATGCAATTTGAACGCAAGTGGTTGTGCATCTGTGCGCCTCATCACCTTGATATACTTTGCCCTTTCTTCCCGATGCTTTTCCCTTTTGCTCTACTACTCCTGGGTTCTGCTAAGCCTCTGGGTTCCGAGCATCCCATTCGTACAGTGTTCATTTTTGCCTCGCAGCCTCGTCTGGTCTCACCCATCCTCACCTTTACCCCTCCCTGACAATGGTTAAGAATGTGGCTGGTAAACCAGACATAACCAGGGTCCAAACCCAGGCTTTAACATTCTCTATTTATGTGACTGATCATTTTATTTAACCTTCCTGAGTCTCGGTTTTTCCATCTGTAAAATGGGGACAAGAGAAGTCTGGGTCTTGTTTCCTCGTAAGAAGTCAGAATCTGTAAAATGGGGATAACAACAACAGTACCTACCTCCCCGGGATGTTCTGAGGATTAAGAGATGATGCTCGTCAAGAGCCCAGTTCAGTGACTGGCACAGAAGTGGGACTGCTTAAAGGCTGTTTCCCCACCCCCCCCCCACCCCGCCCCGTGGGTCGCCCCAATACCCCGCCTTCAGGGTCCCCGACGTCTCGGGACCCCCTAACGCGGCCCCCGCCCCCTCTCCCTCCTCACCCCAGCCACCTACGACCACCGGGTCGCGACAGGGGGCGGGGAGTTCCGGTTGGTGTATCCACCACCCGGAACTGGCTGCGAGCGGGCCGCGCAGTGGCCGCGGGGGCGGAGACACGGAAGGGCGAGGATTGCGGGGGAGGACTGGCCGCCCGCTTGCCCGCTAGCCCACTGCCGGGGGGTGAGGGCTATGCCTCGGGTCTACCCTAGCGAGCAGCCGGGGCTGGAGGGCGGGGCTCGGCGGCCGGGTTTTCAGTCTGACGGTTAGTCTCGCCGAGCCCCTGGGGCCGGGAGAAAGGATGGGGGCGCAGAACCGGAAGAAGCGAAGGTCTCCGCTTAGCTTAGTCCAAATATGGTGCCCAACCTGCGGCTGGGCTGTACCATTGTATGACTATTGGGGGGGGGAAGCGGCAAAGAAGCCAAGCAGGTTAGGGTCTAAAGCGAGAGCCTCATGGAGAACGGGAGAAGCTTGAGTAATCTATATGAAACTTCAAGAGTCTAAAAAAAAGCAACACAGGACCAGCGGGAAGAATTCCAAAGGACCAAGTGTTCCGAGGCCTGCCTTCCCCCGCCCGGAGCACAGATGGTACGGTCCGGAAGTCTGGGCGGAGACTGCGGCTGCGCGGCTGGGAAAGGGCAGGCGTCCCGGGCCGGGCCACTTCCGTACTTCCGCTTTCCGGCCCAGCCAGCGCCCGCGATGGTGAGAGTGTCCTGCCAGGGACCCTCCCCCGTCCCCCCGCTTTGCCCCTCTGTTCTCTCTTGGCACTGTGGGTTTTGGGGGGGATACGGCTTTGCGGCGGAGAGGCCCGGGCCAAGGGATGCTGGGGGTGTTGGGGGCACGACGAGGCTGGGAGGAAGGGGGCGGGGTAGGGGCCGAATGAGGAAGGGGCCAGCGGGTGACGCCCTGGTAGGCAGCAGGCCTGGTGGCATCACGATCTGGCTCTCGGGGACAGGTAGAGAATACTCTTGATGCTTGGAGGGAGCCAGAAGTGGCACTTCCTAGACTCGTGGTAGTGCCTCTCTGCACATAGTAGGCCAGAGCCCGTTGTAGGGGCTGAGGCGTACTGTGGTAGGGCCACTTCCCCACCCAGAATAGAAGAACTTCACTAAATACACTGCTCTGCTCCCTCCTGCGTGCTTGACCCCACAGTTTCCCAAGGGAAGCGTCCAGACTTCTGTATCCCATTCATTTCCTTACCCCTGCCTTGCTTCTACCTCTTATGCTGCCTCCTCCAAAGCCCCTTCCTGGTCAGAACTTAACTGTGTTAGCCTTACTGTAGTGTGTAATACGTAAGATCCGGTACTGCCGATCCCTTCCTCCCTGGAGATCCTCCCGATCCCTTCCTCCCTGGAGATCCTCCCGTTTGATAAGCGTTTCCGGAAGTTAAGTGATAAATATCTAGGCTGGCTTTCATGACCTTGTGTTTTATGGTGACTCCTGAATCTGCCTTCCTCAACTCTCTCAAAGGTTTGCCTGGATATCTAGAAGATACCTTGACATTTGGTCTCCAGAGCAAAACTCCACGTCTCTCCTAAAATTGCTTGTCCTCCTTATACTGCCCATACCTCTCGATTACAAATTTTTTTTAAAAAAATCAAGTTTATTGAGATATTATGTGAGACTATTTTAATGGTGAAAGGGTTGGTCATTTAAAATTTTTATTGCCGAGTAGTATTTCATTGTGTTGATGGAACATAGTTTGTTGGGAGGTGTTTTATTTCATAATTATTTACATCTTATGTCAGTCTAATCCCTGTGATACTCTCTGCTTGTCTCCTCCACAGCCCCAGTCCAGGCTCTCATCAGCACTCTTTCAGTGACGCCTCTGCCTTCTGTCTCACTTCCCTCCAATCCATTCTCCACTGAGCCTCCATGCAGCTGTAGTTGTACAACTTCCCCTCAGATTTCCCCAGCAGTTTCTTATCACCATAAGAGAAAAGCTAAACTCGGTAGCCTGGCATTTGAGATTCTCCATGAATCTCCAGGCTATCATTGCAGCCTCACTTACTAATTCTAAAATATTTTTCAGATACAGCAGCATTGTATTCATTACTACTTCTGGAACTCTTTAGTACCCTGTTGTGTTATCCTAACTTTGCTTAAGTTATTTCATTCATTCATTCATTCATTCATTGTACAGGAAATGAAAAAGGCACTATATCAGGGTGGGGCAAAAAAAGGTTTACAGTTCATGTGGAAAATAATACATTAATAAATAATAATACAAGAACAAACTTTTGTATACTCACACTGTAAACCTATTTTTGTCCCACCCTGTATGTTAGGAACTAACTGAGCTAGGTGTAGGGTATATAGATTTGAATAAAATAGACATGGTCTGTTGATCATGAGGCTTGCAGTCTAGAGAAGGAGAGATCACTTTACTAAAGGTGTATGAAGAATATGTTTCTGTAAATTGTAAGAAATGCTTTGAAGGGCAAGTCAAGAAAGAGTTCTCTGAGGAAGAGCCCTCCCTCCTCTGAGTAAGCCAATATCTGAAGGATGACTTAAAAGAGGATACAAAAGCCTTCAGATAGATAATTCTATCTGTGAAACCCTGGGGTGAGAAATGAACTTGGCTAATACAAGGAAATGAAGATAAGCCAATGTAGCTAAAGCTGATCCTTCTAGTGGGAAAGCCCTTGTTCTTTTTCTCATTGTAAAATTCTAATCCTTTTCCATCTTCAAATCAAAACCAATTTCTTCTACAAATATAAATTTAGTTATGTCAGTTATCCTTTATATCATAGTTTTTCCTCCCCATTGAGCTATTTAAGAGTAGGGATGTTTTGGGGTTTTTTTCTTAAATATATTTTATTGATTTTTTTTACAGAGAGGAAGAGAGAGGGATAGAGCATTAGAAACATCGATGAGAGAGAGAATCATTGATCAGCTGCTTCTTGCACACCCTCTACTGGGAATGTGCCTGCAACCAAGGTACATGCCCTTGACTGGAATTGAACCTGGGACCTTTCAGTCCACAGGCCATTGAGCCAAACCGGTTTTGGCAAGTAGGGATGGTTTTAATCATCTTAAATTTCCAGCACCTAGCTCAGAGCTTGGCACAGAGTAGACATCCATTTGTTGGTTTAAAAGATAGAGGACAGTCATTCACCTGCATGCATCTATACCAGAGTTTCTCAACTCAGCACTATATGGGACTGAATAATTCTTTATTGTGCATTGTAAAATGTTCAGTGGTATGTCTGGCCTCTTATCTACTCAGTGCCAATAATGCCCCATCCCAAGTAGTGCCAGTGAACAATGTCTCAACATTGTTGAGTGCCCCTGGCAGGCAAAATGGTCCCCTGTTGAGATCTGCTCAGGAAATGAGAATGGTAGGCACCTTTACTTTGGTGTCTTAGCCCAGCTCAGTACGGTCTGACTCCTGAGTAGCTAAAGCACGGGGCCAGTGGGTTTGTGAAATAGATTCTGATTCTCGGGTTTTTTCCTACAGACTGCCACTCTCCGTCCCTACCTGAGTGCCGTGCGGGCCACATTGCAGGCTGCCCTCTGCCTGGAGAATTTCTCCTCCCAGGTTGTGGAACGACATAACAAACCGGAGGTTGAAGTCAGGTAGGGAAGAAAAAGGTGATGGTGGGGTGATAGGTGCAGCACAGAGATGGCTAGAATGTGCCATGAACTTCCATTCTGGAGTTGTCAGGACCGCAACTTTTTTGTCTTGTTGCCAAATGAACAGTAATTTCTAATTTGGAGTTCAGGAAACAGGGTCAGTGGGTTAGCAGGGCACAACCCAGGGGAGAAGCTAGTCTGGTGCATAGATTGCTTGGCACAGGTATGCCTTCTCAGATAGAGCTGTTCGTGAAGTATCTCCTGTGGTATGAACCCATGGGCAGTTTGAGAGGATGGAGAGTTTAGTTATCTGAGATGCTGTCTCCATTCTTTTCTAATTTAAACATCAAGGATGATTTTTTTTTTTCTCTCCCAGTCAACCTGGACTCTTTCATCTCCAAATATTCTGCATTTTGGGATATATTTTCTCTCTTTATCAGCTGCCTCCTGCACGTCCCACACTGGGGATTGAGCCCAAAATCTGGGGGTGTGCCCTGACCGAGAATTGAAATGTGTGACCTGGTTCATGGGACAACGCTCAACCACTGACCCACACCAGCCGGTCTCTAATAGGCATTTTAATGTGACAACAGCTCACAGACACTACCACCACAGTTGATTACCATTACATAGATCTAGGGATGCAGAAGCCTGAAAATGGGACCAGAGCTAAGAGGGATCTTATTGCTGAATAAATGAATCATTAGGGATTGGTAATTAAGATGCCAGACTGAGTTAGTTTATCCTTTTCTCCAAGGCATCCTTTCTCTTCTCATTTCTTAAATGGAATGTGAGTTTGCCTGTATTAAAGTAAGAGCTGTCCTCCTACTATCTGCCAGGCATGCTATTGGACACTTGACCCCTTTTTTTCTCTTTGAGTCCTTGCCAGTCAAACAGAAGTCAGTCATTTTACGGATGAGAAAATTGAGATTCCAATAGGGTAACTTGCCCAAGGAAAATAACAGAGGAGGCTGGATTTCAAAACCTCTTTGCCCTGACTCCAGAGCCTTGCCATCAGAGAGTACACCCACTGGCCCCCATCTTAGAGCAGCCCTGCTTGTGAGTCTCCTGTTCCTTGGACTCTGGTCTCAGGAAGTGATTTCAGGACCTGTGTGGGGTCCTGAGCATTCTGTTCTTCTCTAGTACAGAGCCTTTGTGACATTGTGTTTTCAGGAGTAGCAAAGAGCTCCTGTTACAGCCTGTGACCATCAGCAGGAATGAGAAGGAAAAGGTTCTGATTGAGGGCTCCATCAACTCTGTGCGGGTCAGCATTGCTGTGAAACAGGTGAGTTCACTGTGGAGCCCTGCCTCCAGGGATGCCCACTGAGATGTGGGTGGGTAGAAACGCGGGCTCTGTTTTCTTGGCTATACCCAGAGAATGATTTGCCAAACTCAACAGATCGGTAGACTAAAGAGCGAGCAATTTTTATCTTCTAGGCCTTGCTCTGGATTAGAAGTCAGGAAATGCAGCAGCCGAGGCCATGGACCAGTTTAGTATTAGCTCATAGAACCATTTCTAAGGAATGAAGAATAAGTCCAGTTCAGAAAAATAAATAGTACCAGTACCAATTTGATAGTCATAAACTCTGAGAGTAAGATTTAGGGTGCAGTTTCTTACGTTTCCTCAGATGTTTTATAAATGTCTGACCTTCCCAGCACCCCCATAATTTTTGCCATATCTATGTACCATCTTGAGAGCTATTTACTTAGTAGGTTTCTTTAAATTGACTTAGTTTCTCAAATAGAAGCTATGTCACAAGTGGAAAAACAATATCACTTGCCAGATAGAGAGAACTAAAAAATATAATGAAAACAATTATTCTGTTGTCTACAGGGAACCCTACTTATGGGGCCTGCTCTCTGTTAAAAAAGATTACCAAGTGTTGGGGACTGTTCAGGGCATACTATTACCCAGCTGCAAAATTACTTCTTAGAAATGTTTAAGTTCAGCAGGGAGAAACTGGGAATTGTTTCATGTTCAGTTTTATTAAAGCGGAGACCACCTAAGGTTATCGCTGATACCCAGGTGGATATATCACAGACTGGGAAATGTAGCACTAGTGAAATGAGAAAGAGAAAGGCATCTGTGGATATAGATGAGGACTCTGAAAGGAGAGGATAGAAGACTCAGGTTTGCCAAAATTCCCTCTCTGGAACGGACAAAGATGAGATCATGATAATGCCCTGTTGGAGTGCATCTAATATTGTAGACCCTCCTTTCACTTGGCAACCAAGTGCCCCATGATTCGAAGTTCAGGCAGTGAGTGCTCCCAGTCCCAAACCCCTCTGGCTTTGGTGAGCCTTGGGGGAATTGGGTCAGAAGCCCAGGCTACAAGTTTCTGTAGGTCTATGGTAGTGGTCGGCAAACTCATTAGTCAACAGAGCCTAATATCAACAGTACAACGATGGAAATTTCTTTTGAGAGCCAAATTTTTTTTTTTTAAATATATTTTATTGATTTTTTACAGAGAGGAAGAGAGAGGGATAGAGAGTTAGAAACGTCGATGAGAGAGAATCATCGATCAGCTGCCTCTTGCACACCTCCTACTGGGGATGTGCCCGCAACCAAGGTACATGCCCTTGACCGGAATCGAACCCAGGACCTTTTAGTCCGCAGGCTGACGCTCTATCCACTGAGCCAAACCGGTTTCGGCGAGAGCCAAATTTTTTAAACTTAAACTACATAGGTAGGTACATTGTTATTAACTTAATTAGAGTACGTGGTATTTTGTGGAAGAGCCACACTCATGGGGCCAAAGAGCCACATGTGCCTCGAGAGCCACGGTTTGCTGACCACTTGTCTATGTTATCAGCTTTAAGGAAACGTTTCTGCTTTGCTCTCAATAGGCTGATGAGATTGAGAAGATTTTATGCCACAAGTTCATGCGCTTTATGATGATGCGAGCAGAGAATTTCTTTATCCTTCGAAGGAAACCAGTGGAGGTGAGACTGATTTACATGTTCATAATGTCCAGGACTCTATCTTTTGAGTCCACTGTCACTGACATGGGATTGTTTTTAGAACCAGGATTGCTACTTCTCTAGCTGTAGGGCATGCAACCACTGCTTGAATTGAGAATGTAGCAGCAGAAAGGACACAGTCAAATCCTTTCGAAGCTCGCCACTAGCTGATTTCATAGTCTTTTACGGTTATAGTTGACTTTGGGTCAGTTGTTGCTGACTTTGTACTTGAGTCCTCTCCATAGACTCCCTGTCATATTGACTTAAAATATTCCCAGTGACTGAGCAACACCACCCACACAGAGCAGCATGCAGCATCACCAGATACATTAGACATGTTGGATAAGCTAGTCCTCATTCTGAGCTAAAATCTTCTGGCCCTAGCTCCACTCTCTGAGGCCACCCAGAATAAGTAAAATCACTCTTCCACACACAAACTCTCTGACAGTTAAGGACTCCATCCCGTCCCTCTCCCACAGCGTCCCTTCTCTCCAGATTAAGTGTACCCTGTTTGATTGGATTCTTCTATAACAAAATTTCAAGTCTCTTCACTCTCCCTTGACTCATTCATTCTGAATGCTACTATTTGTGCCACAGATGGTCTTCCTGAGACGTCTGATGTGCACAAAACACTCAGCTGGGTTCAATTGCTTGGATCCAACATAGACACTCCACCAGAGCAGGTGGGCTACTGATTGAAAGGTGTGTAGCTTGAGAGAAAATAGCAATCAGCTAGAAGCATGTGACTGCGTGAACCCAGAGGACATGGCCAGCTCAGTTCCCCCTGGGATGCTAATCTGTTTTTTTCTCTTCCTCCCTGCTGTCTTCCTTTCCTAGGGTTATGACATCAGTTTTCTGATCACCAACTTCCACACAGAGCAGATGTATAAACACAAGTTGGTGGACTTTGTGATCCACTTCATGGAGGAGATCGACAAAGAGATCAGTGAGATGAAGCTGTCGGTCAACGCCCGGGCCCGCATTGTAGCTGAGGAGTTCCTTAAGAATGTAAGCAGGGGCTTCCCTGGTTTCCTTCCAGAGATAGGTCCTTTTAGGATTTTGCATCTGGCAGGAAAGTGGTGCCAGTGTGTGAATATTTCCTGAGGCCTCTAGGATCTCTGGTGGGTGTCGAATCAGCCAGGTGCCTTGGGGCTGGAGAACATGAGCTTCATCTTTCAGAGGTGCAGGGCATTTTCCAGAACTGGGTATCTAGGGGATACCTCTCTCTTAGTTTTTTTTTTTTATTGGATCTTAGATGCTAAATTCTATACCTCAAAATGTAGAGTCCTTCTCTATATATAGTTCAAGCCCCAAGTGAGGCATGTTAAATCCACATGTGGATTTTCTAGAAATATAGGACAGTTAATCATAGTGTAATTCCACTTCTTAACAGACTTAAATATTTTCCTTCAGCGTCTGTTTCTCAGACTTCAAGCCATGATTTCTTCAAGCTGTTTCCCATCACGTTCCTGGCCTAAATCCTCTGGATTTTTTTGCACGTGTTTGTGCCTTCCTAACTGAAAGGACTGCAGTCCTCAGCAGAGGAGGAATTGTAAACATTGATGAACTGATGACACAGTTGTTCTTGTTTAGATATTCAGGACGTGCCGCCTTCTTTTTCTTCTTCCAAACAATCTTTGGTTTGTTGACATGTTCCATTCAGAGTTGACAGTGATCCCTAAATGGTAGACTTAGTGTTTATTCTTACCAGTGCATACAGGCCAGCCCAGAAGGAGCTCAGATTCCTAAAAATGGAAATTACATCCGTTTCCCCTGGGCTTTAATTATATTGAGGGCAGCCAGCATACAAAGTGGCTTTACTGTGCGCACAGGGTAAGCATGCTCATTCAGGTGACACAGGCTATGAAGTCAGACCACCTGGGTGTGAGTCCAGGGTTCACACCAAACCTCTTAACTAAGCCCGTTTCCTCAGCAGCCAAATAAGGACACTGAGTCATTAAAATGAACGTTTCATTGTGTTTGAACAATGAGGAAATGTATGTAAAGCATATCACTTGGCAGATAGCAAGTGTTCTATATATTGTACCAAACTTTTATGGCCAAGGCTCTAGGAGGCCTTTGCATTCAACTGAGGAAAAATAAATAGTTCTTGCCCCAATTTAATACTTAACTCATTTATGCACTAATCACTGTTATGATAATTACATTTTTAGAGTTATGCAGCAAAAAGCAATTTACATGCCTTATTTAAACCTTAAACAATCTTTGCCTGGCCATAGAGGCTCAGTTGGTTTAGCATAGTCCCATGCACCAAAAGGTTGCTGGTTCGATTTCCCCATCAGGGCACATGCTCAAGTTGTGGACATGATCCCCAGTAGTGGGGTGTACAGGAGGCAGGCGATCAGTGTTTCTCACATCAATGTTTCTCTCTTTACGTTAAAAAAAAACAACACAAACTTTGAGGCAGGTGTTAATCCGCATTTTACAGGTTAATCCCCATTTTACTGATCTGTAAACTGGGGCTCCAGAAGTTAAATCACCTGCCAAACCCTAGCCTCTTTGGCTCAGTAGATAGAGTGTCTGCCTGCAAACTGAAAGTCCCAGGTTTGATTCTGATCAAGGGCACATGCCCGGGTTGTGGGCTTGATCCCCAGTGGGGGACTTGCAGGAGGCAACTGATTCATGATTCTTTCTCATCATGGATGTTTCTCTCCCTCCCTCCCTCTTCCTTCCTCTCTGAAATCAATAAAAAATATATATATATTTTTAAATCACCTGCCCAGGATCCCTCAGTAAGTGGGAGAACTAGGACTAGGAGCTAAGTTTCACACTCACAGATCCTAGAATAGTACTTCGGCATCTGGCAGGGGTCACATACTCAGGGGTATGCAGAGGTCAGGCACGTAATGTACATGAGTGAAGTGGGTTGTGTAAGGACTTAGTGAACTCATGCCTCACCTGAAGAGATTTATCTTATAGCTTTCAAAAAATTCCCAAGTCTTGCCCAGTCATTGTGGCTCAGTGATTGAGCATCAGCCTATGAACCAAGAGGTCATGGTTTGATTCGCAGTCAGAGCACATGCCCGGGTTGCAGGCTTAATCCCCAGTGCAGGGCACGCAGGAAGCAGCTGAACCATAATTCTCTCTCATCACTGATGTTCCTATTTATCTCTCCATCCCCTTTCCTCTCTGTAATCAATAAAAGTATATTTTATTTTTTTAAAAATATTTATATATATTTAAATATATTTTATTGATTTTCCACAGAGAGGAAGGAAGAGGGATAGAGAGCTAGAAAGGTCGATGAGAGAAACATTGACCAGCTGCCTCCTGCACACCCCCTACCGGGGATGTGCCCGCAACCAAGGTACATGCCCTTGACTGAAATTGAACCTGGGACCTTTCAGTCCGCAGACCGACATTCTATCCACTGAGCCAAACCGGTTTTGGCTAAAAGTATATTTTTAAAAAATAATAAAAGGGACTCTTTCCCCCTCCCCATGTGGGAATCTGTACTTGTTCTTTAATAAATTGCCACCAAAAAAAAATTTAAAAATTAAAAAAGAATCCCAAAGTCTGGATTAGTATCCATAGTCTCCTATATTTTCAAGGTTGGCAACTAAGTTATATTCTTTTAAACACTCTATGGGCTCATTTTGGGTCTTAGCCATTCATTCATTGGTCTACAACCTCTGGTCTGTACATGTCCAGGGCTGTTCCTGGCACTATGAGGGATACTTGATGGCAGAAACTTGTCAAGGGCCTGACCTAGGTTGGAAGACCACACAGAGCTTGAGCCTTCTGGGTCCCCAAGCCCTCGCATCTCTAAAGAAGAAAGTTGCTGTGACAGTGCTTTATAGCCGCTGCTGAGACATGGCTAAAAGGAGCTGTGGAAAAGCCCATCCCACCTTTAATTTCTCTGCTCTGTCTAGTGCTAGGTTTAGCACCAGTGTCCCAAAGATCACTAGGAAGAGCATGCCCACGGGGGTGTCCTGGGACCCAGTCCAGGCCCCTCAGAGGTCTGAGTGCAGTGGCTCTCAGATCAGCCTCTCTTATTTCCCCCTCCCCCCAGCAGGCCTACTGGAATAGAGCAGTGACCACCATTCACCATTTCTTTGTTTTCTTGACAGTTTTAACATCTGGCTGGATCTCGTGGCCTTCCCCCTCAGAATCTCCTGTGTCTCTGCAAAGGCGTCCTGGAGTCACTTCTCAGAGCGACAGCAGAAGCAGAGGAGGGGAACTGGGTTGGGGTGGGCATTCAATGCGGGAGGGGGGGTGGTGCGCTTGCTAGCTGGTGACAGAGCAGCAGTGAACTTGCCCCAAGGCAACACGTGCCTGGTCAGGCTGGCTTCTGATATTCAGTCCCCTGGGCGGACGGATTTTTTTTTTTTTTTAGTGTCTTGAAACTTAAAACTGTGCTTGTAGGAGACTGTAACCTTTTTGTCTTTTTTTTAAACAAGTAACCTCCACCTCCAGTGGCTGTGACTGGTCCCAGTGATTGTACCTTATTGGTCGCTGTGGGTCTGGGCGGGCCTGGAGCCAGAAAGCGACTACTGTTCCTCCCCCAAGTCACCCCATTGGGGAGGGCGGGAGGGAGGTTTAAGACTTCAGTCCCTCTCCCTTGCCCTCTTATCCCCAAGCCTCCTTGGGTCCAGTAGAAGCAGTGGCCAGCTTTCTGAGCTCTGCCTAAAACTAGCCACTCAGCACTGGTTGAGGACAAGGGCTGAACCAATGGTCACCAGCCATGCCTAAGAGCTGGAGCCAGAAAGCCAGGCAATCTCTGGCCACAGGGGCCACTTGAAGGCCTCCCAGCTGAGAGGGGCCACTGTTTTGCCTTGTCTGTCAGTGCAGTGCCTGTGCTGGAGGTGGAGAGGTGAGTCTTAACCAGATTCCTGGCTGGGCCTTCCCACCTGCTCTGGCTTCTCTGCTCCCATGCTCGCTGTACCTTTTCTTATTCTGGTGGGTTCCCCCTCCCCTGATTAAACTCTTTTTCTTGCCCCTTTGGGGCTGCATGAGGTCTGAGCTCTGTCTGCATATGTGAAAAGTGAGGAGGTGGGGCTTTTTCTTTCCTAAGACCATGTGACTGGTACTTGGGTGTGGGGTCACAACCAGAGGCAGTCTTATGATGGTTCCTGACATCCCTGCCTAGGGCCCTAATCCAGAGACTTCCGTTGCAGTCTAGGCACCACCCATTTTAAAAACTTACCTCTACCTATCAAGAGCTTTGGTCCTTTTTTTTTTTTTTTAATATATTTTATTGATTTTTTTACAGAGAGGAAGGGAGAGAGATAGAGAGCTAGAAACGTCGATGAGAGAGAAACATCGACCAGCTGCCTCTTGCACACCCCCCACCGGGGATGTGCCCGCAACCACAGTACATGCCCTTGACCGGAATCAAACCTGGGACCTTTCAGTCCGCAGACCGACGCTCTACCACTGAGCCAAACCGGCTTCGGCGCTTTGTTCCTTTTTTGCCTAATGAGCTCATTTGGGCTAAAAGCCAACCTCGTAGAGACAGCTTTCCCATTTTATGGCTAAGGAAACAGGTTCCATGAGATACAGCAGCTTGCCCCAAATTTAGCCAGTGAGCAAGAGGGTAGACTTCAAATTCAAGACTTCTGCCTCTACCAATGCTAAGACAGTACTCTGTAGCAATGTGTGGTTATTTACATTTAAATTACTCAAACTAAATAAGGTTTAAGATTTACTCACGTGGTCCCACCAACAACATTACAAGTGCTCAAAAGCTACCAGTGACTGATGCCTATCATGTCAGATGGTACATATGTAGAACATTTCCATGATCACAGAAAGCTCTGTTTGGACAGTGCTGGACTTGGAGAAACCTCAAACAGGAATGCTTGTATTTGAGTCCCAACTCTTAAATATGTTTTATTGATTTTATTAGGAAATGAGATTGTTAGGAGCATCCACGAGAGAGAAACATCAATCAGCTGCATCCTGCACGCCCCTCCCCCACACAGGGGATGGAGCCTGCAACATGGGCATGTGCCCTGACTGGAAACCGAAATGGGGGCCTCTTGGTTCCTGGCTTGGCGCTCAACCGCTGAGCTATACCAGCCTGGCATGAGTCCCAACTCTTGCTGCTGAATTTGAGTAAATTATCAAGTAGAGATAATTAATGTAAACCATCTCACATAGTACCTGCTGTACCAGTACTAAAAAAACAATAGCTGATCTTTCCACCAGCCCACTATGCAAGCTGATAAAGCTGGTAACTTCCATCATGCTAGGCATGGGCGATGACATCCCTGCCTTGGAGAGATTTGGGGGACTAGTAAAAGCCAGGTGTGTAAATAGATGTGCAGAAGTGTTTCATATTCACTAGTGTAAGTCTTGGGGCCCACAGGACATATATTTATGGAGAAGGATATCAGGAAGAGTGTCAAGGGTAGGTCTTTGAGCTTTCAAAAGAGTTCTAGATGGCCAACAGTTCTCTTGAAGTAGAGGACAAGGTGATGATAAAGGGAGGAAGGGCTGAGGCGGGGGGCAACTTGGAGAGCTATCATCCCCTTTATGACTTACCTCTGTGACCTCTTCCTCCCGCCTTGCAGAATGAGGTGTGCCCTCCTCTGGGGCACAAGGCTGTGTTCTAGCTTTGCAGTGAATGTTAAAGGTGCTCACAGTGAAGATAGCCACTATAGGTATGGCAGCTGCTTACCCAGCACTTACAGGACGGCATTGCCTGGGTGAGCCAGCCAGAATTCTCGTCATGGATCCATCTCTGATCTGGAACCCCTAAAATCAAACCCCTGATGAGAACAGACTGGGTGATTTCCACTAAGCTGGCCCTGTCCTGGGGACATGTCTTTTGGGAAGCCCAGTCACCAGCCAATGGGGGATTGGGAAGAGTGATCTGAGTGGTTGGGGTTGGCTGGACATGTAGGTGGAGGACCCACCTTCACTGAATGGGCAGATGTAGCCAGAGACAACACAAAGCTGACTTTTTGGACCTGGGTACTCTTCCCTGTGGTTTACTTAAATGGGCACTGCTAGTTTGCCTCTCAAATTACCCATATTTCCATCACCAGTAGACAACCCTTTGAATAATAGTAACATGGGCTCATGTTAATAGTGTTTATGTTTAAACATGGGGCCTTGGAGTCAGATCTGGGTTCCAGTGCTGGCTCTGTGTGATGAGGCGAATTATGTAACATCTTGGAGTCTTATTTATCTCACCTGTGATTTGAAGATACTACTTTGTCACCACCTCCAAAAAGGTTGCTTAGTCTTGTCTTGAGAGCTGTGCATAAATTCAGTTACATTTTTTTCTGCATTTGACAACGATGATCTGTTTTTGTATCTCCATGTTATGGGGCCGGGGGAGGGGGTGTTCTATACTTGATCATTGTTTCCTGCATTTAGGTCTTTCACATCTGTCCCCAAGGACCTGTTCCTAGCCCCACCTGTCAGGCCCTGCAGATGCAATCCCACCTCACCAGGCTCTAGCCACATTGGCTGCCTTTTAGTTCCCCAGAAAGGTTCTTACCCTCCTCAGGGCTGTTGCTGAGACTTGCCTCTCCCTGGAATGCTCTTTCTCCCCTCTTCCCTGGCCAACTCCTGACCTTTGCATTCTGTAAAGCTTTGGCTTCAGTGTCAACTCTTCAGAGAACACCCTTGACTGCCTTACCCAAACTATGCCACTTTCCTGACTTTAGCTCATTGTCCTTACCGTACTTAGAGCTGTTCTATACCTTTCTTGCTTACTTTTTGTTTCCTCTCCACTGGGTTCTATAAACTTCATAAGGTCAGGGATCACCTAGCCCACTGCCTAGCACGTGGTCCTCTATAAATACTGTGGTATGACTGAAGCCCCAGGAAGTGCTCAGTGAGAAACTTGGCACGGATAGTAATTGGCAACCCGGTGCTGCGCGCTTCCGCCATCAGTGCTTTGGCTCATCAAGAGAGCGGGGCAGGTGAAACTCAAAAGAGTTCACCTGCTGGAACCAGCCAATCGCGGCTCGATTGTGGCAATCAATGGTTTCCAAGGCGACAATAAACAGGGCGGAGCCTCGGAATGTGGGGCTGCGGGAGGGCGCGGGAGCGCGGTGAGGTGCATGCAGGGTCCGCGGGCGGCGCTGGTCCGGAGCGCCGGGGAGCTGAGCGTCCGACGCCCGTGCTCCTCCGCCTGGTGCCGCCTGGAGGGCGGCTGGGTCTGCAAATGGCCGCCGCAGCCGCCCGAACCGCGCCCTAGTTACCCCGTCCCGTGGTCCTGGGCACGCCTCCCGGAGTTTCTGCCTCCAAAGAAGCAGCCATGGCCCAGACCCGCCTCCGCCCGGTCCAGCCGGGCTCGCGCTGGGGGCAAAAGCCTGGCTGGCAGCCGCGCCATCCAGTCGCTCGCCCGCGGCCCTCCCGCCCAGGACGCCGCAGCTCTGCGCCCCCTCGGGCCCCCGCACACCCCGGCCCTTGATGCCCCGCTGCAGGACGGTGAGGCCCATCGGGGTCAGCCCACCCTGGCCCGAGGCGGTAGTGACTGACGGGGGAGAGAAGACTGGGTGGAGGGAATGAGGGTCGGGAGAAGAGCGATAGAGGGTTGGCTCCCGGATAGAGAAGGGTAGAGGAAGAGAAGGAGCAGGGGCATGGGCATCGGTGGCCAGGAGAGATGCTTGGCTGAGCCCCACTCCTCCTCTCTCCGCAGGTTCCCTGGTCCTCTGGCAGGGAGTGTCCAAGGAGTCTCCGCACATGGGCCGGCTCAGAAATGCCAAGATCCATGTGGAGAGAGCTGTCAAGGTCAGAGGGGGCTTAGGGAAGGAGGGAGGGTGCTAGAATGGCACAGTCTGCCCCCCTGAGCTAATGCATTCCATCCTTAAAAAACAAACTCCTTGATTCCACACCCATCTTCAAATACCTCCCTATTTTTTTTTAAGTTTATCTTTATTGTTGGAAGTATTACAGATGCCCTCTTTGTCCTCCCTTGACCCCTTCTAGCCCGCACCTGCAAATACCTCCCTATTAAAAACTTTTTTTTTAAGTATTTTTATTGATTTTGGAGAGGAAGGGAGAGAGAGAAAGAAACATTAATGACAGAATCATTGGCTGCCTCCCGCATGCCTCTTGGGGATGGAGCCCACAACCCACAACCCGGGCATGTGCTCTTGACCTGAATCAAACCCGGGACCCTTCAGTCCACAGTCGGACATTCTATCCACTGAGCCAAACCAGCTAGGACCCTTTCTATTTTTCTTTTTTTTGAAAAAATATATTTTATTGATTTTTTTACAGAGAGGAAGGGAGATAGTTAGAAACATTGATCAGCTGCCTCCAGCACACCCCCTACTGGGGATGTGCCTGCATCCAAGGTACATGCCCTTGATTGGAATCGAATCTGTGACCTTTCAGTCCTCAGGCCGAGGCTCTATCCACTGAGCAAAACCAGTTTCAGCAAGGCCCTCCCTATTTTTGATACCCCTTCATTTAGCAGACTTGTCTACTTTACCCAGGATTCGTCCCTCAACTCCTACCTCTCTGTTTCTGCAACCTTTTTTTTTCCTTCTTTTTATTTATATTTTATTAATTTTTTACAGAGAGGAGGAGAGAGCGATAGAGAGCTAGAAACATCGATGAGAGAGAAACATTGACCAGCTGCCTCTTGCACAACCCCTACCGGGGATGTGCCCGCAACCAATGTACATGCCCTTGACTGGAATCGAACCTGGGACCTTTCAGTCCGAAGACCGACACTCTACCACTGAGCCAAACCGGTTTTGGCATGTTTCTGCAACCTTTTCCACTTCCTTCGGAGAACCTAGTCAAAGTCACTAGGGAAGTCCCAGGAGCAGCCCCTTTTCTGTCCCGGTCTTGGTTGGGCACCCTGTGTCACTGCACCGCCGCCCCACACACCCTTTCCTCTTGGCTCTCTGCTCACACCCAGGCTTTCCTTCCTCCCTCCCTGGCTGCTGCTTTGAAGGTCCCTGGGACTTTAGTGGTTCCCTGGACCCCTCCCCACACCCATCTCCTTGGCTGTGGGTCCAGACAGAGTGCTGTGCCCCCTGCATGCCCTTTCCTGCCCAGCCTATGCTCTACCTGTACACCTGCCGCTTACTTGACATCTCCATCCAGAGAACTTACTATCGTATCCATATCCCAAACCGTGCTCTTGATACCCAGTCGTCATTAGTCTCTGGTCTTCCCCATCTCCTAGTTGCTCAAGCCAGAAAACTGATCTTTCTGTCCACTCACCCACACATCTATTCCCATCAGCAAAACCAGTCACGTATATTCCCAGAACAAATCCCAATTCTATTACCTTCCCTTCTCCATTGTAGCCACCCTCATTCTAGTTACTGTGATTTCTCTCCTACACAAACCTCAACAGCCTGATAATGGACCTCCCTACTCCCACCCTTGTCTCCTCCATCTGGTCTCCAGACAGCAGCTAGCCAACCTTTGAAAGCCTCCCGTCTCAGCATGCCCTCGCTTAGCCTTTAGTGCTTTGCTGTTGATACAAAATTCGAGACCGTTTCCAAGGCCTGCAGGAGCTCTCCCCTCATTTCCACTCTAACCCTGGCCCCCTCCCAATCCCTCTAGACCTCCCTCCAGCCTCAGACCTTTGTACATGCTTTTCCCTTTGTCCGAATTGCCATTTGTCCAGCTTTTAATCTGTGACTCCTTCTCCATATCCCTGACTTTGTATTTCTAGTTTCTCTGGATCCCCATTAAGTATCCAGTTTTTGGAGTCAGCCAGCCTGGATTTAAATTCCTACTTTTTCATTTAATTACTGTGTGGCCAAGCTATTCAACCTCTCTATGCCTCTGTTTCATAATCAGTTAAAACTGATTATATATATTACTAACAATAACATGTATTTTTAACAGAGACCCCGTGCACGAATTTCGTGGGGGAGGGTCCCCTCAGCCCAGCCTGCACCCTCTCACAATCCTGAACCACTGGCTCCTAACTGCTTACCTGTCTTCCTGCCTGATCTCCCCTAACTGCCCCCCCTGCCAGCCTGATCACCTGTAACCTCCTCAGCCTGCTGGCCTGATTGCTCCCTACTGTCCCCCCTGCCGGCCTGGTTGTCCCTAACTGACCCCCTGCTGGTCTGATCACCCCTAACTGCATCTGCCTGCTGAACTGATTGCCCCCCAACTGTTCTCCCCCGCCCCCCTCCAGTCAGTCTGATTGCCCCCAACTATCCCTCCCATGCTGACCTGGTTGCCCCACACAGCCTGCTGTTCAGTCATTTGGTCGTCCCTCACTAACCCCCCTGCCAACCTGGCTGCCCCACACAACCTGTTCTCATCCATTGGGTTGCCACAGTTGCTCAGGCATACACACACACACACACACACACACACACACACATATATAGGTATTCAATAAATATCAACTATTATCATAATATTGTAGTCAAAATTATGCCAGCTTCTGATACAACCGTATTTATAATCTGTCTCCTCTACTAGAATAACAAAGTTCTGGTTCACCATTCCCTATGTCTGGCACATAGGCAGTACTTACTGAGCAAGAATCCCTCTGTCACCTTACAGCAGAAGAAGATCTTTATGATCCAAGGCCACTACCCGGTGATCCGGTGCCTCTTGCGCCGCAGGGGCTGGGTGGAGAAGAAGATGGTCCATTCATCAGGCACCAACCTACTGTCATCCCAAAAGCGTCTGACTAGCTCAGCAATGGGTGATGGCGACATCACTGAGGATGGTGAGCAGTTCCCTCCATTTCCACAAGCTGCCTCTCTCAGTGGCTTTCCTTTGGCATCCACTGTTGAGGCTTTGGCATGGGCCTATGGGGCAGGGACAGGGGCCTCACCAGGCCTGGGCTCTCTCTGCATTTGCAGATGATCAAGATGAGGATGAGGAGTTCCAGCAATCACAACCCTTCAACGATGATGCACCGGAATTGGATGACCTAGATGGTACACATGCTGTGATGGTGAGGGCTAAGGGGCTGGCAGGGGTCTGCTTAGTTGGAGGGAGAGCATTAGAGTCCAGCTGGATGACCTCAGACAAGTCCTTTCCTTCTCTGAGCCTCAGTTTCCCCATATGCAATAAAACTTCTCTAAAGTTTGGATGGGCCAGCAGAGTCGTGAGGGACACAGTGGTGCTCAGACAAGGCTAGCCTGGGATCAGAACTCAGCTAAAATTGTATCAGAAGTTGGCACAAACTCCATGTCTAGAATTCCCCCTTCCAAATAAAAGCCACATAGTTCATCTCTTTCCTCTGCCCTTGGCAATCCAAGGCTGGAAGAAATGGCTTAAAAAGCTTGGAAAGATATGTACAAAGATAATAATTTAATTTTTTAAAAAATTAAAAAAGCTTGGAAAGAGGCTGGTATAATGGTGTGGAAGATTTGTGTGTGGAGGTGAGGACATTCGGCTTCGAGTCTTTCCACCACCACTTACTAAGTTGAACTATACCAAATTGCCATTTTTGTATGTCAGGAGAGGTTGAGTTTTCTCAGTTTCATATGGCTCAACCCTGGAAGCCCTTGGACAAGTCCCTTACTCTTCCTGTGCCTCAGCTCCCTCATTTGTGACATGGGGACCACAGTAACATCTGCCTCATAGGGGTCTGGTGAGGATTAAATGAGAGGACATGGAAAGTACTGAGAACATGGTCTAGCATGTGGTCTTATTGCTTATTAATAACCCTACCTCTCAGAGTTGTAGGAAAGATAGAGAGATGGAGAGCCTTTGTCACATGCTATGTGCCCATCCACTTAGAGTCACTGTCCCGTCTCTGAGCAATCCATGATGGCCACGGGCCAGAACAAGGCATGGTGTTCAGCTGTATGGCTTAGTCACTGCCTAGAGGTACTTGGCCACAGAATTTGCAAGCCTGTCTGCTCCCTGCTCACCAAGTTTGTGCCCTGGTGGAAGAGCTGTTCTTTTTAAATATATATATATATATTTTTTTAATTGATTTTTTACAGAAAGGAAGGGAGAGAGATCGAGAGTTAGAAACATCGATGAGAGAGAAACATCAATCAGCTGCCAAACACACACACACACACACACACACACACACACACACACACTGGGGATGTGCCCGCAACCAAAGTACATGCCCCTGACCGGAATCAAATCTGGGACCTTTCAGTCCGCAGGCCAACGTTCTATCCACTGAGCCAGACCGGTTTTGGCTGTTCTTTTTTAATTTACACAAAGATGGTATGTGAGCTAGAGGCCACCTTGGAAGTATCCTCTCCACTCACTCACCCTGCCCTACAGGGCAGGGAGAAGCCTCCTCAGGCCTTGTGCTGCCCACACCCGCCTCCCATGTCTTCTCTCCCCAGTCCCGCATGGTTCGGAATGAGATACCCTACTTCATCTGGACCACTCGGCGGGATGTGCTGGACTGCCGCTTCCTCTCCAAGGAGCAGATGATAAACCACTATGCCCGGGCTGGCTCCTTTACCACAAAGGTGGGCTCGCCAGGACAGCAGGCATTACAGTTTCCAACCCCCCCGCCCCCAGCCCTTGGGCTAGCACCCCAGTTCCCTGCTCTCCTTGTCAGTAAGAGAGAGTTTTCAGGAGAAACTTGGTATACAATTCAGTGGAATTTGGAGATGGACAGTCCTGAGTTCAAATCCAAACTCTGCGGCATGTCTGGCACATGTAGACATTGATTAAAATAGGATTCAAATGGGATCTGGAGCCAGAACAAATACCAAGTCCAAGGACTGAGCAAGAGGCCCTTATCTCCTTAGCAGAGGATATCTGGCTGATGAATCCATTCTATCTCACCTGGGTTTATTAACAAGTGACTTCACCTCTCTGAGCCTCAGTTTCCTCATCTTTAAATGAGAATACCAGTAATACTAGCTTCTAGGATTGTGACAAGAATGAAGTCTTTGTAATTGGGACCTGTTAGTGTATTTTTGGTGTGGATTGGGAAGGATTCCTAGAGGAAGCATGTGGAAGGGTGGGTCAGAGGGATGTGGGGCATTCTCAGCAGAGGGACTGTGTGGGCAACTATATGGAGATATGAGTGAATCAGGCCTAGCAAGTGGGCAGAGGCTCTGAGAATGTCCAGGTAGAGTCTGCCTGAACTGTTTGGGCATGTGCCGAGGATGGGAGCTCCTGTGAGGTTCTCTGGGCAAGTCCCACCCTGCCCCCTCATCAGCTAATTCCATAGGTGGGTCTATGTCTCAATCTCCGGAATTTGCCATGGTTTGACAAGGCTGATGCTGACTCCTTCTTCCCACGCTGCTACCACCTGGGGGCTGTGGAAGACAAAAAGGCCTTCATAGGTAAGGAGATGCCCAGCCCTGTGCCTGGACCCGTCCAGCTGAGGATGAAGGCTAAAGCCCTGGCTGGTGTTAGAGAGCAAAGGGCTTCTCTCTTCATTCTCTTGCCCACCCCAACAGAATTCCTTCTCCATCCCTAATCCTTATCTTTCCCTAAGGTGCCTCCCTTAGTGAGCCTCCTGGCTTGGTAAGCCCAGACCTTCCGAAGATCTCAGTTAGCTTAGCTTATATTCTAGAGCAGGTTCTAAAAGTTGATCCATGGGCTGAGTTTGGGTTCCAAGCCTGTGTGAAATTCTACTGGCTAGACTGGGTTCTTAATCCAGAAAAGACTTTGGACTTCTAAGGCAGAATAGTTTCCAACTCCAGAACATGTTGTAAATTCAGGTCAGAGTAGATAAGTTGATGGTAGGTTTAAGTTAGTCTCCAGACCAAGGTTTGGTTCTCAGACTAGAATAAGTATCAAGAATCTATCAGGAACAGAAGAGAAAAATTGAACAACAGGTCTGGATGAGAATCTTCTTTTTTTTAGATTCTTCGTATATATCTATATAGCTATATCTATATCCATTATTGATTTCAGAGAGGAAGGGGGGGGGAGAGAGAGAGAGAGAGAAATATCAACGATGAGAGAGAATCATTGATCAACTTCATCCTGCATGCCCCATAAGAGATTGAGCTTGCAACTCTGGCATTTGCCCTGACCAGAATAAAACTATGACCCCATGATTCATAGGTCTATGCTCAACCAGTGAGCCATGCTGACTGGGCATAGGTAAGATTCTTAAGGCAGAATGTGGGCCAAGTCAGGTCAGATTCTGGGTGTGGTTCTATAGTTGAAATACGAGCCAGGTTCTAGAGTCAGAAGGTAGTCAGGTTTTGGATCCAAAATGGGGCAGGTTATGATCAGGTTCCAGAACCAGAATAGGCCTGGAGCCTCGGGCTGAGCGGAGTATCTCCTGCCCTGGGCGCAGAGGACTTCTGGTTGACAGCTGCCCGCAACGTTCTCAAGCTGGTGGTAAAGTCCGAATGGAAGTCATGCTCTACCCACGCAAAAGAGGAAGAGGCCCCAGGTGAATACTGTGTGATTCCCTCTTCTCCCTCACCCATTTATCCTCCCATACACCCACCCATCAACTCATTGTTCATCCACACATTATCTATATAAATTACCTAATTATCCACATCCATCTGCCCATCCACTACCCTTTCCCACCAACCCATCCATACATCTACCCACCACCCATCCTTCCATCCATCTACTCATCTATCTACCTGCTCACCCACACACCCACCGATCTCACATTCACCTACCAATGCAGCCATTCATCCATCCATCTCTCCATCTATCCCCACACTATTGATCTACTCATTCACCTACCTTCTCAGCAACACATTTCCTACCCATCTCTCCACTCCTCCACCTTCCTACCTGTTCTTCCCATCTATCCACCTGCTTTTCCATCCTATCCATCATCTGTGTGCGCTCCAATCCATCACTCATCCATTCTTCTGTCCCAACCCATACCCACCCCTCTTCCTATCCATTTGTTAATTGATCCACTGCCTCATTCAGCCCTCCCATGGGCCTGGCATGTGGCCAGCTCTCTAGCAATGACAGACTAAGAGGACAGTGAAACTGTAGATTTTTCATATGGTCTGAGGACCCCTAGTACCTTGTGGAGGGGGACAGAGAGGGTGTCACATTCCATGCTGGCTCAACCTATTACTTGCCTTTCTCTCTCTGGACTTAGCTCCTATCCCATACTGTAATCCAGGACCTATCAGCCAAGGATTCAGGGACATAAGAGGCAGGTCTGCTGGGAGATGGGAAATCCCTGTCTCTTCCAGAGGGAGGCCTTCCCATTGCAGCTCCCTAGGTGTGTCAGGTGCAGAGAAGACTGTTGTATGCCAGGATCAGGGGCACAAAGGGCCACAGGTGTGTCAGAGGTCCCACAAGCAGAGGCTACATGTGTTTGGAGCTATAGGTGCTGAGAGGCCCTTGGGCACTGTTAAGGTGGACCCTCAAGTGAGTGACAGGTCCTGGGGCCGTGGGGAACTAGGGTGAGCACTAGGGTCTCGGGTGAATTTAGCATAAAGCCTCAGGTAAGTAGCATGTCCCATTGCAGGAAGAGATGTAGGTGTGTGCTGGGCCTCAGGTGTATTTAGGATGAGTTTCCCAGTAAGTGACAGGTGTTGGAGCCGTGGATGCCATGGCATGTGTCAGGTTACCTGTCAGAGAGTGACAGGCCCCTCCCTCCCTCCCTCTGCAGCAGACGAGCAGCACAAGAAACAGGAGAAAAACCCAGTGACGGTGACCCCAGAGTTTGTGGACGAGGCTCTGTGCGCCTGCGAGGAGCACCTGAACAACCTGGCCCACCTGGACATTGACCGGGACCCGGAGGCCCCGCTGTCCCTCAGCCCTGAGAGCCGGTCCCTCTTCCTACGGCGCTACTACCAGGTGGTCCAGTGAGTACCCTGCACCAGGGCGTGGGGCGTGGCCAGGTGCCCCTCCTGCAGGGGGCCTCCATGTTCTAAGCTAATGCTCAGTCAGAGACAAACCCTCTCTCTTTTTAAAAAAAAATATATATATTTTATTGATTTTTTACAGAGAGGAAGAGAGAGGGATAGTCAGAAACATCGATGAGAGAGAGTCATCGATCAGCTGCCTCTTGTACGTCCCCTACTGGGGATGTGCCCGCAACCAAGGTATATGCCCTTGACCAGAATCGAACCTGGGACCTTTCAGTCCTCAGGCTGACCCTCTATCCACAGCCAAATCGGTTTCAGCCAAACCCTCTCTTTGTAGTGTAGACCTGCACCTCCTCCCTCAGCCTCCCTCTTTTGTTCCCCCTGTATTTTCCTGCTCAAGAACTTTTAAGGTCTCCCACTCCCTCCATGGTAGGGTGCAAAGCATTCTTCCTGGATCTTGGCCTAGCACAGTCACCAAGATCGTGGCCTGTGCTATCAGGTCAGCCTCACTTCCAGTCCTAGCTCTGTGACCTTGGGAATGTCACTAGTCTTTTTGAGCTTTTTCTCAAATACAAAGTAGTTAGGATAATATCTTCCTCAAAAGGTAGGATTCAACAGGATAATTTGTATCCTGTGCTCAGTGTAGACTCAGTATTCACTCACAAAACAAGAATCTACTTAGTCATTTAGATTTTGTCCTAGAGACCAGCGTTTCTGAAAGTGTGTTACATGGGATGCTAATTCTAAAGAATGTGAATTTATTTTGTTGGGGTGGGGGGAGGAAGGGAGGGCTTTTGTGGTTAATCATACTGGTATTTGGAAAACATTGGGTTAAACAGAGTTCATTAAAACAGGTTTCCTTGGTGCAGGGCCTTTCAGAATATATTAGTGTATATACCTCAGGGGGTGGGGAGGAGGGGGAGAGAGAGAGAGAGAGAATGCAATACAGCAGGTCCTCAAATAACTGTTTTGTTATAATGATGATGAGATGCTATAAAACTTAACTTTTGTTTATATCAATTAGCCTATGGTAAAATTGTTTTGTTGCATGCCGTTTCACTTAGTTGCAGAATTTATCGACAATGTTAAGGGTTTACTCTATATTCTTACTTATATGACCCTAGTGGCATTCTTCCCCCTCCTCCCCAAGCGTCCTGAGGGGTTTTCAGAACCCACTTTGGGAAAGAGTTCTTTTTGTAGTAGTTGTTGTTAATCCTTACCCAAGGATATTTTTTCCATTGATTTCCCCCCTTTTTTTTATTTATTTTTTTATCTTTATTTTTTTAGAGAAAGTGGAAGGAAGGGAAGGAGGAGAAGAGAGAAATACATCGATTGGTTGCCTTCTGCATCTGTGTGTGCCCTTGACCAGGAATCAATCCCGAGACCCTTCAGTGTTTGGGCCGATGCTCTAACCACTGAGGCACCGGCCAGGGTGGAAAAGGGTTCTTGAGCAGAGGAAAGGAGTGTGGAGATGACACGGGAGCTGTTGTAGGGAGATTCCAATCAGTGGCTGAGTGCAGGAGATGCAGGAGGGAGAAGCTCCTCAGGGCAGGAGAACACCCAGCTTGTGTGCCAAGTATTGTGCCAGGCTCCAGAAATGACACATAGTCCCTTCCCTCAAGGAACACAGACTCAAATGGGAGTGCTGAGGGCCTCGGCTGGGGTGGGGCTAATAGAAAAGGATGATTTGATAGAGGAGAGTGAAGAACTAATAAATGAACTTTAAATAAATGACATACTGGGCAAACCCACATCATTGGTAAATAATTCATTTGTATCTTCCTTGAATGTCAGAAAATGAAATTGACCCTATACTTCCATCTTAGCTACCAGAACATGTAAAGTCACCCTTCTTAAACTAAGAATTACTGAGCCTGCGTTAGAACATTACATGAAAATAATTTGAACCTTATTTATTTCCAGGTATAGGACAGGTTGTAAGAGGACTGAAGGAACCTCTCAAAAGTCAGAATTTCATGAAATATTGCATCGTATAACATAGTGTTGAATTGTTCAGTACAGATAGTTAGCATTCATTAATTCATTCAACATTAACTGTTACGTTTCTCAACTTGCCCCCTCCCCCTTATCTCTTCAATCACCCCTAGCCCCCTTTTCCTCTAGTAATCACCATGCTGTTGTCTGTGTTTCTTTCTTTCTTTTTTTTTTAGAAACACTTTTTATTTTTATTTTTTTTTAAATATACTTTATTGATTTTTTACAGAGAGGAAGGGAGAGGGATAGAGAGCTAGAAACATCGATGAGAGAGAGACATCAATCACCTGTCTCCTGCACACCCCCTACTGGGGATGTGTCCGCAACCAATGTACATGTCCTTGACCGGAATCGAACCCGGAACCTTTCAGTCTGCAGGCCGACGCTCTATCCACTGAGCCAAACCGGTTTCGGCTTGTCTGTTTCTTAATTAATTAATTAATTATTTTTAAATATATATATTTTATTGATTTTACACAGAGAGGAATTGAGAGGGACAGAGAGCTAGAAACGTCGATGAGAGAGAAACATCGACCAGCTGCCTCCTGCACACCCCCTACTGGGGATGTGCCTGCAACCAAGGTACATGCCCTCGACCAGAATCGAACCTGGGACCTTTCAGTCCACAGGCCGACGCTCTATTCACTGAGCCAAAGCGGCCTCGGCTGTGTTTCTTAATTTTTAAAACAAATCCATGACTCAGCAGCCAGGCTTTTATTAAGGTTGACTTTCCACAAACACACTGGTTGTTTTCTTTTTACTAAATATAAAATCATATTGTCGTGTTGAACATACTTTTTTCAAATTACACGAGCCCCTGCCCTTCTCATGTGACAGTTTTCTGGGCCACAGCACAGATTTACTGTGAGACGGCCCATGGGAAAGTTCCAGCAGACCTTCTAGAAGCGGAGGGGTCAGGACTTCGATGTGACTGAGAGGCCCTGCTGTGCCCTTTCCATCAGGCTGCCCCTGGCCCCGGCTCCGCCCCGGGGTTGCTGCTGCCTCCCTGTGGAAAGATAAGGTCTCCACGGCTGGAGACATGCAAGAGGCCAAGGGGTTAAAGGAGGTTTCTTCCTCCTACTCAGAGGAGGAGAAATGGGAGAGTTGCCAGGCAGCCATCTGGAGTATTTTTAAAAAATATATTGTATTGATTTTTTACAGAGAGGAAGAGAGAGGGATAGAGTCAGAAACATTGATGAGAAACAGCTGCCTCTTGCACCACCCCTACTGGGGATGTGCCCGCAACCAAGGTACATGCCCTTGACTGGAATCGAACCTGGGACCCCCCAGCCCGCAGGCCGACACTCTATCCACTGAGCCAAACCGGTCCCGGCTGGGGTATTTTGTGACTTGGTTTATTTCAGGACATTTTGTGTCCTGTCAGGTAGCGTTTGCCAACCTTTCAGACCTCACAGACGACCAGTGATCCACAGACCACCAGTTGGCGGCTGCTGCTGTAGGGAACAGGGTCTCTCTCTGTCCGTGAACCCCAGCCGGTGCAGACTAGTTACGGAGGCAAGCTCCTGCCAAAGTACTTGCTTATCCAACCATTCATTCATTTAGCAAACTTGTAGGGAGTGCCGGTATACTGCTTGGAGATGGGAATGCAACTGAGAATAACAGCTACATAAATGTCCTTGCTCTTAGGGAGCTTACATGCCATTGAGGGGAGACAGAGGTAACCAATGAGTGTAGATGTCAGCGGGTAGGTGATAGGAAGAGAAGAGAAGTAGAGCGAGGAGATGTGTGATACAGATGTGCTTGGAAAGAATTGGGCCAGGAAGGGATTCACCTATCAACCAGTGTTAGGTCCAGGTGAGAAGGGGAATGAACCCTCAAAAGCACCTGTGATGGAGGAATCAGGCAGGATGGTGTTTGTGTCCTGGCTCAGCCACTAAAAATCAACGTGTGACCTTGGGCAAGTCTCTTAACTCTCCAGGCTTCAGTTTACACTGCTCTGAAATGAGACCAGTGTTACCTTCCTGGCAGGGCCATGGAGAGGATTAGTGATAATGTATGTAAAGCCCTTCGCCACGAAGTCTGGCTCAAAGTGGCCCCTCACCATTAAAAGCCATATGATTATATTCTGCCAAAGGCAACTTCCATGTAACGGAAAGGGAGGTGGCAGAAAATGGCGTTTTTGGAGTGGGTGTGGGGTGTAGTGAGTGGTGCCTTTTCCCATTTCCAGCAGTCTGGGATGATGCCCTGGGGAGATGAGAACGTGTGTGTGGGGGGGCAGCTTGAAGGTGGGTGTGGAGGTTTGGGAGAGACCTATCTGGATCTTTAGGGAGGGAAGGGCACGGCCAAGACTGGTAGGACCATGGCCAGGGGAGCTTGTGTCTCCCTTTGCCTTGTCCACCAGGCTGCCCCTGGGCCCAGCCCTGCCCAAGACCCATTCTCTCCCCAACAGCGATGGGGCCGAGCTCAGGCACCTGAGCGCTCAGATCCAGCGCTGTGAGGACATCCTGCAGCGGCTGCGGGCCTTGGTGCCCCAGATGGACATGGAAGGAGATCGCAACGTCTGGATCGTGAAGCCAGGAGCCAAGTCCCGCGGCCGAGGTGGGTGCCGGCCCCTGCTTCCCGCACCAGCACCTGCAGCCTGCCTCAGCCTCTGGAGCTACGGTCGCCAGCCTTTCGGACCCCACAGAGCACCGGCTGGCGACCGCTGGTCTAGAGGCCAGGCTGTCAATAGTGCAGGCTCTATTGGAGTCAGGCTGCCTCTATGTGAATCCCAGCTCTGCTATCAGTGTGCGGTGTGACCTTGAGCAAGTTACATCACCTCTCTGAACCTCAGTCCCCTCATCCATGAGAGAGGATGAGTCTTCCTATGAAGTGCATCTAAGGCTCAGCCTGGTGCTTGGCACAGAGTAATCATCCCACAGAGGCTGGTTGCTGTGACGATGCATCTTCTCCTCTCCTGCCCTCAGAGTTGGGATGATGCTTTAGGTAGGTCTGGTGATACTCATGTGCAGGTGCTTGTCATCTAAGGGCTTTTGGATCTGACCACCCTTGTAAGGTATATAGCATAGTGGTTAAGGGTATGGATTCTAGGAGCCGGAATGCCTGGGTTCAAACCCCAGCTCTACCTCCTGCTCTTTGTAAAGTTTTGGTCAGGTTAGTTAACCTCTCGTGCCTCATTTTCATCATTGGTAAAATGAAGTCAATAATGCCTTCCCGAGAGGATTAGATAAGTATAATATGTGTAAAGTACTTAGATCCTGTGAGTTTACACAGTAACTGCTATGTAAGTGCTGTTATGTTTAGCTATTATTCTGGCTGCTCAGGCCCCTGTGAATGGAATCTGAACAGGAGAGCCAGCACTTGGGGTTGTGCCTTTGCCCAGCCTTTAAACACCGGTTAAGGACTCGCTTCGGGGATGTAGAAAACAGACTTTTGGCAGATCCCTCCAAATACTGCCCGCGGATGAATTCGTTCACGTCCAAGTGAAGCTGTTACAGCTCCAAACTGTGGGGCGCACTCATGGGAATGTCACTTCAACCAGCACTGTGGTCTTTCTTTTTCTACCCTGGAAATAGTTTTGTTGTTTTTTTCTAAGTATGAAAATACCTGTTTTTATATTTAAGAAATTAGACAATACAGTAAAGTAGAAAGACAAAATCAAAAGCTACCCTTGATTACACTGAGAAAACTACTGTTAACCTTTTGATGTGTTTTTTCCCCCCTATACTTCCTCTTTCCATTTGGAGAGAGAGATTTCTTTTATTTTAAACAAAAACATACTATTCATTTTTCCATATTTTTCAATACGAATTAGTATTACTCATTTATTCTTTGCATATTTCTTCTTAATAGTAGATCTTGGAGATCACCCTATTTCAGAACACCTAAATCTGCCTTTCTCTTAAATTTAGCTTATTGTTATGGGTACTTTTAAAAGATACCAACTAGCAAGAATAACACAATGAATCCCCATGTACCTAGCTCCAAATTTAAAAATTCTCCATTTTTAGAAAAACTTAATTGAAATGTATATATATGACATGCCTCATTGAAAAGGGCTCACATTGTGAGTATACAAGTCAATGAATTGTTGCAGTTGAGGAAAGAGCACCCAGATCACGAAATAAAACATTACCTGTTCCTGGCCAGGTAGCTCAGTTGGTTAGAGTGTCATCCCTATATGCCAAGGTTTTGGGTCCGATTCCTCCATCAGGGCACATAAAAGAATCAATCAATGAATACAGCCCTAGCTGGTTTTGCTCAGTGGATAGAGCATCGGCCTGTGGACTGAAGGGTCCGGGTTCAATTGCAGCCAAGGGCACATGCCTGGATTGCTGGTTTGGTCCCCAGTGGGAGGCAGCCGGTCAATAATTCTCATCATTGATGTTTCTATCTCTCTCTCCCTCTCCCTTCCTCTCTAAAATCAATAAAAATATATATGTATATATACTTTCAAATATATTTTATTGATTTTTTTACAGAGAGGAAGGGAGAGCGACAGAGAGTAAGAAACATCAATCAGCTGCCTCCTGCACACCCCCCACTAGGGATGTGCCCACAACTGAGGTAGATGCCCTTGACTGGAATTGAACCTGGGACCCTTCAGTCTGCAGGCCAATGCTCTATCCACTGAGCCAAACTGGTCAGGGCAATAAGATATATATTTTTTAAAATCAATGAATACATAAATAAGTGGAAAAACAAAATGATGTTTCTCTTTCTTCTGTCTTCCCTCTCTGAAAGAAAGGAAGAAAGAAAGATTAGAAAGGAAGGTAGAAAAGGAGAAACATTTGCACCCAAGAGACCACGCCCATAATTCCTCTCAGTCTCTACCTCCCCACTATGGTGATCCCTATTAATCTTTTTTTACACAGAGCATCGTGTTTGGGGGAATCTTGGTTATAAGTCTAGCCATTTGAGAAAGGATCTACAATAGATTGGGAACCAGTCACAAATTATTCTGTGTCCTTGGCAGGAGATCAGGCTGTTCGGGGGCCTAACAATGAAGAATGGGATTGATTTGTGAGTGTGTGTACGTGTGTGTGGTTTGCAAATGCAGTTCTGATATTTATCGGCATTAAAATGATGCCTTATAAGCTAAGATACTTCGCTAGTTATAAAACAGATACAATTAACATAAGATACAGTTTTTCTACCCAGGAGAATGGCAAAAACAAATGTTAGGTAGGATGCAGGCAAATACAGTGTCATACTCTCTTGCTTGGAGTGCAGATCAGTGTAACATCTTGGGCAATATAAAATTAAAAAATGCACATAGCTTGGCACCAGCAAATCGAGGGCTAGAAATTCATTCCACAAGTGACTGATAATAACGGTATGAGTCAACATTTACCGAGAGCTCACCATGTGCCGAGCACTATTATATATCCATAACATATTTAAATGTATAGAATCCCATGAAACTGAGGCACACATACTAGTTAGACTTTCCCACACCTGGAAGGATACCCATAGGACCTGACAGCTGCAGTTGGCTGCCTCTGGGGAAGGAGATGTGTTCTTAATTGTATACCCTTTTGTACTGTCTACTTTGTTTTTCATTTTATATTGTGTGTTTTTTTCTAAACATATTTTATTGATTTTTTTACAGAGAGGAAGGGAGAGGGATAGAAAGCTAGAAACATCAATGAGAGAGGAACATCGATCAGCTGCCTCCTGCACACCCCCCACTGGGAATGTGCCCACAACCAAGCCCTTGATGGGAATCGAACCCGGGACCTTGAGTCCACAGGCTGACGCTCTATCCATTGAGCCAAACCAGTTTCGGCTATATTGTTAATTATATTGAAAAAACTAATCAAAGTCATATATGCACATAGTGTGTGTGTGTGTATATTTATTTTTTGTTAATCCTCACCCGAGGATATTTTTCCATTGGTTCTTTTTTATTTTTTTATTTATTTTATTTTATTTTTTTATTAGAGACAGTGGAAGGGAAGGAGAAGGAAGGAGAGAGAAAGAAAGAAACACATCAATTGGTTGCCTCCCATACATGCTCCCCATGCTCCCATAGGGGCCGGGGTTTGAACCTGCAACCTTCCCTGTGCACAGGCTGACGCTCTAACCACTGAGCATCATTTCCCAGGGCTGTGCATGGTTTTCCAAAAGCACAGTGTTGTCTGAAATTTTATTCATGTATATATTCCTTTTCATTCAAACATAACTGACTTGAACAGGTTTTTATTTTTTTTTTAAATATATTTTATTGATTTTTTACAGAGAGGAAGGGAGAGAGATAAAGAGCTAGAAACGTCGATGAGAGAGAAACATCAACCAGCCGCCTCTTGCACACCCCCCACCGGGGATGTGCCCGCAACCAAGGCACATGCCCTTCACCGGAATCGAACCTGGGACCTTTCAGTCCGCAGACCGATGCTCTACCACTGAGCCAAACCGGCCTCGGCTTGAACAGGTTTTTAGAGGAAGAGGAAAGGAGAGGGAGAGAGAGAAACATCTATGTGAGAGCGAAGCATCAGTTGGCTGCCTTCTGCATGCTCCCTATTTGGTATCGAGCCTGCAACCCGGGCAGGTGCCCTAGCTGGGAATCAAACCGGCAACCTTTTGGTGCATGGGATGACTCCCAACCAACTGAGCCACACCAACCAGTGTGAAACGAATTAATTTTAAGCCATTGCCAAAGCCGGTTTGACTCAGTGGATAGAGCGTCGGTCTGCAGACTGAAAGGTCCCGGGTTCGATTCCTGTCAAGGGCATGTACCTTGGTTGCGGGCACATCCCCAGTACAAGAGGCAGCTGGTCAATGTTACTCTCATATCGACGTTTCTAGCTCTCTCCCTTCCTCTCTATAAAAAATCAATAAAATATATTTTATTTATTTTTTTCAATAAAATATATTTTAAAAAATATTTAAGCCCTTAGCAGATTTTCAGCTTTCCTAAAGGCAAAGGGTTCTGATTGAGGCAGGCAGCCTTACCCACTGGCCCTGTCTTTTCTGTGGGGCTGAGAGCTTATGGTGAGCTCTCTATGGTCTCCAGCTCTTCTGCCAGCCAGAGCCCGCCCTGGTCCCTGACCACTCCATTTCCCCCTTAGGCATCATGTGCATGGACCACCTGGAGGAGATTCTGAAACTGGTGGATGGCAACCCCATGATGGTGAAGGATGGCAAGTGGGTTGTGCAGAAGTATATCGAGCGGCCCCTGCTCATCTTTGGCACCAAGTTTGACCTGAGACAGTGGTTCCTGGTGACCGACTGGAATCCACTTACCGTGTGGTTCTACCACGACAGCTACATCCGCTTTTCCACGCAGCCCTTCTCCCTGAAGAACCTGGACAAGTGAGCCCACCACCCATCTCCCATGAGCCCCCTGTCTAGTTGGGAAGCTGGCAAGAAACAGGCAATTCCCGTGTAATGCTGGGCTCCAAACACAGACTCCGCAGGCAGGCAGACCCTCCGTCCATCCATCGCACCATCCTTCCACCACCAATTCTTACTGAGTGTGTACCCTGTGCCCTTCTCCGTTCCAGGCGCTTGGGACACAGTGGTGAACAAAACAAGAGCCTAGCGCGCTCTCAGGAGTTCACAGTCTAATGGGAGAAACAGACAAGCAATGAACCTAATAAGTAAAATCATCTAATGGGCTAAATATGAAAAAAAGAAATGGAGAGCAGGGTAAAGAGGGGTCAGGAGAAATTTGAGAGGAACAGAGCAAGTTGCATCATTAACGTGTGGGGTGAGAGGAAACATCTCACAACGAGTCAGTGGTGAAGAGAGGACTTGAGCACATACCTTAGTGACTACAAGGCCCATACCCTTACCCACTTTCTTATCTCCCAGCCCTGGGAGGGTTAACTGACGCTGGCCCAAAGCACTTAATACTCTGTTCCCTGTAAATCAATGCCCCCAGAAGACGTCCTGAGAGAGAGAATTGGTTCTGGCCCTAGAAGAATGTTATGGGCCCGAGCAGGAAACCATCTCAAGTTGAATGGTCCACAGTGTGGAATGGTCGGGGCTGGGCCCAGGGTCTGCCTGCCCTCCCCAGGTTTGGACGGGAGGCTCAGAGCTCAGCTTTCTGTTCTCTGCCCCAGCTCCGTGCACCTGTGCAACAACTCCATCCAGAAGCACCTGGAGAACTCATGCCATCGGCACCCGATGCTGCCCTCAAACAACATGTGGCCGAGCCAGAAGTTCCAGGCCTACCTGCAGGACATGGGGGCGCCCCACGCCTGGCCCAGCGTCATCGTGCCTGGCATGAAGGCGGCGGTGATCCATGCCCTGCAGACCTCCCAGGACACGGTGCAGTGTCGGAAGGCCAGCTTTGAGCTTTACGGCGCTGACTTTGTGTTTGGCGAAAACTTCCAACCCTGGTTGATCGAGATCAATGCCAGCCCCACCATGGCGCCCTCCACGTCCGTCACCGCCCAGCTCTGTGCCGGCGTGCAAGCCGACACCCTGCGTGTGGTCATTGACCGGCGGCTGGACCGGAGCTGTGACACGGGAGCCTTTGAGCTCATCTACAAGCAGGTGAGGTGTCCCGGCCCAGGCGTGACCCCAGGGAATCTTCCTCCCTTCCCCTTAGCCCCATAGCCCGGCGGAGGACACTGCAAGTGGACAGACCCAGTTCAAGTCCCGGTCCTGCCCAGTGACTTAGTACATCTGCTTCCTCATCTGTAAGATGGAGATGCTACTATCATATTTTGCCAAAACCGGTTTGGCTCAGTGGATAGAGCATCAACCTGTGGACTTAAGGGTCCCGGGTTCGATTCCGGTCAAGGGCCTATACCTTGGTTGCAGGCACATCCCCAGTAGGAGGTGTGCAGGAGGCAGCTGATCGATGTTCCTCTCTCATCGATGTTTCTAACCCTCTATCCCTCTCCCTTCCTCTCTGTAAAAAAAAATCAATAAAATATGTTAAAAAAAGAAAAGAAAAGAAAAAAGAAAGTTCGATTCTGGTTCAGGTTTGATTCTAGACAAGGATACATACCTTGGTTGTGGGCACATCCCCAGTGAGGGGTGCAGGAGGCAGCCGATTAATGTTTTTCTCTCATTGATTTTTCTAACTCTCTATCGCTTCCTTTCTGTAAAAAATCAATAAAAATATATTTAAATATATAATTATTATATATATTAATTTTGGAGAGGAAGGGAGAGGGAGAGATAGAAACATCAATGATGAGAGATCATTGACCGGCTGCCTCCTGCACACCTCCCACTGAGGATCAAGCCCGAAACCCAGGCATGTGCCCTTGACCGGAATCGAACCCTGGACCTTTCAATCCACCAGCCAACACTCTATCCACTGGCCAAATGGGCTAGGGCCTTTAATCTCTTTTAATCTAGAACAGCTCCACTGCTCCCCCACCTCCCCATTTGGGACCTTTTGAAGGGACCAGGATATTGTTTTGTAGAACTGTCCCACATTCTGGGTTTATCTGATTGTCTCTTTGGGGTGGTTTTTAACTGTTCATCTGTTATCTGAATGTCCTGTAAAGTAGAAGTTAGGTCAAACAGCCTGATGAGGTTCAGATTAGAAGTTGGCCAGACCACCTGAGAGGTGATGCTGGATACTTCACACAGTGTCCCAAGGCACAGTGTCCGAGTGTCTTGCGATTAGTGATGCTAAGCCTGACCGTGGGGTGACGGTGGTGGCTACCAGACCTCTGCTGTAAGCTGTAGCTTCCCCTTTGCGATGATCAGTTACTTTGTAAGGTGATACTTTGATCCTGTGAAAATGACTCATTTTCCTGTCATCCTTTTCAGCTACTTGTTTTGATATCCAGCTTTAATTCTTGCCTTTTGTATTAGTTACAAAATGGTAAGTTTCTAATTCTCTTTCCTTCTACATTAACTGAGATTCCTCTTTCAAGATGAACTTTTCCTCATCAGCTGAGCTTTCCGGGAGCTCTGAGGCCTGGATTTTGAACAAGCTGCAAATGACCCTGTTTAGATAGGCTCTAATCAGGATCCTTGGACGACACAGAAAACACCTCAGCCTAGTTCTGGGTTAAGAGAAAGGTTCTTAGCAAGACACAGGGAGCTCTCCTGGAGCCCAGCCAGTACGCTTGGCTTTTCTTTCTTTCTTTCTTTCTTTCTTTCTTTCTTTCTTTTTTTTTTTTTTTAAGTATTTTATTGATTTTGTACAGAGAGGAAGGGAGAGAGATAGAGAGTTAGAAACATCGATGAGAGAGAGTCATCGATCAGCTGCCTCTTGCACACCCCCTACTGGGGATATGCCCGCAACCAAGGTACATGCCCTTGACCGGAATTGAACCCGGGACCCTTCAGTCCCCAAGCCGACGCTCTATCCACTGAGCCAAACCGGTTTCAGCTTTTCTTTCTTTTTTAATAAATGATTTTTATTAATTTCAGAATGGGAGAGAGAGAAACATCAGTGATGAGAGAAATTATTGTTCGGCTGCCTACTGCACACCCCCCACTGGGGATGGAGCCTGCAAACCTGTCCATGGGCCCTGACGGGGAATCAGCCTGTGATCTCCTGGTTCATAGATCTCAACCACTGAGCCACACTGGCCGGGCCAGCTCGGCTTTATAGGAACTGAAATTGCACAGAAGCAATTTCTCTGCCTCCCTCTGCCTATTTGCAACTTCATTCCCTCCACAGAATGCCTTCTTTTTCTTTTTTCTTTTTTTAATATATTTTATTGATTTTTTTTTACAGAGAGGAAGAGAGAGGGATAGAGAGCTAGAAACATCGATGAGAAACATCGATCAGCTGCCTCTTGCACACACCCCCAATGGGGATGTGCCTGCAACCAAGGTACACACCCCTGACCGGAATCGAACCTGGGACCTTTCAGTCCGCAGACCGACGCTCTATCCACTGAGTCAAACTGGTTTCGGCCAGAATGCCTTCTTTAAAGCTCTTAGTTTCTGCTTCCACAAAGCTTGGGTTCAGGTAAGGCTCTGGGGAGGTGTAAACCTCTTACCAGTTTGGGTGTCATAACTCCAAATTCTCTCTGCAGAGAAGCCAGCTCCTTTCAGGAAGCTTCCCGGCAGCAGTGGTCTGTGGAGTAGAGCCATGCATGTTCCCGCAGGAGCCAGGGCAGCTTAGGAGGGCAAGGAAGTGGAGAGGAGGCGTTGCTGAGATCCCCCCCGCCCCTCTGGGTTACTAATTCCAGGGCCTCGGACAGAGATAGGCTTCCCGCTTCTCAGCCCAGAAATGTCTCCTGAATAGGTGCCCGAGGAGCGAATTCCATCCATCTCTGCCCTGGATTCCAGCAGCACTGTCCGAGTAGGCCTTGTCTCCTCCTCTTCCTCACAGCCCGCCGTGGAGGTGCCCCAGTATATCGGTATCCGGCTCCTCGTCGAGGGCTCCACCATCAAGAAGCCCACGGCGATGTGTCACCGGCGGACAGGGGTCCACACGGCGCTGCCTCACCTGACCCAGCGCGGCTCTGGGGAAGGCAAGGACTCGGGGACCCTTAGCCACATGTCCGTCCCTAGGAAAGTTCCTGGGGCCAGGAGCCTGGGGCCCGTCGAGAAACCCGACTCCACGGCCACCACAGCCGCTGCTGGGAAGGGGAAGAAGGGCAAGGCAAAGAGTGCTCCAGCTCTGGTCCACTCCGGTGTCCAGAAGTGGGACCCACCCTGCTCAAGGATGGGCTGCATTTTCACCGTGACCTTTGCTAGTCGGGATAGGCAATCCCACTCCTTGAACAGATTGCTATTGAGGCCGAAGAACCTCCAGACCCTGGGGAGGACCACTCCCCCCAAACACCCCAGGATCGCAAGGCAATTTCTTCCTGCTCTTGACCACCCTCCTAACCACCTGCATTTGCCCCCCAACCCAGAGCCCCAACCAAGAGCCACCCAGTAATGTGTAATAGCCTCCCCTTACAATGTATTTTTTACAAATATACAACCGAGGGAGTATTGTCCCCTCCGAAAGAGTCACCTTGTGAGGCAGTTATTTCAAAGATGCCAGAACTCCATCGCAGGTCGACCTCTCCCAGCACCCGAGCTTCTCCTGCCCCACTCCTGTGCCTTTGCCTCTGGGGAAAGGAACGAACATCTGCCTGGCACTGAACCCTTTACCCTGTGTTGCTACCTAACGGGCTCCTTTAGTCCTCACCACCTCGCGAGGCTGGTGCTGGGATCCCCATTGAGGGAGCAGGAAGTTTAAGGAAGTTGCCCGAGGTGGCACGGCTCAGAAGGGGCAGAGATGGGATGCAGACCCAGGTCCGTTGGGACTCCACACTGTGGCCTCTGGGAGGGCTCCGTCTGCCTTCATCTGCCCCCAGCCTTCATCTCCCCCCACCTCCCACCCTACACATGCACTCTGAGGGGGAGCTGGTCAGACTGGGGCCCTCCCAGGCCTTCACAGCGCCTCTTGCTCCCACAGCCCCTTACCTCTTCCCCAGCCTCCACAACATGGTGCGGCTGCCTTCTCTCCATGTGCTCCAACCCCAGGGGCGGGTCCTGAGACTGCAGCACAGCAAGCTGATGGGCTCTAAGGCCCTGTTGACCGCGGGCAAGCCCTTGATGATTCTACCTACAGCCAAGATTTTTATTTCCCTCTCATCACCTGAGCTCAAGCAGGCACCCGCCATCCTGAAACCAAGAAAGGTGGGCTCAAACTACATGACTCGCTCCCCTGGTGGGCAGTGCTGAGTGCTGGGGTCAGGGCTTGAGGGCGCAGGCAGAGGGCAGCTAGCTCCCAGGCTGGCTGGGACCCCAAGGGGAGGGCTTGTTTCCCTCAGAATTTCCTTCCCGGACACATTCCTGATCATCTCTCCCCCTTCTCCCCTCTTTTGCACCGAGGCTGTTGCTCCCAAGCGCATTCACGGTCCTTATCCTGGAGGTGCCTTGCGGCCTCAACCCTTTGAAGTTGGAAATCTCCCTAGCACACACGGGAGTATCAAGGCCAAAGGCGACTTCAAGGCCACACTCTGTGACAGATCCAAGACGGAAGCATACCCCATGAAGGTGCTGAACCTTCCGGGTACCCTGCCTCTAATCAGCGCACATCAGAGGGTGGGGGGTATGGGGGATGTGAAGCTAAAGAAGCCCTTGCTTCAGGCCTCACGGTCCCTAAGCCGGATGCCGCGCCAAATAAAAAGGAACAAGTAAAATATTGTTGGCCTGGCTCCGTTTCTGTTGGAGGGCGAGGAGAGGGTAGTGTGGGGCCCTGTACCCCGAGGCCCACAACAAGAGTTAGAGGCCATTAGCAACCCTCCAGGAAAGCAAGGCCCAGGATTCCCACATAGTGGCAGACATGGTGCTTCCTGTTCCAGAACTCTCTCTGAACTTTGGGTGGGGGATAAGCCTTCCTTCACAGAGTCTGTACGAGGAGACGTGGCTTTCCCAAGATCATGGGGGCAGTGGGCAGAAGTCTGGGGACACACTGCCAGGATGGCTGACCACTGGGAGTCCCCCAAGATCAAAGGAGGAGCTGGGCTGACATCTAATGCCCACAGATTTACAACGTGAGACATAGGGGTAAGGGTGGACCTTGCCTGAACCCCAGCCCTTCTCCAGAGATAGTGGGTCTGTCCCTTCCTCACAAGGGCCAAGGTCACCTAAAAGGAAGCTATCCAACAAGCCATGTTCATCTGGAAAGTTAGATATTTCTTAGTTGTAATGGATTGAATGGTGTGCCCCCCCCCTGCCCCCGCCAAGATATGTCTACCTAGAGCCTGTTAATGATTTTATTTGGTAAAAGGATCTTTGTAGATGTAATATCTTGTTAAGATCTTGAGATGAGATTATCCTGGATTATCCAGGTGGGCCTTTAACCCAATGATAATTGTCCTCATGAGTCAGAAGAAAAGGCACACACACGAGAAGGTCCTATGAAGGTGGAGGCGGAGATTGCTGTGATGCAGCCAGAAGCCAAGGAACGCTTAGAGCCGCCAGAAGCTGGACGAGACCCGGAAAGACTCCCCCACGGAGCCCTCACCGAGAGCACAGCCTTGGCAGCGCCTGACGCCAAACGCGTGGCCTCCAGAACCGTGAGAGAAACAATTACTATTGTGTTAAGTCACTTGGGTTGTGGCAATTTGCTACGGCAGCCCTAGGAAACGAATGCACCAGGCAAATGAAAACACATACACTCTGACCCAGAAATTCTGGCCTAACATCCAGGAAGGGCTTACTGTCAGGTTCACAGCAGCATGGTGGTCTAACAGCCAAATGACCTAACTGTCCACCAACAGAATGGTTTATTCAACACTAGAATTCAAATCCCACCCCAAACTACACATTTGCATTCCTCAGTATGGAGTGAGGACAAATCACAAAAGAACATGTGCAGCATGGTTCCATTTATAGAAATTTGGGAACTAGGCGAGAGAAATCCATCACGTCAGGATGCGTACATGTGGTAAAACTTAAAAAAAGGCAAGCGAGGAAAGAGTTCTGTCAAGGCAGTGGCTCCCACATCTGCTGAACCTCTTAGGGAGCTTTTAAGAGAGATCAATGCTAGGGGTCTCCACTCCAGGCAGATCAAACCAGTATCTTTGGGGTGTGTAATCATGGAGATTTAAAAAAAATGTTTTTATTGATTTCAGAAAGGGAGAGGGGAAAGATATTTTATTGATTTCTTCTCTCTGAAATCAATAAAAACATTTTTTAAAAGTCCCCATGATAGCCAAGACCGGTTTGGCTCAATGGATAGAGCGTCGGCTTGGGGACTGAAGGGTCCCGGGTTCGATTCTGGTCAAGGGCATGTACCTTGGTTGTGGGCACATCCCCAGTAGAGGGTGTGCAAGAGGCAGCTGATCGATGACTCTCTCTCATTGATGTTTCTAACTCTCTATCCCTCTCCCTTCCTCTCTGTTAAAAATCAATAAAATATATTAAAAAAAAAAAAAAAAAAGTCCCCATAATAAACCCCGGCATGTGCCCTGACCAGGAATGGAACTGTGACCTGGTTCATGGGACAATGCTCAAGCATCATACCGGCTGGGCAAGTTATGGGGAATTTATTTATTTATTTATATTAAATTATTATCCTTGTACATATCCTACCATTGCCCGCCCCCCCCCCCCCCAAGTTATGGGGACTTTCAAAGCTTCCTGAGGCGGCTACGTAGGGGGCATTCTAATGTGGGTTAGGGTTGAGAACTCTGCTTTACAAGAGAGGATGTTTCTATTTCATGCCGAGTAATGGTTATGTAGGAATCAATTTATAATCATTATTTAAATCACAGAGATGTTTCATGCACTCTGTATGTTTAATCTATTTCACAAATTTTTAAAGTAAAAAAACAACAACAACACAAAAAACCCCCACATCTTTCTTACATGAGGTTCTCTAGAGTAGTCAAATTCATAGAGACGAAGGAGAAATGTGGCTAGCAGGGGCAGGAAAAGGAATGGGGATTTAGTGTTTAATGAGTACAGTTTCAGTTCTGGAAAATGAGAGAGTTCTAGAGACAGAAAATGGTGATGGTTGCAAAACGCTGTGCATGCGCTTAATGCCCACGGAACTGTACACTTACCAATGGTAAGAGGGTAAATCTTGTTAGGTGTGTTTTATCACACTTTTAAAGAAATCTAACATTTCTTCCCAACTAGAATTGGGGCAGAAGCAGCTAAATAAAAGGCCACACTTTGAACTCAACAGAAAGCATGGTCCTTGGTAAACGTTTTACTTTCTCAGCAAATCCTCAAAACCATACTATGAGTTAAGTACATTTATTATCTCAAATCCAGAGAAGCGAAGTTATTTGTCCAACATCACACAGCAAGTGCCTGGCCAGTCCAACAGCAGAGCCTAAACCATGACCTCACCGCAGGCTGCACACCGAGCTCATTCTCCTCCAGCCTGCAGGCCCCCACACCCACCGCTCTCCAGTAGGAACAGACGGACTATTGCTGGCGGAGCCCCAGGCACTGTAGGGTTCTGGAGAAATAAGGGGGCAAAGGTGCCAAAAGCTCTATGGGGGCATCCCTGGGCCTGGGGCCCGGGAGGTGGAGACGGCGCAGGTGGAGGTGCAGGGGCATCTGGGCGGCCTGGGCAGGCGTCAGGTGGAGGTGTCTGAGGAGGGCTTCATCCAGGACCTGCGGGGGGGAAGCATGTCAGCATCAGCCAGGCCAGTTCCAACCAGCTTTAACCAAAATGGGGGTTAGGCAAGTACTTCCTCCTTCCCGCCACATCTGTAGTTACTCATTTCCTTCCCACATGTGCACATGCAAACACTCGCATGCTCGCTATGGTTAAGGGTTCACCAATTCAGTTTGTGCCTGGGCATAGAGCTGAATGACATTTCCCAGCCCCTCGTGCAGTTTGGTGAGGACACGTGATTGAGCTCTAGCCAATGGAAGGGGAGTGTTTGTATGTATGTCACCTCCAGACCTGGCCCATGAAAATCTCCCATGGGAACCTGCACTGTCCCCACTTGTCTGCTGGCTAGATAGCAACCGCCCGGGCCCCTGAGTGACTCCTGGGAGCAAAGCTCCCCTCTGCCCCACCCCCATGAATTGGATTTATTAATTGGGAAACTCATGTGTTAAAGACCCCAGGATTTTGGGGCTAGTCTGTTAGAACTGATGGTTACCTAATACACACAACCTCTCTTACCCCTTTTACCAGAGAGACTCAAAGATCAGCAGCCTTAGAAGGGCCTTTAGAAACCAGCTGGTTCAGCCTTCTTTGTGGACAGATGGGGCAGAAAGAGGCCCAAGAGAGGGGGTGTCACTTGCTCACGGCCATACAGCAAGACAGGGCTGCAGCACCTTCGGAAGCCACGAGGGCCGCCGCCCAGCCCCACGCTGCAGAGGTAAGGCCTGGGATGTGCCCACCCTGGTCCCCCAGCCCAGCCCCAGGAGGCAGAAGACAGCTCAGGTCAGCGTGGGTACCTGTTTTTGGGGCTTGGTGCTCTCGGCGGGCAGTAGAAAGCGTTGGCCCAGGACAGTGCCCACGCGGGCTGCATACGTGTGGTCCCCGAGCACGGGGCAGAGCTCGAGGACCATGTGTACCTGCAGCTGGCTGGCGAACACTAGGAGAGAGCAGAGAGATCAGATGGTTAGCAGCTGCTCTCCATCCTACCCAGTATCATCTGACCCCATTTCCTCTGGGGAAACACCACCCCCATGCTCACTCAGATCAGGTGGCTTTAGTGAGGCGGATGCTACTGCCCCGGCCTCCACAGGAGGGCACATGACCAGGTTCATGACCTTATAAGTGTAGATTTGAACTTTATATCCAGTCGCTTTTTGTCCTCCATTTCTTTCGTTTGTGATCTATTTCATTGTCTCCGCATTTTCGCAGCCCTCTTGGATTCTTTCTATTCTCCTCCTTTTCAATGTCTACTAGACAGGTCTGTGAGAGTCACCCATGACGAGAGGCCACCCTGAATTTATTGCTGAAGCTACTGGGTATAAAGCATGAGGCCTTGCTGCCCCAATGAAAATGGTGGACCGGAGAAAAAGCCAGCCACCAAGGAAGGCAGAGGATTACCGTAGGGCTGGATAAAAGGAATGAACCATTCCCCTTAAAATTCATAGCCACGAGCCTGTTCTCACACAGGTTTGGGGCTCTGATACGTCTCGGGTGATCTGTGAACTTCCGACTGAGATCCTAAAGTAGTGGTAGTCCTGGCATTCAGCAGAAGCAAAGGCGAAATGTCTCCCTAAGGGCCCACATCCAATGAGGCAATAAAGGGTTTTCACAGGAGCCCAGCTGAATCTCACCCACCATAAAGAAATAAAGAGAGAGTGGGTGGGAAACACAATAGAATTATACCCTCAAGAATTTCAGACAATGGAATTATAGAAACACAATTGTTTAAAATTATTAAAGACCAACCCTCCCCCCCAAAAAACAAAAAACAAATAATATGGGTAAAAAAACATGTCATGTTTTTTAAAAAGGCCATTTGTATTTATAAAAGACCCAAACAGAACTTCTAGAAGTGAAAAATATAGTTAATGGATAGGTTACATTTGCAGATTAGATCCAATTAAAGGAAAATTACTCAACTGGAAGATAGATCTAAAGAAATTGCCCAGGCCCTGGCCAGATAACGCTGTTGGTTAGAGTGTCATCCCAATACACCAAGGTTGAGGGTTCAATCCCAGTCAGCACACATATTTATATTTATGCCAATGACTGCATATAAATAAGTGGAGCAACAGATGGGTGTTTCTCTCCCTTCCTTTCTCTCTCTCTCTCTCTCTCAAATCAATTAAAAGTAAAGAAGTTACCCAGAATGCAGCAGAGATAAAGAAATTTAAAAAAAATAGGAAAGAAAAGTGAATAGGGAATAGAATGAGGAGGTCAAACCTGTCTAGTAGACACTGAAAAGGAGGAGAATAGAAAGAATCCAAGAGGCACAACATTTGGAGAGAGAGCTTTCCAGGATTGATGCAATATATTAATCTTCAGATTCAGGAAGCACCGTGAATCCCAAGCAACATAAATAAAAATAAACCCCCACACCCAGATGTATCATAGGGACACTACAGAACACCAAGGACAGAGAGAAGACCCTGAGATCAATAACTAAGAGAAAAAAATGGATGAGCTACAAAGGAATGACCATTAGATTGACAACAGAAGACAACCTGGGTCTGGTCTGCTCCTGGGCTGCTCCTAACACTACCACCTTCCTCCCACTCCCTCACCTCCCCAGCCAAATGCTGTTCTAAACTCCGGCTGGGGCTCCAGACCCACCTGTCAGGGGTTGCAGCTCGACCAGAGCACAGCCGGGGCCTGTGGCGACCACACGGAAGTGGCTCAGGGTCCTCTTGACACCTTCCAGGATGTCCTTTCGGGACGGGGACTTCACCGGAACTGCCTGTGGTACCAGCCCCCGAAGATGAACATGCTTCACACACACACACACCCGGGAGCTACACCCAAACCCTCCCTGCTACTCAGGACAGGCAGTGGTCACTTGCCCGTTTTGGGAGACAGGAGAGCCAGCTACCCCGAGTCTATGCCCTTAACTCCCCTGTAAGAGTAGAGTCCCCCACCCAGACTCTGACTCACCAAGCCGACGTCATCAACGTATTCCCGTTTCAGAGCTGCTTGGATCCTCCCCTCTGAAGTCGCGGGGATGCCATCCGTGACAGCCCTGAGGAAGAGGCAGGAGGCGGCGGGTCAGAGAGCGGCGTGGCGGGCCCACCCCGCTGCCCCAGGAGCCTGCCAGGCCTCTCACCAGTAGGTGGCTGTGGGAGTCTGGGCTCTCTGTGAGTGGGCGAAGAACTTCTGGAGGCGGCTCGCTGTCTGGGGACAACTGGAGAGGAGGACAAGCCCAGAGGCCTCCCTGCAGGAAGGGGACAAAGTCATGGAAGTTAAAGTCCCTCGGGCTCATTCACAAACAAGGGAGGAACCTGTATAAGGCCAAACAGTAATACCAGATGATAACCCAGACCTCCTCCCGATAAGGCTGCGGGGAGCTCAAAGTGTCTCTCATTCCGCCTTGGATCCCAGGGAGCTCAGAGTTAAACGTCATAACAATTACCACCCACTGCTGTGTGTCCACCATGTGCCAGGCCCTATTACTACTAATTTTACACATATGAACTCTGAAGTCATTAAATACCCCACAAGCAAGACAAGAAGTTTGTGAAAGTGCAAAAGTATTTCTTCTCAACTACCATCTCTAATTGACGGCGGTTAGAAGAATATCAATGGTCAATCCATGGCCAATGCCTGCCATGAGTATGGACCTGGAAAAGTGACTGCATGCCGAACATTGCTATTATTAGCTCTATGTGCTGATGAAGGAAACTGAGGCTCAGTGAGGTTTCATGCTTTGCCTAAGGTCCCAGTTTGTGCATGAGGATTTGAACCCAGGTCTGTCTGCCCCCTCCTGCACCTTGCATTCTATCTCTACGATCCCAAACCAGCCATGGAAATGCCTCGGCTTATTTCCAAGCAACTGTTCCCTCACCCTGGATGGATACCTACTCCCCCTTCCTGTCACCCCCACCACTTACTTCCCAGATGCTCGGACAACCTGGAGCTCCTGCTCCCCAAGCCCCAGGGACTGGCTCAGCTCTGGCAGCACTGACAACAATGTCAGCTCTCCTGGTTTTCCTGGAAAAAGAAAAAAATACAAGTTGCTCCAGAGGCAACTCTATCCCATCATCCTCTCCTCTTCACTATTCCCTCCTTAGAGACATCAAACCCCCTTTCAGAGCATCTCCTTCCCCTGCTCTTACCTGTCACTGGAAGACCCTGTGGCTTGTTCAATGTCACCAGTGGTCCTAAAACATACATACAGGAACATCATTGACAGACAAAGCAGCAGTTAAGAGTTTACAAAGCACTTTCTCAATTCATTTTTTTTTATTTTTTTATTGACACTATTACAGAAGGCTAGGGGCAGCGAGCTCCCTCCCGGTCTCTGAGCAGCTGTCTCGCTCACGCTCACCTCTCTGGTCCACCACAGATGCCCTTAGTACGTGGACCAGCTCCTCCCGGCTGAGGTTCTCCGGCTGCAGCAGCCCTGGGAAGGGCTGGTTTCCCAGGGTCCCTGATCGTTTGCTGGAGCCCGGAGGTTGCAGCTGACGCCTGGGAAAGGTGGAGTAAGCAACAGGGGAGTGCGTTTACCGAGGTGCTGCCCATTCTTACCTCCACACAGGCAACAAATTAACTCAATAACAATAAGGGAATTTGTGATCGCTTGCTTCCTAAAGTGGCCCCATTTTACAGAGGAGAAAACTGAGGCTCAGAGAGGACTAGTGACTAATGGGCCATCAAACAGCAGAACCAGCATTAGAACCCCTATCTTCCTAACTCCAGATCCCGCACACACCTTCCCCCAATCCCCCCTTTTCCTCCCGGAAGTGTGTATGGGGATGTGTGTAATCACCGGGTCTCGGTGCCAAAGCTTGCGACCTTGCGAGCTGAGCCGACCCCTGGCCCCCGCCACCAGCCACCCCAGACCTGGCCCAGCACCCGGCAACCACCCATTCCCCACTGCGACATCAGTGCGCATGTGTCCAGAGGGCAGCCCACAGCACGCTGATTGGTCGGATCGACTGTCAATCGGAAAAGCAAGAAGGCGGGGCTTTAGAGCCGTGAGAAGGCGGGACTTTGCCGGCGCCCGGAAGGAAGTGCATCAGGGGAGCCTGAGGCGCAGAGGAGAGAGACGAGGTTTGTTAGGGCCACAGAGGCTCTCCCCGTACAAAATGGGCGAAAGGTTGGACGGAAAGTGGCCGCATGCTCACCTGGCTAGGTAAGGGAAGCCGGCATGGCCGCCTCGCCAACTCAGAGACCTAAAAAGTAACCACAAAGGACGGTCTGAAACCAAAACTTTGAAGACGAAAAGCAGTTTATGGTGTGTAGTCATGGTCTAGGCCAGTGTTTCCCAACCTTCTCTCATGAGAATCACCTGGTGGAGTTGTTAAAACACAGATTCCTGAATCCCAACTAAGAAGTGCTAAACTAGGATTTTTGGGAACATATAGGTAAAATTGTATACTTAACTAGTGCTCTAACACAGATGTTATATACAGAGCACTAAGTTAGGTATGCAGTTTTACCTATATGTTCTCAAAAATTCTAGTTTAGCACTTCTTAGTTGGGATTCAGGAATCTGTGTTTTAACAACTCCACCAGGTGATTCTCATCATGAGAGAAGTTTGGGAAACACTGGTCTAGGCCATTATCAGTCTTTATCATACTGAGACTGCCTGTTGTTCTCTTGCACCTGTGATACATTCGTCGGAATGTTAACGTAATTTTCCCTTTTCCAGACCCCTCAAAGCACAGGCACCAGGCTGCAGAGACCACAACTTCCCTCTTTGTTATTGAGTTAATTTGTCGACTGTTAACTGCCCTGCACCCTCCTAAGTAAAAAGTGTGTCTATCATTTTACTTTTTATCCAATGCCAGAGTTTCCCTTCCCTCCTCCGCCCAACTTTGCTTTCTCCCACCTCCCTAATCTATCACGGATGGATTTCTGGTAACTCACTTAGGTCTCCTCTTTTGATTGTGATGTGTAAAACAAGGTGCAGCCCTTGCCGGTTTGGCTCCGTGGACAGAGCACCCGCCTGCGGACTAAAGGGTCCCAGGTTCCATTTGGGCCAAGGGCACATGCCTGGGTTGCAGGCTTGATCCCCCCACCCCCGCCCAGTAGGGGGCGTGCAGGAGGCAGCCAATCAGTGATGCTTTCTCATCATTGATGTTTCTCTCCCCCCTTCTCTCTTAAATAAATAATATATATATATTCAAACAAACAAACGATCACAAAGTGCATAACTGCCATTCTTCAGAGCATTATCTCAATCCATTGAGATTTTGCTTCCCGGCATTTGTCAGCAGTTTGGGTCAAATAAACTCACAAAAATTCTTCACAGGTTTGACTATTTCTTAACGTTGACAGGGAACTTGAGCACAGAGCAGAGAAGGCATTCATCAGGGTCAGAGAGGCTGTCTCAGGACAAAATTGAACGAATGTTAAGGTTTTCTAGTTACCATTTTAATTCTAGAAGCCCCCTGACTTCAAAAAGCCACTGTTACGCACACTATCTTAAGGCAAGTTGGGGGTAGGGGGTGAGGGGAATCCAGTAAACTGCTTGGAAGAACAGCCTGGTGCATAATCCAAAAGGAGAAAAAGTCCAGCGCATTATTTATCAAAGCAAAAACAAAACAAGCCTCTCAAAACTGGAAACATAGCCGAGACAGGTTTGGCTCAGTGGATAGAGCGTTGGTCTGCAGACTGAAAGGTTCCGGGTTCGATTCCGGTCAAGAGCATGTACATTGGTTGCGGGCACATCCCCAGTAGGGGGTGTGCAGAAGGCAGCTGATCGATGTTTTTCTCTCATTGATGTTTTTAGCTCTCTATCCCTCTCCCTTCCTCTCTCTAAGGAATCAATAAAATATATTTCAAAACAAAACAAAACTGGAAACATAAATTGTCCTGTGATTAGCTCTATACAGGAAATAAATCGAATACATCACCTATTCAACATTTTAAAAAAATATTTTTTTATTGATTTCAGAAGGGAAGGGAGAGAGAGAGAGAGAAACATCAAAGATGAGAGAGAGCCGAAACTGTTTGACTCAGCGGTAGAACTGAACGGTCTGTGGACTGAAAGGTCCCAGGTTCGATTCCAGTCAAGGGCATGTACGTTGGTTGCAGGCACATCCCCGTAGGTGTGCAAGAGGCAGCTGGTCGATGTTTCTCTCTCATCGACGTTTCTAACTCTCTATCTCTCTCCCTTCCTCTCTGTAAAAAATCAATAAAATATATTCTTAAAAAAAAAAAAAAAAAGATGAGAGAGAACCACACATGGGCTGCCTCCTGCACGCCCCCCACTGGGGATTGAGCCTGCAACCGGGGCATGTGCCCTTGACCAGAACTAACCCGGAACTCTTCAATCTATAGGCCAAAGCTCTATCCACTGAGCCAAACTGGCTAAGGCTATTCAACATCTTTTTAATGCTAACTTTATTCCAGGCCCTGGCAACTGGGAACACAGATCAGCAAGACCCAGGCACTACTCACAAGAACTTCAACCAAGTGGATACAGTTCAGATCACAACATCACAACACACCTTGATAAACCCTGTGCTGAGTTAGAGAGAGAGGAGTGAGGAGCCAGGTGAAATCAGAAAAGGTGTCCAAGCATGGAGTATGATTGGCAGGTGTGAAGAACTTATAGAAATTCACCAGGAAACAACAAGAGAAATGAACCAAGTTAAAAAAAACCAAAAAACAACAAAATGGATTCTGTTCTGTAATTACAACTATGGAAAGGTCACATGCAACCTGTGCATTGTTTTATTTATTGACTAAGAGCACTATAACTTTTAATTCATTGTTTGCATTAACAAAAAACTTCAAATTAACCTAATTCCATCAATAGAGGGATGGCTACGTCAATTGTAGCACATCCAGTCCATGTAGCCATTAAGGAATGTATAGGTCTATATGTGCTGATATGACTCAGTCTCCAGAAATATTAAGTAATTGCATGCACACACACACACACACACACACACACACACACACACACACTGAGTGGCCAAATTATTATGACCACTCCATCAGTACTTCGTTGGGCCACCTTTTGCCTTCAGTACTGCGGCGATTCTTCTTGACATTGACTCCAGGAGATGTTGAAAGGTGATGCGAGGAATCTGACACCAAGCCTGTCCAGTTCTGTGAGATTTGATGGCTGTGGAAGCAGCTGCCTGATGGCTCTTTTAACTTCGTCCCACAGATGCTCTATTGGGTTGAGATCTGGTGATGGTGGGGCCACCTAAGCAAGGTAAAGTCTCCCTCATGTTCTTGAAACCACTCCTGCACGATACGAGCACCATGGCATGGCGCATTGTCTTGTTGGAAGAAGCCATCGCTATTGGGATACACCATCAACATGATAGGATGAACTTGATCAGCAATGATACTTAGGTATGGTGTGCTATTCAGACGCTGTTCCACATGAATTAAAGGGCCCAAATCAATATATATACTTTACATATAAATCACAACTTTCCATAGTTATAATTACAGAATAGAATCCATTTGTTTTTTGTTTTTGTTTTTTTGTTTTTGTTTTTACTTGTTGTTCCCTCCCTCTGTTCCTGGTGAATATATACTGTATATAGCCATGACATTTCGGTCAACCACGGACCACATGTGATGGTGTTCTCATTAAATTATAACAGAGCCCTGGCCAGTGTAGCTCAGTTGGTTAGGCTTCGTTCTATGCACAAAAAGGTCATTGGTTCTATTTAAGTCAGGGCACATGCCTGGGTTGCAGGCTCAATCCCTGGTACAGGGTGTTCCCACCTGATTGATGTTTCACTCTCATATCAATGTTTCTCTTTTTCTCCCTCTCCCTGTCTCTCTAAAAATATTTTAAAATATCTTTTTTTAAAAAACCTCTCACATGGATGTTTCTCTCCCTCTTAAAAAAAAATCATTTAAAAATATTTTTTAAAAAGACTATAACGGCCCTAACCGGTTTGGCTCAATGGATAGAGCGTCGGTCTGTGGACTGGGGGATCCCGGGTTTGATTCTGGTCTGAGGCACATCTGGGGTTGAGGGCTCAATCCCCATTTGGGGGCGTGGGGGAGGCAACCAATCAATGATTCCCTCGCATCATCAATGTTTCTATCTCTCCCTCTCCCTCTCTGAAATCAATAAAAACATATTGAAAAAAAGATTATAATGGAGTTGAAATATTACTATCGCCTAATAAGGTTGAAGCTGTTACACTGACATGGCACAATGCATAACACATGTTTGTGGTGATGCTGGTGTAGACAAACCTATACACTGCCTTTCATAGAAAAGTATAGTACAGTACATAATAATTAAAAATAGTAATAAACGGCTATGGGACTGGTTTATGTATTCACTACTATATTTAGAGTGTACTCTTTCTACTTATTGAAAAATCGTTTGCCATAAAACAGTATACCATGTTATACTAGCAGCAGGATCATACATCTAATACTGCATCAGTGAGTTGCATAATTTTCTTTTGTGCTTGATTTAATCTCGTGTTGTTTTGCGCAGTAACATGCTATACAGGATTGTAGCCTAGGTGTGTAGTCGGCTGTGCCATTTAGGTTTGTGTAAGTGCACTCTATAATATTCACACAACAATGAAGTTGTGCATTTTCCAGAACTATCCCCATCATTACCGGGTGCATGACTGTGTATGTATGTGCGATTGATGTACATTTGTTTTATTTATATACTCCTGGATTTCTGAAATTGACAGGGAGAAGGGCACATAATAGGAATATGACCAGAGTTGTTTAATGATTATTTATTTTACTATCTATAGGTAAGAGGTATTTAAAAAAAATTAAATGTGTTTTTATTGATTTGCGAGAAAGAGGAAGGGAGAAGGAGAAGGAGATAGAAACATCCATGCAATACTGATTGGCTGCCCCAGCATGCCCCCTGCTGGGGATCGAGCCCATATCCCCAACAGAGAATTGTACTTCTTGGTGCGTGGGTCTGCTCAACCACAGTGCCACACCGCTGGGCGGGCTAGAACAGGTTTCCTTACAGATCCTGGGAAACTGGAGAATCTGTCATAAGAAGAAAAACAAGGCTGTAAAAAGATACAATGCCTTGGAGCTTGGATAGGTCCTTTATTAAAAAAAAATTCCTTTTGAGAGCAAATCAAGGACAGGAAACACTTGAATTGGTTGCTGTTCCTGGACCCTGACCCCCCCTGGGAATTCACCTCAGGAATGCTGACCATTCTCCAGTCCCAGGAACAGGCTGAGCTGGTTTTTAACATCATAGTAAGTTAACTACTTTGTTATTGGACTTCAAGATCCTGGAAGGAGACACAGGGATCATGGATCCTGCAGACCTTCCTCTATCTCCCTCCCCCCTTGCATGTCGCCCTTCTTCTTTATCCATATATAACCAGCCAACTAGTAGATGTTAGAGCAGAATTTTCAGGATGACCTGCTGCTCTCTCCATACAGCTGGCATTATTGGATTAAATGCTCACGTAATTCAACCTTGTCTCTGCTTAATTTGGCTCAAGTAGTGACAGGCAGCCCCGGACCTGTTTTGTGTCCGGTTTCAAATGGACACACAAAAACAAGGTGGCTGCTTCTGGAGAAGGAATCAGAAGTGAGAAGATGAATAAATATGTTTTCCCTTTGGAACTTCTTAAATTTTTTATCTCATGGATATATTTCATATATATATAACACACACACACACACATATCTAGTTTAAATATCTAAATCAAGCATAAAAGACTAAGTTTCATAAAACTTTTAAAATAATAAAAAATTTCAAAACTGGAATTTGATAGAACTAAATTTTTAAGAGACTGTGTGATTATATATACATGACATTTTAGAAAAGGCAAACTATTTTGGCAGAAAACCAAGTCGATGCCAAGGGCTTGGAGTGGGTGGGGGAATAGGATTGACTAGAAAGGGGAATAAAGGAGCTTTTTGGCAAGCTGGAAGTGGTGGCTACGTCCTGTATCAATTTGCCCAGGGTTAATTGAACTACTAGTATATACCTTAAAAGGGTAAATTTTAGTATATGTAAGTTATACCTCAAGAACTTTTTCTAATTCAAATATTTAAATAACCAATTCTTAAGTAGATGTGGGCAAATAGAGAAAGGACTAGCAAGAACTTTGGCAATGATGCAGGTGGTGTGGTTTTATCTTGTTTGGGGCTTGGACATAACTTTGCTCTGTCACAGGTTCCATGGTATTTTTTTATTTATTACTAGAGGCCCAGTGCATGAATTCCTGCATGGGTGGGGGTCCAGTGGCCAGCCCCGATCAGGGTGATCTGATCAGGCCGGCCTGGGGGAGGGGCTGAAGGGGGTTGGTGGGCCAGCCCAGCCTTCTGGTCCAATTCAGGTGGAACTCCCAGTAGAGGGGGCAATTTGCATATTACCCTTTTATTATATAGGATTGATTTCAGAGAGGAAGGGAGAGGGAGAGAGAGAGAGAAACATCAATGATGAGAGAGAATCATTGTTTGGCTGCCTCCTGCACTCCCATTGGGGATTAAGCCCGGAATCTGGGCATGTGCCCTTGACTGGAATCAAACCTGGGACCCTTCAGTCCACAGGCCAATGCTCTATCCACTGAGCCAAACCAGCTAGGGCAAGTCCCATGGGATTTTAAATTTTTATTTATTGATTTTAGAGAAAGAGATGAGAGAGAGAAACACCAATTTGTTGTTTCACTTACTTATGCATTCATAGATTGATTCTTGTATGTGCCCTGACTGGGGATCGAACCTCCAACCGTGGTGTATGCGGACGATGCTCTAACCAATTGAGCTACCCAGTCAGGGTAGGCCCCACGGTATTTTAGAATCCTTTTTTTTGGAAGGTCGCCTGTGCCAGCTTGAGCAAGATGGGGAGACTAAGGCTGAGTGGCTGGGACGCTGCCTGCTCTACCTGCAACAGACCTCTCCTCCACCGGCCCCCGGCGGGACCATTCCTCCACTAGGCCTGGCTGCTGACCCTGTTGAGGCTTGAGCTCCCACACTCTGAAATTTTCCCTCCGCGTGCTCGACTCATCACGGCCTGTCTTCTGTTCACTGCCCACTGCCGGTGTGACTCCGCTCATCCCCACGCTCTTTGAAGAAAAGGAAGAACCTCAGTTTTCCTGGGCTGGGAGGGCTCTGTGTCAAGAGTCAGTCGCTCAGCACTCCTTTGTGAAGCCCTGACCCTCACAAGGAGGGGGAGTGGAGACACAGTCCAAGCCTCTTCCACCCCAGCCCAACTCGGTGCGTGACTAACTTGACAGGAGGCACAGGTGGGCCACAGACTTGGCAAAGGGCGACCAGAAACAGTTTCTGTGCTGATAGGAACAACAGGCCTCCATGTGAGAAGGGCCACCCCATGGAGCCGGGATGGCCCTGAGCCAAGCCTCCAGCCATACCTGCAAGTGCAGGAAAGCCCAGAATAGGAAGTGTTTTGCCAGCTCTGGCAGCTCCTCCCACACGTGCTGCAGGGCATGGGTCAGCTGCCAGCATTTACTCTCCAACCCAGGCCTTTGTCTTTGTCCTTAATAAACCCAAATAGACCTTAAGTAAGAGTCAGATGTTTTTTTCTATTGATTTTTAATCTGAGAGTTACAGACTAAAGCGTGGTCACTGCAAACATCTCTTGCTTGAGTTGTCCTATGTTGAAAAATGCCAGCTCACACTGATGAGAAATTAATAATTTTTTGTGTCTACCTAGCAGCTCATTTTGAAAAACTGAGGCTGAAAGTTCTGAACTGTCTGGCAAGCTGGGGAAGGCATTGACTGAGAGCTGTGTTACATCTTGGTTAGTGCTTTACCACCTAAACACTGAAAAGATTGTAATAAGCCATAACTGGTTTGGCTCAGTGTTGACCTGCGAACTGAAAGATCCCAGGTTCGATTCCGGTCAAGGACATGTACCTTGGTTGTGGGCACATCCCCAGTAGAGGGTGTGCAGGAGGCAGCTGATCAATGTTTTTCTCCCATTGATGTTTCTAACTTTCTATCCCTCTCCCTTCCTCTCTGGGGAAAAAAAAATCAAGAAAAAAATATATTTTTTTAAAAGATTGTAATAAAATGCAACAGTGAGAAGTTAAAAGAGTGCCTTAATCCCACCCTGCCAATCAAAGCCCTTCTGATAGGCAGATTTCTTTTGTAAATTGTTACTTTGTGTATGGATGATATGGTTTGCTCAAGTCTTTGATTAAGCGGACATTTTTGGCAAAACAAGTGCTGTTTCCTGTAACCCCACATTTTGGAGGCTGGTTTGACAATAGATTCCTCTTTTCCTTTAGACCTGTTGTCTAACCTTCCAGAGAGAACTCCACCCTCATCTCCAAAGAACACAGGCAAAGATGTATCAGCATAAGTCATTTATTGCCAATAAATCTCTAATCTCATATGTTAATGGGCCTGACCGTTCACTCAGGACTGTTAGGGATGGGGGCCAGGAGTGTGATGAAGGTATAGCATGTGAAGACCAGTAGCTGAGGGGCAGACTTGATGCCTAGCTTGCTGGCGAACAGTCTTGGTCAGCTAAACTACCTTGGACAGGGAGGAGCTAGGCCCGGACAAAAGCCCTCAGCTCTCCTTTGGCCATCCCATCCCAGGTGTCCAGCCCTTCCTCCTGCTTCCACGTTCGCTGTCCTGTGTGGGTGAGGGAGATGTAGGGAGATAAGAAGCTCTCTAACTGCCAGGCTTGTGGGCGCTACCCACCGAGCATGGGATTCCCAGGCTAGTCGTTGGCTGGAGAAGGCCTTCGAGGACTTGGGCCTTCATTGCAGTATCTTCAGACAGGTCGGGATGAGGGATGGGGCCTTGACCTTAGGGGGCTGCCCTTCCTCTGTGGCATCCAGAAGCTGCTGCATGTAACAGGAGGTGCCGAGCAGCATGTGGCCTGTGGCCTGCATGCTGAAGAGGGCCCAACGAAGAGCTTCCCTGGATGGAGTGAGAAGGGGGTAGAGTTAAAACAGAGAAAACTCCCGGCTGCATCTCCTCAATGCTCCTCCCCTTGCTCCTTTAATAATCCCATAACTTGCAAAGTGATATGCAGATAGGAACAGATGCTGCCTTCCCCCAGCAAATGGGAAAGGGTCTACAGGCATTACCTGCAACTGTACCTTCACTGAGATGTCCAAAATTCAAGCTCACTTAACAAGGCCATTTATTTATTTGTTTATTTTTTTAAATCCTCACTGGAGGATATTTTTTCCATTGGTTTTTAAAGAGAGTGGAAGGGAGGGAGGAGAGGAAGAGAGAGAGAAAGAAACGTTTAGGAGAGAGACACATTGATTGGTTTTCTCCTGCATGTACTCTGATTGAGCCACAACTAAAGTACATACCCTTAATCAGGAATCTAACCCGAGACCCTTGGGTCCAACAAGACCTATTATTTTTGTAATACTACTTGGGCTAACCAATATAACATGATCTAACATCTCATGTTATATTGGTCTACAAAACCTGAAGATCATAACTCAGCCCTTCACAACATCTGTTGTAGACTCTGGGGTCATAGTGATCCCACACAGGGTTAGGAGGTTGAAAAAGCACAAATCACTTAACGTGGGATCTGATGTGTAAAAGAATAGGGGAGCCGGGACCGGTTTGGCTCAGTGGATAGAGCATCGGCCTTCGGACTGAAAGGTCCCGGGTTCGATTCCGGTCAAGGGCATGTACCTTGGTTGCGGGCACATCCCCAGTAGGGGGTGTGCAAGAGGCAGTTGATCGATGATTCTCTCTCATCGATGTTTCTAACTCTCTATCTCTCTCTCTTCCTCTCTGTGAAAAATCAATAAAATATATATTAAAAAAAAAGGGGGGGGGGGAGAAATGTGGTGGGATCAAGAGTAACTGGTTGAATACTTGACTGCTTTAACTAAGTCTTTAGCCAAATCTGTTTAAAAGATAGGTGAGAGTCACTAGTGGTGTCAATCTCAGGGGGTAGGATCAGGAGGGGAAAACAAAAAGAAAATAAGTACTTCCTGGCTGATATTAAAACTTGTCTTCTATTAACCTTCATTCAATAAATTCTGGTGGAGGCCCTGGCTAGTCCCGATATGCTAAGATTGCGGGTTCTATCCCTGGTTAGGGCACATACAAGAAGCAACTAGTGAATGCATAAATAAATAGAACAACCAATCAATGTTTTTTCCTTCCTCTGTCTCTAAAAATAAACAAACAAACATAAATAAATTCTGGTCGAGGTAGGGATGGGGGCAGAAAGACAGAACCATAAACATCTACACATAAAAAGAGTTTGAAATTCTCTGAAATAAAATATATATATATATATTTAAATATACTTTTTTTTTCCCCCCGAGAGGAAGGGAGAAGAATAGAGAATTAGAAACATTGATGAGAGAGAAACATCAATCAGCTGTTTCCTGCATGCTTCCTATTGGGGATCAAGCCCACGACCAAAGTACACGCCCTTGACCAGAATCAAATCCGAGACCCTTCAGTCCTTGGGCCAATGCTCTCTATCCACTGAGCCAAATGGATAGGGCTATTTCAGCATTCTTGATGGACATACATATAGGTGGGGTTTTGAATTCTCCCTGGAACTGATTGTAACTTCTTTTCCCTCATTAATTAGTGAATTCAATAAAATCTTAGACACATGTTCATTTTAATAGTTGATTAGAAAACTACTTAGGAAAACATACTATTTTAAGTGAAAAAAATTTGTTATAATAGAAAATAATTAGAAAAACTGAATGTATCCCAGTTCTACCTGGAGTATGTGTACCCCTTTGGCTTACATTAGTGAAATGTAAAGCACTAGTTCAGCCATAGATCTAGCGCATGCGGTCATGCGTTGTCAGGCCCTAAAAGGCTGAGGCCCACGTGAGCAGATAGGGGCTCTCTCATTGCTGCATACCCACCCTGCCCCCAGCGAATCCCAAGCCACTCACTTCATGACGCGCTTGGCCCCGTAGCAGTGAAGATTGTAGGAAAGGGAGTATGTGCCATAGAGAGTTGCCTTTATGTTCAGGCAGCCAATGAAGTCCTGTGGGTTCAGCTTGTACAGGTCAAAAGTTACACGGGCCACATCGATCTTCTTGACAGGCGTACGGGAGAGGGAGAGCTGGTACCTAGAGGCCTGCATGGAGACAAGTGTGTGGTTGGCACCCCTCAAGGACTTCTGATTCCCAATGCCCTCCCTCCACAGGTGGCACCTCACCTGGTCTGATGGGGGCTGCCATTTCTGCCCCTTCCGGAGCGCCATGAACACTGTGTCGTCTGCCAGGGTTTGGAAATACTCTTCTGTCTCCACCGCCGTGCCGTCTTCCTCCAGCACCAGGAAGAAGGGCTTGTCTGCCAGCATCAGGGTGTCCCGAACCTGGGGAATAAGGTTGGTGATGCTTCTGCCACCCCCATGCAGCCACAGGGCTGGGATGGGGAAGACCCACATCACATCACAGGGAAAGAACAAGGGGCCCGGGTCTGTGGAATGGGACTGCAGCTCAGGCTCTTGCTGTGAGATCACCACCCAAAGATGTAGTATGGTATCTCCTGGTGCCTGGCATCATGGTTAATATTCTAGAAGAGTGATGTCCAGTAAAAATGTAATGGAAGTCACATATGTAAATTTCTATTGAGATAGAACTCATATGCTATAAAATTTGACCTTTTAGAGTATTGAATTCAGTGTTTTTCACACATTCACAAAGTTTTACAACCACCACCACTATCTTATTTCAGAATCAAAAGAAACCCAGTACCCACTAGTAGTCATTCCCCATTTTCCAACCCATGACAACTTCTATTTTATAGGATTTGGCAGTTCTGGACCTTTATTTCGGATAAACAGAATCATATATTATGTGGTCTTTTTACACTGGCTTCTTACTATGTTTCAAGGTTCATCAATGTTGCAACATGATTCACTCTTTATTATGGTTGAATCATATTCTAAATTATAGATATACTACATTTTTTATTGATTCATCAATTGATAGACTTACGATGGTTTCCCTTTTTTTGAGTATCACGAATAATGCTGTTATTCATGTACAAATTTTGGGGTGAAAATATATGTCCTGTTTTCCTGGATGTATGCATAGGAGTGACGCTGCTGAGTCATATAGTCAATATCGTACTTAACTTTTTAAAGAACTACCAAACTGTTTTCAAAAGCAGCTACATCATTTTATATTCCCACCAATAATGTATGAGGATTCCAATTTCTACACAACCTCATCAACATTTGTTATTGTCTATCTTTTATTTTAGTCAGGCTAATGAAGTGATTCTGGTTTACATTTCCCTAATGACTAAGATGTTGAATACATTTTCATGTGTTGTTACCCATTTGTATTATATTCTTTTTAAAATATATATTTTTATTGATTTTTTTACAGAGAGGAAGGGAAAGGGATAGAGAGAAACATTGATGAGAGAGAAACATCGATCCACTGCCCCCTGCACGCCCCCTACTGGGGATTGAGTCTGCAACCAGGGTACATGCCCTTGACTGGAATCAAACCCGAAACCATGGCCCAATGCTCTATCCACTAAGCCAAACTGGTCAGGGCTGTATTATATTCTTTACAGAAACATCCACTCAAACTCTTTGTTCATTTTTAAATAGGCTGTCTTTTTATTATTGAGTTATGAGTTCTTTATATATTCTTGATACTCAATGCTTATGAGATATGTGATTCACAAATATTTTATCCCGTTCTGTTGACCATAGATACATGGGTTTATTTCTGGACTTTCAATTCTATTCCATTGGTTTGAATTTTCTAATAGCATACCCTGGCCGGTGTTGCTAAGGGCATGTACCTGGGTTGCAAGTTTTATCCCTGTCTAGGCACCTGAGGGAGGCAACCAATTGATGTGTCTCTATCGCATTGATGTGTGTGTGTCTCTCTCTCCCCCTCTCTCCCTTCCACTCTTTCTAAAAATCAATCGAAAAAATATCCACTGGTAAGGATAAATAAATAAATAAATAAATAAAATTTCTAATAGCCACATTAAAATAAGAACAGGTAGAATTACTTGTAATATATTTAATTCAATCTAAAAATATATAACTACAATAAAAATTTTATAAGATTTTACATTTTTTTCCATATTGTCTTCAAAATCTTATATGCACTTCATATGTAAACACATCTCAATTTCAACTAGATAAATTAGTAATCACATATAACTACCGTAGTAGCTACTGCATTGAATAGTGCAACTCTAGTGATAAAGAGACATAGGTTTGAATTCTAGCTTCTCTACTTCATTGTTCTGAACCTAAGTCACCTCATTTCTCTAAACTCGTTTCATAATCTAAAAAGTTGAGGCAAATACATTAGAACCGTCATAACAATTAAATGCAAAAGTCTGAGATGATAGCCTAGTTTAAATCCCAGTGAATACACTTGGCCTCTGCCCCTAGAAAATGGGAATAATTGTAGCTGCCTCAAGGTGATGATTATAAGAAATGCTATATGTAAAAGTCATTTGGCAGAGTCCATAGTCCATAGTGTGCATTTACTAAAATTCATACCATACTAATTAAAATGGAAGGAGAACCAGGACATGTTATAGGATAAAAAGTCAGCTCTATACTACATAACCCCATTTAAGTAATATATAAGGATAGACTATATAGGGCACTCACAGTTACACCATTAGTTCTCTCGGAATAGTAGGATTTTCACTTTACTTTTCTTACTTGGATTCATAAGAGAACATATTTTTCTGTTTAAAATCTTTTAATATAGCCAAGACCGGTTTGGCTCAATGGATAGAGCGTCAGCTTGGGGACTGAAGGGACCCGGGTTCGATTCCAGTCAAGGGCATGTACCTTGGTTGCGGGCATATCCCCAGTAGGGGGTGTGGAAGAGGCAGCTGATCAATGACTCTCTCTCATCGATGTTTCTAGCTTTCTATCTCTCTCCCTTCCTCTCTGTACAAAATCAATAAGATATATTTTTTAAAAAATCTTTTAATATAGGCCTAGGATGAGCAATACACCAACAGCAGTGAACACACCTAGCTCTCAGATCTTGTTTTCTGAGTACCATTCTTCACTAAAATGAAGCAGACCTTCTTAGAAAAACTGGTGAACTCGAGGGCTAGGACAGGAAAGGTTCAGGATGAGCCTGCAATACCTTGTTGTGCCAGAAAGTCAGAAAGCGCAAAACAGAAATAGGGCCGAAAGGAGTCCCACTGGCCCCGTCTGGGACTATTTGAGCATCAATAAATAATCTGTTACCATCCTTATATCTCATTTAAATGGGGATACTTGAATCCTTTTTGATAACTATACTAATAAAAGGTAATATGCTAATTAGACCGGGAGTCCTTCCTGACAAAGCTAGCCTGGGCTAAGCTGCCCGCCTGTGGTCTGGGGTGCCAGCGCCTGAGGCTGCTGCCCAGGAGAGGGTGAAGCTGCCCACTCATGGTCCCAGTTGCCTGCGGCTGTGGCTACAGCTCAGACAAAGCCGGCTCGGGTCCCAAGTGCCTGCGACTGGCCAGAGGGAGGGAAGCCCAGGTCCTGGGTGCAGCCAGCCAGAGGAGGGAATCCTGGGTCCCAGGTGCAGGGCCAAGGCAGAAGTGGTTAGGAGTGATCAGGCAAGCAGGCAGAGATGGTTAGGGGCAATCAAGCAGGCAGGCAGAGGGGTTATGGGTTAGAAGTGGTTAGGGGCAATCAGGCAGGCAGGCAGGCAGGCAAGCGTTAGGAGATTGTGAGAGGCATGTCCAACTGCCTGTTTAGGCCCGATTCAAACTGGCAGTCGGACATCCCCCAAGAGGCCCCAGATTAGAGAGGGTACAGGCCAGGCTAAGGGGACACCTCTTACCCCGTGCATGAATTTCATGCACTGGGCCTCTAGTAAGTAAATAAATAAATTTAAATTTAGATGCAGAATGAGATTTTACTTAGTGCAAAGTACTTCCCTAGAAAATAACAGAAAGGAAAAAACAATAGCTTTATATAGAGAAGCCTGACTGTACCTTTAAAAATTCTTTTTACTTAATGATGAGAGAGAAAGAGAGAGACAGAGACAGAGATAGAGAGACAGAGAGAGAGGCACAATTCCCTGGCCAGTAGCTCAGTTGGTTAGAGCATCATCCAGTACACCAAAGTTGTGGGTTTAATCCCTAGTCAGAGCACATACAAGAATCAGTTAATCAATGCATAAATAAATGGAACAACAAATCAATGTCTCTGTCTCTTCATCTTCATCTCTCTTTAAAATCAATAAATTAAAATTAAAAAATAAAAGGATTCACAATTAAATAGAACACTTGATCCTGACCTGGGTCCTTTTGCTACAAAGCACATTATTAGAATAATTGCAAACACTTGAATGTAGTCTCAAGATCAAATGGTAGTGATATAGTACTAGAGGCCCAGTGCATAAAATTCGTGCATGGGTGGGGAGGGGGCTATCCCTTAGCCCGGCCTGTACCCTTTCCAATCTGGGACCCCTCTGGGGATGTCCAAGTGCCTCTCGCAATCTGGGGTCACTGGCTCCAACTGCTTGCCTGCCTGCCTGCCTGATTGCCCCTAACCACTTCTGCCTCTCTGATCACCCCTAACCCCTCTGCCTGCCTGTTTGATCACCCCTAACCACCTCTGCCTGCCTGCTTGATCACCCCTAACTGTCCCCCTGCTAGCCTGATCATTCCTAAATGCCTCTGCCTTGGCCTCACACCCGGGACCCAGGATTCCGTCCTTCGGCCAGCCGCAGGTGCTTGGGACCATGGGTGGGTGGCTTTGCCTGGGCTGCAGCCACAGCTGCAGGCTCCTGGGACCGGGGGCGGGTAGCTTGGCCCAGACCTGGCTTTGTCAGGACGGATGTCTGGAAGGTCGTCCGGAAGACATCTGGTCTAATTAGCATATTACCCTTATATAGATTGTATTTTGTATAGATTGTATTTTGCCTGATTTTGATGGTTGTATTGTGATTATATAGGATAATATACTTGTTTGGAGAAAACACACATTGATGTATCCAAGAATGACAGGCATCAGGTCAGCAACTTGCTCTCAAGTGCTTCAGGAAGTCTCATATTGTTTTTGCAACTTTTGTTAGTTTGAGATTGTTACAAAATCTCATTTCATTTTAAAAAATCCTCCAATGGCTTAATGTTAACTTTAAAAAAAACTTTTTTTTTGTATTGATTTCAGAAAGGAAGGGAGAGGGAAAGAGAAATAGGAATATCAATGATGAGAGAGAATCATTGATTGGCTGCCTCCTGCACACTCCTTACTGCGGATTGTACCTGAAACCCTGGCATTTCCCTTGACCGGAATCAAACGTACGACACCTCAGTCCACAGGCCATCACTCTATCCACTGAGCCCAACCAGCTGGAGCTTACTGTTACCTTTTAACATGAAACCCAACTGTTTGTTGCTATAGCCAATAAAGGACTTCATACCCTGCTCTCTCCCAACTATATCTCCTTACCCTCTCTCCCCTCGTCTTCTCTGCTCCTTTCTTTCTGTTGCCAAATTTGGAAAGTCAGTCTAGATAGAATGATGTCTTCCTAATTCCAAGTAGACTTCACTTCTGACCAATGGTCCATCTTAGAAAGCTGCCTCTCCCTGCATCCTCTGCAGTTAGGGCTCTGACTAGGAATTCCCAAACTTCATTGACTACAAGAATCTGCTGAAGAATCTGCTAAAATGACAGTTCCTGTGCCTCACTCATGACCTGATCAGTCTCAGGGGGAGAAGTCTGGGAAGCCACGTGTTAACAAAGCCATGGTAGTGCACAAGGTGGTCCCTGAACCTCAGTGTGAAAAGTAGGGCAGCGTCTAGACTCAAGTGTGAAAGAGCCCTTTTGATTCAAGGCACAAGAAATGTGGTCTGGCACAACTGGAAGCCTTCCAGGGGAGGGGAAATTGGCTTCCAGGAAGAATGGACCTAATTCGGAGAAATGGGGGAGACAGCCTAGAATAGAGGGTTAGGTTAGGTCAGCTATGGTTTTTATATGTTAAGCAGACTAGTAATTGGAAGCCTAATTCAAATATTTGATCTGTGTCAGGCACCTGGACTTGCCGATGAGCAGGGCCCCACCCCCTGGAGCTGATAAGGGGCAGTGAGGCACATGACTAATGTGGAGCCAGAATAGATGAGGCTGTAGGCCTGGCAGCGGAGGAAGCATGGAGAGGAAGCGTGGACATGGGGAAGGCTGTCATTCTTGCCTGCTGTGACTACCATCCACAAGCGTTGTATATCCTTGGTTTTCTCCTCTGGAAGCTTATCTGGTTAACAGTTTGAAGAAAGTCTTCTATAGCTATTAAAAAAATTCTTACATGGGCCCTAACCAGTTTGGCTCAGTGGATAGAGCATCGGCCTGCGGACTCAAGGGTCCCAGATTTGATTCCAGTCAAGGGCACATCCCCAGTAGAGGGTGTGCAGGAGGCAGCTGATCAATGATTCTCTCTCATTGATGTTTCTAACTCTCCTTTCCTCTCTGTAAAAAAAATCAATAAAATGTATTTTTCAAAAAATCCTTACGTGGAAGGTCAGTATGGGAAACAGACTGAGAACTGCCCTGGCAGAAGGGAGGAGATGGAGAAAGGAATGTCTAAAATATTGCCCCTTTCCCCAACTTCCAGGTACTTCTACATGTTTAAGAACGACTGTGAAAGGCAACCTAAGGATCCTTGCAGGGAGCAGATATGCTCGGACAATACCACTGATGTTGATACAGGAAAACAACAGACTACCTCGCCCTGTCAGCAGCACTCCAGGCAGGCACTGCCAACCCACTAGACCTGGCATAAGAAAGGAAATCTTTTCACCATGTAAGCCATGAACTTCATCCTTACTAAACTTCCAGCTCGTGACCTGGAGGACAGAGGCAGCAGGCAGGCCAACTCGGAGCCAAGGTCCCCGTGGTTGGGCTGTGCAGAGGTCAGGCCCGCCCCTCACCTTGAGGAGGAGGTCCTCCAGGCTGTGCGCCATGATGCCCTTCCGCACACTCCGGTCCTGGGTGCTCACTCTGCAGGGTCGTGCCCGGAGGGGTCCACGGGGTGCCTGGCTGGGCTCCGACAGCAGCTGCTGGGTCACCACCGAGGTGCTCACTGCCACATACCTGGGGGGGCGTGGTTTGGGGCATTAGAATAAGCTGCCTGCTGCTTCCCAGCTCTCACCCCAATAGCAATCCCTCTAGGCCGTGCTCACCATATCCCTCCTCCCCTACCACCTACCAAGTCTGCTATGGTTAGTCTTATTCAAAAGTCAGCCACCTCAGTGTGTCTCAGACTTTATTGGGCATGTAAGTCCTGCGGGGATCTCGGTGAAATGCAGATTCTGATTCAGTAGGTCTGGGCAGAGTCTGAGATTCTATGTGTCTAATAAATTCCCAAGTGATACTGACTCTGCTGGTTCTCAGACCATGAGGAGGAACAGGGTGATAGAAGACCCACCTCACATGCCCCCAATTCCCCTTCCCTCTCTTGGCCTCGCTCCTCTCACCTGTCCAGTGAGATGAAGTGGCGAAGCTGACGTCAGTGTAAGATGTTTTTGAACTCTGACATAACACAACGGAGAACTAAAGGAGTGGAGGGAACCTGGATTTTGGAGTCAGGCAGGCAAAGTTAGAATCCTGGCCCCACTACCCATTTGCTAGGTAATCGAAAGCATCCACTCTGTGCCCAGTTTCCTTGTCTATTAATTTGGCATAATAATCCCCACTTCCCAAAGCCGTGGTGAGGTTTAGAAGAGATCAAGAATGAAAGCACAAGCACAGTGTGGTGGTAATCTTGAGCCCCATTACAGACCCCCAGAATCAGAATCCACACTTTACGAAGATACACAAGTGACTTACGTGCCACTGAAATCTGAGACGTTCTGCCCTACCGCTCACAGGAAGCCCCCCTTCCCTTCCACCCTCGGCTCTCCTCACCTGGAGAGGGACTTGGGGTTGAGAAGGCTGAGGGACTTCATGGCATATTCCATTCTCGTCAGCTGGACTGCATTGGACCTGGGAAGGAAGCAGAAACAGCTCATTACGGTGGACTGGGAGGGTTTCCGTTCTCTCATCATCTGACACAGAACCACCCCACCCCCATCCAGCAAGCTTCCACTCCGCTCTCCCCGCTCAATTCACAGACAGCTTCCCCAGCCTTTTTTCTGTCCAACCCCGTGCACACCAACTGTGACCAGGTTGGAGACCCCCTCCGCGCGCAGGCTCAGCCCCACTCAGCGGCTCCTCCCTCCCTAGTACCACTCACTCCATGTTTCTCTGACTCTGGCTCCGATCGCACTGATCAGGGATCCCCAGTTGGAGCTAAAGACGCCCGGCCTGGTTAATTCCTGTCCCTGGGGGCAGAGTCCACTTCATGCTGGCAGGAGGTGAGTCACACCGCCTCCCACGGCTGGGGACTGTTCCCTCCGCTGCAGTCCAGAGACATCCCGGGTCAGGCCTCACGGGCCCGGCAGCCCAGGCTGAGCCCGCTCTCTCCCGTAGGCCCTTGAGCAATCCAAACCCTCCTGAGGCCTCACACTGACTAACGGGACTTGGTGGGATGATGGAGACGGTCTGCATCTATTCTCTCTGTTTCTGTAGCTACTAGCCCAATGTGGCTATTGAGCACTTAACATGCTGCTAGTATGCCTAAGGGGCTGGATTTTTAACCTAACTAATTTAAATTTAAATAGCCATGGTGTCTTATGGCTCCTGGCAGCCATACTGCACACTACAGCTCTAGCTGACAGCTTTAGGCTCACCTGCTACCACTTTGTCTTCTAAACCCCTGTGCTCCAGCTTTTGCATGTTCCGAGCATGCAAAAGGCAGTTCCCTCCACCTGCAGTGCTTTCCTCTGTCCCGGAGCTAAATGTCTGTAGCTTTGACGCCCCAGTTGCATTGCTTTCCACCCTTCGGAAAGCCTTCATACACAGCTTACAGAATTTCCCCTTCAACCTGCCCTTCCTGCTTCTTCGCCAAGTGTCTATTTCTGTCTTAGCCCCCTAGGCACGGGGTGCCTGGCCTGAGATGTTCTGCCTAATCCTAGCCCCCGGCACAGCGAGGGCCTGGCGCAGAGTAAGGGGCTCAAGGAGCGGCCATGGAAGGAAGCCCCCTCCACAGTCGGGTGAAATTACTCTTTCCTTCTGAGGACTTGGGGCAGAGGGCTCCTCAGACCTGCCTTCCCCGTGAAAGCTCACTGCCCACGTCTGCTTGTTTTGGCCTCGCTCCTCACGCCCATTCCCTGTCCATAGAAAACTCTGCCAAGCCCCACCTCACCTGCTCTCCAAGAGCCAAGAAACAAACACCACAAAACAAATCCTTACCTCCCCCTCAGCCTCCTACCCTTATAGTGCTGCCCTGCTCAGCTCAGCCCTCCCTTCGTTTTATTTCCAGCTCCCGAGGGAAGCCCCTCCCCCGACCGTCAGTGCCAGCTGGGCAAAAGAGCATGGGTGAGTATACAGCTTTACCCTTGGGATTTCAGGCCAGTCTAACTCCCAGAAAATGCCCCAAAGGAGGGCAGGAGGCATGTTACAACAGCTTTGAGACAGGGTCTGGCCCAAGACATGGCAGCAGGCACAGAGGGCACAGAAAACAGGCCCATGTGGGTGGTGGCTTCAGCACTGCCCATGTTAGCTGTCTGAGTATAGACAAATTGCCTTATGCCCATATGCTCCAGTTTATCTCCCTGTACTACAGGGAATAATGATTCCTGTGTCAAAGGATTGAGTGAGGATTTGTGATAATAAAAGCAAAGGTCTTTGCAACAAAGACCAATAATATTGGTGTTATTAATGATATAATTATTTAATAATACCAGAGACTAAGACTAGCTGAAATGTGTAGTGTTTAGAGGGTAATATCTATAACCCAGCAATTCTACTTCTAGATAGATAGATGGATAGAAAGATAGATAGATAGATAGATAGATAGATAGATAGATAGATAGATGCACATATATATAGTATCCAAGAGACATAAAAACAGATATCCATACAAAAACTTATATGTGAGGGTTCATAGCATTATTCACAATAGCCAAAAATTTGAAACAACACAAGTGTTCATCAATTGATGAATGAGTAAAAAATGTGGTATATCCATAAATAGAATATTATTTGTTAATAAAAAGGATAGGTGCTATTACATGGATGAACTTTAAAAATATATATGCAGAGTGAAAGAAGTCATTCACAGCAAATCACACATATATTTTTATGATTCCACTTACATGAAATATCCAGAACAGGCAAAACTATAAAGGTAGAAACTATATTAGTGGTTGCGTAGGGCTGGGGCTGGGGAATGGATATGGGGTTTCTTTCAGAAAAGATAAAAATGTCATAATCCATTAATGTAATTATAATTTATTTGGTGATGGTTGCACAACCCTATAAGTGTACTAAAAACCATTGAATTGTATGCTTAAATGCAAGAATTGTATAGTATATAAATTATACCTCAATAATGCAGTTTTTAAAAAAGAGTCCAGCTCAGTGTGGCTCAGTGGTTGAACGTGGACCCATGAACAGGGGGTGCCTGGTTCGATTCTCAGTCAGGCACATGCCCCGTTGCAGACTCAATCCCTAGTAGGGAGTGTGTGGGAGGCGGCCAATTGATGTCTCTCTCATTGATCTATTTCTACTAGTATATCCCTCTCCCTCTCTCTAAAATTAATAAAAACATATTTTTTAAAAAAGGAAAAAAAGTCTCAGTCTTGGTTTTCTCAGTGGTTAGAACACAGCCCTGCATACTGAAGGGTGTCAGATTCGATTCCCCGTCCAAGGCACAAACCTGAGTTGCAGGTTCGATCCCTGCCCCAAGTTTCATGTGGGGAGCAACCAAGTGATGTGTTTCTCTGTCCCCCTCCCCCTCCCCCTCCCCCTTTCCCCCTTTCCCCCTCCTCCTCTCCCCCTACCCCTCTCCCCCTTTCCCCCTTTCCCCCTCTCCCTCTCTCCCTCTCCCTCTCCCTCTCCCTCTCCCTCTCTCCCTTCCACTGTCTCTGAAAAACAATGGAAAAAATATCCTCAGGTGAGGATTAACAAATAAATAAGACTCCAAGCTCATCTTTCAGCCCAGGGTTTTTCACACTAGTGCATCATAATCACCTGGAGGGTTTGTTAAAATTCAGATTGCTGGATCCACCCCAGTTTCTGACTCAGTATGTCTGGAGTGGAGCCCAAGAAAGTGTATTTCTTTTTCTTTAAAAAAACAAAACAAAAACATACACATATTTTATTGATTTTTTTTACAGAGAAAGGGAGAGGGATAAAAAGCTAGAAACATCAATGAGAGAAAAACATTGATCAGCTGCCTCCTGCACACCCCCCACTGGGGATGTGCCAGTAACAAATGTACATGTCCTTGACTGGAATCGAACCTGGAACCTTTCAGTCCGCAAGTTGACGCTCTATCCACTGAGCCAAACTGGTTAGGGCAAGAAAGAGTATTTCTAACAGATTTCTAGGCAATGCTGAAGCTGTGGCTCCTTAGGTACAACACTTTGAAAATCAGCATTTAGCCTTAGCTGTGTGATGAAACTCCTCTAAGCTTCAGTTTGATCTGATCTGACAAATGGGAATTAAAAATACTAGTAACTCCTACCCCATTTGGGTTGTCCTAAAGATTAAATGAGATAATCATGAGATGCACTTGCTGTAGAGCTTAGTACATTTGTCAGGCTCAATAAATAGCTATTATAACTATTATTATTATTATTATTATTATTATTATTATTATTATTATTTAGACCTAATCCTTCACTGAAGGAGCTCCCAGTCAACCATCATTCATTCATTCACCATTCAACAACTATTTATTAGTCACTTACTATCAGCCAGCCTTCCTAGAGGTTGAGAATATACCAGGAAACAAGGCGGCCGTGTCTCACACTTCAAGGAGCGGACATTACTGGAGGAGAGGGAATTCTGAACATGAACAAATATGCAAATAAAATAATTTCAGATAATGATGTCCCGGGAAGAAAACAAAACCAGGTGACATGACAACAAGTGGCTGGAGAGCAAGATTGGCTTTGGGGTTAGGAACGTCTGAGGGAAGGGGAGCTTTCAGCTAAATCCTGACTGGTGAGAAACCAGTCTTTTGAAGCCCTGGAGTGTCTTAGTCCATTTGGGCTGCAGTAAATGAAAACTATATACTAGTGGCTTATGAACAAGAGAAATTTATTTCTCACAATTCTGGAGACTGGCAAGTCCAAGACGAAGACCCTGGTAGATTTAGGGTCTGGTGAGGACTGGCTTCCTGGTTCATAGCCCTCCTCTCTCTGTGTCCTCACCGTGGTGGAGGAGAGAGGGAGTCTCTTTTAGAAGGACATTATACCACCTCCCAAAAATCCCACCTCCCAGATTGCATCACATTGGGGATTAGGCTTCAGCATAACGACTGGGAGTGGGGGAGGCACAAATATTCAGTCTGCACATTCTGCCTGGTCCTGTAAGCCAGATTTTGAAGTTCTGTTGGGAGACATTACCCCCTCTCCCCAGGCAAAGGAAACATCAAAAGGATTTGAGAAGGGAATGAGCAGGATGAAGAGACAGGAACACAAATCACTAAACTGTAAGGCAGATCAAGAGCCAGAAGTAAAGTATAAACAGCAGGTTTGGCTCAGTGGATAGAGCATTGGCCTGTGGACTGAAGGGGTCCTGAGTTCAATTCCAGTCAAGGACACGCCCAGGGCACCTCAGTTGCAGGTTCAATCCCCAACACATTGAAGTTTCTCTCTCTGTGCCTCGCCCTCTCCCTTCCGCTCTCTCTAAAAATCAATTGGAAAATATCCTTGGGTGAGGATTAACAAAAAAATTTAAAATAAAATAATAATAATAAAACAGTTTAAAAAAGAAAACTATAAACAAATACTTCGGGGAGAAAGACCTGGGGAAAGAGTTCAGGCCCTCCCTTGCACAGTCACACCTCAAACATTTATTGAACGTGTGTTTGGTGTCCCGTGATAGGTGAATGGATGACTCAGAAGCAGTCTGGCCCTGACGAACATGGGTGCATCATGGACTGTGTACACAATAAAAACAAATATAACCAAAGACAGAAAATATCTGCCAGAGGGGAGGGGTGGCAGGTGGGTGGATAGAGGTAGAGTGAAGAAACGGGAGAATGGCCATGAACCTGAAGACTCTTCACAGTGCTTAGAAGAGGATGGTTTCAGCTCAGTTGGAACTTATGTATTCAACAGCATTTATTGAACTTTTACACTATTGTTGAGACACCTTGGAGTTGAGAAGGTCTAGTTATGACTCAGAATTGAGAAGCAATATATATATATATATATATATATATATATATATATATATATACACACACACACACACACATTGGCCCTGGCCAGTGCAGCTCAGTTGCTTGTGTGCGGTCCTGTGCATGAAAGGTTGCTGGTTTGATTCCCAGCCAGGGCACGTGCCTGGGTTGCAGCTCGATCCTCGGTAGGGGGCAAGCAGAAGGCAGCCAATGGATGTTTCACTTTCACAACATGTTTTTCTCGTTAACCCTGTCCCTTCCTCTCTCTCTAAAAAATAAAATTCAATAAATTAAAAAATTATATATTCAACTACATTCAAAATATTCAGCATGTTAAACTTGTACTGTCAGGCGTAAAGTCAAAGGCATACAATGAATAGGAAAAATATATTACAACTAATATTATAAACAAGAGGTCAGTCTTTTTCTCTCTCTCTCTCTCCTCCCTCTTCCCTTTTCTTTCTATATATAGATTAACTAGATCAACAGCATAGTGGAAAAATGGGCAAAGAATATGAGCACAGTTCAGGGAAATGAAATACAAATGACCCTTAAACATATAAAAAGATGCTTAATTTCAGATAACATAACTAAATTTTTCTTATTTTATGTATTTCTTTTTTTGTTGGGATAAAATGTATATAACAAAATTAACCATTTTAAGTGTACAGTTAGTGAAATTAAGTACTTTCACATTACTGTGCAACCATCACCGCATTCATCTCCAGAACTTTTTTTTGCCTGCCTTTCCATTTCTTTTTCAAAAAATGATTTTGTTGATATTTTAAAAAACGTATTTTTATTGACTTCACAGAGGACTGGGTAGATAGAAACATCAATGATGAGAGAGAATCATTGATCAGCTGCCTTCTGCGTGTCCACTACTGGGGATCCAGCCGGAAACCAGGGCACGTGCCCTGACCTGGAATCCAGATCTGACCTCCTGACCACACTCCACACACCTGCCCGGCTTCCTTTTCATTTCTTTACCCTTTAAATGACTCCTCATTCCCTCCTCCCCCTACCCCTAGCATCCATCATTTAACTTTCTTCCTTACATAATATGTTTTTCTTTCATGCCCTGGACCTTTTTGAAAAGTACAGTCCAGTTATCTTATAGAATGTCCCTCGATTCGAATATATCTGTCATCTCATCATGATTAGATCCAGGTTAAGTATCTCAGAATTCCGGCAGGAATATCACAGAACTGATGCTGTGCATCAAGAGGTACAAGTGGTGGTTTGTCAAATCCATTGAGTGGTCAAATTCATTTTGATTACTTGGTTAAAAGGATTCGCACAAGTTTTCTCCAAAGATACTGTTTTCTCTTTGCAACGTTTATGTAATCCATGGATAGATATTTCGAGACTGTGTGATGTGTGCTTGGAAAGTCACAGAACCCTTCCAAGCATCAGTTTCCCCATCTGTGAAGGGGAGTGGGTGGGCAGCGGCCTCTTAAACTCAAATTAGAGTTTTAAAAAGTGAAAGTGCAAAAAAAAAAAGGGGGGGGGAAAGTCCCCACCTACGAAGTGGGGACAGCGGCATGGAGTTTAAGAAAGTCAAAGTGGCCAAAAGTGCTCTGCTCCTGGCCAAGGCAAAAAGATGACTGCGGCGGGAGAAGGGGGCGAGGCCTGGGGGGGGCCTGAGCGGGGCCTGGGCGGGGCCTGAGCGGGGCCTGGGCGAGGCCGGGAGAGAGCGCGTGCGCGTGCGCGGGCGCGGAGGAGAATGACCACAGAGTCGGTCCTCCAGAGACAGAGGGGCCGGAAGTTCTCACAGAACCCGTGTGTCCGCCGGGTTCCGGAGCCGAGGCGGCGTGCAGAGGGTCTGCAGAAGGAAGGGTATCTGCGTGAACGACGCCGAGGGGCAGGGCAGGGCCGGGCCAATGGCTTCTCGGGCAGGTCCGCGAGCTGCCGGCACTGATGGCAGCGACTTTCAGCACCGGGAGCGCGTCGCCATGCACTACCAGATGAGGTAGGAAGCGAGGCGAGGAGCACACAGGCTTTCTCCCGGCCGGAGCCCCCCGGGCCTGGGGAGCGACGCCCCCCTCCCCCCCCCCCCGGCTTCGGGCTCTTCCTCCCCAGCCTGTCCACGCTCACCTGCCACGTCCCCTCCTCCCTCCCGAGACGGCCGAGGGCCTGCCCCCAACCCTGGAGAGCCCAGCTGCTCCCATGGGTCCCCACCCTGTGCCCTGAGAGGGTGCAGACCCCCCTGGGCTCCAGTTGTGGTGATGCTGGCCCCGCTGTGTGCTCTTGGGAACCTAATTTCTAGTTGACCCTCAGTTTCCTCACGTGCAAAAGGAAAGAAGGAATGGACCTTTAAGGGATGGGTGAAGAATTAGCTAACAATTCGTGTAAAGGACGTAGCATAAGTTCTAGCACAAAATCGCGTCTGCCCAATACATGGTAGCTGTTGTATTTGGGGAATGTAGACCGTAAAGGCCAGCCTTTCCCTGCCTAAAATGAATTTTATAAACACCCCCACTTAAGGGTTATTTCTACATTACTCGGTCAGCAATCATTTATTGAGCTTCTACTCAGGAGGCATTTTATACGAGGCACTGAAGATATAGTGAGCAAAAGCAGACCTGGTCTTTGTATGCATATTACACCTTCAATAAAATAAAAAATAAAAAAAAACTATTAACAAAACAAACAAAAAAACCTGGTTCCTGTCTTCATGAATCTTGAAGTCAAGAAATTACTGACTTTCCTAGCTTTTCACACTTTCTATAATGAATATTTTTAAAATAAAAAACTTGAAGAGACCCCCCCCCCCCCAAATCCATTTAACACTTCCAGAATGCTTTTGCTTCTTCCTCTCCAGAGTTTTAAATAATGACATGCTCGTTGGACCCTCGCTCCATTGTTATCCTTAAGACCCCTGCCTAAGGGCACCTCACAGCCCAAGCAAGTATTTTCAACCCCGCAGAGAGCAGAGACTGTCCTCCAGGATGTGAAGAAGATACATTTAGGACCTGAGAGAGTTAGAAGAATAAGAAATAATGTACTTCATTTTGAAGAAGCAGTCTGCTCTAGCAGGGGAAGTACGAGCAGGCTGAGCTAATTTCCTCACCGCCTTCTATGCTGTAATCCTAGGGTGCAGTCAGAGTCATCTTTCTAAACACAACTCTGAGTTACTCTTCTGCCTTTAAATTCATAGACATTGCAATTTCGTATCCTGCTACTCCCCTCCCCACCTAGGATGTACCTGCCGTACCCAACCACTGGCTTTCTTGGAACACAAATGCCTTGTGTTTTTCTGCCTGCATGCAATTAGGAACGCCCATCTCCTTTCAGCCCTCAGAGCCGAGCTCAAATATCTCCTCTAAATGGCCTTCTCAGACGTCCCCTCCCAAGCAGAATTGATTACTGCTTTTTGAGATCCCTTGCATCTTGCAGCATATATTTACTAGAGCTCTTCCAGTTTGTTTGCTAATAATTTTTTCTTCTGTTCCTTGCGCCCAGCCTCTAGACAGGAACTAGATCTTGTTCACATTCATATTCTATTTGTCCAGTATACTTGCCTGGCATACAGTTGGTCAGAAAATTTTGAATGAAAGGAACTTCTCCCTCTGCTCTGCCCCACAGTGTGACCCTCAAGTATGAAATCAAGAAGCTGATCTACGTGCATCTGGTCTTATGGCTGCTGCTGGTTGCCAAGATGAGCGTGGGACACCTGAGGCTCTTGTCACATGACCAGGTGGCCATGCCCTATCAGTGGGAGTACCCGTATTTGCTGAGCATTGTGCCCTCTATCTTAGGTCTCCTTTCCTTCCCCCGCAACAACATTAGCTACCTGGTGCTCTCCATGATCAGCATGGGGCTCTTTTCCATCGCTCCCCTCATTTATGGCAGCATGGAGATGTTCCCTGCTGCCCAGCAGCTCTATCGCCATGGCAAGGCCTACCGCTTCCTCTTTGGTTTCTCTGCCGTCTCCGTGATGTACCTGGTGTTGGTGCTGGCAGTTCAAGTGCACGCCTGGCAGTTACACTACAGCAAGAAGCTCCTAGACTCTTGGTTCACCAGCACACAGGAGAAGAAGCGTAAATGAAGCCTGCCGGATGGACTGGTCTCTGGGGTGAAGCCTAGCCCCCACCGCCTCCCATTGAGAAGAGTGAGAGGGTAGAGGAGCTGTTCTGAAATCTCTGTGGGTAATTTTGGCAGCTGTGATGTTGGCCACTGGTGCAAACTAGGCCCACATTCTGGAAAGCTGCTACTATCGTCATTAGCTCAGGTGGCAAAATGATATTTAACTTATTCCTGGTTGGCTGGAACTGAGCGAAGAACAGCTGTAAAACGAACTTCGGCTAGCTGAAGTTGAAGCCCTTCAGGATTTTTCTGTTTTAAGATTGAGCCTCATCCTTGCCTCTTAGTCATTCTCTCCATTTCCATCCATTACCCTTTAGCCACTGAAACTGGAGATGAGGGTCAGCCAAATTCTACTTCCATTGATGGGTGGTTGGGAGGAAACATTAGGAGGCTGCTTTCCCGCAGGCTGTGGTTTCTGAAGCATTTTCATTACCGAGAACTTCAATAAAGTTATAACTGCCCCGTCTACCCTGTGCCTTGTGCTTGGGATTTAACTGAATGGTGCATTGCTTGAATGGCATTAGACGCTAGCTAGGAGATAGATGGAAACCCCCTGAGAAACCTGGCAGTGGCCATAGAGAAGGAAAAGTTGCCACCCTGTAGCTGAACAGCAGGAACTGTCATGGGCCATACATTGAATCTCTCCACCTGTCAGATGGTTCATTCTCACTTATCCAGCTTGGGTTATGCAGTCTTCTTTTGGTTGTACAATATATTCATGTTTATTTTTCAGTGTTAGAGAGTCAGTTACGTGTCTGATACAGTAGTCCCCCTTATCTGTGGGGGCTATGTTCCAGATCCCCAGTGGATGCCTGAAGCTTTAGTGCCAAACCCTATATATACTGTGTTTTTCCTCTACATACATATCTATGGTAATTTATAAATTAGGCACAGTAAGATATTAGCAACAGTAATAAACTAGAATAATTATATCAATGTACGGTAATAAAAGTTATGTGAATATGGTCTCAGGGCGAGATTTCATCATGCTAGTCAGAACACTGTTTCAACTTCTGAATTATGCATTTCTGGAATTTCCCATTTAATATTTTTGGACTGTGGTTAACTGTAGGTAACTGAAACCACAAAGTGAAACGTAGGTAAAGGGGGACTACTGTACTATATTATGGTATCCACAATAATTTAAAAGTATCTCTGCATACAGGGAATATGCAACCTAAGTGAAACATAATACAAATGTGAAACAACGAGTGAACGATATTTAATGGTATGGAGCAGATAAGTTAAAAATAGAAGTGAAGCCGAAACCGGTTTGGCTCAATGGATAGAGCGTCGGCTTGGGGACTGAAGGGTCCCAGGTTCGATTCCGGTCAAGGGCATGTACCTTGGTTGCGGGCATATCCCCAATAGGGGGTGTGCAAGAGGCAGCTAATCGTTGACTCTCTCATCGATGTTTCTAACTATCTCTCTCCCTTCCTATCTGTACAAAATCAATAAAATATATTTTTTAAAAAATAGAAGTGAAAAAGAGATATGTAGCTCTAGCTGGTTTGGCTCAGCAGATAGAGTATCGGACTATGGACTGAAGGGTCCCGGGTTCAATTCTGGTCAAGGGAACATGCCTGGGTTGCAGGCTCAATCCCTGCAGGGAGCAGCCGGTCAGTGTTTCTCATTATTAATGTTTCTGTCTCCCTCTCCCTTCTCTGAAATCAATAAAAAAATATTTAAAAAAAAAAAAAACAACAACAACCAAGATATGTGAACTAAAGGCTCTTTCATGTTTAAAAGTGACACAGTAAATACTGCATGGAAGATGTGTGTCCCTTTATATAGATTAGATATATAAATATATGGAGGTACATATTTTTTTCATCTTCACCCAAGGATATGTTCATTGATTTTTAAAGAAAAAGAGAAACATCAATTGGTTGTCTCTTCTGCGCCCCATCCTGGAACTGAACCCATAACTTAGGTATGGGCCCTGACTGGGAATTTAATCCATAACTGTTTGATGTATAGTACGACAGTCCAACCAACTGAGCCACACTGGCTAGGGTCCCTTTACTCTTATCCATTTGATTTTATGTTTCTGGATGGATGATACTCAGATTCTAACTGCATATCTCTTTCCTCTCCTCTACAGTCATTCTTTTCTATAAACATTAGGAATGTACTCAGCCATATTAGATACTGGGAGTACTTTCTGTTACAACATGTCTTCCTCTAGATGTCCTCATTATCATATCAAATTTAACTTTTTGCCTTCTACTTCATATTCATTCCTCTTCCTGCATCCCTATATGCAAGAGAATATACAAGGAGCACAGCTCTAGATCATCATCATAAGTCCCTACTATGTGCTATTCATTTTTGAACAACCAAAATTCCTTTTTTTAAAAATATATTTTATTGATTTTCCACAGAGAGGAAGGGAAAGGGATAGATAGCTAGAAACGTCGATGAGAGAGAAACATTGACCAGCTGCCTCCTGCACACCCCCCACCGGGGATGTGCCCGCAACCAATGCACATGCTGCCCTTGATTGGAATCGAACCCGGCACCCTTCAGTCCGCAGACCGACGCTCTATCCACCGAGCCAAACCAGTCTCGGCTGAACAACCAAAATTCTTAATCTCAGAGATTTTCCAAACTGTAGTCTCAATGCAGCAGTCCTGTATTATCTCCTAATACTCTCACCACTCTTAATCAGCAGAACCTATTGAATCCCTATATTGGTTTCACGTTTTCCAGTTTTCTTAAAAGTTTTCCCAAATGGCCCTTGGCAGAAAAAAGTTCCCCACTCCTGAAAGGGGTCAAGAAAAGAGAAATATAGCCCTAGCTGGCTTGGCCCAGTGGATAGAGCATAGGCCTGTGGACTGAAGGGTCTCAGATTCGATTCTGGTCAAGGGCATATGCCTGGGTTGCTGGCTCAATCCCCAGTAGGGGATGTGCAAGAGGCAGCCAATCAATGATTCTCTGTCATCATCATTTTTTTCTCTCTCTCCCTCTCGAAAATCAATAAAAAAAATATATATTTTTAAAAAAGAGAAGTACTAGTATTAAAGAACAGAGCCAAGTTTCTCATTTCATGTACCCAGCATTGAAAGATGCATGATGGCTGCCGGAAGTGGCAGATGGAGGCCAGTGGACCCCAGGACTGAAGGATGAGATGACCGTGGGCTCCTCCACTGCCACCAGGGGCCCCAGTGTGGGAAGCCGACGTGATGAGGCATGTGATCACTTACAGCTTGTTGCCTTTCAGATAGTGTGCCTTCCCGCACTGCCTCAGCCAGGGCGTCCCCACCGTGCTGTGCAGCAAGCATGCAGGCGTCCGTCCTGGGTGACAGACGGCCGTTTGTAGCGCGTTACCTTGCCCACACACGGGGGACCCAGGAGTTTGAGAAGTCCAAGAAGAAGAATCGAGCTGCCTATGAAAATGACAAGTGAGCAACTCCCCTGGAGGATGGTTCCCTGCCCCTGAAAGACCCTTCTCTGGGGGAGGAGTCTACATTGTATAGTGTCTTGAAGCCTCAATAAACTCCCTGTGGGCTGCAGCGTTCTGATTTTGCATTTTTGGGAGCAGCGTCCTTGGTGTAACTTGCTAATATTCAAGTTAATGAACTCCCTTCCCCAGATGCGCTCTGAACGGTTTTGGCTTGTCTGGGAATTTGGTGAAGGAGTGGGACTCACCCCTTGTTCTGCAGTAAACGCTACAAGAAAGCAGCTGCAGCTACTCTTGCGAGCTGGCCATGGGTGGCATGGACTGTGTAGAGTGTATGTTCCTATCCCTCTGCTCTCATATTAAAAATAATAAAATCTAACTATAGTGTAAAACATTTTTAAAAAATTTTTAATTCATACTCTATGTAGCTCTGAACCACTGTGAGTTAGATAACAATTTAGGCAGAAGACTCCCTAACTAATCCTTAGATTGGCCAGACCGTCCTTTTCTCCCTTTACGTCTCACTCATTTGTCTGCAGTGATGGGCTCCAAGGCCAAAAGACAGAACTGTGTCAGGCAGGCCCTTCGGGGCTCCCAGAAGCAGGGGGAGATGAGGCAGTGGGAGGAGGATGGAAGGGAATTGACCTGGGAGAGGCTGGCAGAAGTGGAGCTCCCTATGCTAGAGACCTGGACTTTGACCAAATAACATTCCTTTCGGCTTATCTATCTTTTTGAAATGAAAACAATTCCCGCCTGACTTACAATGTAGTTACGAAGATCAAACATGAAAGTACTTTGTGAAATGTGAAATGGATAAACTGCTTTCATAATTTACATTTATTCAGTGAAAGAGCACCTGTTTCATGGCATCCACTGTAGGCACTGGAGAAGCATGAAGAATAAGAAAGGGTCTTGATCTTCTAAGGGTCTCAAAAGCTAGAGGGCATTTTTAGGATAATGGGTAGGGTGGGATCTTCAGACAGTGGACCTGAGGACTCAGAAATAGAATTGGCCTAAAGAAAGCTATGGTCAGTCTACTGAGAGGTGCAGAGCGACAGTAACAGTTTCGAGATGCCTTAGCCCAGTAGGTGTGCCCCAGATGTTCTTTCCGCTGCATGTGTCTTCGTCAAGGTGAGGGCTGAAGCAGCTCAAATGCTCCATGAGCGGGAGGAAGCTGTGGGATGACGGGGAGGGTCCCAACAAAGACTGGAGCCTCGTCAGCACCAGCAGAAACCACAAGAAACCAGGTCAGTGTGTGGGGCCCGCTCCCCTCCCTCCAGGGCTCTGCTGTGAGCTCTGTGGCTTCCTGAGCAGCCTGTACTGAAGAGTGGATCCTTGAAGCCAAAGGCCCCTTCGGCATGGAGCCCTCCGTGCAGAAAAGCTGGAACTGACTAGAGAAATCTGAGCTGTAGTCCTGAGAGTCGGCCAGGTGGGGAACCAGGCTGCCTATGGGGTCCTGTGAGGCTTGTGTGCAGCCTTTAGTGCTTCCTTGTGGTTCTGCCCAACTCCAATGGTGTGCCAGTCACCTCTCTCTCTGGCATCCAGTGCAGAGCAGTGTTCAATAGCTCTGTTCATTCTCTAAGGGAGAAGATGAAGTAAATGTCTAGAGGAGACAAAAGTAAACAGCTAGTTAATGGGCGTGTAGGATCTAGAGGGTGTTGCAGAGAAGGAGGGGTTAAAACATGGGTGCAGCTGCCCATTTCCCTAACCCTGTGCTGGCCTCTTTCCTGCTGTTTCCCTGCCAGAGCAGGAGAAATGCCCTCCAGTTGGAGACAGCGGGGTGTTCTGGGGGGCAAACCCCCCTCAGTCCCTCTGCTTGGAGGAGAAGGAATGTGGCCGGGCCTGCTCGTTAGGATCTAGGAGGAGCTTTGGGGCTGGGCGGGGCCGGGGCAGGCTGAGGCGAGGGCTCCTACTGGCATTGTGCGCCCTGTTGCTGTACTGCAAAGCCCTGCTGCCCACCTTCAGGCCGTGCAGCCATGTTCTGGGTGCCCTGACCCAACGGAAGTCCATGGGGCACCCCAGACTGGCAGCCCTGCCCCTGCCTCTCCACCTGCTGCTCATTGGCGTGTCTGCCTCCGCTGGGATTGGCTGTCCCTGTCTGCCCCACTGGACTACCTGCTGCCTGCTGGTCTCCCACATGGTAAGGTGTCATTGCCAGGTGGGGATGCCTGCCTGGCACAGGCTGGAAAAGCTCTCCACCCTCCTGTCTGTCCTTTTCCACCTCCCCAAGTCCATGTGCTCTGGCGGCAGCCTCAGTGTGCCCTCTGCACAATCCCAAAGGGGTAGGAAGGTCCCAGTGGCCTGAGGGTTTGGGGAGGGTGGAGCTGGGAAGGAAAAAACCACAGGGGATGGGCTGTTAGCTTCTGGGCCTCAGAATTAGGTGATTTGGGGCAAAGACCCCACGAAGAGTGCTCCTTATGAGAATCCCTCCTAATTATACTTCTCTCCTTTCCCCCTCCCCCCCGAGCCCCCTTCCCCCTTGCTGTGCCTTCAGGATGACAGTTTCACTGGTAAGTCCTTATTCCCTGCCCTGCTCCTCTTCCCCATCCCATCCCCCATTGATTTTTAGAGAGTGGAAGGGAGGGGAGAGACAGAGACATCTATTTAGAGAGACACATGGATTGATTGCCTCCTTCAGGTGCTCTGACCAGGGCTGGGGATTGAACCTGCAACACAAGTATGTACCCTTGACCAAGAATTGAACCCGAGACCCTTTGGTGCATAGGCCAACACTCTATCTACTGAGCAACACCAACCAGGGTCCCCACAGCCCTTTTGTTCCAGATCCCCAGTGAGGCTTGCATTCTGCTTTTTGGTTCACAGCCTGGGAAGCAGCATAGTAGCAAGGAAAGAGCACATGGTTTAGAATCAGGACAGTCTAGGTTTGCATTATCATTCTGCCACATACTCCACGTGTGGCTGCCGTCAGTACACTTAAGCCCTCCGACCCTCAGTTTCTGCGGGGGCTATCAGAATAGATAAAATGATTGCACAATGAAGACTGTTGCCCCTGAGCTGTGGGGAGGATTAAATGAGAGACCTGCAAATCTGCAGGCACATCCACCCCTTAACTGTCAGTAATAAAATCACGTTCATATTTTCTCACACATTATCTTAGTACTTGATCTTGATAATAGCCTCCCTTTGTGAATGGTAAAGTCGAGGCTTAGAGGGGTCCATAACTTGCCCAAAGTCTCAGAGCCAGGATGTAAGTGGCAGAGCTCAGCCTCAAGTCCTTCTTGTCTGAGGCAGGAGAGATGTCCTTGGACCCTACCACTTGATTTTTTTTTTTCACCTTTTGCAGAAAGATCTGCCCATATTTCTTGCCATACCCTGCCACTTTCCTGGGGTGCTTGGCGCTGGTACTGCCCCTGCTGTCTGTGCCTGCGCCTGGTGTCAGCTCCTCCAGGTATGAGAAATAACCCTGGGGCCATTCTCAATGGAGATGTGAACTGGGGGCGTTTGGGGGTCGGGGAGGCTGAGGCAGGTGGAACTGATATTAGTGAATTCATTTGTATCATTTTGGGATGTTTCTCTTTTCAGCTGGCACCAGTTGTTGGAATTAAAATGTCAGTTCTAGAAATTTACTATTAATATCTTCTATTTGTAAAGTAACTTTTTAACTCTGTATTTTTATTGTCTACCTCAGTGCCTGATATATACTAAGTGCCCATACTCTGCATAAGAATGGGCAGTTTGTAATTTTTTACTGTTATAAATAATACTGCCATGAACATCTTTTTAAAACATATTTTTTTTTATTGATTTCAGAGAGGAAGGGAGAGGGAGAGGGAGAAGGAGAGGGAGAGAGAGAGGGAGAGAAACATCAATGATGAGAGAGAATCATTGATTGGCTGTCTCCTGCACACCCCATACTGGGAATTGAGCCTGCAACCCAGGCATGTGCCCTGACCAGGAATCAACCCTCCTGGTTCATAGGTCAAACGCTCAACCGCTGAGCCACTCCAGACGGGCTACAATGAACATCTTAAGATGTTCTTTTATTCTCTACTTAAGAAATTAGTCATTTAAAAATTTTTATTTACTGATTTTAGGAGGAGAGGAACGGAGAGAGAATGAAAGAGTAAGAGAGAAACATTGATTTGTGTTCTACTTATTGACGTATTCGTTGGTTGCTTCTTGTATGTGTCTTAACCCAGAGATCGAACCCGCAACCTTAGTGTATAGGCACAATGCTCTAACCAACTGAGCTTCCTGACCAGGTGAAGAAATTAATCCATTTTTTATTGTAACACAACTTTCGGGACTAAAGAGGCTTGATGTCATTACCCTCCCTGATCCAAAATGACTTACTTGCCAACACGGGGCCATCATCTCCAGGCAGGGAAGGGGCAGTAAAGGGCCAGATGTTAAATGTGCCCTTTCCCATGCAGGCCTTTCACGGAGCTGGTTCCACCACCTAGTGCAGAAATCCAAAAAGTCTTACTTGTTCCAGTTCTGTAGGAGGCACAAGATGCCGGCATCTGCTCAGGTACTCCCCTGCCAGTTCCAGCCCTGCGCTGTGCCCCTTTCCTTTCTGGCCGCTCATTTTGTGAGAGATGGAAAGTAGGAGGATGAAGTAGACTATTCTCCCATTACACAGTCAGGGAAACTGAGGCCTAAGTGTTGAGCAGCTTACCTGTGGTACCCCAGGTTCCAGAGGGAGAAGTAGAAGCCAGAGATCCTGATTCCCGCCTTACGGCCCACCCTGCTCTCTGCCTACAGAGGAAGCTGCTGCATCGCTGTTGCCTGCCTGAGAAGGACCATCACGTCTCCGTCCCCTCCCCAGACATCTCCCAAAATGGGCTGCGCTTCAAAAGGACCCAGCCTTCCCCTCCAGAGGCAGTGGGAGGTCTCCCGAGACAGGACGCACAAAGGCATCAAGGTAGACGTGGGGTGTGACTGGAGATAGGCATAGTCAAGTCGTGGTGCCTTCGCTGAAGCCAAGAGACAAGGCCACCCAGTCCTGCTTCTCCGCAGGGCCCGAGTTCTCCTTTGACTGGCTGCCTGAGGCACGGGCTATTCGAGTGAGCATCCCCTCCGGCCCCGAGGTCAGCGTGCGTCTTTGTCACCAGTGGGCACTGGAGTGCGAAGAGCTGAGCAGCCCCTTTGATGTCCAAGTATGGAGGGTCATTTTCCTGTAAAAAGCAAGATCACACAGTGCTAGCGCAAAAAACAGCCTACCCACTGTCCATACAGGGAGCCCGAGGTCCAGGGAGGGTTGGAAATTCTCCCAAACCCACAAGGCCGAAGTGCCCAGCATTAAGGTTTCTTCGCTCTGGGCGGGAAATGCAGGCGGGCTTGCCACATGGGAGGAGAGGGAGGGAAAGGGCATGCAGAGACCTGGCGCCACTGTGAACGACCGGCAGAGAAATGGATACGGTGTTTACCCCCACGGGAGGAGCCTCAGTGAGAGTCAGATTATATCAAGAAACCAATTCAGTTCCTTCAAGCAGTTGTTTTCCCCGAGAAAATAACAAAGCGGTCACATCTGTCCTGGTTCCCTTCCATTTCCCTCCCTTTGTGGCCTTCCTCAGAAAATGAGATGACCCTCATTTCCCCAGCCCAGATCTCGACACACCACCTCAACCCCCAGTTGTCACTGACGCCCTTGTGTACAGTTGGCACCATTTGCAGGGACTGATGCTGCACCACGGAGGCCCTCAACCCTCCTTAGTGATAAAGTGGTGATGACACCTCCCAAGATCACTGCAGAGCTAGCATTTCCTCGAGTTATTGCTTTAGCACCTCGCACCCTACATGGCATCCAGCGGGGCTCATTAAATGCATGTCTCTTTCCCTGTCTCCTCCCTCCCCCGACTCCATAGACAGGGTGGCACAAAAGTAGGTTTACAGTAGTGAATATGTGAAACACAGATTTTATTCTTGTATTATTATTTATTAATTATTGTATTCCTAGAGGCCCGTTGCACAAAGTGTTTCATGCAATAGACCTTCCTTCCCCTGGCTACCAGCACCAGCTTTCCTCTGGCACCTGGGACCCAGGCCTTCCCTCTGGCAGAGGCCTTCAGTCTTTGCTCCAGGTGGAGCGCTGCTCCCTCTGCCCCCTGCCCTCCACCCCTGGCCCTCCCCCTCATAGCAGGTGTCCCCCTCCACGTGCTGCCCGGAGGCCCTGAGTGGCTGGGGGTGTGGCCACAGCCATATTTGTTGGGTTAATTTGCGTGATTGGCTGGTGGGTATAGCAAAGTGACAGTCGATTTGCATGTTTCTCTTTTATTAGTGTAGATTTCCCATACAAATATCTGTAAACTTACTTTTACCCCACCCTGTATTGAGACACCTAGAGAAAACGGTCAGAATACAGGACAGAGACCCCTTGGGAGGAAATTTGTTGATGAAAAAATTAAGTTTCACATAAGAAAAAATAAGATCCCAGCTTTTTCCTACCCTCAGCCAGGGTGCCTGTACTCTTTCTCAGGCATCTTTCTCTCTTTTTACGTCAACAGAAAACCGTGTCTAGAGGCCACACTGTAGACCTGCCTTATGAATTCCTTCTGCCCTGTCTGTGCATAGAGGTGAGTAAAGAAAAAGGTGGGCGTTGTCCATGGCCCCGCTCCTAGTTCCCCAGATAGTGCAGTTGGTCAAACATATCTCTAGTAAATCGGGTTTTAAAAGGACTGTGTGTTAATGAGATGCAGGTGTCAGCCTGACTGTGAGCCACACACTGGATCAGAGATGAAAGTGTCCTGCTGAACATGAGATTCTTGGGGGTGATTCCAACCTCAGCTCCACCTGAACCCAGCTTTCCTTGGTCCAGACCTGGACTCAGCCCACTGAGGCGGAATAGGCAGTCCCTTCACGGTGTGTGCTGATCAGTCACGGTGGGGGCACGTGGCCATTGCAAGGTTCCATATGGCCTCAGAAGTCTTGTCCCCAACACCCCCTCATGGCAGTCCTCCTCTCCATAGTTCTAAAGCGCTTAACATTAAAACTTCTTCGGATTAGACAGACAAGGCAGGGGCCTTGTCATCCAGGAGGAAACGAAAGGGAGGCTGCAGGCAGAGACTTGGAGCACTGAGCATCTGCCAGGGTGGACAGCCATTGGGAGTTTGGGCAACCCAGACGGAGAGACCCATACAGGGCACTAGGCACCTTGGGAACCACCGACAGTGGAGGAGTAGACAGATGTGGACATCACAATCTGCCTCTATCTGGGGATAGGTTCTCTCCATGGGCAAGAGGACTCAGCCTCTCCGCTGATCTCACTCCCATACTCTGGAGTTCCTCCGCCAGTGTCAGGCACCACTTACCCTTGCCTACACCCTGCATCTTCCCCCTCCTCAATGCCCCGCCAGCTCAGGCAGCTTGCAGTAGGGCAAGAGCAAGGGCAAGCCAGAATGAGTCTCAGGTCTGACCGTCTCTTCTTGTCCCCCCAGGCATCCTACCTGCAAGAGGACACAGTGAGGCGCAAAAAATGTCCCTTCCAGAGCTGGCCGGAAGCTTGTGAGTGCCACTCATATGCATTCTTGTGCACGCACAGCCTCTCTCTGTCTCTTTTTCATGCATACACGCACACACTCCCCCACTGTGTTGGAGGAAGCCTCTGGGAGTCATGGGCATTTTCCCTGGAGTCAGTGGGGGAAAGGGTACTGTATCTACTGCTCAGCCGGCCAGTGAATCAGAGTGCAGTAGGCTCTGTGGGAGGCTGTACCAGGCACACAGGAGTTGGTGTGTTGAGGATGGACCAAAAGAGCTGGGCTCACTCACATCCCAGCTCTGCCACTTTTTCTTCTCTGAGACTCAGTTTCCTCATCTGTAAAATAATTATATTGGCCCTGTCTTACTTTCCAACTGTTTATGAGGCTTGACTTCACCATGATAAGTGAAAGTGGTTGGTGACATCTAAGGTGCTGTCCACACTTTGCTGTCTCCAAGCGGAAGGGGCAGGATACTCAAACATAAATGAACAGCACAAAGCAGCCTACAGTCGGGGGCAGGGTTACATGTAAGGACTAGCCTGTGGGCCATGAACTCCGGGAAGGGAGAAAGAAGCCAGTGAAGGCTGTCATCAGCAAGAGAAGGTCTCTCAGAGGCGGTGACACCTGAGCCGCGCTCAGAAAACAGAGCGGGATTTAGAAAGGAGAGAAGGGAGGGGAGGCATTCCTGGTTTTGAGAGGAACTTTAGCAAAAACAAAAAGATTTCAAGTTCGGGGAGTAGCCAAGACCTCGCCAGAATGGAGGTGCGAGAAGGAGTACACAGAAAAGGTAATAATAACAAGGGGCTGGAAAAAGGCGTGCTCATCTCTGGGGCTCCCAGACAGAGCGGGAACTGTGCTGAACACCTTTACAGACATCACCTCCTCCGCCCTGGGGATGGGGGTGGCCAAACGAGGCCAAAGCAGGGTTCAAGCCTCCCAGGCCTCACTCTCTGCCCTGCTGTCTGCCCAGATGGCTCGGACTTTTGGAGGTCAGTGACCTTCACTGACTACAGCCAGCACAGTCAGATGGTCATGGCCCCGACACTCCGCTGCCCCGTGAAGCTGGAAGCCTGCCTCTGCCAGAGGCAGGGCGGGGACACCCTCTGTGAAGACCTCCCCAACGCCACAGCTCAGGAGTCGGAGGGGGTGAGACCGGCCTCCCCAGGACCTGGATGGGCTGGGGCCCGGGGCTCAGGACCCCGATCCCGGACTAACCCCCTTCTCCCACCACAGTGGTATGTTTTGGAGAAGGTGGACTTGCACCCCCAGTTCTGTTTCAAGGTACAAACATGACTGAGAGGGGATGGGGAGGGATATGGATGGTGCCTGGCGCTTTCTGACACCACCCCCCCCCCATTCTTGTATTTCTTAGTTCTCTTGTGGAAACAGCAGCCACATTGAATGTCCCCATCAGACTGGTGAGCCAATAAGAGGAACCCCTCCCCCCATTTCACCCTCACCCAAATGTGGCCAAGCCAAACTCTAGCCCTGTCTTGACTTCCCTGTTAACCAGCCCAGCTCCTCCTCTCACCTCCTGCCAACAGGGTTTCTCACGTGACACCCTTTCCCCCACTCTCCCCAGCAGCCCCATCCTGGAATGTGAGCATGGGCACGCGGGCCCAGCAGCTGGTCCTGCACTTCTCCACGAGCACGCATGCCACCTTCAGTGCTGCCTGGAGCCGCCCTGGCATGGGGCAGGACGGCCTGCTGCCCCCTGTGTACAGCATCAGCCAGGTATGGCCTCGCCAGGCCCTGGCCCCCACCAGGTCCCATTGCTCAGAGCACAGCAGGTGGCGGAAAGCAAATTCCTGACTTACTTCATCTAGTTATTTATTTACTTGACCAGGCTTTGTTCCGTTGGCTCCTTCTGCCATGGGGTTTCCACAGGGCAGTTTCTAATCCTTTCAGTTTCTGAATTTGCAGGAATAAACAGAGGCAAAGGGCTGGCCTTCTCACAGCCAGCTATCATCCTCTGCCCCACTTCAAACTGCTGCCCCACGTTATACTGCTGCCCTCTCCAACTCCGCTGTCCCCTACCACTGTGCTCCTGCCTCCCTCCCCCAGGCACCTGGCAGGAGTCATCTCACTGCCTCGGGAGACAGAGGCCCTGGAAGACTGTAAACTCCTGACAGGCTTGACTCTATTACGCGAACTAAGATTAATCTGACGAGTCGACTTTCTTCTGTGTATCTGATGTAAAAACCATAATCAAATACAATATATCTTCAAAACCACAGCCCCAAGCTGACTAAGCATGAGTAGCTCTTCTCGAGTTCTTTCTTAAATACTCACTTGGCAGCTATTTGGTTTGTATTCTCTGAGGGTTCCCAAGCAGGAAGGTGGTAGCAAATGCTCAAGATTTAAGACCAAGCCCTGATCAAGTTGTAAGGCAGAGTCATGTGGGAAAACCTAACCCTGAGAACTAAATCCACGGGCTCATTTGTTTCCGTGAGCTGGGAAAAGACTGCCTTCACCAAGTTCAGCTATGATTTGAGAGCCCCTGCATCAGCACTTACTCACAGCTGCCTGGATAATGGGATCTAGGACAGGGTCGGGGAGGAGAATGGGGGGGGGTATTCCCAAAGTATGGAACCACTCCCTACCCGGCACCCAGCACATAGGGCAGAGCCACATCCTGCCTGTAGACAGATGGCAATTAATTCTTCCCAATTCAGCATGTCTGTATCGAGTGCCTATTCTGTGCCTATCCTGTCTTGTCTTAGGCCCTTCAAGATACAAGAAAAGTGTATAGCAGAGTCTCTGCCCTAGGAGTCCAAGGGGTAATAATAGCTGCAACTACTAAGTGAATTCACACTGCACTGTGTATTATAAAGAGTGTCCCCACACATACTTCCATGTGATGCTCAGTAACCCAGTAAACCAAGGATTACTAGCCTCCACAGACGAATGAAAAAAGCTGAGGCTCAGGGATCCATGTACCAACCAAGTGTGTTGGTTTCACACAGCTGGGAACCACAAAGGCAGTGGTTAAACCTGCCTTTGTTAGCTGTGGTCTGCTGACCCCACAACGTACATTTTTTTCAATGGACAGGCTACCCCTTCAGGTACGCCGGACAGGAGTAGGGCAGCGTATTGTTAGCCTCCCTGTTTTGTGAACTGCTAGAGGACAGAGAACATCTGCGCCTGCCTTCTTTCCTCGGGGCTTGGCACAGAGTGGGCACCCACAGTATGTCCGCTGACGAGTACCTGATTGACTGATTAGCGTGCATCTGCGCAGCAGTTCTGATCTGGGAATGATCGGCGGGATCTAGGAATGAAGCCAGGGAAGGCTTTTTGTCAGGGGTGGCACTTGGCCTGAAGGCTTGGGAGGACTGGGAGGAGGAGGTGGGGGTGAGGCGGGGGAGGAACATCATGGGCAAAGGCTCAGAGCCAGACTTGTTTCCGTGCAAACAGTCATTTTGTTCTTTATTCCAACAGACTCAGGGCTCAAGTCCAGTGACACTGGAGCTCATCATCCCCTTCCTGAGGCCAGGGGCCTGTGTTCTGGTAAGGAATCCTGCCTCCACACCCATTCCTCTAGCATCCGGTCCACGGGTGGCAAAGGGGCCAAATCAGTGCACAAAAACGTTTGGTTTGGACAACATGGTGTTTGAAATTGGAATGTGTTACCACCATTTAAATATCGGGAAACATCATATATTTTTTAATACATTTTATTGATTTTTTTTTTTTTACAGAGACGAAGGGAGAGGGATAGATAGTTAGAAACATCAATGAGAGAGAAACATCAATCAGCTGCCTCCTGCACACCCCCTACTGGGGATGTGCCCGCAACCAAGGTACATGCCCTCGACTGGAATCAAACCCGGGACCCTTCAGTCTGCAGGCCGACGCTCTATCCACTGAGTCAAACCGGTCTCGGCAGGACATCATATTTTAAAAAGCTGATTTCTGGCTTCTCTTGGGGAAAATATATATATATATATATATATATATATATATATATATATATATATATATATATATCTAGCCAAAACCAGTTTGGCAGTTTGGCTCAGTGGATAGAGTGTCGGTCTGCGGACTGAAGGGTCCCAGGTTCGATTTGGTCAGGGGCATGTACATTGGTTGCGGGCACATCCCCAGTAGGGGGTGTGCAAGAGGCAGCTGGTCGATGTTTCTCTCTCATTAACATTTCTAGCTCTTTGTCCCTCTCCCTTCCTCTCTGTAAAAAATCAATTAAAAAAAAAGAAAAGAAAACCTAGTTCTCTGTGTCCACATTCAGGCCTGGTGACAACAGGCTGGAGCCCAGTGGTGTCTGGTTACATCCACCAGGGCTGTGCCCTCCAGGTCCCCATGGACACCCTGGCCAACGTTGAGTTTACTCTTTGAATTTGCCACTCTTGACCTGTTCTGTGCTGGATGAATTCCATATCCAGGGGGCCTCCCTCTCACCATCTTCATGCTTCCTTTAACTTCTCCTGGAGGAGGCACTGAACCGGGGCTCACAGGGTGGGGGGGTCTCTGTGCCCTCAGGTGTGGAGGTCAGATGTCCAGTTTGCCCGGAAGCACCTCTTGTGTCCAGATGGTGAGTTCTTTGGCGGGGGTGGAGTGGGGGGAGAAAGGTTGGGCACTAAGGAGCCCAGTGTGGCCTTACCTTGCTTGACTCAGTCTCTCTCTCTTTTTTTTTTTTTTTTTTTTTTTTTTTTTTTACTCAGTCTCTAATAGACACCTGGGACTGTTGATCCTGGCACTGCTGGCCCTCACCACTCTCCTGGGAGTTGTTTTAGTTCTCATTCTCCGGCGCCCATTGTCAGGTAAGCTCACTTGGGCATAATTTGGGGATTTAGACCTGCCCAGCTCCTAGGCTAGCTGTCCCCTGCCTAGGCTCCCTTCCCCAAGAGCCATGTACCTGCCCCAGCACCAAGCTGTCTGCTATCCAAGGGGGGGGAGGGGGTGCCTCAGGCCCCCTAGAGGGCAGGAATGGGTAAGGCAGGGCAAAGGTCCCTCTGTACAGGTGGTTCACCGTACCAAGTCTCCGGGCTCCCGGCAAGTGGAGCGGAAATCCAGTCTATGCTGCACCTGCCAGTTCTGGCACCCTGGCCCTCACCGCTTCTATTTATTATCTAAATAGCCCCCACAGCACCCTATTGCCTGGAGTTGCCTCGGGTGCCCACCCTCAGCGCAGATAAGGAACTGGGGGTGCACCCTATGATGCAGCCCTGAGGCCAAGGAAGTCAGAGCTGAGCCGTCCCTTTGCCCCCACCCTGTTCACCTGTTGCTCCCGCCCTAGGCCCCGGCCAGCCGCACCCGGTGCTGCTCCTGCACGTGGCGGACTCCGAGGCGCAGCGGCGCCTGGTGGGGGCGCTGGCCGAGCTGCTGCGGGCCACGCTGGGCGGCGGGCGCGACGTGATCGTGGACCTGTGGGAGGGGGCGCGCGTGGCGCGGGTGGGCCCGCTGCCGTGGCTGTGGGCGGCGCGGGCGCAGGTGGTGCGGGAGCGGGGCACCGTGCTGCTGCTGTGGAGCGGCGCGGGCTCCAGCCCCGCCCGCGGCCCGGACCCCCACACCGCGCACACCCTGCGCGCCCTGCTCCGCGCCGCGCCGCGCCCGCTCCTGCTGCTCGCCTACTTCAGCCGCCTCTGCGCCAAGGCCGACATCCCGCCGCCGCTGCGCGCCCTGCCGCGCTACCGCCTGCTGCGCGACCTGCCGCGCCTGCTGCGGGCGCTGGGCGCCAGCCCCGCCGCCCGGGCCGCCGGCTGGGGCCGCCTGGGCGCTCGGTCCTGCCTGCGGAACCGCCTGGAACTGTGTCGCCGTCTAGAACGCGAGGCAGCCCAACTTGCCCACCGAGGCTGACTGAGCGGAGCTCCCCAGCAACCCAGATGTCTTGGCCACCGGTGTAAGGGCTGGCACCCAGAAAGAGGCTTCTACCCAGGATTTCTCAGGGTGCCTCCCGAGGACTACTCCCCAAAGCCTTGTTTCCCTGCGGTCCAGCCCAGGAGCAGAGCACCGGCCTCATCCTGGTCCTTTCACACTTTGGTCCGGCTTCCTCCTCAAGCTTCCCTGCCTCTCAGGACCCCCAGGGAGAGAGTCTCTCTTTCCTGCGGGCTCCTCTGACGCTAGTCCTGATGTGGGAGGGGGACCTCCAGAATTCCGGAGAGCAGTGTGCACATGCTCCAGGGAAGGCTGGAGAGGTTGAGGCAGGGGTGAGAAAGATGAATAAAGGCAAACATGATGGATAAACTAAGAAACACAATGTGCTTCTCTGTGTGCCCAGGATGCTCTTAGGGGAAGGGTCAGCACCCCCCTGCCTGGGGGTTGAGATCCATCCGTTTGTGGCCCAAATCCTCCACGTCCACACGCACACCCCCATCCACCATGCCGTGTCACTGGAAACGCAAAGGAGGACCTGGAAATCTTGATCCTCACTATAATTCTTTAATGAGAAAAGAGGAAAAAAACGGTTCAAAAAAGTGGTGTGTGTCCATCAGCACACAGCCAGCCCAGGCCAACAGCACAAAGGAGACCCCCGTGTGTCTGGCCCCAGACCCTGGGTTCCTCCTCCCAGCACTGTCACGCTTGAGCTGGGAAGTGGAGAAAAGCCCACTTTCTGGTGCCCCTTGTCGCTGCCATTAGAGCTCCCAGCCTACAGAGGGTCACCGAGGCCCAGCGAGTCTGTGTGGAGAGACCCCGAGTGCCAGCAAGAGGGGACGCAGTGGGCACCGAGATCCCAGAATTGTGAGGGAAGCAAAAATGCCCTCGCCCCGCCCAGGCCCTGGGGTGCGCGCACAGCCCTCCTTAGGGACTCCTGGGGTGAGTAAGAGCCTCCTTACTAAGTCAAGAGGCCAGTCTGCTACGCCCTCTCCAGGGGCCCTCCCAGCCAGATGTCAGCAGGGGAGGAGAAGAGAGAGGAAGGGAGGAGGAAAAGGAGGGGAAGAGGAGAGGAGGCCACCACCCCAATCCCAGCCTGCTGGCTCCCAGGCCCAGTGGGAGGGACAAGGTGGGGCGGGAACAGCTAGCTGCCTGCCAGGAGCCAAAAACCGAAAGCACTTCTGCTGAGACTAAGACTCGAGTCAGGACTCCGAGGAGACGGAGTGTGCCAGCTCGCCAGCTCCGGGACCTTGGAGGCCGGGGAGAGATTCTGGCCCCTCTGCCCAACCACTGGGGACTGAGTGGGAGCAGAGCTGAGGTGTCTGCCCCCCCCTTTGGGGGGGGCAGGAAAGGGCCTAGGGCCTGGGTGCCACCTGGCACCTGGAAGATGCCTGTGCGTTGGTTCCTGCTGTCCTTGGCATTGGGCCCAAGCCCCGTGGTCCTCTCTCTGGAGAGGCTTATGGAGCCTCAGGATGCTGCTCGCTGCTCTCCGGTGAGTCTGGGGCCGTGGGGGGGTTGGGGAAGGCTCAGGGTTCAGACTGAGGCCCATCAAGGCCCTAGCCTGGCTCCTGTCACTGCTGCCGCCGCCACCAGAACTGCCCTAGCTGGTCTGTCTGGTACTGATGGAGTAAGAGGAGAATGGGGAAGGGGCCAGAGCTGGGTCTGTCTTCTGCTGGGAGAGGCTTGGCATAGGGAGCCCAAGAAAGAGGTGGGTGGGGATCTCAGGCAGGGAAAGAGGGTTAGATTTAAGATCGCAAATCCTGACTCTCCTTTACCTCCTTCCCAGGGCCTCTCCTGCCACCTGTGGGGTGAGTAGCCCTCCTTTCAGAGGGAAAAGAACTTTCTAGGTCGGTGGGAAGGAGGGGAGTTGTCCCAGTCCCGCGCCCTCACGGCCCACCCTCAGCCCCTGAAGAGCCCAAGCTCCTTGGCCCTCGGGGGGTGTCAGTTGCAACCAAATTCTGGGTGTAGAACAGCTTCGGCTCCCACCCTGCCCTTCACACACAGACGGCGACGTGCTCTGCCTGCCTGGGGATGTCCAGCCTGCCCCGGGACCCGTGCTGGTGCCCACGCGCCTGCAGACAGAGCTGGTGCTGCGGTGTCATGAGGAGTCTGACTGCAACCTCTGCGTGCGTGTGGCCGTCCACCTGGCCGTGCGTGGTGAGCATGCCACCCATGTGCACGTGTGAACGTTTCTGGGGTGGGCATGAGGATCAGGCAGTGTGTCAGGCAGCACTGGACATCCTCAGTGTTCTTCTGGAGGCCACTGGCCAAAGGACCCCAGGCTGGTCTGGTCTCCCCATCCTCCCACACCCCCAGGCCTCAGGCCTGGCCCCAGCTTCCCCGCATGCACTTTCCGGAAGAAAGCCAAAACCAAAGCCAGCCCAGAGCAGGAGGCCTGACCTGGGCCTTGTTCTTGGGGCCTTCCAGGCCACTGGGAAGAGCCTGACAATGAGGAACCATTTGGAAGAGCAGCTGACCCAGAGCTTGAAGAGCCTACGAATGGTGAGGAACGCCCTGCTGGCCCAACTGCCCCTTGCCAGGGCCTTGCCTGAAGCCCCTGGGGCTGACCAACTGTCGCCCTGTTTGCTCACAGCCTCCCTCCAGGCCCAAGTCGTGCTCTCCTTCCAGGCCTACCCTACTGCCCGCTGTGTCCTGCTGGAGGTGCAAGTGCCCGCTGCCCTCGTGCAGCCTGGCCAGTCTGTGGTATGTGAAATAATAATAATAATAATAATAACCACCACCTTCTGAATATGAAATCTGCAAAGTGCTTCCACATGCGTTATCTCTTTAAGTCCTGACTCTGATCAGGGCTGTGGGCAAATCCTTTTAGCCTTTATACCTATTTTCCTGTCTGCAAAGTGAGGATAAGAAACGTCCTACCTCATATGGACGCTGTGAGGATTAAGTGAGGTGACAATGCCAGGAACTAGGTATTTTTATTACCCTAATTTTCCAGGGCTGGATCCACTGCTCTGGACTTCCTGCCTCAGCATCTCTGCCCCATGTGTACCCCAAGGTGCAGGGTGTTGGGGCTATTCCTGGAGGGGTCTCTCCACTTGGGCCAAATCACTCAAACCCTATGATGGTCCCCTCCCGCCCCCAGGCCCCAGGCAATATCCTCTTGTCTGGAGAATTATTGAGTGGGCGAGCATCTGCTGGCCCACCTCACGGGAAGGACCAAAGAGGCTCTGGGTGTGAGAACCAATTCTATGGGGAAGGGGGTCCAGTCACCTTGGTTTTGGCCATGTGATCCAGAACAATTGGAGTTGAGGCAGGGACTTATCCGTGACCTGCTGACACCCCTATTGAGGGTGTGTGCCTTAGAACTGGGAGCCCTATAAAGAAACTTCAATGGCAGAATTTCAGGCCATACGTTATGAAGATAGTCATTGGTCGGGGAAAGATGGGAGGGAGTGGTCCACACAGAGGATCCCACATCCCTGGCATGGATTCTGAGCCCAATACCACCAGCCTCCTGCCACCCCTCTCCTCACAGGGCTCTGTGACATTTGACTGCTTCGAGGCTGCTTTAGGGGCTGAGGTGCGAATCTGGTCCTACACTCAGCCCAGGTACCAGAAGGAGCTCAATTTCATACAGCGGCTGCCTGGTAAGTGGCTACGGAGCCTCAGGGGGGCCCAAATCCTATCCTCCCTCATCTTTCACCCCTTTGGCCACTCCCCTCCTGCTTTCATCCCCTTCCTAGTCCTGTCTACTCCCAGGCAGTGGTGTGAGCTCACATCCACCCATCAGTTCCTCGTGCCTCCTCTCCCCCAGTGACATGGCTTTCCCATCCCTGGGGAAGGTGCTTTGGGCCCTACACAGATGTGGGTGGTAGCTAGGGGACAGGGAGCCCTTTCCAGAGCTCCTCATGAGTCGGGTCGTCCCCCCTTCTTTCCTTGGTCCCCAGCCCCACCGGAGGTTTTTCTGTGATCTCTCCCCAGACTGCAGGGGCCTCGAAGTCCAGGACAGCATCCAGAGCTGCTGGGGTAGGGGATAGGGCCATTGTGGCTGGGAGGAGGGAGGGCCAGGGTCTGGGGTGTGAGAAACTCATGGAGTTGGCTTCAGGTCTGGGTTGCCACATTTCAGAAACATGCAGAGCTCATTTATTCATTTTCATTCATTCATTCATTCATTCATTCATCACACATGAACTGCAACAGCTCCTACTTTGTGCCAGCCACTGGGAACATAAAGGTGAATCTCTCTCTGTAAAAAAAATTTGTTGCCGAAACCGGTTTGGCTCAGCGGTAGAGCATCGGTCTGTGGACTGAAAGGTCCCAGGTTCGATTCCAGTCAAGGGCATGTACGTTGGTTGCGGGCACATCCCCAGTAGGGGTTGTACAAGAGGCAGCTGGTCGATGTTTCTCTCTCGTCGATGTTTCTAGCTCTCTATCCCTCTTCCTTCCTCTCTGTGGAAAATCAATAAAATATATTTTTTAAAAAATTTGTTAATATCAGGGACATATAGAAGCTCAAAGCATTGCCAAGATTATGGTTCACCCTCCCCAATATATCAAATAAAAATATTAAACCATAAAATTAGAGCTAAGTAAGTCAGGGTTCTGATGGTTTTTTCCCCTGCACTATTTAGATTTTTAAAAAAATATGTTTTTATTAATTTCAGAGAGAGAGGAAGGGAGAAGGATAGAAAGATAGAAACATCGATTGGCTGCCTCCTGCACGCCCCCTATTGGGAATCAAGCCCACAACCCTGGCATGGGCTAGGAGATGAGTTCAGAGTGGTCACAGCAGCCAAACTGGATAGGGCCTTGCAAGCCTTTGTAAGGACGAGGTTTTTCCTCTGGGAGTAATGGGGGATAGGGGACGGTGTCAGAGGGTACTGAGCACAGGACAAGGATTTATTTTATTATTTTTTATTTTTTTATTTTTAAATATATTTTATTGATTTTTTTACAGAGAGGAAGGAAGAGGGATAGAGAGCTAGAAATGTCGATAGGAAAGAAACATCTACCAGCTGCCTCTTGCACACCCCCTACTGGGGATGTGCCCGCAGCCATCATACATGCCCTTGACTGGAATCGAACCTGGGCCCCTTCAGTCCGCAGGCCCTCACTCTATCCACTAAGCCAAACCAGTCAGGGCGAGAAGGATTTATTTTATAGTGGCTACAGGATTCTTTTGGCTGTGGAGAGAGAAGCAAGGAAAGGGTGATTTCAAGCGCACATGCTGGGGCCTACATGAGCTCAGTCCCCAGCTGCCTGGTCTGAGATGGGGACATTGGCTGTCCTCCAGGAGCTCTCAGGCTGGAGGATTTGAAGGGAACTCCAAAGGGTCAGTCGGTGGGTATGGCTCAGGCCTGGGTGTGCAGAAGAGGTGAAGGAAGTTTCTCTTTGGCTCCCCTACAGCCCTGCCCTGGCTCAACGTGTCTGCAGATGGTGAGGATGTGCACCTGGTGCTGGATGTCCCCGAGGAACAGCACTTCGGCCTCTCCCTGTACTGGAACCAGACCCAGGGCCCTACGAAACCTTGGTGGCACAGAAACCTGGTGAGACCTCCCCTCCCGGGTCCATTCTCACTCTAGGCTGATGCCCATGCCAAGGATGCCAGGGAGCCCTTGAAGAGGACACAGCAACTGACACCCAAAGCAAGGGGCATTAGTGGGGGAAATGCTGCATGCCTGTTTCCTTGGCTTTGACCTCCGGCCTTGCCCTCTTCCTTATCTCCTTATCGTCACCCGCCCCCCCTTTGTTTATCCCGCAGACTGGGCCGCAGACCATTACCTTGAACCACACAGACCTGGTTCCCTGTCTCTGTATACAGGTAGGAGCAGAGCCTAGCTGGGTACCAGGGGAGTTGCTGAGGGGGTGGCCCTAACTGTCTTGGTCTCACTATCCTCCACATTCCCCTTTGAGGTAAAAACTATGGCTCCCTAGGGTGACTGGCCCTCCCTGGACCTTTGCTGTCCTATGCTTTCTGCTTGTTGCATGCCTCGAATGCTCTTCCTGATACTCTATCCACCGGACTCGCACTGATGCTTCATGACCCATTCAGATGTCATTTCCTCCTTAAAGTCTTTCTCTACTCCTCCACTTTCCTCTTGTGCTCCCAGGGGTAGAGCGTGTGCTGTGAACTCAGACTGGCTTGAATCCTGACTCTTGCCATTAGCTAGCTGTGTGACCTCGGGCAAGTCACTTCACCTCTCTGAGCCTGTTTCCTCTCTGTGAAATGGGTGTTAAAAGGAAGTATGCCACAATGTGGGCTTATATTGTATTTGCTGGTTCTTTCCTCTCCCTCTGATTGCACATTTAATTAGTCATCAGATTCCAACTATTTGACCTCTGACATTAATGCTTTTCTTTCTCTTTCCCTCCCCTTTCCATTTTAGCCCAGTTTGGGCTTCTGTCATATCTCCTCTAGACTGTTTCAATAACTTCCCATGTTGAGTGGGGCAGGGGGGGCAATGATAAGATAGGTACACATATAATACCTTAATTAAAAAATGAAAAAAACAACAACACAAAATCCAAACTTCCCATGCCACCTCCTTTCCTAGAACTCCTGAGCATTCTGAGCCCCGTACTCTGACCCCCAACTGAACCTTTTCTCTGGTCTTTCCCATGATTCCCCTTGATGGAAATTTTGTTCCCTCCAGATGGAGCTACTTATCAAGATCTATCCCCCTCTGTGCTTTTGCTCCGGTGGTTCCCACCACCTGAGATGCCCCCACTTCTTTTCCGTACACCCACATCCTTCCGGCTCACCCGTCACCTCCTTCCCCCGATCTCCTGGCCTACCTGCACATCTCCTGGCACCTCTGTCCTTCCTTGTCCATTTCCTTTTTTATTTGGGCACCTGCCTCATTTCTTCTTGCATACAACAGATGCTCAATAAATGAGTGATCAATCTATTAATTTTTATACATTTTTATTCTTACTCCGACCATGAACTTGTCTTTTCTTTGAAGGCAAAGAAATAACAGCTAATTCAAATTTAATAACTCCCCAGAGCCTTGCACAATGCCTGACACGAGCAGGGGCATTTAATTAATTGCTGAATAAATTGATAGTGCTCAGCACTAGGCTAAGCACATAATAGATGCATTTTTAAAGTCTATCGAAAGAACAAATGAATGTATCTTTAACACCTAGGATAGTAAGTGCCTGGCACAGAGTAGGTTCTCACAAAGTGATTGTGGATTTAATTACTAAATGTCCCTAGTGCCTACCACAGTGCTAAGACACATAGTAGTTGTTATTACAAGTTTGTTAAAGGCCCTGGCCGGTTAGCTTAGTTGGTTAGAGTGTCGTCCCAATAGGCCAAGGTTGTGAGTTCAATTCCCTGGTCAGGGCACATACAAGAATCAACCAGCAAACGCACAAATAAGTGTGTGTGTGTTTTGGAGGGGGGAGGGAATCTCTCTCTCTCTCTCTCTCTCTCTCTCTCTCTCTCTCTCTCTCTCTCTCCTTCTACACCCCTTCTCTCTCTAAAATTGATTTTAAAAAAAATGTTTGTTAAACAAAGATGTTGCCAGATCTTGACATAAGGTTTGCTGAAAAAAATTACATATGTGTACCTCTCTAGGGCCTTGCAAAGGATGACCAGGCAAGTGTTTGTGAAAAATCAGCCAAATGAGTGTGTCCCCAGCGCCTAGCAGTGGGCCTGCATGCATCCCTGGAGGGCTGGTTGGGGTGACCTAACAGTGGGGCCTGTTTCCTTTCCAGGTGTGGCCTCTGGAACCTGACTCTGTTAGAACGAGCATCTGCCCATTTACGAACGGTGAGAGGACTCGCAGGGGCCAGGGCGGGATGGGTGCAGACTGAGACTGACAGTGACCACGCCCTCTCCCTGCAGACACCCGCGCACAACGCAACCTCTGGCGGAGGGCCCGGCTGCAGCTGCTGCCCCCACGGGGCTGGCGGCTGGTCTCGCCATGCTCGCTGCCCGCCGAGGCCACCCTGTGCTGGCAGGCGCCGGGCAGGGGCTCCTGCCAGCCGCTGGTCCCACCGCTGTCCCGGGAAAACGTCACTGTGAACGTAAGTAAGCGGGCCGGAGGAGGACGGCAAGCCCAGGGGCCCACCTTTTGTCACCCCCTCCCATTCTGTTCGTTCCACAGGAAGCCCTGGAGTTCCCTTTGCTGAACGGCCACCCCAACCTCTGTGTCCAGGTGAGAGGGGGCGCCAGCGCGCCCTGGTGGGAGCAGAACCTTCCTCCCACCCGCAGGGACCCCCGGACAAGACATTGTGCCCTGCACCCACTTTATCCTCGGGTTCTTGGAGCGAAGCGGTTATGGGATTCCTCGTTAGGAGTTCCACTCTTTACCTTAGCAGTGCCAGTCATTCCATCTCTCCGAAGGCCAGTCTCCTCTGTTTAATGGGGATAACAGGGATTAGTTTATGGAGTGGTTATGAAGATTAAATAGGATAAACGCTTCACAAATACAAATGTTAGCTGCCTTTATTATTGCTGTCATTATCCTGTGTCCCTACCTGTATAATGGGTTGTTCTACAACTTCACAGGGTTATTATGAACACATTTATTCCAGATTTATTGAGCATCTACTGTGTGCCAGGCACTGTTTCAGGCACTTGGGATAGATGTCAGTGAATAAAATGAATAAATGTTTTCATCCTTAGAGAGCTTATGTTTTAGTGGAGGAAGGTAGACAATAGATACAGTAAGTAAGTTATTATAGTAAGTTAAAATAGTTAATATAAAGCTCTGGCCGGGTGGCTCAGTTGGTTGGAGCATCCTCCTGTGCACCAAAAGGTGGTGGGTTTGATTCCTGATCAGGGCACATACCTAGGCTTTGGGTCCAATCTCTGGTCAGGGGCATTTGGGAGGTAACCCATCGATGTCTCGCTCTCAAAAAAAAAATTTTTTTTTTTTTAGCCGAAACCGGTTTGGCTCAATGGATAGAGCGTCGGCTTGGGGACTGAAAGGTCCCGGGTTCGATTCCGGTCAAGGGCATGTACCTTGGTTGCGGGCACATCTCCAGTGGGGGGTGTGCAGGAGGCAGCTGATTGATGACACTCTCTCATCGATGTTTCTAGCTCTCTATCTCTCTCCCTTCCTCTCTGTACAAAATCAATAAAATATATTTTAAAAAAATTTTTTTAAAAAATAAAAACATCATCCGGTGAAGATTTTTTAAATTGTATATAAATACTATGGGGATATTGGGACAGGATAGCGAGGATTGAGGTTGCAATTTCAGGTGGGATGGTCAGGGGAGCCTCTTTGAGAAGGTAGTGAGATGGGAATGCATACAGTGCCTTGTCAGGTGTGAGAAGAGCTAATCTAGGGTCCCAAGGCCTGTTCGCCCAGATGACCTCCCAAGGCGGAAGCTGAGAAAGACGGAGTGACTCCCAGTCACCCAGAGCTGCCCAAGGTCAGGCCCAGAGTGCCCGAACCCCCAACCCAACAGGCTTCCCCTTGCCTATCCCTTCTCTTCTCAGATCTTTCTGGCCTTGGCTCTTGCCTTTCTTTCTTTTTCTTTTTAATTCTCACCAAGGATACTCTTTCCATTGAATTTTTAGAGAGAGTGGAATGGAGGGAGGAGGGCAAGAAAGAGAGAGAGAAATATTGATGTGAAAGAGACATATTGATTGGCCGCCTCCTTCAAGCACCCCAACCAGATTGGGGATCAAAACCGCAACTGAAGCATGTGCCCTTGACCAGAATCAAACCCATGACCCTCTGGTCCTCGGACCGGTGCTCTAACCACTGAGAAAACCAGCCAGGGCACTTTTGCCTTTCTTTATGCCCCTAATCCTGGCCTCTTCCAAGCAGGTGAGCAGTTGGGAGAAGCTGCAGCTGCAAGAGTGCTTGTGGTCTGGTGAGTGGGGCCTGCAGGAGGCTGGGACAGAGCCATGGCAATAGGGGTAAACCCTGGAAGTGCCAGCTCCTAGGGGTGAAGGTCAGGTATGAGGGGGGCACATGGCAGCCCCCAGCAAGGTTGGATCTCAAGAGTGGACTCTCATCCCTTTCAGAATCTCTGGGGCCCCCCAAGGATGATATGCTGCTGGTGGAGACACGAGGCCCCCAGGACAACAGATCCATCTGTGCCTTGGAACCCAGTGGTTGCACCCCACTGCTCAGTGGGGCCTCTACGGTGAGGGCTGCGGGACCCTTCTCCATGTACCTCTCCAGTTTCATCTCAAAACTAGCCTCAGATTTTCCCTCTATTCAATTTCCCCTCCTCCGAGCCAGGCTCTGTGTTGGTCTCTGGGCACATGGGGGTGACTCAGACCTGGGCCCTGTTCTCAGTGATCTCTCAGAAATCTTCCAACTTCTAGTGCTATCCCCTCACTCTGCCCAGCTGCATGCAGCCTGGTGGTCTCCTAGGTGCAGTGCCCCTAGGTGACAGCCTCCTACCCCTTGGCTTGGCAGAGGGCAGCTCGCTTTGGAGAGCAGCTACTACAAGACCTGCAGTCAGGACAGTGTCTGCAGGTGAGTAGGTGGCAGGCGAGCCCTGCCCCAACGTCCAAGGGCAACCCCCCTAACACTCTGCCTGTGGCCTCTTCCACTCCTTCCTGCGCCCGAGGGCACGAGGGAGACTCTCGTTCCCAGGCAGAGGCCTCCTCACAGTCCTTCCAGCACCCATCCACCATCTGCTTGTGCTACTTTTGTTTCCAGTCCTGGGGAAGCTAAGAGTTGAAGGAGCATAGTTCCTGTCCCCAAGTTACTCACTGCTGGCTAAAAACCCATAAACAGATAACAACATGCACATGTGCTAAGCGCTTGGTTTCCAGGGAGAACTCAAGGAGGGGTCTCCGCATGTGGGCCAGATCTGGCGTGAAGGCACAGTCCAGGCAGCAGGCACAGCATAAGCAAAGGCAGAGTAGCTTGCGAAAACCGGCTATATGTGTGGGGAAATATGCATAATGGAGGCTGGAAATTTGGAGATCAGGCTAGCTAGAATTCGATGAATGCTGAACCATAAGCTGAGGGCTCAGGGCTTGGATTTGTTTGTGTCTTACAGCTGTGGAAAAATGACCTGGGAGCACTATGGGCCTGCCCCATGGACAAGTGTGAGTATTACAAGAATGACCCTTCATCTTCACAGCTGAAATCTTGACAGGATCCATTCATGCAGGCAATACATGCTATGTCCTTTCCCAGATAAATTAAAGAGTCATTCTTCAATCATTCAGAAACCACGATGAGAGCTTGCAGGCCACCCCAGCATCACCAAGACACAACACATGTCCCCACCCCAGCCATAGAAGGCTAGAAAGGCATTAGCCCCAAATCATTTGGTTGCTGTGAGCTATTGAAGCACTCTCTATAAAGTACGTGTCCAGAGCCATGAATGCATATAACAGGGACCTGTCTGCGATGGGGTAAGGAGTTCAGGGGAAAGCTTTGAGCTGAATTATTTTTAAAAAATATATTTTATTGATTTTTTACAGAGAGGAAGGGAGAGGAATAGAGAGTTAGAAACATCGATGAGAGAGAAACATCGATCAGCTGCCTCCTCCACACCCACCACTGGGGATGTGCCCTTAACCAAGGTACATGCCCTTAACTGGAATCGAACCCAGGATCTTTTTGCCGGCCACGCTTTATCCACTGAACCAAACCGGTTTTGGCTGAGTTGAATTCTGAAGGCTGATCTTGGTGAAGGAGTTAGAGATGCATTTTTGTGAAGACTGTGGGGTGTTTTTTTTTGAGGAACACCACAGTGATCAGTGTGGCTAGAATGTCTTGGGAGGCAGATCCCTATCATGAGCTGAGGATGCATGGGCCATATTGGGCCTTGGGAGCCAAAGTAAGGAATTTGGAATTTACCTTAAGAGTAGCAGGAGCCTTCTGAAAGACTATAATCAGATTTGTATTTTTAAAAGATCTCTCGGTATGCCACGTGATGAATGAATTGGAGACAAAAAAGTGGTCAGGGATATCAGAAGGCTGTTGCAGTCACCGGAGAGAGTGAAGTCAAAGGCCCAGCCACCCTAGGCTTAAGGGACAATAATAATGACCTTTGCGGACTTACTATGGCCTGGCATTGCCAGTGCTTTGTGTGTATTAACATATGTAGTTCTCACAACAATCCTATCAGTAGGTACTATTGTTATCCCAGTTTTACAGAGGTGAAAATCAGAAACAGAAAGTGAAGTCACTTATCCAAGGTCACCCAAGTAGATGGGTCTGTATCCATACACTGGCTCTGACACTAAGTGCTGTGGTCTTTGGGCAAGTCCCTTCACTTCCCCTTCATGAAGTGGGGTGAAAGTGTAAGGTCTCTAACTAGCCCATCTCCTCCCCTTGGTCTCCCAGACATCCACCAGCGCTGGGCCCTGGTGTGGCTGGCCTGCCTACTCTTTGCTGCTGTGCTTTTCCTTCTCCTCCTCCTCAAAAAGAACCATGTGAAAGGTGAGTCATTTCCGGCTCCCCATTCCCCAGAGGCAGGACTGGGATGGGGCCTGGGAGTTCAAAGACAGGAAGCAGCATCTGAGCTCACCCTTGGCCTCCGCCCCGTCTTCCCTAACAGGGTGGCTGAGGCTCCTGAAGGAGGATGTCTACTCGGGGGGTGAGTGTGAGCCAGCGCCCTGCAGGGGGGCCGCCCCCAGCGGGCCGGCCCTCAGGCCATCTCACATCTTCCTTCCCCTCTCCCCCCTCCCTGTTTTCTCCCGCAGCGGCCGCCAGGGGCCGCGCCGCTCTGCTCCTGTACTCAGCCGACGACGCGGGCTTCGAGCGCCTCGTGGGCACCCTGGCCTCGGCGCTGTGCCAGCTGCCGCTGCGCGTGGTCGTGGACCTGTGGAGCCGGCGGGAGCTGAGCGCGCAGGGGTCCCTGGCCTGGTTCCACGCCCAGCGGCTCCAGATCCTCCAGGAGGGCGGCATGGTGATCCTGCTCTTCTCGCCCGGGGCCGTGGCGCTGTGCCAGGAGTGGCTGCAGGACGGGACCTCGGCGCCCGGGGCGCAGCACCGCCCGCACGACGCCTTCGCTGCCTCGCTCAGTTGCGTGCTGCCTGACTTTCTGCAGGGCCGGGCGCCCGGCCGCTACGTCGGGGCCTACTTCGACAGCCTGCTGCACCCGGACGCCGTGCCCGCCCTGTTCCGCGCCGCCGTGCCGGTCCTCGCCCTGCCCTCCCAGCTGCCCGATTTCCTGCGGACTCTGCGGGGGCCCGGCGCCGCCGCCCGCCCCAGGGTGCTCCGGAACCGGGCGCAGCAAGTGTCTCGAGCCCTTCAGCCCGCCCTGGACAGCTGCCTGCAGCCCCCGGGGGCCCGAGAGACGGGACTGGAGATGGGGCCTGAGGCGGGGGACAGGACTTGAATAAAGGCGCTCGCTATTTTTCTATCCACGTCTCTCCCAACGCGTGTCTCTGACAGAGCAGAGCGCCTGGCCTGGCGCGCAGCCCGCGGTCCGGTCCGAGTCCCCGCGGCCCTTTAACAGCCTGACAGGTGCAGCCCGGCGCCGCCTCTGGTTGGCTGGTGCGGCGTGACGCAATAGTACATGGCTCGCCGCCATTGGCTGCGGCGCGGGCTCCGCCCCCCGGGCTGCGGGGGCCGGCAGCGGAGGTGGCGCGTCCGACGCAGGCGGCAGAGGAGGTGGCGCCGCGGAGACAGCCTTCTGCGCCTGCGGCGGGCTGGGTGCGTCGTCCCTTCCTCCTCCCCCACCATCGACAGGGATCGGGATCCTCCCCTGCGGGCCCTGAACCTGACAGATTCCTTCTCTCCCCATCCAGACTTGGGCTCCTCCACACAAAGCGTTCATCCGGCTGCTTCTCCCCCAATATTTGGAATCAGACCCATCCTACCTAATTCCACTGATCCTGCCCCCAACACACCTACCTTCAGACCCTAAAACAATGGGCTGACTTTTGCCTCCTTGCCTAGGGGTGCAGGCTACCTCCCCAACGGTAACGAGGATCACTTATTCCCGCTCATTTCCCCACCATACCCTCTCTCGCCTCCCGTATCCCACCCAGTCCTGCCTGCCTCCCTTTTTAAAATAACAGATCTGGGCTCCCAGACCCCTGGCATACCGGAACAGACTCTGTCTTTCTCACCTGGCTCCTCCAGCGCACCCTACCCATGTCTTCCATCTACAGGCCCCCAGCCTGGGAAAAGATGGCCCCGCGACCTCCAAGGGGCCTGGTCCCAGCTCTCGTCTGGGGCCTGAGCCTCTTCTTCAGCCTCCCAGGCCCCGTTTGGCTCCAGCCCTCTCCGCCTCCCCAGGCTTCGCCCCCAACCCAGCCCCATCCGTGTCATACGTGTCGGGGACTGGTCGACAGCTTCAACAAGGTGAGTGTACCAGCAGCAGCCTGATGGGAGGCGCCCGGCTACTGTAGCAAGCTGCTGACAGTGGGGAGATCTGGGATGCAAGTCTGTATGGATTCAAGTCCCAACTTGGTTACTTACTAGTTGTATGGCCTCTGTGCCTGTTTCCTGGTCAGTGAAATCCTGAAGTGCTAGAATGCGCCAGGCACTGTACTTCTGTACTTAGGTATTCCTAATGTTCTCCATTTCCAGGGCCTGGAGAGAACCATCCGGGACAACTTTGGAGGTGGGAATACTGCCTGGGAAGAAGAGAAGTTGTCCAAGTACAAAGACAGGTAAGGGCTGTGAAGCGGGGTTTGTATAGCTCACCCCCCACTCTCTGTTCTAGTAGTGGGGACCTAGAGCCTTTGGGGGAGTGCTTACTCATTCAGCAAATATCACTGGACATCTGTAGCACAGCAGTAAACAAGGCAAGCAAAACCCCATCTCCAAATGGCTTCCATTCTTGTAGAGGAGACAGGTGGTGAATAAGGCGATAGATAATGTCATACAAGGTGAATAACAGTAAAGCAGGGTGGACTGTAGAATGGTGAGAAGCTAGGTGGTCAAGGTGTGGCATTTGGACAGAGACCTGAAGTGAAGAAGCAAGCTATGTGACAGTCAGGGGAGAGAAGTGGACAGAGTGAGACTGAGCTTGGAGTATTTGAGAAGTGGCTGGAATGGAGTTAGTGGAAGGTGAAGTTACCCAGGTACATGCCCATGACTAGACATCGAACCTGCAGCCCTTCAGAGTGCGGGCTGACACTCTATCTTGCTGAGCAGCACCGGCCAGGGCTTTGCAGCTTTTTAAAAGCACCTCTTTCTATATGCCAGTTACTGTGTCAGACTCTTTAAAAGATATAATACATTTTATGTGCGTGTATATGTATATTTAATTTTTGTTGAGGTAGAATATACAGCACATAACATTTACCATTAGAGATATTTTGTACATTCACAGTGTTATGCAAGTATTACCACTAGTTCCAGAACATTTTCATTATCCTGAAAAGAAATGCTACATCCATTAGGCAGTAACTTCTCATTCTCTCCTCAGTCCTTGACAATCACTAATTAGCTTTCTGTCTCTACGGATTTGCTAATTCTATTGGAATCCTATAATGTGTAGCCTTTTATATCTGGTTTGTTTCACTTATCAAAAATTTTAAGGTTTATCTAGGATGTAACATATTAGTATTTCATTCCTTTTTAAGGCTTAATAATATCTTGTTGTATGAATATACCACATTTTGTTTATCCATTCATCATTTGATGAACGTTTGGGTTGTTTCTATGTTTTGGCTATTGTGAATACTATTGCAGTGAACATTTGTGTATACGTTTTTCTTTGAACACCTGTTTCCATTCTTTTGGGTGCGAATCCAGGAGTGCAGTTACTGAGTCCTATGATGATTCTGTGTTTAACTTATCAGGGAATTGCCAAACTGTTTTCCTCAGTGTCTGCGCCATTTTTCATTCTCACCTGTAATGTAGGAGGGTTCCAGTTTCTCCACTTCCTCACCAACACTTGTTATATATTTTTACTCACATCTGCCCAGCAAGAGTATATATTCCATTGTGCAGAGGCAGGAACTAAGATATCGTACAACAAACCTGTAGGGGAGGTGGTGTCCCCATTTCACAGAAGAGAAAACAGGTTCAAGAGCGATTGAATTGCCCCAGGTCATACAACTAGATTCAAACTCAGGCCTGTCTGACTCAAAACCAGTATCCCTTCCATTATGCCCTATGCCCTTAACCTTTGACCCTCTCGTGGCATGAGGAGTGGTGGGAGAGATATTAAGGAGGCTGGTGGGCCGAAACCGGTGTGGCTCAGTGGATAGAGCGTTGGCCTGCGGACTGAAAGGTCCCGGGTTCGATTCCGGTCAAGGGCATGTACCTTGGTTGCGGGCACATCCCCAGTAGGGGGTGTGCAAGAGGCAGCTGGTCGATGTTTCTCTCTCATCGACGTTTCTAGCTCTCTATCCCTCTCCCTTCCTCTCTGTGAAAAATCAATAAAATATATTAAAAAAAAAAAAAAGGAGGCTGGTGGGTGTCGTGGGATGTGTCCTCACTGCTCTGCCCTGTCTGGCCAGTGAGACCCGCCTGGTAGAGGTGCTTGAGAACGTGTGCAGCAAGTCGGACTTCGAGTGCCATCGCCTGCTGGAGCTGAGCGAGGAGCTGGTGGAGAGCTGGTGGTTTCACAAGTGAGTGATGGGGGGCTTTCCCAGGGAGGGGCCGCAGGCAGGGCCAGGTAGTAAAGCAGGGGCTGTGTCCTTGTTTAGGCTCCTTCTTCCAAACCCAGGCCTGCTGAGGACTTGCTGGAGGACGCGAGCTCTCACTCTGAGCTCCAGTGGGTCCCTCTGCCAAACGAGGAAAGGGCGTTGGTCAGGTGGTCTTAGGGGTCTCATGCGGTGGGTGTATCAGAGATTTGGTGGGAGGTTGGGGGATGGGCAGCATCTCTGATACTAAGGACCCCTCGCCGTCACGCCCCCTCCTGCCTCAGGCAGCAGGAAGCGCCAGACCTCTTCCAGTGGCTCTGCTCGGATTCCCTGAAGCTCTGCTGCCCCTCAGGCACCTTCGGACCCTCCTGCCTTCGTGAGTTATTATCCAAGTTTCTCTTAAGGGATGGGAGGGGACTGCCCCTAGCTGGTTGTGTGCACTTAGGCGGCTCACATAACTTCTCTGGACCTTAGTTCTTCCTTGCCTCACAGGGCTGACGAGATGAGCAAATCCATGGGGAATGGCTCTGTAAGAAAGATATGTGTGTGGTTAGACTGAGTCAGATGCTGCTGTGGTTTTATCTTGTATTTGAGAAGTGCTTCCATCTCCGCCCCTCATGTCCCATGCCTGGGGTCAGACCAGGCCCCACCCCTTGGACTAAGGGGACCTTCCTAGAGTTGGCTGGTGCTGTCCTGATGCCCCCATGGTCACCACACATTTTCTATACACAGTTCTGACTCAGGAGCTAAACAGCCCCTTTTAGAAAAATCTTTCCAGAAGCTGCAGATAAAGCGTTAGTGACAAAGATGATCAATTCGGTCTTTATAAAAGATTTGTAAATAACCTAATTGTTCCATCGTGGAGTAGTGGTTAAGTAAATTTCGTACAGCTTTCTGACAAAATATTATGTTGCTATTAAAATTAAGTTTTCTTTAAAGAAAAAAATGTTAGTATTTTCTAGATACAAGATTGTCTTTACGATCTCCCCTGGTTTGGTGTCTGCCCACAGCCTGTCCTGGGGGTGCAGAGAAGCCCTGCGGTGGCTACGGGCATTGCGAAGGGGAAGGGACTCGAGGGGGCAGCGGGCGCTGTGACTGCCAAGCCGGCTATGGGGGCGAGGCCTGTGGCCAGTGCAGCCTCGGCTACTTTGAGGTGGAGCGCAACGCCAGCCATCTGGTATGTTCGGGTAGGTAGCCGAAAGGTGAGGCGCTGGGCAGGGGCTGATGGGATGCCTGCCTGCTCATCCTCTTACTCCCGCCATTCCCCCCAGCTTGCTTTGGCCCCTGTGCCCGCTGCTCGGGACCTGAGGAATCCAACTGTTTACAGTGCAAGAGGGGCTGGGCCCTGCATCACCTCAAGTGTGTGGGTGAGTGGGGCTGGGCCTTAGGTCTGGGGGGTAGATGGGCCTGGGCTTGGTTCTCCATCAAGGCCCACATCTCTGGGCTAGACCCACACAGTTCCCACCTTTATGGAGATCTCAGCCTGGCCGAAACCGGTTTGGCTCAGTGGATAGAGCATCAGCCTGCGAACTGAAAGGTCCCGGGTTCGATTCAGGTCAAGGGCATGTACCTTGGTTACGGGCACATCTCCAGTAGGGGGTGTGCAGGAGGCAGCTGATCAATGTTTCTCTCTCATCAATGTTTCTAACTCTCTATCCCTCTCCCTTTTTCTCTGTAAAAAAATATCAATAAAATATTTTTTAAAAAGAAAAGAAAATCTCAGTGTGGTTGGGAAGGCAGAACAGTAACCAGGCACTACAGTACAGACCGATCTTTGCACAATGAGAGATGCCCCTGATCCAGCTTGGTGATGGAAAGGAATCAGGAAAGGCTTCTTAGAGGAGGTGTCATTTAGGCCCAGTCTGGAAAATGGAGAAAGGGTCAGCCAGAGGAATGAGGATACTGAACGTGGGTCAGGAGACCTGGGTTTGAGACTCGGTAGCCATTTGTATAAGTGAGAGCATGACTAAGACACTGTGACAAAAAGATCCCCAAAGATTATGGCTTAGAGAACACAGAGGTTTATTTTTATCTTAAATCACAGTCTCCAAGCAAGTGGACCGGGCTGTCAGGGAAGTTCTTGTCACAATCACTCAAGGGCGCGGATTCCTTCTTGCTTACTGTGCAGTCATTCCGAGGGGTGTTGTCTTTGTGGCTGAGGCTAGTTCACAGGCACTTCTGTGCTCTGTGACCTGGCACTCAGGAAGTGAGACAGAGAAGGGAGTGCACGGGGGAGTCCAAGCCTGTTGTTTTAAAGCCAAGCTAACAGTGGAGCACGTCTCTTCTGTTTACATCCTGTTGGCCAGAGCTCAACCACCAGGCCGTACTGGGGAGCGAGAGAGATTGGAAAATGCGCCCTCTGCCTGGGTAGCCTGGAGTCCAGCTGCACCTCTGCTTCTGTGCTGGTGGGCAGCCTGCAGTTACTGCCACACCACACGAGCCTGGCAGCTCCATTCTGCAGCAGATGCTGGTCTCAGCTTCCCTGATGGGGAGCTGATGGACATTCCCCGTCTCGCCGGCCTTTCTGTAGATATCGACGAGTGTGGCACAGAGCGAGCCAACTGTGGAGCGGACCAGTTCTGCGTGAACACGGAGGGCTCCTATGAGTGCCGAGGTGAGTGTCCACCCTGCGGAGGAGGGGATGTGGGAGAGGTGGGGGGGAGCTGCTCCATGCCTGGTCCCCCCAAACGTCTGCCTTCTCTGGCACCAGAACCCCTTGGATTTCGGGACCGCTCTTTACCTTCTCTCTCCTCTCTCTTCTCCAGACTGTGCCAAGGCCTGCCTGGGCTGCATGGGGGCAGGGCCAGGCCGCTGTAAGAAGTGTAGCCCTGGCTACCAGCAGGTGGGCGCCAAGTGTCTCGGTGAGTCTCCTGCCAATGGGGCACAGGTACCTTGCCACCGGGAATGGAGAGGGGCTGGCATAGGAACAGGGTCGGGGAAGGGTGGAATGTTACGGGGGTAAGGGCGGAAGGGAGTGCCAGAACATGTATGAGACCAGGTGAGGGGTGCTGTATGTGGGACCCTGGAAGTCAGGGCTCTGATCCCTCCTTGCCCTCCCTCAAGACGTGGACGAGTGTGAGACAGAGGTGTGTCCAGGAGAGAACGAGCAATGTGAGAACACCGAGGGCAGTTACCGCTGTGTCTGTGCTGAGGGCTACAAGCAGATTGAGGGCATCTGTGTGAAGGAGCAGATCCCAGGTGAGTCCCCGCGTGGCCCCCACCAAACCCGTTCTCCGAGCACTTACAACCCCTCCGCCCCGTGAGGCTGCCTGAGACCTGAGGCCTACATCTTACTGTGAGTAGCTTTTGGTGGCCTCACACCTCCCTGGGGAAGGAAGAAAATAGGACTTGGCATCACGTTACTCTGCCTCCCCTAGCCTGTTTCCTCGTCTGTCCAATGGGATCCCAGTCCTAGCCCGGCCCCCTGAGAGCTATTGTAGGCCATGGGGTGGCGAGATGGACAGCCACCATGATATAACAGTGATCCCTTCCACAACGCTTACCACACGTCAGGCACTGTGCCAAGCATGTTGCATGTATTGACTTCCTTTGCCGCTAAAACAAACCCAATGCTGTAGGGATCTTTCTCATCCCTGTAGCGGAAACGGGGATGCAGAGAAATGAAGCAGTGTGCCCAGGGCCACACAGCAAGCAGGTCGCAGAGCTGGGTGTTGAACCCTGGCGGTCTGGCTCTGGGGCTGGGCTGGTACACACAGCACGTGCTCTGTCACAACCTGCTCACCACGTGGCCTTGGGCAACCCTCTTCGCCCTCTCCGAGCCTCAGTTTCCTGTTTGGTGAGGGATAATAACGGCCCCTCTCAGAGTGGTTCTCAGCAGTAAATGACATCATGTGCCGGCCTGCCTCGAAGGCACGTGGCAGCAATGAGCGGGCGCGGGGGAGACTCGGGGAAGAGGGGAGGAGTGACGGGTGCTTCTCTTTCCCCGCAGAGTCAGCGGGCTTTTTCTCAGAGATGACCGAGGATGAGCTGGTGGTGCTGCAGCAGATGTTCTTCGGCGTCATCATCTGTGCCCTGGCCACGCTGGCTGCCAAGGGTGATCTGGTCTTTACCGCCATCTTCATCGGGGCGGTGGCGGCCATGACTGGCTACTGGCTGTCGGAGCGTAGTGACCGTGTGCTGGAAGGCTTCATCAAGGGCAGATAATCTCCGCCTTGCCTGCAGGGTCTCCTCCCACCAGCCTGCCTCCAAAAGTCAGCCTCTCTCTCCTGCCTGGACACTCAAGGCGGCTTGCTGTGTTTTTGAGAGTGGGCTAAGCAACCCCTACCCACCTACGGAGCAGCCTAGGCACCCGGACCTGGGCAGGTGAGGCCCTGGGACGCAGAAGGAGCCCTCAAAACAGATGCCATAGGATCTAGGCCTTGGGGAGACTGGGCAGGCTTCCTAACGTGTGTGGATTTTAAGTGTCTCCTTATGGTGGCTGCTAGTGAGCTTCGGTGGGTTCCTGCAGGGGTGGGCCCATTTCAGCCTCCTCCTGCCAGCTGCATGCTGCCAGCTACTGTTCCGTGCTCACCTCCCCCGCCCCTCAGCCACTGAATTATTTATTCATCTCAGGAAATAAAGAAAGGACTTGGAAAACAGAGAAGCTTCCGTTTTACTGTCTGCCCTCCCACTCCCATGGTTTGCTGCCCTGTTGGCTAATGAGTTTGCCCACCACGGGACTAGAGTAAATGTTACAGTGTGGTTGGAAGCTGTGAGGATTAGGCAATGGTGGCATACTGTGTGCAAAGAGGTAACGGGTGGTATCTGACAGCGGTAGGCAAACGCATTAGTCAACAGAGCTGCAAACTGCGGCTTGCAAGTTTGCTGACCCCTGGCCTAAGCTACCGAGAGGCCCTGACCCTTGGGAAGTTTCTCTGAAGCCCTGGGAAATGGAGGGCTGCCTGGTGGAGGAGTAACAGGAGGAGAGGGCTGGCCCTGAAGGGTGTTAGGAAAAGGGGTGGAGGACCCAGCCTCAGGGATGGAACTTTTTGGGTTCAACATCAGCTATTATTATGACTTTTGTCTCTGAACTTTACTCTTCTCATTTATAAAATGGGCTTGATAATGCTTCCCACTCAGGCTTATTATGAGAATTAAATAAGGTGGTGAATGTAAAGGGCCGAAGACAGTGTACAACAAATAGAAGTTCCATAAAATGTTGATAGCCTTATTTCTAAAGCTGGGAAGGGTCCAGGAGCCCTTTCCTTTGGAAGTCCCCCTGCCCCACAGACTGGACATGGAATTGCTGGAGGGTGGGGCCCCCTACCTCTTCTCCGAACAGGACACTGGCATAGCCAGAGGAAGGCAGGAGCCAAGTCCTAAGGGTTTATTTCTTTGGCACAAAGAGGACATTCAATCTAGACAAGCGAGCCTCATCCTTCCAGAGTCTGGAGGGGAGTTTGGGGCACCTGGACCCCATTCCCCATACCTAAATCCATGCATGTCCACCCTGTATCCCGCATAAATCACGGCCTCTGTGCAAAATACCTGCTGGAAAAAAATAGATATTTAAAAAACAAAAAACGCGGGTGGGGGTTGGGGTCACTCCTGGCTGCTTCCAGGGCCGCAATCAGGTTCAGGCCCCAGGATGCCAGTTTTTTTTTTAAGGGCTCCACTGTCCCAGCCAGCCATGCCATATGGTCACCGAAGGCTGGTCCTGCAGCAGTGTGGGGTGGGCTCAGAGCTCAATGGTGTCACTGGAGGCGCTGCGAGAGTCCCCTGGCTTGCCGCAAGGCTGGGCCTCACTCCGGGGCCGTAGGGGTCGACTGGGAGCAGTTGCAGGGGCCGGGGCAGGCAGTAGTTGCACCGTGCTGGGCAGCTCATCGAGGGGCAGACTGTCCACCGACGACAGCCCGTGGCGCCACGGGTTCCAGCTGATCTTGAGCGAGCCCCGGGAGAAGCTGTCCACGGAGCTGCCAGAAGCCGCCCGATCCGGCTCATCCAGGACGTGCGGTGGGACCGGGCCGCGGATGCGCACGTCGCTGAGCGACCGGCAGCGGCCGCGGAGCAGGGAGCCCGCGCCGCCGTCCAGCTCGGTGTCCGGGTGGCTGCCCCGGCGCGGCCGCAGCGCGCCCCCTGGCGGCGGGGAGGCGAGGCCGCGCAGGCCGCAGCGTCGGAACACGCTGTCCCGCACCAGGTGCTCCCTGAAGAGCGCGGCGTCGATGCTGCGGCTCAGGTTGATGGGGGACGGCGGCCGCAGGTCCAGCTCGCTCATCGACGGAGCCGGCCCCACGCTGCTCCGGGAGAGCGCCGGGCCGCCCTGGGGGCCGCGGCCCAGCGACGCGGCCGAGCCCCAGGCGCCTGAACTGGGCGTGGCGGGCGGCGCCCCCTCCGCCGCCGCGGAGTTGCGGATGAGGCTCTTGTTGATGGCCAGGCTGCCTGCGCCCACGCCAATGCCGCTGGGCCCCGCGTAGCAGTTGTTGGGTCGCTCGGGCACCTCGCTTTTGCCGGGGGGCGCGGGGCACGCCAGGCGCAGCAGCTTGGCCCAGCACGCGTGCTCCGTGGGCGGCCGGGGCCGCGCCGCCACCGCGGCCGCCAGCGCCAAGACGAGGGCCCAGGTGAGCTCCAGCAGGCGCAGCCAGAAGTGGACGCCCCACCAGGCCCAGGAGAAGCGGCCCACGCGGCCCGGGCCCGGGTACAGCCAGAGGGCAGCTGCCAGCTGCAACCCGCTAGCCAGCAGCCCCAGGGAGCCCGCCACGGCCAGCAGCCGCGGCCCCGGGCTGGCGTCCCGGCCGCCGCGCGGGGGCCCGTCCAGCAGGCGGCGGCGGCACAGGCAGAGCGCGCCCAGGGCCACGGCCGCGCCCCAGGCGCACGAGAAGCCCTGCGCCACCAGGTTGAGCGTCGGCGTGGACGACAGCAGGTCGGTAGCGAGCAGCCCCGCGCCGTGAGCCAGCGCCGTGGCTCCCAGCAGGAGCGGGCTCTGCAGCCGCCTGGGCAGCCCGGCGCCCAGGCCCAGCAGGGTCAGGGCCGCCAGCGCGGCCAGGAGCAAGGGGAACGGGAGGTTGTAGAGCACCAGGCCGGCGCGCACGCCCAGCCGCGCCTGCGAGCCGTAGGGGTCGGCGAGCATGTAGGCAGCCCGCAGCCCCGAGGCCAGCAGCACCAGCACGGCCGCCGCCAGCGCCAGCCAGGGCCCCGTAGCGGCGGCGGCCAGAGAGGCCGTGGCCAGCACCGCCGGCAGCAGGAAGAGCACCCCCACCCCATAGACGTGCAGCTCCCAGGAGAAGCTCAGCACCCGCCGGAGGGGGCCCCAGCGCAGCGGGGGTGCGGTGGCGTTGGCCGGCGGGCTGGAGGCGGCTGGGGCCGGGGCTGTGGAGCTGGCGGAGGGCTCCGGAGGCAGCGGCTGTCCCAGGGCGCGCTGCGTGGTGACCCGAACGAGGCCCCGGCGGGACGTCGAGGGGGCCTGGACCGGGGGTGCTGGGGGGTGGCTTTGGGGGCGCCCCGGCCACTCCTCGGCTTCGTCTGCAATAACAACATTGTTATAATAGCCCCTGGTAAAAACGTTTTTGATTTTTACATCAGTCATTTCCTAATGTGATTGGGCAAAGTTATTTCACTTTTCCAAGCACATCTGTGAAATGGGGATGGTAACAACACCTGTCCCTCTGGACTGTGGTGAGGATTGAATGTTTAGCATAGTGTACTCAATGAGTGTGAAATGGATGTGAGCTGCCATTTTTATTAACAATATACCAGCAGTTCTTAATATGGGCTTAATATTAGAGTCACCTGGAGACCAACTGAATCAGAATTCAGTGGGGATTTTTTAAAAAGCTCCTTGAGTGATTTGCCAGAGTTGGAGGATCTCCACTAAAGATACATCCGTGTTACATTTAAGAACATTCTAGCCCCAAAAGGTCAAAGGGCTTCTCCCAGAGTACCCAGTGAGATTAGTTTATTGCCCCAGGTTGTTTGAAGGAGGTCCTTACGAGCTGTTTGTCCTCACTGACGCCCCACTCTCCCCTCTGGACCTCACACAATTCTTAATTTAGCAGAGTGCCCCTCTCCCCAGCCCCCAGCCATGCCCTCACCTGGCTTCAGGACCCTCACGGGACTCTCTGTTTGGTTTGTAGGTGGGCCCGGGTCCAAGGGGCCAGGGATGAGGGACTTGGGAGTTCCTGGGGCCCCCATTGCTCCTCTCACCCTCTGGGGAGAGATGGGGTCTGCTCCGTTCATTGCTGCTATCTCTGAAATGACAAAGGCAGTCATCACTCTGCCTGACCCCCCCCCCCCCAGCAGTCCCCAAAGTCTGATCCCCCAGGAGGGAGGCACAGACACCCTCAGAAAGGAAAATGGGCCGAAACTGGTTTGGCTCAATGGATAGAGCGTCGGCTTGGGGACTGAAGGGTCCCGGGTTCAATTCTGGTCAAGGGCATGTACCTTGGTTGCGGGCATATCCCCAGTTGGGGGTGTGCAGGAGGCAGCGGATCGATGACTCTCTCTCACCGATGTTTCTAACTCTCTATCCCTCTCCCTTCCTCTCTGTACAAAATCAATAAAATATAGTATTAAAAAAAAAAAAAAAGAAAGAAAGAAAAAGAAAGAAAATGGGACCCAACGGGGCCAGAGGGCGCACAGAACCGGGGGCATCCAGCTGCCATGGAACACTGCCCCCCCCCTCACCCCCCAGCCCTGCATGGCACCCTCACTTTGGTACTTACCTGGCTTGAGCTGCTCAGGAGGAGTCTCTGAGGCTGGAGGACCCGAAGGTTGGGGTCCTGGGGAGCCCTGAACATCAGGGAAGTCAGCCTCCTTCGGTGAGGGACTTGGAAAACTGACTGCCCCGATCTCCCCACCTTTAGCCTTTTCGGGGGGCTCAGCTGGCAGCTCTTTGGCGGGAGGAAGGCTTCTTGTCAGTGCCAGGTCTGGCAGGAACCTAGGCTCCTGAGTGGATGCCACCTCAACTGGGGATACCGAGCCAACCACAGAGGCTGCTGGCTCCCGCTGGGTTAAGATGGGGCCTTGAGCTGCCTCTTGGAAGCCCTCCTCACCCCCAGCCTGTTCTCCCAGCACTGGCCTGCTGAGAGCGCCTGAGTCAGGTGCAAGAGAGGGGGGAGGGCCCTGGTGGGCTGAGGTGGGTGTCTCTGAGACCCTGGACTTGGCTTCAGCAACCAGACCCTCATCGCTAAGTGGCCGCTGTCCCACTTGGCCTCCAGGCTCCCCTGGGGAGGGAGGCACTGTGGCTACCCTGAGCTGGAGGCTGGGAGTTATTGGGGTGAAAGTGAGATGGGGGGACCCCACTGGATGGGGTGCTGGTGCATCTGGCTCCAGAGGCTCCTGTGAGTCAGGAGGACCTGTCCAGCCCTGAGAATTCGGCCCCTGAGCCACCTGGAAGTCATCGGTTACTGGGAGCCCCTCTCCCGGAGCCCCCGGGGCTGCTTGAGGTCCGTGCAGGGCTGGGCCGAGGGGAGAGTCTTCGGTCCTCGGAGGCGCCTCCTCCGCAGGGACCCGGGGAACACTGGCGTTCCGGGGGCTCTCGTCTCTGGACTTCGGCCGGGGGGAGGCTGCGGGCTCAGGGCCAGCGGGGCCCCTGGGGATCAGGTGTGGTTCCCAGTCCTCCCCGCCCAGGGCAGGGCCAGCCCCCAGAGACAGCAGCAGCAATAGCCGCAGGAGGCCATGCCCATGGCCCCCTGGGCCAGAGGCCATGGTCCACTCTGATGCCTGGGCCTGGAGCCCTCAGCTTCCAGTCCTCACTGGATAAGCCTAAAAAAAAAAAAAAAAAAAAGAGGGGAGTGACGTGTGTGTGCTAGAGGGGGCTGCCCCAAGGGGGCTGGTGGGAAAGGATGGAGAGCGACAGGAGGCAGGTTCCCCACCCCTCCCCCCACTTCCTGGCCAGTCTCTTTGTGGTGCCCAGCGTGACCTTTAACACTGCATCTCTGGTCATGCCACTGCCCTGACTCAGAAGCTTCAGGGGTTCCCCATGACCCTCTGAAGGGAATGAAGACCCTTCCCGGGCCTCCCCAGGCCGCACCAGGCCGCTCACTCGCCCTTTCCCACCTGCCGGGCTGCCTGCTGCTCCATGCCTTTCCTCCGTCATTCCCGCTGCCCAGAATGCCCCCTCCCGTCTCCTTTCCTCGCTGAATCCTATTCGCGAAGTCCCAGCTCAAATCCCAGAGAGTGGAGAGGAATAGGCCCTGCTTTTGAGGAGGGAGCTGGGTCTGAACCCCAGCTTTGCCAGTTCCTGGGCGAGTTTTTACTTCACCTTTTTGCATTCGAGTATCAGTAAAACGGGTATAGAAAGAGCACCTAACTCTAAAGGACTCTTGTAAGGCTTACAGAACGAAACACATAATGGCTCAGGCCTGTGGTAGGAGCATAAGTACCAGAGCTCTTTTGCTTTTTTCATTTTGTCCAGAAGGCTTTCTTAACCATTTCAACAAATAACCGGAGAGGTATGGTGTACCAGGCTCTGTGGATAAGCAGCGAACAGGATTGGCGAGATCCCCACCCTCAGGGAGCTGGGACTCTAAGGATGGGCCAGACAACGAATGCTGCTACATAAGGTGAGCTATGGAGAAAAGAAAGCAGGACTAAGAGATAGACGGATGGGGGGGGGGGGGGGGGCGGACTTTACCCAGGGGGCGCCAGGAACGCCTCTCTGAGGTGACATTTAAGCGAAATGCTGCACGAGAAGGAGCCGCCATTTGAAGATTTGCGGGGAAAAGCATTCGGCAGAGGGAACAGAAAGTGCAAAGGCCCTGACACAGGAATGAGCTCGGTGAGTTAAAGAAATTGCTGAAACTGGTTTAGCTCAGTGGATAGAGCATCGGTCTGCGGACTGAAAGGTCCCAGGTTCGATTCCGGTCAAGGGCATATACCTCGGTTGTGGGCACATCCCCAGTAGGCAGCTGATTGATGTCTCTCTCATCGATGTTTCTAACTTTCTATCCCTCTCTCTTCCTCTCTGTAAAAAATCAATAAAACATATTTTTTTAAAAAGAAAAAAGAAATAAGGAGGCACTTGGGGGGCCTAGGTGTGACTGGAGATCAACAAGTGGAGACAGTGGCAGAGGGGCGTGGAATCAGAACGACCCAGCTCGATCCCCAGGGGACCGGTAAGCCATGGCAAGGCACCTGGGTTTTATTGTGTTCCATAGGAAGCCAGCGGAGAGGTGAAGCATGGGAGTTTCACCATCTAACCGATGTGTTAAAAGAGGGAGAGAGGCCAGCGGAGAAAGCCCGGTGAGATGTGACCGTGGCTTGTTTCGGCAGAGACATTTCTTTCCGTGACACCCCCTCCGCCCCTTCCCATCACCCTGGGCACAACCCGTAGTAACCTCTTGTCTCCCACGCTGGCCTCAGGCTTCCTGAGGCTGCATCTGATCTTCCATTTCTTGTCTCCAGCGCCCCCCCCCCCCCAGCCTATGACCTGCCCCAGCGACATATTCCCTGAAGTTTCCACTCCCCAGAGTCTCCAGCTGAGCCCGGGAGGCGGGAAGGACCCACAGCCAGAGAGGGGCGGAGAGCTGGGTCGCAGCGTGTCCAACCTCCCTGCCTCCCAGCCCTGGTGGCCTGCCTACAGACACCCCGAGAAGCCCATGGGAATTCCAGGCTTTCTCCCGAGAAAATGCCCAGGCTCGCCAAAAGCTGTGGACAATTCCAGGGGGGCTCAAAGACCCCCGAAACCCACCCCCCGAAGTGTGTTTAGACTCTGCCCTACATCCTCGTTGGCTCACTTCTCAGACATTCACCAAGCCCCATGCTCTGCTCTCTCCCAGCCCCGGTGCTGGGGACCCACAGAGAAGCATCAGTTCTAGTGTCAGGAGTGTGGGTGAGCTGAGGGGGGCTGACTGAAAGGCCCCCAACACAGGCACTTCCTCATAAAGGTTGCTGGTTCGATTCCCGGGACTCCTGTGTGGAGCTCTCACCCAGTTAGGCTCCTGGGCTAAGCGTCGCTGAATGTCCTTGATCTCATCCAAGCCTCCCTCCCAGCGCAAGCAGGTGTGGGTGGGTATGCCCATTTCACAGGGGAGGAAACCGAGGTTCAGAGAGGTCGAGCAACTCACCCAAGGTCACACAGTCATCCTAGGCATTGTGACACGCGCCGCAGATCCCTTTGCACGGGGAGTCCGAAGGCTTTGCAGAGGAGGAGACGGCTGAGCGGGGCCTTCTTCAGTAAGCATCTGCCATCTGCTCACTACCCCCGATCCGAGAGATGTGGGCATCTGCGGACAAAGAGGGGGGCTGCCCAGCACTAGGTTCCAGCTGCTGGAGAAATGTGTTTTTGTGGGGGGGTGGGGGGGTGCGGGGGGAGGGGAGAGGGATCTCCTTGTCTCGGGGTCTAGGGAGAGGGCAGTGCAGGGCAGCAGCCTGGGAGCTGGCCCATCTCAGGTTACCTCTCCTCCTCCTCCTCCTCCTCCTCCTCCTGTCCCCTGGCTCCGCGCCTTCCCGCAGTGTCCTGGGTGCGGGGTGGGCTCTGGTGCAGGCCCTTCTGCTCCCCGCTGAGGCCGGGGCTGCAGGCCGTGCTCCCGGCCTGGGCCCCCCCATCGCCCCCTTCCTCTGCCAGCTCCTCACCTGGACGGCCGGCAGCCCCCGCGTTCACCTTGCGCGTGTCCCAGCGCCGCATCCTCCTCCTCCGAGATGCTCAGGCTTGGCTAACAGAGCCTGGCGCTGCCGATGGCTGAGCCCGCCCACAGACCGGCCTCGCTCTTAACCCTTTCCCCCTGGGCGCGGATTGCTCTCCTCCCTGTTCCTCTGAGAGTCTCAGGGCTGAGAGGGGACCTCAGCCACCTCTGAGGGATGTGGACATTCCTTCCATGGTGCCGCTCCGAATGAGGCAGTGGATCTCTGCGTTCCTCAGGGCACGGAGGGCTCACTTCCTTTATGCTCCACTTACATCCTAATAGGGATACAGACATAGGGATGGGTAAAGCCTGCCTACAGCTGGATGTGTATCCTTCAGATCTTGTCCAATGTACAGTCCATATATATTGTGTATATATATATATATATATATACACACACACACACACACACACACACACACACACATATATGAGAAATGAGATCATGCTGTACATATTGGTCTGTAACTTGCCTTCCCCCTTCCCTTTGCAATGTATGCTGGCACGTTTTCCATGTAAATGTCTACAGATCCATCTCATTTCTTATATACCGGCTCTTGAGAATTGCAGTATTTGGCCAGCCTGTAACTTTTATTTATATAGTCCCTGAAGTTGGACAGATAGGTTGTTTCTAGCCTTTTGCTAGCAAGAATAATGAGGCAGGGACCCAATCTTGCAGAGATATCTTTATACACATGTATGAGTGTCCCTGTCAGGTGATTCCCTACCTGAGGCATGGTTAGATCTATGGGTCTGCACATTTTCAATTCTGACAAAAATTGTCCTCTTTGGACAGCTCCCGATCTACTAAATATCCAACATTAGGTTCAATACATTAGAGAAATCCACACAAGGGATATATGTGGTCATTATATGTGATTTGGTATCTTTTTATTTTTTATTTTTATTTAAAAAATATGGAACGCTTCACGAATTTGTGTGTCATCCTTGCGCAGGGGCCATGCTAATCTTCTCTGTATCGTTCTAATTTTAGTATATGTGCTGCCAAAGTGAGCACAGTATCTTTATTTTAAAAATATATATATTTAATTGATTTTTTACAGATAGGAAGGGAGAGGGATAGTTAGAAACATCGATTAGCTGCCTCCTGCACGCCCCCTACTGGGTATGTGCCCACAACAAAGGTACATGCCCTTGACCGGAATAGATCCTGGGACCCTTCAGTCCTTAGGCCTATGCTCTGTCCACTGAGCCAAACCGGCCAGACCATGATATAGTATCTTTAATGGCATGGAGAAATTTCCAGGGTAGATTGTTGCTTAATTATTTGAATTTCAGTCATTTAATTTTAGAAATAATATATCCTGATTGTCCCAATTCAAACAACACAGAGATGTTCCAAGAACATGTTAACTGTCTTAGCATTGGCTTCTCCAACTGTGCCCTCCCAGAATGTACCCACAGTTAACGTCATACCCTCTCCTTTGCTTACAAGAACGTATCTGTGGCCCTGGCTGGTGTGGCTCAGGTACTTGGGCAGGGTCCCGTGCACCAAAAGGTTGCGAGTTTGACTTCTGGTCAGGGCACATGTCCAGGTTGCGGGCTGGATCCATGCAGGAGGCAGCCCATCAGTGTTGACTCACACTGATGTTTCTCTTTCCCTCTCCCTTCCTCTCTCTCTAAAAGTCAATGAAAACATTTTAAAAAATGTACATGCATTTGTTTACAAAAATGGGATCATACTATGTATATTATCCTATAATGTTGTTTGCCTCAAACAATATACTATGTGGGAACATTTTGAAGGTAATACCTATTAGTTCCACCCTTTTCTTTCAACAAGCCGCACAGTATTGCATGAAGTGTATGCACGATCATTTACTCAGACACTCCCCGTATGCTCCTACTGATAGTGGTTTACAAGTTTTTTCCTACTAGAAACAATATTAATAAACATCCTTATGTACAAATACATACATCTTTACATGCTGGTACTCTGAATTACATCAGATAATTATTTGACGATTTTTGTTCATATCTGTTTGTTGATATATCTTATCCTTAAATATTAGAAAGTTAAGTAGGAGTTGAGATGTGATGTTTACCTCATTTTGCTTTTTTGTTTACCAATATTCTATACAACCATGTATTTCTTTAGTGACCAGAGGAAAGAGTGACAAATGTCACACACACACACAAAAGAAAGACATTTCCCCTAAGGTGGAGCTGAGCGCTCCCTCCCAGTGTTTCCCTGCCCTTGGCTCTTACAGAAAAGCAGCTCAGGGCTCCCTGGTGTGTGATGTGAAGAACGATCAATCTTTAATAACTGATAAAGCGTGGAGTTGGAATCCAGCTTTTCTGACTCTGGAGAGGGCTCTGGCTTTTTCCATTTACCATATCATCTGACCAGTTCCTTTACTGACTTCCTTGCGACATCTCTTCTCTTTTTGCTTCTTGATAGGTCAGCAATGTCCCCTGTAAAGGATTACTACTCTTGGAATTGAACTCAGTTGGGAATAAAGCTGAACTTTCTTTTTTTTTTTTTTAATATATTTTATTAATTTTTTACAGAGAGGAAGGGAGAGGGATAGAGAGCTAGAAACATCAATCAGCTGCCTCCTGCACCCCCCACCCCCCACTAGGGATGTGCCTGCAACCAGGGTACATGCCCTTGACCGGAATTGAATCTGAGACCCTCCAATTCGCAGGCCAACGCTCTATCCATGAGCCAAACCGGTTTTGGCTAAACCTGAACTTTCATCTTCCCTTTCCTAGATTCTACTCCTCCATCAATATGTCCTCACACAGAATTAATGTTTCTGGCAGCCACATCACTCTCCAATTATTGATCTGGTAGGCTTTCTACATCGCTTTGTGTGCAGTTGGTTTCTTGACCCTCAATGTAGGGTCAACATTTTTTTTTTTAATGTTTATTTTATCTTGTTTGAATCTAACCAGCTGTTCTGATCTTGTGGGAAGTTATCTGGATCCCGGTTCTGTATATAATAGGTAATTAGCATTTTAGGGCCTTTCCCAAGATCTATTTTTCTTCCAAGGTCCTAATTTCCTTTGGGGGAACCATGTCTTTTCCCTGTGCGGGCAACTCTGGTGGGAGGACAGTTCTGGGGGCCTAGTACAGAAGCTGAGGGGCATAGATCCTTCTCTCACTGCCTCCTGTGAACTCTCTGGTGAGCCTCCTTTGGGATGTCAAGATCCCCTCAACAGGCTCTCTTCCTCATTTCACCCCATTCCCCTCCCCTGCAGTCTCCCTGTCCTAACCGTGCCCCACCCCCCCAGGCAGCATCTTCCAGCTGCTCCCTGGCTCCCTCTCTGGAACCAGGAACCCCAATCCCATTGTTTGTCCCCCCCCCCCACCAACCATTAATTGGTAGGGCTTTTAAGGTTCCAGACAGAAGCAAGAGAGATTATAACCCCTTTGGCCAGAAGACAAGATGAAAGCTGATCTTATGGAAAGAGAAGGCTGGCTGGGGCGGAGGTAAACGTTAGCGTGGAGTGCCAGGGACAGGTGAGGAGTACCCTGTCTCCCAAAGGAGCTCCCAGGGGTCATTCTGGAGACTCTGGGGCAGGGATGGCTGGAAGGTGACTCCGAGTATATGGGGGATGGCCAGTAGCTTCATTTACCAAGCACTCAGCCAGCCAGGAGCTATGCTACCCACCTACATGCATTATTCTTTTTTTTTTTTTTTTTTTAAATATATTTTATTGATTTTTTACAGAGAGGAAGGGAGAGAGATAGAGAGCCAGAAACGTCGATGAGAGAGAAACATCGACCAGTTGCCTCTTGCACACCCCCTACCGGGGATGTGTCCACAACCAAGATACGTGCCCTTGACCAGAATCAAACCCAGGACCTTTCAGTCCGCAGACCGACGCTCTACCACTGAGCCAAACCGGTTTTGGCCATGCATTATTCTTTTTAAGTGATCACAACAACCCTATATATTATTATGCTCTTTTTACAGCTAGCAAGGTGAAACTCAGAGAGGTTAAGTAATTTGTTCAGGGTCACACAGCAAATAAGAGGCTGGGCTGTACTTCTGACTTCAGAGCCAGTGCCTTTAGAGGTCATGGCATCCTTCTGCACCTCACGAAGAGCCTCAGGAGGAGGAGAAGGGGAGGTGACAGCCCGAGGCCTCCTGGGGGGTCCCTGCTGTGTGTGGGGTTTGAACCTATGAAAACAGGCCTCCAGCTTGGAACTCTGTGGAAGGGGCTGAAACAGTGCTGAGAGTTGCCGGGAGCTCCCTCCCAAAGCACCTGGGAAGCTCCCAAAGAGAGGGAGAGGCAAAGGTGAGAGGCTGGCAGTGGTGAAGTCTCCTGCTCAGACAATGCCTAGGAGAGTTGGCTGACATTTTGCTTCTGGCTGGTCACTCTGGTGTAAACAAAGAAACAAAAGGCAGCACAGGGAGGCGACAGGGCAGCCTGGATAACCTTCTCTGTGCCGCGCCCTCAATCCTGAACTCCCGGGCGTGGGGACTCACGGTCTCCCTAACCTGGCCTCATTAAGCCTCAACGGTTCCTGGAGTCTTAACTCATCTTTGTTTTTGTTTTTTCTCAGATTTTAGCCGCCTTAGACACCAGCTAAATGAACCTAAATTTTTAAAAATATTTTTTTGTTAATTTATCATTTGTTATACACTTTAATCAGCTTAACAATAACCCACAACCTTCGGACCAACTTTGTTATACACTTTAAAATTAGCTGTTCTCTATTCCATTCCCTCTCACTTCCAATTCCTTTCAGTTCCTTCTGGTATTTCTGATTATTTCTTCTAGTTTTATATCTATTTTGCAAGCATCAGATTTAGACTGCTAATGTTAAGTGGGCCCCCCCCCCCCAGTTTTAAATTTATCTATTGACTGCTTAGTAAGGAATATGAAGATTAAGCTTATATTACTTTCTACATTTTCCTGTACCTCTTGTTTACATGATTATTCTGCATTTACAATACTAGAACTGCAAAACAATTACTCAAGCTGACTAAACAAATATTGGATTAGTGTTCAAGAAGTGTAGTGTAATTATAATTCCTTTGATATATGGTCTATTTTTCCTGGGGTAAGTATTACTTGTTTTTTTGTTCTTTTTTAATTTGTGTAATTATTTTTTATTCTCATCCTCCCACCCCTTTGGCAACCATCAGCTTGTTCTTTTTTCTTTCTTCTTCTTTTTTTAAAAATATATTTTATTGATTTTTTACAGAGAAGAAGAGAGAGGGATAGAGAGCTAGAAACATCAATGAGAGAGAATCATCGATCAGCTGCCTCCTGCACACCCCCTACTGGAGATGTGCCCGCAACCAAGGTACATGCCCTTGCCCGGAATCGAACCCAGGACCTTTCAGTCCGCAGGCCGACGCTCTATCCACTGAGCCAAACCGGTCCCAGCCATCAGCTTCTTCTTTATTGGTTTATTTCTATTTTGTTTTGTTTATTCATTTGTTTTGGTGGGTTATTTTTGTTTGACATTTAAGTGAAAACATACCGCATTTGTCTTTCTCTGCCTGACTTATTTAACTTAGAATAATATCCTGTAGATCTATCCATATGGTCACAAATGGCAAGATTTCGTTCTTTTTTTTTTATTGTGGAATAATATTCCATTATTATTATATATATAAATATATATCACTAGAGGCCCAGTGCACAAAATTTGTGCACAGTAGGGATGCTCCCCTCAGCCCAGCCTGCACCCTCTCCAATCTGGGACCCCTCAGGGGATGTCTGACTGCTGGTTTAGGCCCGATCGGACACCCTCTCACAATCTGGGACCACTGGCTCCTAACTGCCTGATCCACCCTAAATGCCCCTCTGCCAGCCTGATCACTCCTAACTTCCTCTGCCTGCTGGCCTGATTGCCCCTAACTGCCTCCTTCCCACTGGCCTCGTTGCCCCTTATTGCCCCCCTGCAAGCCTGGTAACCCCCAACTGCCCCATGCTGGCCTGGTTGTCCCCAACTGCCCCCACACACACCAGCCTGGTCACCCCCAACTGCCCCCCCCCCTGTGGTCCTGGTCACCCCACACAGCCTGCTGTTTGGTCGTTTTGGTCGTGATGGCTTTTTATATATTAGCATAGCTTGGCCAGCATGGCTCAGTGGGTGAGCATTGACCTATGAACCAGCAGTCACAGTTTGCTTCCCAGTTCAGGCACATGCCAGGTTGCAGTCTTGGTCCCTAGTGTGGGGTGTGTAGGAGGCAGCTAATCAATGATTTTCTCTCATCATTGATGTTTCTATCTCTCCCTTCTTTTCTGAAATAAATAAAAATGTTTTACTGTATATAATCTATACTATATTATCATATATAATGATATTCTATTATATACTAGAGGTAGAGGTCTGGTGCAAAAAATTCATGCATGGTGGGGGGTCCCTCAGCCCAGCCTGCACCCTCTCCAATCTGGGACCCTTCAGGGGAGGTCCGACTGCTTCTCACAATCTGGGACCGCTAGCTCCTAACCTCTCGCCTGCCTGCCTGCCTGCCTGAATGCCCCTAATCCCTTTGCCTGCCTGATCACCCCTAACTGCCTCTGCCTGCCTGAATGCCCCTAACCCCTCTGCCTGCCTGATCGCCCCTAACCGCCTCTCACTGCCTGCCTGATTACCCCTAACTGTTCCCCTGCCAACCTGATCACCCCTAACTGCCTCTGCCTCGGCCCTACACCCAGGACCCAGGATTCCCTCCTCTGGCCCGCTGCAGGTACCTGGGACCCAGGCTGGCTTTGCCCAGGCCGGCCACAGCCACAGGGGACTGTGGGTGGGCAGCTTTTCTCCCTCTCCTGGGCCGCAGGTGTAGGTGCTGGCACCTGCCTGGAACTGAGGGGCGGGCGGCTTTTCCCAGGCTTGGTTTTGTCAGGAAGGATGTCCAGATGGTTGTGCGAAAGATGTCCGATCTAATTAGCATATTACCCTTTTATTATAATTTTCTATTACATATACAGTATGTGTAATTTGCAAATATCTTCTCTCATTAAGTAGGTGTCTTTCATTTGCTTCAAGATAGTTTCTGATTTCTTGTTTGATCTATTGGTTGTTTTTCCTCCATGTATTTGTTTTGTCCTTCTCCTCCCACTCCCCTCCATGCTTTATGTTATTGATGTCATGTTTTAGATCTTTTTGTGGTGTGCCTGGGAACGTGCTATATAAGTCTGGCGGGTAGACCAGAACACCTGGGTAGAGCCCCCTGCACACCCTGCGGAGTTGGAGGGGGCCATAAACAATGGCACTCACTGGTGGTCCCTGGAGAGCTCCCATGGCTCCAGCCTTCTCTATACTCTCTGTTTGTTGTAGAGAAGGCGGTCCTGTGTAGAAGAGACCTCTCTGTAGGCTCTGTGCTAGGAATGCCAGGTGCTCTTGGCAGCGGGGGCAGGCAGTAGCTTGCTGAGGAGAGCCTTTGTTTAGGGACAAAGGGCTCTGGGCAGTGTAGCTGAGAAAGCCCTGCTCCGAGGCAAAGCACCTGAATAGGGCTCCAACCTGCCTATCAAAGTGGAGTGCGAAGTAAAAGGTGGTGCTCACTTGCTCCTCCATCCAGAGTTCCTCAGCCTCCCAGCCTTCTCCATTCAGAGTCTTTCTCTTGTTCGTTGTTCAGAAACTATTCATTCAGTCCCCAGTTAGTTGTTTTTGTTGTTGTGTTTTGTTTTGCAAGAGTAATTGTTCTCTAACTATGTGTATATTTGAGTTTGCTTATGCAGGGGGAGGGGTGTGAGTTCAGCATCCTCCTGTGCTGCCATCATGTTGGACCTCCTATTGATCTTCATTATTTGGCTAATTTTCTATGCATCTGTCACTAATACATTCCCCTTAATCTTTCCTTGAAGTAAAAGCAATATGATTTCCCACTCAGATAAGAATACTTTTAAAGAGACTCACAGAATTCTACAGAACAAGCACATGGTTTTCCAACAAATAAGGGACACAAAGGAGAAAGTGTTATAAAAGAGGCTAAGAGACTTAGCAGTCAAATACCATTGGGGGCCTTTGTTGGGATCATCATTCAAACAAACCAACTGTTCAAAGGCATGTTAAGATAATGGGGAGAGCCCTAGCTGGTTTGGCTCTGGATAGAACGTAGGCCTGCAAACTCAAAGGTCCTGGGTTCAATTCTGGTCAAGGGCACTTGCCTGAGCTTCAGGCACCACCCCCAGTGGGGAGTGTGTAGGAGGCAGCAAATCAATGATTCTCTCTCATCATTGCTGTTTGTAACTCTCTCTCCCTCTCTCTTCCACTCTAAAATCAATAAAAAATATATTTAAAAAAAAGATATTGGGGAGAATATGAACATGGATTGGGCCTTACAACATGCTAAGGAATGTCTAATTGGGTGAGATAATAGCACTGTGGATTACGTTTTTTAAAAACCCTCATCTGTTAGAGATACTAAAATATTTTTGTGTGTGAAAAAATTCATTTAAAACATTGCAGGAAAAAAAAAAAGGGTTTGGGAGATATATGAAAGATTGGCCTAATATTGATAATTATTGAAGCAGGGTGATGGGTACATAATATGTTATTCTCCCTACTCTTGTGCATGTTTGAAATTTTTCCATAATAAAAAATAAAAAAGGAATTCACAAAGAAATGGAAGAAGGAAAAATGTTGCCTGGGGCTGGCTATGCATTATGTGAGTTAACTGCAGAAATAAGTTGTTTGATTTATTGGGTACTAGCCCATCTTGGAGGGGCACAGATACAGAATTTGGTTTTTGAAGCTTGCTGACTCTCCCAGTCTGGGCTGAGAGCAGAGTCAGCAGGAATGGGGGCAGGGCCCTGTGGGTTAAAAAACGTGAGAGGCGCAGGAATATGCTGGCTGATTCAAGATTCCAGAAACCCCAGAGATCCCTGGCACCCATCTGTCTCCTTGATGCCCACCATCTTCAGTCTGTGGCTAGCCTACAAGAACCTCTCATAGCCATGATCATGAGAAATCTTTTTTCTTTAATACTCAAGGATATGTTTTTGTTTTTTTTATTTTAGAGGGGAAGGAGAAGGGAGAGAGAAACAATGTGAGAGAGGAAGGAACATTAATCTGTTGCTCCCATACATATCCTGATCAGGGATGGAACCCACAACCTGAGTATGTGCCCGGACAAGGAATCAAACCTGCAACCATTTCGGTGTACGGGACAATGCTCTAACCAACTGAGCCACACTGGCCAGGGCGCATGAGAGATCTTGATGTCAGCTGCCACGGGTTTAGGATCCCACCCTTAACAGCTTTAATGAGATATCTCACATACATAAAATTCTCCTACTTACGGTGTATTATTCAGTTCTCAGGATACTCACAAAGTTGTGCAACCACCACCACATTTAATTTTAGAACATTTTTATCACCCAAAAAAAACCTGTACCCATGAGCAATCACTCTCCATTCTCCGCTCCCCAAGCCTGGCAACCACTAATCTACCTTCTCTGTCTCTACGGATTTGCCACTTCTGAACATTTCATAAAAAATAGGCTCACATATACTGTCTTTTGTGATTGGTTTTCATTTAGTGTGTTTCTAGGTTCACAACATAGGTTAAGTTAGCACTTCATTCTTTATCGCTGAATAATATTGCATAGTTTGGATGTACCATATTTTATTTATTATTCAGCAGTTGATGGGACATTTGGGCTGTATCTACATTAGCTATTATGAATAATGCTCGATGAACATTGGTATATATGTTTCTATGTAGACATGTTTTCATTTCTCATGGGTATATATCTACCTAGGAGTGGAATTGCTGGGTCATAAGGAAACTTTATGCTTAACTTTTTGATAAACTGCCAGACTGTTTTCCAAAGTGACTGCCATATCCAATCTCCATTTCACACACAAGGCTGAGGCCCAGAGGGGAAGTGTCTTATGCAAAGCCACAGGCTCAGAGAGCAGGAGCTGATCATATAAATGGCCTCAACTCCACCTGCACACTCTCCTCTGATTTCACTACCACCTATCTCACTGTCACACTCACACTCCTCATGCCCACGTTACCCCTCCATTCCTTTCCCCACCCAGCAGCAAATCCTCTCACATTGGTTCTACCCAGAGGCCTCTGCTGCCATATCGGAACCACATTCTCCTCTGTGGAACGATTTAAAGTTGACTTAAAAATTCAATAGTATCCATTTCTTATGTGTGTCTCTTATAAGTTCACTGAAGGAAGGATCACACTTTTTACCTAAACTCTTCAGCACTTTTCCACAATAGACACTCCTACCTATTGTCAAAGGCTGTTAATGACCCAAAGAGGCAACATTTTTACAGGCAAAGAAGAGAAAACAGGATGGTTTAATTTGTAGAGTCGAGTTGTTTGTTCTTGATTACAGCGTTCAACATGCAAATTACATTCACCTCTTGGTACAGAAATGGCACCCTGCCACTTCCCTGGGAGTTAATCCAGACAGAATTCTTCCAGGCAACCCTTAACTGTGTGTCTGCCAGCAATCGCCCTCCCTCACCTCTTACAGTGATACGTGAACTCTCTTATGCAGAATAGGAAATGCTGTCTTTCATTCAACTGAGCAGCCATATACAGTATAGCACCATTGATTTGTCAATGGATTTGATATATTCTGAGCTCCAGATCAAGACCTCACATTATTTAACCTGTCTATAATGGTCCCAAAGGCACTTAAGAATCCGGCAGTGTCTCACAGTCACTGATTTTCACTGGACAGTATTTTGAAATAGCAAAGGTTTCCTAAGTCTGTCCCAGCCCTGGGTATTCACTCTGAAAAAGATTTATCTGAATAAGGTTTTGACACATTTGCTTTTTATGTCATTCTGTAGGCTCAAAATGAACACGGGGAGCTTCACTTTTTGCTCATCCATAGTTCTTAAATTTTCTGTAATGAAAATGTATTATTTGTGTAAAGGAAGTTATAAAAATACAAACAAAAATTTAAAGGTAAAATGCGGGGTGTTTGGATCCCAAGAAAACAGGAGTCTACTGTGGTTAGAAGTCAGGCTGACTACACATAATAATTAGGTATAATTGAAAACTCCTTTTGCAAAGACTGTATTTTTGCTAAGTTTTATATATTATCACTAGCTTGAGTTTTCCCCCTTTCTCTGACTTTCATTACTAGAGTCGCCAGATGGAAAATTTAAAACACTTTAAAAATAGCTGCTTCTGGGTAAGTCACCCAGCACACACTCCTTGTATTCCTCTAGTTTCAAACATAAAGGGGAACCGGCTCAGACAAGAATGATCCTTGCTGCACATCCGCCAGCTCATGCATCCTCCTCTTTATTCCGAGAGGTTCCTGCTCAAACGAAAGTTACAAGGTTAAGCGCTACTCCGAGTTCCTGTCAGCTAATTCCTGCTTGGTCTTCAAAAAATAGAGGTCTGTAATTCCTTTTTAAACATGCCTTCGAAGTGGAGGTCTTTGGCCATGAGTTCCTCTTCAACATCATCGAGGGCCCACTGGTGATCGGTCAGCTCCAAGGCTTCCCACTCTGTCTGCAGAGAGAACAGCAGGGCAGGGAGAGAGGGGCAGAAGGGCTGTTACTAAGAGCAGTGCTGACCTTCGTGAGCTGCTTATACTTTTAATGTGACATGCAAGAAATCAGCGTCTTATCTAAGGTCACATACATTTACACCTACGTGTTCTAACAGTTTTATAGTTCTTATATTTAGGTCTTTGGCCCATTTAAAGATGCTTTGTGTGGTAAAATATATGTAACAAAAATTTCCTCTTTTACCCATTGGCATTAATTACATTTCTAAATTGTTATTTATCTAACAGTTTCTAAAATTGTTATCTATTTATTTTTAAATGATAAGACATTTTAGTTTTTTTATTTATTGATTTGAGAGAGGGAGAGAAGGTGAGAGAGAGAGAGAGACAGAGAGAAACATAGATTTGTTGTTCCACTTATTTCTGCATTCATTGGTTGACTCTTGCACATGCCCTGACCAGGAATCAAATCTGCAGCTTTAGCATATCAGGATGATACTCTAACTAACTGAGCTACCCAACCAGGCCCTATTTCTAAACATTTTAGTTCCCTGAAACCCAAATTCTGTATCCAGTAAGTGTAAGACTACTCTTTTTCCACTGAATTATCTTGGTATCTTTGTCAAAAGTGAATTGATATGGACTTATTTCTGAATTCTCAATTCTGTTCTATTGATCTATATCCTATCATTATGCTAGTCCACACTGTTTTACTGTAGCTCCTAAGTAGGTTTTAACACCAGAAAGTCTGAGGCCTCCAACTTTGTTGTTATTCAGCAGTGTTTGGGTTATTCTAGGTCCCTTGTATTTCCATATGAACGTCGGGATCAGCTGTCCATTTCTGCCAGAAAGGTAGGTGGAATTCTGATAGGGTTTACATTGAATCTGTGGATCAATTTTCAGGTATTCTTTAATTTTGTCAGCATGTTTAGTAATTTTCATTGTACAAGTCTTGTATTTCTTTCTTTTTGTCTTCTTTTCTTTTCCTGCTACACTTTATTAGGAAGATGACACGGAATCTGGGTACAGGATACACCAGTGTCGCGGGTGAGGGGATCTCTGGGCATCTCCATGGAGGCCCTGTGCCTGGAGAAGGGCCTGGTGCAGGACAGGCACTGGCCAAGCAAGACTGCTTCCAGCCACTATTCAACTTCTTGTCTTTGGTGGCCACCTGGACTCGCTCTTCCAGCAGAGAGAGCTTGCTCAGGAGGTCTTGATGGCACTGGTGAAGGCCTCCTTGGGGCTGTAGTCAGGTATGGTCTGCACACGGATAATGATCTTGTGTCCCAAGGGGTGGGGGTCTTTGTAGCCAACAAACAGCACCTGTGGATCCTTCAACAGTGACTTAATAATGTTTCCTAGTGTGTGGTCTTCTTTGCTGATGGTGAACAAACAGGCATTGGGTAGGTACCTTAAAGTCCTTGTTAATGATAATCATCTCACCTTCAAACAACAAGAACAAATCAAGGCAGGAGGAGCATTCATCCTAGTGCCACGGCCACCTCCAAAGTCTCCAAGTCTTGTGTTTATTTTGTCAAATTTATTCCGTAGTGATATTATTGTAAATGGAACTGTTTTCTTAATCTCAGCACCAGATTCTTTATCATTAGTGTGTAGAAATAGAATTTTTTTTTATATTGGCCTTTTATCCTAAGACCTTGCAGACCTGTTTATTAGCTCTAACAAAGATAGCTTTACTTCTTCCTTTCTAATCTGCCTTTTATTTCTTTTTCTTGACTAACGTTCCTGGCTAGAACCTGCAGTACAATGTTGAATAGTGGCAAGAGTGGACATCCTTCAATGTGAGTATGGGTATTTCACAGATACCTTTCACCAAGATGAGCAAGTTCCCTTCTATTCCTAGTTCTTATAATGAAAAATTAGTGAACTTCTGCTGTACAAAAATTATACTAGATTTTATAAATTATAAAATCATTTCATGAAAAGGCTTGATGAACTGAACTTTTTAAATGAAATTTTCACCTGATGTCTACAGGGTTCAAAAGTTAAAAAATATTCCAAATCTTTACCTAGTGCCTCTGATTGGACTGTTTTTACGGCTTCATTTCGTGTAGATTGAATTTGGTGAGCATTTAAAAACTAGAAAAAGTACCAAGAATCTCAAATTTACTTAGATGATTCCCTAAGGAGAAGGAGACATGGAAACTAAAATACATTTCTGCTAAATTTAAATAATGGAATAATGGATACTACACTCCCTTCAGAGAACCCATCTTTAAAGTAACTCTGAATGCCTTTTGAAGCTTCAGTGGAGCTGGAAGAAGGGAGTGTACCTTGAAAGCTTTGTTGGTGTCTGCGGGCATGGCCATGGCTGCTCCAGTCATCTGCTCCTGCATCATCCGTGATTGGTCAGCGGCTGCAGAGTAAGATGCACCTGTATGAGCCCAGGGCTCAGCGGCACCCAGTGTGCTCGGAGGAACGGTCCTTACACAAAACTTAGAGATGCTCGGTAGAGGGTTAGAGAGCCATATGACACATTCACTGACTGGTCCTACCTCACACTGGCTATTTGACTCCAGAAAAGTCACTTTACCCCTCTTGAAGAATGGGGATGACAACAGCAGGAGAGAAAAGGTAATGAAAAAAAGCGCTAAACTTTACTTCAAATTTAAACAATAACAACAGCCACCAGTTATTGAAGAACTACTATACGCCAAATACTTCACTAGGTAACTTTACAGATTCTACCTCATCTACTCCTAACAACAAACCCTGAAGTTAATTATTTAAGGTTCCTATATTACATCAGAGGATTAGAGAGGTTAAGTAATTTTGCCTGAGGTCCCAGCCATTAAATGAGACAGTCAGGACAAGTACTGGCGAGAAATCTCGTCACTGCACTAACTAATCAAACCAGGCCTTCTTCCAGCTTCCATTTTGCAGGCTTCCATAGCTGGTGTGGATCCCTCATTTGAGGGTGTCAGACTGTAGGGACTACATCTTGTCCCTATTATTGCCAGGGAGATCTCAGATCTTTAGTTTGACCCTGGAATTTTTAAGACTTTTTAAAATACCTCAGAAACTTAGTAAATTTAAAGAATGAAGGATTGTATTTGACTATGCTAACAAATAGCATAGCCTACATGATTTTTTTGCCTCTGGCATGGAGGACTCATCTATCAGAGTATTTGCTTATTAAACCTGATGTGTTCCTTACCATTATCTTGGCCCAAAATCAGAGAGTAAATGCTCCGAAGCCCGAAGACATTGAGGAAATACCAGGATGCAGAACTCACCCTAAAGCAAAGTGAAGAAATGTAGGTAGTTAGGTCAGAATTAAGGTAATTCACCCTTTGCTAACACCCAAAGTTGTCCAGAGTATGTAAGAAATCACCGGGAGTAAGCTGTATTCATTCAAAGCACAGCCAAAGAAGAAATACAAGCTGTGAAGGCAATCTTACAAATAGTTATCGCTTACTGCAGGTGAAGTGCCACTTAGAGCTATGGAATAAATTCTGTCTTCAGTAGCAGAACTGAACTCACAATTGGTGTGCCTCCTTTTAGTTAGAGACTATAAGCTTTGCTTAATTTTCCATTCTCTCCTCTTGTAAGACTCAAAAGAAAGTTCTTACCAGGATGCATCTAATGTGAGTAGTTCGATTCCTTGCTGTAGCATCGGCTTAAAACGGAGGGTCAGTGGAAATGGGACCTTGGCTGCAAAGAAAGAAAAGTTCATAATCAGTCCTAGCTTCTTTATTTTTAGAATAGTAAAACTGTGAATGCATATATTCTTTCCTGGAAGAGGTGGGAACTCCGGACCATACAGAGTCTGGAAAACTTGTCACTTTCTGATGAAATACATCAAATGCCATTCTTCCTTGAATACTAGCTTCTCTATTGCTTAAGAAGCAGGGATTCAAACTGAGCTGTGACCTAAAATCTCAAAAGAAACATCACTAATCTGTTAAATCTAAAGTGGAATATATATACACAGAGAACTACATTACTAAGAAACCAAATTAATTCAAATTAAATCAACACAACTTATAAGCAAGTAGACAAATGACTCACCCCAACACCTAGAAAATGATGTCAAAATATAAATGGGCTTCCCTTTATCCTGCTCAACTAAAACACTAAATTAGTTTCAGATACAAACTAGCAAGCCACTCGTTTGAATTTCTATTAGTAAAAAAGCATCAACATTATGAACTTAGCAATCAGTTTGTAATAGCCATAAAATCATAGCACATTAATTTTTTTGCTGTTCAAAGGATGTTGTTACCAGTTTCCACTACAGAACATAGGACTCATGATGTTAGCACTCTGATTTCTCTGAACAGGGAGAAGGGAAAGGAGCACAGATGAAATAAACCCAAGTCTTGTCAGTGGTGACTTACTTGTGACAAAGCCTGAGAATGTCATGTTGATCCATCCGCCAATGAGAATCATAGGGAGAACGTTTGTTACATTGCCTTTCATCATGTCTGTTAGCATAGTGGGATCTAAGACAAAAACACAGGAGACCACTGCATCTTACCACTGCTGGCAGGGGCTTCCTCCTGATTTTCTGTAAATTTTATTTGATAATTAAAGTAATACAAGTTCATTGTAAAAAACTCAAATGACATACAAAAAGGATGTAGATGGTTCCCCGGAGTCCATTTTCTAACATTTTCAACTGTTGCATATCCTTCCATCGTTTTATTTACACATACACACAGAGGAGTTATAAACACACACGCACAATAGCGGGATATTATGCTTATTATTCTTGTTCTGTTTGGTTTTTTAGTTTCACCGAGGATATGTTTATTGATTTTAGAGAGAGAGAGGAGAGAGAGAAACATCGATGTGAGAAACATTGATCGGCTCCCTTCCATACGCACTGCAACCAGGGATCAAACCTGCAACCTCGGTATGTGCTCTGACCAGGAATCAAACCCACAACATTGATGTGCACAGTGACGCTCCAGCCAACTGAGCCACCAGGCCAGGGCACTACTGTGCTTCTTAATTTAAAAAATTAATATGTTGTGAATGCTGTTTCCACATTGGTATAATAACTCTCTCAATATTTTTAATGTCTGCATAGAAATCCACAACGTGGTCACAGTCATCACTACTGAGTGACCTATAGATTGCTTCCAATTTTTTTGTCCCCCCCCAATAAACAATGCCGTCAACAACTACCTTGTACGTAAATCTGCATATTTTTGTTGATACTGTCAGATTGTCCTTCAACAATTATGAGAGAGCCTCACTTCCCATGACCTTGACAGTAGCAACTCTGGTCAAGCTTTCAGTCTTTGCCAATTTAATGGGCTATAAAGGATATCTTATTTTAATTTGCACTCCATATATTTTAGTAGGTCGAGCATCTTTCTGTAAATTTATTGGTCTTTTGTTTATTGTAGGTTTTCTGAAAGATTTATAGTAACTTCTATCTGGGTTTAAAATAGCTAGCTGGTCATCTCACCTAAAGAAATGGATACTAACACGAGAGCACAGTGAGTATGGGATAATAACTTTTGTTTCACTTTAAAGATGCTGTGTTTTTCACATGACAGGGGTCAGTGAAAGTAAGAAATCTGTTAGAGTAAGAATTGTAGGATGGCCAGTAGCTGGTCTGGGCAAGTAGGGAGAGCTCTTCCCCAGCCAGCAGGAGCGGTGTGGCCCTCTGTCAGCAGGAGCCGGCCCTGGGCGGGAGCCCCAGCGTTTCCAACTGTGCTCAGCGGAGCCCTGGGCCCCGAGTAACTGCAGAGGGAAGAGACCCAGAGACAATGGCTCTGGTCTCTTCAATCCCTTAGCTGAGAGTTCTTTATTTATTTATTTTCTTTTTAAAAAAATTATTAGAGAGGAAGGGAAAAAAGAGAAAAATATCAAAAAAAAATTTTTTGGTTCTGCTTATGCATTCATTGGTTGACTTTTTTTTTTTTTAAATATATTTTATTGATTTCTTACAGAGAGGAAGGGAGAGGGACAGAGAGCCAGAAACGTCGATGAGAGAGAAACATTGAACAGTCGCCTCCCGCACACCCCCCATGGGGATGTGCCCGCAACCAAGGTACATGCCCCTGACCGGAATCGAACCCGGGACCTCTCAGTCCGCAGACCGTTGAGCCAAACTGGTTTCGGCCATTGGTTGACTTTTATATGTGCCCTGACCAGTGAGAAAACCTACAAACTTAGTGTTATCAGGACGATATTTTAACCAACTGAGCTACCCAACTGGGGCCTGAGAGTTTGCGCGCGCTCTCTCGCTCGCTCTCTCTCTGTCTGTCTGTCTCTCTCTCTGTTTTTTTTTCTTTTTTTTCTTTTGGTTAATCCTCACCCAAGGATATTTTTTTCCATTGCTTTTCAGAGAAAGTGGAAGGAAGGGAAGGACAGGGGGAGAGAGAAAGAGAAAAACATCGATGTGAGAGAGACATATTGACTGGTTGCCTCTCCCACACACCTCAACCAGGAATGGGGAGCTAACTGCACCCCAGGTATGTACCCCTGACTTGGAATCGAATCTGAGACCCTTGGTGCATGGGCTGACGCTCTAACCACTGAGCAACACCAGCCAGGGCCCACTTCATATTTTGGAGTTCCCAGAACACGTATTTGGAAAAGAGAACACTACTTCTGTAGATTGCTGTCCTAGATGATATCTAAGGTCCCTTAGATTACTATCTTCAACAGCTGAACATCGAAACCAAATGACACATTCTAACCCCTCTGTCCCCCACTCATGTTAAAAATCTTCCTTGAAGATGAGAGAAAAGAATAAACATACCAGTCATAGGAGAAGGAGGCACCACCTTCCTTTTAGTTTTTTTGAAAAATCCATCCTCCGGGTTGTTGAAGTAATATTTTCGTGTCAGGAAAGACTAGTAGAAAAAAAGAGCTTTTTAAATCTTAAAACTGCGACATAGCAAATTGTCAAGTTATTCCCCAGAGGTGTGGTCAGAAGGCCCTTGGAATATGCTGTTATACGAGGAGCTGACAGCCCTCTTGGCAGCTGAGCTGACATTTTAGCTGAGTCACATTTAAAAACAATTTCCTAAGAAGGATGAGGTCACAATGACAGCAAACACCGTCAGGCCACAGCTTAATTCCTGACTTGCCAGCCGTCAGTTCTCCCCAAAGAGTCCCCTTATAAAACATTCCCGTATCTACTGCCTTCAACAGTGAATCGTGGGACTTTAAGTAAAAGATAAATGAGTACCTGTTTGGGAATGTATTTTCCATTTTCCCTGAGGACTCTGCTTCGAATTAGGACTTGACTGAAAAATAACAACCAAGACAATGAGATTTTTACAAAAGTGAAACACTAGAAGAAAACAAGAGAATAAAGTAGAAGACCTATTTAAACACAAGAGAGGGCCTATTTGGCAACAGTCCGGAGTGGAAACTTTTCAAACTCCAAGTATCTTTAAAACCAATCTAACAACCCCCAAATCAGGTTTTCAAGAGCATTTTTCAGAAGTGACTGTTTCTGAACAAAGGTTTCTGAAGAAGGCACATTTGGAACACTCACTTTTCTCTTAATTTATGAGCTAAGAAGGCGCTTTCTCTGAGTGAAAAGAGTAGCAGTTGGATGCTTCCCCGATGATTTGGAGGCAGGAGTGGGGAGGAAGGGTGAGGACTGAAGGAACTTATTAAGTTCCAAAGAGAAATGAGTACAGGACTTGACAGGGTTCCTATCTGACAGACAACAAATAGAAATTTCACCCAGGACTCAGACTGTTAGTAAGCTCTCAAGAAACATAAAAGTAACAAGTGAAATTATTTGGTGATATTTTAACATAAGTGATCATTAAAGATAACAGTGCAATACAAGTGGGTGGTGCTAAGCTACAAATAGTAAACAGAATAGTGATCAAAATACTAATTTTTTCTCCCTGGTTTTCAAAAGCTTTTTACAAAAATTCATTGATTTTAGAGAGAAGGGAGAAAATAGAGAAACAATGATTTGTTGTTTACTTATTTATGCATTTATTGGTTAATTCTTATATGTGCCCTGACCAAGGATCAAACCAGCAACCTTGGTGTATTGGGACAACACTCTAACCATCGGAGCTACCGGATAAGGGGATTCAAAAGCTGTTTTAATGGGGGGTTGGAGGGGGAGCCTATTTAGCTTAATGGAAATCTTTCTTGAAAAGTGGGGGGGAAAGATTGTAACAGAAATGAACACAAGAAAACTGTGTTTCGTTTTCTCTCTGCTCCTCAGCATAAACCACCTGCTCTAAGCAGTAGGTCAATACCCTTAGGATCTCCTTGTCATATTCTAGTTTTCTCCATATGCTGGGAATTCTCTAGTGCCCCTCCCCTTCACCTTCTTCAAGCTCCACCTTTTCTTTTTTTTCTTCTTTTTCTTTTAATATTTTATTGATTTTTTTATAGGGAGGAAGGGAGAGAGATAGAGAGCCTGAAACGTCAATGAGAGAGAAACATTGACCAGCCGCCTCCTGCACACCCCCCACGGGGGATGCGCCCGCAACCAATGTACATGCCCTTGACCGGAATCGAACCCCGGACCTTTCAGTCCACAGACTGACGCTCTACCATTGAGCCAAACCGGTTTTGGCAAGCTCCACCTTTTCTATGGAACTCTTCCCAATGCCTGGTGCCCTCATGGGATTCTCTCTGGTCTTCCTCTGTACTGTATGGCTGACTGCTCCAAGCACAGGCTTACCCAGGTGACATGTAATATGTTCTGTTCCCTGGGAGCTAGTCTAACGCTACTCAAAGTGTGGCCTCTGTACCAATGATGATCTGTGATAAGGGTTTAGAGAAGTTTGTAGTAATTTGACATTGTTACAAGATCCAAATATATGATCAAAATATTTTATAAGCCGAAACCGGTTTGGCTCAGTGGATAGAGCGTCGGTCTGTGGACTCAAGGGTCCCAGGTTCAATTCCGGTCAAGGGCATGTATCTTGGTTGTAGGCCCATCCCCAGTGGGGGGTGTGCAGGAGGCAGCTGATCGATGTTTCTCTCTCATCGATGTTTCTAACTCTCTATCCCTCTCCCTTCCTCTATGTAAAAAATCAATATAAATATATTTAAAAAAATATTTTATAAAAGCATCAGTCTGTGTTAGATTGGAAATTGAAAAATTAAATCAAGGTAAGCTTTAATTATCCTATATATTATAAACACCCACTTTCTTAAACTGAGATCCACAGATGTATTCTCTGAGATTTGCAAATTCTACAAGAAATTTTTAATTTTCATTTCCATTAATATCTAAAAATAAGTCCTAGTACTCGTTATCGAGATAAAGCTTTTCTTCACAGTGGTAATTTGCAACTGAAATACATTTTCTTAAAATAAAAGTTTAGTTTTTAAAGTTATTATTTCTCAAAGTGGAGTTCCATATTTTTAAAGATCAGGGTGTTTTTGTTGTTTTTCCTTTCAAAGGGTCGTTATATTCTTCAAGCTTGAGAACTACTTTTTACATTCATTGTATCCTTAAATATGGTCTAATAGATTTTATTTATGGTTTGGTTTAATACAATTTAGAAAAAATTTTAGTAAGTTTTGAGGCAGTAACAGTTAATAATTTATGAAACCCAACATCCCATTTTGTGATCATTCAGGTTACTGGAAACTTATACTGTACTGAGAGGAATGTTTTGCAACTAAAAGACATCTTTTGCCTTGGACTTCGGCCAGTCCAGAATCATGTTCAAATGATGACCTGGTGGGGTATAGTCACACCATTGTCAGAGATGGCACGACTTCCCTTAAGTGATGGAGCAATTATGACCAGAAATGTTGTTTCTTTAAAGCAGTGGTTCTTCATGTAGGTGGCACTGCCCTCTAGAGGGCCTATGGAAACCTGTGGAATTTTTTAGTGTCAAAGTTAAGGGATGGAGAGAAAGCACTAAGCTTCCTCAGTGCTGGGGACAGATGTGCAATACAAAGACCTGCCCCATGTCTCACACTCCCTGTGCTATCTCATCAAACTGGTTTTAATCATCTGAGCCTCAAACCTAATTCCATTTTTTTGCAATTGTTGGGAGGGACGATTTTTATGTATACTGAATTTCCAGATATGCAACCAGCATGTAAATATAGGAAAAACCACACTCTGTTGTGTTCAGAACTTTATCAAGAGTAGTTCACCACTTAGGAAAATCACATCCAAGCACTGCCTTCTGTTACATCTACCGGTAAGTAGTGTATCAGCCTACAATTGAATCTGCCCCAATTTATAGGAATTTTGTAGCTAGGTGATTGCACCTGACTTCTAGTACACCTTCTCCAGGACTGTTTATGCACAAGTACTTATGAAACAGAATTTAAATTATCTTCCTTTTATTTCTCACAATTTTTGCCTTTATGTAAAGCAAGTATGTCAAACTCGTGGCCAGCGGGCCGCATGCCTCCTTTATTTAGACCACATGTGTCAAACACAAGGCCCGCGGGCCAAATCCAGCCCGCCAGGCCTTGCAATGTGGCCCACACCACACTGTCATCACTGCACTCTGCTGTCAGTTTATGACATTGTCAGTTTATGACTGTTCAGTAAACCATTCGGCCCGCGATTTAGGCTGGATTTTAGATTTTGGCCCCTTCTCTGATTGAGTTCGACACCCCTAATTTAGACATATGGTCCACTGTCCGTGAGTTTGACATGCTTGATGTAAAGCATTATGTTGCCCCCCCCCCCTTTTTTTTTTTTTTTTTTAATTCTTGTATAGAGTGCATCAACTGTGAATTTCACTTTGGGTTATAAAAGGGAGTTTTGGGTCTGATGTCATTCAGCACCATAACTCTGAAATCACAAGTTGAATCCGGAGCAAAAATTGTGGCAGAGAATCTGACAGCAGGAATTGTAGTCAAGAGAATTTAACTTGACTACAGGCACAATATTTTACTATTTGGTTATTTAGGGAAGGCTACTTAACTTTCCCAGGTTCCCTTTCCTTCAAATGTAAAAATGGTTCAGGATTATTTATTTCAGTGTTAATTTGGGGGTAAAATGCAAACTATTTATTGGTATCAATACATAAATAAATGCTAACTGATCTCTCTCCACTTTACATCTTTTTGTTTGCGTGTGTATGTGTTTTTTTAATCCTCCCGAGGATATTTTTTCTATTGATTTTTAGAGTGTGTGGAAGGAAGAGGGAGGAGGGATGGAAGAAGGATGGGAGGGAGGGATGGATGGGAAAAGAGAAAAGGAGGGAGGAAAGGAGGGGAAGGGGAGAGGAAAAGAGAGAAGGGGAGAGAAAGAACATTGATGTGAAAGAGACACACTGATTGCCTGCAACTGAGGTACCCTGGCCAGGGCTACTTTACATCTTTGTATAGCCTCCCTTTCTGAGGTGAACTGACTTCTTAAGGTTCTCTACAGGAGTTGGTTCTGTCAGTTCTGAAACTGATGCCAAAGAAAAGTTGAGTGGCTTCTGTGGCAGAGTGGAAAGAGCTCCAGACTCAGGAACCAGAAGGCTTGGTGTTAAGTCCTGAATGTCACTGTGTGTGACCATGGAACCTCTTAACCCTTAGTTTCTATAAAATGGCTCAGTGATTCAACATCGACATATGAACCAGGAGGTTATGGTTCGATTCCCGTTCAGGGCACATGCTCGGGTTGTGGGTTTGATTCCCAGTATGGGATATGCAGGAGGCAGCTGATCGATGGTTCTCTCTCATCACTGATGTTTCTATCTCTCCCTTTCTCTCTCAAATCAATAAAACAATATATATATTTAAAACAAATTTTTTAAAAAACAGGATAGCATCTACCACAGAGTTGTTTTAAATTTTAAATAAGTTAGTGAATATAAGTGCTTAGCATAGACTAAGTGCTTAATAAATGTTGGTTTATTATTATTCTCAGAATAATTGGAAAGCATAACTGAAAATGATAGCAGTCCTTTCCAAACTTCATTCCATGGTTATTATTCTTATTTACCTAGCACTAATACTATTAAAGACTTAGTATTTCTTATGTATCAACTTTTCTACTTATATGTTTTAAAAGAAATCCTCGAATTACCAGCAAATGTAAAATCAGTATTACCTGCCACAAATAGGAAGTAACTGTTAAAAATAGATACAATAAAAACAAAATTATTAAATTTTAGCTACAAACTGTTGCCTGTGTAAAGTCCTGAACCTGAAGCTTGCTCTTTGTTAAAAAGAGAAATTAATAAGTGCTACGGAAGTGTTAAAGACATAATAACATTTACCTAAGATAAACTCTGAAAATAGTTGGAACGATTGACTGATAAACTCTGAAAATAGTTGGAACGATTGACTGAAAATGTTTATTTTAATATGGAGGGGCACACGTCTAGATACCACCTACAACCAATCTTAAATTACCTCTTTTTGCAAATATTGTAATGAAGCACACGAGGAAGAATTGCCTTCACTCCAGTAGGGGAAATGATCATCAAAGTCCCTCACATCTCTATAGTTTGTGTTTGCCAAGCTCTTGGATAGTTGGTATCTCAGCTAACCACCACAGTAGTTTGGTAAAACGAGTATAAACACACCCACCTCTTCTATAGCTCATAGATAAGGCTGGCGACCAGCCTCACACTATTCATAAGCAACATCATTTTGAACCCTTAATTCGCCCCAGCTAAAGTCTCCTATAAACATCATCTAACATTTAATCCGCACCCCTGCTCTATGAGGCATATCCTGTTATCATCCACATCTGACAGATGACGAAAGTGAAGCATAGAGCTGCTAACTCAGCCCAGGTCCCCCCGCCCGTGGGAGCGCGATGTAGAAATCGGGGGAAACTGGCAGGACCCCCGCACTCTGTTGCTCAAGGTCACGGGGGGAGTGAGATCGCCGGGTCCGGAGGGCGCTGACCTGTCGGAGACTTGTTCCTGGGTGAGCTTTTTGTCGCTCTGCAGCAGGATGGACACGTAGTGGCGGATCATGCCCACGAAGAAGGTGATGATAACGATGGGCAGGACCACCCAGAGGCGGATGTTGGAGTCGAGCAGCAGCTCCGGCCCCGCCATCTTCACAAAGCGCCGGCTCCTGACCTGGGGCAGCTGGGTTCCTCTCCCCACGGGGGCCCGGGCTCCCACTCGAGTTCGCCTCCGAGCTTCCTCACGCCCTCAGGCAGGCTGGCGCGGGACCCCACTGCAGGTTCAGGCCCGGCGTACTGACCCTCGCCGGGGCCGCGCGGCCGCCTACTTCCGGCGCGGAAATTTGAAGTCACGACGACGCGACGCGCCTCGGTGACGTCAAGGCGGCGCCGCGCCTGGCGGGAAAGGCTTAAAGAAAGGGTGGGCACGGCCTGTTGGTGTGTGTTTGGAGCTGCGATCGTCGCTTCTCCAGGCTTCGCTTCCCTGCTTGCCCTGTCGGCCCAGGGCAAGCTCGGCCTTTCCCTCCGGGGTTCCGCGCCCTGCCTCGACTTCCTCACCCGCCCTGTCGTGGGATAGACCTTCAGGTACCTCCCTGCGTCGTTAAAACGGCAAAACGAGAAGGGCTTTTATCCCCAACCCCTACTCCGCTGGCCTAGGCCCGGTAGCCGGCCCCATCTTCTCATCTTTCAGGCTTCTCTGTAAACCAGATGGTGGAATATACAGTGAAGGGCGGGCCCTGAAGTCAGCCGGCCCTGATTTGGCTTTGTTTTGTTTTTCCTCCTGTAAAATGGCTGACGACCCCAGTGGAACCTGGGCCCCTTCAGTCCGCAGGCCGAGGCCCTATCCACTGAGCCAAAATGGCTAGGGCAGGAAAGCATTTTTTAAAAATATTTTTCATTGATTTCAAAGAAAAGGAGAGACGCAGAAGCATCAATGATGAGAGAGAGCCCTAACCGGTTTGGCTCAGTGGATGGAGCGTCGGCCTGTGGACTGAGGGGGGTCCGGGGTTCTACTCCGGTCAAGGAAATGGGCACATTCCCAGTAGGAGGTGTGTAGGAGGCAGCTGATCGATGTTTCTCTTTGATTGATGTTTCTAATTCTCTCTCCCTCTCCCTTCCTCTCTGTAAAAAAAAAAGAAATCAATAAAATATTATTTTAAAAAGTGTTGAGATTCATTAATCTGCTGCCTACTGGAACTGGAGTTCGAGTCTGCAACCTCACCTTGTGCCCTCAACAGTGACCTCCTGGTTCATAGGTGGACGCTCTACTACTGAGCCACGCTGGTGGGGCTCAGGGAAAAAATAAAGTTTTTCAGAAAAAAATTTTTATACCAGTTATTGTGCTGGGTACTAGGGATACTGAAATAAATGGCACTGGGTTCCTGCTTTCAAGGAGATCTACAGTTTAGTATGATGTGGAAAGGCTCCTAGATACCTCAGTGGAGCAGAAAAGCTGGAATAGCAAACTTCCTTGGGGATAGGAACATTTTTCTTTCTTTCTTTTTTTTTTTAATCCTCACCTGAGAACATGTTTTCATTGACATTTAGAGAGAGAGAGAAACATAAGTTAGTTGCCTCCTGTATATACCCTGACTGGAGATCGAACCACAACCTAGGTATGTGCCCTGACTGGGAATCCTACTGGCGATCTTTCGGGGTGTGGGAGGACACTCCAACCAGGGCATGAGGAACATTTTTTCTTAATTTATTATTTTTATTGATTTCAGAGAGGCAGAGACAAGGAAAGAGAGAAACATTAACGATGAGAGAGAATCACTGATCGGGTGCCTCCTGCACGCCCCACACTGGGGATCGAGCCTGCAACCAGGGCATGTGCCCTGACCTGTTCATATGTTGATACTCAGCCACTGAGCCACGCCAGCCGGGCTAGAGGAACATTTTTCAAGGAAGATGACATTTAATTGAGTCTTTCAGGATGAATAGTAATTTTCCAGGCAAATAGGTAAGAGCATTTGGGGTGAAAAGAACACTTTTCTAGTTTATAGGATAGGCTAGAAGGCCCTGTGTTTCAGGCCCTCTGCTGCCTCATTTCTAATTCTACAAGCTCCTTCCTGTGTCACTGGAGTTTTTCTCTTACCTCTTCTGCTATTTCAGTCCTCAGGTCCCTGCTTAAAGTCACTTTCTCAGAATCCGAGAAATTGTCACTACTTTTCACCACCACCACCCTAACTAGACTAAATTTCCTTGCAAGCCCTCATAGCAGCCTGTGTTTTTCTTATATAGCACACAACAGTACAGTCATGTGTTGATCAATCATGGGGATATATTCTAAGAATTGCATCCATAGGCAATTTCATCATTGTGCGAACACCATAGAGTACTCAACACAAACCTAGATGGTATAGCCTACTGCACACCTAGGCTGTATGCTATAGCCTCCTGCTTCTAGGCTACAAGCCTATATTGCATGTTGCTATGCAACACAACACAAGATTAAATCAAGCAGAAGTGAAAATGATGTCATCAAGTGGTACACACTAGATGTATGAGGCTGCTGCTGTGCACACAGCAAGTTTTATAGCAAATCATTTTTAATTTATATTTGTTTTTTTAAATTTTTTAAATTTAATATCTTTGTACATATACCCTTGCCCCCCTCCCATATATGCCCTTCCTCCCGCAAATCTTTTTTTAAATAAGTAGAAATAGTATACTCGTAAGTAATGATAAAATTATAGTGTAATAAATACATAAGCCAATAACATAGTTGCATATTCTGTTATATATTATACATAATTGTATGCACTATACTTTTTTATAACTGGCAGCATAGTAGGTTTGTGTATACTAACATCACTACAAATGTGTGAATAATGTGTTGCACTATGACACAATAACAGCTTTTATGTTACCAGATAATAGGAATTTTTCAGTTCCATTATAATCTTATGGGACCACTGTGGTATATGTGGTCTATCATCTGAAGCATCCTTGTGCAGGGCATGACTAGTTAAATAATTATTTGAAGACTACTCATTACTGTGAACTCTGAGGTCAGGAATCATGTCTGGTTCATAATTATAACCCCAGAACCTAGCACAGTCCCTAATGTATAGTGTTGTATTATATATATATATTTTTTTATTTTAAAAAAATATATTTTATTGATTTTCTACAGAGAGGAAGAGAGAGGGATAGAGAGCTAGAAACATTGATGAGAGAGAATCATCAATCAGCTGCCTCCTGCACACCCTCCACCGGGGATGTGCCTGCAACCAAGCAGGGCACATGCTCTTGATCGGAATTGAACCTGGGACCCTTCAGTCCGCAAGCCGATGCTCTATCTACTGAGCCAAACTGGTTTCGGCTATATATATATATATATATTTTTTTTTTTTTAATTTTTTTTTTTTTTTTAATTTTATTGATTTTTTTACAGAGAGGAAGAGAGAGGGATAGAGTTAGAAACATCAATGAGAGAGAATCATCGATCAGCTGCCTCTTGCACACCCCCTACTGGGGATGTTCCGGCAACCAAGGTACATGCCCCTGACCGGAATGGAACCCGGGACCTTTTAGTCCGCAGGCCGACGCTCTATCAACTGAGCCAAACCGGTTTCGGCATGTGTTGTATTATTAAATTATAGGAGAGAGATAGTTTGGGAATAGAAGATGAAGGATCTTGACTATCAGAGAACTGTGGGTTTTATCCTTCGGCAAGCGGGAAGTGGTCTGGTCCTGACCTGGTGCCTCGGTTAGCTGGAGCGTTATCTTGTATACCAAAAGGTTTCAGGTTTGATTTCAAGTCACGGCACATAGGTTTCGGGTTCGATTCCTGGCTGGGTGCATATGGGAGGCAACCAATCGATGTTTCTCACATTGATATTTCTCTCTAAAAGTCAATAAAAACGTGTCCTCTGGTAAGGATTTTAAAAAAGGAAATAGTCTGACTAAAAAGACAACTGAATATACAAGTCTTGAAAGCAAGAGAGTATTGATCATATATAGGGGTTGAAATTTTCTCAACACCTTAATTTAGATAGCATTAGTGTAAATACTAGAACCACTTCAGTTTTGAATAGTTTTCTTAGAGCTATACTTTTAACCTCTCAGAATTTATCTAGCTTTGAGAAGGTCACTTCTGTTCTCTGATTTTGCTGTAGAAAATAATTTAACTGCAGAAAATTGGTCAAAATGGTTTCCAAAAGAAGACTATCAAAATCTGAGGATAAAGAAACCCTGAAAGAAGATGCCTCTAGTAAGTATCTACTCATTTGCTGCTGTATTTTTTTTTATAGCAAATGTTTGTGGCAGTATTTCATCTTTTGTTATGGCTGAATACTTTTCCTTTATACCACATCTTTATCCAATCATAATGAGATACTACACAGAAATAAGAAAAGATAAAGTACGGCATTTGTGACACCTTGAGTGAATTTTGAGAGTATCATGCTAAGTGAAATAAGTCATATTGAAAGCATAAGAACAATATGATTTCACTTGTGTGAGATATAAAGCAGAAAGCAACAAATGAACAAACAAAAACTTATAGACAGTGGTATAGTGGCTATCAAAGGGGGAAGTGAGGACGGGGATAGGTTGAAGAGGGTAAAGGGTCAAATATATGGTGACAGAAGGAAACTTCACTATATGGTGAGCACATAATGCAATATACAGATGATGTTTTATAGAATTGTACATTAGGTACTTATATAGTCTTATTAACCAGTCACCCCAATAAAATTAATAAAATAAAAGAAACGTGAGGCATTTAAAGAGATATGATGTTCCTATTTTCAAATGCTGGGAGTCATCAAGGCTTAATGGATAGAGCACACAGAATTTATATCAGGAGATTTGGGATTGACTTTCTGCCTTTGATTCCATGTATGACTTTGGGCATGCCTATAGTCTCTTGAGTATCAGTTTCCACATCTATAAGAGGAGTTAGTATTATAGAACTTACCTATTATACATTATCTAAGTGCTGGGATACAAAGATACAATATAGTCCCAACCCTTTATTTTTATTTATTTTTTTCAAATATATTTTTTATTTTTATTGATTTTTTACAGAGAGGAAGGGAGAGAAATAGAGCGCTAGAAACGTCGATGAGAGAGAAACATCGACCAGCTGCCTCCTGCATACCCCCCCACAGGGGATGTACTCGCAACCAATGTACATGCTCTTGACCGGAATCGAACCTGGGACCTTTCAGTCCGCAGACCAATGCTCTACCACTGAGCAAAACCGGTTTCGGCTAGTCCCAACCCTTTAAAAAAGACTTATGGTCCACTGCCTTAAAAAAGTTATGATCTAAATAAAATGCTCTGATAGTGATAATTTAAAGAAAGGCATCATACAAAGAAAGCATATCAGAAGCAAAGAAATAGACTCTGTGCATGTGAGAATGTGGTTGACAGAGGGCCAAGAGTTCTGACAAGAAGTTGATAGTTTTTTATTTATTACACTCATCTACCCTATTACTGTGATTCTAACTTGTGTCAGGGGAGAAGAGTGGGAATGTAATCATGTTTAACATCAAAGATCTATTTGTTTTGTTTGTTAATTATGTTTTATTCTCATGGGTTGAAAGCCTTGGGATGGTACCAGTCTGGTCTTTTTTTTTTTTTTTTTGAAATTCAACTTAGCGCTATGGGGGGCCAGGCGGTAGTCCCAACTCTGGTGGGAGAACTACTCACTGCTCTGGCCCTGCCATCCCCTTTTATTGAGGCTTTGGGGAAAACATCTTAGGCAACATAAACAGAAACTTACAAGTACCCCTTAGGCAGGAAATAACAAAAACTTACATGGGACAAACAAGGTGGAGGCTGCTTCAGCTAATATCATCTCAACTAAAGGTTGTTGACTAGCCTTCCTGGCTTCCTATCAACATCTCTCTTTTTTTTTTTAGTGAAACTGTTTTCCAGCAGATTTCTTCTTGTGGAATAACTCCAGGCTAACTGCAAACTCTGGCTACCTGCACAAACAGTAACAAAGGGTTCATGACCTTTCGTATTTTCCAGTGAACCAAGAGTCCAGGCAGCTAATCTGGACATACATTCTCTTTTTAATTTGATTTCCAAAAGAAAATATTACCCAAGATTAAAGAGCAGCTGCAGTCTCCTCCACATTCCAGCCCACTCGCATGATTGCTTTGACCTCTCCCCTTGAAGAATCTGCGGTGCCATGCGGTTCCCATGCCAGGCCCATGTTACAGCTCCCCCCCCACCCCTGTTGGCGTCTGGACCCACAGCTGAGGGGCAGAACCTGGAGGCCAAGGAGAAACAAAGTTGCCCACTCACATTTCTTTACAATGGGAGGCTTTGTTTAGTGACACAGTTTGGATTCCTGGGTTGGGATTGAGAAGGGATTTGCCAATATTACTGTGAAATAAAACTAGAGAGCAGCAAACAGTGTCTGTTCATCGTCTTCCTGCTGGAGAATAAAAGCTAACTCAGGATTGCTAAACTTTGGGAGAGGACGTGAAGTGATGGGAGATCAAGTCGTGCATTTCTAAATGTTGCTCTGTGTGTAAGGGATGTAAATTACTAACCCGAAGTTTTCAAGTAAAATTTTTTACAAACATTGTTAGAGTCAGCACCAGTATCTTTTCTCTCTAGAGTAGAGGTGTCGAACTCAATCAGAGAAGGGGCCAAATCTAAAATCCAGCCTAAATCGCGGGCCGAATGGTTTACTGAACAGTCATAAACTGACAATGTCATAAACTGACAGCGGAGTGCAGTGATGACAGCACGGTGAGGGCCACATTGCAAGGCCTGGCGGGCTGGATTTGGCCCGCGGGCCTTGTGTTTGACACATGTGCTCTAGAGGTTTCTTCCTTCAGAGAATAAGAAACCTAACAGCGGGGGGCTCGTTCTCTCTCTCTCTCTCTCTCTCTCCAGTTTAAAAGATACGATGCAGGAGAATCTGCCCCTGTCTTCTACCGCTATAGCTAGATAAAGATAATTGGCTCTCAAACTTTGGTGTGCATCAGGATTATTACCTAGAGAGCTTATTAAAAATTTAGACTCCCATGCCCCATTCCCCAAATTTTTATTTCATAAGCTGTGGGATGTGACCGAATATGCTTTGAATAAGGTTTCCAGTGGTTCTAGACCAATGATTTGCAAACATCAGCTTGAGAAATGCTGACTGCTTTATAATTTGGGTGGAAACATTTCCATGGTAATTGTTAGAAATGGCACATTTTGAATTTTTCTAATGAAAGCTTAATAGATGAAAATAATTATATTTATTGATTATTCTGTTTGTTTGGAAGCCACTATTGGACCATTGTTAGAAATAAAATTTTACTACACTGTCAATTCTAATATAATTCTTCAGGAACTATCAACTTTCCTTGTAGGGTTATTATTGTAGGGTTTACAGTTTTATCTTTGCTTTATTGTTTGTCACATTCTTAATTTTTTTCCCCACAATCTTGAAAATTTTGTCTATTTTCAGATGCCAGGAAGCAACCACCATCCAAAAAGGCAAAGAAATCACATGTTTGTTATGAAGTTGAAGAAAATGACAGTGTATTTATAAAGCTTCTTAAGACATCAGGAATTATTCTTAAAACAGGAGAGAGTCAGAATCAGCTAGGTAATATTTTAATATAATTCTTTTCTCTGCGTATAGTGAATCATGACTTTTTTAAATAGAAAGGAATGAAGATTAGAAATGGGAGCACATTTGTCTTGAAACAAAAATAAAATTGAAATTGCTTTTTAGAGAATATTATTATAGTCTTTGGTCCTGATAAATACATGTTAAGTAAAGTACTTCTAACCCCCTGTCCCCTTTTATAGAAAACTGTTATGGAATAGTATTGCTTTGTGTTTTCTTATGAAAAAAATCAATATCCTTAGAATAGTTAGATCTGTGTCAGAATAATTTTAAAAGAAAATTATACAATTATTAAAAATTATTATAATATGCCATTAGACAGTCAGTTGGACATCCCCCAAGGGCTCCTGGACTGCAGGAGGGCGCAGGCTGGGCTTAGGGACCCCCTCAAGTGCACAGTGTTGTATCCATATAAGCATGTAAGCGCCTGCTTTGGGGGCAGATTATTTCATCCTGCTAAGGTCACAGCATGTCATTTTTAGAACACTTAATAGCTATTCTCTGTCAAAGCTGCCTTTGTTTTATTGTGGGTTTAGAAGATTTGGCCTTGAATTAGGTTATAAATATCTTTTTCTCTCTCTTTTTTTTTTTTTTTTTTTTTTTTTTTATGGGAGAGGGAGGGAGAGAGATAGAAACATCAATGATGAGAGAGAATCATTGATTGGTTGCCTCCTATTTGCCCTGTACTGGGGTTCGAGCCTGCAACCCAGGCATGTGTCCTGAGTGGAAATTGAACTGTGACCACCTAGTTCATATTGTAGGTCGATGCTCAGCCACTGAGCCATGCCAGCCGGGCTATCTTTTTTTTTTTTTTTTTTAATCCTCACCTGAGCATATGTTTTTACTAGGGGCCAGTGCATGATTTCATGCACCTTGAAAGGAACTATGGGCCATGAGGCTGCAGTGGGCATAGGGGTGGGTGTTGGGCCATCTTCCTCACCCCAGCCCCTCCCACCACAGCCCCCAGTCTGCTGTGTGCCGACGGTCCCACTCCCACTGTCACCACTCAAGTGCTGATGGGGCCGAGCAATTGGGGCTGGCACCAGCAGTGGGTGCAAACATGGCTGGCGTCAGCAGGTGTGAGAGGTGGTTGCAGCTCTGATCACCCCGCAGGAGCAGGAGCAGGGAAGGTGGAGAAGCCCTGAGGGGCAATTAGGGCCGGTAGCCACCTCTCACATCTGCTTATAGCACCGAGCAATTGGGTTGGTGCTGGGCACCAGCAGCAGGTGTGAGCATCCAGCAAGACTGCAGCATGCAAGAGCAAAGAATTTTCAGTAACCACCAGAGGCTTGCCCTGATGACAGTGACCCTGCTCTGGCGCCCCCGCTCACTTGTTCCACCATCCTGCCTCGACCAATGCCCATCATGTTCTGCGCTCCGCTGCCGATGCCTGACATGTTCCGCACACACTCCCTGGTGGTCAGCACACATCATAGCGACCCGGTTGTTCGGTTGTTCCACTGTTAGGTCTATTTGCATTTTAGGATTTTATATATAGAGATTGATTTTAGATACAGAAGCATCGGTCAGTTGCCTCCCCTATGCACCTTGACTGGGGATCTAACCTACAACATAAATATGTGTCCTGACCAGAAATCGAGCCTGCAAACTTTTGGTGTATGGAAGAATGCTCCAACCAACGGAGCCATTGGCCAGGGCTAGGTTGTAAATAACTATTCATTCATCAGATAAGAAACTTAGGTCTTAAGGAAAGTAAACTATGATAGGAGAGGTTAAAGACTGTGGTGACCAGCTGTTCTTTTTTCATAGCTGTGGATCAAATTGTTTTCCAAAGGAAGCTGTGTCAGACTCTGAGGAAACATCCTTCTTATCCCAAAGTATGTATTTTCTTCCTGGAACTTTTACTTTTGCTAGCAGTACTGTGGAATTGAAATTTTAAAGGCATTGGCATAAAGTTGAATGTGCTAAAATGATTTTTAACTAACCCACAACAAATGTTAAACTGAAAATCTTAACTATCTTTTTTTTTTTTTTTTCCATTAAGATAATAGAAGAATTTGTTAATGGCCTGGAGTCTTACATTGAGGATCAAGACATTTTCAGAAACTGTCTTTTGTCTTGTGAACGTCTGCAGAATGAGGAAGCCAGGTGTGGAGAGGAGGCGTGGAACAGTGCTGAAATTTAGTCTGTTACACTAACTGGTGGGGGTGGGGGTGCAAAATGCAATTTTTTGGAATTTCACTTTTGATTTATAGTTCTCTTTTCCTCGGAGTTTTATCCTGACTTGTAAATTGTTAAGTTTATAGTTATGAGACTAAGAACCAGAGTGTTTTCTAGAATGTTTCTCACTTGTGTTGATAAAATTTCAACTCTACTTTTCCCTGGCTTAAGAGCCATCTTCTGATGTTCTGTATTTCTTATCTACTAGGTTAGTTTCTCTGTAAAGTTTATATATTTAACCGATTTTTTGGAGAAGGAATAAGAAGCATATTAAAACAAGGAAAACAGAATAGAAAACAAATTTCTTTATTTTTACAGCATGGGCACATCTTACTCTAAGAGCCTCATTAAATTGCTTCTGGGGATTGACATATTACAGGTGAGACTGTGCCACTTTCGTGGTGGACATTTGTTGGATGTGATCTGTGGTGTATGCCCAAGCATAAGTGGTTGGAGCACACAGGGTAGAGTAGGCTTAACTGGAGTGTTTGGGTTTGCAACAATTTACCATAGCCCTGTTGCTGAAATGCATCTGATAGGACAGTGTCTTTGTCTTTGGACTGAGCTGATTAGCCCAATACATTTCGAAGTCTCCTTTATTCCTTTGGCCTGTTTTCTATTTGGAAAAGTTTCATCCGGTGTGCCCTGCGTACCCTTCTATATCTCAACCATGTTCACATCTGAGTCATCTCCCATCTAGCTCTTAATTCGCTTATTAAATTACTTTTGCCCTCTCCTTTATTTTTTCAAAATTTATTTATTTTTTACTTTTTTCATCATGTGGACTCTTATTTTTGCAAGAAAAATGATCTTACTAGAAGAGTATTATATGCAGTAAGCATTAATATTTCAAGAATAAAAGGATTTTAAGTATATTAACATTACCAAAACTATACTAACACAGTATGACATCACAAAAGTTGTAGGAAATATTAAAAATCTGCAAGTAGCAGGATTATTTCTATTTATTCTAGAATACCCCCCCCCCCCCGCTCTATTTTTGTTCATCAGTTTATGTTCATTATATTCCACAAATGCGTGAGATCATATAATATTTATATTTCTCCCACTTGCTTATATTGCTTAGCATGATGCTTTTAAAGTATTTTGTCAGATATGAGTATTGCTATTCCAGCTTTTTTTTTTTTTTTCCATTTCCATGGGGAAAAAAATTTCCATTCCTTCACTTTCATCCTGTGTGCGTCTTTTGTTTTGAGGTGGGTCTCTTGTATAGTTGGGTCATGTTTTTATATCCATTCAGCTACCCTGTACCTTTTGATTGGAACATTTAATCCATTTAAATTTAGGATTATTGAGAGGTACTTACTTATAGCCATTTTAATTCTGTATGGCTAGGTTTCTCTCTCTGTTTCTTCTAAACAATCCCTTATAGCAATCCCTTTAGCATTTCTTGTAATGCTGGCTTTTAGGTGATGAACTCCCTGCTGGCTTGGTCACCCCTGACTTCCCTCCTTTGCCAGCCTGGTTGCCCCCAACTGCCCTCCCTTGCTGGCCCAGCCACCCCTAACTGCCCTCCATTGCCAGCCTGGTCCCCCCTAACTGCCCTCCCTTGCCAGCCTGGTTGCCCCTGCCAGCCTGTTTGCCCCCAACTGTCCTCCCCTGCAGGCCTGGTCCCCCCCCAACTTCCCTCCCCTGCAGACCTGGTCACCCCTAACTGCCCTTCCCTGCTTGCATGGTTACCACAACTATCCTCCCCTACACGCCTGTTCACTCCCAAATACCCACCTCTGCATCCGTGGTTGCCCCAAACTGCCCTCCCCTGCTGGCCTGGTCCCCCCCAACTGCCCTCCTTGTGGCGGCCATCTTTGTCCACATGGAGATGGCCATCTGTGTGTTGGAATGATGGTTAATTTGCATATTACTCTTTATTATATAGGATTATATGTTTCTGTTGTGTATTTTGAGGCCATTCCCTAACTCCCTATGACTTTTTTTTCAGCCTGCCATTATTAAAACCTTATTTGAAAAGTTACCAGAATTTCTTTTTGAACGGTAAGTGGAATTATTCTGGAATCTTTAAATTACCCTTGTATACTTAAGTTTCTGAAAAGATTAATCTGAAATATCATGGATTTCTTTGAAGGTCATAAATATATATTTTTTCAATATATTTTATTGATTTTGTACAGAGAGGAAGGGAGAGAGAGAGTTAGAAACATCAATGAGAGAGAGTCATCAATCAGTTGTCTCTTGCATACCCCCTACTGGGGATATGCTTGCAACCAAGGTACATGCCCTTGACCGGAATCGAACCCGGGACCTTTCAGTCCCCAAGCCGAAGCTCTATCCATTGAGCCAAACTGGATTCGGCAGAAGGTTATACTTATCATGATGCCATATTCTTAAATAACTACTAAGATCTATTGGGTTGTTTTTCTTTGAAATTTCACCTACTTAGTACTGGAAGGTATCACAAAGTGATTGGAGCATTGTCCTGTGCACCAAAGGTACTCAGGTTCGATTCCCAGTCAGGGTATCAAACTGTCTGATTCAATTCACAAGAGGCAACCAACCAATCTATGTTTCTCTCACATTGATGTTTCTCTACTTCTTCCTTATTGACTCTCTAGAGTCAATAAAAACATGTCCTCGCAATCAGTGAAATTTCCACCTATTTATTTGATTAATAGGCCCAGAAAAATACACTATAAAATAGTAATAGTAGTTATCTCCAAAAAGGGAGCCAATTGGCTTTAGTCAGATATTTCCTGAATACTGTTCTTTTTTTCTCTTTTTTTAAAAATATATTTTATTGATTTTCCACAGAGAGGAAGGAAGAGGGATAGAGAGCTAGAAACATTGATGAGAGAGAAACATCGACGAGTTGTCTCCTGCACACCCCCAGCCAGGGATGTGCCCGCAACCAATGTACATGCCCTTATCCGGAAACGAACCTGGGACCTTTCAGTCCGCAGATCGACACTCTATCCACTGAGCCAAACCGGTTTTGGCCTGAATACTGTTCTTTATCTTTTCAATTTTATAATGTACATTTCAAGGTTTGTGTTTTTTTTACATAGAAAAATGAGCATCCTAATAGAAAAGTCGATAAGGGCATAAATAGACAGTTCACAAAGAAGATACACAAGAGCATCAGAACTTGCACAAAATGTTCAATTTCTTTAATAATGAAAGACACAAAACAGTAAATACACTTTTTCCATTTGCAAAGGATCTTCCCTATTGAGTGTAATACAGAGGCATGCTCATACATTGCTGATGAACATAAATTGGTTCAGTTGTTCTGAAGGATAGTAGACTATACGTATGTATCAAAACCTTATAATTTGGCCGAAAACCGGTTTGGCTCAGTGGATAGAGCAATGGTCTGCAGACTCAAGGGTCCCAGGTTCAATTCCAGTCAAGGGCATGTACCTTGGTTGCGGGCACATCCCCGGTAGAGGAAGTACAAGAGGCAGCTGGTCGATGTTTCTAGCTCTATCCCTCTCTCTCCCTCTCTGTAAAAAAATCAATAAAATATGTATTTTTAAAAAACCATGCCGAAACCGATTTGGCTCAGTGGATAGAGCATCAGCCTGCGGACTGAAAGGTTCCAGGTTTGATTCAGGTCAAGGGCATGTACCTTGGTTGCGGGCACATCCCCAGTGGGGGTTGTGCGGGAGGCAGCTAATCGATGATTCATTCTTTTTTTTTTAAAATATATTTTATTGATTTTGTACAGAGAGGAAAGGAGTGAGACAGAAAGCTAGAAACATCGATGAGAGAGTCATTGATCAGCTGCCTCTTGCACACCCCCTACTGGGGATATGCTCGCAACCAAGGTACATGCCCTTGACTGGAATCGAACCCGGGTCCCTCCAGTCCCCAAGCCAACGCTCTATCCATTGAGCCAAACAGGTCTCGGCTGATGATTCTTTCTCATTGATGTTTCTAACTCTGTCCCTCTCTTCCACTCTGTAAAAAATCACTAAAATATATTAAAATAAAACAACAACAGAAAAAAAAAAAACACCTTGTATTTTGTACACCCTTTCATGCTCTAAAATGTCTTCTAATTTACCTTAAAATGTATGAAAGTAGTAATAAGGTTTACTGTTTAAAGTAATGAGAGTTGTAAATAACTGAGATGTTCAGAGATTGTTAAGTAAATTAGGTACATCCACACAGCAGAATATCATGTGGACATTTAAAAATCATAAAGAGGTCCTGATCGGTTTTGCTCAGTGGATAGAGCATCAGCCTGTAGACTGAAGGTTCCCACGTTCGATTCTAGTCAAGGGCGTGTACCTTGGTTGTGGGCACATTCCTAGTAAGGGGTGTGCTGGTGTTTCTCTCTTATTGATGTTTCTAACTCTCTATCCCTCTCCCTTCCTCTCTGTAAAAAAACCAATAAAATGTATTTTTTAAAAATTACAGAGGACTATTTAATACTGTGCATTACAAATCAGTATTTGTAGTTCAGCTTAGTATTTTTTTAAAAAAAATATGTCTACTGATTTTAGAGAGAGGGAGAGAGAGAATCATCAATAGGTTGCCTTCCACCCCCACCCCCACTGGGGATTGAACCAGAAATCTGGGCATGTATCCTGACAGGTAATTGATCCTGCAACATTTCAATACATGGGACAATGTTCAACCAACTGAGCCACACCAGCCAGAGATTTATTTTATTTTATTTTATTTATTTTTTTCTTGGATACATCCATATGTACACAATCATAGATACATAATACATAAGCATATCAATAGTGGGCATCTCTGGGATGACAGGATTATATGTCGTTTTTATTTTCTCCTTCATATGTGTTTTTTCAGGGATTTATATCATATATAATAAAAGGCTAATATGCATATCGGCTGAACGGCATAACAACCAGTAGACCATGGGGAGGAGGCCTAAGCCATCAGTTGGATATCCCTTGAGGGCTCCCAGACTGTAAGAGGGCACAGGCCAGGCTGAGGGATGCCACCCCTGAGTGCACAAATTTCGTGCACCAGACCTCTAGTATAATAATAAGCTTGAACGCTCACATTAAAAAATTTATGCTTTGCCTGGATGGTTCACACTAGATGCTTTATGTTTTAAGTCTTTTTCAGCAGTTGAATTTGACAGTAGTAAACAAAGACTGAGAATGCTGTTTAGAAAATGACCCGAAGGTGGTCCAAAACTTTAGATATAGTAAGTAGCTTTGGAGGAAGCCAGGGACTATTGTTTTTGGGGAAATAGTAACAGCTAACATTTTTCATCCATAAACTAGAGGCCTGGTGCATGAATTCATGCATGGGTGGGGTCCCTCTGGGTGGCGTGCAGGGCTCGGGCTGAAACCAGTACAATGCTGCCTGCAGCTCCTACCTGCTGCTCTGCTCATCCTGGCTCCACTATGCCTGCTGTGGGCTCTTGCCCAATCAGTACTGATAGGGATAGGTTTGCGTTGCCACAGCAGTGCTCACCAGCCAAGAGCCCTGCGTCTGGCACCCTCCCCAGGGGTATAGCCTGCAGGATCAGGCTGAAACCAGCTCTCCAACATCTTCCAAGGGGTCCTGGATTGCGAGAGGGTTCAGGCCAGGCTGAGGGACCCCACTAGTGCCCAGTCGGCCAGGGAGGGACCACAGGAGGGCTCCAGGGCATGTCCAGCCCATCTCGCTCAGTCCCAAGGGGCTGGGCCCCAGCAGTAAGCTAACATACCAGTCAGAGCATCTATTCCCTGGTGGTCAGTGCACATCATAGCAAGCAGTTCAGCAGCCTTAGCATATCATTAGCATCTTACACTTTGATTTGTTGTTTGGTTGTTCTGCCGTTTTGTCTATTTGCATATTATCCTTTGATTATATAGGATGGTTTTCAATACTTAAACAATCTAATTTGACCCACCTTTTTTTTCTTTCTTTTTTTTTCTATTTTTTTTTACAGCGAGGAAGAGAGGGGGATAGAGAGTTAGAAACATCGATGAGGGAGAATCATCCATCAGCTGCCTCTTGCACACCCCCTACTAGGGATGTACCCGCAACCAAGGTACATGCCCTTGACTGGAATCAAACCCGGGACCTTTCAGTCCGCAGGCCGACGCTCTATCCACTGAGCCAAACCAGTTTCAGCAGCAAATACTTTTTTATGATTTGTGATAGGCTCTATTTTTGGTCTGTGGGTACAAAAGTCAGTCCTTGACTTTGATGATTGAAAGACTTTTAGTCATTAAAAATACATGATGAATTCTGTAGTAAAGATACACCAGAATAGGAATATTTAATTTGACCTCGGAAGCTGGAAAAGTTTTCAAAGAGGAGATAACTTTTGAGTGATTCTTGAAAGATGGGGAATATTTGATAAAGGAAAGGAAGAAAGTGCATATAGGCACAGGGCAGTTTGAACAGAAGCAGGTTGGCACCCAAGTCCATGGTGTGCCTGGATATGACTAGTAGATGAACATGTTTGGCAAATAGGATGTGTGTTGAGAGGTGGTGGGAAGTGAGCTTAGAAGACATAGGACAGGACCAGATTATGAATGGTCTCAAATCCCATGCTAAGAGTTTCAACTTTATCTTTTTAAAGTTATATATATTGATTTCTGAGAGGAGAGGAGAGATAGAAGCATCAGTGATGAGAAAGAATCATTGATTGGCTGCCTCCTATATGCCCCACCCTGGGTTTCAGTTCAATCCCCAGTAGGGGGCATGCAGGAACCAGCCAATCATTGAGTCTCCCTCATCATTGATGTTTCTGTGTCTCTCCCTTCTCTCTAAAATCAATGATACATAAATATATATTTTTTAAAAACAAGAGAGAAAGATAACCCCTAGCCCTTTTTTTCTGTCTCTGTAAGCCTTCCCAGATATAGCCATGATTAACGTGATTAGTGCCTCTTCCTGACATCTTTCTCAAAGTATATAAGCATATGTCATGCTTTGTTTGTATCATGTGTGTGTCTGGCACAATGCACAAAGCATGGTAAGTGTTCAGTAGATGTTAATTGAATGGATGAAATGTTCACTGTTGTATAAATCAGAAAGGCTAAGTTCCTTGTCTTCTTATCCTAATATTTCAGCACAAACAGTGATGGAATCAACATGCCTCGACTCATCATCAATCAACTGAAATGGCTTGACAGAGTTGTGGATGGCAAGGTAGGCTTTTGGACTTAGATTTAGAGAGTGTGTTTTCCTTTCTTAACGAAACTTTTAGAATTTGCAGTGTTTTCTTTTCTTCCTTTTCTAAACAGAAAAATTTACATTTTTAAATTCATCTATTAACTTTTCTCAGCTTTGAGATTTTTTTGGTAGTTCACCCTTTACATTTTCAGAAAGAAAGAAAGACATTTACTTTATAATGATAGCTAGGTATCATTTATTAAATTAAATATTTGGAAAGAAAAATATTTGAAATTTCAAAGTACATAAATTTCTGTGTTTTAATTCTCAAAAGTGATAGGATCCCAAACCATTGTACTCACTGCAAATGTTTTAATTTGATTACATACATACGTACAGTTGTCTCCACTTATCTGCAGTTTTGCTTTTTTTAAAAAAAAAAAAAGTTTTTTGTTGATTTTAGAGATATGGAAACATTGATGAGAGGGAAACAACCAGCTACACCACATAATTTTTTTTCCACGTTTTCATCTTTTTATATATATATATATATATATATATATATATATATATTTACACAGAAAGGAATTGAGAGGGATAGAGAGTTAGAAACGTCTAGAGAGAAACATCGACCAGCTGCCTCTTGCACACCCCCCACTGAGGATGTGCCCGCAACCAAGGTACATGCCCTTGACCAGAATCGAACCCAGGACCCTTCAGTCTGCAGGCTGATGCTCTATCCACTGAGCCAAACCGGTTTTGGCACCACATAATGTTTAAAAAATTGATTTTCAGAGGAAGAAAAAAAAAGGGAGAGAGAAATATACTACCTAATAAAAGAGTAGTATGTAAATTAACCATCACTCCGCTATACCCACAAGCCACGCTGACAACTCAATCAGCGAGTATGCAAATTAACCAAGATTTGACTGATTCTGAAAAAAAAGGAAAAAAATCTAAAAATGGTAAGTTGAAAACTAGGCTAGGATTATAAAAAGTTATTACCAAGAAAGTTAATATAAGTGTTTAATATCATTAATAATTGATCAAATAAATTTGAATTAATATGTTAATACTTTTTAAAAAACTTTGTATTGAATTTATTGGGGTGACTATATCGAAGCCTAAGCAACCATTTGACCTTTTGACCGGTAGCTATAACATGCACTGACCATCAGGGATCAGGTGCTCTATCACAGGCATGGAAACATGGAACAGACTGATGAATCTCAGGGGAGAGGGTGGGAAGAGAATAACCATGTATACTAGAACCAGTCTGGTGCACAGATTCATGCGCTGGTGGGGTCTCTCAGCCTGGCCTGCGGGTATTGGGCTGAAACCAGCAATCCAACATCCCCCGAGGGGACCCCATTGGTGCACAAATCCATGCACTGGGCCTCTAGGGGTTAATAAAATTATATAGGTTTCAGGTGTATAATTCTATTATACATCATCGTCTATATTGTATTGTGTGTTTGTCACTCTAAATTGAGTCTCCTTCCATCACCATTTATCCATCTATATCCTCTTTAACCCCCCAAACCCCCTTTTCCTCTAATAATCACCATACTGTTGTCTGTGTCTGTTTTGTTTTGTTTTGTTTTTTAATTATTGATTTTTTACAGAGGAAGAGAGAGGGATAGAGAGTTAGAAACATCGATGAGAGAAAATCATTGATCAGCTGCCTCTTGCACATCCCTACTGGGGATGTGCCCGCAACCAAGGTACATGCCCTTGACTGGAATCAAACCTGGAACCTTTCAGTCCGCAGGCCAACACTCTATCCACTGAACCAAACAGATTTTGGCTGTTTTTTTTGTTTTTGTTATTTTTTTTTTTTCTTCAACTTTTTCATCCAGAAGTTGAATTTATTTTGAGCCTAGAGCTTAAGGCTCATTTCTTTTCAAAGTTTTAAAAAATCATTCCATTAATTTTTGTCATATATTCCAAGGCTTAATCTTTACTTGGAAGAACATGGCTTTGGGAGTCTCACCTGGGCTAGAATTTGGGGTCTGTCATTTATTATGCATCATCGAGCAACACTTTTAAAATGGGAATTGTTGCAAAATCTCTATATAGTTGTGAAGATTAAATGAAATCATAGTAATAAAAGGCAAAGAGACTTCACAGCCAAAGATCTGTTACTAGCAGGTGCATGGAGCACCTCTTGGCCATAACAACCTAACAACCTTGGTTGCAGGCACATCCCCAGTAGGGGTTGTGCAAGAGGCAGCTGGTCGATGTTTCTCTCTCATCGATGTTTCTAGCTCTTTGTTCCTTTCCCTTCCTCTCTTTAAAAAATCAATAAAATATATTTAAAAAAAAAAAATTTCTGGGTCATTGATCTCTGAATTTTAGCTTCGAGCTTGAATGTATGTGTAGTTGGCACAAAATAATTCCAGCTCTACATTTCATGGGTAGGAAGTTTTTCTCTATTCCTATGCTCCAGTTCTAATAGTATCCTCCACTGTAGGATCTCACCACCAAGATCATGCAGCTGATCAGTATTGCTCCAGTGTACCTTCAGCATGACTTTATCACCAGCTTACCTGAGATCCTAGGGGATTCTCAGCATGCTGATGTGGGGAAAGAACTCAGGTGGGTAAACACCTTGTTGCCATTTTAAGCAAAGCTCCACTCTGGGAGTCTTATCACTTCATTGTGAAACAGTAATAGTAATGTGTTCTTTTTATGTAAAAGAGGATGATACCTGCCTACAATAAGTAGGATGTGGGATTTGACTTTTTTTTTCCTAATAGTATATATTTAGTAGACCTATCTACTTTCTTTTAAAGGTCTATCTGCTGTGAATATGCAATCTGGCTTAAGATTAATTATATAAATTTTGTCTATGGGGATTTTAACATGTTCCCTTTGTTTCCTTAGCATTTCTTCCACCCCAGGAGTCCTCAGTCTTGAGTACATATCCAAATCATTTGTGGAGCTTATTAAACATCTACATTCTTTGGTTCCTAATTGATTCATTCTAATGCACATTGCTGCATCAGATCGATTGCCAAAACTCACTACTTACTATCACATATGTGAAAAATAGTAATTGTGCTAGGGCAGTGATTAAGCGGAGAACAGTATCTCTAGGTAATAGTATTCCTAGTTTGGGTATTTAAAAAAAAAAAAAAATATATATATATATATATATATATATATATATATATATATATATTTTTTTTTTTTTTTTTTTTTTTTTTTTTTTTTTTCAGAGAGGTAAGGGGGGGGAGAGAGAAAGAGAGAGAAACATAATGATTAGAGAGAATCATTGATTGGCTGCCTTTTGCATAACCCCCATTGGGATTGGAGCCTGTAAACTGGGCATGTGCCCTTGACAAGAACTAAACCCAGTACCCTTCAGTCCACAGGCCAATGCTCTATCCACTGAGCTAAATGAGCTAGGACTACTGTTTCTGTTTTAATGCAACTTCACTTATCCTGGAAGTAGTAGCTTTTAAAAAAATCTGGTTTGTAATACTTCCTTTTCTCCAGCTGTCTGCAAAGCTACCTCCAAAATGCTCAAAGATTTCTTTTCTTTGTGCTTTGGGGCAGGATGTTCCCTCTGACTATAGCACTGTACAGCCACTTTGTCTGCTTAATTCCACTGGTTCTTTTGGGTAGCCTTCTCTTAGAATCTATCACTGTCCTTCTCTACCCTTTCTTCCTGTAGCACCCTGCACATATATCTATCATGTTCATCACATGCCATTATAATTGTAGGTTTTCTTTTTCCTTTTCTCAGGAAAAATATGTACCAAACACAGTAGTGGGTTTCCTTTGTTTTGGGTAGTGGGGATACTGAGGGAGGATATCTTATTTATACTCTGTTTGAATTTTTTATAACAAACACATATTTTTTAAATCAGATCAATTTTTAAAATATATTTTATTATTTTTACAGAGAGGAAGGGAGAGGGACAGAGAGTTAGAAACATCGATCAGCTGCCTCCTGCACACCCCTCCTGGGGATGTGCCCGCAACCAAGGTACATGCCCTTGGTTGCGGGCATGTACAAAAGGGTCCCAGGAATTGAACCTGGGACCCTTTTGTCCACAGGTCAATGCTCTATCCACTGAGCCAAACTAGTTAGGGCCAGTACAATTTTAAATGGAACATACTATGAACAAATTTAATGGGAAGTAAATATATTCTTTCTTCCCATAGTCTTGAGTGATTTTCCCCAAGTTATCTGCCCAGCTCTGTTAAAAGGTGCACAACTTTTTTTTATTCACCATTCACAGTGACCTTCTAACAGAGAATACTTCACTTACTGTCCCCATCCTGGATGTCCTTTCCAGCCTTCGACTTGACCCACAGCTCCTGTCTAAGGTAGGGAAGATTCTGCTCTCCAGAGCAGAGCCAACACTCTCACCTTCCACAGCCAGTGTCAGTCAGTCATTGCCTGGGAGCAATTGTACGTAATGAAAATTTCCTTTTGAAACAATATTGAATGACATTTGATCTCTTTTGTTCTTTTTAATGAATTTCATGTGTCATACTATGACAGGTTCACTGCTATGTTTTAAGCACTAAGTGTTAGTGGTAATCTATGTTTCTTGAATATTTATAAACTCTCTATAGAAATAACAATTTTTTTATACTTTCCTCTAGCCAGTGGAAAATTCAGGCTCCAAAATATAACATGATAGCACACATTTATCACAAGGAACTGTGGTGTTAACTATTGAAAGCTTGTAATTTGGAATAAAGTAAAGTTGTTTTTGTTCCTGAATTACATGTGAGAAAATTGAGTGAGAGAAGGGATTTTTCTAATTTTACCTACCAAGTTAGTATTAGGTTGAAGTATTAATCTGAAATGTTTAATGTTTTCATGTTTTTTATGTTTAGGTCCGCCAATTGGTAATGCGTAAGCTGTCATCTGTCACAATGGAGGACTTACCTGTGATAATCAAGTTCATTCTTCATTCCACAACAGCCATGGATGCACTTGAGGTAAACTATTATTTCCCAACAAACATTAGTAGGGTGCTAGACCCTAGAGAGTACAGAGAAGTGCAGTGGTGTTATTGTGAAATTCAGCAATAAAAAAGACTAACTTAATCCAACCGGCATGGGTCAGTGGTTGAGTGTCGATTCCTAGTCAGGGCACGTGCCCATGTTTTTGGCTTGTTTCCCAGTAGGGAGCATGTAGGAGATAGCCGATCAGGGATTCTCTCTCATTGATGTTTCTCTCTTTCTCTTTCTCTCTGAAATCAATTAAAAAATATACACACTCTTGCCGAAGCCGGTTTGGCTCAGTGGTAGAGTGTCGGTCTGCGGACTGAAGGGTCCCGGGTTCGATTCCGGTCAAGGGCATGTACATTGGTTGTGGGCACATCCCCGGTAGGAGGTGTGCAGGAGGCAGCTGGTCGATGTTTCTCTCTCATCGACGTTTCTAGCTCTCTATCTCTCTCCCTTCCTCTCTGTAAAAATCAATAAAATATATTAAAAACACACAAAAAAACAAAATACACACGCACACACACTTGTGTGTGTATAAAGATATACAGTATATATATGTATATGTAAATCCTATCTAATAAAAAAAGTAATATGCAAATTGATTATACCTCTACTACAGTGTTTTTCAACCTTTTTTGGGCAAAGGCACACTTGTTTCATGAAAAAAATCACGAGGCACACCACCATTAGAAAATGTTAAAAAATTTAACTCTGTGCCTATATTGACTATATATAAAGTAATTCTCTTGAATAGGAATCAAATAAACACAAAGAAAGTATTTTATAATTACTTTATTATGAAATATTAAGTAAACAAAATAGTGAAAAATTATAAAATTCTTGTCTGCACCTACGGCACACCAGGCAACATCACTAGTGTGCCGCGGAACAGCGGTTGAAAAATGCTGCTCTACTATACCCACAAGCTTCACCCACCAGCCAATCAGGAGCAAGTATGCAAATTAACCCAACCAAGATGGCTGTAGCCACAGAGCGAGCAGGAGGCTTGAGTTTCCCCAGAAATGGAGGAAGCAAAGTTTTCTGCACACCCTGGGAGCCCAGGCCTCCACTCAAGGCTACAAAGTTTCAATTATAGATAGATAAATCCTAACATAAATGGTGGCAGCCATGATGGAGCTGGAGAGAGCAGGAGGCTTGGCTTGCCCGTGGTGTTGGAGGAAGTCAAGCTCCTGCAGCACTGGCCTGCCTTGGCCTCCACTTCAAAGTTTCAATCATAGAAGATAAATAAATCCCAACAGAAATGGCTGTGGCCACAAAGCAAGCAGGAGGCTTGGCTCCTTTCAAGGTTACAAAGTTTCAATTATAGCAGAGACCAGAGCCTCCACTTGGGTCGAGGGGTGGCATGGCTGGCCTACACACCACCACAGGCCCCTCGCCCAGGCCGCCCCACGCCCTAAGGGAACCCCCACTCTGATCTGGGACACCCTTCAGGGCAAACCAGCTGGCTCCCACCCCCACACCTGTGCACCAGGCCTCTATCCTATTTAATAAAAGAATAATATGCAAATTGACCATCACTTCAACACACAAGATGGCTGCCCCCATGTGGTCAAAGACGGCTGCCCTCATGTGGACACAAGATGGCCAGCAGGGGAGGGCAGTTGGGAGAGACCAGGCTTGCAAGTGAGGGTAGTTGGGGGCAATCAAGACTGCACAGAAGGGCAGTTGGGGGGGACCAGGCTGCAGGGGTGAGCAGTTAGGGGCAAACAGGCTGGCAGGGGAGCAGTTAGGTATCAATCAGAGTGTTAGGGGCTGATCAGGCTGGCAGGCAGACGTGGTTAGGGGCAATCAAGAAGGCCGGCAGGCAAGCAGTTGGGAGCCAGCAGTCCTGGATTGTGAGAGCAATGTCTGATTGTGAGAGGGAGCCAGCAGCTGTTTGTGAGAGGGATGTCCACTGGGATTGGACCTAAATGGGCAGTCGGAAATCCCTTGAGGGGTCCCAGATTGGAGAGGGTACAGGCTGGGCTGAGGGACACCTCTTCTCCCGTGCATGAGTTTCGTGCACCGGGCCTCTAATATGTATATGTGACTAACTTAGATGAAGATAAATTATTTAAATGAATAGATTCTAATTGCTCTTTTCTGTCCAAACTAATTAATTTATAAAGCTCATGAATCCAGATGGTATGCAGGGGAGCTATTGACCAGATTTATTGCTTATATAAGCTGCTACAGGATATATTTGCTATTTTAGTATAATACCTTCAAATTCTGGGATTCTGAAGGGTATGACATACTATACTTGTATTAGCTAATTTCATCAATACTTTTTCAAAATGCCTTGTTTAATATTTAATAATCTTATTTCCTCAATCTTTCAGGACATTGTTACAGTTCCTTTGAGAGAGTGGACTGTGCCTGTCTGCTATACACGAACAGAACACATAGATAATACTTATTTTCCGTAGGTAATTTCTGAGCTTCGGGAGAGATTGGATCTGCAGCATTGTATTTTACCGTCACTGTTTCTGGTTCCCGAAATCACGATGAAAAGTAAAGGCCAAACACGGTATAAGCTCATCGACTATTACCACCTTTTTCTCACATAAGCAAGGGGAGTTTTCTGGCATTTTTCCTGAAGCCAGGATAGTAGATCTTAATATTTACAACTATAAAGAATGGCAGTAATATTATACTCATGGAATACTGTACAGTTTTTCAAGTCCTATTCTTTTATATAATAAAAGGCTACTATGCAAATCAATTGAACGGCAGAATGACCAGTTGCTATGATGTGCATTGACCACCAGGGGGCAGACACTTAATGCAGGAGCTTCCCCCTGGTGGTCAGTGCTGCTCAGCCAGAAGCCATGCTCACGGCTGGCTAGGACAGAAGCAGTGGCAGGACCCTCTCCTGCCTCTATGGCAGTGCTAAGGATATCAAACGTCTCCCCGAGGGCTCCCAGAATGTAAGCGGGCACAGGTCTGGCTGAGGGACTCCCCGTCCCTGCACCCTGAGTGCACAAACCTTATGCACTGGGCCTCTAGTGTGTGTGTGTGTGTGTGTGTGGGGGGGGGGGGTATTCACATCAATCCCAGATAGACTGCTTTATAAGTTTATTAGCCATTTAAACATGAAGTTATGATTTGTTCCCGGCTACATGGCTAGTATATAGGAACCAGGTTCCTCTCTGTTAAGTGGAAGAATGATTTTATTCCCTTTTTCCTTCTTGTAGTTCTTCAGGAAACCAAGGAAACAGCGATGAGAGCTGTGTTTTCCTTATTTTTGACGTAATAAAGTCAGCTGTTAGATACGAGAAAACCATTTCTGAAGCCTGGATTAAGGTGAGTGAGCTCTTTGGAACTTTAAATATTAAGGAGGAAATGGGTGGCAATTAGTGATAGATAGATATATAAGTAAAGGTAAGTTTAAATAAAAGTCTTAAAAGTCATTCAAGAAGAAATGATGGTGGTTGCTTGGTTCTCAAATAAGAGAACAAGACATGCTGAATAAAATGAGAAGTATTCTAATTGTAATATACTGTGTTGTAATATACTGTGACCCTTGTTTTTCCAGGCTATTGAACAGGTTGCACCAGAGTCTGAACATAAGGTAATGTTCATGTACTATGAATTTTAACTATTAAAATTAGTGAAATTGGCTAGTGAAATTGTTTTTTTCCTGCTTTTTTTCTTGCTCCCTCCAGTCATCCCTTCTATGCCTTCTCTAGCTGCTCTAATAAAAACAAGCTGTCTGGGGAAGATGATACGAGGGGGTGAATTGCCAGATGGTCTTCCCTGCTCATTTATTCTGGCAATAAACTAAGCCTAAAATATCCATAAGGAAAAATGTTAACATTCCAAATAAGCATAGTGAGTTGCAAAGAAGCTAAGTCCCACTGCTGAGGAGCTGAAGACTAGAATCACCTGGATCATCAGTCAGGTCCCTGTACCTGTCTGATTGTCTTCCCTCCCACCAAATAGAATTGTTAGAATAATAGCATTCCATGTTTTACTTCTCTTTGCATATGGACCAAAGTGAATCCATCCACTGTCAAGGCAATGATACTGAATCTTTTTAATTCTGGAAATGTCTTCTGTTAAGAAACCGGATGAGCCGAAACCGGTTTGGCTCAGTGGTAGTGTGTCGGTCTGCGGACTGAAAGGTCCCAGGTTCGATTCCGGTCAAGGGCATGTACATTGGTTGCAGGCACATCCCCGGTAGGGGGTGTGCAAGAGGCAGCTGGTCGATGTTTCTCTCTTGACGTTTCTAGCTCTCTTTCTCCCTTCCTCTCTGTGAAAAATCAATAAAATATTAAAACAAAAAAAGAAGCCAGATGATTGAATTTTTTAAAAATATGTTTTTGTTGATTTGAGAGAGAGAGAGAAACATTGATCAAAGAGAAACTGATTAGCTGCCTCCTATACAGTTCCTAACAGGGATCAAGCCCACAACCTGGACATGTGCCCTGACTGGGAATTGAACCATTGACCTGTTGGTACTGGAACGATGTTCAACTTAGTGGAAGGGAAGGAGGAGGGGAGAAGAGAGTCTTATTTTTAATAGCTGCATAATATTCTGAAAGTGCCTGTTATAATGTATTTACTAACCTTTTTCATTTGACAGATATTTACATTCCAACTTTTCTCACAGTATATTGAAGTTGGCAAGTTTTTTTTAATCTTTTTTTAAGAACTGTGAAGATATTTAAAGTTCTTTCTATAATAATATCATTTTCACTTGTATCCCAATGTTTTCTTAAAATATACCAGTGGTTAATAGTTGTAGCACATGATTTCTCTGAAAAATATTTTGGGATTTGTGGAAATGTAGGTGGCACTTCCATGGATATGTTGAACAAATGAGTGTCATCCATTCTGTGTTTTAATGGGGAAAATTGAAAACTGCTAATTCATTGTAGTAAATGTATTGATTTGTTAAATTCTTTTCCTGTTGTTGTGTATTTATTGACAATAGACACTTGACCTGGTGGTGCTTCTAATCATCTATAGCACCAACACTCAGGCAAAGAAGTACATTGAGAGGGTGCTAAGAAATAAGATTCGATCAGACTGCTTTGATAAAGATCTGCTGCAGAGTACATTCTTTGTTCATCACTTGGTAAGTGTCAGAGAATCAGACAACATTATTGTGAAAGGTACGGAGAGATCATTTTAACCTTTCCTACCCGTTGTGGGAATCTTAACACGACCATCTTTGCTCCGTGTTGTTCTTTGACAGGCAGCTTGGTATATTTCAAAACCTAATAGGATTATTACTTACCTGATAGAAATATTATGATGTTAATAAAACCAATATAAGATTATTTTTTGACTTTTTAGTGAAAAGGTCACAAAATTGGTTTATTTTGAACTTATTAGACGTAAACTCCAAATTCATTTTCATAGAAGATATATTAATTATCATCTTTTGATTACATACTTAATGTAGCTTGATTTTAAACCTAAAATGGAAGGCTTTATAGCTCCCATCTAATATTTCATATTATTAATTTCAGCCCATTATTCAAGCTGATTGAGTCTTTTGAATCTTAATTATTTTATTCCCTTTCTGCTTCTTGTAGTTCTTCAAGAAACCAAGAAAACAGTGATGAAGACTGTGTTTCTTATTTTTGACATAATAAAGTCAGCTGTTAGATATGTCTAGCTCTGTGTTATCTGCAACTTGACAAACGTGTGTCTGTTTTAAGATTTGTGGGGTATTTTAAAGAATAGTTTATTGATTTTTAGAGAGAGAGGAAAGGACAGAGAGAAATATCTATCTGAGAGTGCAACAATGATTGGATGCCTCTTGGACTCATTTTACTGGGTATTAAGCCTGCAACCTGGGCTTGTGCCCTTGACCAGGAATCAAACCAGCAACCACCTGGTGCCCAGGATGATACCCAATCTTCTGAGCCACACCAGCCAGGGCCCAAGTAGTTTTTAAAACTCCTCAGCATACAGAACCAAAGAAATGCTAATAGAGACATAATCATGCATCTGAACCATTACTATTTGATTATTCAATATTGTGACCTTAGGTGATCATTCCTGTTGAAATATAAACCATTAAAATTAGGATTTTATAAGCTAGGAATGATGTTTTCAGGTGAATTTTTAGGATATTAGGTGTATGCCTTCTAAGAAAATGGTAGCAGTGCTTTGGGGCTTGACTTAGAAACTTATGTGTGTGTGTGTGTGTGTGTGTGTGTGTGTGTATGTATATATATATATATATATATATATATATATATATATATATAGTTGGTCCTTAAGATTTTATATTTAGAAATGGATTTAATGTTCATATATATATACACATATATATATACACTCATACACATACACACACACACACACACATATATATATATATATAAATAAAATATACTGGAGGCCTAATGCACAAAATTCATGCAAAGGGGCTCGGCCCCCCACCGCCATGGCTATGTCTGTTTTATTTAGCATATTGCACTTTTATTATTATAAATATTTTTTTATTAGTCCTCACCAAGGATATTTTTTAAAAAATATATATTTTATTGATTTTTTTACAGAGAGGAAGAGAGAGATAGAGAGCTAGAAATGTCCATGAGAGAGAAACATCGACCAGCTGCTTCTTGCACACCCCCTACCGGGGATGTGCCTGCAACCAAGGTACATGCCCTTGACTGGAATCGAACCTGGGACCTTTCAGTCCGCAGACTGACGCTCTACCACTGAGCCAAACCGGATTCGGCTAGTTTCTCTTCTTGATCTTCCTTTTTTTTTTTTTTTTTTAAAGTATATGATTTTTTACAGAGGAAAGGAGAGGAATAGAGAGTTAGAAATATCGAAAACATCCATCAGCTGTCTCCTGTGTGTGTGCGCGCACGCGCGCGCACAGACACACACACACACGGGATATGCCTGCAACCAAGGTACATGCCCTTATCCAGAATCGAACCTGGGACCCTTCAGTCTTCAAACAGACACTCTATCCACTGAGCAAAACCAGCCAGGGCCTCTTCTTGATCTTACAAAGAAATCAATTTAATTAGTATTGAACCTTGTGGATTGATTTCAAATCATAATCAAAGCAGAGCAAGCTTAATATATCACTTGGGGGGTGGGGGCTGTATAATTGAGTGAGGAAAATTGGGATTTAGAAGATCTGGATTCTAGTCCCAAATTGGGCAGATACAATCAGTGCTATTAGGCTTGTAGTTTAACTTCTTGGAGCTTCAAGGCCAATTATTTATATGCTGAATCCTTTTGAACTGGGGGTGAGGGGGAATTCAGAATGATAAAGGATTATTCTGGGTAAAGCAAAGATTAAGGTTTCTTTATTTAACATGAGAGTTGACTGGGAGATATCTCACATTCCAAAAGGATTTGCAATTCTTGGTGCTAAAACTTTTTTCTCTCTTTTCTTCCCCCTCAAGGTTCTTAAGGATGTTTGTCCATCCATTCTATCGCTGGCTCAGAATTTGTTGCACTCCCTAGACCAGAGCATAATTTTATTTGGCAGTCTCTTATACAAATATGCATTTAAGTATTTTGATACTTACTGCCAACAGGTATGTTGAAATATTTATTTTGGAAAAGAGGGAACAGGGAAAAGGGAAGAAGTACTAGTCCAACTGACCTGCATATGATCTGATGTTTATTGCTTGTTGGTGGAAGGCATTGTGGAAGAAAGAGCTCAGAACTGGGAGTTGGGAAAACTTAGTTCAAGTGGATAGTCCTGATAAAAGAGACTGGATTGGAGGATCGAACTCTGGTTTGAGCTCTAAAATTCTCTGAGTCTAAAATGAAGATTCAGATCCAGTATGCTCCAAATGAGCTGTGGTCAGGAAGCTTCACAGGACAGGAACTGTAGTCTTAAAATTTAGCTGTAAATAATCAACTGCCAGTGGATCCTGGAGTTTCCTAGGAAAAAAATTTGGCAAAAGACAAACGAAGAAGAAAGGCTGAGGGCATAGCCCCATTTTCATGAACATGCAACACAAAATTTAATAACACATATCCACGGAGGGAGGACTATACTTACAGGAAGTGATTATGAAATCAAAGAACAAAGTGTCCTATTTTGTCTTATTCTGTACCTATTATTAACAATGTTAAAACACATTTGAATGGATCTTTTTTAAAAAATGAAGAAAAAGTTTTAAAATTTTACACCAGCAATAGATTCAATTGATATGAGCTAGCTATTGCAATTGAGGAAGCCAGATGACTTTATATGGAGCAGCATTATAAAGGAAAGGGAGAATGGCATCTAAGATTTTTTTTTTTTAACCATCTTAAAAACTATCATGGCACATGGTGCTTTGAAACATAGAAGTTTAACAGATAAAAACTTCTACAATCTTTAGATCCTCAAAGGCCATCTTTTCAGTAAATTTCAATAAGTTAAATATAATCACACCATAAAGTTTAATATTTAACCCATATGAGATAGAGAAAGACTATTCCACAGAGAAAAATCAGGAGAGTTTAAGTCAGTAATTTTCAAACTTTTTCTGCGGCACACCAAAAAATACGTTTTTTACCAATCTGACAAAAACATAGGTATAATTTTCCCCCCAAAATATATTTTTATTTCAGAGAGGGAGAGAGCAATAGAAACATCAGTGATGAAAGAGATTCATTGATCAGCTGCCTCCTGCTTGCCCCACACTGGGGATCAAGCCCACAACCCTGACCTGACCTAGAACCAAACCATGTCTCCTGGTTCATAGATCAGTGCTTGGGCCAGGCAAAAATAGGTATAATTTTGATTCATTCACACCAGATGGCTATTATTTTTTCTTCTTTTTGTTATAAATACATTTTATTGATTTTTTTACAGAGAGAGAGAGAGGGATAAAGAGTTAGAAACGTCGATGAGAGAGAATCATCAGTTAGCTGCCTCTTGCACACCCCCAGCTGGGGATGTGCCCGCAACCAATGTACATGTCCTTGATCAGAATCGAACCTGGGACGTTTCAGTCCGCTGGCCAACGCTCTATCCACTGAGCCAAACCGGTTTCGGCAAGACGGCTATTTTTTTGGTGGTTGTAATTTTTTTTTATTCCTTTATTAATCTCAGGGAAAAGATGTTAGGGTTCCTGACTAAATAGTCAGGTATTGCATGTTTTTAAAAATTCTTATGGCACACCAGTTGAAAATCACTGGTTTAGATAATGTTCACTGTCTTGATAATTATGGGAGATGACTGGATGGTAGGGTAGTTAGATTTGGCATAATCTTAAACCTCCTGAATCCCAACATTAATGAAAACTAGATAATAAAATTAGTCGCTGGGATAGAGTGGATTGAGATTTTGACTAAGTTGAGATTGGAAGCCCTCAGGCTTGACCGTCCTTAAGATGGCTCTACCATATTTTTGCTTCATCCTGTCCTATTGACTCTTCATACAGGAAGTGATTGATGCCCTCGTGACCCACATCTGCAGTGGGAATGAAGCCGAAGTTGATATTGCGTTGGATGTTCTCCTAGAGTTGGCAGTTATAAACCTCTCTGTTATGAGGCTGAATGCTGTCTTTGTGAAGGTATCTAGTCCCTTAATGGACGTATATCGAATCATTTTTCTTTCTTGCAGATATTTGAGAAATAGCTGCTATCAGTTGGCAGTAATTTTGTACTTTAAATATTGAGCATTATAATTGACAGGAGGAGGTGAGAAGGAGGTGAGATGATTGGAAATAATACAAAGAAAATAATTCATCTATGTATTAATTGCAAATACTTTTTTAAAAATATATTTTAGTGATTTTTTTACAAAGAGGAAGAGAGAGAGAGAGAGAGAGAGAAACATCGATGAGAGAGAATCATCAATCAGCTGCCTCTTGCACACCCTCTACTGGGGATATGCCCGCAACCAAGGTACATGCCCTTGACCGGAATCAAACCTGGGACCCTTCAGTCCGCAGGCCTACGCTCTATCCACTAAGCCAAACCAGTTTCGGCAGCAAATACTTTTTTATGATTTGTAATAGGCTCTATTTTTGGTCTGTGGGTACAAAAGTCAGTCCTTGTCTTTGATGATAGAAAGACTTATAGTCATTAAAAATACATGATGAATTCTCTAGTAAAGATACACCAGAACAGGAATAATTAATTTGACCTCGGAAGCTGGAAAAGTTTTCAAAGAGGAGATAACTTTTGAGTGATTCTTGAAAAATGGGGAATATTTGATAAAGGAAAGGAAGAAAGTGCATATAGGCACAGGGCAGTTTGAACAGAAGCAGGTTGGCACCCAAGACCATGGTGTGCCTGGATATGACTAGTAGATGAACTGTTTGGCAAATAGGATGTGTGTTGAGAGGTGGTGGGAAGTGAGCTTAGAAGAAATAGGACAGGACCAGATTATGAATGGTCTCAAATCCCATGCTAAGAGTTTCAACTTTATCTTTTTAAAGTTTATATATATTGATTTCTGAGAGGAGAGGAGAGGAGAGGAGAGATAGAAACATCAGTGATGAGAAAGAATCATTGATTGGCTGCCTCCTATATGCCCCACCCTGGGGATCGAGCCCTAAACCCCGGCATGTGCCCCAATCAAGAATTCAACTGTGGACGAAACCGGTTTGGCTCAGTGAACAGAGCAGTCAGTCTGCGGACTGAAGGTCCCAGGTTCAATTCCGGTCAAGGGCATGTACCTTGGTTGTGGGCACATCCCCAGTCAGGGGGGGTGTAGGAGGCAGTTGGTCAATGTTTCTAGCTTCTGTCCCTCTCCCTTCCTCTCTATAAAAAAATCAATAATATATATATATATATTTTTTTTTTTTTTTTCTTAATTTTTTAATATATTTTATTGATTTTCCACAGAGAGGAAGGAAGAGGGATAGAGAGCTAGAAACATCAGTGAGAGAGAAACATTGACTAGCTGCCTCCTGCACACCCTTACTGGGGGTGTGCCCACAACCAATGTACATGCCCTTGTCTGGAATCGAACCTGGGACCCTTCAGTCCCCAAGCCGACGCTCTACCACTGAGCCAAACCGGTTTCGGCTCAATAAAATATATTAAAAAAAAAAAAAAAATTCACCTGTGACCTCCTGGTTCATAGGTTGTTTCTCAATCACTGAACTGTGCTGGCTGGGCTCAACTTTATCTTACAGACAATAGGAATTATTCCAAGTTTGTATAAGGGAGCTAACATAATTAAGTCTGAGCTTTGAAAGGTAACTATCAGCTGTGTTATCCCCATATTAGGGATGAGAATGCTGAGGTTTTACCCAAGGTCAAAAAGGAAATAATTCTGCCCTAGTCAGTTTGCTCCTGAGGACAGAAGAGTCCAGGGTTCGATACCAGTCAAGGGCACATAGAGAAACACATTAATTTGTTGCCTAATATTTCTTTCTGTCTTTCCCTCTCTCTTCCATTCTCTCTAAAAATCAGTGGAAAAATATCCTTTGGTGAGTATTAAAAAAAATAAAGAAGTAAATAATCCCTTTGTGATTCTCCAGAAAGAATCCTATCTAATAAAAGAGTGGTATGCAAATTAACCATTACTCTGCTATACACACCAGCCAATCAGGAGCAAGTATGCAAATTAACTCAATCAAGATGGCTGTGCCCATGGAGAGAACAGGAGGGAGGCTTGCGTTTCCCTGGTGGTGGATGAAGCTAAGCTTTCTGCACACTCTGGCCAGCCCAGGCCTCGCTTAAGGCCACAAAGTTTCAAGTATAGAAGATATGGCGGTGGCTATGGAGGGAGCAGAAGGCTTGTCTCCACTCAAGGATACACAGTTTCAATTGTAGAAGATAAATAAATCCCAGATACCAGGGCCTCTGCAAGGGTCGCGGGGATGTGTGGCTGACCTTCAAACCACCACAGGCCCCTTGCCCAGGCTGCCCTATGCCCCAAGGGAACCCCCTTCCTGATCCGGTACACCCACCCGTGCACCAGGCCTCTTATCCTATCTAATAAAAGTAATATACAGAGTGACCATCACTCCAACCCACAATATGGCTGCCCCCATATGGACACAAGATGGCCAGCAGAGGAGAGCAGTTAGGGGTGACCAGGCCGGCAGAGGAGGGAAGTTGGGGGCAAACAGGAAGGCAGGCAGGCGAGCAGTGTGGAGATAGCAGTCCTGGATTGTAAGAGGAATCCCAGATTGGAGAGGGTGCCGGCTGGGCTGAGGGACACACACCCCCATGCACGAATTTCCGGCCTCTAGTAATATATGAAATAGAACCTGACATGATACAGGAAAGTCAGAGATATAACTTTTGGCAGAATATTGTTTTCACTAAGAAAAAGGAAGAATAGAGAAAAAGATAGAATGAAGAGACATGTTAAGATGACTAAGGATTTTTGCCCTTTGGGGTCTTAGAGTAGCTTTCGAGAACCTGAGGTTTTTGTGGAATAGATGTCTGGCTATCTGTATATCTTTATAAGGATTAAAATTTTTTTTAAAGGAAAAAAGTTCTTATCCATATAATTTGCTTGTTTGCTTTTTTTTTTTTTACAGGGCATTTTAGAATATCTGGATAAAATGTCCCCTCGGCAAATACGAAAACTCTTCTATATGCTCAGCACCCTGGCATTCGGCAAACAGCATGAAAGCAGCAGTCACATCCAGGTAAGAGGTAGTGTGTTGAGAAAGAAACTTAAACCTTTTTAATTGCAATTTACTGGAAAAAAAATAATAAATCTAGCCTGTGTTGTAGTAGAAATGGAGTGCATAGTCATAGTCTCAGCATTTGCTTATTATTTTCCAACCACAAACATTAAGTGCCTACTGTGGAGCAAGCACTGAGATGTTTGGCATGTTAGACCTGTGTGGAAATGGGTCTGTAATCAGCTAATTATGAAACTGAGTAAGAAAAGTAATTTATATTCTGTGCTGAGTGCCTTCGGTGAAAGCATTCTACATCATCTGAGCTTGTTTTCCTTTGTGAAAAAGCCAGACAGAGGACTCAAATAAGAGTTAGAATCGTAACACATGGCTCTTTTGTATCTTTGGTGCCACCCTGTGGCAGTAATCCATACTAAATTATGAACAAACAACGCGCTTTTAAAATTAAAAAATAAATCAATTGGCTAGGTAATATGCACGATACAAAATTCAAAAGGTATGGAAAGGTAGTGAAAAATAAGTCTCTCTCAGTCCTCTAGACATCTAGTTCTCTAAAGACAATCACTGTTACTATATTACAGCTTTCTGAGATGTCCTGAGCATTTACCTATTTATATTTATCTATTATTCTACTCCTTACCCTCTTGTTTTACATCCTGAACATCTTTTTCATGTAGCAGTACATTTTGGCGATAGTTTCATATTAATTTAGAGCTTTGTCACTTTTTTTAAATTGTGGTACATACATAACAAATTTTATTATTTTAACCATATTTAAATAAATAATTCAGTGGCATTAAGTACATTCACAATGTTGTACAACAGTCACCACTACCTGTATTCAGAATTTTTTATCATCCAAAACAGAAATTCTGTACCCATTAAGCAATAATCTTCCATCTCCCTTCCCCCTAGCCCCTGGTAATCTCTAATCTATTTTCTTCTCTGAATTTGCATATTAGGTATCTCATTTATATAGAATCATATAATATTTGTCTTTTTGTGTTTGTCTTATTTCACTTAGTATAATATGCTCAAGTTTCATCTATATTGAAAGATATATTAGAATTTCATTCTTTTTTATGGCTTGAGTAAAAGTTCATTTTATGTGTATTATTGTATACTTTAAAGTATATATCACATTTACTTCATTCATTCATGTACACTGGGCTTTTTCCATCTTTTGACTATAGTGAACATAAGAATACAGGTCTCTCATTGAGTCCCTATTTTCAATTCTTTTATATGTCTAGGAATAAGTTTGCTGAGTCATATGGTGATTATGTTTAATGTTTTGAGGCCCACCAAACTGTTTTCTACAGTGACTATACCATTTTACATTCCTATGAATAGTTGAGGGTTTCTGTTTATCTGCACCCTTACCAACACGTATTTTTCAATTTTTAAATTATAACCATCCTACTGGGTGTGAAATAGTATCTTACTGTGGTTTTGATTTGCATTTCCCTAATGACTAATGGTGAGCATCTATGTGTTTATTGGTCATTTGTATATCTTCTTTAGAAAAACATCTGTTCACATCCTTTGCTCAGTTTTTAAATGGGTATGTTGTTATTTTTTAATGTGTAATAATTTTTTATATATTATGCATATTAATTTCTTACTAGATATATGATTTACAAATGTTTTCTCCCATTCTGGGGATTGTCTTTTTCTTTTTCTTGTTCTTGGTGGGGGTTTTTTTCAAAGAGAGAAAGGGAGAACGAGAGAGGGATAGAAACATCAATGATGAAAAGAATCATCCCCTGCTGGGGTTCAAGCTGGCAACCGGGCATGTGCCCTGACTGAGAATTGAACTGGTAACCTCTTGGTTCATGGGTTGATGCTGAGCAACACTGGCTAGGCCAATTTCATTTTTTGATTGTGGGTATCCAGTTTCTTCAGCATCTTGAAAAGTCTATCTTTTCCCCATTGAATGGTCTTGGCACCATTTGTGGAAAATCAATTGACCATGTTGTGAATATGAAGGTTTATTTCTGGATCCTATTCATTGGTCTATATGTGTGTCCTTATGTTATTAGTAGCACACTGTTTTGACTATTATAGCTTTGTAGAAATTTTGAAATTGAGAAGTGAGCCCCCAAATTTGTTCTTTTTCAAGATTGTTTTGGCTGTTTGGGTTCCTTGAAATCCCATATAAATTTTAGTATGGGTTTTTCTGTTTCTGCAAAAAATGCTATTGGGATTTTATTAAGGATTGTGTTGAATGTGCATATCCTAACTATTTTTATTTCATTATTTTTTTAGCTGCACAGAAAATAGCATTAGGACAATTCACATATGCTTATTGAGCAACTGTCTAGTAGTAACTATAGTAACGGTTACTATTGAATGTCTACTATGTACCAGGCACTGTCCTATAAAATTCAGTTAGTGAATGGTAAAACCCTTGCTATTCTAGGTGTTTTGGTTCTGATATATGTAGGTTCTTTTGCTGTACCATTCCTCTTCTTTCTTGTATCATTGTCTCCTTGTAGGATGATATGCATCTGGTGGTAAGGAAGCAGCTGTCTAGCACCATATTCAAGTACAAACTCATTGGTATTATTGGTGCTATCACCATGGCTGGCGTCATGGCAATAGACAGGTATGCATGGAAATTCTGACTTTCGTCACTCAAGGTCAGTTAACCAAGTTGCTGCCTTACAGAATAAAATATTACAATGTGTAGATATCATTGTAACAGCAGATATTAAAACCACTAGAGGCCCAGGGTATGAAATTTGTGCACTGGTAAGGTCCCTAGTGGCTCCTGGTAGCCAGCCTGGTCCTCTCTCCCTTCCTATGGCTGCCTGCCGCCACCAGCTGGGACCTCCCTTACTGGCCCGCTCCCTGGTTGAGAGGATAATTTGCATACTACCTTTTTCCATGTTAACTTCTAATCTTTTAATTTATATACTAGAGGCCCGGTGCACGAAATTTGTGCACGAGTTGGGGGTTGTCCCTCAGCCCAGCCTGCACCTTCTCCAATCTGGGACACCTCAAGGGATGTCCGACTGCCCAGTAGGATTGGGCCTAAATGGGCATTTGGACATCCCTCTCACAATCCAGAACTGCTGGCTCCCAACCGTTCTTCTGCCTGGTTGACCCTAACTGTTTCTGCCTGCCAACCTGATCACACCTAACCACTCCCCTGCCATCCTGATTGACACGTAACTGACCTCCCTTGCCAGCCTGATCGCCCCTAACTGCCCTCCCCTATTGGCCTGGTCCCCCCCCCCTCCCAATTGCCCTCCCCTGCTGACCTGGTCCCTCCCAACTGCTCTCCCCTGCAGGTCTGGTTCTCCCCAACTGCCCTCCCCTGCAGGCTTGGTCCCTCCCAACTGCCCTACTATGCCGGCCCAGTCACCCCTAATTGCCCTCCCCTGCTGGCCTGATCACCCCTAACTGCTCTCCCCTGAAGTTTTAGTCTCCCTCCCTCCCCCCCACCCAACTACCCTCCCCTGCAGGCCTGGGTTCCCTCCACCTGTTGTCTCCTACAGATTGGTCACCCCCAACTGCCCTCCCCTGCAGGTCTGATCATCCCCAAGTGCCCTCCTTTTCAGGCCTGGTCCCTCCCAACTGTCTTCCCATGCTAGCCTGATGGCCAACAACTGCCCTCCCCTGCCAGCCATCTTGGTGCAGCCATCTTTGACCAAAGGGGGCAGCCATCTTGTATGTTGGAATGATGGTCAGTTTGCATATTGCCTCTTTATTATATAGGATATATTTTTTTATTAATTTCAGAGAGGAAAGGAAAGCGGTCTTTTCTCTTTTTTTAAATATATTTTTATTGATTTCAGAGAGGAAGGTAGAGGGAGAGAGAGAAAAACATCAATGATGAGAGAGAATCATTGATTGGCTGCCTCTTGTATGCCCCTCCTGCACACCCCCACTGGGGATCAAGCCCACAACCCATGCATGTGCCCTTGACCGGAATCGAACCCCGGACTCTTCAATCTTCAGGCCAAAACTCTATCCATTGAGCCAAACTGGCTAGGGCACTCACAGTCTTGACTGTATATACCTGCTATGATTTTTACAGAATTGTGATAATAGTCATTGCAATCTGATGGTTAAAAACTAGAGATTGCCAAGAAATTAAGTTCTAGAGATTTTTCTACAAAAGGGAAATCCTGATTCTCCTGGGATGTATTTTTCTGTATCTGCTCTATCTGGGCACTAGACAATATAGGTTTCTTCATTGCTGTGCTCTTCTCTGGGGCATTATGTTTAACACAAAGTCTTCCTGTGAGTGCCTCTTCTCCCCTGCACTTTGATGCCACAATTGTAGCATCAAAAGGATTATTTGATTTGGCGCTTGATAAGATATTACCACTGCAAAAATTACATTGGAGTTCAGTTCATTATCCCTCTAGTCTAAATGATTTTTCAGGAATTCCTGAGACTTCAAAAGACATCCTTGGAATCAGCATTAGTAATTTGTAGAGGCTGAATAATTACTGGTTCATTTTCCAGAGCTACACTGTTTCCCTGGGGTCAAATACTAGCTCTGTTTTTTATTAGCTTAATAATCTTAGGCAAGTTACTTTACCTATTTATGCTTTTGTATTCTCACATCTGTGAAATAAAGATAATAGTATTTACTTTCTAGAGTTGTTGAGAACATGAAATGACTAGAATAATGCTTAGTGCTCACTTTATGATTATTACTAGTTTTAGTGCCCTTAAAAGAAAAATCTAAGCCTGGCTGATGAGCATAGATCCATGAATCTGGAGGTCTCAGTTCAATTCCCAGTCATGGCACATGTCCGAGTTGCACGCTTGATCCCCAGTAGGGGCGTGCAGGAGGCAGTCAATCAATGATTCTCATGATTGATCTCTCTTTCTTCCTGTCTTTCTTTTTTAAAAATATATTTTTATTGATTTCAGAGAGGAAGGTAGAGGGTGAGAGAGAGAAAAACATCAATGATGAGAGAATCATTGATTGGCTGCCTCTTACAGGTTCCACACTGGGCATCAAGCCTGCAACTCGAGCATGTGCCCTGACCGGGAATCAAACTGTGACTTCCTGGTTTATAGGTCAGTGCTCAGCCACTGAGCCGCGCCAGCCAGGCCATTGATGTTTCTTTTGTTTGTGTGTGTTTATTGATTTTGAAGAGATCAATAAACACGTACCTTGCCTTCTTCCAATTCAGCTTATTCTGTTGTGCACCTCTCCAAAATCAATAAAGCATGGTGGTTGTTTTTTATTTAAGATAGCTATTGTTTGTTCTAATCCACATTTTGTGGATTAAATAAACACTCCTCTGTCTCTTTATGCACTTTTTTGTGTTAATCCTCACCTGAGGATATTTTTTCATTGATTTTTAGAGAGTGTAGAGGGTTGGGGAGAGACAGGGAGAGACACATCAATTGTGAGAGACACACATTGATTGGTTGCCTCCACATGCACCCCAACCAGGTTCAGGGGGATTGAGCCTGCAACCCGGGACCCTTTAGTCCTCGAGCAAACACTCTATCCATTGAGCTAAACCAGCTAGGGCCCTTTATGTATTTTTGTCAGCACCCTCATCCTGGGGAAGTTGAGATTCTTAAACTTAATTGCTGGTTGTTACAAAATATTACAAAAGTGAAGCTAAAATTTTTTCTTTTTAGAAGTACATTTTCAATTTTGAGCCAAGGAAATGCAGACCTGAGCAATGAACAGTATACACAGGTGAGTTTTTGTAATGTAATTGGATATGTTTATGAGTAATTGAGAAATTGATTCTGGTCACTGTCAGTTTATCAGAAAGTAAGCTGGTTTTTTCAATATATGTTTTTCAGAACTTAAAGGAATTTATACCACTCTTGTGGCACTTAGAATCTACTGGCTTGTGTTGCATTTATTTCAGCATCTGTCTATTCTCCCTAATTAAATTATGAATTCCGAGAGCGATAAAGATGGGCCGTGTTTGAAGAATAGCAGATTGATCAGAGCATAGTCAGTGTGTAATTGAAGAGTTGGAGAGAAAGCCATATTAGAGATAGTAAACAAGTCTTTGAATGTGAGCCAACACATTTTACTTTTTTACTCAGAGGTAGTCCTTAAGGGTTTCTTAGCCTGGAAATGGCCTGACCCAAGCTTTGCTTTAGAAAAACAAATGGCTACATGTGTCTTTTGGATTGGAAAAGAGATGAGATTAGACAAAGACAGACTGGTTCAGATGCTCAGGAAAACCTTAGGTGAGAGGTAATAGCATTTTGCCAGTGAAATTGGAAAGGGAAAAACCTACACTGAGTGGGGTGAAAGGTTTTAGGGAAGCAGTGGCAGCTCAAGGGCTGAGCCATTCTTTGTCTTTGGGTCCTCCAGGTGACCTCCTTGTTGCAGTTGGTTCACTCCTGCAGTAAGCAGTCTCCTCAGGCCTCTGTACTGTACTATGATGAACTTGCCAACATGATTCAAATAGTAAAGCTGGCTCCAAAAGTCCAGGTAAGCCCAAGTATCTTTTCCTTTTTCCAATATGTTTTATTAGTTACAGAGAGAAAGGGAGAGGGAGAGAGATAGAAACATTAATGACTAGAGAGAACCATTGATGGGCTGCCCTCTGCACGCCCCCTAGTGGGGATCGAGCCCACAACCTGGATATGTGCCCTTGACTGGAATCAACCAGGCACCCTTCAGTCCGCAGGCCCATGCTTTATCCACTGAACTAAACCGGCTAGGGCCCAGGAACCTTTTTTTTTTTTTTTTTTTTTTTTTTTTTTTTATATATTTTATTGATTTTATACAGAGAGGAAGGGAGAGAGATAGAGAGCTAGAAGCATCGATGAGAGAGAGTCATCGATCAGCTGCCTCCTGCACACCCCCTACCGGGGATATGCCCACAACAAGGTACATGCCCTTGACCGGAATCGAACCCGGGACCCCTCAGTCCCCAAGCCGACGCTCTATCCATTGAGCCAAACCGGTCCCGGCCCAGGTATCTTTTCTTAAAGCAACAAAGCATAAGTGCTGCTTTACTACTCGTTCTTCAATCCCTCTCTCGGTTGTGCTGCAAAAATAAATTATCCTATGAGTTCTAAGTGGGAAGGCTTTTCTGACTCCCCTGCCCAGACCTCCCCTCTGAGGCCTTCTTCACATAGTAATAGTAAGCATGAGGTGTTGATAGTATTGATGATGTTGTTGATAGTGCCAGGCAGTGTAGTGAGCATTTTTCATGCATTATGTATAAGGTATTATTGTTATTTCCTTTTTAGAAATGAGGAAATTGAGGCTTAAAAAGGCCAATAGTTTATCTAGGGCTCCACTGCACATACACCGTGGGTTACACAGTCTCTCTTGTTTGCTCCCTGAAGGATTGGGTTGGGCAGACCATCTTTAACGATTTTCAAGATGCCTTTGTGGTTGATTTGTGTGCTGTTCCAAAAGGGTAAGTACTATTTATTCCCTGATTTGATTATACTGGTGAATAAATTATGTCAGTAGCTAGTACAGATATCAGAATGCCCTTGACCTCAGCCAAATTTAGCTGATTCCCACAACGTCTTTCATCCCACACCCAGCACTCCCGGCTCCAGAATTGCAAAACGTTTCCCTACTTTATCCTTTCTCCTGGTTCTCATTTCTTCTCATAATAGGGAGATCGATTTGTTCTAGTGGTTTCCCCTATAGACTTGTATGCCTTTGAATTGGGGCATCAGATTCTGGTTTCTCTCCACAGTAACTATCCATTTCCTGTGAAAGCTCTCTATGGACTAGAAGAATACAATAGTCAAGATGGCATTGCTATCAACCTCCTGCCAATGTTGTTCTCTCAGGACTTTGCAGAAGATGAGAGTAGGACTTCACAGGAATCAGACAAGTCAGTACACGGTCTTTTCTAAAACCTCTTTTGAATGTTCTTGCAGTCTGTGGGGAACTTAATTGAAAAGGGTTTCTCCCAAGACAGGTAGTATTTGGATGGGTTAGCAGAATCTTTATTTTCTTCTTGGGCCTTTTGGTTGGAATTTGCGTTCTCATGACAGTCAGCGGTTTCTGTGAGGCTATTTTGTTTCTGTTTCTATTTCCCTCCCAGGGACATAGTTGTCTTCCTGGCCATTTTCACTCCCTCCTTCGTCACACATGGCATTCATTCTGCTCACCTCTACCTTCCGCCACTGCGGCTCACTATGTATCTGCTGTGCATCCATTAACTTCCTTGTCATATGTTCTTAAAGGTAGATAGTCATTTGGGGCAAAATTCCTTTAATCATATAAATGTGAACTAATATGCCTGTAAAGACTGATATGGAAATGGATTTTTCCTTCCCAGCTTGGTCTCCCCATTGTGCCTGGCTCCCTATTTCCGGTTACTGAGACTTTGTGTGGAGAAACAACATAATGGAGACTTGGAGGAGATTGATGGTTTGTTAGGTATGGGACAAAGTTATCAACCAGTCCTCTTTGTGAACTTTCTTTGGTAAACTTAGGGAAGGGGCAGACCAGTATATGGTATTTGGGGCAGGAATTTTCTAACTTCGCGGAATAGTATAGCAATAATAACAGAGTTCCAAAGACAAAATAATACATACCAGTCTCCCAACATGTTAACAATCAGTTGTTAGAGTTTTGATTTATTACTTTGTATTACTTTGTGGTCTTTGTTTCTATATTTGTTGCTAATACTTCTTAATTATATTTGTTGATTGCTGCTAATATGGAAGTATTTGGGGACTTGATCTTCACATACAAGTTAAGGGGAAATTACACAGAAGGAGAGTTAGCTCTAGGGGCAGCATCCAGGTTCTCTTGACTTGAACCAAAGAGAGTAAAAAAGTCTTTCTTTCAGATTGTCCTATAATGCTCACTGATCTGGAGCCTGGAGAGAGGCTGGAGTCCATGTCTGATAAAGAACGTTCATTCATATGTTCACTCATATGTCTTACTGTCAACTGGTTCCGAGAGGTGAGCAGAGTTTTTAAAACATTTCTCCTATTATCTGTAGTTAGTTTTAAAAGTAAACTATTTTCTTGGTTCCCACAAGATGCCTTAAGAAGTCTGCCACACACTAACCTCAGTGTATTTCTCTTGCTGTATGTGTTGTCCCCCCCTCCCTGCCGCCAGTTATATGTATCGTCTGATGCAGCCAAATTAAAATACTAGAATTCACTTAATGTTGCCTATGCTTTACTACCTCCAACCCTTTCTCACAGCATTTTTACTTCTGCCTGGAATAATGTCGTCTTCTTCCCTGTGAAAAAAATACTGTTTATCCTGTGTTAAGTACACACCTGTTTCAAATCAGTGAGGTCAATTGAATGGGTTTCCCCCTTCTTTTAGAACATATTTGTGCTTGGAAGGGGGAGGGGAATGGTAAGATATGTACACAGATAATAATTTAATTAAAAAAAGAACATATTTGTACTTAATGAAATGCACAATAATCCTATAAAATAAAGATGTAATATGCAAATTAACCATCACACTGTCACAAAAATGTCTGCACCCACAGCAGAGGTAGGGTTCCTGTAACACAAGATGGCTGTGCCCACAGTGAAGGCGGTGTTTCCTGTAAGGAGCTGGAACGGGTGATCAGCAGGGACCTGAGGCTGCATGGCACTGGGCTGGGGGGGGGACCTGAGGCTGCACCCTTCTGCCCAGTGGGGCTTGATGGGGGACCTGAGGCTGCTCGCCACCACCCAGCAGGGCTTGACACGGATGGGGCCAGCCAAGTCTGGGTCTCGTGCGATTTCAAGCCACACACAGGTGGATGGAGACTTGACTCTGGGTCCCGTGGTGGCCCAGACTCTATCAGGAGAAAGATTTTCATGTACATTTTACTAATTTTCTTTCATCTCTGACACTTCTATTATAGAGAAAGGGCAAATAGCAATATTAAAATATTTCCTCTAATTAATTCCCCTTTAAAGTGCATGAATTTTGTGCACTGAACCACTAGTATGAAATATAAGGAAAATGAAATGATGAAAATGATGGTATCATCTTATATCTTCATCTCATTTCCTTTCTCATGCATAATATCTCTGAGAAAGTTTATTTGAATTCTCTCTTCTTATCCTCACAATTATATTATGACATAGGCACTAATGAATATTATCCTCTTTTTATACATATGGAATTGTGGGTACAGAGAATTTGGTCATTAAAATTTATCAAGCACTCTACCATGCCAAATGCTGTACTCATTTAACTAATGCAGCTGCATCCCTATTGTATAGTATAATTCATACAACAGTTGCATTCCTATCTTTTTTAAAAAAATATATATTTTACTGATTTTTTACAGAGAGGAAGGGAAAGGGATAGAGAGTTAGAAACATCAGTGAGAGAGAATCATCGGTCAGCTGCCTCCTGCACAGCCTCCACTGGGGATGTGCCCGCAACCAAGGTACATGCCCTTGACCGGAATTGAATCTGGGACCTTTCAGTCCTCAGGCTGACGCTCTATCCGCTAGCCAAACCAGTCAGAGTGCATTTCTATCTTGTAGTTGAAGAAATAAAAGCTCAGAAAGTTTCAAGATTTGGCAGGATCACACAATTAGTAAGTAGTGGAATAAGACTTGGTTCACAAAGTGTATGCTCTCTAGCCACTGTGCTATTCTGTCTTGTCATTTAACTTGTAATAAATAGAACTAAGACTAAAAGGTCCTATGTATTGGCCCAGGGCTTTTCTCTCTACAGCATCTTGCTGAGAGCATTTTTTTACATTATAGACTAAACTTACAGATTCTGCTGCTGAACGGCATCATCTTGGCTCTGGATGAATAAGGTTAAAATCTGAATAGTTCAATGTATGATAATATAATTTGTACTTTTGCAGGTTGTAAATGCCTTTTGTCAGCAAATGTCACCTGAGATGAAGGTGAAGGTGCTCACCCGGGTAAAGCACATTGTAGAGCTACAGGGAATCCTGGAGAAATACTTGGCAGGTAAGGGAAATATAGTCCTACTGATGGCCCTACTTGGACAGCAGTGAGGAGATAAAGAAGTTAGTTTGTAAGCCAGGCTTAATGATAGCAATGTGTGTGTCCATTTTCCTTCCATCATTATCTCCAAGAGCTCTTTCTGCTTAAGAAAATATAAAACATTGGTTAGGTTTTGGTAAAGTTACGTTGCTTCTTTGGAGGTCAACCAGTAGGTTGCAGTGCCTTTTGACTTCCTAAGCATAGTTATGAACCAGGAGTAGAGCTGAAAGTTCGTAATACCTCTGACCATTAAGTAAACTTGTCCCGTGTTAGCTTGGCCAAGACCAGTTTGGCTCAGTGGATAAAGCATCAGCCTGCAGACTGAAAGGTCTCTGGTTCGATTCCGGTCAAGGGCATGTACATTGGTTGGTTGTGCGGGAGGCAGCTGGTCGATGATTCTCCCTCTCATCTTCCTCTCTGTAAAAAATCAATAAAAATATATTTTAAAAAATAAAAGATAAAGTGTTAGCTTGGTTCTTTGGGGAAAACATGGAGCTTCCTAAGTTATCTATGGCCCATTTTCCTATGCTAAAACAGCCAGATAAAACTTGAATGCCTCTTATAGGAAGTCCGCCATGCTTGGTAGTTCTAAAACTAGTTTTTAGCCAATTGGATAATTAGTATTCCCAGTCTAACAGTGGTATATGATGGTTATATATTGAGTTTCTGCCTGCTGTTTATTTCAGTCACACCAGACTGTAGTCCTCCCCTTGCAGCCTTTGACTTGGAAACTTTAGATGTAACACCTCATGCCAGCACTGCATTTTCAGCAAAAATAAAAAAACAAGGAATTACAGGTAAGTTCTTACATATTACTGTCTCGGTTTGAGTCATATTGAATTGACCTAAGAGGTTATATGCATCAAGGCATCAGTATTGGAGAGATTATGTAATTGAACCCTTTCTTTAGCATTTATAATGAACTATAGTGTGGGTTATAAAATTGCCTCCTCTGGCCCGGCTGGCGTGGCTCAGTGTTTGAGCATCGACCTATGAACCAGGAGGTCATGGTTCAATTCCTAATCTGGGCATATGCCGGCGTTGTGGGCTCAGTCCCCAGTGGGGGACCTGCAGGAGGCAGTCCATCAATGATTCTTTCTTGTCACTGATGTTTCTATTCCTCCCTCTCCCTTCCTCTCTGAAATCATTTTTTTAAGAAATTCACCTCCTATGCCTCTAAGGATTTTTTAGCAGGTTGTTTTCTAAAGGCAGTGATATTTAGTAAATGAGATTATTGATTCCTTGAGTCACTTTTCTCTTTTTGAAACATAAGGAAGAAGGAAGCGAAAAGCAGGTGGCAACAAAACATCCTCCCATGACATGGTTTCAAAGGAGGGCGGTTCAGAATGCGACCCTACACCATCTAATAGAGGCCAGCTGGAAAAGGTATTGGAATGATGCATATCCATGAAGGTGTGTGACTGCCCAGTGAGATTAACAGAGGGACCGGCTTTATTGTCTGCATTTCACAGAGAAGCATTAGGGAAAGGAGAGGCAAACAAGCTTCTGTAGGCCTTACAGTGTCCCTATCAGTAGCAGAGTTCACGTTAGACTCCCAAGTTCTTATCACAACCACATTGTTTTCCTAATTATTTTCTTGAATATTTTTTGTCATTTTTTGGATCCTAGCAGTACTTTGAATTCTTCCTTGTAGTAATTATCAGCTTCTGTCTTTAAGCATAGTTGTAAATATACTCCTTTTAGCTTCTTTCCCCTTGCAATCCCAGATTGTCAACTTCTTGATAGATTGAGATAACATGAAATACTTTGTACAGTTTCTGGTACTTAATAAACAGTAGTTCCCTTTTCCTATAACTCTGCTACTCACAAAGTGGGTTTCATGTGTTTGTGATATTGCCTGAACCACGTGGATCCCAATTATTTCTGTTTCTTAGCTACTGTTTATTGTGTATTATACTTTATCTTAGCCAAAAGCTGAGAAGCAATGTTTATTAAGTATTTATTATGTATAATTACTCTAATCCTCCTAAAATTTCAACATTAGGCAGTGTCGGCTTGGCTTATTGGTTGAGCATCGACTTATGAATCAGGTTATGGGCTTGATCCCCAGTGTGGGGCGTGCAATGATTCTCTCTCATCACTGATGTTTCTATCTCTTTCTCTCTTCCTCTCTGAAATAAGTAAAAATAACTTTTTTAAAAAATTCAAGGTTAGTAATCATATTCGAATTTAATAAATGAGAAAACTTAAGACCCAGAGAGGGTAAGTAACTTAGTCAGGGTGATGTGGTTAATAAGTACTTGATCAAGGGTTTGAGGTAAAATATTATTTAGAAAATTTAATTTAGCCCTAGCTGGTTGGATAGAGCTTCGGCCTTGGACTAAAGGGTCCCATGTTCCATTCCAGTCTAGGGCACATGCCCCCGGTTGTGGTCTCGATCCCCAGTGTTGGGGAAGGGGGAAGAATGTGCAAGAGGCAGCCAATCAATGATTCAGAATCATTGATGTTTCTATCTCCCTCTCCCTTCCTCTTTGAATTCGATAAAAATACATTAAAATTTTTTTTTTAATTTAGCCTGGTTGGTGGTGCTCAGTGGTTGTATTAAGAGGTCACCAATTCTATCCCCATTCAGGACATATACTTACCCTGGTTTCAGGCTTGATTCCCAGCAGGGGACATGTAGGAAGCAGCTGATTGAGCAATATAGATGTTTCTATCTCTGTCTCTCCCTTAAATCAATAAAAACTTTATTTTAAAAATTAATTTATTTCCCAGTTACAGTTAACATACAAAATTATATTAGATTCAGGTGTGCAAAATAGACATTTATATACCTTATGAAGTGATCACCCCAATAAGTCTAGTGCCCTTTTGACACTATGCATAGTTATTACATTATTATTGACTATATTCCTATGCTCTACTTCACATCTCTATGACTATTTTATATTTTGTACTTAATTTCTTTCACTTTTTTCACCCATCTTCCCCTATCCCACCCCCACCCCACCTGGTGACCATCAGTTTGAAGAAGCCAAATCTTTCTGGCCATTAAGCTCATAGTTTTCTATACTATACCATAATACCTTGCTCAATAGTTTATCTCTAAGTAGAAAACAATCAAGAACTTCAATGTGTGATCTATATCCCAGTATAAATTAGATGCTCTGTCTTAGGAATATTTAGAGACTTTGGTGAAAGGAAATTTGTGATATGATGAAAATGTAACTTTTTTGATGAATGCATAATTGCACTTCACAATCTTCATTAAAAATTAGACTATGTTGCCGAAACCGGTTTGGCTCAATGGATAGAACATCAGCTTGCAGACTGAAAGGTCCCAGGTTCGATTCCAGTCAAGGGCATGTACCTTGGTTGTGGGCACATTCCCAGTAAAGGGGTGTGCAAGAGGCAGCTGATTGATGATTCTCTCTCATCGATGTTTCTAATTATCCCTCTCTCTTCCTCTCTGTAAAAAATCAATAAAATATATAAAAAATAAACTATTTTAAAAACAATAATAATAAAATATATATATTTTTAAATTAGGCTAAATAGAATCCTCATTTATTCTGTTGGTTGTTGTTACTTTCTCCTTAGGAGTTCAAAGGTAAAGACGAAAAGACAGTGTCACTACAGAATTACCATTTATTATTCCGAGAGCTGGACTTGGAGGTCTTTTGTATTCTTCGTTGTGGGCTTCTGACCAAGTTCATCTTAGATACTGAAATGCACACTGAAGTAAGTGACAGCAATGAGATCCCAGAATTTAACTTCGGTTCAGAAAGCGCCTCAGCTCTATTTTTATTTCAAAAAGAACACCATGACATTGAGAAAAGTTGAACCCTGACTTCCAAAGCCTTTACGTGTGAAAATACTGGTGAATAGTCATCTTGATGTTTATAAGTTTTAAGTTTTTTACAATGTGCTAGACGTTATAATAGATCATGCTAATGAGGTGATCCTTACTTAGTTACTAACCATAAGCTGTTTAGATTACTTTTGTAGAGCAGCTCTGTCTTGATTTATAGAGGTCAGTGCTATTTTCATGGCATTTGATCTGCATCCATGAGATGCTTATCAACGCTTTTTGTGTTTGCCAGTAATCTAGACATTGGCACTTCAGTAGTTCATACCACATGATGTTTGCCTTCAGACATAACTAGCACTATGTGCTTGCTATGTTGATGGTAAGAACTGAACTGAGTACCAGTGAAACTGAGGAGAGAATGGTATTTATGAGGAAGTTGGAAATGGAGGACATTTTCACAGAAAAGCTAATCTTTGATAAGGAATTTTGCAAGAGTAGAGGTTCTCCAAGTTTAGTAAATTAAGAAATAGCAGATTTTTACAAGGTAAGGTCCTTCAGAATAGAAACAGTATTTCCTCCCCTCCCCCCCCCCCCCCCCCCCCCCAATCTTTCTACATAGCTTGTACTTGGAGATTTTCTATAAATGTATACTGAGTGGACAATTTTAAGTAATGCATTTCACCTGTTTGTTTCTGGAAATGTACTACGCTTATAAGAATCCTGCCCAGAGTTAACAGCAGCAAAACATTAGGAGAAAGAATATGGAAGAATTATTTAATGAACAGGGAAAAGTAAAATTCCTTTGAATTAGTCATTTTTTTATCTTAGGGTACTTAGGAAATGTACTTCAGGTCTACTGCTAGAAAGATGCATAGAGGCATTTATTTCTAGAGAAAAATTATAAAACTATACTGCCTATTAAAATTTTATTTGATCATTTGAAATTTACATTAGAAATGCTTAACTTTTTGATTTGTTGACATAACACAATAGCCATTTATTTATTTGAGGGGGGGGAACTTCCCCCCCTTTTTTAATGGTCAGGTTCTTCACCCATTGGGAAGACTAAACATAAATATGTGCTCCCCTACGTAGATGGTTAGGACATGGTTGTAGTTATTCTTTCCTTATTCCTTGTGACAGGCTACAGAAGTTGTGCAACTTCAGCCCCCTGAGCTGCTTTTCTTGCTGGAAGATCTCTCCCACAAGGTGGAGAACATGCTGATACCTTCTGTTGCCAGGAGAGTCCCCTTCCTCAAGGTTAGTATAGGCAGAAGCACAGGCCCTGACTTTAGTGGACTTGAAAACAAGTATGTCTTAGTAGTGAATAAGTTGGCATTTTCTCTGGCATAGTGTTTGGCTCACTGGGTAGCATGGTGAGACCATATTCACCTTGTGTAGAAAGAAACTCTGAAACAAAACAAAAAGCCACCCCAAACAGGAAGTCTATTTCTAAGCATTTCTGAATCCTGTTCTGTGCTTGGGTTTTGGTTTTAACAGCCTCCCAAAACTAAGCTCATCCCATACAAATGTGCCATAACATCTGGTGAAGCAATTGGATGGTGCAAACAACAAAATGTGAAAATTTTAGGTGTAAACATTTAGGCATTAACACATCCAATTACTTAATTCTTTCTTGTTTGTACTTACTATTGGCTCTATTTTCTTATCAGCCTAAATTATTTCTTTTTCTGTGTCAGCTTTATCTCATTAGTAATTATGGTCTATACTTCTCAAACAGTAGTTATACTCTACAGAAGCCAGTATCTTTGTTATTTGATGGCAAAGATCCCTTTTTCAGAATAGAGTCTTAGCCACGCAACTAAGTGGTTTATCCACCCTACCTGGTTATACAGACTTAACTAACCCCATAAGTGAACTTTAATTTCAGAGAAGCTATCCAGCAATTTCTTCCCCAGTAACTCTGGATCTATTATAGGGTAAAGGAAGCCAGAATATCGGGTTGTCACATGTCCAACAGAGAACTGGCCCAGAAATTGTTCGTTGTGTTGTTCAACTGCTGGCCCCAATGTGTAACCATCTGGAGAACATTCACAACTATTTTCAGGTCAGAAGCCTATGTTATTCTTACGGAGACTTAGAAATTACTAAGTTACTAAGATACTTCATTTTTGGCTAAGAAATATTGAAAGAAAATGAGGGCAATTGCTGAAGCAACTGTCCTAAAAGCATTTTTTTTTCCTTTAAGTGCTTACCAGCTGAGAATCACAGTGTAGTTGATGGGCCAGAAATGCAAGCTCAGGAGTACCGCCTAATGTCTTCCTGTTATCAGAGGCTCCTGCAGATTTTTCATGGGCTTTTTGCTTGGTGAGTATGTGGCAGGTATGGAAGGTAGAGACAATAGTATGTACTTGCTTTACTTGATTGGCACTGGCAATACGTAAGTTCTTTTCTATACTTCAGTTCTTTCACCAAGGTACTGAAATATAGAAAAGAAGGAAGAGGCTCCAAAAGATGGAGGTAAATATGCTTATTATTGGAGTGTTTTTGTCTGCATCATTTTATTTGAACTTGCATCCTCTGTATCTTATGGAGTTGCTATTTCTTATTTGAAAATTAGATGACTTGCTTTTGGCTAGCCAATTTGACCATCAGATTCTTAGCTGAGTTTGTAGGGGGAAACTTTTTATAATAACATTGGAGAGATTGTTACTTAAGAAGTTGTCATTAAACAAGCTCTGGATAAATTCCAAATTATGTTGTAAAGAACTGAGCACAGTTGGAGCTGGGGTATTTGTAGGGCCTTCATGGAAGCAATGGGACCTCATCAGGCCCTTGAATGTAGATGGCCTCTGGGAAGGCACAGCTTGGATGAAAGAAATGAGGGAAGTGTGTTTTTAAATGCTGCTGTTCCTCAGGGCTGGGCCCTGACTCCTCTGTCCTCATAAGTTTCCTGGGCAATCTCACCCAAGCTTAAATTTGTGCTAAAATTTGTCTTCTGAGTTACGGACACTTATATCCAACTGCCTACGCAACAGTCTGTTAGATGTGTCATTAATATCTCATACTCATCACATCCAAAATGAAATGTTTCATCTTTACCACCGCTCCTTCAGCTTTGCCTGGCTAGTTAAATGGCACCACCAGCTCTCTCAGGCAGACACCAGAAGCTATTCTTTGTCCCTTCCTTTACTGTCCATATTTTTTCTCTCCCACATCTGATCACAAAATCCTGTTGTTTTATGTTCTAAATAGCATCTTAATAGCCATCTCATTCTCCACTGTTTCCAGACTCCCATCATCTCTCACCTGAACTAGATTAGTTTCACATTTGGTCTCTCTGCCTCCAGTTGCCCTCCCAAGGTCCTTTCTTTACACAGCAGAGTGATCTTCCATATGCAAACCCAGTCTTAATCCTGTCCCAACTTTGGTTTCTGATTGCTCTTAGATTTTACTTATTATCATTATTATTATTATTATTATTATTATTCATTGATTGATTTTTAGAGAAACATTGATTTGTTGTTTCACTTGTTTTTGCATTCATTGGTTGCTTCTTGTATGTGCCCTGATTGGAGATCAAACCCTCAACTTTGGCATATCAGAATGATGCTCTAACCAACTGAGCTACCCAGCCAGGACCCCCTTAGATTTTCCTTAAGTTCAAACTCTTTTACCTAGATTCTAAGACCTTTTATTATCTGACTGCTATTCCACTCGTCTTATACCCTGTATAGCTTTTACCTGGAAGGCTTCACACATACTCATCCTTCTACCAGGATCCCCACCTTCCTTGCTCCCGTCTTTTCTAACTCAGATTTTTATTCACTTCCTCAGGCGTCTTCTCCAACTCCTAGGCCAGGTAAGCCTCCTTCCTGCCTCTCTGAGCCCCAGTTCTCTTCTATTATTCTGGTATCCTCTTATGATGAAACTTATTACTTGGTATTATAATTACTTGTTCATTCATCTTCCCTTCTGGATTATGAGTTTTTTGAGGGCCAAGACCAGTCATTGTTGTATTCCCAGTATTTAAGAACAGTGCCTGACAAAGATTTGAATAGATGCTTCATCATGGAAGTGTATTTATGGCAAATAAACACATGCAAAGATGTTCAATAGCATTAATTATTTAGGAAATACAAACTAAAAATCATTACATGGTTAAATTAAGATTTACTTTTTTAAAAAAATATATATTTTTACTGATTTTTTACAGAGAGAAAGGGAGAGAGATAGAGAGCTAGAAACGTCAATGAGAGAGAAACATCGACCGGCTCCCTCTTGCACACCCCCCACCGGGGATGTGCCTGCAACCAATGTACATGCCCTTGACCGAATCGAACCCAGGACCTTTCAGTCCGCAGACCGACACTCTACCGCTGAGCCAAACCGGTTTCGGCTTTTTTTTTTTTTTTTTTTTTTTAATCCTCACCTGAGGATATTTTTCCCATTTTTTTTAAGAGGAGGAAGGTAGAGGGAGAGAGGGAGGGAGGGAGGGAGAAAGAGAGAAAGAGAGAGAGAGAAACATCAATGTAAGAAATTAATTGGTTGCTTCCCACACATGCCCTGACTGGAGCTAGGAGTCCAACTCACAACTGTGGTACTTGCCCTTGACTCGGAATCAAACCTGAAATCCTTCAGTGCATGGGCCAGTGCTCTACTACTGTGAAACACCAGCCAAGGTGGTACACCCACTTTTACAAACGCTTTCTGTTCCTTAAGAAGTTAGCCCTGCTGAAACCGGTTTTGCTCAATGATAGAGCATCAGCCTGCGGAGTGAACGTTCCCAGGTTTGGTCCCAGTCGAGGGCATGTACCTTGGTTGCGGGCACATCACCAGTGGGGGGTGTACAGCTGATCAATGTTTCTCATTGATGTTTCTAGCTCTCTATCCCTTTTCCTTCCTCTGTAAAAAAATCAAAATATATTTTAAAAAAAAGAAGAAAAAAAAAGAAGGAAGTTAGCCCTGACCCTTGCCGGTTTGGCTCAGTGGATAAAGCATCGGCCTGTGGACTCAAGGGTCCCAGCTTCTATTCCGGTCAAGGTCACATGCCCAGGTTGAGGGCTCAATCTAGTAGAAGGCGCGCAGGAGGCAGCCAATCAATAATCCTCTCTCATCATTGATGTTTCTAACTCTCTGTCCTCCTCCTTTCCGCTCTGAAATCAATAAGTATAAAAATAATAAAAAAAGAAGTTATCCCTGGAGCCCCAGCTGGTTTGGCTCAGTGGATAGTGTGTCAGCTTTTGGACTGACGCGTCCCGGGTTTAATTCTGGTCAAAGGCACATGCCCAAGTTGCCGATTCCATCCCTGGTGGAGGGGTGTGCAGGAGGCAGCCAATCAATGATTTTCTGTCATTATTATTATTATTTTGTATCTCTCTCCCTCTCCCTTCCTCTCTGAAATCATTGAAAATATATTTTTTAAAAGAAGTTAGCCTTGGACTGGTAGCTCAGTTGGTCAGAGCATCCTCCTGATACTCCAAGATTGAGGGTTCACTCTCCGGTCAGGGCACATACAACAAGTAGCCAGTGAGTGCATGGATAGGTGGAACAACAAATAAATTTTTGTCCCTCCCTCTCTTCCTCCCTCCCCCCCTCCCCCCCTCCCCTTCTCCCTCCCCCTGCCTTCCCTTCTCTCTGTCTCTCAAATCAACAAATAAAAAAAGTAATTTTAAATAAAAAGTTATACACACACCTACCATACAACCCAGACATTCCATTCTTAGGTATTTACCCAAGAGAAATAATAGCATATGTCCACATAAAGTCTTGTGCACAACTAGAAACCGCTCCATGTCCATCAATCAGTGAATGGATAAACAAATTATGGTATATCCCTATGGTGGAATACTACATACAACAATATGAAAGAAAAAAGAATTTACTGAATTAAAAGCAAGACCATAAGAGCCCAGCCGTGTGGCCCATTGGCTGAGCATCGACCCATGAACCAGGAGGTCACAGTTCGATTCCCTCTCTGGACACATGCCTGGGTTGCCAGCTTGAACCCCTATATATGGCATGTAGGAGAGAGATGATTGATGATTCTCATCATTGATGTTTCTTTCTCCCCATTTCCTTCCTGTCTCTGAAATCAATTAAAAAAAAAAAAAAACATGAAACAAAAAAACACAAGACCATAAGAGTATAATTTGAGTCCATTTATATGAAACTAGAGGCCCATTGCAGGAAGATTCCTGCAAGAACAGGGCTTCCTGTGGCCTGAGCAAAACCCACCCAGGCGGGCTTCCCTCCCATCACCATTGCCACCACCACCCCCTCAACCCTGCACTTCCCCTCCTGCCGCTGCCACAGCCCTGTGCTTTCCCTTCCCTCCTGCCACCGCTGCCCCCCACCCCACTGCGCCCAGTGCTTTTCCTCCCACGGCTGCTGGCCCCCCTGCTTGCCCTCGCCCTCCTGCAGCCGCTGCTGCCACTGCTGCTGTCCCATGCTTTTTCTCCCTCTGCCATCACCACCCCACTTTCCGCTTTCCCTCCTTCCTTCTATACTGTCTTCACTTCACAACTGTGTATGCAAATTAACTGCCATTTTGTTGGGTTAATTTGCATACTCTGATTTGCTGGTGGGCTTAGTGGAGTGATGGCCAATTTGCATGTTTCTCTTTTATTAGTGTATATTCTAGAAAAAACATTATTGTGATAGAATACAGGGCAGTGGTTGATTAGCATTGGGCGGGAGAATGGAGAGAGGATGGTTTACAAAGGAATATAAAGAAATTAAAAAATATATATATTTTATTGATTTTTTTACGGAGAGGAATGGAGAGAGATAGAGAACTAGAAACGTCGATGAGAGAGAAACATTGACCAGCTGCCTCTTGCACACCCCCTACTGGGGATGTGCCCGCAACCAAGGTACATGCCCTTGATTGGAATCGAACCCGGGACCTTTCAGTCCGCAGACCGACGCTCTACCACTGAGCCAAACCGGTTTCGGCATAAAGAAATTTTTGACAGTAATAGATATGTTCATTATTTTAATTGTGATGATGACTCATGGGTTTATATGTAAGTCAACTGGTAAATTAAATGTTTTTAACAGATGCAGTTTATTGTATAGCAATTGCACCTCAATAAAGCTGTCCAAAGGAGAAAGAGCCTGTCCCATAATAGGCCCTCAGAATATACTTGTTGAAAGGAAGAAAGACTAACTGTCCCTGGTGATGTGGACATTTTTCTAGAGGAGCAGATCTAAGGAGTTAGATTGTTCTAGGCCTTGAAGATTAGGCAGAAGAACTTGAATGTTGTCCAGGGAAGCCGTTTTGAAGTTTTACGGTCACACCATGATACAATGAAAGCTATTGTAGGAAAATCCTTTTGGCAGCATTGTTCAGGGTGACTGAAAAGGAATACAGAAAGACCAGTCAAAAGGTGCTGCCATGATCTAGGCTTGTGATGATAAGGACCTGGCCAAGAGTGATGGCCTTGAGCCCTGACCGGTTTGGCTCTAGACAGAGTGTCAACCTGGGGTCCCAGGTTCGATTCCGGTCAGGGGCATGTACCTTGGTTGCAGGCACGTCCTTAGTGGAAGGTGTGCAGTACACAGCTGATGGATGTTTCTCCCTTATCAATGTTTCTCTCTGTCTCTCTCCCTTCCTCCTTGTAAAAAAAATCAATAAATATACTTTAAAAAAAAAGAATGTTGGTCTTGGCTTGGAAAGGAAGGGACTGAAGGAAAGATAATCTGAAGATAGAATAATTAAGACTTGGAGAAGGAATAAGTTCTTTATTGAGCACCTATTATGGATTAAACATTGATTTTGCAATTTGAGATAATTATTCCTGGTGTTTGTTTGTTTGTTTGTTTAGAGAAGACTGTGACTTAGCCCTAAAATGCAGGGAATGAAGGAGAGCATTTTCCTTTGAAATTAAACCTAGGTGAACTGTTAGATTTTGATGGAAAGACTGTTTTAGGTACATTTCAACTTCTAGTCTGATACTCAGAGCTGTGACTGAATTTGGCTTTTTACTCCTTTTAGTACTTTAGTTTTGCTTTTTCTTCTGTTGACTTACAGACTGGAGCCCAGGATCCTCAAATGCTGTCCAAGCAATCTTAACTAAAACTAAGCTAAACCATATTACCTTGACTTTTCCTTAGGAGTGGATTTTCTCAACCTGAAAATCAGAGTTTACTGTACTCGGCCCTCAAGGCCCTTTATAGCCGACTGAAGCCAAGAGAGCTCGACCAGTCCTTGGAGGAACTGCTTAGGTGAGTCCAACTACATCTCTCAGAGAGTTCCCCAGGACCCTCCTAGAAACAAGGTTTCTGGAAATAACTTGAAGTGTCTCTTGGTAGAGAGGGAAATTGATCTTTTTAGCTCCTTTTCCTTAGTGATATAAGCTTTCTCTCCTGTGTACAGTATTCAGACAAATCCTGAAGCTTTATAAACTGCTGAACAAATCATTCTAAATCTTCATGCATCTTTCATTATGTAAAGTTTGTCTTTCAGGGAATGACGATTACAGCATTGACCATCTACGGTCAATTCTTGACTATTCTGAGACCTGCTCTGTCTTCCAGTAGCGTTGAGTAATTAGGTAGCGGCTAGTTGTCACTGATCGTCTGTGTCCTTCCCCAAATCTTGGCAGAAACAGAGCCGAGGTTGGGTGCTAGGCAGTGGAGGAGGGAGCTGAGGAGATCTAAGGGGCATGACTCCCAAACTCCTATCCCAACTTCAGCCAGTTAATTGAGTCTTTCTCTCACCTCCCCTGAGAGCTTAGGCCAGTGGTCGGCAAACTGCGTCTGGAGAGCCACATGCGGCTTGCAAGCCACGGTTTGCCGCTCTGTTGACTAATGAGTTTACCGACCACTGGCCTAGGCCATCACTGTTTCTGCAATCAATACTTGTCATCTCTACCTTTAAGGCAGGACTTTATTTCATTTTAAATACTACTTTTAAATTTGTTTGACCTCCTTCCCACCAATCAATCAGAAGTTGAGTTTAGCCCTAACTGGTTTGGCTCAGTGGATAGAGCTTCAGCCTGTGGACTGAAAGGTCCTGGGTTCGATTCCAGTCAAGGGCATGTACCTTGGTTGCAGGCACATCCCCAGTGGGAGGTGTGCAGGAGGCAACTGATAGATATCTCTCTCCCATCAATGTTTGTAACTCTCTATTCCTCTCCCTTTCTCACTGTAAAACATATACATGTTTAGATCTCCTCAGCTCCCTGTAAAAAAATAAAATAAAATAAATATATATATATATATATATATATTTTTTTTTTTTTTTAGAGAAGACTGAAAGACTTTTAAGAAGTTGAGTTTAGTTTTATGTCAGTTACAATTTTGGATTAATTTTAATTCCCATCACCTCAGTATATTGAAAGCTGACCATATATGGTATATTCCCATCACCCTCAGTATATTGACAGCTGACCATATATGGTATATTTATTAAAAACTCTGCTTTATAATTTCCTTTTGCTTTTTCCCTATTGAACCCAGAATTTAAACATTTTTCAGTGTGTTGCTTAAAGCCTTAAAGAGCAAGTAACTGATCCAGGTTTGCACATGAAAACATGGCCTAGGCTAGTACATGGGAATCTTTGTATGCATGATCCCTTCAAGGCCAGCATTCTACCCACTGGACTCTGTACTGTTCTGGCTTTATCAATACAGGGAAAGAACGTTGCTACTAAAGCACCTTAAAATGAGGATTCTGATTAACCATCTCTTAAATGGACTTTTATAACTCATGAATTTAGATAATACTTGTGATGCCTTTTTTCCCCTTTTTTCCTTACAGCCAAAGTTTCCATTACTTGCAGAACTTCCATCACAGCATTCCTAGTTTCCAATCTGCTCTTTATCTCATCAGACTTTTGATGGTCATTTTGAAGAAATCTAGATTTCCTACTAAGAACAAAGAAAAAATTGGTGATGTACTCAGATCCTCTCTTTCCCCCCACTTCACAAATAGGATTAATATCTTAAACTTGTAAGCTTGGGGCTTCCTAGGACTTTATATGTAAACTAGAGGCCCAGTGCACGGATTTGTGCATGGGGGTAGGAGGGGTCCCTCAGCCTAGCCTTGCTCTCTCGCAATCCAGGAACCCTCGGGGGATGTAGTAGTGCACCAACCGGCAGGAGGCCAGGGCGGAGGCTGTGCCTGTCCACCACCATTCGGAGTTTGGAAAGGCTCCTGCCGCTGCAATTGAGCTTGCCATCTATGGGCCTGGCTTCTGACTGAGCGGCGCTCCATCTGTGGGAGCACACTGACCATCAGGGGGCAGTGTCTACATTGAGTGTGTGCCCCCTAGTGGTCAGTGTGCATCATAGCGACTGGTCAACCCGTCGTAATGGTTGCTTAGTCTTTTATGTATGTCGATATATAGATCCCTCCATCATGGGCCCGCTTGCTATGCCAAGGACATTTCCCTAGAAAGAGCTATATACTAGTAACTGCTCTCTGGTGACATTGCTTAATGTGAATTTGGTTAGTTCAGTTGGCTAGATAATTTTGTTTGACTTCCATTTGTTCTTTTCATTTTATTTTATTTTTATAATTATGTGAGATATTTGACAAAAAGTTATATAAACCATGAGGTTAATAAAATCGGAGAAAAAAGAAATCATGATTAAAGGTAAAGAAAGGCCTGGTCTCATCCATGTTTTTTTTTTCCTTTTAACTGTCTTTTGTCATAGCTCTTGGAATGCAACTCATTGATCACACATCCTAATTGGCGACACAGACAGAAAGCAGGCAGAAAATGCAAAACAATCTTTTGTTATTTCCTTTTGATTAAAAGGGGAAAGTTTGGCCTGAATCCATGAGGCTACTGCTTTTTGGCCTGCCCAGGAGGAACGAAATTGGCTTTCCCTCTGCCTCGCATTATTCCTTTCCTCTGTATATGTCGATGTAGTTCCTATTTGTGTGTGTGTTAAGATGGGGTATTAGGGCCGAAACCAGTTTGGCTCAGTGGATAGAGCGTCGGCCTGCGGACTGAAAGGTCCCAGGTTCGATTTTGGTCAAGGGCTTGTACCTTGGTTGCAGGCACATCCCCAGTAGAGGGGGGTGTAAGAGGCAACTGATCGATGATTCTCTCTCATCGATGTTTTAACTCTCTATCCCTCTCTCTTCTTCTCTGTAAAAATCAATAAAATTTATTAAATTAAAAAAAATAAATAAATAAAAAAGATGGGGTATTAGGATGGGACATGTTGGGTCTTAGACAAATGTGTTTATTTCTGATAGAATGGTCAAGGGAGCAGGAACCCATAATAGTTTTTTTTCAAATTGTCTTTTAGATCAGGAACCTTATAGTAATAGAAAATAATAATTTTTTTGATCAATAATGATCTCCCAAAGCTGAAAAACAGAGGTCTATTTTCCATGCATGAGATAACTTTGTCTTGTTTCTCCAACAGCTTCCCTTGCCAGACATTTCCTCTGTTGGATATGGCCAAGTGGGGAAAAAGAGAAGAGCAGTATTCCTAATGACCAGCTCCATGCTTTGCTGAGGTGAGGTACTCCATTCTTCTCCAGGTGGTCTTCCATTTGCCACTGTGGGGGTCCCTCATCTGGTCAAAGACTAAGAAATTACCTCGGTTAGGGAGAACTTGGAAGCAATGAAGTAGATTTGAAATTAACAAAATTTAGGAAAGATGGATCATAAGATGCTTTAGTTCTGTTTTCCATTAGAGGAGACTGCAATTATATCTTCCTTTGTTAACCAGCAAGTCAGTTATTTATTGCCTACTATATCCAAGACACATTCATCACTTCCAAGGTGTCTAACTGTATTTATAATCGAGACATCTTTTTCTTGCCTCCTGTCATGTTTATGGAACCTTAACTTTATTTAAAAATATTTTTAACCCTAACCGGATAGAGCATCAGCCTGCGGACTAAAGGGTCCCTGGTTCAATTCCGGTCAAGGGCATGTACCTTGGTTGCGGGCACATCCCCAGTAGGGGGTGTGCAGGAGGCAGCTGATCAATGTTTCTCGCTGATCAATATTTCTAACTATCCCCCTCTGTAAAAAATCAATAAATTTTTTTAAATCAATAAAATATATATTTAAAAAATATTTTTATGTCAGTAGTTGTTTTAAAGCTTAATACCTGGTAATAGCTCAAGAAAAAAATCTTGATTTAGAAATTCTGTAACGTGTTTATACTCCTGTGGCTGTCAATGCAGCATCTACCTGGAGCACACAGACAGTGTTCTGAAGGCCATTGAAGAGATTGCTGGTGTTGGTGTTCCAGAACTGATCAACTCGTCTACTAAAGATGCATCTTCTTCCACATTCCCTACGCTGACCAGGTAAGAGACTCTCTCCTCCATGTTTAATATATGTAGTTTCCAAGTAACTACGTACCTTACTCTTCATCTGATCCTGATAGAGGTGGTAGGTTCAGTTAACTCATGGAATGTTCATAATGCATTCTTTCTAAGGGGCTCTCAGCCTAATTATGTGAGAGGACCTTATTTTTTTTTATTGATTTCAGAGAATAAGGGAGAGGCAGAGAGAGATAAGAATATCAGTAATGAGAAAGAATCATCGATTGGCTGCCTCCTGCACGTCCCTCACTGGGGCTTGAGTTGGCAACCGGGGCATGTGCCTTGACCAGGAATCGACCTCACGACCCTTATGTGCACAGGCAACACTCTTAACCACTGAGTAACACCGACCAGGGCTCACTTAATGGGTTTTGTATCGTAATATTAATAGGTATCTTACATTCGTATGGTATTTACAGCTTATAAAGCACTTTTGACATTCTTTATCTCATTTGATCTTTTTGAAGATTCTGTGAGCTGTATCATTAATCTTGTTTTACTGATGAGGAATAGGAAAGTTAGAGGAGGAACTTGTTTAACCTTAAATGGGCAATAAAGTAAATATGAAACTAGGAACCTAAAGTTGGATTTTCTTACCACTTCTGCCCTGTTCTTTCCATACCACCACACTATTTCCCTTCATAAAGTGAATTCCATTGTTTCACAAGCCTTTTTTTTTTTTTTTTTGGCTCATTTTAATGATTTAAAAAAAATTTTTTAATTTTTATTATGCTGAGAGGCAAATGAATTGTCTGTAGTGAGTTCCTTTCTGGGCCAACAGTTCTTTTGAGTCCCAATTTCAATGTCAAACAGTTCCTTATGGGTATATGCCAGCAGTAATATTTCAGTTCTGGATGGTGGACAAATGATGGTAATGCAGGTCCGACCTCCTCTGGTTTGGTCCTGGGCATTTCTAAATTCTTACCAAGTCCCCATCCTCTTACAGTCAACCCTAGTGAAAGGACATTCAGAGAGGTGGGAAAGGAAATGACATTTGATTCCTTGGCTTCTTCCCAGGTGGCTCTTTCTAACCAGTGCATCATTGTGTGGTCATGCATGCCTTTCCCTTTCCTAGGCACACCTTTGTCATTTTCTTCCGTGTGATGATGGCTGAACTAGTGAAGACGGTCAAAGGTCTTCAGGCTGGCAAAGCAGCAGACTCTCAGCAGGTGAGTCAGATACTCCCACTCCAAGAAATAAGTCCTCAATATCATTGATAGGTTCTTGGAAACTACATCTTTAAGTGAAATTTGTATAACTAAATCAATCTTACCGTAGGCTAATTGATATACAAGAGTTAAGTTTCTACAGCAAATTTCTGATCACAAAAACAAACTTCTAAATAAAGACCTATAGTACTTCTAATATTAAACATTGAAATGAATGTGAGCTATACATGTATTTAAGAAATACTAATAAAAAGAACTCAGATAATTATTTTCCAACCCATATATACCAGTTCAGAGTCAGGATGGTTGGAACCAGTCCCTTGGTGTCCTGCTAACCAGAACTAAACTAGAACCACTAAGAGCACAGGCTAGCATAGGGAATCACAGAAGCCACAGGGAGCTGATGGCCAGTAGGTATATTCAGAGGCTTTTCTCCACCTGGAAATTACCGAAGAGGAGTCATTTTATTAGAAAGTCTCATAAGGTACCCTGATATTATATGTACACAGGCCTCAGATCCATCTGGGGGGTACACTAGTTGCCATATCTATTTAGCAGGGTAATTGGCTTATATCTCTGAATATTTGTATGGTTCAAGAACTATGTATTAGTAGGAGTACAAAAAGAGACATATTTTGCTGTGATTCGGAGGTGCCTGTATATTTGGCTGTCCCCAGATTCACGAAGAGAAGCTCGTCTACTGGAACATGGCTGTTCGAGACTTCAGTATCCTCACCAACCTGATAAAGGTGTGTATGGAGACTCCTTGACCCATCTCACTGGCTGACTGCAGAAATCAACAAGGTCCTGGTTTCCAAATGGACTCTCCCTGCCCTGCCTTGGGGACCTGCTCTCTCTGTCGTCTTCCCTTGTGGCCCTACCTCCTGGCTCACTCCTTCTTATCTCCCCAGGTGATACATTTTTCCTTCTGTTCCTTCCTCCTCATCATCTGTGCCACAATAGTTTCTATTTAATGGCTCCTTGCACATATCATTCCCCTACTCTCCCCCCACTCATCATGAGTCCTCTGTAATCTGGCACATACTCTGCTATCTCCCTCTTCCAACCCTGAATGCCTTCATTATCCCTGAACACACTCTGTTCTCACCTATTCGAGGATTTTGCTCAAGCTACTCTCCGAGCTTACAATGTCGGACTCCCCTTTCCACCTCTCATTCACTCTTTCTTAAGGCTTCAGATCAAGGTTTTGAATCTCTGTAATGCCCTCTTTTTAATATCCCACTTGGAATCAATTACTTGTTCTTTTTGCTCCCCTCTTCCTTTTCTCGAACTTTAATTATGATGATTACTTTATTCTTTGTGATTAATTTAACTATTGACAGGCCTTCTTCATTTTAGAATTCTCAACCTTACCCAGAGTTGTGCTTTGCACAATGAGAAAGAAGCTGAGGGTGCTCAATGGAGCAGACCTCAGCTTTGGTTCCTTGCCTTTCATCTCTCCAGGTGTTTGATAGTCGTCCTGTTCTGCATGTCTGTCTGAAGGTGAGAGGTTGACCAGAGCCCACTTGGTATTTACTCTTCTCTGGACAGGGCATTAGCTGGGAAGAATTGCTTAATATTTTGCTCACAAGCCAGAGTCTCCAGAATCTGTGCTAACGATGGTAATGTAGAAAAGACAGTGGGTACATTTTCTCATACTACAATAGTTGGATAACAAGAGAAACCAATTTTCCTATGAGTTTGAAAACTTTTGGTTCAAGTCTTAGAACTAGGAGGAGTGGCTTCCAGAACAATAATCACTCCCTGCCATTCCTTCCCAGGCAACAGGGAGGAAGGAGGAATATATGAATACAGTGGTGCCTCACACAATGAACTTAATTTGTTCCAGGAGCAAGTTTGTTATGCGAAAAGTTCGTTATGTGAAACGCGTTTTCCCATAACAATACATGTTAAAAAAAATAATTCGTTCTGTAGCATAAAATATGCTAAGATGACATAAAAAAGATAAATTTTTTGTTATTATTTTTATTTAGATACATCTAAAAACATAATTTTTTTTAAAACACATTTTTTTAATTTTAAGACAGACTAAGTAGAGTCTTGCACATCTTCATCCATTTTCTGCTTTTTGGCCGATGGTTTCATGAAAAACCTGTCCAAAGTCGTTTGTTTTTCTCTTATCTCCAACATCTGCCGGAAATAACGGACAAGAGTATCGGAGTAAAGATCGTTGATCCTGTTTGCTTCAGCTGAATCCGGATACAGTGTATTGAGTTTAACTTAAAAGGACGACTGCCGTGATACGTGCGTGATTTAATTCGTAATGAAGAACGATTGCCGCGATACGTGCTTAAGTTAAGCGCAGTGACTAACGACTGCCTGCAGTGCCTGCGCGGAAGGATGCAATACATCGGCAGCGATCGTGGAAGCTCGGGCGAAGCAGTCGTGGAAGCTCGGGCAAAGCGGTCGTGGAAGCTCGGGCGACTTCGTTGTGTGAAACGAAGTTCGTTGTATGAATCATGAAATGAAGTTCGTTGTGTGCAGCGTTCGCTGTGCGAGGCGTTCTTTATGCGAGGCACCACTGTACATGATTCCTCTTTTTAAAGCCGGGGGGGGCGGGGGGGGGGGAGGAGAATAAAAATTAAAGCGTACAGGTGGCTTCTTGAATGTGAGAACTGATATCCTCGTAACTGCTGAACTCCTCTCAATTGAGTAGCCCAAATTAGCCAAGATATGATGGTATATCCAGTGGGTTAAGAGCTATTGAATGTTATGGGGCGAATGCTTTTCCTCTGTCTTTTTACTCCATCCTGATGCTAGTGTAGGAGATGGGTCAGTAGGGGGAGGGATTTATCTGATTGGTAAATTTGGCAATTGAGCATGTGCTTTCTTAGCTCTATCCAAGTTTTTTCTTCGTGGGAGTAAGTTGTCCTCAGGGAGCTGGGATTCCCCTTTGTTCTTCTGAACCCTCGTTCTTAAGGTGAGCAAGGCCCCTGCCATTATCTGTGTCTAGGTTAGGTAAATCTCCCTAATTCTGGGCGTAGTTAGCAGGCCCAGTTAGTTTTACTAAGCTACCTTCTCCAAATTAACCTTTTGGACACCTCCCAGTTTATTTTTTATGCACAAATGTAAATTTTGGATGGTGTTATGTTGTTCTAGGCAGGGGCTTTTCAGGTGAAAGACCTCAGCTAGTGTCGTCACCAGTGTTTCTTTTTTCTTCAGTATGGACGTCTCTTTGTGGAGGTATTTCTGAAGCAGTGTATGCCGCTCCTAGACTTCAGTTTTCGAAAGCACCGGGTAAGAACTGAGGGCAGAGGACTGAAACATTCTCTATACAGTTTGTTCAGAAGATACATGCAGGGTGACTCGGTCTGGGCATGGGGGCTCTACCTTTGCCCAGGTTCTGGGCCACGGTTCTACCTGGGCATCTTTGGTCTACTTCACCTATCACCCATTTAGAAGAAATATTACAAAGTAGGCTGAGCTGAAACCCCTACTGGTTGAAACCCACCTTGCTACTGGTAGTTTCCTATAGCATGGTTTTATTGTGTTGCTGCACTCCCAGGAACTGTTGTTTTAAGAACTCATCTACACTAATAAAAGAGAAACATGCATCACTCTGCTACACCCACAAGCCACGCCCACCAGCCAATCCTGAGGGAATATACAAGTTAACCCTACTAAGATGGCTGCCGGCCACAGAGCTGGAGCAAGCAGGAGGCTTGGGTTGCCCCGGCAATGAAGGAAGCCAAGCTTCCCACCTACCCTGGCCTCGGCTCAAGGCTACAAAGTTTTAATTATAGAAAATAAAAAATCCCAGATACCAGGGCCTCTGCTTGGGTCGCCAGGGGGGCATGGCCAGCTTGTAAACCACCACAAGCCCCTCGCCCAGGCCACCCCATGCCCCATGGGCACCCCCATCCAGATCCAGGACACTAGGGCAAACCAGCCGGCTCCCACCCATGCACCAGCCCTCTATCCTATGTAATAAAATTGTAATATGCAAATTGACCATCACTCCCAACACACAAGATGGCTCATAAGATGGCCAACAGGGGAGGACAATTGGAGAGACCAGGCCTACAAGAGAGGGCAGATGGAAGGGACCAGGCCTGCAAGAGAGGGCAGTTAGTGGCAATCAGGCTGGCAGGGAAGTGGTTAGGGGGTGATCAGGCTGGCAGAAGCAGGGGCAATCAGGAAGGCAGGCAGGCAAGCAGTGGGGAGCCAACAGTTCTGGATTGTTAGAGGGATGTCCCAGATTGGAGAGGGTGTAGGCTGGGCTGAGGGAAACCCTTCCCTTTTCCCCTCCCCTACCCTTCCCCCCCTCCCCATGCACGAATTTCGTGCCGGGCCTCTAGTTTATTTCATAAACTCTTTGCTGTTATAATAGATAGTCTTGAGAGTTTTGTTTTTTGTTTTTAATTTAGCCAAGTGGGATCCAGGGCTAGAGTGGTGGTATCAGGATAGAAACAGATGATTTCTTACATATATTTATCAAATTAAACTTTGCAGAACACTCTTACAGTATTTATCTCTCAGAACTCTGAAAGAAAGGAGGGAGGGCAGTTTAGAAAGCACTTCTATTTAGGGCCAAATTAAAATGATTATTGATACACAATTGGAACTTTCAGAGTTTATCCTTTTTAGAGCCCTTGATTGCAAGGGTATCTTGCATCTAAAATGAAATGAGAGTATTTCAAATGGCACTTAGGAATTTTGTTGGTTATAGGAAGATGTTCTGAGCTTACTGGGAACCTTCCAGTTGAACACAAGGATGCTTCATCACCTGTGTGGGCATTCCAAGGTAAGAGGAAAAGCAGATTACATCACCCCCCTGCTGACTGGCTTCAGCAACAGTGTGATTGGGAGACAGAGGATTCGGTTTCTTCTTCCTTTTTATGTGCCCAGAACCTTTATTTCTGAGACCATTTCTGCCAAAGGCAGTTTATTCAAAGTGCTCAGATCTTTAGGTGCTGATTAAGAATGGACAATCATCTAGAGAATTTTCTGCATCTGAAATTTGACCCAAACTCCATGCTCTATTTCCTTCTTTGGTGAGCGTGATAGAATATTGATGTATGTGTTGCTGCTGCAGAATATATGGGGTAGGAGGAATTATGTAAGTGGTGTCTCTGGGGGAGACAAGAGGTGGTTCTAAAAGTAGCTATCCTTAGCACTTTCCAGCTGCACTGCTTGTCAAGAAACACATCTATCTCCTGTGAGGACATTTTAGCATGAAAGTACTTTTCCACTTGCAACCTACAGCTTTTTGTCTGAAGGAGCACAGAAGCTTCATATTGAACCATAGAGTTCTGCAGTCACTGGCAAACCTAATGATTTTGGATTCAGTTTGTATTACCTCCTCCCTTGGTTCTAACTTTAGAAGGTACTGAACAGTGAAATTTTAAGAACTCTCTGAGCTGAACAGGGCTGATATCTGTTGTTTACTGTCAGTGTAATACATGTTCAAGAATATTTGAGGTCAATTCATTAATAATTAGTCAATGAGATGTTATGAAGAGGAATCTAGAGGTGGTATGTGTTCTAAGCTCTCTTAGCTTGAAAGACAGCTGCCACTCTCTTTGGAGTACTCTTCCAAACTACTGCTGTGTGATGGGACATGTCTCTGGCCTATACTGGCAAGGCTTATGCTCTTCTATAGAGGGTACAGAATGTCAGGAATGCAAAAGGTTCTGTATAGGAAACATGGAAGCATGATGAGAAACCAGATGAATTAGGTGCATTTGTTTCCATTCAGATTCATCAGGACATGAAACTCACCAAGCATGTGCCTTTTCTCAAAAAGACCTTAGAGCTGTTAGTTTGCAGAGTGAAAGCCATGCTTATCCTCAACAATTGCAGGGAAGCTTTCTGGCTGGGTAATCTCAAAAACCGGGACTTGCAGGTAAGACTGGGCCCTGCCAGCGACAATCTCCTACTCCCTTTCTTTGAGAGAGCATTGGGAGGTATATAAGGGAGGATGCCTAAGCCCTGCCCTGTCAGTAAGAGTGCTTTTTTCTTAATTCTGGGCCCTTTAGGGTATATTGCCTATGGGCCCTACTCACAGGCCGCACCCCTCATCCCAGCCAGCAAAGGCACAAAAACGTGCCATTGATACAAACCAGGCTTCAGATATAGAGAAGCCAGATCCATAAAACCTCCTCAGCCAGAGAGGTACCAATAAGTCCTGAGAGTAGATTCATAATATTTTTTAATCTGGACAAACATTTTTTATATGGACAAACTTTAAAAAATTCTTCTGGGTTTTTTCCTAAACCAGTCTGTTTCATCTGTTTTATTCCTAAAGGTAGTCTTTGGCTAATTTTAACAAATGAGCGTTTCCAAGGTCATTCAATTGTTTTGACTGACTGAATTCTCGTGTTGCTTATAGTACTGCTTTGGAGTTATAGCAGTTTTGAAGTAGGGTTCAAGCCCCTCTTCATATATGTATACATATATGTTTTTATTGATTTCAGAGAGAGGAAGGAAGAGATAGAAACATCAATGATGAGAGAGAATCATTGATTGGCTGCCTCCTGCACATCCCCTACTGGGAATCAAACCCACAACACAGGCATGTGCCTTGTCTGGAAATTGAACCGTTACCTCCTGGTTCGAGGTTCAACATTGAGTTATCCTGGCTGGACCAAGCCTTTGGTCATGTTTATAATATCTGAGCATTATAATCTTAAATGGGAGGGGGAAAAAGGCATCCCGTAGAATTAGCTTTCTTTCTTCACATTAACTTTATGAGCTAAATACTATTGTTTCCATGAGAAAATTGAAGCCCCGAGTGGTTAAGTAACTTACCTAAAGTCATTCAGCAATAGGTGAGTGGATTCAAGGTTTGAGTCCGTACAGTCCTGTTCCAGAGTTGATGTTCTTAAATCACTTCAGTGTACTCTCCTTCAGCCTCTACATGGCCATCCATGGTTGGTATGTTGGTGCTCATATACCTTAAGTTATTTGGAAAATTTTATAACTATGTTCAACATTAATTGAGAAACCCAGGCTTTGTAAAATGTAGTATGATATTAGAATACAAAGGTGGACTTTTTGTAAAAATTGCTTTTTGTATCAGAGCCACATGTATCTCAGAAACCTTGGGTTGGTGATCACTTCTCTTGATGCTGGGTCCCAGTTTGGTGCCATGTTTGAAGACATTTGAATGGCTAGAATATCTTCCTTTGTATTGCCGGTAAACTAAGCATTTCTCCCACATGTGATCACTTTAATCCCACCGTTAATCTTGGCCCATCCACATTTAGGGTGAAGAGATTTTATCCCAGAACTCCCAGGGAAGCAGAGCCGATGAGAGTGAGGATGATACATCATCCCAGGTCTCCAAGAGCAAAGCAACTGAGGTATGTCTGCACAAGGCTCCAGTGTGGCATTGGTGTTGCACTTCCTTAATTACTCTGAGTTGGTAAAGTGCAGTTCTTTCCCTGTTTCTGTTTACATTCAAAGGCTTCTATGCCTCTCTCCATTCCCTTCCTCCAAAAAAGCTTCTGTGCTTCTATGAGTTCTGTGGGGGCCGGGAAAACCCCCTCTCAATTAAAATCATTCTCGAGTATCTCAAGTTGTGGCATGTGTTACAGAGTTGAAAATTCCCTTCCATTATAACCTATTTTCCCTTAATTCAAGTCTAAAATCATTTTAGAAGGGAGAAAGGACAGAATGTTCTTTAATATTGAGAAGATTGAGTTAAACCATTTAAATGTTGTTTTACTATATAAAATAGAAATGTGAATACATTTGGTAGAAGCACAGAATAAAAACCTGCCACTACTGAGGACTAAAATAAAAGTAGGGGACCTTATTCTTTTCTGGGTTACTATAGATACTTTTGGGGGGGAAAAATATTTTTTTATTTCAGAAAGGAAGGAGAAAGAAAGAAAAAAAAATGATGAGAGAGAATCATCGATCAACTGCCTCCTACACACTCTACACTGGCAGTCAAGCCACAACCTGAACATATGCTCTGACCCACATTAGTATAATACAGATACTTCTAAAACTTTAAAGAAAGCTAGAGAAAAGGGAATCCTATATAATAAAAGGCTAATACAGTATGTAAATCAACTGAATGACAGAATGACTGGTTGCTATGATGCACACTGACCACCAGGGAGCAGATGCTTGACATAGGACCTGCCCCCGTGGTGGTCAGTGCGCTCCCACAGGGGGAGCACTGCTCAGCAGAAGCCAGACTCACAGCTGATTGCCGTGGCAGTGGCGGTGGCCTAACCCGTCAGTGAGACATCCCCCAAGGGCTCCCAGACTGCGAGAGGGCGCAGGCCAGACTGTGTGCCCATCCCTCCACCCCCCAGCACAAATATCATGTACCAAACCTCTAGTCTATATATATAAAAGCCTAAGCCACCAGCCAATAGCTTTGATGTGCACTGACCACCAGGGGGCAGACACTCAATGCAGGAGCTGTCCCTGGTGGTGAGTGCGCTCCCACAGTGGCGGTAACACTCAGCTGGCAAGTGCAGCTGTGAGCCTCTCCCACAGACACTCCCCCTGTGGGTCCGAGTGGTGGCAGCAGGTGCAGTGAGACTAGGATAAGTGGGGGCAGCGAGGCACCCAGCCTGGGTTCCGGCTCCTTCCCGGCTGCCTGCCGCTTCCTGCACTACTTTGTATTGTGTGGGATCAAATCAGGCTGGAGCCCTACAAGCTGGTGGGAAAGACGGGGCTATGGCTGCACGGAGGTCCACTGACCCCCAGACCAGGCCAAAGGACCATATTGGTACACGGATTTAGTATGTTTATAGTACAGTTCACTGGGTTATAGACACCAAAAAACTCAGATTTAGTTTAGAACCCTTGTTATGGAATCTCTATAATGCAATTTGAGGCTGCTGCAGAAAGATCATCTAGTATAAAAAATTATTATATGGTCCTCTGTACAGTATACCTACCTTTTTCTCATAAAAAAAAATTGAGAGAGCCGGCACCGGTTTGGCTCAGTGGATAGAGCGTCTGCCTGCGGACTGAAAGGTCCTGGGTTCGATTCCGGTCAAGGGCATGTACCTTGGTTGCGGGCACATCTCCAGTGGGGGGTGTGCAGGGGGCAGCTGGTCGATGATTCTCTCTCTATTTCTGGCTCTCTATCCCTCTCTCTTCCTCTCTGTGAAAAATCAATAAAATATATTTTTTTAAAAATTGAGAGAGACAATATCCTATTTCTCCTAACATCCCTCCCAGATTAGAGTTACAGGTCAGAGAAAATTTGATGCTGGATTACTGTTGAGGTATACCAGATTTTTATTTTACAATTTTTTTCTTCCATTTTTTAATCCTTACCTGAGGATATTTTTTCCATTGATTTTTTTAAAAATTACATTTTTATTGGTTTCAGAGTGGAAGGGAGAGGGAGAGAGAAACGTCGACGACAAGAGAGAATCACTGATGGGCTGCCTCCTGCATGCCCCCACTGGGGATCGAGCCCACAACCCGAGCATGTGCCCCTGACTGGAATGGGACCTGGGACACTTCAGTCCGCACCTTTTTGACACTTTATCCACTGAGCCAAACCAGGCTCCATTGGTTTTTTTTAGAGCGAGTGAAAGGGAGGAAAGGGTGGTGGAGGGGAGAGAGAGAAAAATGGTTGTGAAACACACATTGATTGGTTCCCTCCAACACATGCCCTAACTGGGGCCAGTGATCCAGCCTACAACCGAGGTGCATACCCTTGGCCAGGAATTGAACCCTCGAGCCTGCTATCATGGGCTGTTGGTCTCTAACCACTGACCCAACTGGCCAGGGCCAGAATTTTAAAAAATGTTTTTCAGGTTTTTAACAGATTTCAGAGAGGAAGGATGAGTAGAGAGAGAAAGAAACATCAAAGATGAGAATCATTGATCTCCTTCAGGTCCCCCACTCGGGATCCAGCCTACAACTCAAGCATGTGCCCTGACTGGGAATCAAACTGTGACCTCCTGGTTCATAGGTCGACCCCCAACACTGAGCCACCCCGGTTGGGCCAGAATTTTTAATTTTAACAAACATTCTGTTCTATATTAAACTAGAGACCCAGCTGAAACCGGTTTGGCTCAGTGGATAGAGCGTCAGCCTGCGGACTGAAGGGTCCCAGGTTTGATTTTGGTCAAGGGCATGTACTTTGGTTGCGGGCACATCCCCAGTGGGAGGTTTGCAGGAGGCAGCTGATCGATGTCTCTCTCTCATTGATGTTTCTAACTCTCTATTTCTCTCCCTTCCTCTCTTTAAAAAAATCAATAAAATATGTTTTAAAAAAATAAAAAATATATTTTTAAATATAAATAAATAATAAACTAGAGGCCCAGGGCACAAAATTCAGGCACAGGTAGGGTCCTTAGGCCTGGCTGGTGATCAGGGCCAGTTGGAGCCTTCTGGCTGCCAGCCAGGGGCCGGCCTTCGTTCTGCACTGTCCCTGGAGGTTAGCACACATCATAGGGAGCGCGCAAACTCCCAGTCTCCTGGTGGAATTCCCGAGGGGACACTTTGCATATTAGCCTTTTATATATATAGATACCCACTATGTTCCTATGTCACATACATGCAGTAGTGCAGAAGAACCATGGCTAATTTTTAAGTTATGCAAATTTGGTTGTTGCAGAGTGGCAATAATCAGTTTCAAATGGCCTCCCTCCATGGTCTTGGATTAGAGGTCATGATAAAAAAGGATTCATTTTTCAGATGAATGATTTAAAACCTATTAATTTGGTAACATTGATACAGTATAGTTTTAAGTTCTGTGGGAACAGTATTATACAGCCTCACCCAGATGACCTGAAGTATTTTATTATCCTTTGCCCTTAGGATGGTGAAGAAGATGAAGCAAGTGATAGAGAAAAGGAGCAAGATAGTGATGAGACTGACGACAACGACTCTGATTAGACCACAAAAAATGGACGCAGCGTCCTTATCTCCGCCAGCCTCTTAGCGTTTTGTGTTCAGGATTTGAAATCTGTCTCCCTTTGTCACCAGAATTACCTTATTTTGTGCTTGATTCAACTTAATAGTGAATTTTATAGGTCGTCTAACATCAGAGGCCTGGCTCGGGATTCCAGTGTAGTATTCAGTGCTCTACTGCAGAGTAGTCATGGCTCTGGACTTGGGGAGCTAGCTTTGAATTTATTTTGTAATTTATGTTTATAGCAGTTTGACAAATAAATTGTTTTAAGTTCCGCTTCAGCTACTTCTTTTCTTCTGGATTTCCTTTAATTAGACGAAATTGAATTGGGTTTTCCGCAAAGAAATAAAAAGCGGTGCCAACATTTAGTTCTACCAATGAAAATCATGTTTTTTATTGTAAGAATTCTCTTTCTTTGAGATAAGATGATCTTTGTGTTCTTTTAGAGGAGTGATAAATTTCTTGTCAATGCCCAAATAAGATAAAAGTGAGTGTTTTGGCTGCTTTAAAAAAAAGTTTGCTCATCATGTCCATGTAAGACAAAGGGGGAAAACTCTGGTTGAATTTGTATATGTAATGTTTATTTCCACATTATTCTGAGTTAAACCTATAATCTAGTTACAACTATGTACAAAATTACTTACAGTTTCTTAGAAATGGAACATTAGTGGTACCTTGAGCTAAAATGGAAAGTCTCACATCTTCAGCCAGAAAGTCCAGTTTTAGTGCTGCTACCAAATTCTTGCTAGGTTACAAATATTAATATTTGTTAATATTTTTTGGTACTTTTTAATATTTGTTAATATTTCTACCCACTTTGGTATTCTCCAGTGGTATTAGGAGGTGGCTGGTTAGGTGTTGGTTGTGTTTAGTAGAGGAGTTGGTTGTTTTGTTTCTGATTTTTAAAATTAATCCTTAACCCATCTATAGATTTTTGACCCCTTCATTCTCAGGTATATCAAAATTGATGTCTCCTTCCTTGACATACCTTTGTTTCCCCAGTTCGTTATGGTCTTAGATGTTTAAGTGAGTTCACACTAGGCTTATTTATATGCTTTGTTTAATGGTTCTTTATCACATGTACATGTCAATGCTAATTTGACTCTATTCTTTTAAATAGATGTTCAACATTTCAATGGAAATTGTTCTTCCTTGCTCTATCACTGGCCCTCTTTTGGAGGGGAAGGGAGGAAAGAGGCTCCTGAATTTTCACTGCTTTACAGAAAAGCAAGATGGTTGGGGCAATGTCAGTTTCCTTTCCATGGAAAGGTTTCTGCAGGCTCCAGGCACACAGCGAAGGGAATGGTATGGGGAAAGGGATCAGGTGGGGGACCCTTCACTTGGAGTGTTGCAAGGCAAAGGTACACTTCTTGTACGTCGCATACAGCAAGAGGATGGAGCGCAGCATCTGTTTGCACATGGTCACTGTCATCTGAATCTGCGGCTCCTTAAGTCCAGTGGGCCACTGGTGCTCCCGGCTGATGATTTTGCAAAAGGCTGACTTGTCTGAAACTCTGAAGGTGCCAGTCCACTTTGGAGGCTGAGCCGTGATGACCCTGCCAAAGACCGAATCCACTCCACTGAGGCGGACAGGCTGGGGCTTCCTGACCAGCCCTTTCTTGTTGTTAATGGTTCGGAGCTCTGAGGTGTGGCAGGGTAACTTGGGACTCACCCCGGATTCCAGGAATGGGCTGTCCAGGACTAGAGTGACCTCTTGAAAGCAGAGCTGCACTTCCAGGTCAGAAGGGGTGTGTGGGAAGCAGGGGGAAGCCCTAAAGGGGTGCTTGGAAGAAGGTGTGGGTGTTGTGTGCCGCAGCCATTGGAAGCTCTCATCCAGTGGGGTCCATGGTGACCAGAGCTGGTATCCTGCCATTGACAGTCTAAAGGAAAGGAATCAGAACATGGAATTTCCCTAGCATGGTTTTGGTGAGGGCATGGCCATTCAAATTCACATATTTTTCACATTGACTTTAACTTATTCTAGTCCCCCAAAAATAGAGTCCAGTAGATGTTAGGGTACTAGTATTTCTAAAGAGTAGTAAGGGATGGTGACAAGTCTTGAATCTGTCAAGTGCCATGTGTACTAAAACTTCATTAAACCTTATCACAAGTCTTTAAAGGTAAGTTTTAACCCATTTTACAGATGAGGAATACAGGTGGGCAATAATAAACAATAGTTAAGAAATACAAGAATAAACTTGTGTATTCACAACTGTAAACCTACTTTTGCCCACCCCTGTAGATTTGCCCTAAATGGAGCATCCCAGTTAACCACTGGGACCTGTGCTGTGTTGATAACTGCTAAACACACCTCTGAGACTGTAGAGGCTGCTGGCACTTGATGATGAGACACTGTGATTAGGAGCTCAGAAAGGTCCCATCTTACCAAGTAGGTGGGACTCAATCCCATGTACTTACACCAGTGGTTCTCAAAATATGATCCTGGGACTAGCACCTTTCAAAGTCAGAAACACTGTGGGGAGGGCCCTGCAATTTGTGTTTAAGTAAACCCTCTGGGGCTTCTGATGTACTTAAAGTTTGAGAACATACACAGCTCCTCTTAAGGAACTTCAGCTTTCACTATTTTTAATTATCAAGACCAATCCCTTTTCTTTTTATCCAGTTGTATTCCTCTGTCCCTTCTCTTTTCTCCAAAAGGAAAACAGCAGCAGATTTTATTCCATCCAGTAATGGTGTGACAAATTAACACTTCCACCATCCTTTGTGAGACAATAAAGTTCACTTTTTACAAGGAATTGGTAACATTTGAAGCCAGAAGACCGGCCCTAGCAATTAGTATAGAGATTTGTTGATTTCCTCCAACTGGTGTTTCCTGACCTATGCTGGCCCTGTGTTCAAATGTCTGGGCTGCTTTAGGATGAGAAACTGACACCCCAGGGATCCTTATATACTCCAAACAGCCTACCAAAGACGTCTGGTGCTTGAGATCATGACCCTGAGTATACAACCAAGATCAGTGCTACTCTGGTACACAACCATGGCAAGGTGGGATGACCAAAATAAGTATCCTTTTCCTGACTCACCTCCTAAGAGCAAAAGGGGCTAAAGGTGTTTAAAAAAACAAAAACAAAAAACCTTTCAAATGTCCAGCCTAAGTATTCAGCAGAACCACCACTTTCAGGCAAGATTTACATAAAATGGTTCACACCCCCTTCACCTCATCCCCATTCCCACCATCCAGAACTCACTGCCATCCACTCTAAGGGGGATTGAACCTTGGAAGTCTATTCAAGTTACTCTAACAACTCCCCAAAAGGAAACCCCGTGTTCTGGCCAAAAAGGGTTCCCCTTCATACTTGTCCTCCGGTTCCAAGGAACCGGGTCCCCCAGTGTCCCCACCTGGGAAAGAGGAAGGCAACGCGTCAAAGTGCCGCTGAGGTCCCTGCAAACTGCAATCCGAGGGCCTGAAGCTGCCTGTTGTGGGGAGCTTCCCTTCCCGGTAGGAAAACAGTCTTGTTCCCTGGGAGCCCCTACCCGGGGCCTGGCCGGGGCCAGAGGGCTCTGGCTGAGGAGGTGGAGGCGGCTGTGGGAGCCCAGGCCCGGTCCCACCATCCGGGCTGGGAGCTCACCTGCTGAACTCCGCGGCCATCCGCTCCAGAGTGACAGCTGCTGGTCCCCGCCGCATCTTTTCTCCACCAGGCGCCTGGCAACGGCCTTTGTGACCCAGGACCTGGGGGGGGGGGGGGGGGGGGAGGCGGGGGGAGAGACTGGAGCGGCGCAGGGGGCAGTCGGGGAGCGGGGCCTTCTGGGCGGGGCCTTCTGGGCTGGACTCCCCACCGCCACCTCCTTGGAATGCCAGGTTCCGAAGTGCAGGTTCGAACCCCGCCCCCTCTGGCCCCTCCCTTCTTTGCTACATCTGTGTTCCTTAGATCTAGTGGCAGAGCACGGGCCTGCCCACTTCAAGGGGTGTGGTCAGGAACGTGCTTTAAAATCCCCGGACCTATAGTTTAAAAGACTTTATTAAACCCTGCTCAGTACATGTTCTGGCAGTTACCCAGACTCTGAAGGCTTTTGTTGCTGCATTGGATTGCTCCCCGTGCAAGGAGACAGAATGTACTAGTAAAAATGTTCGCCTATCTAGAACAAGAAAAAAGAATTCGTGTCTTCTTCCTTTGACTTCCGAAAATCTTTCCCTGCATTCTGTTAAATCTCAGAAAAGACGATGCGGTCCCATTCTCACCAAGCTGAAAAACTGAACCTTTCACCGTAGTAAGAGTGATCCGACAACTTTGACAGCATCACTCAATTACCTGGACCGCTGAGGGAAGACATCTATTCAGTTGACTGCTATATCCCTGGTGCCTGGCTGTCGAGGAGCCTGACAGTATGCAGAAGGTACCTGGGGAGGAATTAACTAATGGCCCACTTGCTCTTCCCTTAACCACACAGAAAGTTGGCCTTGCACTTGGGGAACTATGTAACACAAATCAGAGCTGTCACCTTTTGTCTGGCTCTTTGGGTGAAGCTGAAGTGGAGAGACTGGGGACCAAGGGAGGGGTCAGGCTGAGATTCAGGTTTGAAAGTCCAGAGAGTCTTGAGAAGCTTGTCAAGAATTGTCAGCTGCTGTGTGTTTGTGTCCCTGTGGAAGGAGAACTAAGTGGAGATTGGAGGAATCGTCAAAATGCAGAGATGGGCAGAGAATTACGACTCTTTAATTCAAAATTAAAATGATTCTGAATTACAAAACCTTTTCAGTAAGTTTTTAATTTTCCTCTTGTTATCTTTAAAGCAAATAAAATATTTTTTATTGCACAATTGTTTTTAATATATATATTTTAATTGATTTCAGAGGAGGGAGAAGGACAGAGAGATAGAAACATCAATGACAAGAGACAATCATTGATTGGTCCCCTCCTGCACGCCCCACCCTGAGGATTGCGCCTGCAATCCAGGCATGTGCCCTGACCGGGAATCAAACCGAGACCTCTCGGTCCACGCTGGCGGGGCAGGATATTTTTTCCCATTGTTTTTCAGAGAGTAGAAGGGAGGGAGAGATGCAGGGAGGGAGAAACATTGTTGTGAGAAAAACACATTGACTGGTTGCCTCCCGCATACCACCCTGCACTCACCTGCGCTCGATCTTGTCTTGCCATTAATTTACAAATTTCCCCTTGCTGGGCATTTTGTTCATTTGATGAATGTAAGGTGGAACATCATATTGTGTTGTTGAAAAGCATTTTTAAAATAACTCGGGCTTAATGGGATTTAATCGGTTATGCCCAATTTATTGCCGACACAGACCATACCCTCAGTCTGGAGCAGGCGGGGACGGAGGGCCCACTTGCCCATGACCGGGAACCGCGGTGGGTTGGGGCTCCTGGCGCAGGCCCACTCCATCTTCCCGGTCGGAGTTGAGCAGAGCAAACCCGGCCAGGAGGTGCCATCGCGCAGGCGCATCAGGACGCTCGCGGATACGCGGTCGGCGAGGGAGGGTGTGGGCGGGCGGCGCAGGCGCACGGCGTCCTGGAGGGTCGGGGCGCCTGCGCAGTCGCACTTCCTTAGGCGGCGGCCATGGCGGGACAAGAGGATCCCGTGCAGCGGGAAATTCACCAGGACTGGGCGAACCGGGAGTACATTGAAATCATCACCAGCAGCATCAAGAAGATCGCGGACTTTCTCAACTCGTTCGGTCAGTGGGCGGGCGGCGGGCGGCGGGAGGGAGGGAGGGAGGGAGGGAGGTCTCGGAGGGGTGGCCGGGCGCGGAGACGCTTTGACGGGCTCTCTCCGGGAGGTCTCTGCTCTCGCTCTTCTCTTCCTCCTCCAGGCCCCACCTTCCCCCTCCCTCCCTGGCCTCAGGCTCCACTGGGCAGTCCCCGTAGGGTTTACCCTGCTCCACGCTGAGCTCAACGACCTTATGGCCACGACTTTGGATCCGTGGACTAGTTCTTCCTTTTCCCAGACCTGTCGGGCTGCCCCATCCACCCTGTGCGCCCTGCCCTTTCTCCAGGAGTCTTCTCGCCGCCTCCGCGCTCCTCTTCCCTTCCGGGTCCCACTTTACATTCAGAGAGCACCTTCTAGAACAGACTTAAGCCGTGTATAACTTCAGGATCGAGGGGAAACCCTTTAGCTGCCCGCCCCATTCAGCCTTCTCCCGTCTGTTCCTTTCTCCCCTGTTTGCTGTGCTGGGTGGTGGGAGGTAAGGTCAGAGGTCAGGTCCAGGTCGTGTGGAGTCATGGGAATCTTCTCTGTATTGTTAAGCATCTAGCTGGCAGTAGGTGTTCTTTCTGCTTCTAGCAAAATCTCTTTCCTAGGCATGGCCTGCTCATGACAGTCTTTATTCGGTATTTTTTCTGGACAGCAATCCTGTAACAGAATCCCATCCCCATCCCATGTTCTTCAAATGTTTAAGAACTGGGTAGACTTAGTAATCATAAGGTGTAGGCATCCCCATCTAGTGATCTTTTCAAACTCATGTGCTTCTGTCCCACGAATTCAGCAAAATCAAGCAATTAAAATTAAGTAGGGGAAATGGTCTATTAAAAAGATGTTAAAATGTATTATTTTCTAGCTAGAAGACTGATGAGTTCTAAGGGCAGAACATGGAATTTGTCAGAAAGCATCCGCAAGAGAGACTAGTTCTCGGTGCAAGACTCTCTCAGGACTATGGACGACACAGAACAAGAACCATTTCCTGAGTCAAATAATTTTTTTCAAATTTATTTTTATTGATTTCAGAGAGGAAGGGAGAGAGAGTGTGTGTATCATTGATCGGCTGCCTCCTGCATGCCCCACACTGGGATAGAGCCCACAACGAATTAAACTGTGACTTCCTGGTTCATAGTTTGACACTTAACTACTGAGCCTTGCTAGCTGAACCTGAGTCAAATAATTTTATCTTCAAAATGAAATAATAGCCCTAACTGGTTTGGCTCAGTGCATAGTGCAGACTGAAGGGTCCCAGGTTCGATTCTGGTCAAGAGCGTGTACCTTGGTTGCTTGCACATCCCCAGTGTGCAGGAGGCAGCTGATTGATGTTTCTCTCTCATCAATGTTTTTGACTATCCTCCCTTCCTCTCTGCAAAAAAAATCAATAAAAATTTTTTCTTTCTTTTTTTTTTCTGGTTTATTTTAACCTGTCAACTCAGTACTGTTATTTGTTAAGAACTGAGGTGCCACTGGGCTGCCGGGTCACAGTCTCCATGCGAATGGCCTGGGTGGCGGGCGTGCGGCAGGCCGAATAAAAATTTTTTTTAAAAAAAGATGACATAACTTCAGAACAAAGCAGAACATTGTTTTTTATTAATATATTTACCTATAAGGTATATAGGACTATAAGCTTGATGTATCTTGATATGGTGGACTTCCTCACTTTCCAGGGATTGGGGGTGAAGATAATATTATTGAGAGAATAGTATGAATTTATATGTCAATAATACATATTTATATAAAAAAAACTTGCTATAGAGTTTGTAGTGTGAATGATATCAAGAAAGTATAGATCTCGCCCTAACCATTTTGGCTCAGTAGATAGAGCGTCGGCCTGCAGACTCAAGGGTCCCAGGTTCAATTCCGGTCAAGGGCATGTATCCTTGGTTGCTGGCACACACCCAGTAGGGAGTGTACAGGAGGCAGCTGATTGATGTTTCTCTCTCATCGATGTTTCTAACTCTATCCCTCTCCCTTCCTCTCTGTAAAAAATAAAAAAATAAAAAAAAATATATATATTTTTTAAAGAAAGTGTAGATCTCAAATACCCTGAAATTTTTTGAGGACTGAGTGAAGGAACACAGTTTAGTGAAAGATAAGTGGGTTTGGGGACAGGAGAAAGAAGTTCAAGGAAACTAGACTGATTTTAATGAACTGAAAGCATTTGAGAAATACTGATATTTACCCTATTATTCAGATATTCTGAGTTTCCTCAGAGATTTTAAAAAAAATTTCATGCAAATTTTTCAATGTTCTCATAACTGGTTTCTTCTGCTTTTCCAATAATTAGGGGGTTCTTCATGGCATTCTTTACTCATAACATTCCTTCAAAAGAAGAACCAGTTAAGAGAAACCAAAAGGTTGCATGCAAAGGAAAGATGGAATGATGACAAGATCATAGCTTTGGTTTGGTCTGGAAAGACAGTGGAAAATAGTTGGAAACATCACTGACTTGGGGAGTTTTAACTTTAAAAGGGTATAATTAAAAGACTTTTTTTTTAAAAATATATTTTATTGATTTTTCACAGAGAGGAAGAGAGAGGGATAGAGAGTTAGAAACATCGGATGAGAGAGAATCATCGATCAGCTACCTCTTGCACACCCCCTACTGGGGATGCGCCCGCAACCAAGGCACATGCCCCCGACCGGAACCTTTCAGTCCGCAGACCGACGCTCTATCCACTGAGCCAAACTGGTCCCGGCTAAAAGACTTCTTTCATCTGTTATATAATATCAGATATGTATACTTAGAATATCCAAGCAACACTCTAACCATGAGAAACACTGGCCAGGGCTATCTTAACACATTTTTAATTTTTATCTTTGACATAAATCTTCTTGACATCATCATAGCCATTAAATTTATATAGTGTGTGAGTCTTGCACCTGACTGAAAATTGAAGAGTCTGAATTTAGTATTTGCCGAAGAGAAATGTATTTTATTTTATTTTATTTTATTTTATTAGCAAAGAAATACCTGCTCTGAGATTTTATCAAATGTATATGAGTTACATTTTGTGATTAGAGAATAAAGACTTTTCTTTTTATTCAAGATTCCTAACAAGTCTTAGACTGAGGAAATAGACACAGAATTCTAATCTTTAGGAGCCAGAAGAAATGGCTTTCCTTAGCTTAATCTCAGAGGCTGTCTCCCGTCGTGTCCAGCCCATCTCGCCCAGTCCTGCCCTAATGGTCACCTGATGTTTGGAGTAATTACTGGGTGGTTTTTGAAAATTTTGTTTGTTTATTTACTTATTTTTAATTTCAGAGAGGGGGTAAGGGAGAGAGGGATAGAAACATGAGTGACGTCTAAGAATCATTGATGGGCTGCCTCTTGCATGCCCCACACTAGGAATTGAGCCCACGACCCGGGCATGTGCCCTAACTGGGAACTGAGCCATGACCTCTTGGTTCACAGGTGGATGCTCAACCACTGAACCACGCCGGGCTCTGAAAAATTTAGTAAGTGAATTTAGTCCTTTAAAGAAAAGTTCAAAATTGTAAGTAAGAACAGAACTAGGAAGCAAGAATAAAAGTTAAAGCAGTCTGATTTAGCAGTTAAAAAGGTGGTGAATACTGGCACATTAAGAGTTCAGACAAAAGACCAACAGGCTGAGAAACTGGATAAATCATTAGAATACGCTTGAGTATACTGTCCTGGCATTGGATGACTGGAGATGAGTGTGTGGGATGTATTTTTCTATTCTAAGCCCTTAGCATAACTCTTTAGTTCTGATGTGCATCTGTGGGGCTGGCGTTGAGTTTATGGTACTGTGGTTTGGTGGTGCAGAGATTTAACAGGAGCTTACTTTGAGGACATCTGGAGCTCTTTGAAAACGGCAGCAGTCCTACAAGCCTCACCCTGTGCTTTGGAAAGGGGAGTTTTTGCAAGATAGCCAGTGGTGTCCGACAGCTTTTACTCTGTGATTTCTGCCAGTGAGAGTAAAATCGCAATCTCTGTAGTTTTCTCTCTCAGGCCTGGAGGCCACCTGAACCTGAGAATGCACAGATTATAAAGCAGTGATAGCATCCCAGCACTAGGCCTGTTTTGTATTTGGAACTGAAGTTTCTAAAAATAGATTGTCGTAGATGATGGTTTTGTTTTTTTAAATATGTTTTTATTGATTTTCTTTTAGAGAAGAAGGGAAAGGAACAGAGATTTGGTTGAGATGTCATATAGGTTAACTGAAACAGGTGGTGTTTTCAGTTAAAGTCTGGTGATAATGTATACAAAAATGCACTCTGGTTTCAGATTTGTTCAGCTGCTGAATGCTTTCCTTGCATTTTATACAGCCGAAACCGGTTTGGCTCAGTGGATAGAGCGTTGGTCTGTGGACTGAGGGGTCCAAGGTTCGATTCCAGTCAAGGGCATGTACCTTGGTTGCAGGCACATTCCCGGTGGGGGGTGTGCAGGAGGCAGCTGGTCGATGTTTCTCTCTCATCGATGTTTCTAACTCTATCTCTTTCCCTTCCTCTCTGTAAAAGATCAATAAAAAATATATATATATATATTTTTTTTTTAAAAGAAATACATTATACATTAAACTTCGGTATATAACCGAAGTTTCTAGAATTGACAATTTAAATTTCTCAACACTGCTTATTCATGTAGGCCAGTAGCATCATGTTGTTCTTGGATTCTGATTCATGACCAGATTGACAGCTAGAACAGAACAACAGCCCAGGAAGGAAACCTCCCTCTAACCACCTGCTTCTTTGGATATTTTTGGCTCCTTTTTATGGGAAATGACAGATTGTCAGTGATAACATTCATGCTGTTACTGAATAGCATACATGATGTGTCTTTGAGCTTCTAAAAACCACACTAAGCCCTAACCGGTTTGGCTCAGTGGATAGAGCGTCAGCCTGCTGAATGAAGGGTCCCAGGTTCAATTCCAGTCAAGGGCATGTGCCTTGGTTTTGGGCACATCCCCAGTAGGGGGTATGCGGGAGGCAGCTGATTGATGTTCCTCTCTCATCGATGTTTCTGACTCTCTATCCCTCTCCCTTCTTCTGTTAAAAAAACCAATAAAATATATTTTAAAATAATAATTATATATATATATTTTTTTTTCTTTTTTTTTTTTTTTTAAACAACACCACCACCACCACACTGAAAGAGATTTGATCTTGTAGGGCAGTCATGGCAAAGTATATCCAGGAAAAGTAGGGTGCTGAGGTGCTTTTCTACTCAAGCTAGACCTGGGAATTTGAAGAAGCGGTACTAGCAGATAAAAGGACAAGATTGAAAAGAAGAATGAAGAACCCTGGCCAGTGTAGCTCAGTTGGTTGGATGTCATCCTGTACACCAAAATTGGAGGGTTTAATTTCTGGTCAGGGCACATGCCTTGGTAGGGGTGGGTATGGGAGGCAGCTGATTGATGTTTCTCTCTTCCTTCCTCTCTGTAAAATGAATTTCTAACAATTATTTAAAAAAATTAAAGAAGGATGTCCAGAATAGGCAAATCCATACTTCCATATACACCCAACTGGGATCAAACCCACAGTCTAGGTATGTGAACTGATCAAGCATCGAACCTGCAACCTTTTGATGTACAGTATGATGCTCCAACTAACTGAGCCACCCACTCAGGGCACTAATAGAGGTTTCTTTTAGAGATTTTCAAAATTCGATTATGGTGATCACTTCACAATTCTGTAAATATTCTAAAAACCATTGAATTATATTTTAGGCAGTTGAGCCTTATGGTAATAAATTATATATCAATGAAGCTATTGCTAAAAATGAATAACGAAGAGTAGCCATGAAGATGGATGAGTGAGAAAGGATCTAATATGAAACAAAAAGAAAAAAATGAACTAGAAAGTGGAAGAGTCAGGTTGCGAGCAAATTTAAGGGATGTGGGGAATAAATATGGCTTCAGAGGCCCAGGAGGATGGTAGCAGAGTAATGGGGAAGTGTAATGCCATGTGAGGAAACTGGGTTTTGATCTCAACTCTGCCACCCTTTTGTCCTGTCAGTTACGCATCACGAATACTCCACTTATCTAGGCCTTTGTTTCCCCACTTGTAAAATCAGTGGAGCCCTGGTCTGGTAACTCAGTTGGTTAGTGCATCGTCCTGATATGCCAAGGTTGCAGGTTTGGTCCCGGTTGGCCACATAACTCGTACAAGAATCAACCAGTGAATGCCTAAGTAAATGAAACGACAAATTGATGTTTCTCCCTTCCTCTCTCTCTGAAAAATCAACAAATAAATTTTTTTTAAATATATATTTTATTGATTTTTTACAGAGAGGAAGGGAGAGAGATAGAGAGCCAGAAACATCGATGAGAGAGAGTCATTGATCAGCTGCCTCTTGCACACTCCCTACTGGGGATATGCCCGCAACCAAGGTACATGCCCTTGACCGGAATCGAACCCGGGACCCTTCAGTCCCCAAGCCGATGCTCTATCCATTGAGCCAAACCAGTTTCGGCACAAATAAGTTTTTTAAAAAAAATTAGTAGGCACACTAGAGAGTCAAACTTCTGTTTTACTAATATCCCAAAATCAATCTCTCTCTCTCTCTCTCTCTCTCTCTCTCTCTCTCTCTCTCTCTCTCTTTTTTTTTTTTTTTTTTTTTTTTTTTTTTTCAGTAAACATCTATGTGCCAGGCAAGACCCTAAGATTACAAAGATTAATAAAAGGCAATATATGCAGTCTTAGATAGTTTGGCTCAGTGAATAGAGTGTTGGCCTGTGAACTGAAAGGTCCTAGGTTCGATTTTGGTCAAGGGCATATGCTTGGGTTTTGGGCTCAATCCCCAGTGCAGGAGGCAGCCGACCAATGATTCTCATTATTGATGTTTCTCTCTCTGTCCCTCTCTCTTCTCTGAAATCAATAAAAAGATATATTTTTTAAAAAGGCAATATTTGCCTTTGATTAACTCATTCTACTGGGGAAACAGTCATGTAAATAAATTATAAAGCACAAGCACATAAGTATCACTTGGTTTTGTTACATGAATATTTACTCATGTTATTATTCTTCAAACTGGTAATTTTTTAGTGGCTGTTTTAATAGCCTGACATAGATATGTATACTTTACCAAAGCATTCCTAAGTAATAGTGGTGAACATTCTTGTTTGTTAAATATTTATCTAAAGCGAGAAATAATAACTGAAGACCAACTATGTAAGTTAATTTACCAATTAGAAATTCAGCCATAAATATTTAGATAAATAACAGAGGAGGGAAAATTATAACCATCTGTCAAAGACCTCTCAGAATTCAATTTGAACTGAACCTTGAAGGAGAATGTTTAGATGAGTAAGATTTGCATATGATGAAATGAAAATTAAGGCAAGATCAGGGTATAGGAAGATTTGTGTCAAAATGGGTGCCAAAGCATGTTTGCATAACATCCAGGGAAGAGATTAAAGAAAGGTTGTGAGCTAAGTGTTAAATCACTGAGTGGGAGTGCATCTCAGTGAGTGGATATTTTAGATTCAAGTGAAGAGTATTGAGAGACTGGAGGCCCAGTGCACGAAATTCATGCACTGGGGTGGGGGTGGGGACCTCGGCTTGGTCTGTGCCCTCTCACAGTTCGGGACTCCTCGCTTCATACCGCCCACCTGCTTGCTGCTCCTTAGCTGCCCGGAGGCAGGAGAGGCTCCCACCACTGCCACTGCGCTCGCCAGCCCTGAGCCCAGCTTCTGGCTGAGCGGTACTTCCCTCGTGGGAGCGCCCTGACCGCCAGGCTGCAGCTCCTGTGTTGAGCATCTGCCCCTATTGGTCAGTGCACGTCATAGGGACTGGTCGTTTCATCATGGTTGCTTTGGCTTTTATTATATAGATGACTGAACCGTGTTGGAAGAAGTGGTAGGAAATAATTAGCATGCCTAGAAACCTTTTTCTCCTGTGTATTGAGAATAGTTATAGAAAGAGTATACAAGTCTGTTAGAGAAGTTTGCAGAAGACAGGTGTTTTAGGGAAATACATTTCCTTTTGGGTAAGGTGGTGAAAGAAGATTGAAAAAGGTAGAAAACGAATTTTGCAGATGGAATGAGGGCTTCCCAAGATATTTAACATTCAAGTTTTCTCTGATTCTGAAGGGCATCTGCAGATATTGATGAGACATTAAGTGCCCTGGTAAGCACCGGCAGTGCTGTGGCTTCCATTGGCTTAGAAACACTGGCACCTTCCCTTCTTCCCACAGTCTCTGCTGCTTTCTGGGCCTCTGCTTTTCCTCCCTGTTAAGATTATTTTCTTCCTCTTTTTATTTTTCCTCTCTTGAAACTTAGTTTGCCTATTACCAAATGGTCATCTGTACAGCGTTGGTCTGTTAGTTTCCTATTGCTGCCATAACCAATTACCACAAAGGTAAAGGCTTAAACCACACAAATTTATTATTTTACAGCGGTGTAGACCAGAAGTCTAAAACTGGCTCACTGCGCTGAAATATGTTAGCAGGGTGCCTTCCTTCCTGGGGGCTATGGGAGAGGATATGATCTCTTGCTCATTGGGTTGCTGGCAGACTGGTTGTCTGCTGAGAGCTGTTCCTAGCTTCTGAGGGTCACTTGCAGCTCTTGGCTCATTGCCCCCCTTCTCCATCTTCAAAACCAGCAATGGCAAGTTGAGTAGCCCTCCACACTTTGAGTCTTTTTCTGCCTTTCCTCTTCCTTTCTCATCTACATTTAAGGGCTAGTGATTAGATTGGGCTCATCTAGACAATCCAGGACCTCAAGATTCTTAACTTTAATCATATCTACAAACTCCCTTTGTCATGAAGGGTAATACTCACAGGTCCCAGGGATTGGGGTGTGGACATCTTTGGGAGCCATATTCTCTGCCTACCACAGATCCACTGTAAGCAGCTGTGTTCCTAAGATGCTTCTCCCTTTGTCCTCTCCATTCCTCTGCTTTGCCTACCTGCTCCCATTCATACTCTACATGAGATACCTTTTCTCTTCTTCAGCTTAGGGGGGAGAGAGTGTGTATGTGTGTGTGTGTCTGTCTGGAATGACATTAATCCTGAATATCAGTCTCCTTTTACCAGATATGTCTTGTCGCTCAAGACTCGCAACACTGAATGAGAAATTGACAGCCCTTGAACGGAGGATAGAGTACATTGAAGCAAGGGTGAGTATGATGGCCAAGATGTTTCCTTATGAGGTTAGTCAGTGGCTGTGCAAGAGAGAGTGCACATTGCTATGTCTTGCTAAAACAAACAGGCAAGCAGAAATAAGTTTAGAGAAGTTAAGTACCTTGCTTAAATGTGAACCAGGTTTCTGAGACTCTAAAGCTATCTTCTTTTCTACCACTCACTATTACCTAGGATCTAAAATACCTCTAATGCGCCGAGACCGGTTTGGCTCAGTGGATAGAGCGTCGGCCTGTGGACTGAAAGGTCCCGGGTTCGATTCTGGTCAAGGGCATGTATCTTGGTTGCAGGCACATCCCCAGTAGGGGGTGTGCAAGAGGCAGCTGATAGATGTTTCTAACTCTCTATCCCTCTCTCTTCCTCTCTGTAAAAAAATCAATAAAATATATTTTTAAAAATATAAATAAATAAATAAATAAATAAAATAAATACCTCTAATGCTTTTGAATTTATCTAATGCTCCATTTTCCTTCTACAGGTGACAAAAGGTGAGACCCTCACCTAGAGCTGTGCCAGACTGCTGCTGGGAAGTTGCTTTACGGAACACAGGCCTACGTGGGAAAGGTCCCAGCAGCCTTCCACTCCTCCTCTCTCCTTAAAGAGCAACAGGGCTTATTCTTGTTTTTCTTTCTTCAAACATGTGGCCTTTGGGCTCTGCCATGTTCATCTGGCAGTGTGATATGGCATGTGGGGAGAAGTCCAGGGGAACTCTTGAAAACATTTAACCTTTTCAGTAACATTTTTAAAACTACTTGTCAATGTATTTGAGGCACTCAGAGCCAAAAGCCTGGGACTTTTTACTAAGGTCCTTTCCACCTCTCTCTCTCTTTCTCTCTCTCAGATTTTCCTTACAGTTCTCATTGCCTCTGCATTGATTCTATAAACAGTCTTTTCTCCTCCTACCTTTGTCGGGAGGTAGCAGACAGTCCTGGCTGAGAGACTCATGCCCTGGCGAGGAGGCTGCTAGAGAATGTTGTTGCTAATCCACCAGTTTTTGTCCTTCTTGGGAGGTCAAGGCCAGGTCCCCACTTGGCTTGAAGGGACATTTTCAGATTTTTCTTTCTGTCACTTGGGGTGTTTGCCTCCGATATTTCCCTAATAAACTCCTCAACTTTGTCTGACTGCTGTGATTGTGGTGGGAGAGGAGCTAGAAATGGGACTCCTCTATTCCACAGACATAGTTTTAACAAAACTTTCAGGTGTAGCTGCTTGATCAAAACCTAGGTGGCTTACCAGCCTGAGCCCTCATATTTGGACTTGGAGCTGACTAATTTATCCTGGGAATCATTTGGTCACTCAGCAGGCATTTTGCCAAGTGCTTACTTTGTAGATACGTTATGTTCCAATAAAAGGCACATCATTGAATGAAGCGTGATGCTTACAGTCTTTTGCAATACTAACATTCACACAATTTAACCACAATCCAGGGTATTAAAACCAGGTTTTATAAGGTATAAGCCAAATGTCTACTTTTTATTAAAGCTTATAGTTTAAACAGAAGAATGTAAAACTTGTCATTTCCGAAGCTTGCAACCTTATACAACCACCTGAAAGTCATTCAGTATTGCCCTTTTCCTTTCCTCAGTCCTGCCATCCTACCATGCTAATACTACAACTCTGGGTTGATGAATTCTCTAAGTTAGCGTCTGCCTCCTGCAACGTACTTGAGTGTCTCTTCTTAAATTGCCCAGTTGAATGCCTTGCAGAAGGTGGGTAATCAGTAAATAACAATTGAACTGACTTATAGAGCTCAAACTGCTTTGTACTTTTAGAATCCTTGCTTAGACCTTTAGAATATAGTACCTTAATTTAAAAATGGGATTTTAGCCCTATGAACTCAAGAGTCATTTGAGTTCATTATTCATAGTATCTCCCCTATCCAGGATAAAGAATTACATACTTCTAAAGTGCAAGTTTTAGGTTATCTGGTTTTCTGTAGTTTTAATAGTTATTTATTGAATTCATCCTCTGTACAAGGACTATAGCATGAGATAATAATAGGGGCAGAAGTGGTGATAATCTATAAGCTGGAGAAGCCCTCCAATGAGATTACATGTGAAAATGCTTTATCCTGCTCAGGGCATAAAGCAGTTTTCAATCTTTTTAAAAACTAAGCTTGAACGATTTTCAGAAGCAGGAAAATAGGAAACTGATTTTTTGGGCATTAGAGAGGTACCAAGTTCTGTTGTCTTGCTCTTGTTTAACATTCGCTTAGTTCACTTAAAGTTCAAAGTCACTGACTACTTTGAACTTTCCACCTTTATTTCATAAAGCTAGGCCATACTAAGTGGATAGAAAGCCTATTATTTTTTTAAAATATTTTTTGTTGATTTCAGAGAATAAGGGAGAGGGAAAGAAATATCAATGATGAAAGAGAATCATTGATCAGCTGCCTCCTGCACACCCCTTACTGAAACCCAGGCATGTGCCCTGACCGGAATCAAACCCGGGACCCTTCAGTCTGCAGGCCTACACTCTATCCATGGAGCCAAACCGGCTAGGGCGAGAGCCTATTATTTATCTCTAGGCTCCATCCCAGCATATGTATTCAGTTTCCTACTGTTGCCTGCAAAAAAAAACACACATTTGCCTGTGGAGAATGTGTTAGGGAAGTCACAGGCAGTTGGTGCCATTAGTAACTACAAAAATACAGCTGATTTCTGAAGGTAGTGTGGCCGTCAAGTAGAGTATAGAATAAGAAAATCATGTTGGGTTAGTGCTCTCAAGTTTGCTTCCTGGAGAAAAGCCAGCCTGAACAAAGGTTGTCCAAAGGTTAGGATTAGCTTATAAAACTTAAGGGTGGAGGAAAATTTTAGAACCTAGTCCACTCTGGCCTCTTGAAAATGAAGAAGCAGGCCCAGACAGGTTGGGTGACATGCCCATCTAGTTACGTGGTGGTGGCAAAGAACACCAAACCCAGGTCTTATTCCCGGATCAAGTCAGTGCCAGAGCCATTCAGGGTCTCCCAAGTCAATTTTATTTTCTGTGCCATGCTGGTCCTTTAATAGCCTCTCCCTGGATCTTATTAACAACCTGAAAGAGTAAAAGGGTAGTTGTCACATGTAGCTAAGTGGTGTCCATTGGCATTAACATTTGCATTTGCAAAAAAATTGGAGCACAGTTTCCTTTGGCACCTTGGGTTTGAGACTACCAAGTGTGAGATTGGTATTGTTCCTTAACCCACATCCTTCTGCTATAGAGAATCTGCATTTCCCAACCATAACATGTTTTTTAAAAAATAATTCTTGTGCCCTGGCCAGACTTTTTTTGTGGCTCGGTTAAGTATGGTCCTGTGCACCAGGAGGTTGCTGGTTTGATTTCCAGTCAAGGGCACACAAGGGGGTGTGCAGCAGATCAATGTTGCACTCTTACATCAATGTTTCTCCTCTAAAAATCAACCTTTTCTTTCTTTCTTTCTTTCTTTCTTTCTTTCTTTCTTTCTTTCTTTCTTTCTTTCTTTCCCTCTCTCTCTCCCTCCCTCCCTCCCTCTCTCTCTCTCTCTCTCTCTCTCTCTCTCTCTCTCTCTCCCTCCCTCTCTCTCTCTCTCTCTCTCCCTCTCTCTCTCTCTCTCTCTCTCTTTTCTTTCTTTTCTTTCTCTCTTTTCTTTCTCTCTTTCTCTTTCCCTCCCTCCCTCCTCTCTCTCTCTCTCTCTCTCTCTCTCTCTCTCTCTCTCTCTCTCTCTCTCTCTCTCTCTTTCTTTCTTTCTTCTTTCTTTTCTTTATTTATTTTTTAAATGGAAGCTCAAATAGAGGCCCACAGAGGTCAGGATGGGAAAGACCAGTTACCAAAGATATTTTTTCTTTCTTTCTTTTTTTAAATATATTTTATTGTTTTTTTACAGAGAGGAAGGGAGAGAGATAGAGAGCTAGAAACATCGATGAGAGAGAAACATCGACCAGCTGCCTCTTGCACACCCCCCAATGGGGATGTGCCCGCAACCAAGGTACATGCCCTTGACTGTAATCGAACCCGGGACCCTTCAGTCCGCAGGCCGACGCTCTACCACTGAGCCAAACCGGTTTCGGCTCAACCTATTCTTTAAAGAATATTGATATTTTGTAAAATAAATTTCGGACTTGTAGAAAAGTTTCAAGAATAGTACAAATTATTTCTATACATCATAAAACATTTTTGAATTGAGATTTACTTTTATCCATAAGTTTGAACTCATTCAATGTGACAATCCCAGGGTGACCTTATGAGTAAAATGGAAAATAAGTCCATTATAAGGTAAAATACATTTTGTTGATAAAAATTTTTAAGATGTTCCAGTTCAATAAATGATCAAGTAATCAGATTGGTGTTGATAACCCTTTTGTCTAAGAAGTTGTTCATTAGCATTTAAAATTTATTTTTTATTGATTTACTTTAAAGAGAGAAGGAAGAAGAGAGACATCAATTTGGCTTGTATGTGCTCTGACCAGGGATCAAACCCACAACCTTGGTGTATGGAGACAATGCTCTAACCAACTGAGCTATCTGGTCAGGACCTGTTAGTTAGCATTAAATGCATTGTATGTCACCCTGACCAGGTGGCTCACCTTTATTCTTTACTTCTAAGTTCCAAGGGCCCTTCCTTTGCCTCTATAACTTGTTTCCTAAGCCCATTTCTTGTACAAATTACTTTTCTGTATAGTTTGAGTCGTGGCTCTGAATTGTTTCCTTGCCAGAACTCAGGTCTGGTCTAACCCCTCTGGTCTAACAGTGTTCCACTACTGCCAACAGGTGTGAACTTCAGAGGGCACACACTGCAGTGTGAAAAATGATTCCCTTTTCAGTTTCCTTTAGTCTTTAAAAAAAAATCTTTCCGAAAAAAAATCTTTCTGATTATGTTCAGCAGAAAGTTGGTTTGACAACTAACACTTGGCATCTAACACTTGGCTAATCCCTTTAAAGCAAAATCAGGGTCAAGTGCTTTAAACAAACAATAGATAGCTTAGCCAGGCATGGCTCAGTGGTTGAGTGTTGACCTATGAACCAGGAGGTCGAGGTTTGATCCCAGGTCAGAACATATGCTGGAGGCAACTAATCAATGATTCTCCCTCATTGATGTTTCCATCTCTCGTTCCCTCTCCCTTCCTAAAAATCAATAAAATTGCATTTAAATAACAAACAATAGATACAAATTAATAATTTGTTTCCTTTGACCTTAGTTCCATTGTACTCTTATGGCAAGGGATAATGAATTTCTATTGGTAGTACTAATATAAAATTTTTCTCAGACGTTTAATTGCTTGCATATGCATAGAATACCTTTGAAAGGAAGTACAAAAAACTAATATTGCTGCATTCAGGGACTCTTTCTGGGTGGCTAGGGGAAGAGAGGGAAAATTTTTATGCTCTTCTGCATAAAATTTTAATTTTGTGACCCCCAAATGAAGAGAAAACAACTAATAGCGCAGATGGTAGGGAGAATATGGCAAAAACCATGACTGCCTTAAGAGAACAAATAAAACTACAGAAACTAACAGGAGGAAAGAAAAACAAATTTCTAGGAGAAACCCGGGAATGGGGTGACCAAGTACCACCCATCGCCTCAGTGAGACTTGGTCCCTGTGGCTAGGGAGATCCGAATGCGCATGCGCATAGCCTTAGCGTTGGTCCCTGTGGGGGGGGGATCCATCTGCGCGTGCGCATAGCCTCGGCGATCATTGGTTCCTGTGTAGGGAGATCGGTCTGCGCATGCGCACAGCCTCCAACTAGCCATTTCTGCGAAGGTACGCTCCGCCCTCCGCCGAGAGCGGGGAGAACGGCGCCTACCAGCGGAGGTCCCGCCCCGCCCCTTGTGGTCTGCGAATCCCGCGGCTCCGAGGCCGGGGTTGTCTAGGCGCCGGAGGTGGTGCCCTGGCAGGCGGGGAAGTTGCGGGAGGCCGGGGTGGGCGCGGAGGAGTGCGGCCCCTCAGAGGACGGCCGGGCAGAGTCCGGTCCGGAGGCGGCGGACGCCGCGGAGGAGATGGAGGCTGGGAGGCCGCGGCCGGTGCTGCGCTCGGTGAACTCGCGCGAGCCGTCCCAGGTCATCTTCTGCAACCGCAGCCCGCGCGTCGTGCTCCCCGTGTGGCTCAACTTCGACGGCGAGCCGCAGCCCTACCCCACGCTGCCGCCGGGCACGGGCCGCCGCATGCACAGCTACCGAGGTAGGGTCGCCCGTTCGCGCTCCGGCCGCGCCGCCCGCTCTGGGCGCCGGCCCGCCCCCTTGGCGCTGAGCTGGGCCCCGCGCTCTAGGCCTGACGGCGACAGCGGCGGCGGCACGAACTCATCCAATGCCCTCCGCCATCCCGGGAGGCCGGTGCCGTTGTCATTATTGTTCCCATTTACGGCTGAGGAACTGAGGCCCCAAAGAGGTTAGGGACAGATCCAAGTTGACGCTCAGTGGTAGGCATTCTTCTTTATAAAACTGACTAGTTTGCATTCAATGGTGGCTTTCCCCCGCCCCCCTTCCACGTGTTGTTACCTTAAAAACAGTGCTCCAGCCGAAACCGGTTTGGCTCAGTGGATAGAGCGTCGGTCTGCGGACTGAAAGGTCCCAGGTTCGATTCCGGTCAAGGGCATGTATGTTGGTTGCGGGCACTTGTGTGCAAGAGGCAGCTGGTGGATGTTTCTCTCTCATTGACGTTTCTAGCTCTCTGTCCCTCTCTCTTCCTCTCTGGAAAATCAATAAAATAAAAAAAAAATTAAAAAAAAAAAAAAAAAAAAAGCAGTGCTCCATCCCTAATGCCCATTGGTTCAGTCCCTGAATGGGAGAATTCACATTCTTCCATGTCCTCAGTGGGCCAGGCCCGTGTAGGCGCCCTGTATGCACAGAGAACACAGCCAGCGTCAAATTTGCTGCGATGGGAACAGCACAGAGGATTGCTGGAACTTGCAGCCGGCTTCTGCTCAGTGAGGGGGCGGCGGTGGTGGTGGTGGGAGTGGTGGGTACACGTGTGGTTTCAACTACGGAGAGCTTCTCAGAGAAAAAAAAGGGAGTCCTTCCTGCAGGATGAATGGGAGCTACCAACCCCAGACAGTTGTAGGCAGAGGGAACCACAGGGGCTGAAGGAGAAGAAGGTATGGAATGGTGGGAGGGAAGCCCTATAGGCGAGAAATGGGAGCCATTGAAGGTTTTCCCGCAGGGACACGACATTGCCAGATTTACATTCCGAAAAGCTCACTCAGGTTGGGTTGCCAAGTGGTTTGCGGGGGAAGACTGCTGTTGAGGAACGAGTTAGGAAGCTGTTGCAATGACCTAGGGGAGATTAGGTCTTATTGCCTAAAGAGGTAGTAACCTCCCAATGGCTTTCAAGAAGAAAGTAGTCCTAGGCTCCCTTAATTTTCACAACCCTAGAAATAGACTCAGACACAGAGAACAGAAGGGAGGAGAGTTGGGGAGGGGGGTGCTGGGTGAAAAAGTTGAAGGGGTTTAGAAGTACAAATTGGCAGTTATAAAATAGTCACAGAGATGCAAAGTACAGCATAGGGAATATCCTGTCCTATCCTATATAATAAAAGGCTAAAATGCAAATTGTCCCTTCCAACGGGTGTTCGACCAGGGTGTGGGGCTGGCTGTCCAATCAGCTGCAGCTCCTCTCCCTGATGGCCCCCTACCCACCTGGATTGGAGGCAGGCAGTGGCCAATCTCCCACGTCCCCTCCTCTGGCCAGCCTGCCCAATCGGTCCCAATTGGGGCAGGCTGGCCCGACCCCACCCGTGCATGAATTCGTGCACCTGGTCTCTAGTAGTCAATAATCTATATATATAAAAGCCTAAGTGGCTGTTACAACAGAACGATCAGTTGCTATGACACGCACTGACCACCAGGGGGCAGATGCTCAGTGCAGGAGCTTCCCCCAGCCCACAGGAGGATAGGGCCTGCTGGCCAACCTCCTGGTCCCCTCTCCCTAGCTAGCAGGCCCCGATTGCCTGATTGGGGCTAGGCCCTGAGCTGGGATGGGGAAACAGGGATGGGCGGTGGCAGATGTGGGCGGTGAGGGAAGAAAGAGGGGGGGAAGAGGGGAGGCAGGGAACCTGATCGGTCCTGATTGCCAGCCAGGCCTAGGGACCACACCATGCATGAATTCTATGCATCGGGCCTCTAGTATTGTAATAACTATGTATTGTGCCAGGTGGCTGGTATGGCTCAGATGGTTGAAGCAAGTGTCTCCTGTGCATCAAAGGTCAAGATTTGATTCCCAGTCGGCATATACCTGGGTTTCAGGTTTGATCCCTGGTCGGTGTGTGTGGGAGGCAACTGATGAATGTTTCTCTCCTTCTCTTCCTCTCTCTCAAAAAAAAAAAAAAAAGTCAAGAAACATATCCTTGGGTGAGGGTTAATATATGTATAAATATATATATTACCAGGTGAATATACTTAATGTCACTGAACTATACACTTAAAATGGTTTAAATGGTCAATTTTATGTTATGTATATTTTACACAACAAAATATGACCAGTTTACATTTCTTAAATTTTCATATCAAATCTTAAAGTAAGTTTATATCCCAGGAACATATGCTATATTTTTTCTGAGAGATACCTCCTCCCTCCTTAAACAGAATTAAGCCTAGAGGTTTGCCTCCTTTTCTCTCTCTCTCTCTCTCTCATTCTCTCTCTCCCTCTCTCTCTCTCTCTCTCTCTCTCTCTCTCTCTCTCTCTCTCTCTCTCTCTCTCTCTCTCGTATGTGATTATTTGTTTCTCATTCAGGAGTAAATTACCGTACATAGAGTATAAGTGTACAGATCTTAGGGTTTGATGTGTTTTGACTAATGTAGCAACACCTAGATCAAGTTACAGATTAGAACATGTCTGTCACCCCAGAAAGCACCCTTTTGTTTCTTCCCTGCCAGAGGCAACCACTCTTTGATTTTTTGTGTCATAGATTGGTTTCCTCTCTGTAAATGCATCTATTGTGAGGATTGAATAAGCTAATATTATGATGTTTTGCATGACACTTAAGCAGAATGGTAAGTATTTCATTATCAGTCCAGGATGATGAAGCAAACGGGTGTGTCCCTACTTAACAGCTTCTGCTTGTATTAACAGGTCCTACTTAACAGCTTCTGCTTGTATTAACAGGTCACCTTTGGCTCTTCCGAGATGCTGGGACATATGATGGGCTTCTGGTTAACCAAACTGAACTATTTGTGCCATCTCTCAATGTTGATGGACAGCCTATTTTTGCCAACATCACACTACCAGGTACTGTTATTCCATTTTACTCCCCCCCGCCCCCATCTTACTTTTTAAAAAGATAAGGCTGTTATAAGTACAGGAAAGGATTGGTAAGGTATGTACACATATAATACCTTAATTTAAAAAAATTAGGGGAAAAAAATAGAGGAAAGGGCACTTACAGGAGCCAAGCCCTTACTGATTTTCTCCTGATGCTCACAAGGTTTTCAACCTTCCTGTGTCCTATTCTCCACCACAAATAAAATGGAAGTGATGTGTTTGTAGGCTCTGTATTGAGCAAAGGTGTTGTGGTGTTTCAAAAGCTCTTTGGGACAGGCCAGTGTGGCTCAGAAGTTGAATCTCAACCTATGAAACATGAGGTCATGGTTTGATTCCCCATCCGGGAACATGCTTGGGTTGTGGGCTCGATCCCCATTAGGGGATGTGCCAGAGGCAGCTGATCAGTGATCCTCTCTCATTGTTGATATTTCAATCTCTCTCTCCCTCCCTCTTCTCTGAAATAAATAAATAAATAAATATATATATATATATATATATATATATATATATATTTTTTTTTTTTTTTTTTTTTTTTTTTAAAAGCTCCCTGGCCCTGGCTGGTGTGGCTCAGTTGGTTGGGCATCATCCTGCATACCCAAAGATTTAGTCAGGGCAAATGCTGGGTTTCAGGCTCCATCCCCAGTGTGCGGAGACAGCCAGTCCATGTTTTGCTATCACATCGATGTTTCTCTCTCTCTTCCTCTCCCTTTCTCTTTCTCTAAAAAATTTAAAATATCTTTGGGCTTGTCCGAGTTGGGCTAAATTAAAATATCTGATTGTAGACTTATGAATGCATTTTGTTACCCTGGTCTTGGAGCAGAATTATGCCTTGGAGTTTCAGAAGAACAAAGTATAGGAGATTGATATTAAGCGCTCGTTTATATGACTTCTGGTGTTGTATTTTTTTTTTTTTTAATATATTTTATTGATTTTTCACAGAGAGGAAGGAAGAAGGATAGAGAGCTAGAAACGTCGATGAGAGAGAAACATCGACCAGCTGCCTCCTGCACACCCCCTAATGGGGACGTGCCCGCAACCAAGGTACATGCCCTTGACCGGAATTGAACCCGGGACCTTTCAGTCCGCAGACCGACGCTCTATCCACTGAGCCAAACTGGTTTTGGCTGGTGTTGTATTTTTTAATGTTACTTAACCCAGTCAAACTCAGTGCAATCAGGGTTTTAAAAAAATAACTTAATTGAACATTAGCCTCGTAGTGATTAAGTTGAACCTGCCGATGTGGCTCAGTGGTTGAGCATCATCCTGTGATCCAGGAGGTCATTGTTCAATTCCCAATCAGGATAAATGCCCAGATTGTGGGTTCGATCGCCAATAGGGGGCATGCAGAAGATAGCTGATCAATGATTCTATCCCATTGATGTTTCTAGCTCTCCCTCTCCCTTCTTCTCTCTAGAATCAGTAAAAACATATTTAAAAAATAAAAAAAGAAACTGATGTTCTTGTGGGATTAAAAAACATTACCACATTAAGTATTTGCATCTTTAAAAGGTTCAGGCTAATATATAGATCCTGTTTTAAAGAAGTGGGTATACAAAAATGATCATTGATAAAATTAAATGAAGTACCCTTAGAGAGTAAGTAAAATCAGATTTCAGTTCCTCCAAATTCAGTTATATACTGTTTTGGTTACTTATTGCTATTTTATTTTATTTTATTTTATTTTTTTAAAATCAATCTTTATTGTTCATATTATTACAAAGGTTCCTCATTTCTTCCCCCTTCCACCAGGTTCCCACCCCATCCTCCGCCTCCTCCCCACCCCCCATTGTCCTCATCCATAGGTGCACAGTTTATGCTCAGTCTCTTCCTCCCTCCCTTTCCCCGAGAACAAGTCAGTCCACTCCCCTCCCATGACTTATTGCTATTTTAATATCTACCCCAAAACTAACAACAACCATTTGATTTGTTCATAATTCTGCACTCTGGACTGAGTTCAGCTAGGTGGTTATTCTGCTCATTGGTGTCATTGGTGTGTCTGCCTTCTCCTGGCATGTTGGCTGAGGGCTAGTCTTCTCTCCCATGTAGTCTCAGTGCCTATCCCTCTTTGTATGGCCTGTCCTGCAGGGTAACTCAGGGCTTCTGAGAGGGTAAAAGTGGAAGTTGCTTAAGGCTTAGACTCAAAATTGCCACAGTGTCACTTTACCCACATTCAGTTATTAAAGCACGCGACAAGACCAGCCCACTTCCAAGGGGAAGTTAGTACACAAGGTTATGAATACCATGAAATGCCGATTGGGACCATCATATTACATTCTGCCACAATACATATACTCACTTTTTTTATTTTTATTTTTTTGCCCAAAATGAGATCCATCTGTAGTAAATGTAATTGCCATTGTTGGCAAAGCCTCTTGCTCATCCCTTGTCTGAAGGCCTGCCCGAATTTCGCTGCTGAAGATTCGGTTTTCTGCCCTTACAGTGTATACCCTAAAAGAGCGATGCCTTCAGGTTGTCCGCAGCCTCGTCAAGCCTGAGGATTACAGGAGACTGGACATTGTGAGATCACTCTACGAAGATCTGGAAGACCACCCAAATGTGATGAAAGACCTGGAGCGCCTGACACAGGAGCATATTGAAAATCAGCGGATGGAAGAGGATTTACACTGAAATATGTACTCCTAAGTCTTAGCTGTGGATGGAACGGGCTAGTCTTAATCTAGATACAGGACTGGTCACTTATGCTCAGTGTCAAGGTCTCATTCTTTGAGTAAAATAAGCTCCATTGCTTAAAAGAAAGTTAACTGACTTCACTAGGTATTGTGATGTTTAGGGGCCAACATCACAAAATGTAATGTCTGCCCTCTTTAGAAGTGTTCGTGAAGAGAAAGTAGCTGCCTCTTTGTGAGTCAGGAGAGGGTAAGAACCTTTGTGTAAGTAATTCAGTGAGAATTATAGCATATTCGTTGATTGTAAGAAAGCAGTGGCATCTGCTTTTAATTGCTGTATTATTGGTGATATGTCTGCCTCCTGCTTTGAGAGACTGAGATGTCCTTGAGGCAGGGACAAAACTGTCTGCTCTTTGAGACCCCAGTGCCTCTCACATTATGAGCCTTCATCTGTGTTTGTTGAATGAACAAACCAGTGGATATTTTGATAGAAAGTATTTGGAAGGTTTGCCATTTTTTTGCAGGGGGAAAATAGGGGAACTTAAAGTGTATACAGTAAATAAATGTTTTAAAGGGGATCATTTTTATAGAAAGCACTTTCAATAATTTTATAAATTTTGTGCTTTTTTTCTGTTCACTACTGTTCCAGTGCTGTCTTATTACTGTTTCTAAACCCGGATTAGCTTTTTACAGTTACTGTGATGCTAGCTCTTTTGAAACTTGACATCTACCCAGAAGATAGAAGAAGGAGCTGTCCTCTTGTTTAACTCTAATAAGAAGGAGATACCACCGTACTGTGAATAGGTCTCTGCCAAGTGTGGGTATTTCTGTTCCTTTTCGTAAATCCATGACATTTCTGTTTGGTTCAACATTTTTCATTCGGCAGGATATGGTGACACTTAGCACAAAGCCCTAGCAGTTCTGGGAAGTTCCTGCTCACCCACAGTGGATTCAGAGTAGCCTGAAATGTTTTATAGTTTTATGCTTCCTCATAGGCTGGACTTAAATTCATTCAGTACTCTATCCGGCTTCCTTTTGTATAATAGTTTGAAGAAATCAGTAGAGAAACTTTTGGAAAAGCAAAAAATAAAAGGAAGAGAAAGATCACTGCAGATAAACTATTTAAATACAATCACTAACTTAACATTTTGAATTTTCAGCCCCTTTTAGGGCGACTTTTGGTTTGTTTTTACACAGTGGAGGTTATATTGTACACACAATTTTGTATTCTTTCTCATTTAACTTTATAACTTATATCTTCTATGGCATCTTTATAAGCTCTCCATAGACATTACTATACTCTGTCTTGTAAATAATGTTGGGACATTTCTTGGCATCTTTAGTTCCTGTGCTAACCTTTGAGCACAATTCCTGAGCTCTGCAGAACGAAGTGAATGAGACAAACACCCCACCGTTGTCTCATTATACATTAAGTTTCACCCATTCTGGTTCTCCTCTTCAGCATTCAGCAAAATAGTTGGCTTTTAGGCCACTCCTAGAGAGAAGAGCCTGTTGTAGTACTCATTCAGTGATATACTTATAAATCTAATTTTTTTATGTAGGGTAGAAGGAATGCTGGCATAGAAGGTAGCAACGTGAGTTCCATAGTTAGATGGGGTGGGATTTAAGGAAGTCTGCTGGTGCTGGATTAGTTTGATGTTGGTGTTATTTTATTTTTAACCTGTCTGTGTCAAAATGAGATTTCATGTTCCAGTTGTTAACACATGCAATTTTGAGTACTGTGTTTTTTGTGTTGTCCAAGGAAGATTGAAAAACTGTAGCATGAATAATATGTTTTTCGTTTGAAGTCTTATGAATGTATTAAATGTATTAAAAGACTATGCTGTTTCCTATTTTGAGTTTAAAAAACCTTTTTAATACATTAAATGGTGCTGAGTAAAGGAAACAGGGGAGGTGTGTTTGGTGTCATTTTAACGAGGCTCTTCTCTGGGAGAGAACTGACAGCCATGGTTATTTAAAGGCGTAAGGTGGGGAGGGAGTAGCAGGCACAAGCAACTCACTTTATTCTCAGTTCCTTCTCTTTACAACACTGTTTTTGTTGTTGTTTTTAAACCATTTTTTATTTTAACTTTATTTTTTCTAATAAATATGCTATATCACTAAAAATTGTTAAGTACTATTGAAAAGTATTAAGAAAAATACTTAGGTTGGAAAAAAGCTTTTTGTGTTTTTGTTTGTTTTTTCATGAAAACAGAACCAACCTTAACAGATTCCTCACTGAAGAAGGTGCACAGCGCTGGCCATAGCTCAGCTGGTTAGTGTCCTCCGACATGCAAGGTTGAAGATGACATCCCTGGTCAGGTGACATACAGAAATCAATCAATGAATGCATACGTGAGTGGAACAACACGTTGATGTTTCTCTCCCCTTCCTGTCTCTCTAAAATAAATTTAAAAAATAAATACAAAGAGGATACACAGATAGCAACTAAGCATGTGAAAAGATGCTTCACATCATGTGTTATCAGGGAAACGAAAATTGAAATAAGATACCACAAGGCACTATTAAGAAGGCCACACTCTGTGGTACAACACCAAATGCTGGCAAGGTTAAACATACTGTTACCATACTATCCACTGATGGTACTCCTTAGTATTTACTCAAAGGAGTTCAAAACTTAACATTGAAAACCCTCCACGTGGATATTTATAACAGCTTTATTCATAATTGCCAAAACTTGGAAGCAACTAAGATGTCCTTCAGTAGGTGATAAATAAAATACGGTACATCCAGACACTATATATATATTTTAAAGAAGGGGAGAGTGAGAGAAACCGATTTGTTGTTCCACTTATTTATGTACTCATTCTTATAAGTGCCTTGACTAGGGATGGAACCAGCAACCTTGGCGTATTGGTTCAGTGCTCTAACCCAGTGTTTCCCAACCTTCTCTCATGATGAGAATCACCTGGTGGAGTTGTTAAAACACAGATTCCTGAATCCCAACTAAGAAGTGCTAAACTAGAATTTTTGGGAACATATAGGTAAAATTGTATACTTAACTAGTGCTCTAAGACAGATTTTATATACAGAGCACTAAGTTAGGTATGCAATTTTACCTATATGTTCTCAAAAATTCTAGTTTAGCACTTCTTAGTTGGGATTCAGGAATCTGTGTTTTAACAACTCCACCAGGTGATTCTCATCATGAGAGAAGGTTGGGAAACACTGCTCTAACCAACAGAGCCACCCAGCCAGGGCACACACTGGACTCTTCCGTGCTCAAGAGAAATGAGCTGTCCACCGTGAAAAGACACGGAAGGAAACACACGTTTATTACTAAACGAAAGAAGCCAATGTAAAACAGTCACATTCTGTATGATTCTGGGAAAGGCAGAATTATGATGTAAAAACGTCCGTGGTTGCCAGGGCTTGAGGGGAGAGAGGAATGACCAGGTAGATCACAGGATTTTTTTAGGGCAGTGAAACTATCCTGTATGTTTCTATACATGTGCTATACTATATACTACACTACATGATCTATGACATCATACATTTGTCCAGGCCCATGGAATGTACAACACCAAGAGAGAACTCTGAACTATGGACTATGGGTAATAATGATGTGTCATTGTAGGTTCATTAATTACCACAAATGTGTCACTCTGGTGGGGATTGTTGATAATAGAGGAGACTATATGTGAGGGCAAAAGGTGCATGGGAAATCCCTGTTCCCCTCAATTATGTTGTAAACCTAAAACTGCTCTTTAAAAATCTATTTAAAAAAGAACCAAAGCCGAGACTGGTGTGGCTCAGTGGATAGGGCGTCGGCCTGCAGACTGAAAGGTCCCGGATTCAATTCCAGTCAAGGGCATGTACCTTGGTTGCGGGCACATCCCCAGTGGCGGGTGGTGCAAAAGGCAAGCTGGTCGATGATTCTCTCTCATCGATGTTTCTAGCTCTCTAACCCTCTCTCTTCCTCTCTGTAAAAAATCAATAAAATATATTTTAAAAAAATAATTTAGGCAAAGCACACTATTAAATTGTAGTGTTTATTATAGTAGTTATTTTATTAAAGAGGGAGTTTGTAGCCAGTGGTCAGACTGCTAGGTTTCAAATCTCAGCTCTGCCTCTTAGTACCTGAATGAGTTTAAACAAGTTATTTAACTTCTCTGTGCCTCAGTTTCCTCCTCTGTAGAATGGGGATAATCACCACACCTTCCTACCTCTTGGAGTCATTGTGAGGAATAAGTGAAATAACCCAGGTGAAGTCTGTTCAATAAACTCTAGTCATTATTTTGTATAAGTTCTCCTCAGACCCTATCTGATAATTCAATTTGCCTCACAGTCCCTCTTACCATATTCCTCCACTAATATTGATCACATTAACAGATAATGAATATGAGAAAATATGCAATTAGCCTCCCCCACTCCCTTTCATTATACTCTACTTTTGTTCTCTAACATAACCTATCATCTATAATAATGTTATTTTATATTTAAAATTTTTAAATCTTTATTGTTGAAAGTATTACATATGTTCCCCTCCCCACTACTTATTTTTCATTTTTAAAAAAATATATTTTATTGATTTTTTACAGAGAGGAAGGGAGAGGGATAGAAAGTTAGAAACCTTGATGAGAGAGAATCATTGACCAGCTGCCTCCTGCACATCCTCCACCTGCAACCAAGGTACATGCCCCTGACTGGAATCGAACCCGGGACCTTTCAGTCTGCAGGCCGACGCTCTATCCACTGAGCCAAACCGGTTTAGGCTTATTTCTCATTTTTATTGCTTACTGTCTGTCTCTCTCCCTGGCAGGGATTTTGTTTAGAGATATCCCCAGCACCTGGCACATAGTAGCTGCTCAAATAAAAATTAGCCATTATTGTGATAAAGTCTACCTTGGCTAGTCCTCCCCCTCATAGTTCTGAATTCCTAATTTCCCTTAGTCAAATTCCCTTTTGCTTTTTGGCAATGGCACTTATGTTTTAACAAACTATGAAATATACTTATTCAGTATTTTGATTAGTGATTGCTGCTTCCTCCTCATCGCCCCGGTCTAGGGTGTAAGTATCATGAAATCAAGGACTTTTTTTTTTAATTGATTGATTTCAGAGAGAGGAAGGGAGAGAGAGAGTTAGAAACGTTGATGAGAGAGAATCATTGAGCCACACCTGCCAGACTTTTACAGGTTTTCTCTACTTAGGTACCTCCAACCCCTAGAAGAATGCCTGAATTATATGTGGCAGAGCGCCAAAAGCACAGGAAGTGGAGTCAGAAGGTCTCCTAGGACCGACCGGGAATTCTCGGATGGCCTTAACAGAGTTTCCTCCCCACCCTGGGCCTCCATTTCCCCTCCCAGCTCCTACCCTCTTGGTTTGCTTCCCAGCAGCTCTGGTCCCGCCAGCCTGACGGCGCCGCGCCGCCCATGGCCGCTAGGGGGCAGTGGTGTCCAGCGCTGGCCCCGCCCACTTCCCGGGGGCGGAGCGCGGGGGCGGGGCCATGGGCGGGACGGCCCGCCCCGGAGTCAAGAAGCCGAGTCCCCGCGGCGCCGGGCTCAGTGTCCCGGGAACTCCCCGCCGGCCCTTCCCGTGCGGCCATGTCCTGCTACATCTACCAGCTGCCCTCCTGGGTGCTGGACGACCTGTGCCGCAACATGGACACGCTCAGCGAGTGGGACTGGATGCATTTCGGTGAGTGGCCCCTCGCGACCCCGCCGCCCGGCTGGGAGGCGCCCTCCCAGCGGGTCCCGCTCCGAGGGGCTCTGCCCCCGCCTCCGCTGGGCGCCCGCAGGCCGGCCACAGGCCTCTCGCTGGCCCCGGGCGACCTTCGGAGGGCGCTGGGTGGTCTCCGAAGTTCCCGCTGTCCCTGAGCCCTTCGCGAAGTCATGCCGCCCGCGGTGCCGTTCGGCGGGGAGCAGCGGCTGTGAATCACCGGGGTGCGGGCTCTGGTGTGAGCACCGGGCAGGGGTCATCTGTCCCCTCTAGTCCCACAGCCTATAAAGGGCACATTTCCCTCACCCCGTTTTAGAAAGGGAGCCCAAACCGGTTTGGCTCAGTGGATAGAGCCTCGGTCTGCGGACTGAAAGGTCCCGGGTTCGATTCCGTCAAGGGCAGTACCCTGGTTGCGGCACATCCCCAGTGGGGGGTGTGCAAGAGGCAGCTGATGGATGGTTCTCTCTCATTGGTGTTTCTAACTCTCTTCCTCTCTGTAAAAAAAAATCAATAAAATATATTTAAAAAAAAAAAAAAAAGAAAGAAAGAAAAGAAAAGAAAAGAAAGAAAGAAAGAAAGAAAAAGAAAAAAGAAAGGGAGAAGTCTCTTGCCAGGACCCTGGCCTTGCAAAGTGGCAGAATGGCATTAGAAGGCCGGTCAGGCCCCCCCAGCACATTGTAACTCCTTGGCGTGTTTTGTTTGTTTGTGCCCGATGATTGGCTGAGAGCACTTGGCATCCAGGGGGAGGCTGGGCTTGGTGCTCAGGTTCCCAAGCAGAGGTCTGCAGTTCAGCTGGTGATTTGGGGGGAGTTGCTTAACTTCTCTGAGCCTCAGCTTTTTAATCTGTAAACTGGAGGGTGTGAGGAACAAAAAATTGTTTAGTTGATTTTAGAGAGGGAAAGGAGAGGAGGGAGGGTGGGAAGGAGGGAGAATGAGAAAGAGAGAGAGAGAGAGAGAGAGAGAGAGAGAGAGAGATTGATTAGTTGTTCCACTTATTTATGCATTCTTTGGTTGCTTCTTGTATGTGCCCTGACCTGAGATCTAACCGGAAATCATGGTATATCAGACTATACTCTAACCACCTGAGGTACCTGGCCAGGGCCAAGGAATAAAAATTGTCTAAAAGGCACCTGACACCTAAGGGTCAGAAATTCTAGAGATTCTTGTAGTAATAAGAAGGTGTTAACAATGATCATCTTAGTTTTATGTTTTAATCAGTGTTAACAAAGATCATCTTAATTTTATGTTTTAATCTAAAATCAATTAAACATGCCACTTTATTTTCAAAATAATATTTATCTGTTCTTTAAATTTTAGATTATAACATATACTCTTTATACAAGAGTATATAATATATATGTACAGTTGAGAGAAATGATCATGTGTGTGTTACTCATCTAGTTTGAGCAAATAATATATATTTTAACCTAGCGGTTCTCAAACACAGGTGATTTTGCCCCTTAGGAACATTTGCCAATGTCTGAGGACATTTTTGGTTGACAGAACTTGGAAAATGCAGTGGGTAGAGGCCAGGTATGTTGCTAAACATCCTAGAATGCACAGGATGTTCGCCCTCCACAAAGAATTACCCATCCTGCCCTGGCCACTGTGGTCTAGTGGGTTGGACGTCATCCAGTGCAAGGAAAGGTTGCTGGTTTGATTCTGGTCATTGTGGGCTCCATCCCTGGTAGCAGGAGGCAGCAGATCGATGTCCTGCTCTCACATCAATGTTTCTCTCCCTCTCAAAATTAATTTTTTTTAAAATCTTAAAAAGATCAAGAATTATCTAGCCCAAAGTGTCAATAATGGTGAGATGCAGAAACTGCTCTAAACCAGTAACAAAAATAATAAATGTTTGTTGCAAAATACAGTGGGAAACTGAGTTCAAATTCCACCCCTCAGGGCTACCCATTTTTAATATTGGAGACCCCTGAATGCCACCAGAGTGGTGGGTGTTTTATGTAGTCTAGCCTTTTTTCTAAACATACTTATTCATGTGTATACATTTTTCAAAAATCACGTCATTTTGAACATTGCGATAGCCTGCTTTTTCACTTATAAAATACATTCCAATCATTTCTCTTTGCCAAGCAATATTCTTTAGCAGCATGGATTTATTTTCGGTGTGTATTTTTTATTAAGTATTTTTAATGGATAAAAACAACAAATGCGCTAGGGTAAACAATACATCTAAGATAGAAGAAGGTAAATATCTTTCCACTTCCTGGTCCTCAGCCTCCCTGTTCTCCTTAGGGACAGTCAGTGGTGCCTTGTCAGGGCAGCTTTGAGAATGTCTGTTACTACCTGACTTTCTTTGCTTGGATGCTCTGTAGTTTAACTGCTTTGAGTATTTCCTGGGCAGTGGACAAACTTTGTGCAAGAGACTCCCTCCGGGTTTTTCCATGTTGGCCTCAATTGTGAATGCCAGAACAACTTCTGTTTTCTAGGAAATGCACTTACAAGGCACATACAGTAAAAGTGAAATGATATAGAGAAGGATGACTTCTGCAAGGATGGCACCCAGACTTGTGAAGCATTCAATATTTAAGAGAAAAATAAAGTGTACAGTGCATCTTTAATTTCTCCTGGACAATACTGTAAATATAAAACCTAAAGATGAGTTTAGATGGTTTCAATCGTATAAGTTCTTCTAATTCTAGATTAGTCTTTTTCAAGTGTCACTTATCAGGCATAGTTCTGAAATGCTGATAACATAAGTAAGAGGTATCTGGATTTCTTAATATTCATAATTGTATTACCCAAGGATGGGAGTGAGTGTTGAAGTTTAAATTCTAGCCCTGTATCTACCTAATCCTATATAATAAAAGGCTAATATGCAAATCGACTGAACGGTGGACCCACCAGTTAGGGCACATGTGTCAAACACAAGGCCCGCTGGCCAAATCCAGCCTGCCAGGCCTTGCAATGTGGCCCGCACTTCGCTGTCATCACTGCACTCCGCTGTCAGTTTATGACATTGTCAGTTTATGACTGTTCAGTAAACCATTCGGCCTGCGATCTAGGCTGGATTTTAGATTTTGGCCCCTTCTCTGATTGAGTTCGACACCCCTAAGTTAGGGGGCAGCTCCTGCATTGAGTGTCTGCCCCCTGGTGGTCAGTATGCATTATAGCAACCGGTTGTCATCCCCTGAGGGGTCCCAAACTGCGAGAGGGCAGAGGCCAGGCTGAGGCACCCCCCTCCCTCCAGTGCTCAAATTCCATACACCAGGCCTCTAGTCTACCTAATAAAAGAGTAACATGCTAATTGACCGTATCTTCGCTATGCTCACCAGCCAATTAGGAGTGAGTATGCAAATCAACCCAACAAAGATGGTCGGTTAATTTGCATACACGGGTGCTTGAGCGGCTGGGGGTGTGGCGGGATGCAGGTGTTCCGCCCCACCCCTGACATCTCCGGGCCTCTGAGCAGAGCGGGAAGGTGGAAAGGCGGAAAAGTCAGGGAAAGGAAGGCCAATTCTGGCAGGAATCTCCATGCATCGGGCTTCTAGTTTTAGAATAAAATCTCTCCAGGTACTTGATTGAAGTACCAAAAAACATTTCCAAAAAGTGATAGTTTTAAGTTATCCCAAAAATGTCTTAGACTAGGCTAAGGTTCTAAGTGAATGAGAATTCAGTACAAAAGTATTTACTATGAAGTATGCTTCCCACAGATATATTTTCAGTTTCAGCCCAACAGTTAAAACATCTTTTTTTTTCAAATAACTATAAATACATTAAAAAATGTGAGAGAGGTCCATTTTGTAATCTTAATTCAAATGAGATTTCTACAGTTGGATTTTGCATCTGATATCTGGTGGGACTTTAGAGCCATTGTGTTAATTTTTTTTTAAATTTAAAAAAATATATATTTTATTGATTTTTTACAGAGAGGAAGAGAGAGGGATAGAGAGTTAGAAACATCGATGAGAGAGAATCATCCATCAGCTGCCTCCTGCACACCCCCCACTGGGGATGTGCCTGCAACCAACGTACATGCCCTTGACTGGAATCAAACCCGGGACCTCTCAGTCCGCAGGCCGACGCTCTATCCACTGAACCAAACTGGCTTTGGCTAGAGCCATTGTGTTAAAAAAAAAATACTATATGTAACAAGGAAAAGGTGCTTTTTCCTTTTAATTCCTTTGATCGATATGGATTTTTTTTTCAAATTGACTAAAGGATCAAAATGAAAGCTTGTTTTTTTTTTGTTTGTTTGTTTGTTTGTTTGTTTTTTTAAATATATTTTATTGATTTTCCACAGAGAGGAAGGGAGAGGGATAGATAGCTAGAAATGTCGATGAGAGAGATACATCGACCAGCTGCCTCTTGCATATCCCCTACTGGGGATGTGCCCGCAACCAATGTACATGCCCTTGACCAGAATCGAACCCGGGACCTTTCAGTCCGCAGGCCGACGCTCTATCCACTGAGCCAAACCGGTCCCGGCCAAAATGAAAGCTTGTTAATGTGAATCAGTTACTGAACTTGTTTTTGTTAGAAATGTTAATGTAATAAATATCAATGTGGGAGATAATAGTAAAATATGTAAAGTGTGCAGTTCAGTGGCAGTTAGTATTTGAGATTGCACATCCCTCTCCACAATCCATCTTAGAACATTTTAATTACCCTCAACAGAAACCTGTTCTCCTTAACTGTCCCCCCCACATTCCCACACACCTATTGCTTTAGGCATTGTTTAATCTGAACATTTCATATAAGTGTAATCACACGATATGTGATTCTTTGCGAATGACTTTTCCTTTAGCATGTTTTCAAGGTGCATCATGTTGTAGCATGACCAGTGCTTCATTTCTTTTTATTACTGAGTGATATTCCATGGTATGGATATACTGCATTTTATCTACCCAGTTATCAGTTGATGGACTTTTAGGTTCTTTCCCCTTTTTGACTATTGCGAATAATGTTCCTGTGCACATTGATGTGCAAGTCTTTGTGTGGACATGTTTTTGTTTCCCTGGGGTAGCTATCTTGGGAGTGGAATTACTGAGTCATCGGGTAACTCTATATGTAACGTTTTGAGGAACCACCAGATTTTTCCAAAGTGTGCACCATTTCACATTCCCACCATCCGTGCATGAGGGTTAGTTAGTCTCTCCACATCTTCACCAGCACTTGTTACTGTCTTTTCTATTCTAGCCCTCGGAGCGGGCGCACTGTGGTATCCCACTGTGGTTTGATTTGTATTTCCCTCATGACTAAGACATGGAGCGTCTTTCGTGTGCCTGTTGGCCCTTCCTACATCCTCTTTGGGCTTCTAATGCTTTAGGCCCCGGAGACACCAGAATTGCTCAAAGTCCTAATCGGCTTTTCATTGTGGTTTAGAATATAATCCAAACTCGTCACTAAACCTGCCCCGTCTGACACAATCTGACCCCACTGGTGCTGACCTCTCCTCTCCTGCCCCTCTTGCTCAACCTGCTCCAACCACACTGGCCACGCTGGTTCAGACGCGGGGCCTTTGCACTTGCTGTGCTCTCTGCCTGGGATATTCTTCCACCTGTGCTTCCCGGGACTAGCGTTATGGTCTGTATTAGTTTCCTCTTGCTGCTGTAACAGATTACCGTAAGTTTAACGGCTTAGGAACTGCACACATGTGTGAGGTTACGGTTCTGGAGGTCAGGAGAACTAACACCAAGGTGCTGCTGCCTCCCATGGCTCATGGTCCTTTCCTTCAGAGCCATCAGCATAGCATTGTCAGATCTCTGCTTCTATCCTATCTTTTCTTTTCTTTTTTAAATATATTTTATTGATTTTTTACAGAGAGGAAGAGAGAGGGATAGAGAGTTAGAAACATCAATGAGAGAGAATCATTGATCAGCTGCCTCCTGCACCACCCCCACTGGGGATGTGCCCACAACCAAGGTACATGCCTTTGACCGGAATCGAACCCTGAACCTTTCAGTCCGCAGGCCGACGCTCTGTCCACTGAGCCAAACTGGTTTCGGCCATATCTTTTCTGAATCTGCCACTCCTGCTTCCCTTTTAGAAGGACCCTTGTAGCTGTATAAGAAGCATGTCAAACTCAAAGGCTCACACGGGCCAAATAAGGTTTAAGTTTAGGTGGGCCACAAAAAAAAAAAAAAACACACAAAAGCTTCAATTTTCATAGAAAGGTAGGTTTATTTCGATAGAGACATGCTGGATATAAAGGGCTGAAATAAGTGAGTCATCGTTAACATAAAATAATAGGACATTTTAATAAAAATTAACATTTTTTTCTTGAACATGAACTTAACCAGACACAGAATAACTGCACAGATTCATAGGGGAAACGCAAAGAAACCTATGGTTCTTGTTCTCCGAAATCGAAATATTTCCTGTTGCCCACACCAAACAAGTCAGTCCAAGACTAATGACGTGGTCATCGGCTGCTAAAATATTCGCTGCTGGTATGAGTGGAGAGAAATGGTGCGCCTGTGTGTAAGGCACATAAGGGAAATGAATGCAACACGATTATAGACATCAGTCATTAACAAACTAATTATGTCCACTAATGTATAATTATGTATAGCAATATCCTGTTATACATAATTTTAATAATTATGTATAACAGGATATTGCAAAAATTAAGTTACGAAATTTTTATTAAGATGTTTCTTACATGCTGTTATATTGGCTGGGCCGCAAAAATATTTGTTGTGGGATGCGAGTTTGACATACTTGCTGCTATATAACCCAGTAAATTCCATAAAAAGGGGAAGAAAAAAAAAAAGAACCCTGTGATTACATTGGGCCCACTCAGAAAATCCAAGATAACCTCATTTAAAAACCCTTAATTGCCTGCTGGAGTGGCTCAATTAGTTGATGCTTTAAAAAGATTTTTTTAAGACCTCACCTGAAGATATGTTTTTTTGTTTGTTTGTTTGTTTTTATTGATTTCATAAAGGAAGGGAGACGGGAAGAGAGAAACGTCAATGATGAGAGAAGATCATTGATTGGCTGCCTCTTGTACGCCTCCTACTGGGGATGGAGCCCGCAAGCCGGGTATATGCCCTTGACCGAATTGAACTCGAGACCCTTCAGTCGGTAGGCCCACGCTCTATTCACCGAGCCAAACCGGCTGGGGCTGTCTTTATTGAATTTAGAGAGGAAGAGGGGAAAGTGGATTGGTTGCCTTCTGCATGTGCCCTGGCTAGGCTCAAACCACAACCTAGGCACATGCCCTGACCGGGAATCAAACCCGCAGCCTTTTGGGTGCATGGGGACAATGTTCCAACCCACTGAGCCACCCGGCCAGGGCTGCAAATCATTTTAGAAAAGGTAGCCTCTTAGGGCTGATTATGGTCCTGCCAGAGAGGGTAGGAAGATCCTTAAAGTGACTCAAAATCACACGGCCACAAACACGCATGCTTTTTGAATTTGACGTTCTTGGCAGATAACATGTTTGCCTCCTGTTCCTTTCCCTATTGTTGCAGCTGCATCCATTTTTGCCCTTAGGGAAAAAACAGGCTTCTCCTCCTCCTCCTTCTTCTTTTAAATATATTTTATTGATTTTTTACAGAGAGGAAGGGAGAGGGATAGAGAGTTAGAAACATCGATGAGAGAGAAACATGGATCACCTGCCTCCTGCACAACCCCCACTGGGGATGCGCCCACAACCAAGATACATGCCCTTGACCGGAGTCGAACCCGGGACCTTTCAGTCCGCAGGCCGATGCCCTATCCACTGAGCCAAACCGGTTTCGGCAAAAAATCTGGAAATTTAGAAGCAAAATGCATAATCTGTGCTTTTCTTGGCATCTTCCAAGTGGGATGTCATGGGGACTTTGATTTTCTTCCGTTTTCCAAGTGTCCTGTTGCCTGTGTGTGCGGAGAAAAGAGGTGCGGGTGTAACAGGGCCCTCGGCAGTGCTTTTTTCCCCCAAGATCTCTATCTCGCTTGAACCCTGTTTTAAAGGTATGGTCAGATGCTGAGTCAACACCTTAAGATACATCACTTTCGCCCTAGCCGGTTTGGCTCAGTGGATAAAGCGTCCGCCTGCAGACTGAAGGGTCCCGGGTTTGATTCTGGTCAAGGGTATACACCCAGGTTACAGGCTCAATCCCCTGTAGGGGGCCTGCAGGAGGCAGCCACTCACTGACTCTCTCCATTGATGTTTCTATCTCTCTCTTCCTCTCTGAAATCAATAAAAATATATTTTAAAAAAGATGCAGCCCTGCCGGCATGGCTCAGTGGTTCAGCGTCGACCTGTGAACCAGGTCACGGTTCTTTTCCCGGCCAGGACGCATGCTTGGGTCGCGGGCTCCATCTCTGGGTAGGGGGTGTGCAGGAGGCAGCCCATCACTGATCCTCTCTCATGGTTGTTTCTATCCCTCTCTCCCTTCCTCTCTGAAATCAATAAAAAATGTTAAAACGACACACCAAAAACATCTCTTTCATGGAGCTAAGACGTCCAAACGACAAGGCACTTAGAGCTTCTTGCCTGTTTCTCCCGCGCTGCCGTTGAGGAAATGCCACCCACAGAGCCCGAGGCCTGGCTGAGAGGTCACAGCGCAGAGCCAGGGGCCGGCCTGCGTATGTTTTCTCATGAGCTCATGCTGCCTCCTCCGGGGGAGGAGTCCCAGCCGCTTCCCTCCTCTGAGGCTGGAGGCAGCACCTGACCTGCTGACGTCACATCCTATTGGCCTGGGATCTGGCCTGGGGTTTCCAGTGACTAAAGTTGCAACTCGGGAACTTTCCATTCTAGCCGGGCGCTTTCCTGGAGGCTTTCTCCCTGCGGGAGCTGCCACCGCCTTCCCCATTCCTTCTGGGAAGAGGGGCCCCGGGCAGCCTGGCTCTGGGATCACATGGCTGTGAGGACCAAGTCCAAACCCCCAGGCTGTATTTTCCTGGCCTTCATCTCTTGTCCACTTACATTTTTATTTTATTTTATTTTTTAAAATATATTTTATTGATTTTTTACAGAGAGGAAGGAAGAGGGATAGAGAGTTAGAAACATCGATGAGCCGAAACCGGTTTGGCTCAATGGATAGAGCGTCGGCTTGGGGACTGAAAGGTCCCGGGTTCGATTCCTGTCAAGGGCAAGAGAGTCATCGATCAGCTGCCTCTTGCACACCCCCTACTGGGGATATGCCCGCAACCAAGGTACATGCCCTTGACCGGAATCAAACCTGGGACCCTTCAGTCCCCAAGCCGACGCTCTATCCATTAAGCCAAACTGGTTTTGGCCAAACTGCAAAATCTTAATCTTACAGAACCACACCTGTGTGTGTGGGGGGGGGGGGGGGGAGCAGGGGGGCGGGGGCGGGAATAGGGGGTTGGTTAGAAGAGAAAGTACCCTAATAGGATGCCTACTCCCATGTGTACACAAGATGGCCAGCAGGAGAGGACAGTTGGGAGGGACCAGGCCTGCAGGGAAGGGCAGTTGGGGGGTGAGGGAACGGACCCAGCCTGCAGTGGAGGGCAGTTGGTGGGGGGACCAGGCTTGCAGGGGAGGTCAGTTAGGGGCAAACAGGCTGGTAGGGGAGCAGTTAGGCATTAATCTGGCTATCAGGGGAGTGGTTAGTGGGCCAGCAATCCTGAATTGTGAAAGGGATGTCCCAGGTTGGAGAGGGTGCAGGCTGGGCTGAGGAATTTCATGCACCGGGCCTCTAGTTACTTTTACAATAGAAAATGAAAAGAAGGAATGCATCCTTTTTAGTATTGTCAGTGGTAGCCCCCTGCACATTTTGTATGCTTCAGAGTTGGCAAAGTGCTTTTGGATCCACAGGCTCTTTTGGTCCTTCTAACTATTCTTTGAAGATGGTGGGCTGCCTCATTCATTCATTCATTCATTCATTCATTCATATTTCCTCTGCCAGGGCTGGGACTTAGAGGTGAGGGTAAAATTTAAGGAGGAGGCATAAGGAGACACCTAATCTTCAGATGCTGCAAGTGTTACCGGTGATATTGGCGGCAAAACAGGACCAGATGTTACTGGCTAAGTTGGACCTTGGTTCGTGTGTGTGTGTGTGTGTGTGTGTGTGTTTGTGCGTGCTCATTCACGCACGCGCGCGCATATTGATTTCAGAGAGGAAGGAAGAGCGAGAGAGAGAGAGATAGAAATATCCATGAGAGCCTGCTTAAGCCCCACTGGGGATGGAGCCTGCAACCCAGTCATGTGCCCTGACTGGGAATTGAACTGTGACCACTGGGAATTTCCCCAGTGGCTACAAGCTCTTCATAGGTCGATGCTCAACCACTGATCTGGTCAGGATGGACCTCGGTTCTTGAGTTCGGCAAAGAAAGAATTCAGAACCAGGAACTAAAAAGAGAAAGTTTATCTAGAAAGTTCCAGAAGCAGTAGAAGTGAGCCGGCTGGGCTGCGTAGGCTCAGAAAACAAGTCACAAACAAAAGGAGGGCCCTTGAGCTTAGGAGAGAGAAGGCGAAGGGAACGTGTAGGGGCAGAGGGAGGGGGAAAAGGGGAAAGGAAAGGTGCAGGGGTGCAGGCTGGGGAGGCCTGAGGGGAGGCTCTCTGGAATATTCACCAGCTTTATGCTGATGCACCTACATGAGATTTATTTCCCTGACTTCCATCCTCGGATGGGGTTGGCACAAATGGCACTGATGGGATTTTCTGTTATCTACTTCCCTGGGTAGGGTGATTTAAGTTATTTACCCTCTGGTTGTAAACCATGTGCTTTAATTGCAATTTCCTCGATGGCTGTAAGCTGTCTCCATTTCCCTGTTCCACTTGGTCTGCCTTCCTAGCCCGTCTCAGGCGCATGACCAGCCCTAAGAGTGGTCCCTCCTTACATTTCGCCCCCTGGTGCCCTCCCCTGCCTCACCCGAGTCCTGGCCCTGGCCCGGCCCTGTGCCAGGCCCTGTTCGCTGTACGGGATCTAATGGTGAACGGGCCACGTAAACCCCCTCGCAGGGCTTGTCTGGGAGGGGAGGCGGGCAGGGGTGTTGCCGCGGTGACAGTGGAGGACACAGGCTCCACGGGGCAGTGACTTGCTCAAAGCAAACAAGCAGCTAACGCTCGCGGCCCCGCCCCCCACGCCCAGCGTCTTCCTCCAGAGTCTCGTGTGGCAGCGACGCCGTGTTCAGTCCAGGTGTTCACGTGCCGGCCCGCACGGGGATGCAGTGGAATCGGGGTTGGTGCTGATGGTGGGATTGCCGTCTGGTTGGGGCAGATGGGGAAAACGTGAAGGAGGAAGCCTGGCTGATGCACTGACCCTCTCGGGAGGCATGGCTTTTCTGACCCTATCCTCTCCCCCGCCTTCCAGCCTCCTACGTGATCCCGGACCTGACGCAGCTGCGGAAGATCAAGTCCATGGAGCGGGTGCAGGGCGTGAGCATCACCCGCGAGCTGCTGTGGTGGTGGGGCATGCGCCAGGCCACCGTCCAGCAGCTGCTGGACCTGCTGTGCCGCCTGGAGCTGTACCGCGCCGCCCAGATCATCCTCAACTGTGAGTCCCCGCGTGTGCTCTCCCGCCTTTGACCTTTGTGAATCTTTAGAAAAGTGACATGAGCTGTGTGCAGTGGCAGTATCATAGCCAGCGAGGTTTCCCTGAGGCACGATGGTTACTAATTGGAAACTTTCCCCAATACTCCGATATGACAACCTGAAATAGGCAGCATTCGCAATTAAAATTTTTTGAATGAAAAAAAAAAAAGTTTGAATGAAAGAGTTTACCTTCCAACGAAGACATTAGTCACAGTTTATCTCCGGTCTTGGGCGGAGATGGAGGTCACACCCAGGCCGTCTGGATCCAGAGCCGTTTTTTTTTTTTTTTTTCTTTTTCTTTTCTAACTGTTTTATTTATAACTTCAAGTCTTATAGATACAGACACTGTATTTCTTCCAGGACAGACACTCATATCTTTATAACACAACAGGGAAAAAAGAAAACAAACATCAGGTTTTAACTCTTGAGCCCGTGGACTCTTCTGAGCTTAGACATCGACATATTTTTTTCCTTCCCCTTCACAGCCTGGCTTGCATCTGACTCATTCGCTTCTCCAATTTGATCTCTGGTGCCATGTCTCCTTTACTCTTCCATCTTCCTGACACGAAGGCCGTTGTCGGTTTCAGTCTCCCTTGGTGGCAGGATCCTCCCCGGCCTGGGCCCTGGCTGGGGCGCCAGTGGGTGTGTGTCCCTCACATCCGTGTTTCTCCGGGTCTGGATCCAGAGCCTCTATTCTCAGCTTTTCTCGTGAGAACATCAGAGAGCTAAGTGCTTGGGTTTCCAGGAAACAGTGCGACATTTTGCCTGTCCCCTTCTCTTCTGCGTAGACCTTTCCTCAGACCCTGCTTTCCTGTCCCCACGGCCTCTGTCCCCTCGGGGCTGGGAGAGTGCCCACCTCTGCTCCCAGCCCTTTCTCCCGCCCTGGGCCTGGCCGGTTAGAGCTGCCTGAGGAAGAGAGAGTGAAGCCTGCTTGTTTCCACATCCACAAACCCCTGGCTGTTCTCCTATCTTGCGAGTTTGGTTGTGTTTTCACTATTGCTTTGCGTCCCCGGGCAAGGTAGTGCCCCTTTCTGTACCTTTTTATTTTCCGGAGGGGGAAATAAGTGCCAGCAGTTTCCGTTACTCTTTGGAGGCAGTAAAGAGGGTGTGTGGAGAGCATTTTAAGTTTCTGTATTCCAACTGGTCAAAGCAGGTTTCCCTTCCCTAAGTGTAGTGAGGCAGGAGAGCAAGAAGCTAGGAATAGGGAAACTGAGACAGGTAGTTACTAGTAAATAGCAATTTGCAGCCATCGAGAGAATCCTATCGTCCCTAAGCCAAGGGCAGCGAAGAGTAAGCGGTGTGGCCCTGGCCAGCGTGGCCCAGTTGGTTGAGCGTCCTACCATGCACCGAAAGGCTCATTTCCCGGTAGGGGGCGAGCAGGAGGCAGCGGATCAAGTCTCTCTAATATCCATGTTTCTCTCTAAAAAATTAATTAAAAAATACTTTAAAAAAAAATGCATGATATTGATATGAGAAAATGCTAAGTAACAGATTTACTATCTGAAAAGGGATTTACTATCGGGGAAAGGGAGGGAGGAAGAGACTGAACATAAACTGTGCACCTATGGATGAGGACAATGGGGGATGGGGAGGGGGCAGAGGGTGGGGTGGGAACCTGGTGGAGGGGGGAAGAAATGAGGAACCTTTGTAATAATATGAACAATAAAGATTGATTTAAAAAAAAAAAAAAAAAAATACATGGTTTGCACTTCCCACCAACCAGAGGGTAAATAGCTTAAATCACCCTACTCAGGGAGATACCCCGAAAATAAAACATCCTCCGAAAATAAGACCTACTTACAGGTTTCCTTTGAGTGAAATATAAGGCATCCCCCCCGAAAACAAGGCCCCCCCTAGGCTCTGTCTCAGAATGCTATTGCTAAACATGAGAGATCTGGTCCACTGATTCTGAAAGAAATTCACAGGAAATTCACCAGGAAATTCAGGAATTGGATTGTTATGATGATGTTCCAGAAGATGATGACATGATTGCCATTGAATAAAGGAGTAAATTCTTGATACTGTAGGATTCACAGTTTGTCTGGTTTGTGTTGATAACTACCGTACTACCGTACCGTATACAGGTAATAAATTTCCTTTGTTTTCATTTAACAATAAATGTGTACCGTATTCTTCTTCATGGAAAAATAAGACATCCCCTGAAAATAAGACCTAGTGCATCTTTGGGAGCAAAAATTAATATAAGACACTGTCTTATTTTCGGGGAAACAGGGTAGATGGTAGAAATCCAATTAGTGCTATTTGCCTGTCACACCCAAGGACAGATAAAGAGAATAAATCTCATTTTGGTACATCAGCACAAAGTTGATGACTATTCTATTGAAACCCTCCCCTAAATAACCAGCCTTTATTTTATTTTTAAAATATATTTTTATTTACTTTCAGACAGGACGAGAGAGAGATAGAAACATCAATTATGAGAGAGAATCATTGATTGTCTGCCTCTTTCACAATCCCCAGGATTGAGCCTGCAGCCCACACATGTGCCCTGACTGGGAATTGAACTGTGACCTTCATAGGTTGATGCTCAACCACTGGGCCATACCGGCTGGGTCACAACCAGCCTTTAAAACCCTCAAAACAAGGTCCCAGCTCACACTCTCTTTCCTTCCCTCCCAGGAGCACAACCTACACCTCCCTCCTTCTCCCTCCATAGGCACGTACCTCCTAAGCTCTAAGGGACCCCATGAGGCTTTCAACCAGGGCAGCAAAGGGCAGTGGCATTTCATCTGGGCAAACCACCCCCCCAACCTTCCCCCATGGACCCCCTTTTCTCTGATGTCGCAGTGAGCCAAAGCAGCCCAGCCCAGGCTCATTTCCCCACCTAGTCCTTCTGTTATCCTTGGCCCATGGTCGGCAAACTATGGCTCGAGAGCCACATGCGGCTCTTTGGCCCCTTGAGTGTGGCTCTTCCACAGAATACCACGGCCTGGGCGAGTCTATTTTGAAGAAGTGGCATTAGAAGAAGTTTAAGTTTAAAAAATGTGGCTCTCAAAAGAAATTTCAGTCGTTGTACTGTTGATATTTGGTTCTGTTGACTAATGAGTTTGCCGACCACTGTCCTAGGCCCTTTCTTGTTTCACTGTTCCCGGGTTCAACAAATGTCCTCCAAATGTCCAACAAAAGTCCTCAACTATTTCACTGCTGGGAAGTATTTCCTGTGTGAAGTCAAGAACCCACACACTACCATCCGGGCCAGGTCCCCTGTCCGGAACAGGCGCACCAGTGAAACCTTATTTTGCATGTACTTGTTGAGGATTGCTAATGGCCTTGCTCAGCCTCCGGCAGTTTGAGAACCTGACTTCTGCCTACCACTTAAAGGCTTTGGCTAGATTTGAATAAAACTGGTGTTTGGCAATCACACCTACAGGAAGTCCTAGATATAAAGTGGCTTCCTCCGGCTCCGGCTCTAGTGCTTGTATTAACAGATATTTAACAGAGGCCCTTCTGAAGGCTGGGCCTGAACTGAAAGGTGATGTGTGGTAACCACGGTCGGGGACCACACAGGCGTCAAGTCTTTTGAAATCACGTATTGTGGGTGGCTGCTGGCCTGATTGTGCTGGGTATGTGGGTCTCTGCTCCTTGGGATTTTCTTGACCTTAATTGCCGAGAGACCATCGTTTCATTCAATTTGTCCAACACCAAGTGTCATAAGAATTAGAGTAAATTAGTACAGGCTTATTCCCCAGCTACCCCACCCGTCCTCCAGCAGACCTGCCCGTGTCAGCTCTTTTTACCCTCGCAGCCACTCCTGGGTGGTGTCCTGTAGCAGCATTCTGGGTTCATGCTGTTACTCAAGGCAGACTCCAGTGACTTTTAAATAAAAGAAGTCAGTTTGTTTTCCTCTCCTGTGGCTGCCCAGGGCTGAGAGTGCTACAGGAAGGGCCCAGGCCCCATGAGTGGGTTCTTGACTTCATGCAGGAAAGATGTGCAGCGCGTGAGTCCAGGTGATTTGAGAGCACGGTTACTGAAGCTGGGGACAGTGAGAGGAGGAAGGCCTGGGACAGAAGAGACAGCAGGAGACTAGGCAGGGCTGCTTTGTCTCTCCAGAAACATATGGGAGAGACATGAGTCCAGGCCAGGCGGCTGTGGGCTCACGGGAAAGTCAGAGAAAAAGGGGGCCTTGGGGATAGGTTCAGGGGAGTGGCCTGGGCTGAGCCACCGCTACCCTGTGCTCCCCTGGTTCCAAGTCTCCTGGGGTCCCTTAGGGTCTGGGAGATGCACGCTTGTGAGGGAAGAAAAGGAGGAAGGGCTGGAACCGGTTTGGCTCAGTGGATAGAGCGTCGGCCTGCAGACTGGAGGGTACCAGGTTCGATTCCGGTCAAGGCCATGTACTTGGTTGTGGGCACGTCCCCAGTGGGGGGTGTGCAGGAGGCAGCTGATCAATGATTTTCTCTCATCGATGTTTCTAACTCTCTATCCCTCTCTCTTCCTCTCTGTAAAAAATCAATAAAATATATTATTAAAAAGAAGAAGAAAAAAGAAGAAAAAAGAAAAGGAGGAAGGGAAGGGCACGGGCTTGCTTCCAGGAGGGAGTCAGGGTGCTGGGTCCTTTGTCTTGAGAGTTTTAAAGCCTGGGCATTAGGGGAGGTCTTAGGAAAGGATGGCAAAGAATATTCATCAGCTTTTCCAGGCCTGTCGGTTCAGGGTCCTGGCCTCCACTGATTGGCTGACACCAGGGCAGGGTTTTATTTGTCACAGCTGGTCTTGTTTCTTTTCTGGAGCTGAAACACAACTGAGGCCTCGATGTTATTTCTAGGGAGGTAAAGGGGGGAGGGAGTCTTAAAACCACATGACAAGTGATATGAAGTCACATGGCCAGCCATGTGCCAGGGGAGGGAAGGCCACCCTGGGGGCAAGGTCTGGCCCCTGTCTTACCTGTTGCTAGGCACCCAGGGCTTTCCACTCTGGGGACCTGAGTGTGTATCTGGCTGTAAATTTCTCGGCCAGTTTGTTTGGTTACCTGTCACAGTTTCCCAATTCCACTTTCCAAAGAATTTCCCTAGCCTTTTTTTTGTTTTGTTTTGTTAATCCTTACCAGAGGATATTTTTTCCATTGCTTTTCAGAGTGGAAGGGAGGGACAGAGAAAGAGAGCGAGAGAAACATCGATGTGAGAGACACACATTGACTGGTTGCCTCAACCCAGGAATGTGCCCTTGCCTGGGAATCAAACCCGAGACGCTTAGGTGTGCAGGCTGACACTCTAACCACTGAACCACAATGACCAAGGCTTCCTAGCTTCTTACTGATCCGCTTCAATAGGGCGGCTCAATGGTGTGGGGGACCAGGCTCTTGCTTTTCCATTGCTCTGTGGCCTTGGACATCCGGTGGCTGACTCATACTTGAGATGGCTGCCCGGTGTCCCCATCAGCACATTCCAGCCAGCCAGCCGGGTGTGCCCAGGAAGCTGCACACCTAATTTCCCTTCACAAGCCACTGGCCAGGACCCAGTCACATGATCACACCTACTTGCAAGGGAGGCTGGGAAATGTAATCTTTAGCTGGGAGGTTATGTGCACAACTAAAGCTTCTATTACTCCAGGAGAGGAAGTAACCTCTCAGCAGTCTCCCTACGATCCTCCCCTTTGGGCCACCCAGATATCCACATACACCTGTCTTCCCACCGGAAAACATGCAAGGGAGACCGGCCTGAAGGCCTCATCAGTTCTTTTAGCTCAGGGCCCAGGACCTGTGGGTGATTTGTAGTCTCTCATCGGCGGTGGAATCTGAATAGGAAGCCAGTGAAAACTCTCCTCTGAAGTACTTGTTGAAGTCGTTGACAAGTCTGGCTGACAGGAACTGTAAAAAGTCCCTTCTGCTAGGGGAGCCAGTCCTTGGCCTGGTCCATCCGGCAGCCCCTTCTCCTCAGGAAGCCAGTGATTCCCACATGGGTGCCCCAGATTTGGGAACTTGTTAGAATGCAAATCCCTGAGCCTCACCTAATCTGCTGACTCAGGAACTCCAGGGCGGGCCGGCTCTGGTGCCATGAAGATTAAAGAACCACTGCTCGCCCTGGCTGGTTTGGTTCAGTGGGTAGAGCCTTGGCCCGAGGACAGACGGAAGAGTCCGGGAGGCAACCAATCGATGTTATTCACCACATTGATTTTTGATATTTCTCACTTCTCCTTTCCACTCTTTCTAAAAACCGATGGAACAATATCCTTGGGTGAGGATTAACAACAACAACAAAAAGAACCACTGCTCTCACTCCTGGTTCTCTACCCCTGGCTCTGTCCTGGAGGGTTGGGGAAGGGGCAGGCATTGGGGAGGGGTGGGGGAGGGGGAAGGCACTCCTGTTCATTATTCTCTGTGGCCTCATCTGAAGTGGGAAGTGAAGAGTCCTAACCTAAGAGGGACTTTTCCTGACGGCCCGGCTTAGGAGGGGCCTGTGAGCCCGGCATCAGAAGCCACGTGTCACCATGTGGGAGGCTTAGGTGCGGGGATGAGAGGAGAGGCCAAAGGGTCAGAGCTGTGGCTTCCAGCTTGCCTGCCATCGCTTCTGAGCTCTGGAGCCAGGGAAATGCTGCCAAAAGCAGGCCCAGGAGCTGAGCCTGTGGATGGTTGGGATCAGATGGCTCTAGCCCCAGTTTGGAGGCTAGAAACCAGGTGTGCCTCGCCTGTGAGTTGACACTCTCTCTCTCCAACACAGGGAGTTGGATACACAGAGCTGGGCAAGAGACTCAGTGACGAACTAAAGAAATATTTATCAGGTGTGTCCTGCTCTGTGCTAGGCACAGGGGACACAGCAATGGAATGACAGACAAGGTCCTAGACCTCAAGGAGCTTGCCGTCCAGCGTGGGTGATGACATGGAGACGCAGTACCCACCCCGGTGTGAGGGCTCCAAGGAGAGGCGTCGGTAGGGTAGGCGATAGGTAGGACAGGGGAGGAGGGGAAGATTTGATCTCATCAGGGAGGCTTCCCCGAGGAAGTGAAACCGAAGTCTCCATTCAGAGGATGAGTGGGCCGGCCGAAGAGAGAGACCACACAGCATTCCTGGGCGAAGGGGACAGCACCCGCAAAGGCCTGGTGGGGGGGGGCGGGGAGCCATGTGTGAGGACCCAGAAGAGGCCATGGCGCCTCCCTTAGGCAGAGGACAGCGGGAGGGGAGTGGGCCAGGCCACCCGGAGTTTGACGGTGCTGGCCGTTTGCTTTCCCCTGGAGCCCAGGGGAGACTTCGGAGGGCTTGTCCCTGGGGAGGATCCCGCTGCTCAGGCCCCTGTGTGGAACGGGGGCCTGGGGGGCTCCGGGTATCGGCTGAGTAGGAGAGCGAGGAGCTTCGGGATCCGGAGGGAATTGGGAGGCGACCAAGGTTTAGCGTCTCATCTGCTGCCGCCGCCCTCCCGGGAGTCTTCCGTTCTCGGTTTCCGGGTAGACTCTCCTTGGTTGTGCAACCTTGACGGCTTCCAGCTTTAGGTTTGGCATCTCATCCAGCGCCATTTCCTTCCTGGAGCTGAGCTCTCTGGAGTGGGGAATTTTTGGCGGCTGCCTAAAAAGGACACGAGAGAATGGACTCTTTTTATCCCGAAGAGGCTGAGGTGTTGCAAGGTCAGACGGGGCTCGTGTTTGCTCTCTTGGAAGCGTTCCCGACATCCGCCCCTTTCCAGCTATCCGGGAACAATGAAGCATGAACAGGGCCCTGCCCGGTTTGGCGCAATGCGTGACGTGTCGGCCTGCAAACTGAAGGGTCCCAGGTGCAATTCCCGTCAAGAGCGTGTACCCCAGTTGCAGGCTCCGTCCCCAGCCCCGATCCCCAGCCCTGGTCAGGACAGGAGCCCTAGAGACAGCCGATGGATTTTCTCACAGTGATGTTTTGTCTCCCCATCCCTTCCACACTCTCTGAAAGTAATGCAAACATATCCTCAGGCGAGGATTAGAAAGAACCAAACCTGAGGAGTCAGACCCTAGGGGGGCCACCAGGAGCTTGCCAGGGGAGCCGGTAGCATTGGGCCAAGGCCTCCCAGGTTAGGAGCCAGTGTGCCTGGGTTCTAGTCATATAACTTGGATTCAGCACCTCACACACACCCGGCGTGCATCGTACCGCACCAATCCTATTATCCCCGCGTTATAATGAGGCAACCGAGGCTCAGACACTGAGTAACGTGCCCCGGATGGGAACTCAGGCCCCCTTGACCTTAACCCTTACTGGGGCAGGTCCCTAGATGGCATCAAATCTCACTCCCCCCTCTGAAAAATATAAACGCACCGCAGTTTATAATTAGATATCTCTTGTTTAGCTAGCTGAAGGGCAGGGTCATGTCAGTTTTATAAGGAATGAAATCCCTAGTCCCTAACACAACAAAAGCATGAACGGGGAGGATGAGTCATTTAGCAGCTGTTGCAGTACAGGTCCGTGGGCGGGGCGGGGAGGGAAAGGGGGAGAGGGAAAACAGAGCATGCCCTCAGATTTACCTGATTTTGTCCCGGGTTTGAATTGGTAATTTTGAGTGTGTGTGTGTGTGTGTGGGGGGGGGGGGTGTAGTGGGGACAGAACTTTGGATTCCCGGGGGGCTGAGCGAGCCCAGGGATTAGGAAAGGAAAAAGAAAAGGCCTAGAAAGCTATGTATCAGGGCGCTTTAGTTATGGCTGAACCACTTTCATTTGTTTACTCCAACCATCTGAGTCAGCCGAAGAATGAAAACCAGTGTATAAAGGTTGCCTCACTGTTTAACGTGGGGGCCGTGGAGGACGGGGGGATTTCCAGAGTGCGCCCACGGAGGAGAGACCTTATCAGCAGCTAGCGGCCCTTCTGCTCACGTGTGCGGTGCCCGGGTTTGCTGTCGTGTTAGGCGTTCCTGGGCAGCCGGGGAGGGGACCCCGGGCCCCTCTGCCAGGGGCCCACCGTGCATAAGCCTTTCACCGGAGGGCAGTGGGGCACAAATAAACAAAATGACCGTCCCGGGTTTCACTTCCCTGAGGTCTAACGCAGAGAGAGCAGCTGGAGCTCGTCCCCAGAGCTGGTATCGCAGGTAAACGGGCCAGGCCTGCAGCAGAGCCCGGGGACAAGGCCTGGCCTACAGCGGTAACGGCGGGGCACTGCCTCACCTCGCGCTCACGGCTGCTCTCGGGTGTGGGGACAGCTCTCCTCTCGTTTGTCAGAGGAGACTTCAAAGGCTTCCCTTGCCAGCGAGCCTGGCCACTGGCAGGCTGACACTCTATCTACTGAGCCAAACTGGCTAGGGCTATTTTTTTTTTTTAATCCTCACCCAAGGACATGTTCTCATTGATTTCAGACAGAGAGGAAGAGAAAGGGAGACAGAGAGAGAAATATTGATTGGTTGCCTCCCATATATACTCTAATGGGGGGGGGGGGGGGGGAGGAGAGGTTGAATCTGCCCTGACTGGGAATTGAACCCTCGGCCTTTTGGTATACGAGACAATGCCCCAACCAGCTGAGCCACACCGGCTAGGGCATTTTGGTTCTGTGTGTGTGTGTGTGTGTGTGTGTGTGTGTGTGTGTGTATGTGTGTGTTTGATCACGTTTATGTTTTTGGGTTGATCCTGCAGTCAGGTTGGTGTGGAATCTGAGGCTGTGATCCCCGGGAGAACGTTGTCCTGGGAGCCTGCGGCCGCGCCTCCGCATCGGTCACAGTAACGATAGAACCAGCGTGGCCTTCGCAGACAGGAAAGCCGCAGTGCGATCGGACGCTCACCCCCTCCTCTCCTCATGACCACATCAGCTCCTTCACCCTTCGTGCCCTCGAGGTTCTGTTTTTATTTCCATGACTCTCCGCTGCACCGCCTGGCGGAGGGGTGTTTATCTGATCAGCTCTCAGAGGCGGGTTTCCAGGCAGGAAGGGCAGGGAGCCACACCTCCTCCCTCTTCTGCTTCTGATGGGGGAAGGCGGCAGCAAAAGGCCTGCTCTGTACCTTCCCCCTCAGACCAGGTGGCCGGGACTGAAGAGTGGGAAGGAAGGTGTCCAAACGTCTTATTTATTGTCTGAAAGACATCTGAGCACCCACAGCTTGCTGAGGCGGGGGTTTCACAGGAAACCAGAACCTCTCCTCAGACTGTCTCCTGGGGACGGACGGACGGACGGACGGACTGGCATGGGGCTCCTGTCAGCTGAGCTCTCCGAGTGCGAGTGTGACTTCCGAGTGTGACAGACAGGCCAGCCTGACGGTGCTGACAGGCTCAGCCTCAGGGCATCCTCCGGGGAGTCCCCCCTCCGCCCCCCTCCGCTCCCAGCTGTAGGCCTCTGCAGCCACTGAGAAAGAACAAGGTAAACAAGAGAGAAACGGACTCTCCTTAGAGAAACCGGACTCTCTGGAAACACAACAACGCCTTTTTAAAAAATATTTTTTTAATTGATTTTTTTTTTTTTTTTTACAGAGAGGAAGGGAGAGGGATAGAGAGCTAGAAACATCGATGACAGAAACATTGATCAGCTGCCTCCTGCACACCCCCCTTCCGGGGATGTGCCCTCAACCAAGGTACATACCCTAGACCGGAATCGAACCCGGGACCCTTCAGTCCGCAGGCCGATGCTCTACCATTGAGCCAAACCGGTTTTGGCAACAACGCCTTTTAAATTCCCCATGGGTGGAGGCCATGGAGGGCAGCCATAAATGGGCGATTCTGCCAAATGTGTCTTGGCTGAGACAGAAAGACTGAGCGGGAAGGGGAACGGAGTCAACGGGAAAAGGGCCCTGAGCTCAGGTCGGGCCAGGTCTCCCCCCCCCCCGTGTGACAGATGCGGAGACACGGGGGACGGTGCTTCTCCTGGGGCCGCGGGCAGTTCGGGGTGCAGTGGGACCTGCGGGAGCCGAAGCAGTGGGGAGCAGCTCCTTGTGGCCTGGCTCTGCAGGGAATGGCAGCCTGGGGTCCCGAGAGGAGCTGGGCCCCTCTGCCCTTTTGCCTCATACACAGAATGTGGCCCTTGGAGGAACACGGGATCCTACCCTTGCAGTCTGTGGAGGAAGGGTGCTGGGAAAGAGGCCATGTCCTACACCAGGCGGGTTGTCAGGGAAGATAAAGACACAAGGACACCAAGTGGCATGGGGTGGCCCCTTCCTGACCGGGGCCCAGTGTCCATATCTGTGCACCCCCCGGATCCGTCAGTGCAGGAATCAGCCTTCACCGCAGTGGTGGTTCCCTGTTGCATTTTGTACAGGGACTGTGCTCTCCCCCGCCTGTGGGAGGCAGCCAGTTCCTAAGACACAGCCCCGGGACACCAGGGGTCCTGCCTGCAGGGCTGCCGCATCTGGGCGCCCTGTTTGGGCCAGAAGGGCCTCCGCTGAGGGGAGCTGGAGAGAGGGGGTGTGGTCCATGGCCGCCCCTGTGAGAGCCTGAGCCCCCAGCTGGGGAGCGTGAAGTGTGTGCTCTCCAGGCACCCAGCCCTGCCTCTTCGCGATCCTTCTGGGAGGGGATCCCCCTTCCTGCCTCAGTGCCCCTTCGTTTTACTTTCCTCCCTCATGCGAGGCTCCTCCCCGCCCCGAGTCCCAGGTTCTTTCCTCCTAAATATCTGTGCACGTTAGACACTCGGTAGCAAACACCAGAAGGGAGTTGGATCTGAATTTAGTGACCGCCTGCTTCCTGATCTGGGCCCGATGGACTTTGCAGGGCACACGGTTTTTGGTAACTCTAGTTCAGAAGACTCAGTTCCATGCCCTCGCTGGTGTAGCTCAGTGGATAGAGCATCAGGCTGTGGACTGAAGGGTCCCGGGTTTGATTCTGTCCGGTCCAGGGCACATGCCTGGGTTGCAGGCAGGAGGTGGCCGATCAATGATTCTCTCTCATCGTTGATGTTTCTACCGTGTTTCCCCGAAAATAAGATATCCTCTGAAAATAAGACCTAGCGAATGGAAAGATAAGACATCCCCTGAAAATAAGACCTAGTGCAACTTTGGGAGAAAAAATTAATATAAGACACTTATTTTCGGGGAAACAGGGTATCTCTTTCTCCCTCTCCCTTCCTCTCTGAAATCAATAAAACTATTTAAAATAAAAGAGAGAAACATACTTTTCTATGCAACAAATCCATTTTCACTGTTGAAAAATTCTATAATGTGAATAAACTGAAAAATATAAACCTCCCAAACCCAGAGTGTACATTTATTGATAATTACACCGCCTAGAAATAACCACTGTGAACATTTGGTGTACGTTCTTAGGCTCTTTTTCTCTCCGTAGATGGATGTCTTCTCTATTTTTACACATATTTTACCAAAACACTGATAACACATGTATCCTTTTTTGTTCACTCAATATATTAACGCCTTTCCACGTCAATGGATATGCACACAACATCTTTGTATTTGCTGTTAAAGTGTGAAAAGCACACAAGGGGAGACACTCAGGGCGGGCGCCCGCTGCCACGCACTCCGGCCGGCTGTCCGCTGGGGCAGTGGCAGCGGCTGGGCTGTGGCCTCCCGAGCGATGAGGAAACTGCTCCGGAGAAGGACAGGTCCGCCGAAACCGGTTTGGCTCAGTGGATAGAGTGTCAGCCTTCAGATTGAAGGGTCCCAGGTTCGATTCCGGTCAAGGGCATGTACCTTGGTTGCAGGCACATCCCCAGTGGGGGATGTGCAAGAGGCAGCTGATTGATGACTCTCTCTCATCGGTGTTTCTAACTCTCTCTCTCTCTCTCTCTCTTCCTCTCTGTAAGAAACCAATAAAATATATTTTTTTAAAAAGGACAGGCCCTAAGGCCTCTGCCTCCCAGACTCCACGCGGGCCGGCACGCTGGTGGTGACGGAAGACGGAGCCACCGAAGGCGATTCAGCCACTCTCTGACTCCCTACAGAGACCATCACCCCCGGTCCTGGTGCCCCTGCTCTGTGCTGGGCGTCATTCTGGACACTGGGGTGGATTCAAAAGAGATAAAAGGCAGCTTGTAACTTAACTTGGGAGCTGAAACCACTCAAATGATGTGGCGTAAGAATGGCAAGAAGGCCGAGACCGATTTGGCTCAATGTATAGAGCGTCGGCTTGGGGACTGAGGGGTCCCGGGTTCGATTCCCGTCAAGGGCACATACCTTGGTTGCGGGCACATCCCCAGTAGGGGGTGTGCAAGAGGCAGCTGATCGATGACTCTCTCTCATCGATGTTTCTAACTCTCTCTCTCTCCCTTCTTCTCTGTACAAAATCAATAAAATATATTAAAAAAAAAAAAAAAAAAGAATGGCAAGAAGCATTATGCCACTAGAGTAGGCATTAGGAAAAAAGTTCATGCGTTTGTCCTTGTCAAACCCATCGATGTCTTTGCTCATGAAATAACCAGGTACACAGATGGAAACAAAACCATGAATATTCACTTAAAAGAAGATACTCAGAGCCCTGGCAGGTGTGGATCAGTTGCTTGGAGCGTTGTCCCATTTATTGAAAGGTCTCAGGTTCGATTCCCAGTTAAGGCGCATACCCGGGTTTCAGGTTTGATCCCCAGTTGGGGCTCATGCTGGAGGCAACCAATGTTTCTGTCTCACATCGATGTTTCTCTCTCTTCCCCGCCCCGCCCCCTACCTTCCTCTCTAAAGTCAATAAAAATAGCCCTAACTTGTTTGGCTCATTGAATAGAGCATCGGCCTGCTGCCGACTGAAAGGTCCCAGGTTCGATTCCTGTCAAGGGCATGTACCTTGGTTGCGGGCACATCCCCAGTAGGAGGTGTGCAGGAGGCAGCTGATCGATGACTCTCTCTCATAGATGTTTCTAACTCTGTCTCCCTCTCTCTTCCTCTCTGTAAAAAATCAATAAAATGTATTTAAAAAAATAAAATCAATAAAAACATATCCTCAGGCGATGATTAAACAAAAAGGAAGAGATTCTCAGGAGTTGTCAATAACCAGCAGACAGACTGGTTGTTCAAGCTGGACGGAGTTCTCTGTAATGCCTCCCACATGTGGTTTATGAGACAGCCTCGAAGGATGTACAATAGTTTCCTATGCTCTCTATGGCTATATTGGTAATTGGGTTAATGAGCTGTTTTACTTAAGAACCTGTAGAACCCCTCACGGAGGAAGAGGTGCAAGTGTTATATGGTGAATAAAATAAAATAGAAGCTCATTTACTAAAAATAAATAAATAAATAAATAAATAAATAAAAATATATTTTATTGATTTTCCACAGAGAGTAAAGGAGAGGGATAGAGAGCTAGAAACATCGATGAGAGAGAAACATCGACCAGCTGCCTCCTGCACACCCCCTACTGGTACATGCCCTTGACCGGAATCGAACCTGGGACCCTTCAGTCCTCAGGCTGACGGTCTATCCAAACCGGTTTCGGCAAAAAAAATTTTTTTTAAATGAGTAGTAAAATACATAGAGACAGAAAGTAGGGTGTTGTTGCCAGGGGCTGTGGGAGGGGAATGGGGAGGTAGTGTTTGATGTGGACAGAATTTCTGGAGATGGTGGTGGTGGTGATAGTTTCACAGCAACGTGAATGTACTTAATGCCACTGAACTCAACACTTAAAAATGGCTATGATGGTAAATCTATGTTATGTGTATTTTACCATAATTGAAAAGTAAGTATACTAAAACTGAAAAAAAGGGGGAAACAATTTAGATGAAAATGAAGACTCCCACCCTACTCTTTATGCTCACCATGTGGGCTGTAGGAGAGCTAACCAATGTTTTAATGAAGTTCCTGTGTTTTGAGCTAAGCCATTGGCATGCAGTGTTTTCTCTGAGTTCTGGGGAAAGTCGACTAGAGTCACTATAACTGGGAATGGATGAAACTGGTTTCCATCCCAGGGCCTGAATTCTAAACAGCTAAGCTCTGCTACTTCTTTTATAAGAGCGTTTTATTTATTTATTTATTTATTTATTTATAATATATTTTATTGATTTTTCACAAAGAGGAAGAGAGAGGGATAGAGAGTTAGAAACATCGATGAGAGAGAATCATCGATCAGCTGCCTCTTGCACACCCCCTACTGGGGATGTGCCCGCAACCAAGGTACATGCCCTTGACCGGAATCGAACCCGGGACCTTTCAGTCCGCAAGCTGACGCTTTATCCACTGAGCCAAACCAGTCCAGGCAAGAGAGTTTTATTTAAATGAATACTTTATCAGTGACAGTCAAAGAAAAAGTCACGTTTTCTCCCCCATTCAGCCTTCCTGTTACTTCTGTGCATTCCCTCGAGCCTTTCTCCAGCTCCTGCCCAGTTTTCCTGCTTTTTTGAGCAGGTGGGGGTCCTGGGCAGTGCCCTCTGCAGGTGATGGTAATGACCTTGGTATCTGAGTAATTCTGTCCTAACCGATGAGAGGGGACAGTGAAACTAGTCCTAGGTTTGAATCTTATCAGCTGTTTGATTCAGGGAAAAATAATTTTGCCTCTGAGAGCCTCCATGTGCTCAGAAAAAAAAAAAAAAAATGCAGATAATTGTTAACCAGCCTAGATCGTCATGACCGTCCAATAAACCTGCTTGGTGCCATACAAGTGTAGTACCATGCATTTAGGCATCATTAATATTGTTCTAGTCCCTTGCCGAAACTGGCTTGGCTCAGTGGACAGAGCGTCAGCCTGCGGACTGAAGGGTCCCAGGTTTGATTCCGGTCAAGGGCATGTACCTTGGTTGTGGGCACATCCCCGGTAGGGGGTGTGCAGGAGGCAGCTGATCAATGTTTCTCTCTTATCAATGTTTCTAGCTCTCTATCCCTCTCCCTTCCTCTCTGTAAAAAATCAATAAAATATATATATTTAAAAATATTGTTCTAGTCCCACAAAGCTTGTGTTCGAAGTGCTTTGGCTCCATGGTAACAACCAGTTTTGTTCAGAGACAGTTTACCTGTTGGAATGAATGCTCCTGGGGTCAGAGGCTGGAGGGGGACTGTCCCAGCTGCACCTGGTGATGCAGGTGTGAGAGGTAAAGGCAGAAGCCTTCCCTGGGACGTGGGTGCCCCCATTTTTGTGGTTCTCAAACATGGGTCGACTGCAAACCACCAGAGGGTGAGGGGTCGTGCGTGCAGGGCTGCAGAGTTTGGATTTGCTCGGAGGCAATGGGGAGATATCCGGAGTCAGGTGAAGAGTATATTCTTTAACCAGATGATGGGGTCGTAAAGGCTTCAAGCAGCGGGGTGATGAGGCCAGATCTGTATGTTAGTGAGACGCAGCCTGGGAGGGATCCGAGGGCCTCCGAGCTGGAGGCAGTGGCTGTGCGGAGAGAGGACACCAGGGCAGCGATGAAGGAAGCTGCCTGACACAGAGTCGGCCCCGAGAAGCTGGGTGGGAGGCAGTGTAGACACCCTGACAGTACCTTGGGGTTTCCCAAGCTGATGCAAAGGGGAAGTGATCACAGAGGGCAGGTGGCCTCCGCCCAGGCTCCTTCGGCCAGCCCTGTCTGCCCAGCGATGTGACCTTGGGGAAGTCACTTAACCTGCCCAGGCCTCAGTTTCCTCATCTCTAACTGGGACAAAGTGGGAAATCCTTGTGAGGATTTGATGCGTGCAGAGCCGGGCCTGGCTGTCGCAGTGTTGGTGCTCAGTTGACGTAGCTGCTATTTTCAGAGTCCCCGTCTCTAAAACAGGGAAGGATGCACATGTTTCCACTGCTGCTGTGGAAGGGGAAGCTGTAGGACTGGCCAGAACTTTTATGTCCAGCGGCTCAACTGGGGACTTAGCAGGATGGATAGCTTTAACTAGCCCATGTGTTCATGGAAATGCATAACTTATAGCGCCCTTGCATTTTTCTTTCAAATATGTTTTTATTGATTTCAGAGAGAGGAAGGGAGAGAGAGAAACATCAGTGATGAGAGAGAATCGTTGATCAGCTGCCTCCTACGTGCCCCCTACTGGAGTGGAGCCTGAAACCTGGGTATGTGCCCTGACCGGGAATTGAACTGTTACCTCATGGGTCATAGGCCGATGTTCAACCACTGAGCCACACCAGCTGGGCTCTAGAGCCCTTTCAGCCTGTGTTCTCACATTTCCCTCCCAACAGCCTATGAGGTAGGCAAGCAGACATTAACATGATCTTCCTTTTATAGGTGAGGAAACAGGCCCTTGGAATGCAAGTGACTTTTCGCTCGGCCAGTGTTGCTTAGTGGTTGAGCATCTACCCATGCCCCAAGAGGTTGCTGGTTCGATTCCTAGTCAGGGCAAATGTCCCGGTTTCAGGCTTGATCCCCAGTAGGGGGCATGCAAGAGGCAGCCGATCGATGTTTCTATCTTTCCCCTCTTTCTGTCCCTTCCTCTCTCTCTAAAAATCAATATAAACATATTTTTTAAAAGAAAGTGACTTGTCTAAGGTCACACAACTAGTAGGATTACATTTTAAAAAAAATCCTTACCTGAGGGTATGTTTATTTATTTTAGAGAAAGGAACAGAGAGAGAGAGAGAGTCAGATAGACAGACAGACATTGATGTGGGAGAGAAACATCAATGAGTTGCCTCTGGAATGCACCCTGACTGGGGATCAAATCCAAAACCTTGGTATGTGCCCTGACCATATGTAGAGGATGACACTCCAACCAACGGAGCCGCCGGGCCAGGCCCTGCTGGGAGGACTAGAACCAGGGGTTCTGACTCAGAGTGTCAGGGCTGGAGCCATCACAGGAGATTGCCCTGACCCACCTCTACACTTCACAGACGGTCCCAGGCTCCAAGGGAGAGAGCGCGCTGGGAACACGGTGCTTTCGAGGCCGCACCGGGACCAGACCCGCCTCCTGAGGGCTGCTCCACTTCACAGAATGACAACACCTTTCTCCCATTCCACCTGTTTCAGGGAAGCCAGTGCCTGAAGTCAGGCCTTCTGCCCCAGACTTCCCGGGAGCCGAGAAGCCAACCAGGCCCTGGGCAGCGTCTGTAAGAAGCACGGAGGACGAACAGAAGAAGGGGCAGCTCGTGGGGCCAGCTGCCTTGCCGGGCCCAGGTATTACATTTTTTAATTTAAAGAATACGTAAGGAAATGATTTATCTATAAGGATATTCAGCTCAGTGTATAATGACAAACAATTAGAAACAACAGTGGGAATGGTAAATTTAATGACAGGTCATTGCAATAATATGTTAGCCTAACATTATACTGTTAACATTATTAGCACAATAATGCTGTTAACAATGATCCGGATATGTATGCATACATGGAAACATGCTTACAATATATTAAGTTAAAAAAGTCAGTAAAAGAATATGCCATTTTTTACTATTTTTAAGGAAAGAAAGAACTCAGTGAATGAGAGCTGTGTGCCAGACACTGTTCTAAGCACTTCAGTGATGTAACTTATTTAACCCTTCTCAGCTGTGAGCCTGGCGATTCTCTCCATCTCACCGATGAGAAGCTGTGAGTGCAGAGAGTTAAACAGCCCGGCATGGGGCCCAGGTTCTTTACCTGTGGTTTCCCACGCCCCCAACACAGACTGGCCCTGCATGCCAGCTCCAGGCTCAGGGGCCTAGTGACTTCTCTGTCTGTTTTCCATAGGCCCAGGGCCTGGCCTTCACAGCCATGTGGTGGGGTGCTCCATGCCCGCCCCCGGGTCCTCTTTGCCAGTCACAGGTCCTTTGCTTTGCTCTGTGGCACCTGAAGCACCGAGAGGAAAGTGATTTGCTCAAGGTCACATGACTAGGAAGTGGCATCTGAGCAGTGTCATTTGAACGCTTATATGTCCCTACCCTCTGCACACACTGTTATCCCAGGCCTTTCAAACCACTTCTGATTTGTCTCCATGCTGAGTTATTTCCTGTAGCTAAAGAGGAAAAAGTCCAGGAAAGGGCCCAGGGACAGTTGACCCCATGGTGGCAGGACTCAGCCAGCTGTACTTTCCCTGAGGGGCACTGCCTCGCATGCCCACATCTCCATATTCACCATCTCTCCCCTGGTGCCCAGCCTCCCTCCCTTTCTCCCGCAGCCTCCTGCATGTGAGCCAAAGAGCCCAAACCTGTGAAACCTCAGTCACTAATGTGGATCCCGAAGCCACGGTCAGCATGGACTGAGGAGCATGCATAGGCTTTTGCATTAGACAGACCCGCATTTGAATCCCAACTCTGCCACTTTCTATTAGAATTATTTAGCCTCTCAGTGCCTCAGTTTTGTCTTCTATAACATGGGCATAATAACAGAACCTACATCATCATGTCGTGGTAAGGAATCATACACTACAGGTTTGCTCATTAACTATTAGCTGATGTCCCCTGGCTGGTGTAGCTCGGTTGGGCTCATCCAGTGCACAGTCAGTTACCGGTTTGATTCCTGGTCAGGGCACAGGCCTGGGTTGTGGGCTCCATCCCCAGTAGGGGGCGTGTAGGAGGCAGCTGATCACATTTATGTTTCTCCCTCTCCCTTCTCTAAAAATCAATTAAAAACATTTTAAAAATTATTTAATTATTTTAAAATATTTTTTTGTTAGTCCTCACCTTAGGATATTTTTTCTATTGATTTTTAGAGAGAGTGGAAGAGAGAGGGAAAGACAGAGACAAAGATAGGCCTTGGGCCGGGGAGGAGCCTGCAACCGAGGTATGTGCCCTGAACTGGAATCGAACCCGGGACCTTTCAGTCTGCAAGCCAACATTTTTTCCATTTAAGTCAAACCGGCTAGGGCTAAAAAAAAAAAAATTTTTTTTTAAAGTGTTCGCTGATGTTAGGAATATTCCAGACACCCCAGTTAGTTCAAGTCTGGAAAATTAATTCTAGGCCAAGGAGTCTGAGTTATTTCCTGTAGCTAAAGAAAGAAAAAAAAAAAGGGCAGAACTTTGATCAGCAATTAAAAATAAGGGGAAATAGTCATAAAGCAAATGTGATACTGGTTGATGGTCAACGGGAAACACAGTAATAACATAAGGGAATTCTAAGGGAGTGCTGCTCAGGATGGGGCAGTCACAGGTGTAGCTGCCTCTTTGTTCCTTGTCTGGGTGACTGCAGAAACAAGCAGCACACGGGTCCCCCAGCTTCTGCCCCCTTCCGATTCCTGAGTGCCCCTCGGAAGACATGTGCCCTGGCAGGTCGAGATGACAAATACAATCTATAGACAGGAAGGAAGCTGATTGTTTATCTTTGCCCAAACTGAAAATAAGAGAGTAATCGTTCATCACATCAGATAACCCAAAGCTTGTCCTCTCTTGGGAAAGCCCCAGACTTCCTTTGGGCCCCACACTTTAGGCTGGTTACCTTGTAGGAATGGAGATAACTCCTATAAGAGGCAGCGGAGGCTGGGGGGTATGATAAGTGGGAACAAAGACTGCCTGCCGGAGGTCATGGGTACTGCCTGGTGAGCCACACTGACTGCCAGGGAGGTGGGCCTCTGCTGCTCCCACCTCTCACTTTTTTTTTTTTTTTAATATGTTTTATTGATTTTCCACAGAGAGGAAGGGAGAGGGATAGAGAGTTAGAAACGTCGATGAGAGAGAAACATCAACCAGCTTCCTCCTGCACACCCCCTACTGGGGATGTGCCCACAACCAATGTACATGCCCTTGAGCGGAATCGAACCTGGGACCTTTCAGTCTGCAGGCCGACACTCTATCCACTGAGCCAAACCGGTTTCGGCCCACTCCTCACCTTCATACCTGGGGAAGGACGCAGAACCTGCCAGAGCCTCCTGGCTCGGGGGCGGGGGGTGGGGGTGGGGGTTGGGATTCAGCTCAGGTGAGTTGCCCAGAGCCCACCTTTGTTTTGTTTTTTTAATTTAGAAAACGTTTGATATTTTAGAGAGAGCGAAAGAGAGAGAGAGAGCGATTGGTTGGCTCCCACACATGCCTCAACCAGGGGACCAAACCTGCCGCCTTTGGTGACCAGGAAGACACTCTAACCGCCTGAGCCACACTGTCCAGGGCCAGAGCCCACGTCTCACCCCTGTGTATACCGACCCCCGTGCCGTAGGTGGGGAGGAAGTGGGGAGGGATGTGGAAGAGGAAAAGACTTGAGTCGGTGAGCCACAGACAGACTCTGAGCTCCTTGTTAAACACATTCTCAAAGCCGGAGTCCAGGTAAAAGGGCTCCGAGCAGCCGAAATACCTCAGAAAGCCTTCGCCGTGGGCCAGGCCATTGGGCTGTCAATAAGGATCTGTTCACTCTCATTCTACACGGTCCTGCCAGCCTTGGTGCTCCAGGCATACACAGCAGACGGAGGCTGATCTCCGTGCTTTAAAACCGTCGTATCTCTTCATCTGGACAAGCACTCTGTAAGGAATGGTCTGTTAGTGCTCTTTTTACGTTTGAGGAAGCTGGAGAAGTGAAGCACAACTCACCCAGGCCATCTCATTAGCAACGTCAGAGCCAGGACGTGAGCCCAGTTCTGTGTGACAAGCAGAAAGGAGGCAGGGAGGCTGCCGGCAGGCCCACTGCCAGCCCCAGGGCGGGGGCCAGAGAGCCCACGTGCCAGGCTGCCCTGTGTTCTGTGCTCAGGCCACAGTGGTGCCCTGTAGCCGGATGGGTGTGCTGCGTTCGGCCTGGGAAAGCAGACAGTCTAGGAAGAGTTTCATAGGAAATGTCTGTGTGCTTTTTTGAGGGGGGGTAAAGGTGTTGTCACATTAAGGGTTAACGCTAGTGTTTTTGAAATGACATTTACGTAGCCCCGTGTCTTCCCTGACCCGGTCCTTCCGCCAGCATTCGGACCTGGTGTGCCATCCTTGTGGGAGTGGCCCAGATCCCATTCCTGTTCACTGACAAAACCAGAGGGATAAATAGACTCAGCCCCTCCTCCAACGAGTGGCCCTCAAAGGTCACGAGAGGGGACCTCAGTGATCCCCCCAACCCAAGAGACCTGGTGCAGCCCCCAGAGGGAGCCCCGGGCATCAGGTCAGACCAGAGAATTCTGGCTGTGTGAGGCCAGCGCTGACCTTGGAGCCACAGGAAGAGGACAGGGGACTATGTGTGTAGTCCCTCAGAGGCGGAGCTAGGCCAGGGGGCGGGGACAGAAGCCGGAGGGAGGTCGAGTTGGGCTGGAGCAGCCGTTCCCAGAATGTGAGCCTGGACCCAGTGGTCCACGGGAGCATGGGTGCTGGAGAAAATACAGATCACAGGCACCAAGAGCTAGGGATTCCAAGGCTGAATGCATAGCACAGTGTGGGAATGAAGAGTGGATTGAAAGAAAACGTCCAGTAGCTCAGTGAGGCGCACGGAGGCAGGGCCAACATCCAGGAGAGGGATGAATGCGACAGGCCCAGGGTGGCCCGTTTTGGGGTTCTCTAACGCCGTGTGGGTGTGCAAACACGGTGCCTTCTCAAATGCAGTTCTTTCACAAAAACTGGCAAACGTGGAAACGAAAACAAAAACAAAAAAAGCCCTGACAGCTCTGAAAGCTGCCGCAGCCCCGGGGAGGGGCGGAGGGAGCTCCTGTGGGCTCCGTGGGGAGGAGGGCCTCGGGCTCTGTACCAGCGGAGCTGTGCCAGCTGCCGGGTCAATAGCTCAGCAGGACTCACTGCCGGTTCACCGGGTTCCACTTCAGTCCTCTGCATTGTTTTGTGGCTGAAAGTCCAGATTAGTCATCCTTCCCTGATATCGCCAACCAGCACTACGGGAAGCAGGTGCATGTCACCGCCTCCCTGGGGTCAGGGCCAGGTCTCCCTGGGAGGGGGCCCCGTTACGCAGAGGCCTCGTTCTCAGCTCCGGTAAAGAGCAGGTGATCCCGGGACTGTGGTGAGAGTTCATGAGTTAGACAGGGAGGCACCGGAGCTGTCGCTGATGTCAGTGTTTGCAGTGTCTCCCTCCGGTCCAGTTGCACTGCCTCGTGCCTCTCCCCCCCTCCCCGTGCCTCCCCCCCTCCCGCCTCATATCCACTTAGCATTTCCTCCTCTCTCAAGCCCAGGTCACATGCTCCTTCCTCTGGGAAGCCCTCCTTGGCCTCCCAGCCTCTCCTGCTCGGACTCAGAGGCTCGTCACGGCCATGCCTGCCGTGGGGAGGATTCCGGAAGGCCGGCTTCGTGGCTAACTTTCCTGTGTCCTCGGACCCTTGTGAGGGAGGTGTGACTGCGCAGGGGTTAGGTGTCACGCGGACGATACTCCGTTTGAAGGCTGGCTCTGCTCCGCACCATGCGGCCCTGGGCAAGTGGCCCCCTCCAGTGCCTCTGTTTCCCCGCCTGTTGAATGGGGACCAATCCATAGGGCTGTCATAAGGACTCGCTTAGGTGCCGCGGGAGGACTGTGTAGTCTGGCGCCTGGGGTGTCAGGAACTGGTAGCTGTCATTACTGACGACAGTCAGAGTCTGGTTAGGTCCGGGCACTGACAGGGACCGCTCCCTCTTCCCTCAGGGGCGCCCCATCTGACCCACAGCCCCTTCTTTCCAGGGCCTGCTCCAGCCGGAGCCAGCCTCCCGCCTCCTCCCGAAGATGCCGCTGCTTCCTTAAAAACAGACCTTCCTGCTTCAGCCGACCCAAAGGTAAGTCCCCATCTGAGAGCCATAGCCCCAGTCTGTGGCACTCAATCTTTCTCAAAACAGCAATGCACTTATTCCCCGAGACCAATCGGGGTTAGAGTGGGGTGAGGGGGGAATGACTCTGAGCCGCTCAGGTGGAAGTACTGACTCCATAGAACTGGGATGAGGTTGGGGGTGGGGGGGTCCATGCACTAATGAGCTTTTCCATTATTTGTGTGTAAGTGAGACCCGGTCATCGGCAGGTCTCATTTATATATAAATATATTGGTTGCAGTAGTATTTGCTTACAGACTGCCTTCTGTCCTAGTTTATTTTTTCAACCCAAAATATGTTTGTGTTGTTCTAAATGTTCAGTGACTTGGGTCCAGGCCACACATGACTTTCATGGGTCTCGGGCACCTGTGCTTTCACGGGCCCTTTCTTTCATTAAAAATAATTTCTATTTTATAATTACATCGATGTCAAAGTGAATATAATTCAAGCTAGGTTAAAAACGGAAACATTTTCTTTGACTTTAAAAGTTTGTTTTTGTTCTTCTGATTTTAACAAGAAATTAGAACATATTCACTGGCCCCTAAAAGGGTGCCCGGTGAAGCAGCCAGCACCGCAGGGCTGGTTAAGGAAGCTGCGCCAGAGAGGAGACTCACTTAAACACGGTTTCCATGTCCTCTGAAAATTCATCCTGCCCAAAGAGGATAGCGTGGGAGAATGATTATGGTGTAATGTAAGTGGAAACACCAACTCTCAAAACAACGTGTGCATCAGGATTCTAGTTTGTGAAATAAAATCTGATATATCTGGTCCTCAGGACACTCACTGCACTCGAATAGCTGTTCAGTGAATAATGGGATTAATGGGATCTCCGCCCCCTCCCACACACACCAGCACTAATTTTCTAAAACTGTTTAAAAGAGCCTAAAAAGTTTTTTGTTTTTTTTAAAGTACGTTTTGTACACCTCTTTTTAAGAAGGGAACTGTTGAAGCAGAGCTGCTGCTTTTCATAGGCTTACCCACACAAGCAGCCTCAAAGCTCTGATTCCAGAAGCGTCTTTGGTTACGTGAACCGCTATCCTGCTTCCCAGCACATGGACCAAGTATAGGACCAGGGAACCAGCTTGGCCATCGACCAGCCTTGCAATCTCACCTCAGCTCTTTGACCCCCTTGGTGCTACCTTTGTAAACTGAAAAACAAAGAAAAGCAAACATCAACCATTTGCTAGTAAGACTCACATTTTAGTTAGTCGCCAGCATTTCTCTCCAGGCTGTAATGGTTGTGATGTTCATTTTTGCTGATGCAGTTAGAGTTCATAGAGGTGAAGTGACTTATCCAAGGTCACAGAGCAAAGTAGTGCCTGAGCTTGGATTTGAGCTGGCCCTATTCATGTCCTTTGTTTTGTTTTTAAATCCTCACCTGAAAATATGTTTTTATTGATTTAGAGAGAGAGAGAGAGAGAGAGAGAGAGAGAGAGAGAGAGAGAAATATCATTGTGAGAGAGAAACATTGATCAGTTGCCTTCCCTATGCTTCCTGACGGGATCGAACCCACAACCTAAGTATGTGCCCTAACCAGGAATCAAACCCCCAACCTTTTGGTGTCCAGGAAGGCACTCCAACTGAGCTGCGGGACTCATGTCCTTTTTTATCATTTCCCCTCACTGGATAAGATGATCCCCTCCATCCCTTCAGCTCTGCTGTTCTAAGACCCCTGAGATACCCGTGTTTCCCTGAAAATAAGACATCCTCCGAAAATAAGATCTAGCGCATGGAAAGATAAGACATCCCCTGAAAATAAGACGTAGCGCAACTTTGGGAGAAAAAAATTAATATAAGATACTGTCTTATTTTCGGGGAAACAGGGTAGTAGGGAAAACAGTATTTTCCATGTTAATTTCATGTTAATCTCCTTCTCTTCTCTAAATCCCCAGGATGTCAGCACCTCCATTCCTAAGCAAGAAACCCTCCTGAGCCTGGCTGTGGACAGCCTTTTCTGGAATGAGGTGGACGTAGTTCACGCAACCGACAACTTCAACCAAACCCACAAAATCAGCGAGGGGACCTTTGCTGACGTCTACAGAGGACAGAGGCAGGGCACCCCATTCGTCTTTAAGAAGCTCCGAGAGGTAAGCACTGGTTTGTAGCGTGTGTGTGTGTTGGGGGAAGCTGCCTGGGTGAGGCTGGGTTTTAATGTTTTGCAGTCTTTTCCCACAGATGGCCTGCTCAGGTCCAGGATCAATTGAAAATTTCTTCCAAGCAGAGATACGAATCTGTCACAGGTAAGCCTCCTCTATGGAAAATGCTTAAGCTTTGTTTAATAATGATGACAGCTAACCCTTACATAGTGCTTCCTACGGGGCAGGCACTCTGTGTGTACAAACTCATTTTATCCTCATCAGAACCCTGGAGCGTAGCTGCTGTTAGCACAGTGTTTTACACGCGGGCAGATCGAGGCGAAAAGAGGTTAAGTGTCTTGTCCAAGATTACACAGCAAGGAGGTGACAGAGCCGGAATTTGAGCCCAGGTTGCTCTGGCACCATAGTCCACGCTTTTTCTGTTTAACAACTGTATATGTAGAATAGAATTATAAAAGAAACCTGGCTCGACCTGGCCCAACTCCTTTGATCCTGGGGGAGAGAAATCTATTTTTATCTCACTTTAAAAAAATGTTTTGTTTTTTTTAAATATATTTTACTGATTTTTTACAGAGAGGAGAAGAGAGAGATAGAGAGCTAGAAACATCTATGAGAGAGAAACCTTGACCAGCTGCCTCTTGCACACCCCCTACTGGGGATGTGCCCGCAACCAAGGTACATGCCCTTGACCGGAATCGAACCTGGGACCTTTCAGTCCACAGACCGACGCTCTACCACTGAGCCAAACCGGTTTCGGCTAAAAAAAATGTTTTTTTAAAAAATTAATTTCAGAGAGGAAGGTAGAGGGATAGAGAGATAAAAGCATCAAGGATGAGAGAGAATCATCAATCACTGCCTCCTGCATGCTCCCTACTGGGGATCGAGCTTGCAACCCCAGCCAGGAATTGAGCTGTGTCTTCCTGGTTCACAGGTAGACGCTCAACTGCTGAATCACACTGGCCGGACCTATCTCATTTTTTTGAGATTGGCAGGGACTTCCTGGTTCCAATTCTAAGAGTGAATCCATCTTAACATCCAGATCGAGAGCAGGACCTGGCAAATGATGACCCATAAGCTAAATTTGGCCTTGCCTGTGTTGTATGACCCGAGAGCTAAGAATGGTTTGGGGGGAAAAAAATAAAAATACGATTTCATGACATAAATTAAAAAATTCAGATTTCAGTGCCCATAATAATTAGGTGGGGGCGGTAAGAGGGTTTCTAGGAAATTGGATGGATGGTGGTGTCCTTTGCTGCGATCATAACTGTGGGTGGAGACGCGGGTTTGGGACTTGACGAGTTTAGATTGTTCGCCTCCTAGAGCAGGGGTCCTCAAACTTTTTAAAGTGGGGGCCAGATCACGGTCCCTCAGAGAGCTGGAGGGCCGGACTATATGAACTACTAATTCCTACTGTAACACCTCGGCTGCGCTCACTGCCCAAAAAACCTGGCGGGCCGGATCAGACTCCTCTGTGGGCCGCATGTGGCCCGCGGGCTGTAGTTTGAAGACCCCTGTTAGAGCATGAAGATGAGCGATTTGGGAGCGTTCCTCATAGAGGCAGAAATACCTAGAGAAACGGCTTATAATACAAGATGATGAGCCCTGCCTGGGAGACTCAGGTTTCAGAGGGAGGTGAAGAGGAGGGTCTTAGGGAAAACGGCCGGGAAGGAGTGGTTAAGAGGGCAGGAGGAGTCAGAAGGAATGGGTGACAGACTTAGCGGAAGAGGATTTTGGGGAAGAACTCCAGTCCTGGGGGTCAAACAGACTTGCAGTCTCACCCTGGCTTCACTGCTTGCTAGCCGTAACCTTGGCAAGTTCCTTAGTCTCTAAGCCTCCGCTTCCCGAAGACGGGTGGTTAAGGTGTCACAGGCCACAGAGCAGGGAGGCAGCTGCTCGGAGGCACGCCAGTTTTCATCTTCCTCCCCTGGTGCCGGGCCCTCAGGGCAGCGGGGAGGGCACAGGAGGTATGGGAGGTGGGGAACGGGAGCAGTCTTGGATTATTCTTTCTGTCTGACGCCTCGCCTCTGCACTAATACCCAATTTCAGATGCTGCCACCCCAATGTCTTACCTCTGCTGGGCATCTGCACTGGAAAACAGTTCTACAGCTTGATCTACCCCTACATGGCAAATGGTTCTTTACAGGACAGGCTCCGGTGCCAGGTAAGAGGCTGGGCCACGGTCAGAAGGCAGGGACCAGGCTGTACCCAGTTAGAGAATCAATGGTTAAAGACATATAAGAGTCCAGAGAGAGGGGGGGGGCCTTTCAAGAGAAGTTAGTCCAAGATATATAAGATCTGCCTAAGCATCTTCAGGTAAAACCCTATAAAAATGTTGTTTGGCAACAGGCATTTCGTTTAAGATAAAATATCCCATAGCACTAAATTTACCCAACAATGTTCTGGACATGATAGCCAATGCAATAGGACAAGAAAAATAATTAAAAGATACAAAGTAAAAACTGTGGTACTTCTACACAATGGAATACTATGCTGCTATAAAAAAGAAGGGACTTTTACCATTTGCAACAGCATAGATGGAACTGCATTATGCTAAGCGAAATAAGCCAGTTGGAGAAAGATAAATATCACATGATATCCCTCATATGTGGGATATAATGATCAACATAATTTTTTTTAAATCAATCTTTATTGTTCATATTATTACAAAGGTTCCTCATTTCTTTCCCCCTCCACCAGGTTCCCACCCTACCCTGCACCCCCTCCCCACCCCTCATTGTCCTCATCCATAGGTGCACAGTTTATGTTCAGTCTCTTCCTCCCTCATGATCAACATAATTTGAACAAGAATAGATCTAGAGACAAATGGTAGGGGAGGGGGGTGGTTAGAGAGCAACCAAAGGACTTGTATGCATGCATATTAGCATATCCAATGGATGCAGGCACTGAGGCAGTGGGTGCTTGCCTGGGGTGGGAATGGCTGGGGTGTGGGGGTTAATTGGGAAAAAAGAAGACAAATGTAAAACTTTAGACAATAAAAAAAAAGATGCAGCCCTGATTGATTTGGCTCAGCGGATAAAGAGTTGGCCTGCAGAGTTAAGGGTCCCAGGTTCAATTCTTGTCAAGGGCATGTACCTTGGTTGCGGGCACATACCCAATAGGGACTGTGCAAGAGGCAGCTGGTCGATGTTTCTCTCTCATTGATGTTTCTAACTCTCTATCCCTCTCCCTTCCTCTCTGGAAGGGAGAGGGATATATATATATATATATATATATATATATATATATATATATATATATATTTTTTTTTTTTTAAAGATTCAAAGTATTGAAAAGTGGATGCAAAATTTTATTTCAAAATAAATACTTATTAAAATTTCAGCTTTAGCCCTAGCTGGTTTTGCTCAGTGGTTAGAGTGTCAGCCCACAGACTGAAGAGTTGTGGATCAATTCTGATCAAGGGCATATATCTCAGTTGTAGGTTCAATCCCCCATTGGGGCGCATGGGGGAGGCAACCAATATGTCTCTCTCACAGTGACGTTTCTCTCTCTTTGTCTCTTGTTCTCCCACTCTCTCTATAAATCAATGGAAAAAATACTTTTGGTGAGGATTAACAACACAACAACAAAAATTACAGTTTTATCACTTGATCTTAGCCAAAAGGCTCAAAAATATAAAGTTACAGTTTTATTTTATTTAAAATATATTTTTATTGATTTCAGAGGGGAAGGGAAAGCAATAGAAACATCAGGATGAGAGAAGCATTGATCAGCTGCCTCCTGTACACCTCACACTGGGAATTGAGCATACAACCCAGGCATGTGCCCTGACCAGAAATTGAACCATGACCTCCTGGTTCATAGGTCGATGCTCAACTGCTGAGCCACGCTGACCAGGCAGAATTACAATTTTAAAAGCAAACATTCCTCCCATAAAATTCTCAGAGGGAAAAAAAATTATTCCACATGGAATTATTACTTCCTTTGGCAGTTATTCATGGTGAGATAATGATCATAGTAAGATAATGATCACCATATGCCCTCGCTGAGCCCCTCCTGTGTGTGACAAGGCACGTGACAAGGGCTTTGCACATGTCTCCTCCAGGCCTTGCCACAGCCCAACAGGTTTTCTCCATTTTCTGAGAGAGGAGTGTCCGGCACTGAGAGGCAAAGTGACTTTCCCAAGGGACACAGCTGACAGGTGTCAGGGCTAGGGTTCGAACTGGTTTCATGTGGCTCCACATTTCAGAGTTTTTGAGAAGAAATCAGTGAGGCCAGTTCTTAGAGGATGTGGGACCTCAGACAGGACTTGAGAAATAAGTGATGATTTAGCTTGGAGATTCAGTCTTAGAGCAACAGTGGTGGCACCCGAGGAAAGGGAGCAGACGTTAGCCCACCCCACAATGTCCATCATCCCTTGTGAAGTCTCCCCAAATACACACACACACACACACACACACACACACACACACACACACAAATGGGCATAAGGTCCAGGGCCTGGTGTGCCAACACAAGCTCCCCAGCTCCCCTCCCAGCCAGCCCCTCCTAGAGGAAAATCCCAGAGCTGCCTGTGATAGTCATGATAAAAATAGCTGCTGTGTGTTGAGCACCCACCGTGTGGCAGACTCTCTAGGAGGGACATGCCATACACTTCTTTGAACCCTCACCACAGTCCTGCAGCATAGGGATTAACAGCTCCATTTTCACCTGAAGAAAGCAAGGCTCGCAGAGGTCGTGTCTTTTCCAGGGTCACAGAACTAGTGCATGTCTGAGCTGGGACCTCCACCGCCTGGATCTGTCAGATACCAGGACCGGCACCCTGCCAGTAACCCATGCGGGGCAAGCCCCGTTGCGGAGGACGGGAAGGGCTGGAGGAGAGACAGGAGCCCAGGACCCTGCCGCTGGGACTTTAAAGGGAGCAGGTGTCACTGTTTCACCCCCTTACTTTCTCGCAGGGTGGCTCAGACCCCCTCCTCTGGCCCCAGCGCGTCAGCATCGTCTCAGGGCTGCTTCGCGCCGTGGAGCACCTGCACAGCCTGGACATCATCCACAGCAACATCAAGAGGTGAGGGAGGTGGCGAAACCGGTTTGGCTCAGTGGGTAGAGCGTCGGCCTGTGGACTGAAAGGTCCCAGGTTCGATTCCGGTCAAGGGCATGTACCTGGGTTGTGGACACATCCCCAGTAGGGGGTTTGCAAGAGGCAGCTGATCGGTGTTTCTCACTCTCTATCCCTCTCTCTTCCTCTCTGTAAAAAAATCAATAAAATATATAAAATTAAAAAAAAAAAAAGAGGTGAGGGAGGAGGGCTGGACCCTGCCACGGGCCCTGGCTGCAGGGACGAGACAGTACCTCATTCCAGGGTCCCCTTCCTCTCCCTCTGTCTCTCTTCTCTTCGCCTTTCTCCCCCCACCTCACCTCCTTCAGGTCTTCCTTTCTTTGTCACATCCTTAAAGAGCAGTGTTTCTGATTGCTGTCAGCACAAACCGCCTACCTGTCACCACGTTTGTCTTTCTCAGCGGGTGTTTTCCCAGCAAGCACCCCGCACCCGTGATGGAGTTTACTTTCCACCCAGCCAGCTGGTCTGCACCGGGTCCTTGAGCTTTGGGTCCTATCTGCCAAGTCCTCTGGGATTTTGAGCTCTGTGCTTGGGGTCTTCTCGGAGACCCCCCTCGCCCGCTTGTGTACCCGAGAGTGAACATAACTCGTGTTAGGGGGGCTTCCTGCAGGTTAGTGTACACCCCGGCCGTCACGGTCCCAACCATCCGAGAGCAAGAGTTCCCCATTTGGGGACCGGCAACACGGGAAGAGATCCCAGAAGGTAACAGAGAATTCGGCAAAATTGAGCTTGAAACCATAGAACCCACGCTTCCCCAAAAGCCCTCTCTCCTTTTTGTCCCTCCCCATTGATTCTTATTCGGTCGCACAGAGAGGAAGCGGAAGGCCTGGGGTGGTCCTGGCTCACCACTCTGACTCATCCACTGGCCCCATTTCTCCGTTTCTTTTCTCAGCCCCTTCCCACACAGAAGGCTTGGCCCTACGGTCGCCCCATTACCTGGTTACCGTGTCATAGTCTCTTCCCCTGCTTCACTTAAACATGATGAACATTTTCCCACATGGCGGGTCATCATTTTCAGTGACTTCTTAGTCTTCCATTGCACGGATTGCCCATAATTTACTTACCCACTCCTAATAGTAGACTTTAGAATTGGTGTCTACTTTAAAAAAACTATTAGAGGGTTAGTTCTATATTGAATATTTGTACACATATAGCTGAGTTTTTTTTGTCCCCTTTGGAGTACTTTTTGAGAGTTCCCTCCCATGGTTTACTAGTAGACAACTAGGTTCAGGAATATTTTTATTGCTCTGATTTTCTACAATCTGGACAGGCTCAGTCACGAAGGATGCTGGCATTTAGACTTGTGTCAGCCGGGCCAGAGCTGGGGGTCGGAGAAGCCTCAGAGGTTACTGAGCCAACACGGCCTGTATGGGCGTGGCCAGCTGAGGGTGATCGGAGTGGGCATCTGTGGGGATCATTCAGGCTGCACCTCTTTGACCACACTGAATGCCGTCCTCACTCAGGGCAGCAGAGTTAATCTTAGCTCCGTCTCCATTGGCTTGTTGGAGTAGGCTCCTCTCTCAGAAACTCCACGGGGAGGGTCTTCAGGGACGCTAACTTGCTGCAGCGGACGCTGCTCATGGCTAAGTTGCTTCCCCAAAAGCGTCTCCATGGCAACCGCTTCTTGTCCAGCCCCACATGAGAGGGTTCTCTCTGCTTTCTTTCCCACAGCTCCAATGTTTTGCTGGATCAAAACTTCACCCCCATGCTGGCTCACCCAAAGGCTCCCCTGTGTCCTGACAGTAAACGGTCAAAGTACACCAGGATGAAGACCTGTCTGTTCCAGGCCTCGGCTGCGTACCTGCCGGAAGATTTCATCAAAGTGGGGCAGCTGACGAAGCGCGTGGACATCTTCAGCTGTGGAGTAGTAAGAGCTTCCTTCTCTGCTGAGGGGGGTTCGATACTCATCTGTCTTTTCCCTGACTCCCGTGGAAGCACTGGCTATGACAGAGGCTCATAGATATGTTACATCCAAGTGCAGGAGGGGTTGGCTAACCATGGCCCACAGGCCAAAACTAGCCTATGACCTATAACTAAGAATAGTTTTTATATTCATAAAAAATTAAAAAAAAATTTTTTTTTCAAAGGAAGAATATGTGACAGAGACTTGGTTTGTGGCCCACAAAGCCTAAACTATTTACTCTCACTCAGCCGGCGTGTCTTGGTGATTGAGCGTCAACATATGAACTAAGAGGTTGCAGTTCAATTACTGGTTAGGGCACATGCCTGGGTTGTGGGCTCGATCTCTAGTGGGTTTCTCTCTCATCATTGATGTTTCCATCTCTCTCTCCTTCTCCCTTCCTCTCTGAAATCAATAAAAAAAATACTTAAAAAAATATATTTAAAACTAGAGACCCAGTGCACAAAATTCGTGCATGGGTAGGGTCCCTAGGCCTGGCCGGCAACCAGGGCCATTCTGTGGGGCAACTGGTAAGCTGATTGAGGTTTGCTCCCCACCCTGCTAGCACCCATCTTGCCTGGCCTAGCCCTGCCCCCCCGCCCTCCCGCCACCGCCAGTTGCCTCCCTCTGTGGGGGCTCCTGCTGGCACCCGCTTTGGCTGGCCTGGAGCCTGCGGGCTGGGGCAGCCCTTCATTGAGCGTCTGCCGCCTGGTGGTCAGTGTGTGTCATAGCGACCAGTTGTTCTGCTATTCAGTTGATTTGCATATTAGGCTTTTATTATATAGGATATTTACAATCTAGTCTGTTAAAGAAAAAAAAAAAATCTGCCAACCCTTGAAGCAAAGCCCCTCATAAGTGTCCAGACTGTAGTAATCTATTATCTCTTGACTTCCCTGATTCCCACCCAGCCAGCCGTCTAATTTTCTATCCAGTTGTGTTTGTCTTTGTTCATTTATCTTTTTGTCCATCTGTCCATCCGTCTTTCCAATCATCATTCATTCAACATTCATCCACTCATCCATCCATCAGCTACACATCTATTCACTGTCCATCTACTCATCCTCACCACCATCTGTTTGGCATTACTATATGTAGAATTTGTGTAGACTACAAATGTGACTTAAAACACAATCCCTCCCCCAGGAGCTCATGGCCTGAAAATAGTCTCCACTGTGTATTTCTACAGAACACCAATTCCTTGAGATCTCTGTAGGGTTGGTGTGTTTAAAGGTTTTGGGGGCAAATAGGTTTGAGAAATCTGGGTTAATCAAAGTCAAGCAGATTTCTTTACCACAAAATTAATCAGAGCCTTTAATATGATAACGAGCTCTTAATCTGATCATTGTGAATTGACCACCGCTGGGAAAACAGTAAGCTGGGTTTCCCAAATTAATTTGATAACTGAACCTTGTGTTCTCAGCATCTCTCGGCATCCGTGTCCCAGGGAACCTGGTCTGGGAAATACTGGCTGAGAAGAGTGACCGCCATGGCTGACATCTGCCAGGAACAAGCAAAGTGCACTTTGGACCTTGCCTTCTTCTTCCTCTCCAGCCTTCAACTCTGTACTTCCTCTCTCTGACCTCAGCCCCTGGCCGTCCACCTCTCCTACTCACTAGTGCCCTCCCTCTGAGCCACCTTCTGCCTTCGGCCCCACATCCACACGGCAGATTTTGCTTCCGTCTGTCTCCCAGCTCGTGGGCTCTTCTGGTTTCCTTGCCCCTGTCAGCCTCACTGGGTGGTTCAGTGAAGCTCATCAGGGCTCCCCCAGACTCCTGGGGGCACTGAGCCCCCCAAACCACCAGGCACTGTAGTACAGAGGTTAAGAGCATGGATTTGGGCTCCAGCTCAGTTACTTTGAGCTGTGTGACCGAGGGCATATCACCTATAACTCTGGACCTCAGTTTTGCCGTCTGTAAAATGGAGAGTAAATTATATATATGAAGATTAAATATATATATATGCTGGTTAACATAGTTCTCTGCAAATATCAAGATGATGATTATAGTGGTTTATTTTATTATTCCTGCCTTTACACCCTCATTCCTGATTTATGTTTACTCTTGATTTTTTTTAACTCAGCTCTTAGTGTAGCAATTGACTTCCTTATTTGTTCATTCATTCATTCATTCATGCACTCATTCATTCAGTGCCCATTGGCTCCCTGCACTCTCTCTCAGCCCTGCCATTGACGAACAGTGTGATTTTGAACTTTGGCTTCTCTTACTGGGAGCATTGTGCTCCTCAGTGTGTGTGTGTGTGTGTGTGTGTGTGTGTGTGTGTGTGTGTGTGTTTGGTGAGCACTCAGTGACTCTGTAAAGGGCCCTGCACAGGGCCTGCATGTCGGGGAGGCAGAGGAAGTGTTTGTGTATTTATTTCCCCTTCCTTCCTGGCACTGCTGGTGGGGAGTCTTTTCAATGGTCTCCTGTGCACTGGCCGCAGGGGTGCCCGCTACTGCCCCCTCCTGACCCCTGCCTGTCTGTTACCAACCCAGTGGGCCTTTCTCTGGAAGAGAGGATTTCTCAGCAGTGAAAGGGAACCTTTTATAAGTTGCTTCTAAAAGGGCTTGGAAGAGAGATTTGACACTCAGTCCCTTATACTCACTATTGCTGGATCCTCATTTACCAACAAGGACACACCTCATTTTAGTCACTTGCCTAAAACTCACCTGCACATCTAAGGAACAAAGTAATTTGAACCCAGGTCTGTCTGACTGTAGAGTCCTTAACCACCATGCTCTATCTCTGCCAAGAATTCCTGTTCAAAGCAGGCCACCCATTTACTAAAACACATACCACTGTTTATCAGTTTTGGGTGGCTTACACTGGCTCAGGTCTCTGTTCCTTTTGTGAATGGATGAAGTAATGAACAAATAATGTCAATAAAGGAAGATAGCCGTCCAGTTTGGCCCAGTTGGTTGAGGGTCATCCCGGCGTACACCAGGAGGTCACTGGTTCGATTCCTGATCAGGACATAATCCCCAATAGGGGGCCTTACAGGAGGCAGCCAATCAGTTTTCTCTGTCATCACCGATGTTTCTATATCTCGCCTCTCACTTCCTCTCTCTCCTCTTCCTTCCCCTCTCTCTAAAATCAGTAAAAACATATTTTTTTAAAAAGGCATATAGATGAAACATGCTATAAATATTGCTGAGATTTTCTGCGTAGAATACATATATGCACATGGATTCCTCTTTCCTGAGATTGATGTAGCAATACCTGCTTACCATTTCTGATGTGTGTTTTTTTTAATGAAATTATCTTTAAAATATAGTATGTGCATATGTATGTGTGTATATAGATAAATATAGAACTATATGCATGTGTGTGTGTGTATATAATGTGTGTATATTATACAGGGTAGGGCAAAGTAGGTTTACAGTTATGAATATGTGAAACAGTTTATTCTTGTATTATTATTTATTAATTATTGTATCATTTTTCATACAAAAAACCATAAACCTACTTTTGCCCTACCCTGTATGTGTATATGCATATAATTTATGTATACATTCATATAAGTGTGCATATATGTGTGTGTGTGTGCGTGTATATATATATGTATATATATAATTGGTGATAATACACACACATTTGGTTTCCATCCTCCCTACCTTGCTATCAGTTCATTCGAACCTTCTATAAGCACTGGATCTCATGTTCCAGACTTTGGGCATGTGTCTATGCTGGCCAATGGCAGAGCTGAGCCTGAAGCTCAGACTCTATTATTGAGAAGAAGCTTCTCTCTTGACCTGTACATGCGTGTGTGAACGTGCTAACTCCATGCTCTCTGCAGGTGTTAGCTGAGGTCCTCACTGGCATCCCTGCGATGGAGACCGACCGGAGCCCAGTTTACCTGGTAAGGAAACCGGTCACTCTAGCTGGGTGGTGTGTTTGGGCCTCACAGCCAGGAGGGGTCAGAGGGCACCCCTTTTACAGATGCTAACGAGCTCTCAGACCGGGGTTTGATTCGCATCTCCACAAAGTAGCTTTAACCTCCCACACCCACCCGCCAGCTAACAATTACTTTTCATGATATAATAGAACTTAGAATGTTTCAGGAAAACTCATTTCTCCTCTTTACACATCAGGCAATCAAACGGGGTTGTCCTCAAATTGGTAAGTTCACTTCAGCCTTTTTAAATGGTTTTCTGTAATAAATTCAATAATGTCCATATTTGGTAGGTTCAAAGAACTATCCTATGTATAGTGTCACTTCAAAAATATATTCAATATAACAACACAGCTTGACTCTGGCACCTTCCATAAATTATCTTTCTCTCTCTTTTTTTTTTTTTTTTTTTTTTTTATTGATTTCAGAGAGAGGAAGGGAGAGGGAGATGTAGGAACATCAATGATGAGAGAGTATCATTGATTGCCGATGAGCAACTTCTTGGTTCCTAGATCGCCGCTCAACTACTGAGCCACACAGGCCAGGCCCATACATTATCTTTCTAAGTCATCTCTGAATCCCTATGAGATTGATAGAGGCATTATGTTCATCTATAGACGAGGAAAGCCAGCTCTGGGGTTTGCCTGAAATCTCAGCTGTGCTGAATGCCAGAGCTGGAATTCTGAGTCAGGTCTTCTGGTTTGCAGATCCTGGAGTTCTCAACCCCGACACTTTTGACAGTTTCATTCTCATGGAAGTCCAGCCACATGAATTCAGTATTATCATCATCATCCCCATTTTACAGATGAAAAAATTAAGGCCAAGGTGAAGAGACTTGTCTCATGCTCCTCAGTGAGATCAACGGTCAAACAGATTTGAACCCATGTCCTTGGCAGAGATTGAAATTCTGTGCAAGCTCTGGTCCTCTTCATCAGTTTGAGAGGGGAACCCCGTTTCTGACTTGATGTGGAGGCCAGTGGAGCGGCTGGCTTTTTGTGCCTGGGCCCCAATAAATAGCATTCCCTGAGCTTTAGGATGGAGCGCTGAAGGTCTCCCCTATGCACAGAAGGTCACAATTTGTCTCTCTACTGAGCTCCCTGAGCTCCGCCCCCTTTGGGCACCGAGCTCGGGACACCACAAAGAGGTCAGTTTAAGCAGCTTGGTTGTGGTTTGGGTAGTTTGGGGCAGTTTCCCATCTCCTCACTGTTTTCTTGAGATGCATTTCTCAGCCGTCCTCTGAGGCTCCCTGGGTGAATGTCACAGGAGAAAGGCTCTGGAGGCGCTTATAGGAAATTTGCTAGAAGGTTCTTTTTGTTAATGGTTTCTAAAAATGTGAAGGATATCACTTATTAAAAAAGCTAGTTTTGCCCTGGCTGGTGTGGCTCAGCTGTTTGGAGTGTCATTCCGCCCACAGAAAGGTGGTGTTTGTTCCTAGTCAGGGCGCATGCCCGGGTTGCGGGTTCTGACTTGATGTTGGTTGACAGGAGCCCACCAGGTGATGTCCCTCCCCTCCCCCACTCCCCTTTCACTCTCTGCGTAGGCACGGCTAGTTCTTAAAAGCCCTTTTTATTATGGACAATTTCAAATGTAAAGAAAAGAATATAAAGAACATTGGTGTGTCCATCCCATCAGTGATCAACATCATGCTGTTCTTATTTCTTTGCGCCCCCAAAACTCTGTGTGTGTGTACTTTAAAGTAAATTCCAGACATTATGTTATTGCATCCATATAAAGTTTTCTAAATTTTTGAATATTGTTTAATGCCCATTCTATATTTAGAATTCCCAAATCATCTCAAAAATTGCTTTTTGTTTTCTTTTTAAAATTCTTTATTGACCTTTTCCCCCCATTGACCTCTCCCCGACCTTTCCCACCCCCCTCAAAAATTGCTTTTTAAAAGTTGTTTTGTTTGAAACCGATCCAGGCAAGCTCCATATTTGCCTTTGGTTATGTTTCTTAAGGCTTTTTAAGAAAAGTCTTAAAAAGCCTTAAGAAACTGTGCCTCTCCCCCCTTTCCTTGTGGGTGTCGTTGCATTTCTGCAGAAAGTGGGTCATTCTTCCTATGGGCTCCCTCAGCCCAGCTTTGGTGGTGACGTCTATGCGGTGTCCTTGTTTCTCTGGCCTCATGTTTCCTGTCCAGGGTAGTCAGCTCTGAGACTCGGTTAGAGTCATGGTTAGTGCAGCTTCCTGGGTGGTGCTGTGTACTTCCCGTAGCGACTGTCCTACTTTCAGGGCTGAGCTTCATCATGGGCTCAGGTGGGCTTGCTCATTCCTCCCATCGCCCTGCCGCCGAGTGCTCTCGGCTTCTCCTGATGACTGTCGCTAGAGGAAACCCTGATTTTGTGGGGTTGGGGGTAGTCAAAGGGTGAGCATCTCCATCTGTCGTTCTTTTCAGGGCATTCACTTTGGACACGGTGGACACCTTCATATCTGTAAATAATACGCTCTTTAAAGAAATACACATTTAAAAGAGAGAGCTCACACGAGAGAATTATGCAAAAGGGGTGTTAAAAAATGCAGCCCTTGCCAGCAAGAAGCTTTTAGTCTCCTGGTATTCAGCTTCTGATGGGGTCAAGCATTTAAGTATTATTGGATCCTCAGATAACCTGTTTTCTGGAGAGGGAAACTGAGGCAGAGTGGGGACTCTTGTTTTATTTTTTTATTTTTATTTTTTAAAAAATATATTTTATTGATTTTTTACAGAGAGGAAGGGAGAGAGATAGAGAGCTAGAAACGTTGATGAGAGAGAAACATCAATCAGCTGCCTCTTGCACACCCCCTACTGGGGATGTGCCCGCAACCAATGTACATGCCCTTGACCAGAATCGAACCCAGGACCTTTCAGTCCGTAGACCGACGCTCTACCACTGAGCCAAACCGGCTTCGGCTCTTGTTTTATTTTTGATACAAATATTATAACCCATGTCTGATAATCTCTGATATTATCTTTTTTCTAAGTTGTAAGTGTAATTATATGAAAAGCTGTATAAAGCAATAAAGACTAATTGTTTTATATTTAATTAATAACTTCTATTAAAAATAATAAATTAGCCCTGGCCAGTGTGCTCAGTGGTTGGAGCATTGCTTGCACAAACTGAAGGGTCACAGGTTCTATTCCTGGTTAGGGGCACATGCCTGGTTTTCAGGTTCAGTCCCTGGTCATGGTTGGGAGACAACCAATCAATGTATCTCTGTCACATCAATGTTTCTCTCTCTCTTTCCCCCCCTCTCCGACAAAAAAGAAATTAAAAATAATTAAAATAAAATTACATAAAAATTAAAAGATGAAGCTTATACAAAATATAAGTTATGTATAATTTGTGAAAACATTTATGAAGTACTGACTGTGTGCCAGGCACTGTTCTTGGTGTAGGAGATACAGAGGTGAGCAAGGTAAAGTTTTTACCCTCATGGGCGAAAATCCTAAAATGTTTAGTTTATATTGCAAGAGACTGTCTCTGTAATTGTTAATGAGATCAAATTATTAATGTAAGTTTTCAGTATGTAGTAAATACTATATAAATAAAAGATAGCCCTGGCTGGTTTGGTTCAGTGGATAGAGCTTCAGCCTGTGGACTGAAGGGTCCTGGGTTCGATTGTGGTCAGGGCACATGCCTGGGTTGCAGGCTCGATCCCCAGTAGGGGGCGTGCAGGAGGCAGCCAATCCATGATCCTCTCTCATTGATGATATTTCTATTTTTCTCCCTCTTCCTTCCTCTCTGAAATCAATAAAAATATATATTTTTAAAAAATAAATGAAAGATAGCTATTTTACTATTTATTATTATCACTAAAACTGTTGACTGTTTAGTCAAGTACTAAACTTTATGCTTCAGGTGCATTATGTCGTTTAATCTTTCTGTTAGTCCTATTATCCCCATTTTGCTGGTTAATCAACTGAGGCCTACCTAGAAAGGTTAAGCCATTGCATGTGTGCTATTTTTTAGTGTACTGTGGAATGCCCTGTACATGCAGGGCATCTAGCTATTCCCCAGTTCTTGGCTCTTTTGCTCGTTTCTGGGATCCTTGAACTTATTTTGAAATTCCCGTTGGTTTTCTGAGAAGTTTTTGCAGCTCTGGCGCAGTCGTGGAGGTGAGGGAGGAAGTGTGCCTGGCTCCCACAGCCTGAAGCTCACTCAGGGGCGTGTCCACTGTTCTTTCCACAGAAGGACTTACTCCTCCACGAAATTCCGAGCAGCAGCAGGAGGACAGGCGTGGAGAAGGTGATGGCGAAGGAGATCTGCCAGAAATACCTGGAGAGGAGAGCGGGGGCTCTGCCCAAGGACTGCGCGGCGGCGCTGGCCACGGCCGCCTGCCTCTGCCTGCGGAGGCGGAATGCCAGCCTGGCTGAGGTGAGCCTGGTTCCCGGCCTCTCCGCGCCAGGAGCTCTGTCCTGGCCCAGCGGGGCTCTTCCCAGGCTGCATGGGTTTGCTTTCTCAGGGACTAGGCTAAGATTCGGGGTTGATCCCTTCACTGAGATGTTGGGATCACCCAGTAAAATAGCTCGGGCTAATATTTGAAAATTATTAATTATGTGTATTAGTTATGTGTAGTAATTCCAGGGCTGTATTTGGGTGGAAGTAGCAGAACGTGTTGAAACTTACATCAGCAAAACAGGGCAGTACGTGGATAAGGGTGTCTTACGAGCCTGAGGGCCACGGGCCGCTGGCCTGAGGGGCCCAGGGACACACCCTTGGTTATTAACAGAACTCAGAGGCTTTTGCTGAACCTGCCCTATTCCTCCTCTTCTCTCTTTTATTTTTTTTTTAATTTAAAAAAAATATATTTTATTGATTTTTACAGAGAGGAAGAGAGAGAGATAGAGAGTTAGAAACATCGATGAGAGAGAATCATCAATCAGCTACTTCTTGCACACCCCCCAGTGGGGATGTACCCGCAACCAAGGTACATGCCCTTGACCGGAATCGAACCCGGGACCCTTCAGTCTGCAGGCCGACGCTCTATCCATTGAGTCAAACCGGTTTCGGCTCTCTTTTATTTTTTTTATTTTTATTTTCTTGGTTAGGAGATGTGGCCATATTCACTTATATGTTATAGTTCTGCCCCATGGAGAGACCAAGTCTCCAGGCCCACATTCCAGCATCTCAGAGAGAGAACTTGACTGGCCTCGCTAGGGTCGGGCTGGCCCCCTTGGCCAGTCAGGTAAGATGAGGGGCATAGGGTCCAGTATGGAAACCTGGTGGTCAGGGGAGGTCAGTCCCTGAAAGGAGAAGGGGCCAGGCCCTGGAGAAAGGGAGCATTTCTAGCTTGTGGGCTAGGCAGACACCGCAGAAATCAACCACCGCAGGAGGGAAAACATTTTCTTATGGATAGGCGATGTAAAGGTGGTTTCCATGGTAACAGGTATAAATTTGGACACTGCTGCCTGGTCTTTCTAAGGTCAAAATTACTGCTTGAGAGGGCTTAGAGATAATCTAGCCGAGTGATTTTTCAAGTGGCGTCTGGCAGAGAGGGGCTCCTAGAAAGTCCCGCAGGCGTTGCTGTTGGCAGCAAGAGGACTGTGGGGAGCTGTAGGCCCCACCTGTGGCTTCAATCAGACATCACCTTAACGGCTCATCATTATATAGGGTTTGTGATCGCTGACCAAAGTCTTCATCCAACACAACCGCCATAGCCCAAGCCTCCCGTTTTATAGCTGGGGACGCAGAGGCCCAGAGAGAGGAGATGAGGAGGCCGCAGAGTGAGTTTCTGTCAGAGCTCTCCAGACTGCTGGCTCAGCCCCATGTCCATCGTGTCGCACCATGATGCGGCAGGAACTAGAAACCCGAGTCATTGTTCTTTGCCTGAGCTATTCTCCTGTGCTCTGATGCCATGTGCTCAGTCATGCATCCCGCAGTTGTGTGCTGGGCCCTGGGGGGCAGGTATATCAGTGAACAAGGCCAGTTCCACTTTCCTGGAGCTCACAGACAGTGCACAGTGAGTGACTGTGTGGTGAGCCTGGGATAGTGTATGACAGGGGCCCCGCCAAAGAGGTCTTTCCCTCGGAAGTGTAAGCCGGTGAAGAGCTGTCCCAGCAGAACTAACAGCTCATGCAAATAGCGTGAGTCGGGAGAGAGTTTGGCAGGGTCAAGAGAGAAGAAGGTCAGAGAGTCTGGAACACAAAGTCCTTGGGGCAGAGTGGCTCGTGATGAGTCTGCTGAGGGAGGAGTGGCCAATAATAGAGGTTGTGCAAGCACAGTCGGGCTTTTGAGGAAGTCACTATGGGCTTGAGCAGGGGCAGGGCATAATAAGATTTACGTGCTAAAAGATTTTTCTCCTCAACCGCTTCTTCTTTCATTCGGCCTTCCATTAGTTTTTTTTGTTGTTGTTGTTCAGTGTATTAGTTAACGTGCTTAAAGAAACTGCTGTCATGAAGAGACTCCAAAAATACAGTCGTTTGGAGATAGAAGATTCTTCTCTTTAGCTTACCAGTGTGGATGTAGGCAGTCCAGAGCTGACGTGGCCCTGCCACAGTGCTGGGGAGCCATTGTTGGTCCTATATTGTTGGACCTGTTGCTCTGCTGTCCTTACTGTGTGGCTTCTGTTTCAGAGACCAAGATGGCTGCTCTAGCTCAGGTCATCACAGCTGCCAGCAACTGAAAGGGGTTAGAAGGAAGAGGAGAACACATCCCCTTCCTTTTAAAGGTGTGGCCTGGGAATGCACATGTCACTCTCTCGCGCACTGCGTAGGCTAGAGCCTCGTTACATGGCCGCACCTGGCTACAGAGGAGGGTAGTTTTTCGAGTGGCAGGTATTTATTGGGCATGTATATACTCTGAAGATTTACCTCAACGGGTGACATTTGAACTGGGCCTTGCAGGTGGAGGAGGCATTTGCTATGGAGAATAAAGGGGCAGAGCACTTTTGGTGTTAGGAAGATGAGAGATCGGGTGGGTCACGGACTTGAAGACAAACAGGACTGGGCTCAGTGGTCAGCGCTAGCTAGCTGGGTGGCCTTAGGCAGGGAATTTTACCTCTGATCTTTTCATTTTCTTATCTATAAAAACCTCATTGGGCATCATGTGTCAAATGTGCTTTGTAGATTGCAAGGGACCGAGCGAAGGAGATCGGTTAGGGCTGTTAAGGGTATGTACGCTTTAGGCTCGTTGTGTGAGTTTGTGTGTAAAGAAGAAACGTTCCCTCCCTGCCTTTCTCTGATTTTCCTAACTCCCCTCACCAGGAGAGCTCTCAAGGACGGTGTCTATATTATTCTGGGCATTTGTAGTTGGAAGTGATAGAAACTCAACTCAAACTCTTAGAAACATGAAAGAGAGAGAGAGAGAAAGAGAGAGAGAGAGAGAGAGAGATGGCGGCGATGTGAACAATGAATGAAAGAATGTATTTATTAGCTCATTTAACCAAACAGCAGATAGGACAGGCACTGCAAGGGTAGCTAGAATCAGGGTCTCACCAGAAAATGTGCAACTATCTGTGTCAATGCCTGTGAGGCTTCTCTCCACCTTTTGTCTCTGCTTTACTCTGTGGTTGGGCTTCATTTTCACCTATTATAAATGGATTTTCTGTGCATGGTTCAACATCTGGCTATGTCACTAGAAAGCTTTAAGTGGGAAAAAATCCCAGAGAAGGGTTTTGATTGGCCTGCATTAGTCACATGCCCAAACCTGAACCAATCATTAAGGTTAGAGGAACGGGATACTGTGATTGGTTCACTCTGGTCATGTGGTCTTATCTATAGCTAGGGTAGATTGGGGCAAGTTCAGCTCTTTTCAAAAGAAGGACGCTGTTCTTCCAGGCCAAAGCAGCAAGCATTTGATTCTTCAGTGTCTTTTTCTTCTGAGGCCTGAGAGATCTGTTAGCTTTGTTTTAGTTCAGAAAGAATTTGTGGTGAGTGTTCTTGTGTCTCTCCTCCCCAAGGTGTGTGGCTCTGTGGCTGCTGTGGAAGAGCGGCTCAGAGGTCAGGAGACGTCTCTCCCTTGTGGCGGGCTTTCTGAGAGCACAGGCTCTTCCTCCAACATTCCAGAAGAGACAGATGATGTGGACAATTCTAGCCTCGATGCCTCCTCCTCCTGGAGGACAGCACCCCGGTCTGGGGTTTCTGCTTCGCCTGCCCCCACAGAGGACGGAGAAGGCAGGGTGCAGGCCAGCGGGGGAATGCGGGCTGACTCCTCCTCTGAGGCCTGTGCCAGTCCAGAGCCTCCCCAGGCTGGTGAGTCTGTAGGGGTCTGAATGCTTATACACATGTATATATCCCTGACTCAGCCCATCATCTGTTCCTCCCATCTCCCTTAGTCACACGTTCATTTGGTTACTCAGCCGTTCACCTACCATCTGACTGCACCAAGATAAACCTCTGTCTCTCTCCGTCCCCCAATGTCGTCCATCACCGAGTCCTAGCCATTGACCTGAATGTCTCTCGGTCCATCTGCTTCTTTACTTTGCACCCCTCCCCCTAACTCCGCGGTTGGTAAACTGCTGCTCTCGAGCTACATGCGGCTCTTTGGCCCCTTGAGTGTGGCTCTTCCACAAAATACCACGGCCTGGGCGAGTCTATTTTGAGGAAGTGGCGTTAGAAGAAGTTTAAGTTTAAAAAAAAAATTTGGCTCTCCAAAGACATTTCAATCGTTGCACCGTTGATATTTGGCTCTGTTGACTAATGAGTTTGCTGACCACTGCCCTAACTCATGTAAGCTCCTGTCCTCCTGCTAGATGACCGCACGCCTTCCCTTGTCCTCCCTGATCCGCTCTGGCCCCTCACCAGTCCTTTTTCCAGGAGCCAACCAGAGTGGCTTTTAAAAGCAACTCATGTCACTCCTTGTGTAGCTCCCCATTGCCCTTAGGGACCAAGTCGAAACTCTTCCTCCAGACCAGCAAGGCCCTGTGTGGTTTGTCCCTGCCCACTTCTCCATCCTCGCTTCATAATATGGACCCATCCTCGCCCTCTGCTTCTAAAGATACCTTCTATCCAAATACACGGGCTTCCTTCTGAAAGTAAGCTTGGAAAGCCTTCAATGCCTGTCCCCTAGTAAGCACAGCTCAATGAACGTCCCAGGCTCTGGCCATTCCTATTGCTCCTCCCCCTTGTGGAAGAGAGAGGAAGAAGAGAGGGTGTAAGTGTTCACACACACACACACACACACACACACACACACACCCGCTTCCCCAGCGGGGAGGAGCACAAGAGCCCCCTCTTCTCTGAGAGTGGGCACAGGTGGCAGGGCTTTCCTGCAAAGGCCGAGATGATGAGAACACTCATACACTCAGACTCAGAAACCCGAGTTAAGTGAGAAACTGTGACCAAGTCTGGCTTTCTAAGAATTAGGATAGTAGTACCTATTTCCAAATGCGTGCCGTTTTTTAAAAAAAAAACAAAAAACACTTTCTTTTGAACATCAACTACAGAGACTTCGTGGAAAATCGAGATCAATGAGGCCAAAAGGAAGCTGATGGAGGACATCCTGCTCTACAAGGAGGAGAAACTGGACAGCATCGAGCTTTTCGGCCCCTGATCGCCAGAGCACAGCTGAGGACCCTGGTCCTCTCTTGGAAAGACAACTGTCAAATCAAGAAAACAGATCGGGGGCGAAATCCAAGGTCTCCCAGGGAATACAAACCAAACCCCAGCCAACCCGGGGGCAGGAAACCTCCACCGTCCGGAGTGAGTGAGGGGAGACGGGGCCGCAGCTTCCAGAGAAAGCAGCATCCACGGAGCCCCTTGCATCCGGGACCTGTTTCCTCAGGAGAGGAAAGCACAAACCCGTCCGTGGGCCCAGGATGGGGGCAGGTTCCTGGTGCTGACGTCAGTGCCCCAGCAGATGCCGTTACCCAGTTCTCCCCCCTCAGCACCTGACAGAGCGTTCTGAACGCTGAAGGCACTTTCCAGAGTTATAACCTCTGGGTCCTATCTGCCGACGGCCGCCTGCACACCTCCGTGCCCGGAAAGACGTCCGCCTTGTGTCCCAGTGCAGGTCTTGACTCATGTCTCAACGTCTCGAGTGTGACAAAGGCCGGACACCTGGCAAAGGGCTCCGTGGGTTTTCTGCTTTCTTTTTTGTAAGCCTTGCAACCCACATATATTTATTTAATGTCTGTCTACATCTTTACCCTCCTGTCCCACTAATGCTAACATTTCTAATGGAGCTTTTGTTTCGAAAATATGTGTTATTTATAGCTGGATGAAAAAAATCAGAAGAACTGGTTTCATTCTGATTCTGCTGCTAATTACGTCAATCATGTCATTTCTGGAACCTCAGTTTCCTTGTCAGTAATACCTGTTCATTCTCCCTCCCGTGGGCTGTTGGAAAGAATAGGTCAGACATAGCTACAGAAGTACTTTGAAAATGCACTTGTCCTGTTTTATAAAATAAAGAAATTAAACATCGATTTCTGCATGTACCGAATGTTTGTGCAATGGGTATATTTCTGAAAAGTCCTGTTGCAGAATTTTTTGTGAAACAAATGCTTTTTTATATTCAGTGTGCCCTATTTTAAATAATCCTGCTATCATGATTTTTCCCCTTTTATTTTTATAAAATAAATATACATTGATAAAGTCAACCATTATCTTGTCATTAGTTTTGTGTCCAGATTGAATTTGGAGAAGCCCGGGTATCGTGGGATAGCTAAGAGATTGGGTGCTTGCTGTATATGCTGGCTGTCAATAGTTGTGTCATCTTGGGTTAAGTTAGGGCGTTACTTTGAGTCCCTGTTTCATCTATTCCAGGGGGAGAATAAAAAGTATCTGTTTTGCCAAGACCGGTTTGGCTCAGTGGATAAAGCGTCGGACTGCGGACTGAAAGGTCCCATGTTCGATTCCAGTCAACAGCATGTACATTGGTTGCGGGCACATCCCCGGTAGGGGGTGTGCAAGAGGCAGCTGGTTGATGTTTCTCTCTCATCAATGTTTCTATCTATCCCTCTCCCTTCCTCTCTGAAAAAAAATCAATAAGATATATTTTATTTTTTTATTGATAAAAATACATTTTATCAATAAAACATATTTTATTTTTTATTGATAAAATATATTTTTTATTCAATAATATATATATATAAAAATATATATATTTTATTGATTTTTTACAGAGAGGAAGAGAGAGGGATAGAGAGTTAGAAATGTCGATGAGAGAGAAACATCGAACAGCCGCCTCTTGCACACCCCCTACTGGTGATGTGCCCGCAACCCAGGTACATGCCCTTGACCAGAATAGAACCTGGGACCCTTCAATCCTCAGACCGACGCTCTACCACTGAGCCAAACCGGTTTCGGCCAATAAAATATATTTTTATTGATTTTTTTACAGAGAGGAAGGGAAAGGAATAGATAGCAACATTGATGAGAGAGAAACATCGACCAGCTGCCTCTTGCACACCCCCTACCGGCGATGTGCCCGCAACCAATGTACATGTCGTTGACTGGAATTGAACTTGGGATCTTTCAATGTCAGCTTTGTATTGATATGTAAACAGCCAGATGGGCTCCAGCCCAGGTGGACAGTGATCTGTACGGACACCCCCGTCTTCAGCTCTGGTGGCATGTGGAAAGCACCTTACAGTTAGGAGCAGGGTATTCACAGGGCTCTGAGCAACAGAGGGCAGGTGCTATAGGGCACTGGCTACCCAGACATACTTGCATTTCTAGACTCGGGCTTCTGGAGACATTCATTGAGAATCTCATTAAAGCGGCAGACCTCCCTTTAGCAAGCAGTAAAGACATACACATATATGATTAATTATGTGTATTAATTATATGTAGTAATTCCAGGGGTTCTTGGGCACCACAATGCCTTTCCATGAATCCCCATGGAATTTGGCCTGACATTCTAAAAGATGAATATGATTAAAAAAATCCAAACCGTACACAAAGTCACCTGGTGGGAGGGAAGCTGTTTAACCACTGGGAACTTAGTCTCTCATGTCTTCTCCCCAAAGGCAAACTCCGTTACTAACTTATTACTCGTTCCAGAGATGGTTTAAAAAAACCTTTCTATCTTGTTAGTGGACTTCCTTAGTCACTGTGTGTTTATGTGCTGTTGAGTTGGCTCTGCCTCCTGGCAATTCTACGAATGAGTGATGTTCACAATGTCCTGCCCTCAGCAGCCCTGCTTGGTTCTTGTAGACTCATGTCTGTGGCTCCTTTTCGTGACTCATTCCATCTCACATTTGGCCTTCCTCTCTTCCTGCTGCTTTCTACTTTTCTCAACATTGTTTTTCCCAAGGAACACTGGTTTTCATGGGTAGTCCAGGGTATTCCTACAGCTTTCCTCCAAAATCATACTTCGAATTAACTCCTTTGTTTTCTTCCTTATTTGCCGTCTTCACTGTCTGACTTTTGCATCCATACATGCTAACTGGAAATACAAGGGCGGGGATGATCTTAGCTTTGGTTTCGAATGACACATCTTAGCTCCTGGTGACCTTTCCTAAGTCTCCCATTCCTGAACTTTTGAGTCTCAGCATTCTCTTCATTTCTTGGCTGCAGTCTCCATTTGAATTGATGACTGAACTCAGATAAGCATTAGTCATTAGGGAAATGTAAAAAAACAAACACAATGAGATACCACTTCACACTTAGGATGGCCATAATAAAAACAGACAGACAAACAAACAAACAAATAAATAAATAAAACAGACAGACAATAAAGTATTGATAAGAATGTGGAGAGCCCTGACCAGTTTGGCTCAGTGGATAGAGTGTCGGCCTGCGGACTGAAGGATACCCGGTTCGATTCTGGTCAAGGGCATGTACCTGGGTTGCGGGCACATCACCAGTAGGGGGTGTGCAAGAGGCGGCTGGTCGATGTTTCTCTCTCATCGACGTTTCTGGCTCTCTCTCTCTCTCCCTTCCTCTCTGTAAAAAATCAATAAAATATATTTTTTAAAAATGTTTAAAAATTTTTTAAATGATAAAAAAAAAAAAAGAATGTGGAGGAATTAGAACCCTCATACTTTGGTGCTGGAATTGTAAAATGGTGAGCTGCTTTCCCCCACATTCTCAGCTGCAAAATGTTAAACATAGTTTCCATATGACGCAGCAATTCCACTGGTAGATAGCTACCTAAAAGGAATAAAAACATATGCTCATACAAAAGCTGAACATATGTTTTTGTGCACCAGTATTCACAGCAATATTCAGAATAGCAGAAAGTAGAAACAACCCAAATGTTCATCAACAGATGAATTGATAAATGAATGTGCTATATCCATGCATTGGAAGATTATTAATAAAATTTATTTTATTAAAAGTTATCCATGAAAAAGAATGAAGTACTGATACATGCTACAACATGGATGAACCTTGAAATGATTTTGCTAAGTAAAATATATTATTCCATTTTTATGAACTGTCCAGAATAGGCAAATCTACAGAGACAGAAACTAGGAGTGCAGTTGGGGAAGGTTGAGAAGGGAAGTAGTAATGGTCACAAGATTTGGAGGTGATGAAACTCTTGTAAAAGTAGATTATAGTTATGGTTGCACAACTATCCTAAAAAATATGTTAAAAACCCCTACCAAACTATATATAGGTGAACTTTATGGTATGTAAATTATATCTCAATAAAATTGTTAGAAACACACAAATACACAATGATCAATTTTAGGCATTAAAAAAAATCTTTGAGGTTCCACTCTCTTTTTAAATTATTTTTTGCTTTATACAGGTTATTTCATTCACACTGCTCTGGATCCTATGTTTTTTCATGTCATTTTTTGGCCATTCTTTCTCAACAGTACATTTGGGTCACTTCATTTTTTTTTGTCCGATAGTCCATTGTATGGATAGTCTGCACTTTATATAACTAGCTTTGCTTGCTGCATACTGAGGTGGTTTTCATTCTTTTTTTTAAAAAAATATATATTTTATTGATTTTTTGCAGAGAGGAAGAGAGAGGAATAGAGAGTTAGAAACATCGATGAGAAAGAATCATCAATCAGCTGCCTCTTGCACACTCCCTACTGGGGATATGCCTGCAACTAAGGTACATACCCTTGACCAGAATTGAACCCGGCACCCTTCAGTCCGCAGGCTGATGCTCTATCCACTGAACCAAACCGGTTTCCGGTGATTTTCATTCTTGCACTACAAATACTCATGCCTTCGTACCAATTTAAATGTCCAACAGTGACCCATGGGGTAGCATTTCCCCACATTCTTAGTTGCAAAGAATCTTATGCTTTTAAAAAATATGTATTTATTGACTGGAGAGAAAGAGAGAAACTGAGACATGGATTTGTTGTACCCTTTAGTCATGCATTCATTGGTTGACTCTTGTATGTGACCTGACTGGGGATTGAATAAACAACCTTGGTATATCCAGACGAAGCTCTAACCAGCCAGGGCAATATTATGCTTTTTAATCACTGCCAATCTAATGGGAAAACAATTTTATTTGTACTTTTTAAATGACAAGTAGATCTATTAAAAATATTTTGTTAGAGAGGCTTTTGTAATTTATGTTCATTCCTTTGTCCATTTTTAAAAAATATATATATTTTATTGATTTTTTACAGAGAGAAAGAGAGAGGGATAGAGAGTTAGAAACATCGATGAAAGAGAAACATCAATTAGCTGCCTCTTGCACACTCCCCATTGGAGAAGTGCCCTCAACCAAGGTACATGCCATTGACGGGAATCGAACCTAGGATCCTTCAAGTCCGCAGGCCAGTTTCGGCCCTTTGTCCATTTTAATATGAATTCTCTTATTGCTATAGTTTTTACATAATAAGGCCTTCAGACCTTTGTCACGTTTCCAACTATTTTTTTTTGTCTTTCGACTTTGGTATTTTTTGCCAAGCGGATATTTTACATTTGCGTGGTCTCATTTCCCCCCTTGGTTTCTAACGTCTGGTTCTGCTACTTTCTGGGTGGGTCCCTAGGTCTCTCTGAGCCCGTTTGCTGCGCTGTACGTGGATGGGGTGATGATGATGATGTAGGTTTTGTGAGCGTATCCGGACCGGAAAGAGTCGGGCGCCCGCGGGGAGCGGCTCTCCGGAATCCCGGTCCGCGGCCGCCCCCTACCTCCCGAGAGGGCGGCCCCAGGCACCGCGCCGCCCCGCTTCAACTTCGCGGTCCTCTGAGCCACGTGAGTGGCTCCGCCCCACCTCGCTTTCGACCAATGGACGAGTCTTATAAGGCGCAGGGTCCCGCCTTCCAGCCTCTTGACCAACAGGCGAGCTCCGTCTTGCTCGGAGTCCCGCCCCTCGCGGATGGGAGCAATAGGCGCCCTCAGAGCGGCGCAGGCCCCGCCCCGCCGCACGCCGGGCCGCGGGCCGCAGGGCTCGTTCCGGGAGGCGGGCGCAGCGCAGGCCCTTGGATTCGGATCGCGGGCGGAGGCCGCAGTGTGAGGGCGGACGGCGAGCGGGCGGGACGTCCGGGCCGTGGCGGCAGCGGGCCGACGTCTGGGCCGCGCGCGCCGCACAGGGACGGAAGGGGCGGCCGGTCGAGTCGGCGGGGGTTGTTTCGAAAGCGGCGGCTCGGGCCCCTTCTGGGCCGGGCGGGGCCGCGGGAGCGGGGCGGGGGCTGCGCGCCGGTCCGGCCCTGCCCTGCGGCCCGCCGTCGGCGTTCCGGGCCTCGCGAGGCCGCCCTCCCTCCCAAGGGCCGCGGGTCCGGCCGCCATGTGTAGACCTGAAAGCGCCCGTCGTCTGTGAAGCGCCTGGACACCTCGGAAGGGCTTTCTGCTGCAAACGAAAATCCGGGCGCCGAGGAGTCCCGGAAGCTCTCGATTGTACAAACCGAAGCGTTGGGTGATCGCGGAAACAACACGTTGTGCGGGCTTGGAAGCCGCCCCGGAGCCTTTTTAATAAAACCTTGCAGCGGCTTGGCCTCTCCGAAGCGCTTTGGCATCCCCGGAACCCCGAGGACTGTGATGGGCAGTGGAAGGAAGGGGGAAAGGTCGGTAAGGCTGCTTTCCTGGCTCTGACTTTTTCCGGGCTCGCCCTGGGCCCCGCGGGCCCGGGATGGCGGCGGCGGCGGCGGGAGTCCGAGGAGGGCGGCCGGGAGGGGGTGGTGTTGGAAGCTCCGGTCTCTCTTTGCTTCGCCAGGTGCCCATGGCGTCGGAGCGGCACAAGGTCAAGTACCACAGGAGCAGCTCTACGGACAGGGGTTCCCGCAAGCGCAGCTGCCTCCGGGAGGCCGGTGATGTGGCCCCCTCCCCCCGGCGGCCGGCCCCGAGCTCCGCGTCGCGTTCCCCAGGGGCCCGCAGCCCCAAGCGCCTGAGAGCCCAGGAGGAAGACGATGTGGCCTGCCCGCCGCCGGAGCTGTCCCGGGACTCAGCCCGCCGCAGAAATTCCTCCTCCTCCTCCTCTTCCTCCTCTTCTTCCTCTTCTTCCTCCTCTTCTTCCTCCTCCTCCTCCTCCTCCCAGTCCTCCGGCCCAGGTGTGGCGGACGGGGCCGCCTCCGAAGGCTGCCTGACTCGGAGCGCACGTGAGGCCTTCCTTCCGTCAGGGGGCTCCCCTCCGCGCCCCGCCAGCCCCTCTCTAGAGGAAATGGCTTCTCTAGAGGAGGAAACCTGTGGCCTTAAGGTAGGTAGATGCCCGCGAAGCCCCTTCCACGTGGCTCGAGATGTTGGGGAAGGGGGGATTTTGGTGGAGGGAGACTTAAAAAAAAAAAATAAAAAATCATGTCCTTTAAGATCTCGGGGTTCTTCCCAGAGGTCGTCTTTGTGCAAACACTGAAGAGCAAGCAAGCAGCTGCCCAGGGAGGTGGCCTCAATTCGTTCCCTGGAGAGGCAGTTTTCCAAACTTGGAGGCACTTGGGGGCTACTCGGGAAGCTTTCAAACACCTGGGCCTGCTTCCCACCCACCCTGGTTTATTTAATAATTAGGCCAGAGTGGTGGGTGGTGTGGCCTGTTCTTGCAGTTTCAAATGCTCCTCGGGTCATTGTAATGTGCTTCGCGGTGGGAGCAGCACTGCGGTAGAATGTGGATTGCCTGCTCCGGAGGCATGTGTGTGTGTATGTATGTATGTATGTATGTATGTAAGTATGTATATTAGTTGTGTAAGTTTAGGAGTTGTGTCCTTGTACTTTGGACCACTCTGAATCCGAACCAGGGGATGAGAGTTTGGGTTTGGTGTGGTTTTTCACTGAAGTTATGGTTTCCAGAATGTTGGAGTTCTGGTTGGTGGGGCAAGGGTTGTTTTGCAGGTTTAAACACTTAGTTCCCCGATGGGAACACTCAGGTGGGATTTTGAGTATTTACAAGGGGATTAAGGAGTGCCTCATAGAGGAAGTTTACGCCTACTCATTCATTTTATATTAACGTGGTTTTTTTTGAAAGGGGTAATAAGATTTTCCCAGCTTTTGTATGTGAGTGTGTGTGTGTGAAAGTTGAACATGAGTCTGTTTGAAATAGAAGCAAATACAGCTCAGTCTCTTGTTCGCTGTTTCCTCATTATAGTAGAACGAGCACTAGCTAATAACGCCAGCCATACTGTGTAAGTAAGCTTCATCCACTTACTCAATCAGGTTTTGAACAAATATTTATTGAGGGCCTAGCTTATGTCAGTAACAAAGACAAAGATCACTGCCCCGTTAGAGATTGCATTTTAGGCTTTGGAGCACCTTTGAAAGTGAGGAGGTGTGCGTGTGGAAGAGAGGAGAAAAAGTCTTTCATTGGGGTGGGGGGAGGTGGGCTGTCTCTAGAAAAGAGTTATTTTGCAAAAGCAATACAAACAAGGCCCCAAGAAAAGTGGGTTTGTCTTTAAGTCTGTTCAGTGTTTTTTTTTTTTATGTGGAACCAAGCAATGAGGCTGTAGTATTTGGCTTATTCTGGAGAACTCTTGTGCTAAGTGCTCCAAGCCAGGTGTTTTCAGTATGGACCTCACAGAACTATATATGGCCATGTGAATCTTTTACAAAATTTAGTGGTGAATTTAAAAGCTTTGTCTTTGGCATAATAATACTGAATATACGCCAGTGGCAAGTGAATATGGCATTGGCCACTGAAGGGTTCCTGTTTAGATTCTGGTCAAGGGCATGTACTTAGTTGCAGGATCCCGGGCCCTGGTCAGGAGCTTGTGGGAGGCAACCAATCGATGAGTCTCTCTTACATGGGTGTTTCCACTCCCTCCGCTCCCCTGCCTTCCGGTCTCTAAAAATCAATGGAAAAAATGCCCTTGGGTGAAGATAAAGAAAAAAAAAAATGCTAAATATGATTCATTGTAAATAAGGTAAACATGGGGATTTGTGCATACAATTTAATCTTGTCATTAATCCTTCTTGATGTAATTTCTGTGGATTTAGTACAACAAAATAGTATCAATTGATTAGCCCTCACTGGTGTGGCTCAATGATAGAACTGCACGCCAAAGGGTCTTGTGTTCAATTCCTGGTCAAGGGCAGGTACCTGGGTTGCAGGTTTGATTTCCAACCCTGGTCGGGGCTCTCATGCAGGAGGCAACCGGTTGATGTGTCTCTCTCAGATCAATGTTTCTCTCCGCCCCCCTCCATTCTCTAATAATATCCTCAGGTGAGAATTAACCAAAGAAAATATATCTATGTGTATCTCAGTGGATTAAATTTAACTTCCATGGCAATTACAGAGAGAGGGAAGCCTGGTATTAGGAGGGGCAGAAAAGTTAACCTTGCTTATTAGTCTTTGAGGTTTGCTACCTCTCTGGTGGCCTCTAAGCCAGGTGGGTCTAATCTTAGTATGGACCCACCTTTCTCTCATTTAGTCCTAAGGGGTCTTATTTTGCCAAAATCAATTTAATGGTTAACCGTGGAGCAATGGCTAGTCCAGGCCTGTCTAGAAGTCTGGGTTTGCCAGTGCCTTGCTTTCGGTCAAGAAGCATCTGAGGGTTATTGTGTGCCATACACTCTGTTGGGTCTTGGAGCCATGAAATGGCTTCTGAGGAGCACAGTCTGTTGGGAGTTCTGAGGAGTTCTGAGACTGTCCTTGATGTGGTATGGTGGAGCAAGGAGCCTAGAATGGAGGCTGAGATCGAGGTAGGGGGCAGATTGCTGCAGGGATTTATTAGCCAAGGGAATTTGTATTTTATTCTAAGCCATTAGTTTATAGAGGACTCTGTACAGAGGGAAGGCAGATTTGCATTTTGAAAGATCACTCATGTTGAGTAAGATTAGAATATAAGAATATTGATACAGTGAACCCTTAATTTTTCTGATCTTGACTTAATGGGCTTCGGATTTAATGGACAAAAATGACATAGCTCAGTGGATAAAGCATTAGCCTGTGAATGTAAGAGTCCTGGGTTCAATTCCAGCAAGGGTACATGCCCAGGTTGCCGGCTCAATCCCTAGTAGGGGATGTGCAGGAGGCAGCTGATCAGTGATTCTCTGTCATCATTGATGTTTGTATCTCTCACTCTCCTTTCCTCTCTGAAGCCAATAAAAATATATTTAATTTAAAAAATTTCCAGTTTGTATTTGAAAATTAACACCCTGGTAATTTTAAAATGCGTTTAAGATTTATTATTATATTAATAAGTAATTTTTTTTGTTATTTAGTTACTTTGAATTAATTTTAGCATATAGGCCATAGGTTGTAAAAAACACTGCAGTAGTTGCACTGACATGAATATTACATATTTACTGCTGTAGTCTACATATTTAAATCCAAGAGCCATTGCTCGCAAGCAGTGTCTGGTGAATGGTTAGCACATGATCACACTGCATTGCCCCAAGATAATCGGTTCTGTTGTCTCTTGGGGTGACTTTCTGCAGGAGTTTTGACTCATGTTGGTGATATTCTGATGTGCACTAAACCAAGCCCCAGTCATGTGCATTTGTTCACTCAAGGTGACTGGTGAGTGCATGCATTTATTAGACCTATTCAGTATAAATTTAAAATTACAGTAATGCATAGAGAAACTTTTCTGTGAAATTTAACTTTTCATATATACTTAACACTAATTATACAGAGATATCTACATAAGTAAAAACTAATTTATCAATTTTTTAACATGCATTTGGAAAATTTTGTTATATAATAGACTTTAACAGACACCCCCTCCCCCTTGCTCGAATTAGTCCATTATATTGAAGTTTTACTGTATTATCAATCTTAATTGTCTATCTCTAGCACTGCTGAGGGCTCTCCCTAGAGTGAGTTTGTAAACAAGGTGTACAGTATTTCACTCATCTTGACGAATTACAAATGCCTCTCTTACTTTCCCCCTCAACCTTACCTCTTACTCCTTTTCTCTGCAGCCCAAAATGCTGGTCTAGTAAGTACAAGCTAAGGGGCACACATAAAAATCGGCATGCTTTTTTTTTAAAATATATTTTTATTGATTTCAGAGAGTAAGGAAGAGGGAGGGAGGGAGGGAGGGAGGGGGGGAGGGGGGGAGGGGGAGAGAAACATCCACAATGAGAGAGAATCATGGATTGACTCCCTACTGAAAATCCCCCACTGGGGTCAAGCCCACAACCCAGGCATGTGCCCTTGACCAAAATCGAACCTGGGACCCTTCAGTTCCCAGGCTGATGCTCTATCCACTGAGCCAAACTGGCTAAGGCAAAAACTGCATGTTCTTATCTAGGTCCTTCCAAGGTCCCCTCTGCACTCTAACCGCACATCACCTGCTTCTGTTTGCTCTGTAACCTTTGAGGGATACACACTTGGCTTTGTGTGTGGTTACCTCTCTCCCCCCTCCCCACCCCCCCCCCCCCCCCCCCTTTTCACGGCCTCAACACAGAGGCCTCTGTGCCAGGTCATAGAATATTCAGGGGGAAGATTGTTTTTAAAATACGTTTTTTATTTCTTTTAGAAAGGAAGGGATGTGGGGAGAGATAGAAACATCAATGATGAGAGAGAATAATTGATCAGCTGCCTCCTGCACGCCACACACTGGGGATCGAGCCCACAACCCAGACATGTGCCCTGACCAGGAATCGAACTGTGACCTTCTGGTTCATAGGTCAATGCTCAACCACTGAGCCATGCCACCCCAGCAGGGGGAAGATGTTTGTCCTAGCCTGCTGTGGATCGAGAGGAAGAGAGAGATAGAAACATCCACTTTATAACAAACATAACAAAATACCACAGACTGGGTCACTGATAAACAACAGAAATTATTTCCTACAGTCCTGGAGGCTAGAAGTCTGAGATCAGAGTGCCAGCATGGTCAGGTGATGGTTTTCTCCATGGTCACAGACTTTTCATTTTTCCTCACGTGGCAGAAGGGGTCATGGGAGCTCTTTTGGGGCCTATTTTGTAAAAACATTAATTTCATTTTTAAAGAAAATATATTTTTATTCATTACAGAAAGGGAGAGAGACCTGGTTCATAAGTACCTCTTAATATGTGACCCATTTCCTGGTTCATAGGTAGACGCTCAACCACTGAACCATGCCAGCTGGTCTAATCTAGTTCCTAAGGGCTCCCCTTTCACGACTTAATCTTTTTCCAAAGGCTCTTCCCCCTAGTACAGTGGTTCTCAACCTTTCTAATGCCGTGACTCTTTAATACAGTTCCTCATGCTGGGGTGACCCCCAACCATAAAATTATTTTCGTTTCTACTTCATAACTGTAATTTTGCTACTGTTATGAATTGTAATGTAAATATCTGTGTTTTCCGATGGTCTTAGGCTCTATAGCAGCGGTTCTTAACCTGTGGGTCGCCACCGCTGTAGAGCCGGAAACCATTGGAAAATACAGATATTTACATTATGATTCATTAACAGTAGCAAAATTAGTTATGAAATAGCAACAAAAGTAATTTTATGGTTGGGGGTCACCACAGCATGAGGAACTGTATTAAAGGGTCACGGCATTAGGAAGGTTGAGAACCACTGTTGTAGCACCATCATCTTGGGGTCAGATTTCAATATGAATTTTGGGGTTCGGGGAGAGACACATTCAGACCATAGCTAGACGGGGGCATTTTGGAATCAGTAGAGAGTCCTGCTGGCCAGCTCACATTGTTTGTTCCTTATCACCTCTAGGACAATTGTTTGAGAAGTTTTCTCAAATTCTAATGGTAGCTGATGATCTTTGTGTATAGAGAAAGTTAAATGTGCCTATTATGAACACCTTTACCTACCTTAAGTTAGTCTTAATTTTGACGCAGATTTTATATTCAATAGGAAAGGAAGAGTGGAAGGGAAAATTTGAGCATTTATAATGTGATAGGCTTTGATCAAATATGATTCTCAATGTTTGCCCTATAGATTCATAATTCTCAGAGTCTTGTTAAGTAGTGTTATCTTTATATATTAGTTAACAAATAGTTACATGTGATTAACAAATATTTGAGCACCTACTCTGTGAAGGCATTGGGAAAATGAGTCAGGTTAAATAAGTTAAGTAGGGCCAATTCCGCTTGTATTGGGCAGAGCTGTGGTGTAATGCCAGAGGAGGCTGGCTTAAAAGGCAGGGTTCTTTCCACTGCTGCCCTCCCGAGTACCTGCTCTGTCCTGGCCCAGGATTATATGTGTGGGATGGAGAGATGAAGAGGGCAAGATCCTTCCCCTGTGGTGCTCTTTGCAAGGTGACACGAGAAACTGTTGTGTCTCTAGCTCGTTTAGCTCAGTGGATAGAGCGTCGACCTATGGAGTGAAGGATTCTGGGTTCAATTCCAGTGAAGTGCACATGCCCAGGTTGCAGGCTCTATCTGCAGTTAGGGGGCGTGCAAGAGGCAGCCAATCAATGATTCTCTCTCATCATTGATGTTTCTATCTCTCTCTTCCTCTCCCTTCCTCTCTGAAATCAATAAAAATATATTAAAAGAGAAAGAAACCATTGTATACCTTGGATCTTGAATGCTAAAGCTTTCTTCACATGTGACCTATTTCCTGCATATTCCCTTAGCAGATGTCCCGAGCTTGGGTGGAAGGCTAGATGTGCAGAGAATAAGGCAATGGTAGACTGAAAAAGCCTTCATAGTGCAGTGCATGGAATGTTGTAACAGCAGTATTTGAAGTACCAAGGGTCGAAGGAATGGGTGACAAATCACAGGGCAAGATCTCGTAGAAGAGGTAACATTTTAGTTCTGATGGACAAGGAGGAGGAAAGGATATTTCAGGCAACAGGAACAATGTGTGTCCAAAAAGTGTCAGGAAATACTGCTGGTCTGCAGTAGAGGAAAACGATTAGCAAGTTTAGTGTGGAGGGGGTGGGGGTGGCCAGTGGGGGAAAGGGGAGACATATGTAATACTTTAAACAAAAAAGAATTTTTTTTTAAATGAAAAAAAAAATTTAGTGTGGAGTTTCTTACTAATAGTTTGAGAGGAATTTAGTGCAAGTGAATTGATAGTGCAAGCTGTAGACTGCCTTGGGATAATGGTAAGTCCAGGTCACAAGTGGGGTGTTAGGAGTGGACTGCTCTGGGGATGGTTCTCAGAAGATTTGTGGAGCATTCTTTTTTTTTTCTTTTTTTAATGTGCTCTTTTTTTAAAAAAAAAAATATATTTTATTGATTTTTTACAGAGAAGAAGGGAGAGAGATAGAGAGCTAGAAACATTGATGAGAGAGAAACATCGACCAGTTGCCTCCTGCACACTCCCTACCGGGGATGTGCCCGCAACCAAGGTACATGCCCTTGACCGAAATCGAACCCGGGACCTTTCAGTCTGCAGACCAACGCTCTACCACTGAGCCAAACTGGTTTCGGCTGCTCTTCTTTATTTTTATTTTTTATTAAATTATTATCTGTGTACATATTTTAACATTGGCCCCCCCCCCATACATACCCTCCCTCCCCAGAGTTTTGTGTCCATTGGTTGTACTTATATGCATGTATACAAGTCCTTCGGTTGATTTCTTATCTCCCCCAGATCTCCCTGCCCTCCCTGCTATAATTTGACAGTCTGCTTGTTGCTTTACTGTCTCTATATCTTTTGGTTCATCAGTTTATAATGTTTTTATTATCCATAAATGAGTGAGGTCATGTGGTATTTCTCTTTCATTGACTGGCTTATTTCACTCAGCATGATATTTTCCAATTCTATCCAGGTTGCTGCAAATGATGAGAATTCCTTCTTTTTTATGGCAGCATACTATTCCATTGTGTAGATGTACCAAAGTTTTTTGATCCAATCATCTGCTGACGGGCACCTAGGCTGTTTCCAAATTCTGGCTATTGTAGATTGCGCTGCTATGAACATAGGGGTGCATATATCCTTTCTGATTGGTGTTTCTAGTTTCTTGGGATATATTCCTAGGAGTGGGATTACTGGGTCAAATGGGAGTTCCATTTTCAGTTTTTTGAGGAAACTCCATACTGTTTGTGGAGCATTCTTACACCAGGCTGGGATTAGACTAGATCTGAGTTTCACAGCAAATTAATATTGTGAGCAAATAATTTAGCTTATTTCCTGTGGACTCTGGAATGGCTTATGTGGAGAGGAAGAGAAGAAAGGGGCTGAGACTTTACTTGCATCTCTGAGGAGATTGGGGTGAGAGGCTAGGTCTCTTGATTGACCCTGGAACTAAGGTACCTTTCAAAACCAAGGTTTTGATTTGGGGGAAAGAGTTTGCAGAGAACTTCAAGGAGGCTGGGGATATAGTGGAAAGCACACATCCCTCAGGAGTCAGAAGATTGGTGTTCACTTTTCACAGGGCCCATGGGTTCCTTCACTCTTCGTTGTGGGATTGGGTTATCTGGTTTCTGGGGACCTTTCCAGTACAAAAATGTTAAACTTTTGTTTTGCCTGGGTGTGTTCTGAAGTATGTGGTAGTCCTTGCTCTTAAGGAGCTAGTGTTAGTAGACTGTTCTCTTAGCTCATTCCTTCCTACTGTAGTATGAGGATGCTATCTGATAAATGTGAGAAGGTGAACATTAAGAAATAGCACGCTGGGCTTCGGGATTCACCAAAGCTTAGCTGTGCCACCCCGAGACTCTGCCCCATCCAAGTGGAATACAGAAACCCTCCTAGCTGAGACATTTCTGATCCTAATAGCCAATTGGCTTGGAGATCAATGCTTCCCAGTGATACCAACAACAAGCAAGGCTTAACAACAAGACTGTACACACAGCCCACAAAGGGCTACACCAAGACTGTCCACCTCAGGTAACTGGGAGGCTGACCCACTCAACCATATAGGACACCTTAGCACACAAAGCCACCCTACCAACTCAGGGAAGCTGTGAAAATGCCGAGACAAGGAAACAGATCACACACACAAAAAAATGGAAGACAAAAAGCGACTGGATATAGAGTTCAAAACCACACTTATAAGGTTTTTCAAGAGTTTCCTAGAAAAGGCCGATAAAATAAAAGAGACCTATGAGGATATGAAAAGGGATCAACTAGAAGTAAAGAATACATTGTCTGAAATAAAAAATATTATACAGAGTCCTAAAAACAGAATGGAAGATCGCAAGAATCAAGTCAAAGATTTGGAACACAAAGAGCCAGAAGACACTCCACAGAAGCAAGAAGATAAGAGAATCCAGAAAGTTGAAGATAGTATAAGAAACCTCTGGGACAACTTCAAACGAACCAACATCAGAATTATGGGGGTCCCAGAAGACGAGAGAAAGCAAGATACCGAAAGAATACTGGAATAGTTACAGAAAACTTCCCCCACCTGGTGAAAGAAATAGACTTATAAGTCCAGGAAGCGCACAGAACCCCAAACAAAAGGAATCCAAAGAGGACCACACTAAGACACATCATAATTAAAATTCCAAGAGCAAAAGACAGAATATTAAAAGCAGCAAGAGAGAAATGGGTAGTTACCTATAAAGGAACACCCATACAATTGTCAGCTGATTTCTCAACAGAAACCATGCGGGCCAGATGGGAATGGCAAGAAATATTCAAGGTGATGAATAGCAAGAACCTACAGCCAAAAATAATCTACCCAGCAAAGCTATCACTCAGAATCGAAGGCCAGATAAAGAGCTTCACAAATAAAAAAAAAGCTAAAGGAGTTCATCACCGCCAAACCAAAATTATATGAATTGCTGAAAGGCGTTCTTTAGGAAGAGGAAGAAGATATAGATAAAAATTATGATCAACAAATACGTAACTATCAACAAGTGAAACTAAAAGCCAAGGGAATTAAAAAACTTGAACAATATTAATTGGTGAATGTAATAGAATCAGAAGTATGGAAGGGGAGTGAACTGACGATTCTTGGGGAAAAGGGGAGTGGGGGATGTGGGAAGAGCCTGAACAAAAACTACCTATGGATGAGGACAATGGGGTGTGTGGAAAGGGCAGAGGGTGGGGTGGGAACCTGGTGAAGGAGAGCAATGGAGGGGGAAAAGAATGAGGAACATTTGTAATAATATGAACAATACAGATTTATTTAAAAAAAGAAAAGAAAAAAGAAATAGCACACTGGTGTGGCTCAGTTGGAGTGTCAGCCTGTGCACCAATAGGTGACAAGTTCAATTCCCATTCAGGGCACGTACCCGGGTTTGAACCCTGGTTGGAGTGTGTATGGGAGGTAACCAATTGATATTTCACACTCACATTAATTTCCCTTCATTCCCCCTCCCCTTCTCCCTTCCCCTTCCATTAATATAAAAGCATGTCCTCTCCCTCTCCCCCTCCCCTTCCCATCAATATAAAAGCATGTCCTTGAGTGAGGATTAAAAAAGAGAAAAAAAGAAAAAGGAAATAGTGGCAGTTCAGTCCCTTTTACAGTGGGTGGATGGAAACCATCACTTGAAGAGAATCTTTGCCTTGGCCACTATCACTTTCCCTTTGATTGATGGAGTGCCACTGGTGTTTAATTTGCCAAGTGCCTCATGTATGAACCCATCTTTTCATGGTCTGTGTTTTCCAGGTTAATTCCAAAGATAATTCTCGTAATTCCACGAATTCTGAGTTTGCAGCTGAAGCAGAGGGTCAAAATGAGAAAATTGAGGAACCAGGCAAGGTTCAGAAAAAGAAGAGGGATAGACCTCGAGACCAAGGCTCTACCATGATCTACCTGAAGGCCATCCAGGGCATCCTGGGGAAGCCGGTGCCAAAAAAGAAAGGGGAGTCTGTCACTATGGCAAAACCAGACACAGCAGACCATCCCAACCATGGAGAGGGCCCAGCCAGGATTGGCACGGAGTCTCCTCTGAAAGAGGAGGAGGCCACCCCAGAGGTCAGAGTGAAAGAGGAAAAAGAGGCTGTGCTGGAGAGAAGCAGCTTCTGTGACAGGAGGGTGGTGGTAGACCCTCAGGAGAAACCCAGTGAGGAGCCACTTGGTGACCGAAGGACAATTGTTGACAAGTGCTCTCCACCCCTAGAATTTTTGGATGTCTCGGACTCTCATTCAGAAAGCCAAAAGGTGAGTCTTGCTCATGCTGAGCATGGGGTTTTTAGTGCTCTTGATTAAATGTAGTATTTGTTCTTTCTGGTTTGAGCCTAACTAAGTGTTATTCATTAAAACAGTGCTTTACTTAGGATTCCAGGCAACAAATTGATGGTTCTCTTCTAAAATACCTTTCAGAGTTATTAAAAATCTGATTGGTGCTATCTTTTTTTTTTTTTTTTTTTTAATATGTTTGTTAGGATATAGATTTGCCAGCTGTACAAAAACCAAAATAACAGTGGCTTACTATTAAATAGAAGTTTGGCTTGAGGAGGATGACTCCTCTGTATCAGGGACCCTGGTACCTTCTGTCTTGATGCTCTGCCACTCCTCAGCAGTTTCCTTCCTGTGGTCTGAGATGACTGCTCTGACAGGACTCAGTACATTACATTGATCAGTCCAGCCAACAGGAAGAATAGAAGAAAGTGCACCCCCCCCCCTTTTTAAAAAAAATATATTTTATTGATTTTTCACAGAGAGGAAGAGAGAGGGATAGAGAGCTAGAAACATCGATGAGAGAGAATCATCGATCAGCTGCCTCTTGCACACCTCTTACTGGGGACGTGCCCACAACCAAGGTACATGCCCTTGACTGGAATCGAACCCGGGACCTTTCAGTCCCCAGGCCGACGCTCCATCCACTGAGCCAAACTGGTTCCGGCCTCCCCCCCTTTTAAGAGATTGGCTCAGAAGTTGTCCACATAGTGTCTGCTCATATCTATTGACAAAAATCTAGGTATCTGGCCAACACCTAACTGCAAGAGAGTCTGAAAAATTAACTTCCATTTGGGCAGACTTACACCCAGATAAACTTTCATTGCTGTTAAGAAGAGAGAGCCGAAACTGGTTTGGCTCAATGGATAGAGCGTCGGCTTGGGGACTGAAGGGACCCGCGTTCGATTCCGGTCAAGGGCATGTACCTTGGTCGTGGACACATCCCCGGTGGGGGGTGTGCAAGAGGCAGCCGATCGATGACTCTCTCTTATCGATGTTTCTAGCTCTCTATCTCTCTCCCTTCCTCTCTGTACAAAATCAATAAAATATATTAAAAAAAAAAAGAAGAGAGTGAGGCTTGGCTGGGTGGCTCAATTAGTTGGAGCGTTGTCCTATACACCAAAAGGTTTCGGGTTCACTTCCCGGTCAGGGCATATTCTTAAGTTGCAGGTTTGATCCTCAGGTTGTTGGTTTGATTCTTAGGTTGGGGTATGTATGGGAGGCAACCCATTGATATTCCTCTCACATTGATGTTTCTTTCTCCTGCTCTGAAAATCAATGAAAACATATCCTTAGGTGAGGATTTTAAAAAAAAAGGCCCTGGCTGTTGCGGCTCGGTTGGTTGGAGTATGGCCCCAGGCTTTGGAAGGTCATGGGTTCGATTCCTTGCAGGGCACTTGCCTAGGTTGTGGATTCGATCCTCAGGCATTGAAGTTTCTCTCCCCCCCTTCCTCTCTCTCTAAAAATAATTTAAACAACAATAACAACAAAAAACAAACAAAAAAACACAAGTGTGGTTTTCAAAAGCCCTCTAGAGATTCTGATGTGAAGCTAAGTTCAGGAACCATTGTATACAACATTTATCCTGAAACTAATTCAACAAATATTTATGAACATTCACTATGTACTAGACACACTGTTCTAGCTGTTTGGAAGATATCAGTGAAGAAAATTAAAATACCTAACCTTGTGGCACTTAGGTTCTAGCAAGCTTGATTTAATGCAATGTATAGTAGTTCTGGTCACTATGGCACCTAGTAATGTAAAATAACCATTTTATTTTGCTCTCAATTTTGTGAGTCAGGAATTCAGAAAAGTCCAGACTGGGCATATCTTGCTTTTGGGGTCGGGAGGGGATCTGTTATGTGGTTTCATTCATATATTGGGAATGGCTGCAGTCTGAAAGCTCAACAAGACTTGACATCCAAAATGTTCTCTCTCTCTCTCTCTCTCACACACACACACACACACACACACACACACACACAAAAGGTTCACTCACACATTGGGCAGTTGATGCTGGTACCTATGTATGACCTCTCTAGCAGTGGTCTTGGGCAGTATGATATGATTTCTTACATGGTGATTGGCTTCCCCCAGAGGAGCAAGCTGAAAGAACTAGGGGAAGCTACAGCTTGATCTATCCTTGGAAATTACGCAGTTTCACTACTGCACTCCGTTGGTTACAAGTAAATCAGTAAGTAGGCTGGACCAGGTTCGAGGACAGACCACCACCTTTCATTGGGGAGTAGTGTCAGAATTTGCAGACACATCTTAAAACTGCCACAACTGAAACCCTGACCAGGTAGCTCAGTTGGTTAGAGCATCGTCCTGATATGCCAAGGTTTCAGGTTTGATCTTTAGTCAGGGACATATAAGAATCAACCATAAATGCATAAATAAGTGGAACAACAGGTTGATTTTTTTTTCTCTCTCCCTTTTTCTCTCTCAAATCAATTAAAACATGTTAAAAACAAGCAAATGCAAAAATGGCTCCAGTTAGTTGGAGCGTTGTCTTATAGGTCAAAAGGTGGTAGGTTTAATCCCTGGTCGGCACATTTCGGTTCAACTGTGTGGTTTTGCATTTTGATGTATTAGAAACATTGTTAGAGAATCCAAGATGGCTGCTCGGGTAGGCAACTAGCCGCAGCCGCACACAACAACTTTAATAAAATACAACTAAAATATAAAATGGACATTACCCAGAACTACAGGAAAGTCGACTGACTGGAAATCCTACAACAAGAAGCAAGGAGAAAACCAGAAGGAAGCACGGAGGAGCTGTAAAAGCCTAAGGTACGGAGACACGCGGCGCACGTGAAGAGGACGGAGCCGGAGAGGAGGGAGGCCGAGTGCCTGGCGGGCGTTCCCTAGCGGAAAGGAGATAAAACTCCGACTGTGCTGGGCCCCTGACTGCTCTGAACCCCAGTTCTGGGCCAGACCCCGGGGACTCAGGCTCAGCCATAGGGAGCTGGGCTGTAAGTCGGAACCCCGGGGTAGCGGAGAAAGGAGGTCCCGGAGGCGCGCACACTGCCCCCAGAGAAGGGACGGTCGGCTGTGCCGCGGGATTGCCCTGACGGGAAGGAGACTGGGGCTCCAGACTGCTGTGAACGCCACCTCCAAACTCCACTTCCAACTGAACTGAACCCCAATACCGGGCTCATTGGGGGAGAGCATAGACTGTTTGGCAGCAGGCGAAAATCGAGGGCACCTTTCTCTCAGAGGCGCCGGCAGCGAGCACTGAAGGACCCGCATAGGGCGGGGCTGACGGAAGCCAAAGCTGCAGGCTCCACCCTGAAACCCCGTCCCATCTGTAACTGCGAAATGCGACAACAAAATAGATCACAAACGAAAGAAATGGAGGACAAAAAGCGTCTGGATATAGAGTTCAAATCTACGCTTATAAGGTTTTTCAAGAATTTTCTAGAAAAGATGGATAAGGCCTATGAGGATATGAAAAGAGATCAACTAGAATTAATAAGGAGTCAACAAGAAATGATAAGGGATCAACAAGAAATAAAGAATACATTGTCTGAAATAAAAAATATTCTACAGAGTCCTAAAAACAGAAGGGAAGATCGCAAGAATCAAGTCAAAGATTTGGAACATAAAGAGCCAGAAGACACTCCTCCACAGAAGCTAGAAGGCAAGAGAATCCAGAAAATTGAAGATAATGTAAGAAACCTCTGGGACAACTTCAAGCGAACCAACATCAGAATTATGGGGGTTCCAGAAGATGAGAGAGAGCAAGATATCGAAAACATACTGAAAGAAATAGTGTCAGAAAACTTCCCCCACCTGGTGAAAGAATTTGACTTACAAGTCCAGGAAGCGCACAGAACTCCAAACAAAAGGAATCCAAAGAGGACCACACCGAGACACATCATTATTAAAATTCCAAGAGCAAAAGATAAAGAGAGAATACTAAAAGAAGCAAGAGCAAAGAAGGTAGTAACTTATAAAGGAGCACCTATACGATTGTCAGCTGACTTCTCAACAGAAACCATGCAGGCCAGAAGGGAATGGCAAGAAATATTCAAGGTGATGAATAGCAAGAACCTACAGCCAAAAATAAGCTACCCAGCAAAGCTATCACTCAGAATCGAAGGCCAGATAAAGAGCTTCACTAATAAAAAAAAGCTAAAGGAGTTCATCACCACCAAACCAGAATTATATGAATTGCTGAAGGGGGTTCTTTCAGAAGAGAAAGTAAACAAAGATAAAAATTATGAACAACAAATACATAATTATCAACAAGTGAATCTAAAAACCAAGGAAATTAAAAAAATCTGATGAACAATATTAACTGTTGAATATAATAGAATCAGAGGTATGGAAGGGGAGTGAACTGACGATTCTTGGGGAAAAGGGGAGAGGGGGGCGTGGGAAGAGACTGAACATAAACTGTGCACCTATGGATGAGGACAATGGGGAGAGGGGAAAGGGCAGAGGGTGGGGTGGGAACCTGGTGGAGGAGAGCAATGGTGGGGGGAGGGGGGAAGGAACATTTGTAATAATATGAAAAATAAAAACTTAAAAAAAAAGAAAAAAAAAAAAAAAAAGAAACATTGTTAGAGATGAGATTCCTGGCACTGCTTTTTTCTCATATCCCCAATACACACGGCAGTTTTTCTTAAGAGGGATCATTCAGAGAGAGAGTGCTGATATAGCATCCCTTTTGGGATGGCCTTATGAGTTTATCCCTGATTTGACTGTTCATAGCTATAGTTTGGCTCACTTTCTGGAAATAATAAGAAACGTAGGTGACAGGTGAGTTAAAGGAACCCATGCAAAGCTTTCATCATGGCCAAAAAGCAAGCCAGAGCTTATGTTCTGTAGATGACAGAGTGTGGGAGGCTGTCTTCACGCAGGAAGGCTAACCTTTTGTTGCTTCTTTTCTGCAGCCTCAAGAAAGGGAGGTGGTGATAGAGCACACCTCCTCAGGAAGTGACTGGTCCGACGTGGACGAGGTCTCCACAGCCAGATTCTCTCAGGAGGAGCCCATCTCACTGAAACTCCCAGCAGTTCCAGAGCCTTCTGCCTTCCCCACTGACTACGTCATGTACCCGGCTCACTTGTACAGTAGTCCTTGGTGTGATTTTGCCAGCTATTGGGCCAACACTCGCAAGCCTTCTAGCTACGCCTCCATGGGCATCAGCAGCAGTGACACATTGCAGGCTGGGAAGAGCAGCAGCTGGGGCTTCCTGAGTGATTATTCCTCCAACTCTACAGTGAGCTCCCAAAACACCTCTAGAGATTGGGAGGTGACAGAGGAAGGCAGATCCCAGAATTCTCGCTCGTATTACTCCAGAAGCTTACAAGAAAAGGTGAAGGAGAAAAGGACATTCCAGGAGGAGCCGCCACCCCGTTCTTATGAAGGACATGCATCTAGCTCTCTGCCAAGGAGCCATGTAGAGCCAAACCTAGAGGCGGGTTTCATTGATACCCATTGTCACTTGGACATGCTCTATTCCAAGTTGGCTTTCCAAGGGACCTTCAGCAAGTTCAGGAGAATTTATAGCACCTCCTTTCCTAAGGAATTTCAGGGCTGCATCTCTGACTTCTGTGATCCCAGGACACTGACAGATACCCTATGGGAGGATTTGTTGAAAGAGGATCTGGTTTGGGGGGCCTTTGGCTGTCACCCTCATTTTGCTCGTTACTACAATGAGAGTCAAGAAAGAAATCTTTTGCAAGCCTTAAGGCATCCCAAGGCCGTGGCATTTGGGGAAATGGGCTTGGATTACTCCTATAAATGCACCACACCTGTCCCTGAACAGCACAAGGTAATGGGTTCTCTTTAGTTTGCTTATAATTTTGTGGGTTTTTTTTTACGTTCTTAGTTTATTAATCCTCTCATGAGAAACCTGTACAGATAAAGCCAATGAAGAATCTTTGCTCATTTTTGCCAGCACCAACATTGGCCTTTGCAGTTCCCCTGACTTTCTTCCATTCTGTTCTTGAAGTCTTTTATGGGCTTTTCTTGCAAACCTGTGTTTGGGTTCTTTCTTTTCCCCTCCCATAATACAAGGAATCATAAATCATACCAGAGCCACTTGTCTTGCCACCACCAAAGTGGGTTTTGAATCCAAATACAAAGGTGATATTTGTGATCTTAGATATTTTGACTAGTTTTCCCCAAATTTCTGTCTTAAGTACTGCTGCCTTCCTAGGGTGAAGAATGTAGTGAGCATTCGTTTACACTAAAGTAGTCTATTGGTCATGGACTTCCTGGTTTGATAGTTACTATGTTATGATGGCTACCCACTTGCTTACAATTTTAATTAATTTAAATCCGTACCCCAGGATACGTTTTATTGATTTTTTAGAGAGGAAGGGGAAGGGAGAGAGCAGAGAGAGAGAGAGAGACATCAGTGTGAGAGAAAAACATTGATCAGTTGACTCCCGTACTTGCCCTCACTGGGGATCGAAGCCATAACAGGTGTGTACCCTGACAACGCCCAACCAACTGAGCCACCTGGCCAGGGCCATTTGTTTACAGTGTTAATTCCTCTTTTTGTTGTTGAAATAAATCTAACCATTGGGTTTTTCTACTTGGGGGGAGTTGCCTATTTTTAGAACTAAAGAATTAAGAATTTCTAAAAATGTAATTAGTCTTATCCAGACCATCTATATGTCATTTCTCAAATTCTTCACAAGCTATTTCTTTCAGCTTTATTATAAGGGGAAAGTGATAGGTACTTTGTGACTTCTTATGGTTAATGATATGTATAAAAACATTTTCTTTCTTGGGAAGCAACAAATTTTGTTTAATTTTTATTCTGATTTTAAAGTTAAGTATGCCCATCGTAGAATAATTGGAAAATACAAAAGTTTATAAAGGTGATCATTTCCCATCCCACTAGAGATAACAACTATTACCATCTTAATATTTTTTACTCCCAATATCTTTTTAGCATGGAGATTTGGCACGGAATGAGTAGTTTCTGATTTAGGCAGGAGCAGGACAAGGAGAAAGGCCCTCACAGTATCATGTTGTCAGGCTGAATTTGTTGTGTGCTGTCTTTCACTTGAGGCCTATTAATTCTGGGTCTGCATGCCCAATATGCTCAGGCCTTGGTGAGCATGTATGGATTCCAGCCTGGGCAAATTTGGTACCAGCTTTCTCTTTGGTGCTGTCCCCAATCCAACTGGGGCGTCCTCAGCAGCGCACTGATGTGCGCCATTGATACTGGCATCTGTGGATAACTGTGAATTAAAAGAAGGAATTTTCAGAGTCAGTGGTTTCTTATTTTTTCCTTCAATCAAAAAGAAAAAATTCAAGGAAGGTATAGCGCCCTTCTGCTCTAGCAGAAGACTCTAGACCCATAGTCAGCAAACTGCGGCTCGCGAGCCACATGCGGCTCTTAGGCCCCTTGCGTGTTGCTCTTCCACAAAATACCATGGTCTGGGCGAGTCTATTTTGAAGAAGTTGCATTAGAAGAAATTTAAGTTTAAAAAATTTAGCTCTCAAAAGAAATTTCAATCGTACTGTTGATATTTTGCTCTGTTGACTAATGAGTTTGATGACCACTGCTCTAGACTTTGTACACTTTTAGGAGATAGAGATTCCAGTTTGAATACAGTTGTCCATGACAGCCATAAGCATGCCAGGCTTAACAGTTAATTTCCATAAGAAACAACTTCAGATGTTTCTCAAGGGTTTTTTTTTTTAGATGAATTTGCTAGGACCTATTAAGTTTATTAAATTCTGAGCAGCATGATTTTGACTTGATCTGCATTCAGACATGTGGGTGAGAGTTTATGTGTGTGAATGTTTTCAGTTTTTTACTTGAATGGATTTCTAGTATAGTGTTTCAATTCAGAATTAGGTTTGTCTTGTACATTCAAATAATCTCTTGCCAGAGTTCCCTTTTGTTACTAACACTAGGAAGTTTACAATTTCTGACTTGAGGCAGTGATTTATTAGCCAAAAATTAATGGAACAATAGCTAAAACTGAAAATAGGAAGAATAGATTTTTAAGAAAGTGAGACAAATATTCTGCTTTCCCAATTCGTTTCTATGGCACAGGCAGGTGTGGTATGGAAAGAAGATCAGTTCAGAAATGTGTACTCTAAGGTGACTGGAAAGAGGAGGAGGAGCATTATATTTAACTAGAGGCCCAGGGAGTCCTGCAGTCCAGCCTGCGCCCTCTTGCAGTCTGGGAGCCCTCCGGGAATGCCCGAGGGGAGTGGGCCTAAGCCATCAGTCAGACATCCGTAGTGCTACCTTGGAGGTGGGGGAGGCTTCTGCCACCACCACTGCACTCACCAGCTGTGAGCCCCCGGCTTCTGGCTGAATGGCGCTCCCCCTGTGGGAGCTCACTGACCACCAGGGAGCAGCTCCTGTGTTGAGCTTCTGCCCCTTGGTCATTGCACGTCATAGCCATTTGGTCATTCTGCCATTTGGTTGATTTGCATATTAGCCTTTTATTATATAGGATTGTGTAGCTGATGTTTATTGAATGCCTGCTATGTGCCAGGAAATGTGCTAAGTATTTCACAATAACTTTTCCTTTTATTAAATCATTGAGTTATCAGATCTGCATATAGAGCTATCTAGGGCATGCTGACTGAACTTGAAGTTATAGGGTGATAAATAGAATCTTGCAAGTATCATTTGGCTTGGTGAAATTGGATTCAAGACTGGAAAATGGTAATTCAAGGAAGTAAATTGTTGGCAGGGTTAGGGCTGAACTGTGTGTAGAAGAGAGGAAGATAAGATATTTCTGTACAGCTCTATTGGAAGAGGATGCCATGTTCTTGATATGAATCTAAACTTGGACACCAAAATTAGAAGTGTACCCGAAACCGGTTTGGCTCAGTGGTAGAGCACCGGTCTGTGGACTGAAGGGTCCCGGGTTCGATTCCGGTCAGGGGCATGTACGTTGGTTTCGGGCACATCCCCGGTAGGGGGTGTGCAAGAGGCAGCTGTTTGATATTTCTCTTTCATCGATGTTTCTAGCTCTCTCTCTCCCTTCCTCTGTAAAAAATCAATAAAATATATTTTAAAAAAATTAGAAGTGTATTAGTTGAATGTTGGCATTGAGTTGCATTTGCCTACAAGCAGAGTAGTTGGCAAGTTCTTGGCGTGTCCTGCTGAATATTTTATCTGGGAAGGGAAGAAGAAAAGCCTATGGAAGGACTGTATCTAGCCAAGTAAGAGGGTGCTAGCTAGCTAGGTCTGGTTTCTTTACCTAATATATTCCAGAAAGATTGGAGAGTAGAGGAAAGCAAAAGAATGGGGGAGGGGGGATGCTAATTAGTCTGCTATCCAGAGCAAACCATAGTTAACTTTTCCTTGCTATGTATGTGCATGAATTTAACTGTTTACTGGCCTGTTTATTTTTTTTATTTTTTATATATTTTATAGTTTTTACACAGAGAGGAATTGAGAGGGACAGAGAGTTAGAAATGTTGATGAGAGAGAAACATCGACCAGCTGTCTCTTGCACACCCCCCACTGGGGATGTGCCCTCAACCAAGGTACATGCCCCTGACCGGAATCGAACCTGGGACCCTTCAGTCCGCAGGCTGACGCTCTATCCACTGAGCCAAACTGGTCCTGGCTGTTCACTGGCCTGTTTAATTCCAAAGAGTTAGTTAGGTCCTGGATAGTTTGTGAGTTGCATATATCAGCCAATATGTTTACCCTTGGTTTCTGGAGTTGGAAAGCCAGGGTGAATAGTTTGTCTCTCCCCTCTTGGGCAGCGCGGGCTGAACTAGATTGCTTCTGTCTGTATTCGTGTTTGACTGGAATGAAGTATTGAGGTAATCATTATGCAAGAGCTGCCGGGAGGGCCACCCCCAAGAGAGACTGATTAACTATGGAATCCCTGGAAATAATGGATCTGTGGGAACCTGATTATGCAAGCAGAAGAGAGTAATTATGCTGGGTAAATAATTTATCTGCACTTCATTCACTCCTGATTTTTTATTCAGCAAGGTTTCTGGTGAGGACAATGCTCAATATTTCCCAGCCCAGCCACAAGCTCCTGCCTACTAGCAATTCTTCCATCTTAACTAACATCTGTGAAATTCAGATGTGTTTTACAAAACGTTACTTATATATTTCTAATCCTCACCTGAGGGTATGTTTTTATTTTATTTATTTTTTAGAGAGAGAGAGAAATAACCGTTGATTGGTTACCTCCCATATGTGCCCGTACCAGTGATCAAACCCGAAACCTGGGTATGTGCCCTGAACAGGAATCTTAACAGTGACCCGTCAGTGTATGGGACGATGCTCCAAACAGCTGAGCCGCCTGGCCAGGGCTAAACATTATATTTTAAATACCATTGTCCCTTGGAGAATTGCAAGGGAAAATTGGTGGTATGTTTTATAAGCACTTGTCATAGAATCAAGGAAATATGTGTTATATGTACATGCTTTTTAAAAAGAAATTAGGCAATAAAAAAATGTTTGAAATGTAAAAAACTATGTATTTTTTTCCTTTTAAAAATATATTTTTATTGATTTCAGAGAGGGAGAGAAATGTAGAAAAATAAGTGATAAGAGTCATTGATCAGCTACGTTCTACATGTACCACTCTGGTGATTGAGCCTGTAACCCGGGCATGTGCCTAAAGTGCTTTGAGTACTACCTGGCTCTTTAGTAAGACCCAGTACGTCTTATCTGTTACTGTACATTATAGTTTAAAAACACAGAGTTGGAGACAGTGGAGCTGTCCATTGGACTAGGTGTTCTGGAGGTAACAGACTTCTGAAGAGGCTCTAACCTGCATCTATTGTCACTTTGTTTCTCCCAGGTGTTTGAGAGACAGCTGCGGCTGGCTGTGTCTCTAAGGAAACCCTTGGTGATTCACTGCCGAGAAGCTGATGAAGATCTGCTGAGCATCATGAAAAAATTTGTGCCCTCAGACTACAAGATCCATAGGTTAGGGGGAGCTTCAGTGGGCAAATTAAATGAATGCTTCCTTTGTCTAGGTCACATATGTCAAACACAAGGCCCACGGGCCAAATCCAGCCCGCCAGGCCTTGCAATGTGGCCCGCACCGCGCTGTCATCACTGCACTCCGCTGTCAGTTTATGACTGTTCAGTAAACCATTCGGCCCGCGATTTAGGCTGGATTTTAGATTTTGGACCCTTCTCTGATTGAGTTCGACACCCCTAGTCTAGGCTGTTAGTTGGAAAAATAAAAACTTAATAGGAAAGTATGGATATTATTAGGTTTTTATATAGTATCCTTAGTAAATATTAGATTAAAACATATGAAATTTCTGTTATTTAACCATTTTTTACTTACAAAATTGCAACTTCTTATGGTTTGAGCTAATACCCTAAATCATTAATGAGCAAGAAGGGAGCTTTTGTGACCTCTGTCCTGGTGGCAGGTGAGAATGGAGCCTCAGTTTTGAGAAACGAGGGCTATTGATTTTGGGAAATATTGCTGTCGTGTCCAGCACACAGAAGCTTCCCGAGCACCTGGGAAAAATTTTTCTTTCCTTTTTTTAAAATTAATTAATTTATTTTATTGATATTTTACAGAGAGGAAGAGAGAGGGATAGAGAGTTAGAAACATCGATGAGAGAGAATCATCGATCAACTGCCTCTTGTACATTCCCCACTGGGGATGTGCCCGCAACCAAGGTACATGCCCCCGACCAGAATCGAACCCGGGACCTTTCAGTCCGCAGGCCGACGCTCTATCCACTGAGCCAAACCGGCTTCGGCTCTTTCCTTTTTTGAATTTGAAAGCTCATTGAAGTGCGGGATGGGAATAGTATCTAGAGGCTCTTAGGTTCACTTTGACGTACTCTCTGATCTTTTACTGTGAACTTGTCCTGGCTGTTAGTTCAGCTGTGGGAGACAGGCGAGTCAGCTGGTTATTTCTCTACTGTAGAGAAGTTGGGTTTGAGGTGAGCATACGGTACTGTGAGAGCCTGGGCAGGGGCCATTGGCTAAGCCTGGCTCTAAAGGGATCAGGAGGCAATGCCTGGGCTGTTTCTGTTAAGATGGGTGTGATGAGTTAACTAGAAAAGCAGGGAGTCTAGAAGCCAAACCAGGTCTTCACAGGTGGTAGAAATGGGTACCTGTCAGGCCTCTAATCTGCTGCCTTTTGGGGTCTAAGGCCTCTGACTGGTGGCACACATCAGAGACGAAGCAGTCACTGGGCCCTTCTGGTTGGTTTGTTGGTTTTTCATTGCTTCATTTTGGGCTAACTGTAAAGGAATTCTAAAGACTGGTTGTAGGTTGAAGGAGGCTAGGATGGTCCAACAAGATGCTGTGGCTAGAGGAAGGCCTGAATTTCCAGATTGAGATATATATCTTCTGTCTAATAAAAGAGTAATATGCAAATTAACAATCACCCTGCCACACCCTCAAGCCATGCCCACCAGCCAATCAGGAGAGAGTATGCAAATTAAACCAAGATGGCTGTGGCCACGGAGGGAGCAGGAGGCTTGGGTTTCCCCGGCAATGGAGGAAGCCAAGCTTTCTGCACACCTTGGCCAGCCCAGGTCTCCACTCAAGGCTACAAGTTTCTATTATAGGAGATAAATAAATCCCAATGAAAATGGAGAGAGCAGGAGGCTTGGGTTGCCCCCAGCGATGGAAGAAGTAAGCTCCCGTAGCCTTGGCCTGCCTTAGCTACAAAATTCGAATTATAGAAGATAAATAAATTCCAACAAAAATGGCTGTGGCCACAGAGCAAGCAGGATTCTTGGCTCTTCTCAAGGCTACAAAGTTTCAATTATAGAAGATAAATAAATCCCAGATACCAGGGCCTCCGCTTGGGTCGCTGGGGGTGTGTGGTCGGCCTGCAAACCACCACAGGCCCCTCCCCCAGGCTTCCCCACACCCCAAAGGAACCTCCACCCTGACCCAGGACACCCTTCAAGGCAAACCAGCTGGCCCCCACCCATGCACCAGGCCTCTATCCTATCTAATAAAAGAGTAATATGCAAATTGACCATCACTCCAACACACAATGATGCCTACCCCTGTGTGGACACAAGATGGCCAGCAGGGGAGGGCAGTTGTGGGTGATCAGGCCAGCAGGGTAGGACAGTTGGGAGGGACCAGGCCTGCAAGGGAGGGCAGTTGGGGGCAATCAAACCTGCAGGGAAGGGCAGTTAGGGGTGACAAGGCCAGTAGAGGAGGGTTAGTTGGGGGTGATGGGGCCTGCAGGCGAGAGCAGTTGGGGGGATCAGGCCTGCAGTGGATGGCAGTTAGGGGCAAACAGGCTGGCAGGGGAGCAGTTAGGCATCTATCAGGCTGGCAGAGGAGTGGTCAGAGTGTGATCAATCAGGCAGAGGCAGGTGAGCAGTTGGGAGCCAGCAGTACTGGATTGTGAGAGGGGTTCCAGATTGGAGAGGGTGCATGCTGGGCTGAGGGACACCCTCCCCCCCGCGCCCCCCCCCCCCCCCCCCCAGCACGAATTTTGTGCACAGGTTGCGCGCGTGCGTGCACACACACACACACACACACATATATATTATACTAGAGGCCTGGTGCACAAAATTCTGCCTGGCCTGCACCCTCTCAGTCCGGGAGCCCTTGGAGGGTGTCCCTGTGGGAGCAGGCCTAAGCCATCAGTCAAACATCCTTAGTGCTGCTGTGGAGGTGGGAGAGGCTCCTGTGCTCGAGAGCCGTGAGCCTGGCTTCTGGCTGAGCTGTACTCCCCTGGTTGTCAGTGCACATCACAGCACTGGTCATTCTGCTGTTCGGTTGATTTCCATAGTAGTCTTTTATTACATAGGATAGGATTATATTATATTTATATTTATTATATTATGAACATGGAACATGAACAGCCTTCAGAATAATAAGAAATTTATTCATAGTCTCACTTCCTGATACATTTTTTTACCTACTGTAGTTGTAATATTTAAGGGGCCACAGTTTTAAATTCTGCATTTCTTTTTGTGTCATAAGCATAACCTGTCACTATGTTGTTGCTGTATGTTCCTGGTAATTATTTCAAGTGGCTGTATAGTATTCTGTGGTGTAATGGGTTGATGGATGAGTATTGCTCACCAGGAGTCATCTTGGGTCTTACTGTGTTGGAACTAGTTCTTGTCTGTGTTTACTATGGAGTCCTTCCTTTGGATGCAATCTCTGCATTTCTGGATACTTATCCACAGAAAATAATTTAAAAGGGGTTGTATGTCTAGAGGGAGTGGGGGCTGCTGCCAGGGGATTGTGAGAGTGCTGATCTGGACTTCTCCTCTCAGGCATTGCTTCACTGGCAGCTACCCGGTCATCGAGCCCCTGCTGAAGCACTTCCCGAACATGTCTGTTGGCTTCACTGCGGTCCTGACGTACTCTTCCGCCTGGGAGGCCCGGGCAGCTCTGAAACAGATCCCGCTGGAGAGAATCATCGTGGAGACTGATGCCCCCTACTTCCTGCCTCGACAGGTAGGCTGTCTGCAGGCTGAGTCGAGGCCCTGAGGAGAGGGTGGGGAGAAGGGAGGTCACCCTTACAAGGCTGGCAGGGCCAGAGCCCCAGTGATATCCAGGTCCCACCTGGGCTTGTATTGCTCTGCAGAACCAAAAGTCTAGGGGGCTGAGAAGCTGAAGGGTAACCACTCTCTTCCAGGCAGTGCAAAGCCCTACCCTGTAGAGGGTAGTCCAAGGAAGCGTGGGACCCTGCTCACCCAGAGCCCCCCATGACTAGGACTCTCCCTGCACCTGCAGGTAAAGGGGTCTCTACAGGGCAGCCCCAAAGAGTCCTTACTGGGGAAGGGCCGGGGAGGGAGCTCTGTGCAATGACTGAGTGCAGACGGTTCAGCGATGTTCTGAATGCTTGATATCTTCCAGGTTCCCAAAAGCCTTTGCCAGTACGCCCACCCAGGCCTGGCCTTGCATACCGTTCGAGAGATTGCCAGGGTCAAAGGTCAGCCGCTGTCCCGCACCTTGGCTGTGTTGCGTGAGAACACCAGTCGCCTCTACAATCTTTAAGCAGAGAGAGTGCAGGAGTCTTCTATAAAAGGTTATAACATTTACATTTATGTTCTTTAAAATCAGGACAAAAGCTTCCTTTGCTGCATTTTATTAATGTAGAGAGTAGCCTGATTTGTCTTGAGTGAACTTGGTTTGAAACCTTCCTTTTCTCTTCCCTCCAGGACGACCAGTGACCTAACAGCACAGGCTGGGCTTCATCTCTGCCTGGGCCCAGGACAGGGGTGTGTTCAGAGCCCATTGGAATGGAGAAAACCAAGACAGGAAACAGGATGTTTTCCTTGGAACTTCGTCATAAGGCTTTTGATCCTGGCTATGGATTGGGCGCGGGGTGGGGGGTGGGGGGTGCAGTGGAGGGAGGGTGGGGAGCAGGGGTTGCCTTCTGGCCACATGCTTCAGGGCAGTCAAGGAGAAAGAAAGGTTAGTAGAAGGGTGCAACAAGTTTGCCCATCCAAATCTCTGGTTCTCTGCAGCCTGTGTTTTTGAGCAGTTTGCAAATAAAGTCACCCTCCTACTAGTCTAAGCCCATGTTGGTGTGTAACTTGATTCCTGGTCCTCAGTTCTGAGAATGCGCTCCCAGTGGGAAATCTATGGGGAATTTTCACTGGAGACTGGTTAAGTCATCCCCCTGCAACCAAAGGAGTCATCCCTCCCTCTTCCCTGGATAACTCTTCAGTTTGGCTGTCGCTGTTGCCGTCAACTGCATTGGCACAGGTGGAAGGACACTGGCACTGGTTTCATTACTGGGTCCATTGCTGTCAGTACAGAGGGGGAAGAAAGGCACTCATTGTCCAGGGAAAATCCTGGCTGATGGAGATCTGGACAGATGGGGGAACTCAAGGAAGAGGCCTCCTTGAGGAAGAGGACCCCCAGAAGGTGTTCCTACTTACTGATGCCCGCAGGGCTGCCGCTCGGCTGTGCTAAACTGATAAAGGTACAGCTGGTAGCAAAAGCTACTTGCTAGTCTGCTGGTAAGGTCTCAGCCGCCCTTTGTTCATTTTTGCCCTCTTTCCCTGGAGCACTGTACCGGAAATACTCATTCTTTTTCATTGCATATGACAGCCTCTTGTGTGTCCCTCTCAAGTTAGAGGTAAATCAGTTTAATTCTTCAAAGCTCTGCTGGGGTCACTCAGCCATGTTCTGTTGCCTTTGCCCAACAAGCAGGCCTGATGTCTGTAAATCTCTCCTCCCTCCGGGCGGGCGGTCTCCCTTGCCTCCCTGAGTCCTTTCTCTGTGTTGGAAATGAGAAAGACTCCTTTGACTTTTGAGCAACTGGGTCATCTCAAATTTTAAGCTGTGTTCTGCTCCCTGCTGGTGCCTTGTAAAGGCATATTCATTACAGGCCCTGGAAGGTTACAATGGTCACGGGGTACATGTAAGGACACTGCTCTTTGTCCAAAAGGATCCTTTACTCCAGTCTGCAGTGAGGCCACTAAATTCCTTGTGTGTTTCTTGGAACCTGGTGGCTTAAATCATAAAATCCATCACTTAAAGCTGGATTTCTCTAGGTGATTTTGGAAGGTACATTTGAGCCTTGTAAGTTAAAAGGAAACGGGCTTAACGTTTTTCCTAGATGGTATTTCTCTTTTGCCCCTGTGCAGTTGTTGGCCTGAGAAGTGGGCCTTGATTCCCTGTTGGCCTTCCATGGATTAGTGGTGCGTTGTTTGTGCCTCACGTTTGCCAGTCTGTTTGGAAGATTTGGGGAACTGCAGAGTGCTTCATTGTCATCCAAATGAACTGCAGCATATCTCTCTCCTTCACAAGCCCTGTATGTCAATACTGCCTTCATGGGAAACCAGCTAGTCCTGCTTTAAAGGTTAAAGTGATGACTAAATGGTTATCTCAGAGCCTATGCAGTCTTCCTGCCAAGGTAACGCACAAGGTGCTATACACTTTTATCTCTAGGATTTAGGCTTACTTCTGTGCTGTGGCGTGAAAGCTGGTTGGCAATGTTTTTTGTGTTGGATGGCTGACTTAATTGTTTTTGCTGTGCTGCTGGAATGCCTCTGTCACCCCTATCCCTGGCCATCAGTTTCTGGAAATGAAGGGATAGGATTCCCAGCCAACTCCCATGCCCTCCACGTTTGTTTTGAGTTCCCAGAGTGGGAACTGGTTCAGTTGTTGGCCGACTTCGAAACCTGCGAACCCAAAGGTGTGACATTCTCGAGTGTACATGTTCCTCTGCAAAATGGCATGAGATAAGACATGGCATCTTCTTAAAAGTTCTGCTGCCTTTGAGCATTAACGTTTATTTTATACTTTGGGAACTCGGAAATACTGCTGCTTCCTAGCCTTTGGAAACTACACGGACACCGTTTCTTTCTCCAGAGCAGTGCGGTGAGAGGAGGAAGCACCGAGTACACGGGTGTGGTACTGATGAAGATTTGTACTGTTTTTGGACTATGAAATCCGGTGCCTCTGGGTAGGCTGGAGGACATTCTGTTTTACTACGTGCACACGTATTTAACTCCATCCTCTAATTTGCATGGAGGTGTTGTTGAACACAAGTGCACAAGCCAAAAGTAAACCTGGAAAAAGGAAGGCTCTGCTGTGAGAATGTTAAACAAATTTGAAATCTCGGTTAATGCGTCATCTTTGAGACACAGTCATTGACTGCTTTTTCAGCATATTCCTTCACTTTGGTTCAGTTTCCTCTCCGGTTGAACACACAGTTGACTGTGTCTACTCAGTGATATGTTTGTGGCTGAAAATGTGTTGCTCTTGGTGTTTTATCTTTCTCTCTGTATTGAGTTGGGATTAATACTAATTTGCTGTCAGGACTTCATTTTTACGCACTCATTTATAAAATAAGGGCAAATGGCCACTGATTCAGTGATTAAACAAACTCAGTCAAACAAAGACGGCAGCAGAATTGCCGATCGGTGGCTAGCCAGCATTGTGGTCTCTGTCAGTGCTCATTTGGAGTGGATTCAAATGAAGGAAGGTAGCTGAGGCTGGGTCCCATTCTTCTGTTTACATGTTGCCATAAGGGGATTTCTGAGCGCACACCTGTAAGTGTATGATGAGTTAAATACATGTGCTAGTATACTGATATACTCTGTATATCCTAAAACACAAAATAAGGAGAATTTTTTCCTTCAACAGATTTCTTGTTCACGCCAAGGGTAAATACACCGCTTTCAAAGAACCTTAAGTTAGTGGTGTTAAATGTTAGAGGAATAGGTTTAAGAAGGTGACATAGGACTTTGTTTGAAATGCTACATCTTTTTCAAGTGTGTCCCTTGTTTCCTTTGATGTTTTATTTCTGCCAATTGTTGACTTGAAGTTGACCCAGTGTATTATGAAAGAAAATAAAGAACAGAAACAAGCCCTGGCCGGTGTGGCACTGAAAGGTCGTTGGTTCGGTTCCCAGTCAGGACACATGCCTGGGTGAGGGGCATGCAGGAGGGGCAGCGTATCGATACATCACTCTCACATCAATGTTTCTCTCCCTCTCCCTTTTTCTAAAAGTCAATAAACTTTTTTTTTTTAATTTTTTTAATTTTACTTTAAAAAACAAAAGAAATCTCTTGGACCCTAGGCAGCTGGGCAAGAAAATACCATTGAGAGCAGTAGTATTTGAAAAGCATGGACTCAACCACTACAGCTCTGGATATGAGTGGGCAGTGTATTTGCTGTGTGGCCTTGGAAATTTAATTTCTCCAAACTTGTTTCCTCCCTCCTAAGTAGCTTGTGAAAATTAGCTGAAATTGCAATAATTACAAGTATTTAGAACAATGCCTGGTGCACAGCAGGGATGAAGTGAGTGAGGATTGTTAGAATAGTTGAATGCCTACCATGTGCCAGGTGCCCTTGAGGGAGATACTGTGTTCAGTCTCTATAGTAACCCAGGGAGGTGGGTATTTTAATTTGAGGAACCTGAGGAATTCCATATTTTGGTTTGGATCAGAACTGGTATTCAAAATCATAGCTCCTAACCACATCATGCTGCCTGCCCCAGGTGAGATTGGGCTTAACTTTTTTAAGTTAAGTGGCAGAGAATGCTTTTGAGTCCTTTGAGAGAAAAGTAAGTCTTTGTTCTTTTGATGGGGTGGAATTGACCAGCATTCCCACCAGGGCCTGGCACACATCTCCCTCCTCACCCCCCCCCTCCCCCACCCTGAGCACCACCCCCAGTCCAATCCATGGCTGCTGCTTCCCCAGATCAGCAGCTGGTTTCCTGGGTTAATTTGGTCACACTTGGGCCTTACATCCTCTCTAGCCATTAAGAAGAGGGCTGTGGGTGTGGATAGTGTGATCAGGGTTGTGCCCCTACTAAAGAATGGAGCTGGGATAGGGCTAAGTTTCAGGAGAGCATGTCAGTCTAGGCCTCAGTATTGGGGAGCTGGGTCTTAGGGGCTGGCCATCTGGGGGCTGTAGAAGGTCATTTCCCTCTATTTCTATTTCTTTTCTTCCACTCCCCCCCGCTTAGTTCACTTGTTCTCCAATACCTTAAGTACCTTTAATGGTGATAACATGTTTCAGTCTGTGGCTTAGGTGAAGATGCTTTTGAAAGCAAGGACTCAGTGAATGAAGTCTCTGTGTAGTCATATAATCAGGTGTCTGATCATCTGAGAGATGGGAGTGTGTGTGTGTGTGTTGGTGGTATGCCATCTGCCCAACAGATGGACATCGAGTTGACAATAGAGCTGGGACTGAATCGATGGGGAAGAAGGTAAGAGGGAAGAAACAGGGCACCTTTTTCATGTGTTCACAGTTCTGTTGAGGGTCCCACCTAGCCAGGTCTCAATTTTTTTAAGTTTCATAACAATCGACACCTATTCTATGCCAGTTGGGCCAGCTGAGCTGTGCAGAGTGCTGTGCTATCTGAATAGACTCCAGTTGCTTCTAAGCTACGTTATATAAACCATTTAATAACCTGGGATCTTGTTGAAGTACAGATCCTGATATAGCAGGGCAGGGGTGGGACCTGAGATTGCATTTCTAAGGAATTCCCAGATGATCCACAAACCACATGCAGTTCCTGAATGATGAATGGCAGTTGGGTTTTGGTGTGCCTACTGAGTCTACCAGTGGTTGGTACCTATAGGGGCTGTGCCTTGAGTGCCAGGTGGCCAAAATTTTACTTAAGACACTTGGCTTCTAGAGCCCTCTGTGATTTTTCCAGTGTGGGTGTTACCCCAAGTCTGCAGAGGGGTGTCCTGCATATTTCTAGGGGATCATGTGTCTGACTGGGCAGGTTGGCAGTGCATCTCTTTGGAATCTCCCTCCTTGTTTGCTTTTCTCTCCTATTGATTCACTCACCCATCATCACCAGCTCTCAGAAATCAGTTTGCATGTTTATGCTAAAGTGTAAGTGACTGATAGGTGACATTTCCTCCTAGGAAGGCTGGTGTCTTCCCTGGAATTAAATTGTAGAACTGAGAGACCAAGGTTTGGTTCACCTGTGAGCTGGAGTTGGAGGTGTTTTGGGACAATTACCGGGTGTCAGTGAAGTAAGGAAGGCAGTGGCCTGCCTTGCCATATGAGTTGATACCTGCTTTGCTGGGCTTCTCAGTAGTGAACAGAGAGGAAGCCTTCCCAGCAGTGTCCAGAAGCCATTATTATCACCCACTTAATAACTTCACATTCAGCCAAAACCGGTTTGGCTCAATGGATAGAGCGTTGGCTTGGGGACTGAGAGGTCCCGGGTTGGATTCCGGTCAAGGGCATGTACCTTGGTTGCGGGCATATCCCCAGTAGGGGGTGTGCAAGAGGCAGCTGATCAATGACTCTCTCTCATTGATGTTTCTAACTCTCTCCCTTCCTCTCTGTACAAAATCAATAAAATATATTAAAAAAAATAATAATTTCACATTCATGCTTTGGCATTCCCAGAATCCTGTTCAGATCTTGAATGTGTTTAATGGATTTTAGCTCTGATAACCTCACCTGCACTTTCATTGTCCATACAGTTTTTTTTTTGTTTTTGTTTTTTTTTTTCAGAGAGGAAGGGAGAGGGAGGGAAAAACATCAATAATAAGAGTATCATTGATCTGCTGCCTCCTGCACGCCCCCTACTGGAGAGTGAGCCTGCAACCTGTGCATGTGCCCTTAACAGGAATCGAACCCAGGACTCTTCAGTCCACAGGCCACCGGCCACCGCTCTATCCACTGAGGCAAAACAGCTAGGGCCACACAGTCCTTGATAATGAGCTCTCACTGCAACTTTGCACTTTGACATTTAAAGGAACTGTGTCTTTCCTTTCTCCCCTCCCCATCCTCTTCTCTTCCCTTTCCCCTCTTGCTCTTTCTTTGTCTCTCCTCCACTCCTCTTCTGCCATACATACCCCAGTAGTCTGTCAGCTTGTATGAGCTGGTCTAGTTTGGTTTTCATATCTAGAAAAGGATACGTAGCAAAGCATGCACCTGCCTTGCTACATATCCTTTTCTCCTTCCATTGACCATAGAACAATATATTTTTTTTCCTGTGAAATTTTCCTCCTCGGTGAAATAATTCTCATCATGAACATTTAGCACACAGTTTGAATGTTTATTCAGCTCCTAAGCTCGTACCACTCGGAGCTGGGGGTTGTAGAAGCAGTCTAAATGCCGCGGTGAGCATTCTAAGGCCAGCAGGAAAACAGAGGGGCGGGCCGGTCTTGTGGATGGTCACTTGTCTGCTGGGGCCTCTGAAAAGCAAGGGGGAGATGGCAAAATTCCGAGTCTGCTCTCTGGCCAGGGCCATCAGAGATGGTTCTCTTCACAGGGGTGACCGTGAGGTGGGGTCTTGCAATGCGGGGAGCCTAGGCCTGTGACTTGGGCAAGTCACCTAAAAGCTCCGAGTCTCCGTCTCCTGTCTGCACGGAGGGGTGGGTGCGATTCTCTGCCTCGAGTGGGGGGTGGGGCAGGTGAGGCCATGCTGGGGGCGGAAGTGCTTTGCAGGTTGTAAGGTGCTTCCGGTGGCCTCCTTGATCAGGAGAAAGTTAAGTGGTATCTTTACAAGGGAAGAGGGGATTCAAAGAAAAACAAAAAAACCTTTGCTTACCTGGCTGCGGAGCCCATTCTGACTGCAATTGCAGCACTAATTATTTTGTTTGTGAAGTAAAATTATACAGTAAAGGTGGTGTAACACCAAATAATTTTATACTCAATTATGGGTGTTAGCTCCATTTTATGGTTAGGAAAATTGGGGTTCACTGGGGCTCCAAAGCTGCTTCTCGGAACTTAGTACCCTCTGAATACAGAAAGTGGGCTCAGCACCCTCCGAGCCACCCAGGGGCCAGCCCAGCCCACTCCCGCCGATATTTGGGGACCAGGAATTAGAAGCTCTGAGAGGAGGGGTCGGGGAGGAGAACTGTTCTTGTGCCGGCATGATGTGGGCTCACATTTGGGACAGAAAACTGCAGTGACTGGCCTGGGCAGGGACTTACCGTTGGCTTCTTCCCAAAACAGGTCCTGCAGAAACTTCCCCAGGGCCTGGCCATGCCAGTGGGACTGAGCCCCCGACAGCTTGATCCCAACGTCAAAGGGGGCGTTGAACTAGGAGGAGGGTAGGGAGGACCCAGGAAATGGCAGAGGTTACAGCTCCCACAGCCCTGCCCCCAGCACCTCCATTCCAAGGGTCAGGGCGACAGGAGGGCCTGTGGGCCAGCGGGTGCCGCTGAGGGGAGCTCAGTCCCTCTCCTTTGTAGGCCCTTCTTTCTGCCCCTCCACCCTGAGGACCTGACTCTTCCTTCACTGCTAGGTAAGAGCTGTGGTGTCCCCTAGCAAGCCCCTCGCCCTGCCGGGCAGCTTTCAAAGACACAGGATCTCAGGTCCTGGCAGGGAGGTTGGGGGGGGTGCACACCTGGTGTACGTAGCACCAGCCTGGGTGATGGTCTCTGCCCCTCGCTGCCCCACCTCTCCTTTCCCAGGGGCTCTTCCTCATACGCACAGGCCTCTGGTCAGTGCAGTCAGACAGGAAGCTGACCTTTTCCTAGAGCTAAGTTCGTTCTTCTCGGCTTCGGTTTCTTTCCTTCTGCAGGAGAGTACACCATTTCCCCTACTTGGCAGTCGTTGCGGTGATTTACTATCACTGAGAGCTGTTTGCAGCCACGTCACTTCTCTCCCTTGAGACGGAGACTGTCTTTCTCTGTTCACCCAGTAGCTGCCTCGGCACCTGGCCAGGCTGGGACCCCTCCGTGGGTCAGTGGAGGAGGACTCGATGCTGGAAAGGACCCCTGGTCATTGGTCCTTCCGCCCGCTACCCTCCAGACAGGAGGGGTTACCCCATTTTCAGGTAAAGCAGCCAGAGAGGTTGAGGGGCTTGTTTGAGGCCTCGGTGGCCATGGGCGGCGAGGAGGCAGGATCCCTAAGTCCGCCAGCCCCGCGCTGAGTGAGGCCGCTGTGTCCAGCCCTCGCGCCTCCCCTCCAGGCAGGTACCACCGTGACTCCTGTTTTACAGATGAGCAAATGCTCAGAGAAGTTATTAAAGCAACAAATGGCTGTTTGTTCCTACCTTCCCCACTTGTCTCCGCTGTGAAGGTGGAGGGCGTGGGGTGGCATGGCTGGTTTTTTTAGGAAACTTGGACCCTCCTGTTCTCTCCCTTCAGTAACGTTTCAAAGACCCATCCTCCCTGCCCCGCCGGGCCAGTGTGGGTGGTCCGGGGTGAGAGGGGGGCCCTCGCGGGAGGGGCTCCGGGAGGCTGTTGCTGGCCGCCTGCCCCCCCACCTTCCTCGGCCACACCACCTCCCGACAGTTCAGACCTCTGGTTCTGGCTGAGGCAGCACGGCCATTTCTGAGGCCGGCCTGCATGGAAACTGGAAACTTCCAGCCCTGCCTTGAGGCAGCCGCCCCTGAAACCTCTTCCCATCTGGGCTAATTCAGAGCGAGCCTAGCTGGGTGAGCACCTGCCGCGGGAGCTGGCATCTCACAGGACAGTTCCGGGTTATGGCTTAGAGCGGGGATGTGGCGGGTGAGGCTGTCCCAGTGTACGGAGGAAGTGCCTGAGGACACCGCCAGGTTTACAGAGGCAGACAGAGCCTGGGCCGGAGCTCAGCCCTGCAGGAGAGCGGTGGGTGGTTAGAGACCAGGCTTCGGCTCCTCTCGGGCCAGGAGAGGATGGGGACTGACGTCAGCCCTGACCTTCCGTCCACTGCTGCCGCCCTCTGCCTGTGGCATCTCAGCCAAGTGCATTGTCTGAACTTCTGGTCAGTGAGGGCAGTGATACCAGCTCTCAACAGCTCAGTAAGTGCCATGGTGGATTATTATTACCATCCAGAGAGTTGGTTTCTCTGCATGGAGGTGTCTGTCGCCACCTAAATGCTTGTCAGTACCATCCGCCAACCACACAGCCAGCTTTTCAGGAAAGTTACCTAGATCACCCTATAAAACCCACTTCTCTCCCCTCCCCCTTCCTGGTCCTCCATTTACCTCTAAACTGTTTCCGTATCTCAGGCAAGATGAGCCAGAGCCAGGGCCAGCCTGGCTGGCTGTCCTCACCCCCGGACGGGCTTTAGGCAGACACTTTCTGTGGGAAACACCTTCAGTCTGTGCCAGCTGTGTCTTCCTGGGGGTCTTTCTCTGGGCACCCCATTTGCTGCACCCTGCTAGCGTCCCCTTCTCTCCTCTGCTCACAGTTCTGTATGTCCCCATTCTGTGGTAGCATCGTTACTTCTCTTAGATGTTTGCCTCTTCAGGGCAAAGACCACATAGAGCACAGTGCAGTCAACTGCTTTCATGCTGGTAAGCGGACCCCTGTTCATGCCATCACTCCGTCTCCCCTTCCCTCCTCCCTCCCCCGCCACAAAAGCATAAAACGGCAGAGGAACCCACCCGAATTTCCAGCTCATCCTCTGCCCCTTCCTCCTGATTTCCGTCTTCCGGGCGGAGCCAGCCTTCGAGCTCTCGCTCTCGGGGCTGCAGTTTGGCTGGTGGCTTCTTGGACTCCTTTCTCTGCTGGAGGGAGAGAGCTTTCTTTAGGCGCCTGTCCTTCCTGAGCAGAGGCGGGCCCGAGTCAGACAGGGCCCTCCTCTGTGTTCTCCGGGAGGCTGAGCCCTGCCACGGCACACGGCGGGCCGCTCTGTGCGGGGCCGGGGGCAGAAGGGGGCCTGGTGGGGAGTCTCACCTGCACTTTCTGGTGTTCGGGGCTCAGGAAGCTAGAGCCGGCCATGGCCCAGTCCACGCAGAGCGCACTGAGGAGCAGCAGGCTGCACAGAGTCCCCGGGGACGGCATGGCCTCGGCTGGGTGGGGACAGGGGGGCCAAGAGGAGAGAGAGACTCCAGGTAACATGCCCCCCCACCCCTTTCGCTTCCCCGGCCCTCCCAGCGCCTCAGAATGCAGGTGGAAGCCGGCAGACAGGGCAGGGACTGGGACCTGGGCTGGCAGGAATGAATGGAAGGATGTGTGTGTTCTCTTCCAAGACTGTCCAGGGCAGAGCCCCTGGCAGTGGGTTCCCCCTGTGTTTGCTCAGCCCCCAAGGACCTCGTTCCAGGTTTAGCGGGTGACGAAGCTGCCCCAGCGCGTCCCCAGGAGACCTGAGCCCAGTGATGTCAGCAGCCCGGCTGCCCCAGCTGTGCCGCCTCCCCTTCGTCCCGTGATAAACCCACAAGCAAACCCGCAGAGCGAGCGGGGGTGCCTACCTGGGTTCCTGGCGGAGGTGGTGCCAGGTGGCTGGCCGGCCCTTATATAGGAAGCCTGTGTTTGCTTTAAACCACAACCTGTCTCAGGGCAGCCTGGCTTCCAGGGGCTGTTTACATTCCTTGGCTCCTCTGGGTAGAAGTCAGCGGTGGAGGTCAGATGCCCAGAGGTTGTTGGGTTGGGTGGGGTGGCCATCTGCTCCAGCTGTCCACAGGTGCCGGCCCTGGTTTGGGGGGGGGTGACTGGGGGTCCGGGCTGGCTTTGCTGCCCTGTGACCTTTGCTCCTTTCTGATGAGATCGGGCGCATTCAGGGTGGAATGGCCGTAGGCTTCACTCTCCTTTCTGAAGCCCCCTCTGCCCTGGACAGAACGAGTTTACCATCACTAGCTGCTAAGAGATCTCTAGTCCTGCACCTGCAGTTCTGTGACCGACGCTGCTCTGGCTCCCACCAGCCTCTGGAGCACAAGGGCGCCTGGCTCATGGATTGTCCTGCCTTCCCACGAGGGAAGTCGCACCTCACAGACAGGAAACTGCCGGGAGGGACAGCAGCATGAGCTAACTGTCCTCGGAGGAGCAGGTGGAGGGGTCATTTTAGTCCTGGTTAAACCTCAGTCTTTCCTCCTGCATGGAGCACGATGACTCTGCATCCTTAGTGTTTCCTAACGTGTGGGCTTGCCTCCCCTCCCAGCCCGGTTCGGAGAGGGAACAGAGTGGATCTGGAGGCAGAAGGGCCGTGACCTGCTCCTGGCGCAGGTAACTTCTCACATGGATTGGCGGCAGGCAGATCACTGATGCCCCTGTGGCAGGCCGCCTCTCCGAGTGGCCCTGAAGGTTGATGAGGTTGTGTGTGTGAAAATGCTTTATAATCTGTAAGGCAGCAAACATGACAAGTATTTCTGTATCAGGCCCAAGACCTTGTGCCAAGCATGTGCGATGGTCACATGTTCTTGGATGAAGGTTAATTAACAGTAACCTTAATCTGTCCCAGTGCTTCATTCCATTGGATGCCCAAGCAGTGATCCTAGGCTGAATGCAATGTCTGTATCAAACATCAGGCCGGGACTCCATGCAAGAGGCAGATGGTGGCAGTGGAGTAGGCTCTGAAGGGAGGGCACTGCTGCAAGCAGTGGCATGATTGGAGCCAACAGGCCTGGTGTAGGCACGGGACACGGTGAGAGGGCTGGGTGGCTTGGAGGATGGTGGTGGGAAGAGGCCAAAGAAAGGCTTCGAAGGCAGAGGGGTCAGGCTCTGCACTGCCTGAGCTCCTGGCACACGGAGTGGCTGTATGTGTAGGAGGGCGTCCTCTGAAGGGTTTTAACAGGAGCGACAGGGCACAGAATAATGAGCGAGTTGGAAAGACCTTAAAGACTTGGGATGCTGGACCTTTTATTTCACTGGAAGAAAATAAAACTCCCCCCAAAGCCACCCAGGCATCAGCGACAATGCTGGGACTCAGTTCCTGGCTCCTCATCCATGCTCTCTGCTTCCAGGAGAGTCTGCTCCACGCAGGGTGGCTGGGGCAGAGGACCAGTTGGTGGTTAAACGCCACCGGCTTCAGGGGGCACAGGGCCCATGTAGAAACTTTAGGGACAGTGGGGGCACAGGAGGGGCTGGACAGCCTCTCAGTAGGATGTGGGGGGCTGAGTGCCTCCTGCTGAGAAACATCGGCTCCACCTGACAGCCACCTGAGCTCAGACCTCTTGGCTGCGGGGCCAGAGGCTGGAGGAGGAGGCCGGTGGGGAGAAGACCCACGGCTTGTTCACAGCCACCCTCGCCCCCACCGAAAGGAAACAACCCGAAACCCCAGCTATGGTGACCAGGCACCAGCTGAGACACGAGCCTCTGCTCTTTCCTGACCCCGGAGGCCTCCGGAGCCAGGAACCGCTGTGTTGATCTTAGATAACAGCGCCAGCGAGCAAACACGCCCTGACTGGTATCTTTGGGAAACGGAGAGGTGGCCTGTGTGATGGAAACACCCCGACCGCATACCACAGAGGCCGCCGTGGGAAGGGGGGAGATCTGATGGAAGGCAGGACCGCCGAGGGCGGGCAGAGGCACCCAGAACAGTCTCTCTCTGCCCACTCACAGTTGGGGAGGGGACAGACCCCGGTGGGAACTGCGTGCAAATCTGGACCAGGAAGACCATAAACTTGGGGGAAGAGCCAGCTTCCCTGGCTCACTTTCCTCCTCCCTTCCAGGGGGTAATTCCAAGCCCAGATTGGCACCTCCCTGCGCCTGGGTCCTCCTCAGGACTCGGCAGGTGCTCTGCAGGTTCCTCTGCAGAGCTTGCTGGCTGGTGGCTTTCTCCCCATTGCAGGCCTCAGGGCCGGCTTAATGAATGGAGAGCACTCGCCACTTAATTGTTATGTGTACTTGGCGTCTGAGAACAAATTAACTTTATATACTTTCCACTAATTTCATTTGTGCTAATAATTAGTTGGCTTAGCAAGCACTGTTTTCATTGACGAGGCTGAATGTTGGTCTGAGTGAGGCAGGTTCTGGGGCTGTAGGAAGAGGCGTTATTTTCTGAGATGGGGCTTTTCGTGGCCGTTTTCTCCTAGTTCCGGCTCCCATAGCCTCCAGAGCAGAATTGTTCAATAGAAATAACATGTCAGCTCAAACAAGAGCCTCTGTGTGACTTTAAATTTCCTAGTTTTATTTTTTTAAAAAAAATATGTTACTCATTTTTTACAGAGAGGAAGGGAGAGAGGGATAGAGAGCTAGAAACATCGATGAGAGAGAAACATCAACCAGCTGCCTCCTGCACACTCCCCCTCCCCCCCCCAGTTGTGCCCGCAACCAATGTACATGCCCTGGACCGGAATCGAACCTGGGACCCTCCAGTCCACAGGCCAACGCTCTACCACTGAGCCAAACCGGTTTTGGCATTCTAGGAGTTCTATTAAAAAAGCGAAGAGAAACGGGTAAAATAAATTTTAATAATTTAAACCTAAATACCCCAATATTATTGGTTCAATATGTAATAAATATAATAAGGTATTTAACCCTGACTTTTTAAAAAAATATATTTTTATTGATTTCAGAGAGGAAGAGACAGAAACATCAATGATGAAAATCATTGTCTGCCTCTTGCATGTCCCCTAATGGGGATCGAGCCTGCAACCTGAATCGAACCCAGGACCCTTTAGTCCACAGGCCGATGCTCTATCCACTGAGCCAAACCGGCGGGACCCTGGCTTTCTTTTTACTGAATCTTCAAAGTCCAGTGCGTTGTATTGTACCTCACACAAGTCAGACTCGCCACATTGTAGCCGCAGCAGCTGCTGTGGCCACGGCTACTGCTCTGGACAAGTTCCAGATGCTCACGGTGCCCTCTTCAAGCTCCCGTAGCCGCAGCCATGCTTGCCTTCCATCCCCTGCTGTCCACACCGAGCCTCCCTCTGGCCTTCCCTGTTCTCCTGCCATCGTGGGCTGGGGCCCCAACAAGTCTCCTTCGTATCTCCCGTCTTTCTCTCCCATGTCTTCTTCCCTCAGTGAGGCCAGGTCTCTAATTCTGGAAAAGTCTGTTTTACACCAACGGCCCTTTCTCATGCTACCACTTCCGGGCAGAATTCCCTCTATGCATCCTGTTCTTGATTGTGCTCTGTTCCCTCAAAGCCCTTAGGCTCCACTCTCATCTCCACCCAGAGCTGCTGGTGCAGCCTTAGCCTAGAGACCACTGCACATGGTGAGACCGTCAGGGGCGTGCAGTGTCCCTGCTGGTGCAGACCTCGCCGAGCGGCACTGGTGCCATGGGGCAAGTGGATCGTTTTATGCTGAAGCTTCTGATTCTGACCCCCCGTGTGGAAGGAAGATAAACTCTGTCTATTTTAACTTGCTTTGGAAAATATCAAACATGAAAAAAAAAAAGAGTAATATAATGAGTCTCCAAGCATCTACCATCAACTTCAACATTTATTAACATCTTGCTTCTTCTATTTAAACCCCACACTGTTTTTGCCCTTTTTAAAAAAAAAAAAAATTTTTTTTTTAAATTTTTTTTACAGAGAGGAAGGGAGAGGGATAGAAAGCTAGAAACATCAATGAGAGAGAAACATGGACCAGCTGCCTCCTGCACACCCTCCACTGGGGATGTGCCCGTAACCAATGTACATGCCCTCGATCTGAATCGAACCTGGGACCTTTCAGTCCACAGACCGACACTATCCACTGAGCCAGACCGGTTTCAGCTGTTTTTGCCTTTTTTTTTTTTTTTTGAATAATGTAAAAGCAAATCCTAGTAATCATGTAATTTCAGCCTTAAAAACTTAGGTATATGTTTTTAACAGGTAAAATACATAGTTGTCTTATTTGAAGCTGGATCCAAACAAAACCCACATTTGATTGATGTATTTCTTAAGTCTCTCTTAGTCTACAATCTCCCTTACCTGTTCCTCCTCTCTTTCATCCCAAGTAATTTATTATATTTTTAAAAATATATATTTTTATTGATTTTAGAGAGGGAGAGAAGGACGAGAAACACAGATTGGCTGCTTCCTGCATGCCCCCCATGGGGATCAAGCAGTGCCCTGACCGTGAGTCAAGCCTGTGACTCTCAGGTGCACAGGACTATGCTCAACCAACCGAGCCACACCAGCAGGGCCCACGCCGTTTATTAAACAACAAAAAACAGCAGGTTATTTGTCCTGTACAGTTTCCCACCTTCTGGTCTTTGCCGATCGCCTCCTTGTGGTATTACTTCACTGTTCCTCTCCCCGCTGCTTTCTGTAAACTGTAGTTACACCTTCAGATGAAGTTTCGTTAGGACTTAACTTGTACTTTTGGGGAGAATACTTCATTGTTGGTGGTGTGTACTTATTACTGAATTCCATTACAGCATACAGTATCAGGGGGCTCCACTTTTACTGATGCTTTAAGAATAAGCTTTATCCATGGATTCAAGTGTTAAGTGATCCTATTCATTTTAAAGTTCCCCGTTAACTTTTCACTTTATGGATTTATCTTCCATTGATAATTGTCTACATCATTTATTAGGAATTACAAAGGGTGATTTTTAAATTGTTCCTTAATATAATTTATACAGGAAAGGCAAAATACCTGATTTTTTTCTATTTGTTTACTAACTTTCCAAGTACATTTGGTATCCTAGCTACCTCCAACATTTTATTCCTATCAAACTCAGGGATTTTTTTTTTTAAAAATTGATTTTTAGAGAAAGAGGAAGGGACAGAGAGAGACAGAAACATCATCAATCGGCTCCCTCCTGCATGTCCCCTATGGGCAGGTCAAGCTTACAAGTGCCCTGACCAGGATTCTAACTGGTGACTTCTGGGTTCCTGGGTTGATGCTCAACCATTGAGCGATACCAGCTGGATGGAATTTTTATTTTTTTAATCCTGACCCAAGATTATTTTTTCCATTGATTTTTTAGAGAGAGTGGAAGCGAGGGGGACAGAGAGAAACATCGACGTGAGACACATTGATTGGTTGCCTCCTGCACACTCTCCGACCCTGGCTGAGGATCAAGCTTGTAAAGAATGTTCGTGTCCCTGACTGGAATAGAACTGTGACCCTTCAGTCTGAGAGCCAGTGCTCTAACCACTGAGAAACCCTGCGAGGGCTAAAGGTAGCTTTTTAAAAATATATACATATTTTATTGATTTTTTTACAGAGAGGAAGGGAGAGGGAATTAGAAACATTGATGAGAGAGAAACATCAACTGCCTCCTGCACACTCCCTACTGGGGATGTGCCTGCAACCAAGGTACATGCCCTTGACCGGAATCGAACCCGGGACGCTTGAGCCCACAGACAGACGCTCTATCCACTGAGCCAAACTGTTTAGGGTGAAAGGTAACTATTTTTATTGTGACTTTTTCCTTTGGCCTATGAATTATCTTTGTGTATTGCTTAAATTTCCATATACTTGAAGATTTCCCAAATGTATTTATATTATTGATTTCTAATTAGCTTTCATTATAGTCAGATAATATGTTTGTATGATTTCAGTTCTTTTTAGATGTTAGTTTGTTTTAGGATCCAGAAATTAGCCTTGATGATTATTCCAGATGCACTTGGAAAGAATGCATACTTGAGTGTTACTGAGTAGAGTGTTCTCTAAATGCCAAACTGAGTTACGTCAAATTTGTTGTAATTTTTATGTATTTTATAAACTTATTTTGGGGGGGGTCTACTTGTTCTGTTACTGAAAGAGGAGGGCTGAGATCTCCAACTGTAATTGTAGGTTATTTCTCTTCAGTTCTGTCAGTGTTTGTTTCACATATTTTGAAGCTCTATTTTAGGCGCATACACATTTAGAATTGTTATGTAATCTTGATGAATTCTTGTTTTTTTTAATGTTTCTCTTTATCCCTGATATTTCTTATTCTGAAGTCCTTTTTATCTTATATTAATACAGATATCTCCTGCTCTTTGAAAGTTCATGTTATGCTGCTTCACTTTTATGAAAGATCTACATTATGTTTTTACCAAATGAAAGAAATTTGAAGAGGATTTTCATTTTTATGAAAATGTCAAAGAGCAGTAAGTGTTTATTTTGCAGCAAACCACTATGGAGGCAGCATGCACTCCGAGTAGCAGGGGGCACCACCAAAATCTCCAGGACCGACACTCAGCATCTCAGCACCAGGCCACCGGAGCTTCGAGCTGTCTGTGAGTTGCAGTGAACATAGGGGTTTACGCAGCTTTTTAAATGTGTTTTCATATTCTCTGTATAAATACCCAGAAAAGAAATGACTGAGTCATATGGTAGTTTAAAATTTAAAAAAAATGTTAGATTTCAGAGCTGAAGGGAGAAATACCAATGATGGGACTCACTGGTTGGCTGCTTCCTGCATGCCCCCCACTGGGGATTAAGCCCGTAACCTGGGTATGTGCCCCTCACCAGAACTGAACCTGGGACCCTTCAGTCTGCAGGCCAGATAGTTCTTGGATAGTATATACAAATACAACAGATTTCTATTGGGTCGGCAGCTAAGTAATTGCGGATTTTTTAAAGAAAAAGACAATTTTTTCATGGAACTAAATAACTTTATTCTGTAATGTATTGCCCATTTTGATCAATGACCTTTTGCCATCTTTCAGGCAGCATCATAATCCCACGTTCAAAAAACTTCTGGTTTTTATTAGCAAAAAACTGAATCAGGTACGATTTGACATCATCATCATTATTGAAATTTTTACCATTCAAGGAGTTTTGTAAAGATCGAAACAAAAAGTAATCAGATGGTGCAAGGTCAGGACTATATGGTGGATGTGGCAAAACATCCCAACCAAGCTCCATTAATTTTTGCCGAGTGACCAAAGATGTGTGTGGCCTTGCATTGTCATGATGGAATACAACACCTTTTCGATTTGTCAATTCGGGCCGCTTTTCTTCAACTGCATTGTTTAATTTCGTTAGTTGTTCAATGTAGACATCAGAATTGATCGTTCGGTTGGGTGGTAAGAGTTCAAAGTAGACAATTCCTTTGTAATCCCACCAAACTGATAACAAAACCTTCTTTTGATGAATATCAGCTTTTGATGTTGTTTGAGTTTGTTCACCTGGCCTGCTCCACGATCTTTTCCGCTTGATATTGTTGTAAACAACCCATTTTTCATCGCCAGTTATCAGTCGTTTTAAAAATGGATAATTTTCATTACGTTTCTTTAGCAAATCGCAGCTGCTAATGCGTTGCGTTAACTGTGATTCTTTAATTTCATGAGGAACCCATGTATCGAGTTTTAAAACATAGCCAAGTTGTTTTAAGTGATTTTCAATGCATGTATGTGATACATGAAGCTTCTCTGCAATCTCACGTGTTGTACTGTGACAGTCCGAATTGATTATTGCTTTGATTAGGGCGTCATCAACTTCAACTGGACGACCAGAGCGTTTTTCATCTTTGAGTGAAAAATCACCAGAACGAAATTTGGCAAACCAATTTTGACACTGCCGTTCTTTTAAGGCTTCGTCACCATAAACAGCACATAACTTTTTATGAGCTTGCGATGCGTTTTTCCCTTTGAGGAAATAAAAAAGCAAAATATGACGAAAATGTTCCTTTTGATTTTCCATTTTTTAACGAACGCCAAACGAAAACTACAAAACAGATCAAAAAACTTTTTTTACTGATTAACAGCTGAATAGCCAACTATCAAATAACAAAATGTGTTTTACATTTGTACTACGTCTGCAAACCTAAAAATTCAACTGAAGCCATATGTGTGAAACCCGCAATTACTTAGTTGCCGACCCAATATATGTAAATTTTATACCCTGCGACTTGATTGTATCCATTTATTTCTATTTTTTTGGTGGATTTAAAAAAATATATATATAAAGTTATATCTTCCAGAGATAGTGACAATTTTACTTACTCCTTTCCAACTTGGACGCCTTTTATTTCTCTTACTGCTTTGTTTAGGACTTCCAGTGCTTGCTATGTTGAATAAGTGGAGCGAGCACCCTTGTCTGGTGATCTCGGAGGAGAAGCTTTCCGCTTTCCACCATGGAGTACGCTAGCTGTGGGTTTATTTATAACCTTTGAGAGGTTTTAAATCACAAGTGGATGTTGTATCGTGTCACATATTTTTCTGCATCTCTTGAGATATGATTTTTATCCAATTTGTTAATGTGGTGTAGCACTTTCATTGCTATGTGGGTAAATTCAACATAGTATGGCAAATTCAAGTTTTGCTTTTTGGAATTTTCTGATTTTTCTCCCCTGAACATTTTTGATCTGTGGTTGGCTAAATCCCCAGATGCAAAACCTGCAGATATGGAGGGCCAACTATACTTGTTCCTCTTATGTAAAATGTCTCTTTCTCTGGCTGCTTGAATAATTTAAAGTTTCAGCAATTTTATTATGGGGTATGTATGTGTGTTTAGTGATTCTTCTACTTGGGTCTCCAATTTTCTTGGATCTGTAGGGTTATAACTTTCCAATTTGAAGATTTCTTTCTTCAAATATATATATATATATATATATATATATATATATATATATATATATATATATATATATATATATATTTGAAGAAAGAAATGTTTTTGATTTCAGAGGGAGAGAAACATCAATGATGAGAATTATTGGTCGGCTGCCTCCTGCACACCCCACACTAGGGATTGAGCCTGCATTCCGGGCGTGTGGCCTGGCTGGGAATCGACCCATGATCCGCTGGTTTATAGGTTGATGCTCAACTACTGATTCCTGCTGGCCAGGATCTTCAAATATTTTTGTCCCCCAACTCCCCTTAAACTTGTTTTCTTCTTGGGACTCCAATTTATACAGTTTAGGTTATTTAATACTGTCCCACAGTTGCTTGGTTGGTTCATCTCTGAGTTCCTTTTTCTCTGTATTTATTTGTAGCTTCTACTGCTCTCTCTTCAGACTCAGTGCTACCTTTCTCACTGTAGTGTTTAATCTGCTCTCACTCCCATCACTATGTGTTCACTTTATTTTTAAAATATATTTTGATTTTTTACAGAGAGGAAGAGGGGGATAGAATTAGAAACACTGATCAGCTGTCTCCTGCACACCCCCTACTGGGGATATGCCTGCAACCAAGGTACATGCCCTTGACCGGAATCGAACCTGGGACCTTTCAATCCATAGGCCGACACCCTATCCACTGAGCCAAACCGGTTTAGGCCGTTTTCACTTTTGATTTTTTCATTTCCAGAAATCGTGGGCAACATTTTTTTATCTCCCATTTTATGTTTTTTCCTTTACATTCTTGAACATATTTATAATAGTGTTTTAAGGTAATACTCTGCTAATTACATGGCCTCATTTCTGTGACTGTCAGCCCCCCCCCCCCCCCCCCCCCGCCCCGATTATGGACAATATTTTCCTGCTTCTTTGCATGGTGGTAATTTTGGATTGGCTGCTAGACACTGTAAATTTTGTTTTTCCTTTGAAGCGTGTTGGCTTTGATCTAGTGCTAAGTGAAATTATTTGTGGGTCAGTTTGATCGTTTCAAAGCTTTAAGATCCAGAGCAACCTTTCCTCTAGACCTCATTAAGATTTACTATTAAGGTATATGTCTTTTTTAGAACCCAGTGTCTTATGTTTATGAAGTTTTTATACTATGGTTATTGGAAAAATGAACTGCTGTGAGTTTTCAGGAATTGTTTATCGCTTTCCAGTCATGAAGAGTTTCACCCTTGATACATGCAGGTTAATAATTGTTCAAAGATTCTAAGAACCCCTTCTGTAGATCTCAGGAGCTTGCTCTCCTTCAGTCTCTGCCCCAAATGCTGTGGCGTGGCTTTCCTGAACTCTGATCTGTCTCAACTCAGTGAGAACACTGGATTCTATCTCCTGTCCTTTGGCCTGGCAGGGGGCTGGGGTAACTGTGTTCCCCTCACTTGTTTTTGTTCTCCCTAGTACTGCCTGTTGTCACATATATTAGTGTTTACAGTGTGATGAAAATCACAGCCATTAATCCTTGTGCAGAAGTGGAAACCTCTCCTGTAGAACTCATGTAACGAAAGCCTGTGAAATTCCTAGTTTTGACAGTTCTCATTGGCTTGCTGTTTTCTATTCAGAATGGATAATTATTTGATGGTAATTATTGGGCTTCCTGGCTCAAAGGATCCTAAGAACCCCCTCCCCCCTGCAGTGTAGATCCCACACAGGTATTATGGCTATGAATGGTGTGGCCCTACGCCTCCAGATTCAGTGGTTTGAGGGACTACCTTAATGTTGTCGGGGGGTTCCTTTTGCTACGCTAGCTCTTTTGTTTTTTGTAAAAGGACTGAAAACCGATGGCTGCTACTGCCTTTTTGTCTTGTCCAGCACCCTGTATACCTTTTCAATCACCCTTTTATTCATCTCATTTGGGTAGCAGCTGTCCTGGAAGGTTAACATAGTGTTTCCACTTAATTAGCTGAGTTTATGGTAATAAATTGGGGGCTTTTTCTTACCCCCAAAAGGTGAATTTGTTACTACTCTAAGCATAAACTGTTGGCGGTAATCTTATGTCCCTCCAGATTATCTAAACGGATCCTCACTCGTGTAAACTATACACAGAGCACATGGCCAGGAGGACACACTGACCTATTACCAATCCAGTGTGACATGGAACTAGTCCCTAGACCAGACTTGTCCCTGGGGAGCACAGTTAGTTAGGGAGGCAGACATGTATGTAGAGCGAACTAGAACTCACGGTAGTCTGTGTCCACTGAGAGAAGTATGCAAAGGTGCCTCCTTGGGTCTTTCTTTTCTCATGTGAATAACAGGAAAGAAAAACCACACACACAAAATCGCCTGCGCTGTTCATACTGTTCTTCACAGGCTTGGATTTTACCGAATGACTGGAAGTCTGGGTGGGCTGGGCCAGGCCTCTCTATCCTCGCTTCAACCAACTAGCTTCACTGCTTCTCATTTTATATATTGCAATCTAACATTTATTTCAAAACAGGGGTTTTGCTGCAGAAAAACAAATGATGAGAGAAGAATAGGGACCCACACTTACCTGTGCACACAGCCTCCTGAGGTGAGTTTTGTCTAAGTGCATCCGTATCAAACCACTGTGCTCACCGCCCCTAGCTAACAACTCAGGAGCCCCTCACTCTGCACTGAGAGGACTGGCTGTACCAACCCGTGCCAGTTCCTCAGTAAGTACTTATAGTTTGTTGTGCTGCTTAATGGGTGAAAGAGCCAAATGTACTGCCAGCTCACAGGTCTCAGCAAATGGTCGCTATTGCTGTGACTGCTGATTCAGGCAAGGGGCCCAGGGCCTCTGCTGAGCGGTGGTAGTTGGCTCAGGATCAATTTAGACCAGAGGCATGGTCTCCTATCACTGATAGGGTCAATAAACTGAACGAGTGGTGCCCTCCCTTCCAGCCAGTCTCTTAACTACATTGATACTTTGTTAGTTCTGTCCTGCATTTACATGGCATTTTGTGTTTCACCCACATATTATTAGCTCATTTGAGTCTTACAACTATCCTGGAGGGCAGACTTTATTAGTCTCATTCCACAGAAGGGGATGTGCATGCAGAGCCAGGGTTCCAGTCCCCATCACTGAAGACCACGTCTAGCACGCCTCTGTACGGTGCCTTCTGTATACACTGAGTCACAGATGCTCACACTGTGACAGACCAACGGGGACTTGGTTCATGTTGACCAACAAGAGTCAAAATGAACTTTTTTAGGGAGGATAATGTAGGGACAATTATAAACATCATGTTTAATTATTTTGGAAACAAAAACTCCCAAATAATGCCTGAACCCAAAAGGTACATAAAAATGGCCAAAAAAATATTTTTAAATAATAGATCATTTGTAGTTTCCCCTCATAGTGGGTGCTTTGTAAATTACAAACCATATCAAATCATGTTAAGGCAGACGATCGATCTTGTTGCAGTGTTAACTCTTCCTGGGAAAATGGATCTTGTTGGAGCGCCTCCTTTCCGCTGTCCGGTCAGCTGGTCCAGGAATTGGCAGGTGGGGAGCTGGCCCCATCAGTCTTGTCACTGCTCATTCTGCTGGCCCTCTGTGACCGAAGCAGACACGGAGCCCTGGCCCTTGTTGACATCACTGATGCACACCCACTGCCCGTCGACGGACTCCTTCCACAGGGTCACCTGCAAGCCAGCACACAGGTCAGCACCCTTCCTGCTGCTCTCATCTCCCTGGACCCCTGAATGAGGGCCAGAATTCCTGTAAAGAACCATGGCTCACAGCCATGTGGGTAGACAGAGGACTAATCTTGATTTCCTCACTGAAATCCCATCAAAACAGAAGAAAAAAACCTGCACAGAGGAAATGACATGAGTGGTTCCAAATGATTTCACTGCCCCTTAAGAGAACTATTCTTGGACAAGATGAGGGGAGAGAGTGAGGCTGACAATCCCCCACACACACACACTAGAGACCAGGCTGGGAAGAGGGATGATGGCTCCCGCTAACGGCACCATCTCCCCAGCAGGTGCGGCTCTTCCAGAGGGAGGAGAGCACTGGGTGACACCCAGAACCGCAAGAGATTGTAGGTGAACCTGTGGGTCAACCACTGGGAATCCCACTGAGAAGGGGCTTCCAGCACTCAGATCTTCGCAGACCTAGTTCCTACCTGCAGAATCCAACTGGGCCCAGTCTGACAGGGAACTTGGTGAGTGCAGATCGCCTAATTCGGGTCCCCAGACAAGAGTTTTGCCTACTTTTGTAAGTCACAGCCCTACCTGCTGCAGGAAGAGCCAGGAAGAACACCTCGAATCCACATGTTCCACCAACTGCATAGCTGGGAGGAAGGGGGGCAGGCAGAGCTGAGTACCTCCAGAGCAGAGCCAGGGGCCTGTTCGGCCATGGCATCCACTGGGGCAGGGACTGGCTTGAGCCAAAGCCATAAAGAACATTAGTGACCTTAGAGCTGCCTTTCCTGCTGAGCCCAGGAAAGAAACTAATTTGTAACTACACTTACTCCTGAAAACAGCTTCAGACCAGGGACCCTGCCCAGAGCACATGCGGAGTGGTGTGCCCCTCCCACAGCCCTGCTTCTGTGGCCCCGGAACAGAAAGCACAGACTATGGCTGTTCCCGTCTCCAGAGCAAAACAAGTGACTCACCTGAAGAGACGTTCAGTACGCTCTGGCCTGACTGGGGTCCCCAGTGAGCTCTGGGTGCGGTCCCATTGTCCACACCAAAGCAGGGAGGCTGATTCCCAGCCCCACCTACTATTGAGGAGAACACGCAGTCCTGGCCGTGCAGTAAGTCTGACCAGGAAACCTGCCAGCAGTCACACCTAGCTGTGCTCAGCCAATGGCACACCCGCACCTCCCACCCGAGCTCAGACAGCTGCCTCACCCAAAGACACATCCTAACAGCCAGGGGTCTATCTTTGCTATGAGGACCCCATCTGTCCAAAGAAATTACCAACAGCCACGTCCACAAACCCAGACTGAACTCTCCGCCAAAGGGAGCCCGGGAACCCGGACTCAGTCCAGGGTGCAGGGGCCAGGAGCACGAGAAACCAGGTAAACAGGACCCCACCAAGGAAACTAATCAAGCTCCAGTACCTGATACTAAAGAAATGGAGGCCTCTGAACTATCATAAAGAATCCAGAATAATCCTTTTGAAGTTTAGTGTACTACAAGAATATACAACTAAATGAGATTAGTTAAAGCAATGCATGAATAACACGAATTTTGGCAAAGCAACAGAAAACATCAAAAAATAAAAACTCAAACCCTAGAGCTTAAAAATTCAAAAGCAGCCTCAACACTGTACAAGAAAGAATTAGGACAAGAAGAAAGAAGAGCACAGAAAACCCACAGGAATTATGGGACCTAAGGAAACCACCACCACACACAACCAATACAACAGCCCCCACGCCCCCATCCACAGGGGTATGTTCCGTGACCCCCCAGTGGATGCCTGGACCGTGATGGCAGTACTGAACCCTACACACACACACATATATACCTATGACAAAGTTAATTTATAAATGAGGCACAGTGAGAGAAAAACAGAATAATTGTAAACAATATACTATAATAAAAGTCATGTAATATGGTCTCTATCTTATTGTGCTATGCTCGCCCTTTATTTAATGGAAGCACGTTATGGCTTTTTTTTGGCATATGTGAATTGCCAGCATCACTACTCTTGTGCTTTGGGGCCATTAAGTACAAAAAGGGTTACTTGAACATAAGCACTGTGCTATCACAATAATCACTTTGATAATGACATAGATATGATGAGAGAGAATCATTGATCGCTGCCTCCTGCACGTTCCACACTGGGGATCAAGCCCACTACCTGGGCATGGGGCCTGACTGGCAATCGAACCGTGACTTCCTGGTTCATAAATCCATGCTCAACCACTGAGCCACACCAGCAGGCTAGAAATATCTTTAAGAAAATTGGAATTAAACTCAAACGGTAATAAAATATGCAGAAGTTAACATCCTTATATACCCCCCCCCCTTTTTTTTTTCATACTACCTCTTAAAGGGCAGTAGATTTAAGGATATAATTAGGACACATGCTCAAAATGTAGGCCTCATTAACTAGTGTCCAGTGGACAAAGACAAACGGGGCCCTGTCCCCAGGCCATGGAATGCTGGGTACCTTATTATCTCCACCCGAGACGGCCAGGATGTTTGCTGTGATGGACCAGCTCACGTGCCACACAACGTCATTGAATTTGTGCAGGAGTTTGGGAGACCACGTATTGCTTGAGGCATCGTCACAGGTCCAAACGAATACACGGCCATCCTGGGAAGACATGAGAGTCAGGATATGGGGGCAGTTTTCATGTCTTCAAAGTCGCTTGCTTGTTTCAGTTCCCTCTGTCTATACTTTCTCAACTGATTGGGTCTGGCTGCCTAAAAACCAAGTTCAGAGAATAAGAAGGGAGAAAAACACACAACAAAAACCCTCTCAAAAATAGGACCAAACAAAACAGGCACAGATGACATTTATAAAAGGCCTGGCTTAATTCTTGCCTGGGGTGCTGGTAGCCTATAATTAGAGGCTTGTCTTGGTCTTTTGTGATCTGCCGGGGGAGTGGGTGGATGAGCCCAACGTCTTAAGACTCCTACTGCCGGGTCCTGGTTTGGGACAATCTCTCATTGTAGCTGAGCGCTTCCCGTCTCTGCTCACACGTCTCTGCTCACACCGGTGCAGCAGGGGAGGCTGGTCCTGCTCTCGGCTCAGTGGAGGCTCCACTCCAGAGCTCACTGTGGATGACTGCTCCACCCTCTGCGATCCGCACGGGCCCAAAGGTACTCGCTGCCCTGCCCTTACCTTTCAGAGACTCTCCCCGAGAGGACGGTAAGGGCTGATGGGACTCACTCAGAGATTAAACCACCTGGGATGCCCACCTGGGAACAGCTGGCGATGGTGCTGGTGGGCAGACCAATGGAAGGGGCCCAGGCCACGTCTCGAACCCAGTCACTGTGTGCTTCCAACTTCTGTTCCTCCTTCCACTGGCCGTCCTCTTCCTCCCTGAAAGGGAGACCAGAAGAGAATCAGGTGGCAGCCCAGGAGCCTTTCCCACACCTGCACTGGGCACGTGATCACATTCCTTCTGCACACTGTGAGCTCCACAGGGGTTGAGAAGCTGTTCCACCGTCCTGATTTCATTCGAGTCTGTGGTTTAAAACAGTTCACAGCTATAATGCACTGCTCTTCACAGCCAAGCTCTAGCAATCGGGAATTAGGGAAAGAGTGAAACTGCTTCAGCTAACAGCAAGGTGTGTGTGTTTTAAAGGATGTTCTCTGACACTGAAAGTAGTACTAGTGCTCTGTGGACAAGAGAAAACAGGAAGATGACCCTATGTTTTAGAGCTGTGGCTGTCAGGGGAGGCAGAGCAGGAGGTGAGAAGTGCCCCTTGCACAGCCCGCGGACCCGCTTACTTCCACAGCTTGATGAGGTTGTCACAGCCGCCCGAGGCAAACTTCTTGATGTAGCTGGGCTTCTGTCCGGACGGCTGGTCTATGAGGCTTCCGGGCACGACAGCAGGGGCCCAGCTGACGGCATTGCAGCCAATCTGTAAGGAGGGGACGTGTGACTTGGCCGTTCTGCCTGGCAATAGAACACTGCTGTGGCAGACCAGAGGCTGCTGCTCATTTTTTAATTTTTATTTTAAAAAATATATATATTTTATTGATTTTTTTACAGAGAGGAAGGGAGATAGAGAGCTAGAAACATCGATGAGAGAGAAACATCGACCAGCTGCCTCTTGCACACCCCCTACCGGGGATGTGCCCACAACCAACGTACATGCTCCTGACCGGAATCGAACCTGGGACCTTTCAGTCCGCAGACCGACGCTCTACCACTGAGCCAAACCAGTTTCGGTGGCTGCTGCTCATTTACCCTCAATCCCGTATGTAGGACAGCTGTTTTGATGAACTAAAGATTAGCCACTAATGATTCTCCTTGAAGGACTCCTATCAGGGTATATATTTTTCAGCAATATGCATGTAAAATGAGAATTAGGGACTCTCAGGAATTTAAGAAACAAAACATTTTTCAAATTTATGAAGGGAGGGCAGATTCAGAAAACCATACATAGTAAATAAGCACTCTTATAACCATCACCAAATTAAGAAATAAGACTGCAATTTACCCCCAAAGCCCTGCCATCATGTCCTACTTGAATCACAGTCCCTCTCACCCCACAAGTAACCGTTATCCTGGCTTATAATCTTTTTGTTTTAGTTTTGTAAACCAAATGTGCATCCAGACACTAACGTTTAGTCCTGGCTAAGTTTTTTTTTTTGTTTTTTTTTTTTTACATCTCCTAATTTATAGCTTCCTCCTCTGATTCCTTTATCCTTTATAATTTTTCTGTTGAAGACATCAGTGTCATCTGATCTGTAGTTTCTCTGGCTGGGTCTTGCTGTTGCACACTCAGTTCAACATGTTCCTCTGAATTCCTACACTGCCAGCTGGACCCATGACGGGACCAGACTCGGGTCTGACCCCTTTGCCGAGACAACATGTGGTGGTGTATTCTTTCAGCAGCAGGCACATGATGTCAGACCGTCTCTCTATTGTTAGAACCTGTCAATAAGTTATGCCTCTCTAAATTCTGTAATTACAAAATGGTGACACTGTAATTCATTTGTCATTTATCACATGAATACCCTAGATAGGAATACCCTCATAATATTTGGTTGTGCAGGGGTGCAGATCAATAGGAAAGGCAGAATATACTCGCTTCTTTCAGAATTGGTTCCTTAACTTTCTCCAAAGATGATAGATTCTGTCTTAAATGTATGAACTCATGGATTTAAGCATATGTGTTAAGGTCAGTTCGTTGCAATTCTTCTCATTTTTGACACTCATAGTGCCCATCTTTGGCACTGTGAACTTGTCAAAAAGTTGGCTCCTTTGACATAATCCTAGTACTAGTATGTCAAATATCACTTTATTTCCTTTCAACATGGCCTGACAAGATGTACAAGCTCATCCTGTACATTTCCTACTTCAGACCTGGAACTGTCATTTCCTCAAGCGTCTGGTTTCCTTTAGTGAGAAGCTGTATCCAAGACCTCAGTCTGGTACTAGGGATGCTCACTGGCACATAATTATCTTAGAATATTGCCATTATGATTACTAAAATCTTTAATAAAGTGTTTGTAATGTTCTTCCTATTCTCCTCTAGTTCTTTTTTTAAAATATATCCTTATTGATTTCAGAGAGGAAGGGAGAGGGAGAGAGAAACATCAATGAGAAAATCATTGATCAGCTTCCTCCTGCATGCCCACACTGGGGAATCAAGCCTGCAAGCCAGGCTTGTGCCCTGCCGGGAACTGGACAGTGACCTCCTGATTCATAGGTTGATGCTCAACCACTGAGTCACGCTGGCCAGGCTCTCCGTTTTTACTTTTTATTTTTTGTGGGGGTGGGGAGGCGGTGTTTGTGTGTGAATTGTACCAACATGAAAATATGTGGCTCTTCAGCTGCTCATGTGCCACACTTGTTTTTGTTAAACCAGAGGATATTTTCTCCATTTGAAAGAGAAAAAGGGAGGGAAGGAGGTAGGGAAGGGAGCAGGGGGGTAGAATGAGAAAGAGAGAGACAGAGAAACATCGATGTGAGAGAGAAACATTGGTTGCCTCCTGCATGCGCCCCAACCAAGGCTGAGAATTGAACATGCAACCCTTTCGTGTGTGGACCCACACTCTAACCACTGACAGTTGTACTCCATCTGCCTTAGCAGAGCACATGACCAATGCATCCTATACTCTGCCTTCTAACCCTCATTTAGTCTTAGTTCTTTACCATAAACTGTGTATTTATGTAGGCATGCCTTGGAGATACTGTAGATGTGGTTCAGATCACTGCTATAAAGTATCAAAATAAAGTGAGCTGTAATCTTTTGGCTGGCGGAGTCTTGCCTTTAATTTGTAAAGAGCACAGCATCAGAGAAGTGCAATAAAACGAGGTATACGTGTATAAATGTCTTTCTAGTCACTTTTGTTTGAAGCTTATTTTCTAGCAGAGACACATCGATTGGTTGCCTCAAGAAGGTCTCATGAAAACAGTAATTCTTGAGTTCTTGCATACTAACTTTTTATTCTCCAAACTAAAAATTTTTAAACAGCCGAAACCGGTTTGGTTCAGTGGATAGAGCATCGGCCTGGGGACTGAAAGGTCCCGGGTTCGATTCCGGTAAAGGGCATGTACCTTGGTTGCGGGCACATCCCCAGTAGGGGGTGTGCAAGAGGCAGCTGATTGATGATTCTCTCTCATCGATGTTTCTAACTCTATTCCTCTCTCTTCCTCTCTGTGAAAAATCAATAAAAAATATATTTTAAAAAAATATGTTAAAAAAAAATTTAAAAACAGCTTTGAGGTATACCTGTCATTAACTGCACATAAAGTACACAATTTGATGAACTTTGACGTAGATATACCTGAAAAACTAACACTACAATCAAGATAACAAACATCTCTCTTTCCCCAGCTGCCGGTAAGGTGCTCGTCATTCAAGAAAGCTGAGGAGGCCCTCACTTCACCTGCAACCAGCACCTCTGCTCCCTCAGCACTCAGCCACCGCGGCCTCCGCCTCAGAGCTGCACCTACCAGCCGCTGCCTGCACAATGGCCCTTCCCTCACATGCCGATGCGGAGCCAGGGATGGAGGATGAGACCAATGCCCTCAGCAAAGCAGCCGGAGGAAGTGCTGAGCCTTTGGCCAGGGCCAGCACTGGGGGTCTCACCTGCAACGGAGGGGCTGGTGGACCTGCCCCAGCTGAGGAGGAGAGAGTGGGAGCAAAGAGAGGAGGCTCGGAAGAGTCTGGTGATGTCATGGGCCCTGGTCTTTTAACTGAACTTCTTTTGTAACACATTCAATAAAAAAGGAACTTTGTTAAAAATAAGCAAACACGTCTCTCAAAGTGCAGAAAGAAAAAAACTTAACACTAAGAATATTCCACCTGGTAAAGTTATTCAGACTCGAAGGAGAGAGTTTTTCCTAGACAAGCAAAAGCTAAAGGAGTTCATCATGATGAAATCAGCCCTATAAAAAGTTAAAGGGACTTCTTTAAACTGAAATAAAGGGTGCTAATTAGTAAGAAGAAAACTAATGAAAGTATAACCTCACAGGCAAAGGTAAACAAATACATAGTAGCATTAGTGGACTAATTACTTACAGAGCTACTATGAAGGTTAAAAGGCAAAAATAGTAAAAATGACTATCACTTCAATAATTAAGGGATACAAAAGATAAGTGGGGAGAGTAAAAATGTAGAGCTTTAGAATGTATGTGAACTTAAGATATCAATTTAAAACAGACATATATATATATATGGGTTATTATATGTAAGCCTCATGTGAGCCACAAAGCAAAAACCTATAGTAGATACACAAATGATGAGAAAGGGGTCCAAACATGCCACCAAAGAAAGTCATCAAACCGCAGCTAAGAGGAGAGCAAGAGAAGAAAGGAACACAGGAAGTACAAAGAGCCTCAAAACAATTGATAAATGGCAATAAGCACACACCTATCAACATTACTTTAAATGTAAACAGACTAAATTCAAAAGAATAGCTTAATACATAAAAAACCAAAAACCGTGAACATGCTGGTGATAGAGTAATTTCAGATCTAAAATACAGTCTGAGCCGAAGCCGGTTTGGCTCAGTGGTAGAGCATTGGTCTGCGGACTGAAAGGTCCCAGGTTCGATTCCGGTCAGGGGCATGTACGTTGGTTGCGGGCACATCCCCGGTAGGGGGTGTGCAAGAGGCAGCTGGTCGATGTTTCTCTCTCATCGACGTTTCTAGCTCTTTATCTCTCTCCCTTTCTCTGTTAAAAATCAATAAAATATATTTTAAAAAAATAATAAAAATAAAATACAGTCTGAACGTGAAGAGATGGAAAAACGGAAAACAAAAACGCTGGTGTCTGTGTGTGTGTCACACCTGCAACCCAGTGTGTGCTCTTGGCCAGGGATTGAGTCCTGACCCTTTGAATAACATACCTATACTAAGTTAGACAAAATAGACTTTAAAATGAAGACTGTAATGAGAGACAAAGAAGGGCATTACATAATTATAAAGGTGTCAACCCAACAAATACTTATAATATTTGTAAATATTTATGCACCCAACATAGAAACACCTAAATATATAAGCAAATATTAACAGATCCAAAGGGAGAAATAGAAAGCAATATAATAATAGTAGGAGACTTTAATACCCCACATATATCAATGGCCAAATCACCCAGAGAAAATCAGTAAAAAAATATCAAACTTAAACAACATGTTCAATCAGAGAGACTTAACTCAAATGCACATAAAAAATTTTCCAGGACCTACCATATGTTAGGCCAGAAAACCAGTCAAATTTAAGGAGATTGAAATCCTATTAACACATTAAACGCCCAGTCAGTCACCGGCGACTGACACTATACTTTCCTCCCGGAAGACAAAACAGGCGGGGCACTTAACGTGTTCGACGTCTTTTCTAACCGCAATGGTAATGAACTAGACATCAATGATGAGAAAACTGGAAAATTCACAAATATATGGAAATTAAACATCATGCTACTGAACTATTGGTCAATGAAGAAACCAAAAGAAAAAAAAAGTAACTTGAGAAAATGAAAACAGCCTTGGCTAGTGTGTTCAGCGGTTAGAGTGTTGGCCCCCACACCAAAGGGTCACGGGCTCAATTCCTGTCCCAAGGCACACACTGGGTTGCAGGTTTGACGCCTAGCCCTGGTGTGTGTGTGTGTGTGTGTGTGTGTGTGTGTGTGTGTGGCAACCAATTGATGTGTCTCTCTCACATTGTTATTTCTCTAAACACTGAGTACACCATCTAGAGCAATTTCCATTTGTCTCAGGTGAGGATTAACAACAATGTAAACAGAATACAGTATAACAATTTATGGATGTAGAAAAAGCAGTTGTAAGAGGGAAGCTTATAGTGATAAATGCCTATGTCAAGACACAAAAATATTCAAATAACCTAACTTTATATCACAAGCACTAGAATAAAAACAAATGAAGTCAAAAGTTAGAAGAAAGGACATAAAGATCAGAAAGGATTTATAAAATAAAGACCAAAAAGACAATAAAACTAAGAGCTGGTTCTTTGAAAAGATGAATGAATAAATTCCTAGAATCATAAAATCTTATAAAACTGAATCAGGAAAACACAAATAGACCAATAACAACTAATGAAATTGAAGCAGTAATAAAAAAAAAAAAAAAAAACTCCCAGCAGGCTGAAACCAGTTTGGCGCAGTAGATAGAGCACTGGCCTGTGAACTGAAGGGTCCCAGGTTCGATTTCGGTCAAGGGCATGTACCTTGGTGGGCACATCCCCAGTAGGAAGTGTGCAGGAGGCAGCTGATCGATGTCTCTCTCTCATCAATGTTTCTAACTTTCTATCCCCACCCCTTCCTCTCTGTAAAAAAATCAATAAAATATATTAAAAACAAAAACAAGCCTCCCAGCAAACAAAGGTCCTGGACAAGATGGCTTCACAGGCAAATTTTACCAAACATTCAAAGAAGAACTAATACCGATCTTCTTCAAACTGTTCCAAAAAATTCAGGGGGGGGGAAGACTTCCAAGCTTTTTTTTTTTACAAGGCCAACAATTTCCTAATTCCAAAACCAGATAAAGACACTATGAAGAAAGAATTATAGGCCAATATCTAATGAACAAAGATGCTAAGATCTCCAACAAAATATTGGCACATTGGATCCAGCAATACATTAAAGAGATCATACACCATGATCAAGTTGGGTTTACTCTAGGGTTGCAAGGGTACAATATTTGCAAATCAGCAAATGTGAATAATCACATAAAATGAAAGCTAAAAATCACATGAACACATTGAAAGATGCAGAAAAATTATTTTATTAAATCCAGCAGCCACTTATGATAAAAACTCAGCAAAGTGGGAACAGAGGGATCATACCTCAACATAATAAAAGCCATTTTGACAAACCTATAGCCAACATCATATTCAATGAGCAAAAACTAAGCGTTTCTTTTAAGATCAAGAACAAGACAGGGATGTCCACTTTCACCACTCTTATTCAACACTAGAGGCCCAATGCTCGAATTCGTGCATGGATTGCACCTGGCTGGCCTGCCCTGATCGGGTGATTGGGTTGGCCAGGCTGGGGAGGGGACGCAGGGGGTTGGCCAATTGGGAGGAGGGGCCGTGGGCAGTTGGCTAATTGGCCCTGTCCCCCTGCTCAAACTCCCAGTCCAGGGGACAATTTGCATATTACCCTTTTATTATTAGGATATAATGGAAGTCCTAGCCACTGCAATCAGACAAGAAAACATAAAAGGCATCCAAACTGGAAAGGAGGAAGTAAAACTGTCATTATTCACAGATGACATATCGTCCATAAGAAACCTAGATTCCACCAAAAAACTACTAGATTTAATAAAGGAATTTAGCAAAGTAGCAGAATACAAAATTGACACCCAGAAATTGGTGGCACTTAAAAAAAATATTTTCATTGATTTTGGAGAGGAGATAGAAACATCAAAGAAGAGAGAGACTCATTGATTGGCCGCCTCCTGCATAACCCCCACTGGTAATAGAGCCCCAAACCCAGGCATGTGCCCTGACAGGAAACTGAACTGCAACCTCCTGGTCCTGAGGTCAACACTCAACCACTGAGTCACACAGGCATTGGTGGCATTTTATATGCCAATAATGAACTCTCAGAAAGAGAAACTAAGGAAACAATCACATTTACTACTGCAGCAAAACAATAAAAAAGAAGGATCCTAGGAGTAAGGAATCCTGGTTACTTACTTAACCAAGAGAGTAAAAGACCTGTACTGGGAAAACTACAGGACATTAAAGAAATAAACAGAGGAAGATACAAACAAAAGAAAGTATATACTGTGTTCATGGACTGGAAGAATTAACATAATAAAAATGTCCATACTACTCACGGCAATCTGTAGACTCAATGCAATTCCTATTAAAATATCAAAGACATGTTCCATAGACCTAGAACAAGTATTCCAAAAAATGTATATGGAATAAAAAAAAAGACCCTGAATAACCTCAACAATCTTGAGAAAGAATAAAGTTGGAGGGATCACAATACTGAATATCAAACTATACTACAAAGCCACTGTAATCAAAACTGCCTGGTATTGGTTTAAGAGCAGGCATATAGATCAAGGGAACAGAAACAGAGCCTAGAAATCGAACCTACACCTTTATGGACAATTAATATTTGAAAAAGGAAGCAAGAGCATACAAGGAAGTAAAAACAATCTCTTTAATAAATGGTATGGGGAAAATTGGACAGGTGGATGCAAAAAATAAAACTAGACCACCCTCTTACACCATACGTAAGAATAAACTCAAAATGATTAAAAGGCAGAGGCTAAATTAGCACCTCCTTGGAGATTCAAGAGCCAGTGTACCCAGATTACAACTCCTCAGATCCATAAGGGACACACTCAGGGGGTAGACTCAGTGAGCACCAAAGCCCCACTGAAGCAAGTCTTGCCTCATAAAGGTGTCTCCAGCACAGAAGTTCTCCCATGGTAGACACAGCTGATCCTCACAGCCAATTGGCCTGGAGGTAGATTCTTCCAGTGTTACCAACAACAATCAAGGCTTAACTACATGACTGTGCACACAGCCCACAAAGGGGTGCACCAAGAGTGTCCACCTCAGGTAACTGGGAAGGCTGAGCCACTGGGCCCTATAGGACACCTAGCACACAAAACCACTCTATCAACTCAGAAAGCAGCCAAATGCAGAGACAAAGAAACAGGTCACAAATGAAAGAAATGGAGGAAAAGCAAATGATATAGAGTTCAAAACCATGGTTATAAGGTTTTTTTCCAACAATTTTCTAAAAAAGACTGGTTAGTTTAGTGAGACCCTCAAGGATATGAACAAGGACCAACTAGAAATTAAGCATACATGAAATAAAATAATATACAGAGATCTAACAGCAGACTAGAGGATCACAAGAATCAAGTCAAAGATTTGAAATACGAAGAAGCAAAAAACACCCAACCAGAACAGCAAAAAGAAAAAAGAATCCAAAAATATGAAGATACTGTAAGGAGTTGTCTGGGACAACTTCAAGTATACCAACATCAGAATTATGGGGGTGTCAGAAGAAGAGAGAGAGCAAGATACTGAAAACCTATTTGAAGAAATAATGACTGAAAACTTACCCTAACTGGTAAAAAAAAAAAAATAGACTTACAAGTCCTGGAAGTACAGAGAACCCCAAACAAAAGGAATCCAAAGAGGACCACACCAAGACACATCATAATTAAAATTTGCCAAGAGCAAAAGACAAAGAGAATATTAAAAGCAGCAAGAGAAAAACAGTTAGTTACACACAAGGGAGCACCCATACGATTGTCAGTTGATTTCTCAATAAAACTATACAGGCCAGCCAGAAGTGGCAAGAAATATTCAAAGTGATGAATAGCAAGAACCTATAACCAAGATTACTCTACCCAGCAAAGCTATCATTCAGAAATGAAGGTCAGATAAAGAACTTATAGATAAGAAAAAGCTAAAGGAGTTCATCACCACCAAACCAGTATTATATGAAATGCTGCAAGGTATCCTTTAAGAAGAGGAAGAAAAAGAAAACGGTAAAGATAAAAATTATAACAACAAATACATATCTATCAACAAGTGAATCTAAAAAGCAAGTGATAAAAAATCTGATGAACAGAATAAATTGGTGAATAGAATAGAATCAGGGGCATAGAAAGGGAGTGGACTGACAATGCTCAGAGGGGAAGGGGAGTGGGGGGTGCAGGAAGAGACTGGACAAAAACCGTACACCTACGGAGGAGGACAGTGTGTGTGGGGGTAAGGACAGACAGTGGAGGGAGCTATGACAGGGGAGAAGGGGGGAGGGGAGAGGAATAATTGTAATAATCTGAACAATAAAGATTTATTTTTTAAAAAATCCATGAAAAAAAAAGTTAAAAATGGAACTGCTATTTGACCCAGAAATACCACTTCTAGGAATATATTCCAAGGAAACAGAAACACCAATCAGCACAATTTACAATAGCTAAGATTTGGAAATAGCCTAAATACCCACAATGAATACTACACTGCTATAAAAAAGAATTGTTACCATTTGCATGGATGAAACTGGAGAGCATTATGCTAAGGAAATAAGCCAGGCAATGAAAGAAAAGTACCACATGATCTCATTCATTTATGGAAAATAAAGAACATTATAACCTGATGAACAAAAAGATAGATACAGAGGCAGTAAAGCATTAAACAGACTGTCAAATTACAGCAGGAAGGCTAGGAGTGTTGTGGGAGAGGTAAGAGATTAACTGAAGGACTTCTATGCATGCATATAAGCACAACCAATGAACACAAGACACTGGTGGGTGGGGTAGAGGAGGGCATGTGGGCGGGGGGAGCCCGAGGGAAGGTCAATGGAGGATAAAAAGGGACATATGTAATACTATTTGTAATATTTTAAACAATAATAATAATAAAAAGAAACCAACAAAATGAAAAGGAAACCTACTAATGGGAGAACATATTCACCATGATACACCTGATAAGGGGTTAATTTCCAAAATACACAAAGAGTTTATATAACTGAACACTAGGAAGAAAACAATCCAATTAAAAAACTGGCAAAGGTCCTTATTGAGAAACATCTTAATTCTCATTCTTGGAAGTTTTTACTCATTTAATTATACTACAGCTAAAAAAAAAAATAGGCAAAGGACCTGACTACACACATCTCTAAGAACATACATGGCCAACAGATATATGAAAAAATGCTCAACATCACTATCCATCAGAGATATAAATTAAAACTACAATGAGGTATCACCTCACACCTGCCAGAATGGTTACCATCAATAAATCAACCAACAAGTGCTGGTGAGGATGCAGAGACAAGGGACCTCATGCACTGTTGGTGGGAATGAAGACTGGTGCAGCCACTGTGGAAAATAATATGGAGTTTCCTCAACAAATCAAGAATGGAACTGCTAGCCGAAACCGGTTTGGCTCAGTGGTAGAGCGTCAGTCTGTGGACTGAAAGGTCCCGGATTCGATTCCAGTCAAGGGCATGTACATTGGTTGCGGGCACATCCCCAGTAGGGGGTGTGCAAGAGGCAGCTGGTCGATGTTTCTCTCTCATCGATGTTTCTAGCTCTCTATCCCTCTCTCCTCCTCTCTGTAAAAAATCAATAAAATATATTAAAATAAGAATGGAACTGCTGTTTGACCCACTGATCCCATTTCTGGAAATAGGATATCCTAAGATCGATTCCAATAAACACCATTCAGGAAGAATATATGAACCTCTATGTTCACAGCAGCGCTATTTACAATAGCCATCTGAAGTCCCCATCAGTAGATGAGTGGATAAAAAAGCTGTGGTACATTTACACAATGGAATACTATGCAGCTGTAGAAAAAGGAACTCTCATCCTCTGTGACAGCGTGGACGGACCTGGAGACTTACAGAGTTCAGAGGGGAGGTGAGTGGGGGGACTGGATAGAAGATGAAGAGAGTAATCAGAGAACATATATACACAGTCCATGGGCTCAGACAACAAAGTGGTGAAGGTCAGTGGTGGAGGTGGGCAAAGCGAGGGAAAATGGAAAACATCTGTAATAGTGTCAACAATAATAAAAAAAAAAAAAAGGGTTTTTAATGGTATCTGAATTTATTCATTTTTTAAAAAGTTAAAACAAAACCACAAAACTTCTCCCAGTTTCAGTTCTTCTTAAACTGGCCAGTTATGCTTTGCAGTGAATACTTGTTAGCTACTTTAGAAGGCACCCCATTGCTCTCTTTCTCCTCCTGATTAGATACCAATACTATGCAGGGATTGGTGGTGTGGATTCCTCTGCACTAACATTTAAATTTGTGAAAATAGCTTGTTACCAGTTTTGTTGTGTTGTTCAAGAAGTTTTGGTTTTGCTACCTAGTTGTTCTGTTGGTTTTATGTAGAGATGTAGAAAGATTGAAAAACTATGATGCCCCTCCCCAATATTTTGCCAGAAGCCCCTCAACCTACTCATTTTTGCAAATTAGCCAGCAGATGGGGATCAGAAGTCCCCAAATAATAAGGCCCTGAGACAAGTTCCTAGGGCCTTGAGGGTAGGCAGGTTGTGGATCCATGAATTGGGGGAAACTGACTTTAAGTTTCCATCTGGTAGATTTCAGAAGTGTTTGGGACCACCAAAGCCATAACTGCTGAGTAGAGAGAAGGCAGGCAGATTCTAGAGTTCTAACTCTGGCTCAGTGCCTTCTCTCAGTCCCTTTTTCTGAGCCTCACTTGCCTCAACATAAAATCGGACTAGGACTGTGCACCTTGCAAATTTGTTAGCTTCTTTTGTTCATCAACATTTGTGAGTTCCATGACACACAGTAGGTGCTCCAGAAAATATGAATCCCCCGCTTCTCCCCTGCTCACCCTCAGTGTCCACAGTGTTTTCTCGACTATTTCAACCTAATGCCCAATGACTACAAGAACAGAAAACTAAATTCCTATGACGCTTTTGTAACACCACTCAGATCCAGGGGGTCCCAATGACCACCACGAGGCATGTCAACTTGACATCGATAGCAAAGGTGGCAGGTAGGCAGGCTGCTGCTGCTGCTGCTACCTTGCCAGTGCCCTGGTCTTCTCCAACTTAGGAGCTTGCGAGGAGGAACCAGGGCTAACCCCACAGCAAAGAAGCTCAAAGCTGCTCTACCAAGCGGGTCTGATCAGCAGCCCCTCCCCTGGCCACTGCAAAACAGTGACACCATTCTTGTCCCCCTCTCGGGGATCTACAAGAGACATAGGGCAAGTCAGCAGAGCTACCCTCTGCATGAAGGCAGGGTCTAGACTTACAGTGTGAGCATTGTTGATCTTCTTCACGTCCCACTGGCCCTCCCCAGTGTAGGTCAGCAGGGAGATGGCTCCATCGGAGCTCCCACAAGCCAGGATGAGGCCATAGTCATGGGGGGCCCAGCACACAGAATTTACTGTAGGAAGGAGGGAGGCACAGTGAGTAAATTTTCACTTTCCAGATTTACCATTTTACTAAATTTCTAAAAAAAAAAAATTACAGGGACCACCAGAGGGAAATTATAACTTAGTCAATTGAAAAAATTTAAAACCCATCACCTGCTAACATCATTTCCTACATTAACAAAAAGTAGGCTGGATAATTATCTGAGAATAAAGGCCAGTACTTACAATGAATAAACCTTTTTAAAAAAACCCTGTATTACCTTTGCTTTTCTCATTTTGCTTTGGACTGGCTTTAAGTCTTAGGGCCTTATCTCCCATGTGGACAACCAGCAGAAAAGCCAACCCAAACCCAAGGGATAAACAAGCAGCACCATCACCAGGGGAAAAGAATCAGAGCACTGGTCAGACAGAGGCCTCTCTCACACCCAGGGACCACGCCCCCACCTTCTCCTGTCACACTCGGTACCTGAGGAGTCGTGTCCTGTGTGCTCGTGCGTCTTCTCCCAGGTGCCGTTTTCCTCCTTCCAGATAATGACTTTCCGGTCATAGGAGCAGGAGGCCAGGATATTGCCATACATGGGGTGGGCCCAGGCCACTTGCCACACTGGTCCTTCATGACTGCAGGGGAGAAGGTGACAGATTGCTCAGACAGGCCACAGGAACCCACAGGGCTCTGCCAGCCCCTTCTGCAGACAGAACTGCCTAAGAATTTCAAAAGGGAGACAGGGAATGTCACTGCCAAAAGGGAACTTCACTGAGCAGTGAGGACTTTGAGGCCCAGAGACCAGAGAGCCTTTTTTTTTTTGTCATTAATCCTTACTTGAGGATATTTTCCCATTGATTTTTAGAAAGAGTAGAAAGGAGAGGGAGAGACAGAGAGAGAAATATCAATGTGAGAGAGACACATTGATTGGTTGCTTCTGCATACACTCCCTAACCAGTGTCAGAGATTGAGCCTGCAATAGAGGTATGTGCCCTTGACTAGAATTGAACCCAGGACCCTTCAGTCCATGGGCCCAGGTCCCATCCCCTGAGCCGGACAGGCTAGGACTAGAGGGGAGCAGAAAATGAGACAGGCTCTAGTTAGCCTCTCAGTCCTGACCCAGCAGAACCCTCACTTGCTCCAATACCTATTGTCATCAGCAGAGTCACTGATCAACCTAGGTTTTGCACCCACAAGCACTAAGTGTCTGTAAAGTGAATCATTTATCCTTCCAAATGGTCAACTTCTTGAGGCAGCAGTATCTGTTTTGTTTTGGTATTTTCTGCTACTCTTTTAAAAAAAATTTGCTCAAAAGGCATGTCTCTTATCTTCTGATTTTTGTATGTTCACATTAAATATCATCTGAGCATGTACCCTGTGCCAGGCTAGGTGCCGGGGCCATCTCTGGGTCAGGGAGAGGTGGGCATCCAGCACATGAGAGATAGCTCTGCTTACAGCAAGCGTGTCAAACTATGCAGCCCACAACCAATATTTTTGCAGTCCAGACAATATAATGGTATGTAAGAAACGTTTTAATAAAAATGTAGTAACTTAATTTTTACAATATCCTGTTATACATAATTATTAATAACAAACTACAATGTTCACTAACCCATAGCTGAACTGGCGCAAAAGGACAGCCTAAAAATTTTAACAGTGTGCTGGCTGCTTAGACCCAAGGGAAAAAAAGACTGCCTAGGTGCCCGTCAGATGATTGGATCAGAAAACTATGGTATATCTACACAATGGAATAGTATGCTGCCATAAAAAATAATTATCATTTGCAGCAACCTGGATGGAATTGGAGATCATTATGCTGAATGAAATAAGCCAGTCAATGAAAGAAAAATACCACATGATCTCACTCATTTATGGATAATAAAGAACATTATAAACTGATGAACAGAAAGATACAGAGACAGTAAAGCAACAAACAGACTGTCAAATTACAGCAGAAAGGGTAGGTATATGGGGGAGATAAGAGATCAACCGAAGGATTTGTATGCATGCATATAAGCATAACCAATGGATGCAAAACTCTGGGGGGTGAGGGCATGTATGGGAGTGGGAGGGAGGGCAATGATAAGATATGTACACATACAATACCTTAATTAAAAAAAAGAAAAAAAAAAAGATCAAATACATAGAGCTAGGATTAGAAAAGAAACACAATTACATTGAAATACAGTTATGATAACGTTAAAGAACAAATTATGATACAATGACACATGTACAGGTCTAGCAACCACTATGTTTGAGACAGTTACAACTATAATGTAATATGAAAATATCTGACTTGCACTGGTAACATAGGTACCGTGAATACTCCTGTGACTTCCAGCCTACATCCATCATGGACGGAAATGCTAAACATCAGTCACTGAAAAGAAAGATGATGATTCCTCCTGCCCCAGTTCACCAACCCCTGAATTCTATCCATGGAACCCCTGGAGATCCATAGAATCCAGATTAAAAAACCCCATTTATCTGAAAGGCAGTGAACCAAGTGAAAGCAATAGTGATGTGGCCATAAAAATGACAGCCAGGATCTCAAGAATCTCAGTGGGAGAAAGGGCAAACATTTGAAAATATAAACTAACTAGAGGCCACATGCACAAAATTCAGCCCAGCCTGCACCCTCTCCAATCCAGGACCCCTTGGGGGACATCCCTCTTGCAATCTGGGACTGCTGGCTCCTAACCACTGGCCTGTCTACTCACCCCTAACCACTGTGCCTGCTGGCCTGATCGCCCCCTAACTTCTCCCCGCTGCTGGCCACTCCCAAACTGCTCTCCCCCCGCGGGCCTGATTGCTTCTAACCACCTCTGCCTAGGCCCCTGTCACCATGGCTTTGTCTGGAAGGACGCCTGGGAGATGTCTGGTCTAATTGGCATATTACCCTTTTATTAGTATAAATACCTGTCGTGGACAAACCCGCAGAATTACAGGATTTATATGCTTACCATTACATTCCTACATTAACACCTTTCAGTGACACTTAGATCATGCTGGGAAAACAAAAAAGGGAGTTTCCCACATTCAGAAGTAGCTGTAGCTACTAAAGGCTTGCTGGGAGTCTGAGAGCAGGTAACATCAGCCCATTTTGAGGGTGAGTGGGTGAAGGCTCCCAGATAAACCGACTTTTGTCCAAGATCTTCTAGTGGGTACATGGGTGGCAGAGCTGGATTCACTCCTGGATCCATCAGCCCAGGATGCCTACCGAGGGCAGCAGGCTGGCTGGGACCCGAGTGTCCTCTCTGCTAACTGCACTGCGGGTTGCTCTGCTCTGGCTCCTGGGCTTTCCTGCCCTCCCTGGAAAGCCCAATCGTTGTCAGTCCTTGCCCATGGTAGGCCGGTTGGCTGCACTCACCCCCTGAGGTCTGCGATGAGGATCTGCCCGCCGTTGCGTACATCAAAGATTTTGACGGACCTGTCTGATGAGCAGGTTGCGAGGCGGGTGCCATAGTAGTCCATCTGGGCATCATGCTGCAAAGGGAGGACAGCTCAGGACGCCTGCAGGCTGGGTGGGGGCCAATCACCAGGACAGAGAACCTAGTTGGGCCAGAATCTATCTGAGAGTAATCTAACCTCAAAGAATCATCACTATCGGGCAGGAAGATAGCATGCCAACCATCTCATTTCTCTGACATGCAGTATCTTTCTTAATGGGACAAGACAAACGATGCCCAGCTACCTGTAGACCCTTTATACACATGGGGAGCCCTTCCTCATCCTGCTCTGCAGGTTGGGAATGGGAGAAAAAAGGCTGGCCTAGCCTCCTTCTTCCTCAGCCCCACCGTGTTTTGAGGCTGTGAGCTACTGGGGACAACACTTGGAGTTCAACTCAGCCCAGAACCAAGGGCTAATGCTGACCCAGAGGAGCAGGCCTTTGGCTGCCTGTAGACCCATCAGGAACTCCATGATGCACACCTGGCCTAGACACAGGGTTCTGTTCAGACACTGAGCTCCTTCCTCCATCCATGGCCCTGGATCCATTGTGGACATTTGTTCCTGGGTTTCTGTTCGGCCTTTTTTTTTTTTCTTTTTCACCCTAGTAGTGTGCCTAGCACCCCAGACTGTCCACATAGGCCTTAAATGTCACTCATTCAACCACTGATAAATGGATTCCAAGATGTTGACTGGCTATCAGAACCTCTGCCCAGAGCTATTTGTCCATCTGGGGCAATGACTCCTCTGAGTCACTACGCCTGCTGCCCCACTGTTTGCCGGCCCTTCCTGTTCCAACAGATGGCACTTTCTTCAGCTAGCCCACCTTGTGGATTTCAAGAACTATCCGCTGCCACTCTTGTGGTCATCGGGAACAATTATACCCTTTCAACAGAAGCAATCAGTCCACGTGCTTCAACATTCTCTCCTTGCCTCCCTACTTGCAGAAAACTTCCTGATTCTTCTTTGGAAGTCAATCCTCTCTTCTAGTCCTGGTCTTGACTTCTTGGAAGGCAGTGCAGGTGTTAAGACAGATCTTCTCTGTAAATGTACTTCTGAAGCACTTCTCCTGTAGAGTGCTATCAATCACACACGTTGGGAGAAAGTAGAGTGCAGTACATAAAAGATTTAAATCCTATCTCTTCAGCTTATCCTTTGTACGACCTTGGGAAAATTACCTAATCTCCTTGAACCTCAGTTTCCTTATCTTTAAATGGGGCTACTTCAAGGGTTCTTATGAAAGTAGTTAGCATGGGATCTGACACTTAGTAAGCATGCAGACATTAGTCATTACTATTTTGCCTTATCTGTTCCTCAAATCGAACCCACACAAGCAGGTTACATTCATTATTTTCCCCATTTTAACCAGCAGGAAATCAAGGCTGGCTCAGAAGAGCTGAGACTGGCTAAGGAGTCTCAGAGTGGATCTTCTTCCTGATGGTGCCACACTATCTCCAAGGAGGGGTGGTCTTGGAGCTAGACCACAGGGAACATAGACACTCTGAGAAGGCCCAAAGGAACCACTGGTGGGCAGGAACCATGGCAGGAGATGCTGTCAGCTGACCTGGGTCTTGCTCAAAGGCTGCCTGGACTGCTTAACCCTGCATGAAGCAGAGTCTGCATCTTTGCTGTGGAAGACTTTAACCTCTGAACCGTCCCCCTAGCCCTGTTGTCTTATTCTGAGCCTTGTGTTTATCTCAGGGAACACCCTGAGTTAATGACTTCTGGTCCAAAGGTCCTTGTCTGGCAGCTCTGTCTGTGGTGGTTCTACCTGGCTCTGCCTTGAGCTTTTGCCCCCTGCCTTCATATTGAGCCATCTTCCTACTCTCTTTTCTTTTAACCCCCTTTCAATGGGGCTAAGAAGTGACAGCAGGAGAAAGACAGGTGGGAAGACTGTTGTCAGTCTCTGTATCTATTCAGTCTACATCCCAGACCTGGTTACTTTGTTGGTCAGAAGACTGAAGGCCTCCAGTTACAATCCAGTCCCAGGCTCCTCCCACAGAATGGCCAGACTGCCACAGCCCTCTAATTGAGAGGGCATTGCTGGGAGACTGGCTATACCCCTGAGGCTACAGTCTGACTGGCAAAGGCTGCAAAGCCACACTGGATTCATGAATGCTTCCCTCCCACAGAAATGCCCAGATCCACAGCCCGTGAGGGAGGGCTGACAGAATACTTACAATCATGTCCTCGTGGGAGGTGTCCACCGTGTTAATTACTGACACCTAGAACCAGAGATATCATTGGTAAATGAACTGGCGGCACTTAGAATGCAATCATCTCATTAAACCCACCAATCATTTCTAAAGTTAACTGCACTTGTTCATTCATTCACTCATTCAGTAAACATTCAATCCAGTACCTTCTTTTTGCCTAGCACTATGCCAGGAACTGGAGATACAGATACAAATAAGAGGCACTTCTTGCCCCTGACAAGCTTGCACACAAGTAATCATAACACAGCAAGATACATACTTTAGAAGTGGTTTACATGTGCTGTAGCACCCGAAGGGCTGGGGGTGCTGGACACAAATTGGGACTTAGATGATAAGGAACTTGCCAGGTGGCACAGAAAATCAAAGTACAGTGCAAGCAGAGGGCATAACATGAGCAAAGAGGGGAGATGCAAAGAGTCCTGGCTACCTCTGACGGGGAAGAGAGACCCTGCGGGAGTAATGAGCAGCTTGTAGGTTTGGAACACAGCTGCCAGTCATCACCCTTCTACTGATTCTTGAGGTCCCGATCAAATTATGCCCGCCTTCTCGAAGATTCTCAGATCCCCCTGGCTGTACTCCTTTGAATATCTTCAGCACTAAAAAGCCTACAACACTTTATGCTGTTTCTTCTCCCAGCTAAAGGGATGTTACCTGGAGCTAGGGTCTGAGTTGTCTGCAGTTTTGAATCCTCTCAAGTCATCCAGCAAAGTACTTTGTAACCAGAAGGAACTCAGTGACTATTTGCTGAACGAATAAGCAAATGAACAAAAACAAATAGCTTAACTTTGCTCAACCACTACTCTCTTAAAATTCATGAGATAGAAAATGACTGAAAAGGTTTCAGTTTGGAACTGATATTTCTTAGCATTTCCCCCATTTCATCTTTTCCCAGCACAAACCCTGCAACCATAAAATCTGGCTTGACTTTTCAGAAAGGTGGACACTGGAAAAGGATGACTGCAGAGCAGTTTAAAAGGTATCACTAGCTGAGACCGGCTTGGCTCAGTGGTAGAGCGTCGGTCTGCGGACTGAAAGGTCCCAGGTTCGATTCCGGTCAAGGGCATGTACCTAGGTTGCGGGCACATCACCAGTGCAGGAGGCAGCTGGTCGATGTTTCTCTCTCATCGACGTTTCTAGCTCTCTATCTCTCTCCCTTCCTCTCTGTGAAAAATCAATAAAGTATATTTAAAAAAAATAAAAAATAAAAGGTACCACTAAGTAAGCCCAGGCTTCCTCATCAAATTCAAATTCTAGACTCCCTAAAAAGTGGGCCCCAGGTCCGAAAAGGCAAGCAAGATAAGAAGAAATCTTTGTGGGCCAAGCTGGCCAGGTCACCCACTGCTTTCACATGTGCCCTGGGGGGGAGGAAAGGCACAGGGAATTAGAATTGTCTGACAACTAAGGAACTGAAGAAACCCAGAGGAGAGAACTTGCTAAAGTGACAGAGCTAGTTAAAAGTGGAGCTGGGAAAAGAGCTCACCTGCTAACTCCCAGCCCACAAAGCATCCAACCCATCAGGCTGCCTGTCTAGAACATAAAGTAGTTGTTACCCTGAATTCCCGAAATTAATGCCTGAGGGCTAAGTAAAGCCAGGAAGAAAGTTTACTAATAGTTTCATACCAGGTCACCAAAGACCTTAGAGATAACCAGCATTTATTTTTATTTGCTAATCTGCATCCCAGGATATTTTTTTCTATTGATTTTTTAGAGAGTGGAAGGGAAGAGGAGGGGGAAGAGGAGAGAGTAGAGAGGGGAGAGGGGAAAAGAGAGAGGGGAAGAGACCCACCCCAACTGGGGCTGAGGATCCAACCTGCAACCCTGATTCTTGTCCTTGACTGGGGTCGAACCCACAACCCTTTGGTGTGTGAGCTAATGACACTGGCCAGGGCTAGATTCTCACCTCCAGCCAGAATTGGACAACCAAGTGCTTTGGAGCAGCGGTCGCCAACTGGTGGTCCGTGAGGTCCGAGAGATTGGCTTCGGCTGCTTTGGAGAACCTAGTGTTTGGGCCCTTGTTAAGTAGAAAGTGCCAGCTCTCAAAACATGTCAGCTCTTCAGAACCAGTGCGTTAAAAAGTTAATTAGAAAGAACTGTCAGAGCAAAGGCACTGCCAATTCTCAGCTGAAGAATCAGAGGCTCAGAGGAGCAATTGAAACCTGGCCCCCATGCAGAGCAAAAATCAGACCCAAAGTCCTGACACCTGGGCTCACCCAGGTTTCCTAAAACCTCCCGGCACACGCGTGTTCCCGAGAGCACTGGCTTACTGAACCCCCAGGCTGTGCCGGGCTCAGGCCAGATGCTTTTACCCATGAGTTCCCATTCAGCCATTCGCTCAGCGAGGAAGTGTGGAGTGAATGTACGATTCCACAGATTTGAAACACCGAGGCCCTGCCCTCAGAGACTTAGCTCATCCTTACACGTTTCTTCAAGTGCCCATTGTACTGGAGGCCCTGCCCCTAACCCCCGTTCCACACACATCACTGAGGGATGGCGAGGAGGGCTAGGACGCCAGCTCTGCCACCTCCCCGCCCCGAGTCAATGTCGGTAACAGCACCTACTTGACTGTTCGGACTGTTCGAAGGCTGAGATTAGGAACAATGCCTGGCGTTTACTAATGGTACAGTAGTTCCTACCATGTTCCTGGTTTTGTTTTCCATCGTTGAAAGGGAAAGAGCGAAAGGCGCGGCCGGCAGAGTTCCGGGCCGCTCCGCGCGAAAGGTGCCGAGCGGCAGGGCCAGGGACGCCCACCCTCGGAGCGGTGGAAGGGAGCTGAACGGCCCGGGGCTCAGACTTGAACCTTAGCGCGGTCGGCGGGGGACGGTCAGACCAGGCCGGAACGCCGGTCGGCGTCCCGGGCCACAACACTCACCATGGCTGCAGCGGCGGCGGCTCCCAGCCTCGGACGTGGCAGCTCCCGGCGGCGCCTCCAACAGCTCACTTCCGGCGCCGGGCTGGCCGGCCGGGCTGCAGCGCAGGAGCCTCCGGGTGGCAACGCGCTCCGCTCGCACAAGGGTTCCGCGCTGCAGCGTCGCACGCTCCTCTGGGCCCCTCCCCTTTCCCTGAGGAACGCGCGAGACCTACAGTGAGCCTCTGGTTTCCAAGGCTTTAGGTATCTGAAACCAGCCGGTCTTCTCTCCTGGCCAACCCTGCCCCCCTACACGCGCCCCCCGAGATCCTTACGTAATAGAAGAGATTCCTAACTACAGCTTCACCTGTTTACCTGGGATTCTGGGTGCGACGGGCCTTAGGATGAGCAAGGAAGGATGATCAATTTTGGGGGGCGTGGGTAGACTGGTCCTAGTGCTTCCTTGTTGTTAGTCTCTCCTCAGGACCCGAGGCTGGGACCAGGGGCAGAGAAGGCTAAGGGAATGCCCCCTACTGGAGGCTGAATCCTCTCGCCCTGCCTTTTCCAAGCCACGGGATCCCAGGCTCTAAACTGCCTCTTCCCACAGTTCTGGGACCTGGTGAGTCAGGCCTATCAAGTAGATTTCTCCTCAGGCAAAGGGGAATCTCAGCCAAGCTTCTGCACGTAGAGTTCAGGATCCACCCCCCAGTGTTCCCAATCCTTAGGTCCCTGGCTTCCCACAAGCACAGTGAGGATGCTGCACTCTGACAGAGCCTGGGACTCCCCTCATGTCTGGCAGCTCTGAGCCCCTCTTTACAAGGAGTGCAGTGACTTGGGTGGAGCCTAGGCTCCCCTTGGGTAAGTCACAGTTCCTCAGTTCCCTCTTCTGTAAAGAGGGGATGAGGGGGAAAGAACCCTAGCTGGGGATGGTCACTACTGGAGGGAAGATGTTAAGTCTCAGAAAGTGTGATAGATCCAGACCATTAAGGAGCTTTGGAGAAGCCTAGGGGAGTGGGTCTTACAGAATTCAGGGCTGGGCCTCTGGGCAGCAAACCCACCTTCTCACCTCCACCCCAGCTTTCAAGACTCCTTATTTCCCTCTAATAAAGACATGTTGCAAGGGTGTGAGGGGGTAGTGCTTAGAGTGGAGCAGGGAATAAAGGGGGCAGATCTCTTGGGTTTTCTGTTTTTTTCAAAGGATTGGACCTCCCTGGCCTTGGGTCTGTATTTGCATCACTGACCATCTGGGTGATAAAGTCATCTCCTTGCCTGGCCTACATGGCTTGGTGGTTGAGCATTTACCTATGAACCAGGAGGTCATGGTTTGATTCCCAGACAGGCTTGGCCACCAGTAAGTGGAATGCAGGAGGCAGCCAGTCAATGTGTCTCATATTCATGTTTCTATCTCTCCCTTTCACTTCCTCTCTGAAATCAATAAAAAATATATATGAAAAGTAAAGTTGTATCTTTCTCTCTGAGCCTCACTTTTCTTGAGTGGAAAATGGGAGCAATGGCATGTTAGGTATAATACAAACATATGGGCATAGTTGTTATTAGACAAGTTGGTGTTATTAGGAGAATTCCTTGGTGTAGGCATTGAAGTTGGAGAGATTGGGGATTTGGGACAAGCAATGCAACTATCTTATTCATTAAGGTATTTGCTGGTGAGACTGAACAGCATTATAATTTAGAGCTTTTGAGTGCCAATTCTGGCGTAAAAACTGCTAGCTATCAGTACTTTATCTCCTAATTACTTGGTGGGCACACCCTCTACTTTCCTGAGCTGCTGTCTCCTGTTAAGTGGGTATTACAATAATACCTCCTCTGAAAGTTGATGTTGGGATTAAATGGATCCTGGATATGAAACTGTTTGGAAGTTGGATGGGCCTATGGTGCTTGATCTGGGGATCAATTCTCCCTGAAAAGAGCTGGGTTTTAGTGTGTGTGTATGTGTGTGTGTGTGTGTGTGATGTGTGCAACCTTCAACCTTTGGACTAACATTGGGGTTTAGGGTGCCAGGCCCCCTTCTGTCAACCTCCCCAGTAGGGGCTGCCACTTACATCTTTTGTCCATATCTTCAATCACCTTGCTCTGGTTAGTACAGACCCCAAATCAGGCCATTCTTAGCTTTCCCAATTTGTGCCCCTACCTCCCAGAGTCTCTGCTCCCTGAATTTCTTCTTCCTCTTCCTCCTTTCTTAGGCCTCTTCCCCACAAGTCTTGTCTGACACTGTTAGCTGCCCCCCCGTGGAAGGTTAATGACTCATGGCAGGCTAAACTTGTATCCCTCAAATGGTGGATGCTGGAAAAGTGTGATTTGCTGGAAGGAGAGAGACCGCCCACTGAGCTATACATCCTGGGGCAAAGTGCCTTCCCCTCCCAGGGACTCAGTTTCCCTCTGAGTTCCGATCCACGAGGTTGGGGACCCAGTTGTCCTTTGGAAAAAGGCCTTGTGATGTGTACGGTGTCAGTGTTTCCACGTGTGCATTTATTGTTATTGCTCAGTATAGTGTTGAAAAGGCAGACAAATCCCATTGATTACAAAAAAAGCACAAGCCAGAGATACAGAGAAATAAAGAGTGTACAACAAGAGCACAGTCACTTCCCAGCCCCGATTGTCCCAGAACCCCCCGCAGAGCCTGGGCAGCTTGTGGAAGCTGGAGGCGGCACCATTTCCTCGCTACTCTGTTATAAAATATGTGCACACAAGAGTTAGCAAAGTGTGGCGGCCCCCGAGAGGAAAGGTTCGGAGGGAAAGCACCACAGGCATTACAAAACAGACTTAGGGGCTGAGAAGGGCAGTCGCAGCCTCAGATATCTTATTTTCAGTGGAGGGGTGATGGCTGATACCCAGGGCCGAGGATCCCCTTCTCCCCACTTGGGACAAATAGGATCTGTACGTCAAAATCAGGAGAGCTTGCTTTGGAACTTGGGAAGGACCTAGGGATTTCCGCTGTTGTCTGAGTTAGGTCTCGGCTCTCAAAGTCCCAAAAGCCTTCAAGAACTGAGCCTCTCCCTCCTCCGCCGGATCTTCTAATGGTGGGGTCTTGGACACTATGGAGAGAGTTTTGGATGGGAGGCATGTCACAGTGAGCCCAGCGGACAGCCTCCTGTAAGTAGGACAACAGTGGGGGTGGTGGGAGTGGGGGGTCAGGGTTGTGAGAAGGTCCAGACAAGAAATGGCTGCATCCCAAAAGAAGTATCGCACAACCACTAGAAACTTTGGATAAAGAGCAAAAAAGCAGTTCAGGAAAGGGAGGCAGGAATAAACATTTCTCCAGGAGGAGAATTAGACATACAGACAACTGGGCCACCCATTCTCATAGCTCCATATCTGGGAGAAACCCCTCTTTCTTGTCTGGACCCGGACAGACAAAAGGCCCACCCTAGTACAATAAGTGGGTGACTTTGGGTCCCAAACTGGGAAGGGGGGCAGACTTAATGCCCCTACTTCCTATTGGTGGCCTTTCCTACGGACACCCTGGTCTAGGGAACAAGTGGGAGTATGAGATGAATGTTGGGTTTCCCTCAAAATTCAGGATGCCCCTTTTGCTTCTCCTTGCAGAACACTCTTTAGGGACCCCGAGTGGACAGTACTTACAATGGCAGAAAGATGTTTACACACAGAATGACAGGGCCCAGTGTATTTGAGGTGGGTGGAGGACGTGCAAAATTTTAGTTTACTGGGAAGAACAGATGTGAGAGAATAATTGTTAAATTATTATTTAACAAGGAAATTTTGTTAAAAAAGAAAAAAAGAGTGAAGAGTACTTATCCTACCACATGATAAAACTTTATAACATAGCCTACCATATAATAACACATTCTATATAGCAACAATAATTAAAATTATGTGGCTGGTGCCAGATGAGTCACCCAAAAAGGGAATAAAAGGTAAATCCCAGAAATAGACCCACCTCTATCTCAGCTATCAGTGTATGGTAAAGATGACATGTCAACATGGTTGGGGAAAAGAGTGGCTATTCACTAACTGGGATACCCAGGATAGGACAGGTCCAGAGTCCTTGCATCAATGCAGTCATTGCCATTGGTCTGGTCTCAGGAGGAGGACAACCTTCCTCTTGGCAACTCCATGCTCTGGTTGGGACAAGTGGCCCAGGGGCCACAGTGAAGGGAGCAATCAAGGCTGCTTCTGATTTAGGGAAAGTGCTGCCTGAATTGTGTAAGGAAACCCCGAGGTTTCCTCCCTGCCCACCTCCGAAGGTGAGTGACTCTACAGCCCCAGGGGTCATTGAATGGGCCCTCGGCTCCTCCCTTAGCTGTAGGGGAAGACAAGTTGGTGAGCTTAGACCTAGAGCTGAGTCTCCTCCTGGAGCCCTTGTCCAGAGGACAGAAAGGAAGCTAAGTGCAGTTATAGAAAGAAGTATTAGTTACAGGATATATATTTACTATATTTTGTTTGATTTTTTTTTTCTCTTTTTTTTTCTTTTTCTTTAAACCACAGACATTTCAGAACCACAGTGCGGGAGTAAGAAGAGTCAGCAATTGAAAGCATTGCATAGTATTAAATGAACAGAGACGGTGAGTTCTTTATTTACAATTATTGTCTAGATAAAAAAATTCATAAAAACAGATGAATGGTCATAAATTATTTACCCCCTAATGGGGTGAACTGCCAAACGTACCCCATGCTGCTAGATATAGGACACAGAGTGCAAGCTTTATGAACTACAGTGAGTTTTGACAAACCCAATCATTTCCTGTGTGTGTGGATGTGTGTGCGAGTGTCAGAGGGAGGGTGTGTGCGTGTGTGTGTGTGCGTGTGAGCATCCATCATTCCTGACAAGGAAGGACCAACCCTAATGCGGGGCATTCTCAGTAGCTTCCGTGGCTTCCTGTTCCCCCAGCTGGGACCCACTCAGAAACCCCCCGCTTCCCTGGTGTCCTGGCCCCAAATAAACAGGGAGCGTGGTGTGCCAGGGCAGCCTTCCCAGGGCCATGGAATGAGGTCGGGGCACAGGATTGGAACAAAGAAGGGGGAAGATGGAAAACCTTGAGAAAGGAAACTACAAAATCCCTGTGTTCCAAGGCTGCCCAACGTTTTTCTTGTGCAGGTCTTTCCTCTCGGTAGGCAGGAGAGCAGCGGGCTGGCTTTTGGTGGTGTTAGTATTGGAATCCAATAAGCCTATCTGCGGGCTGGTCGCCCCTTTGGGGGTGCAGTCTCCTCTTCCGGGTACACTCAGAGACCTTTCTTCACGACATTCAGGCGATGCTCTTGTGCAAAGACGGTCCTCCTTCCAGGAAGATTGTGCCAGGTGGGATGGGCTGACTTGGGGTCCCAAACCCTCAGGTTTCTCCAGATGTAGGCCCTCCCAGCTGACTATGGCTCTTTTCCCGAGTGGCTCTCATCTCGTGTGTGGAAGAGTTCTCTAGGCCTGGAGAAGGGGAGGGGGCTGGGCTGATGCAGAGCAACTGTGGGCAGGGTCATTGTGAGGAGTGGATTTCACAAGCGAGGCGGAAAGTGTTTGGTTTTCCTTGAAGCATGGGACGTCATCGATCATGGTATTCAAAATGTCTTTTGCACTGTACAAGTTTATGGAAAAAGGTCGTATGCTGAAAAGTCTCAAAGCAAACTTTGTATTAAATACAAAAGTTCTTTTATGAAAAAAGCTGATACCCACAAAGTGCTTAGCAGTTAAGAGGCTGACATACAATTAAATAAGCTCTTATTAAGTGGGATTACTAGTGCTGTAATTGTCTCGAGGGAAAAATAACCTCCTCTTCTCACCTGCGATACTGTAGGGTTTCAGAATGGCTTTCTGTCGGGAAAGCGACTTGCTGTTAAAAGGCTACAGTATATATTGCGACTATAGGAAGACAATTTGGTTTAAAAAATCACACTGAATACATCTCGATATACACATCATAAGGTTTGTTCGGATCTAAATAGTGCAGAGAAAAAGGCTATTCTTCTTAAAAAATAAAAATAAAAGCAGCAAGCCATAATGATCCTCATCCAATTACACCAACAGCTCAAATGCTGCAATTAATAAGGAAACAAACCTCTAAATTACTAACAAAAAAAATCAACACAATAGCATTTATAATATTGCAACACTACCTCACTCTCTATACAGACAGTGCCAAAGAGAACCTCTTCTCGAAATGCTCTTTGTAAACCCAAGTGAGTTTCACTGAGAGAAAAGTCTTCAGCAAATGCTTTGTTCCATCATCCTTGGGCCGGGAGCACCCTTAGTGCGCCAGGAAGCCTTCTCTCTCCTCTCCCTTTGTCTACGGAGCATGGTGTGAAAGCCCTCAGCATGGGATCTCGGTAACTTTTGGCTTCTGCCTGAGCCTCCTGTGGTAGTGACATTGTTGAACGGAAATAGCAGGCAAACTTCAGAGCATGGCTATTGTAAAACATCAAGGATACAATCCAGGGAAGTGTCTGTTGGGCTGAGCTGTTTTTTTTATAGCATCTCAGCCACCAGTGTTCTTAAACCATACAAATAGCCAAAGACATTATCTACAGGTTTGTAAACAAATTACATTCTTCTTTTAGGACATAAATAAGTTAAAATAGAGCAATTTAAGCAGAAACAAGGCAACATGCCGGCAAAGAAACTTTATATATCCATGTATATATATTTATATATATATATATATATATTTTTCCTACCTATCTATATGGACGTATACAGTCTTGAGTAAGTATACGTTGATATAGATATAAAGAAATGGATATAACCTTGTGAGTGTCTATGAAGTTCTTCGGTTCCATTGGTGCAAATCTACTAGGCGAGTTAAGCTCTGCAATGTCGAAAAGTTGTTAAATTAACCTATACAACTGAGACCATGCTTTGCAAGCATTTCAAAAATTCACAGACCAGGGGATTGGATAAATAGTCTCAGAAAATAGTCTGTTTGCAGTTCCCGCCTAAGAAAACAAACAAAAACCCTCCCCAGCCCCCCCAAACCAAACAAGCGGAGGACTGGAAGTGTACAGTACATTCATGCAGGGTACATGGCGGCTGGGCGGGCGCGCGGCTGGTCCATGTGTGGGCAGGAGCCAGGAAGGGCTTGTTCTGGGAGGATCGCTCACGCCCTTAAGCCCCGAGGAGATCCCGCCCCTTGCCTCAAAGTGAAAAAGAGTTCAAACAGCATCACAGCCAGAAAGAGGGTCTGTTGGGTGGAAACGTTGGTTTTCTCGCCATTATTTGGTTTCCTGTTGTTGCTCCGTTGCTGCTTGAGTGAGTTGGGTGCCTGGATGGGTGGGTGCCGGGGAGGTGGGTGGTGGCGGGGGCCTCAGCTAAAGCGACGTCTCCAGGCTGTGGATGGGGCTCCCTGGACTTGAAGAGGTAGCTGATTTGCTTGTGTCGGTCGTCAGGTTGATCCCGCTGTCGATGGCGCTGTTGTTCTTATTGAGCGATGACGGCGGGCTCGAGTTCTGCTTGAGCGCGGCATCTTCTTCCAGGTCGGTGTCATCGATGAGGGGGATGTGGGGCTGTGAATCTTCGATCCGGAATTCAGGATGAGCCATGAAATTATGGATGGAGGTTCGAGACTCAGGCTTTTCTAGACCTTCATAGAGAGAGCTACGGAACGCCTTCACGACGCGGATCTGCAAGGGAAGCGCAGGGGTGAGAAGCAGTGCCCTAGGGCGTGTGTGTGGTCTGGGGGTTTGGGGAAGGGGCAGGTGGGAGAGGGATTAGCGCACAGCAAGAGGGTGGAATCCATAGTCTCGGGGTGTTATGAGCATGGACAGGAGAGGGAAGAGTGGAAGAGAGGCTCAGGTTATATGCATCCATGAGGTTTTTTAACATTGCTTTGGTTTTGGTCAAAACGACAATATTAAGACAGGAGGAATCAAGGCCCATCAAAGATACGATGGGAAACTGGTCAGAGGAAGCATGGTCCACTCTGGCAGGCACCCAGACCTAGGGAGAGACTGAGCCTTGTTAACTTTAAAGCGGGTTCGACCATGCAGAAGGGTAACGGGGCCAGGTGGGAACAGAATAGGAAGGAGGAGAGGCTATTTTTTAAAAAAAGTAATCTTAAAAAACAAAACAAAACACCCCACACACAGTTAAGAAACCATACCACATGGAACAGATAACATGTCATGAACAGAAAAGGAACAGAAAGGAGAGACAGATGGATAAACCGGGATGTGAGAAGACACACGAGGGCCAAACAGAGAACTGGAACGTCAAAACGAAGGCAGCAAAGCAAACCAAAGCCAACTCAGAGCTTTCTGGGGTGCAGAGCAGAGGCAGCCAGAAAGCACAAAGGAGCCGGCGGACGGGTGACATTCGGGAGGGGAGCATGCCACGGTGGGGGTCAGGGACCACACGGCACACGCAGACAGACACACGCTACACTTGGAAGCCTGGACAATGTGAACGGAGGTCGTTTTGTACCCAACGTTTCTTTCCTTCATGCATTTGGGAGGTAAACACTCGAGTATTGACTCAAAGCCCTGGCCAGCCATTGTAGTGGGCTTTGGGGTTCCTTATTTTGATATTTTCATTTGTGCCTTGAAAACACAAAACCAAAAAAACGAGGCCAGAATCAGATGGTCAAGCCCTGCTCTGGGTGGGGTTTTAAGGGGGTGTGGAACTGAACTCAAAATAGCAAGTTGGAACCTGGGTTCTCTGAAGAATGGAAGGAGGTGGGGCCTTGCATCCGCCGGGCTAGTGGGAAGAACCCTGGGCCTGGAGCCTGAGTCCTAGCTCTGTCACTTCCGGTGCTTGACAGTGGGTGAGCCACACTCCCTCCCTGGCCATCCTCTGTCCTTGCAGGGTGCAGAGAACAGGCCCCTCACTTAGAAGAGAGGGGTCCCTCCTCTGGACACCTAGGAGGGGGAGCCATGACTGTTATCTCCAGAGACTGATGGGATTTGGGACAAAGGTTCTTCCCTCTCTTTTCCCAGCCCACCTCACAGGGGAGCAGCAGCAAGGGGAGTGCAATGGGGGCAGCACATCAGTGCCTCCAAGGAGCAGAGCCTCAGCCGAAGCGACTGTGGCCCTGAAGGCACCCTGCACGGCTGGGTGGCTGCTCCCATACCATAGGCCTCTGGGGGACAGAGGACGGGAGGAGTAAACCCAGGGGCAGCTTGCTGGGGGGCAAGGCTGGGAAAGCCTGTCCATGGAGATGAATTTTCTTGATGACTGTGGCTGATGGTTTTCAGGTGTCACAGCTCAGGCTTTATTTTACTTTTCCATAGGGGGGTCTTCCTAGAGCACATCGTATGCTCCTCTGGCTTTTCATTTAGAGTACACAGAGAAGAAGTAGGCTTTGCCAAGAATCTTTTGGTCTTGTGTAAGAACCTACGGTTATTATTATTATTATTTTTTTAAAGTTCTAGAAATGAAAGAAAAATCAACAAAATAAGAAAAGGAAAAAAAAAGTTCTTCTTGGCCTGGCTGGAGTGGCTCCGTGGTTGAGCGTAGACCTATGAACCAGGAGGTCACGATTTGATTCCTGGTCAGGGCACATGTCCAGGTTGCAGGCTCGATTCTCAGTGTGGGGCGTGCAGGAGGCAGCTAATCAATTATTTGCTCTCATTATCGATGTTTTCATCTCTCTCCCCCTCTCTCTTCCTCTCTGAAATCAATAAAAGTATATATTTTTTAAAAAAGTTCTTCTTTGATGTTAGCCATCACTTACTAGTTCTGATTTTCCCTTGTCTTCTCAAAAGCATCTCTGTCCCCCTTCTTTTTATGTGCTATTGGCTGGGGGCTCCAAAGACCCTGTCCACTGCTTTAAATAGGAGGCCTCAGGTGCTGAGTGAGGGCCAGCCAGATGTGGTGCAGTAGTGCTGGCGCTTCGTGATGGCTATTTGGCTGCCCTGAGATTTCTTTCTCCTTGGACTCCATATCTGTGGCTCTGTAGAGATTATTAATATTTTGATGTCCTTATAAGCAGTGGGCCACTACACCATTGATTAAGTGCAAACAACAAAAAAGGTGTTGCATGCCTCAGTTTTCTGATCTGTGAAATGGGAATACTTATTATCGTAGTAGCTGCCCAGCCTAGTGCCCAGAATGTTCTGAGGTTCTGAATTGTAATAAGATTCCAGCCAGAGCCCCTAGTGGAGGAGGAGGGATGGTTGCAGGACCCTGTCATGTGACTGACAACGCAGAGGGGACAACACACAATGAGATGCAGGTCCCTCGCCCTCCCCCTGGCATGGAGACAACAGAAAGAATGAACTCCTCTGGACAAGACTGTGGGGACAAGACTTTTTGGGACACCCCGCCACGGCCATCTCAAGTCTCCACTTCGGTTGTCTCCACGGCTGAAATGGAAAAAAATATGGGAAGAAAAAAAGCTCTTCCATCTCCCCTTTCTGCCTACCCTGAAGACGGGGTTTTGTGGTATGAGCTGCAAGGGGCGTGGGGGGAGGGGAGAGGTTTCAGGCATTTTGGTTTCATCAGCACAAAGGGAGCAGGAGGGCTCTGAGGAAATGCAGAGGCCCTGGCCTGCGATGGTTCGACATACTCGAATGTTTACCCGGCTTCAAGGAAGCCAAGAGTCTGGGATTGATTCACATTCATTTCAGGCTCAAGGTTAAAGACTCACAACCTCTTTTAATTTCACTCTCTCTTGCTGAACTCTGTGTCCAGGGTTCTCTAGCCCTCTAGGGAAACAAACACATGGAATATTCAGAAAGCAGAGAGGTCTAGGGTCCCCCCGTCCCAGAAGCAAGCCATTTTTCTTGTCGACCCAAGACTGCACTGAACTAGTTACCAACGTGCTAATGAGAGGTCCAGCGTCCTTTCCTTTCCTAGTCCCTCCCCTAAGAGATGCACATTCCTTGCCACAGCAGTCCTCAGAACCCGGAGTTTGGAGGGGGAAGTGGGAGCAGGAGAGTCCTGTCTAGAAGGAGCAGTGTCCAGAGAGAGTGGCTGGTCTTGGGGGTAGGCGCCTGAGGTTCGTGGCCTGGCTGGTTTGAAGAAGCAGGACTTTCACTGATGAACACGGAGCCTGCTACAAACGTGCTACATACAAAGGTGGCTGGAGTTGGGTTAGGAATTTGAGGGGAATAAGGCAGAGGAGTTGAGCAACTTGGCCTTGGGTCAAAGAGCTGAATGCTGATTTGTCCTTGATCACCAGTGGGAAAGCCCCCTTCTCCCGTCCCTGCCAGGCTGGGGAGAGTCAAGCAGGAAAACAATCCTCTGGGCTCGGGACCTTGAGGATTAGCTCCTTTGGCTGGAGGAGGCTGTGGGTGTGAGTGCTGGTTCCAGAGCGCAAATTCAGCCTATGTGGGCTCCAGGTCTGTGGGCTTGTCTTGTCTGGGAATAGCTCTGGGGTGGTAGGAAAAATGAGGGACTTTGTACTCAGACCTCTTGCCACTCACTTGCTATGTGATCTTGGGCAAGTCAGTCCACTTCTCTGAGCCTCAGTGTCTTTTTTAGTTAAATGGATGTCTTGGCAGATCCTCCCCCCTCCTGTTTCAGCTGGAGGCATACGTGAAGTGAAGGATGTAGGCAACTGCTTGGGAAGATGTTGAGTGAGGCTCAAGGATACGTCAGTAGGTTGTGTTGTTAAGTTTCTGGGGGTAAAACAAACTTGTTTGTGACTAAGTCAGAAGAAGAAAGCAAGAGACTAGGCCAGAGTTCCTTCTTGAACATTCCAGATGCCAGTCGGATGGGACTGTCCTAGCACCACATGCATTTTGTCTGCCTGGGGCCCTCCATCTCACAGTGGGGCTGGGGGAGGGATGTGTGTTGTGGGCGGAGCAGGTTCCTCACCCTGATGTCATGAGTCAGAAGTCAGTCCAAGAGTGCCCTGCCCCTGGCTTTTATAGCCAACTCTTGATAACCCAGGGCACAGTGGTTTGGCTCCATCAGAGCTCACAGACACCAGCATTTTCCATGCAGCATGCACATGGCCACCCTCCTCTGCTGGAGAACCCCCAGGAAGAGGACCCTGCTGAGAGGAGGCGGGAGGCAGCCACCGATTCATCTCACCCAGTCTTACTCCTGGCCACCTGCTGCACACCTCCCCACGGGAAGACGGCCTTTGGCTTCTGAAGGGACCCTGCCTGGTATCTAGGGGGCCCTCAGAGACCTTGGAAACCAAAGGGTGTGACATTGTTATAGAAACTATTTCAGCAAAAGAGGAACTAGGGGTATTTATTTAGAGTTTGCATTGTGACTATGTTGACCAGAGTGTGTGCACGGAAACCAAGAGGTTGCGATCCCTTTGGAACAAGTACCCTTGGGCAAGGGGACAGACAGGCTCTTTTTGAGACCATAGGTCCAAGAAAGGCTCCAAGAATGGGCCTAGAATTACGCTGGATTCTACAATAGAGGGTAGGAATACAAGGTTCTTAAGGAAGCATGATTCCTGGGGGAGAGGCAAGGTGGTGGCTGGGGGAGGGAGCTCTGCCTGATAAGCCCCTTTGAAATCTCTGAGAGGATGAAGAGTCAAGGCTTAAAGGCTCCTTTTTTTTTTTTTTTTTTAAAGAGAGAGTGGAAGAGTGAGGTAAAGACAGAGAGAAACATTGATGTGAGAGAAACACATCGATTGGTTGCCTCCTGAAGGAGCTTGGACCAGGGTCTGGGTGGGGAAGAACCTGCAACTAAGGTATGTGCCCTTGACCAGAACCAAACTTGGGACCCTTTGGTCTGCAGGACGATGCTCTAAACACTGAGGCAAACTGGCTAGGGCACAGGCTCCTTTTCAAAGGCTGTTCCAAAGTTGGGGTCACCCTGGGATAGAGGGAAAATTGGCTTAGAGATAGGAAGTAAGTGGAGGGTGGGCAGAAATGGTCATTTCTCTGAAGGAGAATTGCTAAGAACTAACTGTCCCAAGACCAGCCTTACTGAATGGCTTTACAAATGACAGAAGAAAAGATAAGAATTCAATGGCTAAGGTTTGAGATGACTGAGCTCTTTCTTTTAGACTGAAATCTAAGGGGAGAGGGATAAGCCAAAGGAAGACTTCCAGAGGCTGTGAGACAGGAATGTCAGAGCGGCTCTTTTGTGGCCAGTGCAAAGTGCCACACTTCAAGAAGGAGGCTGAACCAGGATGGACAAAGAACTAAGTGTGCACTCAGGAGCTAGGCTTCTGGCAGTCAGAGCCAGCCAGAGGGATGCAGGTGTCACGGGGTGGGGTGGCAGAAACCGAAGGAATGGAATCTTCCTCAAATGGCTTTCTAGGCCAGAACACTTCTGGTCACGGAGCAAGGTCAGAGCTAAGCTGATGCAGAAGTAGGTCAGCTGGGTGAGGGCCTCTCACTAAGGGGAGGGCTCTCTAATGCATAGGGGAGAGGATGGGGCCTCATCACTGGCTCTGGTTTCCTGCCCTGAGAAAGCCTGGCAGTGATTTCCTAGTGATACCTCATGGGAATGTGAGTCTGGACACCATCTGCTCAAATAGGTCTGCACATCACCTTGGCTAGTCTGGCCTCCCCATTACTGTGGTTCTGGGCTAATGAACGAATGAACAATGAGGGGCTTTCCCACATTTTCTGCATCCTTCCTGTCATCATGCATAACTGGCAGGACTGCATCCACTGAAAGATCATGGGACATGAGCATATGCCATCAACAGGCTCTTTGTGGCTCATGCCCCCTGCCAGAGGGCTCAGATGGCATAGTTCCCACCTAGCACACGGGTCCTCTCCTGTGCAGTGTGTTATGGGTGCTCTGTGTTTGGATGGGGGTAGAGGCACCTCATAAAGTATCAAGAGATGCCTTCTGGAGTCTATGCCTCCTCAAAGAAGCCCAAGGGCTGGCTAAGGGAACACATCGGGGCCATCTGAGAAGATCGGAACAGGGCTCCCTTGCAGTTTAGAGACAAGGTAAAGGGAGGAAGGTGGTAAACAGACTACTTATTTGCTCTGAGACCTGAGGACATAGGGGTTCAGAAAGATCTAGACAAGGCCAGAGAAGAGATTCAGGTAAAAAGTGATGGCATGAGGTGACGAACTCGGCAGGAAGGAGGTGATGGAGGGGGTCAGAGCCCCAGGCTGTTGCTCAGGTAAGGAAGGCAGGAAGCCAAGGACTAGACCAGATCCCTCAGGGCCTCCAGCACCACACGAGACCTGAAGCTTGGCCCACTGAGGTCAAGTTAGGGGCCTTGTCCCTCTAGGAAGGCATCAGACCTTGAGCATGCAGGGAGAGTGGTATGCTTTTGCTGATGCTTTTAGGTGTGCAAGGAGAGAGGGCAGAGGGTTCCGAACCACTGGGCTGTGATCTCCTGGGACCCCAGACCGACTATGACCTCTGACCTACAGTGACCACTCCCTTCGCTGGACCTCACTGTTCCTGACTGTGACCCCTGAGGGCCTTGACCCACAGTAACCTTTTGCCTGACTGACTGGAGACTGTGATTTCCTGGCCAACTCTGACCCTTGTCCTTGTGAGCCAGCTTTTTGTCACTGATATGACCCTAGACTGATTGGGACACCTTGTGCCCCCTGGCTGACTGCTCCCCCTTGGCTGCTGGGACCTTGTAGTGCAGGGGGATATTTAATTATTGATACCTTCCTGGCCGATGATGATCATTTGACTGATCCAAACTTTTTGACTACTTGTGACCCTCCCGACCCCTTGACTGACTGGTTGTAACTCCTGACTCTGACCCCAGCTGACTCTGCCCACCAAGAGACTGCCCCCCATCACTGGCTATGGTGGCCCTCAGCCCACTGGGCCTAACCATGACTGGCTGCCCCCCATGTCCTTGGTGTCCCGGCCCCTGCCCGCCTGCCCGCCCGGCGCTAGCGTCGGTGGTGCCCGAGGCGGTAAGGATTCACACTCACGCCCAGCTGCAGCAGGAGGAAGGCTGGTCGGAGAGGAAAGAGCATTGGACAACGACACGTGACTAGGGCTAGAGAGATTGGCTACGTCCTGGCTCTGGCTGGTGACGGAGGACTGTCTCCGCAGGGCCCCCTGAAAGGAGGCCCCGCTCTTGAAAGTATTGACTACTTCAATCTGCAACGGAGGAGAGAACGAGACAAGTTGCGAGAAGAACGAACACAACAGCTACACGACTGACAGGCGCAATGCCACGAGAACAGCCGCAGCCACGGCAACAATGACGACGTCACTGAAATAAAAATAAAAAGTACCAGACACACTCCAAGGCTCTGAAAGATGTCTGCTCGGTTCTGGCCCATCTGCAGGCCCAGGGTCCCATGGAGGACCCCAGGGCCCGGCCTTTGCTCTGCTCCAGTGGCTCAGGGGCCAGTGGGCTGGGCTGGGGTTGATTAAACATGGTGTTTGGAAGTGAGAGGGGTGCTTAGTGCCACTTGGGGCCAGGGGTGGAGCCTGAGTGGTATGGTGGGGGCTCTGGGTGGACAGACTTTGGCCCAAATCTCAGCTATGCCACTTACGAGCTAGGTGACTTTGGGCAAGTCACCTCTCATGGTGTAGTTTCTTATCCTTCTGAAGGGGCGATGCCACCTACCTGGCAGGGTATTCTGTGAGTGGCAAGCACTTGGCCCGTGTTAGTGTTCCTTAAGAGCCAAGCTGGATAGGCACTCTGTCCATTCAAGAAACTACAGTCCCGGTGTCCTGCAACCTGGAGACCCCTGAAAGGCTCTGCGCGGGTTTGGTAACAGCCATGTGCACCGAGAGCGGCCCGGCAGGGGGGGTGCCAGATTCTTGCTGGGGAGGAGCCCAGGCTGCATCCATCAGGTGGCTCTGTGTCTGAAACCTGCCTCTGTCCCCCACCCCAGCTCTCAGAAAGGGCTGCCTCCCCTTTAAACCCCAGTCCCCTCTAAAACTGGAGGAGGCTTACCTACCTCTCAAGGGGCTGGGAAGGTCAGTGAGATGATGTTTGGGACAGCGCACTGTGGGTGTGAGGCAGCCCAGGTGACCTGTTCGTTATGTTTATTAAGTGAAGGGCTAGGCCACCAGGCAGGATGCAGGTGGGGTCTCTGCAACACATCCCAGAGTGGGATGGGGTAGAGGCCATGAACTTGCCAGATACAGCTCTCCCAGGTGGTCTGGGTAAGAAACGGACCCTCTCTCAGTTACCTAGGCTGTGAAAGCATGATGTGAACTGTAACCCCAGCCCAGGCAGAGGGGCTGGCTCCCATGAGAGCCTGCAGCGCGTGGTGGGAGGGCTGCACATTGTAGCACCTGGCATGTGGCAGCCATGCAGTCTCTGTGCTGGGGAAGAAACACGTGTGCTCTGCAGGTGTCTTTGGCATGCATGTGTGTATCTGTGAGTGAAAACCAAGCTTTGCTTCCCAGAGCTGCCTGAAAACTCGGAAGACCATTATGGAGGACGAGGATGTGTGAATGTGTATAAGCCCCGGATCTCACGGGCCCCTGGTCCTGGGAGAATTTGGGGCCAACCCTGGCCTGAAGCTGCCATCTTGGCCTCCTGGAGACCAGTCTCCAGCCTTGGGCTGTCCCTTCTAGTAGCTGCCCAGCAGCCCTGACTAGAGTCCCTCAGTCCCCTCAGCTCTTTGGCCCACCTCTCCCTGCTCAGGGGTAACCCCTGACACGCCAGTCTGATCCCTTGCTGACTGAGAAGGTGATGTGGAACACTCCTGAGGAGGCCACTGTTTCTTCAGCAGCCACTCGAGAGTGCGTGCAAGGAATGTGGGCACAGAAAAAGCTGGTGAGGTGGTGAGAGCAGGACCCTGACCTCTGGGGCCCTGGGAGGTGGTATGGAGCACGTTCACTCCATCACCTGCCTGCCCGGCCAGGCGTGGGCCCAGCCCTGGGAGCCTCCTGTACCTGGGTTTGGATCCGATTCAGGCCTCGGAACCATAGGATCTGGCCCCGCCTCAGCTCCCGCTCGGCGTGGTCTATCTCCTCCACGTCCTCGTTGAGCTCCTCCTCCGGGATCTCCTCCTTCTGCGTGAGCCTGCCCGCCTCCTTGAGGAACTTGAGCCTGCTGGTTGGGATGGTGGCGATGACCTGCAGGGGATGTGGCAAGGTCAGGGCAATGGGGCTGTCCCTCAGTCAGCCTCCTTCCCTCCCTGCCACCCCCTCCTTGCTCTCCCAATCTCCTGCTTCTCTGACCCAATTACTTCCTTACATGTTCAACTAATTAACTCATCCCAATTCAATTTTAAATCTCTTATTAATTTGCCTTTTAATTCATTCACTCATCCAGAGTCAAGGGGGCACAGTGGAAAATCCTGGCTTGTAGGAGTTGGACAGATGTGACTTTGAGTACAGCAGACCTTCCTTGGGCAAGTCCTTCAAGCTCTCTGAGCTCTGGTTTTCCCATCTGTAAAGCTGAAGGCAATTCTCTGGGCTGGAGGGTGAAGCGAGATGGTGTGTCCAAGATGCCATGCACGAGCCTGGTGGGCCCTCAGGCTTCTGGGCTCCCTCCTCCTGAGGCCTCTGGGTCATGGGCACCCAACCTGAGCAAGAGGGTCTCAGGACCTACATAACCTGGGGAGAGCCAATTTGGGGATTCTGGGAATGGTTGCCTTCCTAACTAGGGGAGGCTACATGAGAAGGAGGAAACCTCATTCTTCCTCTTTGTACAAAGGATTTGTCCATGAGGCTTGAGAGGCGGCCCTATGGGGGAACCAAGGTGGCAGCGGTCAGAGGCTCCTTGTATCCCCTGCAGGGATAGATGGGCTGACATGGACACAGCTTCAAGGGTTCCCTGGGAGTTTAAGGTGGGCATTGCCTGCTGGCATCGTACTTAGGCATTAGGAGTCTGCTCACCCAGACATCCTGAGCTCTCTAAGGGAGTGGGCCCCAGGGGAGTAAAGATGGCCTGGCCCAAGAGCTTGAAGGACTTGCCCAAGGTCACATGACCAGGAAGGTGCCCAGGGAATGGGATTTCCTGAGTCAAATCTAGTTTATCAACTCTTCCAAGAAGCCCAGAAGTTAAAAACATTTCTTTTGAATAAAACTAAACTTTCTTCTTTTCTTCTACTTAATTTCTGCCACTGGAACATCCCACCCAAGCCTGGGAACAGCTTGGAGGCAAGAACACTGTCTCAGGTCCATTGGGGCCCCCTGCCTGGGTGACAGAGCACCTCAGAGATAAAGTCCCTTTGGCCCAGCTTGGACGTGTCTCATAAACACCAAAAGTCCTGGTCAGGATCTTTGAGCTGCAAATTGTGAGCACTTTGATGGGTGTGTGTGTGTGTCCCAAGAACATGGGCAACAGTAGGAAAGGGAACTGGTGGGAGAATGTCCTAGGGTCATAGTTGAAAGGCCTGCACAGAGCATCCAGCCCAGTGGTGCCTAAAGCCAGGAGGATCTCAGATGGCCAGAGGCACAGCACTGAGTAGGTCTGCCACATGGCAGATTGCCTTTTTGTTCCCTCGGAGCCTCTGAAGGAGCCTCTCTTTGGTGTGGCTCCAACTACTCATCTCCCATCAGCACCATCAGTAACACCACCTAACTGATCTCCCTTTTTGACAGCTAGCTGCCTGTAGGCTCTGAGCCTTGGCAGACCATGGCATCAGGTTAGAGTTTAATACCATTGTTCTCATTATATTATTTCTTGGTTAGCTTCTATTTATGACAAGTGATACTGACTTCCCACTCATGTTAGTAATATAAAGTTGTCCTTTGAAATAAATTTCAATGAAAAAAAGCCTGATACAACTACAAGAAACTATTAAGTAAATAACATGATCAGTGGTACCTAGATATATGGCAAAAAATCAGAGTGATGATACCCAAATGACAAGCATCTGGGACCTGGGCCAACTTCCATTGCTCAGATGCCCAGTGGCAGGGAGGGCCTTGTCCCGGGCCACACAGCAAGTCCCTAGCAGAACTGGGACCCATTCCTGGGGCTCCCGGATTTCCTGGCCAATGCTCTTTCCCTTCTCCCACTGAGAGGCACTTCCCATAACCCACTCAGAACTTACCTGGCCCCAGACGAGCTCTCCTAACCCGATGAATATGCACCACATCCACTGGTCCAGCTGCAGCGGAGAGCAGCTGAACGGCTTCCCCCCAAACTGCACGATCACTATCTGGAGGTCCAAGGGAGCAGAGACAGAGACAGACAGAGAGACGGGCCATCAGGGGCCAGGCTAGAGGCCTGGGCTCTCAGGACACTGCAGGGAGCTCCAGCTGCCCACTGCCCGCTGGCCCAGGTTAAATGGTGGCCTGCCTACCTGAATGGCAAAGGTGCCCAGCACGATGGTGCAGAAGATGGGATTCCGGAAGATGCCGTCAAAGACGTTGCGCTCCCCGTGGATCTTGCGGGCATTGATCTCGTTGAAGAGCTGCATCATGACGAAGGTGTTGAAGATGATGGTGTAGTGCTCCGAGGGTGGAGAGTGCAGGGGGGCATTCCTCCCGCTGTCGATCTCGAACATCTTTTCACCTGCCAAGCCGAGAGTGCGGGAGCTGGGTGGGGGCTGGGGTGGGGGAAGACCTTGGGCCCTGCAGCAAGGGGGGCAGCCCAGGCATGCAGGTACGCTCCGGACACGGGGCAGGTAGGCCTGTGCTGTTGGGTGGTCATGAGGTGAGTGAAAGGGTAACAAAACACTTTATCCTCTAAGCCTTAGAGGATAAGGGAACAAGACCTTAGTGAACTTCCTTCCACTTTTCCATGGAAAGCTGGTAAAGGTGGGATGCTGGCTGTGTTATCAGGCGACATTGCTAATAAAAAAATGACAGGCTCATCTGGACTGCGATGACTGGAGGTGAACTAGGGATACCTAGTGGGAGGCCATGGCTTTGGGGGGTCTCCCAAAAGTGCTGCTTTTTGTAACTGGGCGTGTCCCTTGCTGAGATCTTTGAAAGCTCAGGGGACTATTATAAGAGATATAATTCCCATGTGGAGGCTGGGATCCTCGGCCAGACTGGCTCGGACATACCCATGTTGCTGCTTCTCTTACAGCTGAGCTGTCACACGGAGGAGGGCAGAGCACCCCGGTATTGTGTGGACACCCGCTGATCGCGTGCCTATGCAAGGTGGTGCCAGGAGGGCTTGTGGGGTTTCCTGTGTGAGAACTATGCACCTGAACTCAAGACCACTGAGGGTAGATGCTCAAATGGGAAAGCCAGCAAGTAAGGCAGGGGCTGCCCTCCTCTCTCCCTGGGAGCCTTTTTTCTGGGAGTCTCCTACTTCTGCCTTTCTGTGGCTTCCTGCAAGGCTTCTCATGTGCTCTTCACAATGGCCCTGCCACACTCCACTTTGGAGATTTCTGGAAGAGGCCTGTCTTCTGAGGAACAGGACCGTGCCCACCGCATCTGTCCTCTGTCCTCTGAAGGCAAGTGCGTCTTGGTGTTGAAAGTCCAGCTCAAGGAGGCTCACGTGAAGGGAGCCTGCCCAGACAGGGCCTCTAGCTGGGCCTGACTGCTGTGTACCATGGGCAAGCCTCTTCCCCTCTCTGGGCGTCTATTTTCTCATCTATTACCCGGGGGTGGGCTCTGCATGGATCATCTCTGAAACACTCATGGAGACCAGGCCAGTCTTAGCCCATCTAGACCTGGTTCTTTGCCCAGGCTCCTCCTCAGACTGCATGCCCTTGGGCAAGTCACCTCATCTCTCTGTGCTTGCTGTTAGCATTGTCATGGGGTGTGATGGCAAAGGTGCCTGCCTCACGAGTGGTTGGCAGGCTAAATGAGGTATTGTGGGAATAACTGGTGAGTAGGCAAGTGTGTAGGAAGCCTCACTGAGGTAGCCTTCCACCGGGCAAGGATGTGGGAATGCATCAGAGAAGGGGCCAGTCATTTCCCCCAAAGCCTTAGGCTCCTCTGGGGCTGGCGTGAGGGGCATTCATCAACACTTGGGCACCACCTCACATAGGGTGTACTCAGTGTTCAGAGCTGGCGTCTGTGGAAAAAGCCTTGGTGTGAGGGTTGGCCAGATACAAGACAGAACCTGGCTCTGCCCAAGTCTTGCTCTATGACCCTGAACAGCTAACTTCATCTCCCTGGGCCTCCGCCCCCCACTGGCAAACAGGAAGTGGGTGTAAATCAGAATGCTGGGTGGGGTGGGGGACTCACCGACAAAGAGCAGTGTGAAGATGAGGGTGAGCTGGTAGACGGCGTGGCCCAGGATGTTCTTCATCATGGTCCGCGAGATGAGGGGCTTGTTGCGGCCGTAAGGCTTCCTCAGAAGCAGGGTCTCGGTGGGCGGCTCGGTGGCCAGCGCCAGTGAGGCGAACGTGTCCATGATGAGGTTCACCCAGAGCATCTGCACGGCCTTCAGAGGGGAGTCCTGGGGACAGCAACAGTGGCGAGGGCTGTCATAGGGAGACCGGCCCCACCTGCTGCCACCACGTGCCTGGTGTGGGGCTCAGCAGCTTTCTGCTGGAGCCTTGAGGCCGCTCTGCCCAGGGGGTCTGTCCTTGCCGGCCTGCCCCCTGGGTTCCTGAGCAGGCACAGAGCAGGTTTGCTGAGGCTTTCCCTGGAGGATAGCCCAGACCTGCCCACTTTGGCTGTCTTCTTCCCCAAGGACAAAATGGACTCCCCGGGGCCAATGACAACGGGCTCTCTGGTAAACACAGCCATGTCTTTGCTTGCCACCTCCCTTCCTCCCTTCTTCCCCTCCATGAGTCTCACCTTTGGGCAAGGCCACAACGACCCCCACCATCTCCAGCACAGACTCCATCTCCTCTGACTTCCTCTGCACCTCCTCGCTGCCTCTTTCCTCTCAACCATTAATGGTTCATGTCTCTCCTGCCCTACCAGCAGTGCCCCAACTCTGTCCTCTTATACCATTTAATTTCTCTTTATCATTTACCCCACTTTAATGTCAGCAGTTATTGTGTGTGTGTGATCCCAAAAATAACATTTTTTATGGTAGAAAATTTGGGCAAGTAAGGGACAGCAGAAGCTAAAACTCATCAATGATTGAACCTCCTGTAGGTTCCCACCACCCACAGTCTGGTGTGATCTTCCACACCTCTGCCTGAGACTGGGATCATATATTCATACCGTCCTGTGCAATCATGTCATGCAGTCGGCACTGCCCAGAGTTGCTGAATCTATCCGTCCCCCTCCTTCCTCGCACTCTGTGTGCCTTGTCCTTGGCAGCCAGACCCTGGCCTCTCCACGCCCCGCCCCCCCCAAATCTTTCCCCAAGGTCATCAGTGCCCACTTGTCACAATCGAGGAACACATCTTCCAGCCCATCTCACTGGCCTCACCGGTGTTCGGTCACAGCCTCTTCCTTGCACCCCTGACCACACTCACCTTGAGCTCCTCCTCTCTAATGTTCCTTTTCCTTCTCCATCTCCCTCAGGGTGCTTCTCCTCTTCCCCTGCCTCTGAAATCTGTGCTCCCCGTGGCCCCTTCACAAGTCCTGCTCTTTTCCCCCCCCCACACCTGCCCCTGGCCGCAGGCGCCCCATCCTCCCTCACATTGCCCTCTTTCCAGCCCAGCCATCTCCCTGTGGCTTTAGCCTCATCCACTGGCGAAACACCTCCTCCAGGACGCCCCAGACCCCGAGAGCCAACAGCCTGGACTGAGCTTTCCTGTTCCCTCTGTCCTCTCCATGTACCTCCTGAGGCCCCTGTCTGCACCCCATATTCTCACTACCTCATAGGTATTTATCAGAGCTCCTCCTCCCGCCCACTTCTCCCACCTCTGCCCTGGCAGAGTCACAACCTCAGCTTCTTCCTGCCGTCAGCCTTCTCTGATCACATGCACCTTGGGGTTAGGGTCCCTGATCTCCACATCAAGGTCTCTATGGCTCTGACACCAACTCAATCTAAGACCTTAGGCAAACTGGTAGTCTTCTTGGAACCTCAGTTTCCCCACCTGGCATCTGCTGGTCTCAAAGAAGCCTTGTGAATTGCCATGTTGTGGGAATGACCCCCTGCCACCACTAGAGGGAGCGTCTCATCCACAAACCAGGAGAGAAGGCCCTTGAGTAGGGAGGGACTTCTTCAGCCAACCCTCAGACTCTCTCAGGGCTTGGGTATTAGGTGCTGCCATGTGTATCCCCAAGGGCTCAGAATAAAGCAGAGGGGAGCAGTGTTCCCAGTGCCACACAGCTCTTTGGGGCAGTGCCAGCCTCCGGGCTTCTGGGGGTTCCTATGGGCAGGAACTTGTCTGTCCACTTGGCCGCTAGGAGGGGCCAGAATTGGAATACACCTGTTTCTTCCCCGGGCCAGCCTGGTCAGCCCTTGGGGGAAGCAGGAGGCTATGGGAGTAGTGGCAGGCACCAAACCTGTTTTCTGGCTCTGTAAAATAGGGATCATCTTGCCGAAACCGGTTTGGCTCAGTGGTAGAGCGTCGGTCTGCGGACAGAAAGGTCCCAGGTTCGATTCCGGTCAAGGGCATGTACATTGGTTGCGGGCACATCCCCGGTAGGGGGTATGCAAGAGGCAGCTGGTCGATGTTTCTCTCTCATCGACGTTTCTAGCTCTCTATCTCTCTCCCTTCCTCTCTGTAAAAAAATCAATAAAATATAAATAAAAATAATAAAATAAAATAGGGATCATCACTGTTTCCTGCTGCATGGGGCAGGTGGGGAAGCAGGGGATGGCGATGTTGGGGCCTGTGGTTAACTGCCCCTGGGTACAGGACCTGGGGCTGCTCAAGACCCAGACTGAGATCCTGACAGACAACTGTCTCTCCCCGTGACAGTCCCTGACTCCCTCCTATGGCCCCAATTAGCCTCGGGAACCCAGGCAAACAGGCCTCACCCAACACCCTCCATGTCAGAACTAAGGCCCCCTGGGCCCTGCTGGGGCTCCTTGCCCCCCATCTGGCTGCCTGATCTCCTTGGAACCGGCCCTGTGCCACCCTTCCGCTAGTTCTTTATGTGGCCATGAGCTCTGCCTCCCCTGAGGATAGCCTCTCCCGCCTCCTGGAGCAATGGCCATCGCTGTGCCTGGGTCAGGCAGGCATGGAAGTGAGGCCTAACATCTCCACTTGCCTGGTGACCTTGGATAACCCCACCACGTCTCTGGGCCTCATTTCCTCTGCTCCGCTGAGCTGGCGCCTGAGGTCTGTACTGCAGTTACTGGCCCGCAGCAGGCACCAGTGATGGGTGGGACAACCAGGGATGCTCTCCCCCAGGCTCCGGCCTGCTCCACCCTGCCCACCCCTCGGGGAACCCACCTGCGTGATGCAAGCCCCCGTGAAGGCCACAATCACGGCCACCACGTTGACTGTCAGCTGGAACTGCAGGAACTTGGAGATGCTGTCATAGACGTTGCGGCCCCACATCACTGCCTTGACGATGCTGCTGAAGTTGTCATCCGTCAGGATGATGTCCGAGGCCTCCTTGGCCACATCTGTACCTGCAATGCCCTGTGGGGACGGGGATAGGAGCCTGGGTGGGTCAATTGAGGAGGCCAGCAGCTCTAGCAACACTGCTCTCATCCCCTACACATCCTCAGTCCTATACAACCCCTACATATACACACCTAACTGCCAGCACAGCCAGATCACCGGACACACACACACACACACACACACAAACACACACGCGTACAGACGCATATGCATGCACACACACCTACTCCTGATAGACCCAGCACCCTGGGGCCAGCCCTCTCTTTCAGGAAGCCTCTTTCTGCCCCTCCCCCCAGACTCACTAGTGCAGGGAGCCTCCCTCTGCCCTTCCAGGGGGCCAGGCTGGGCCTTGAGACCGCTGGGCACATGAGGTGGATGGTGGGTGGGCTGAGTGTGAGCTGAGGGTCCTGCATCGCCAGCCTGAGGCTGTATTGTCCATGTTCCCCTAATGCCCTATCCGTGAGCTCCTGCGAGATGCTGCCCTTGGCCCCCGCAAGCCGCTCCTACCATGGCGAAGCCCACATCCGCCTTCTTGAGTGCAGGACCATCATTCGTGCCATCTCCTGTCACGGCTACCACCTGCCGCTGCTCGGTGTGGGTGCTGTCGATGATGCCTGTGGGAGGGGGCGGGAGTGTGCTCAGGGCCCTGGGATGCTCCGTGGGGCAAGGACAATCTGGCCAGTCTTGAGCCTCAGGAGGACACAGGACTGGGCACAGCCTCCTCTCTGGCCTTTGCCCTGCCTGCTCCCCCCACCCCCACATGTGGTTCTTCCCAGCTCCAGGGTCACCCATAGCTCCCAGCACCTGCACAGGGGATGTCAGGCGTCTTAGCTTAGTACCGGCTTGCAGCCCTTCATGGTCTGGGCCTGCTCACCAATCCAGCACCCTCTCTCCTCTCTGTAACCCATGGCCACCCCAACAGCCACCCTGGCCAGAATCGCTGCCCCCTGCCTGTCCAGGGGCTCCATGGTTTTGCCAGGGGCCTACCACGTGCTCCCCCAGCATTGGCTCAGTCACACCTGAGGAGGTCTAGGCTGCACCATTCGCCAATGACCCCCGACCTTCTGTACTGGCCTTGATCTCTCTCTAGACATTTATCCTCAATAAAATCCTCAATAAATAGCAGAATGAGCAGATGTCATGTGGCCCCTGTCACTGAGCTGGGGCCAGTGGAAAGGGATGTGTGAAATGCGTCACTGGGCATGTGTGGAGTTTATGGTCAGGATAGAAATTTGAGTGTCGATTTGACATGTCGCTCTCATTCTGCACATCAATGTGTGACTAAGGCCTGAGCATCCTGGCTCTGAAATCCCACTGGGATCCTTCTGCTTCCCTCTGTCCCCATCCCTTCTACCTCACTAACCCAGGGCTCCCCTTCCAATCTGCACAGCAGCGCCAGGATGAACACCTGGGTCTGCACCTGGCCCCAGCATCAGCTGAGTCGTTCTCTCACTGCCCACTTGGCCTTGGAGGGACATCTCCATTCTTAGCTCCGCTCACAAAGTCCTCCATGGTCAGAACTTGCCCATTCCCTGATCATCTCTTCTCTCAGCCCCCGGCCATCCCTCGTCTGTGATTTAACTTCGGGGACGGCTCTTGGTCCTGCAGAGCCAGCTCTACTTGGCCCTGTCTTTGCACAGACTGTTCCCTCAGCCAGATCCCTGTCACCCTCCTGCAGGCTCAGCTCGGAGGCCACTTTCTCTGGGAAGCCTCTGGGACCCCCTTCAGGCCCCCACCCTAACTGATCACTACAGCGCCCATTCGTCCACGGGTCCCCTTGTCCTGAACCTGCAAACAGCACAGCCTGTGGAAGGAGGGAATGAGTTCCCTGACTTTGGGCACTTTGCTCTCTATCCCACCACCCAGCTTTCTGTGACCATCCAAGTTCCACCTGCTTCCAGGCCCAGCTCCAAGGCGTGTACTTGGGAGCAGTCCCGGCTGCTCCCCAGCTGATCCACTGCCAAGTACTATCCAGTTTCTGTCCACTTGGCATTTGAGGCCTTCATCCCTGCGGGGTCCCCTGGCCTGCCTGGGTGCTCTTCCAAGGCAGAGGAAAGGCCGTTTTTTCTCTGAGGCTTCTCAGGCTGGCACTGACGTTCTCACAGGCCTCCTACTATTCCCTGCCCTGCACGGCCACCAGGGGCCTTCCTGCGGTCACATCCCTAACCTGTTTCTCTAAACGTCTTAGGAGCTGTTCATGCTCTAGGCCTCTTCACCAAGCTTCCTTGCTTGCCTCCTGGCCCACTGCTCCTGGCTGTCCTCCACCCTCTGGCTACCACTCCTTGGTCCTCTGCCTGTCGCTCAGGTGTGAGGTCCTGGGTTCAGCTAGCTCCTCTGCTCTCCCTGCTCAGCATACCCCACCTGTGTCTTCACCTCTGGCCAGCTGTCTCCTGAGCCCTGACTCCACGGATATCCATCTGTCCTCTAGACATCTCAGGTGGATGTCAGAGGGCCTTCAGCTCAGCCACCGAGTTTCCCCTCAAATCTGTCCCTTCTCTCACAACTCCTAACATCTAGCTGCTGCTCAAAAACTATGTGCATGCTGGTGCGCAGCAGGCTCCGAAACAAGTGGAGACTTATGGAATCCTGGACCTGTGTCTGCCTCATCCCTCCACCATATCCAAACCATCTCCAGGCCCAGCCCTTCCCCCACAGAATAGTTCTATTCTCAGACCTGTTGACTTCCTGTCCACCAGCACTGTCCAGGTGTCACTTCTCATAGCTGGACAATCCTGGTGGTCCCTCTGCTTCCGGGCCACTCTCCACACAGCAGGGAGTAAGCTTTCTAAAACAGTGCATGTCCCTTCAAGGCCCTCCCATAGTCCCCACCCTGAGCTGACTGTGCGGTCACTGTCCTGGCATTCTAGGCCCTGGATGAGCTGAGGCTGGCACCTCCTTCTCTGGTCTCCTCCTCTGATCTCTCACTCTCCTCGAGGTCCCAGCCCAGCCAATTGAATGTCTTTTCACACCAGAAGGTGCTTGGAAGTCTTTGTCTCTGGGTTTTCATAATGCAATTCCCTGCCCTGCCTCAAACACAAGCTCCCCATACCACCTTCCATGGCCTGTGATCTGACACCAGCAGAGGGTCTCAGATCATCCTTCTCTTCCCTCCAGGGAAGCCTTTATCTCTATGTAGGGAAACCAACTATTTAATATCTGCTGGATGGATCCTGGACCATGATTCCAAGGGGAAAGGCTATGATTACCAAGAGCGGGGCCCAGCACATGGTAAATCCTCAATAAGCATTTATCAAGACAACGAGTGAATGAATGAATGAGTGGCTGAATAAGAAATGGGGATAGAAATCGAATGCTAGATTGGTAGGAACTTGCCCAAGGCCACAGAGCAAGTCAGTGCCAGGGCTGTGTGACCCTGAAAGTACCCAGTATCTGGCCATCTGAGTGGACTCAGCAAGGGTACATTCTCTCTCTGGAGGGAGACAGGGAAGGAGAAGGATGCTGGTTGTTGCCCTCAACCGTCAGATTGCTCTTCCTAGGCCATCCTCAAGGTCTCAGAGACCAAGCAGATGAAAGGTCTCAAACTCCCAAGCTCTGGGGCCAGACAGCGCATAAATAAATGAAGAGTGCTGAGTGTCAGAAGATAATGAGTATTGGAGACGGCGTCAAACATGAGAGAGCAGGATCTGTATAAAGTCATTCAAATTCAACATAAAAGAGGCGTTGTACCACCCAAGTAAAATACATCTGTGGGCCCCATTCAGTCCTCAGGCCATGAATTTTGGCTCTAGACAGGCAATCTCATTGCTTTCTTTAGGAACTGAAGCTCAGACAGAAGATTCATAGCCTCCTCATCTCATGGCTCTTAGGAGGCCTCCAGGGCTGCAAAGAGGGTGAGATCAGGGTGTCCCACATGTGGGGAGCCCCAGGCAAAAGCCCTTTTGTCCTGAGAAGAAGCTGTAGGTGCCAGGGAGGAGACTGTAGGGGCCTGGCATCTGGGCCTCAGAATTGCCTGTGCCTGCCCAAGTCTTACCTTTGACCAGGGTGTGCTTGTCTGTGGGGGAGGAGCGAGCCAGCACCCGCAGCTTTGGCCAGATCTTGTCGATTCGCTCTTGCTCAATCTGGAGAGGGATGCAGGAGGGGGCGGATTGGTGGGGTTGGGGAGAGAAACTGAGGGCCAGAGAAAGGAGGGAGGTGCCTAGAATCACTGGGTTCTTGGCACATTCGCTGGCTTCTGGACAATCATGCAGCGCCCAAGCCTCCCAGTCCCCCGTCCAAGCTCACACCTCTGAGTGCCCTTCGCACTGGGCCACATACCTCCCCCTTCTCATTGCGGATCCTCTGGTTGAACTCCTTGCCCTCAATGCACAGAAAGTCCTCCCCAGGATGGATGATGCCACACTTGATTGCGATAGCCCGGGCTGTGTTGATATTGTCGCCGGTGACCATGCGGACTGTGATGCCTGCCCGCTGGCACTTTCTGATGGCTTCTGGGACCTGAGTGGGAGGGCAGGAGCCATGGGGGTGAGCATCACCTTGGTCAGGCCCTCCCTGCCTTCATAGATTCAGAGTGAGCCCCGCTCACAGGCAGCGCCACTATAAGGGGCCTAGATGACCAGGAGCTACAGATGGCACTGGACCATCTCCACCCCTGCTTCTCCCATGGAAGGCATTATTAATCAATTGCAGCACCCTCTGATTAAACCCTGATGTGGCCTCAGAATTCTTCTCTGCAGAGTGCCAGATACATTGAAATCCTCACCCTCAGGACCTCAGAATATGACCTTATTTGGAGGAAGGGTCTTTATACAGGTGATCAGGTTAAGATGAGGTCATTAGGGCTCGGTCAATGTGGCTCTGGTTGAGTGTCAACCTATGAACCAAGAGGTCTCAGTTCGATTTCCAGTTAGTGCACATGACCGGGTTGCAGGCTCGATCCCCAGTGTGGGCCATGCAGGAGGCAGCTGATCAATGATTCTCTCTCATCATTGATGTTTCTACCACTCTCTCTCTCTTTTATATATAAATATATATAAAAGACAGGGTCATTAGCATAAGTCCTCACCCAATGCGACTGGTGTCCTCATAAAGAGGGGACATTTGGACACGACTCACACACAGGAAGAAGGCCAATGTCAGGGTGATGCTGCTCCATGGCAAGGAGTGCTAGGGATTTCCAGCCGAGCACTGAATCCGGGGAGAGTACTGAGACTGGTCCCTCACTCACAGCCTTAGAAGGAACTGACCTGCCCATACCTTGATCTTGGGTTTCTACCCTCTAGAACTGTGAGACAGCACAGTTCTGTTGTCTGAGCTGCCCAGTGTGTTACAGCAGCCTGTTACAGCAAACACAAAGAGTGAGAATGTTCATCCAAAACCTGACTGTTGATGGCTCCTGCCTGCTGGTCCCTTTCTGCCCCCAGGATTTTAATAACAAGGGTCGACCTTGAAAATATTCGGCCTCTGTCCACACCTTTCTACACCATCATCTCAGGTCAGGGTCACTGCCCAGCCCCTCCTCAGCCTCCCTACCTCTGGCATTGCCCCTCTTCCCTCTTTTCCCTACCCTGACCACCAGGAGCCTGACCTGCTGAAGCTCAGCCTGTGTCACCTCCTTCAGGGGCTGCATCCTGCCCCTGGTAGAGAAAATCCAGGCTCCTAAGAATGACCACCTTGAAGTGGAGTGAGGAACAAATGGCATGAGAGGCAGATCAGGTCCTGATAAGGAGGCCTCTCCAGCTACCTGTTCCCTAAGAGACCTGCTCTGTGGTAGCAGGTAGTGACCTCCCTGTCATTGAGATACTAGCACAGGTGAGTGACCATGGCTTCTTCGAGGTGTATTTCCAGCGTTAAGGAGGAGCCTTCTGGGGCCTATTCAGGGATGGGAGTCACATGAGCAAGTTCTCTGCCTTGTGCCGCAGTGGCTGCTCACATAAGCAAATGTGACCTCTTTTTATGGAGCCGGAGGGAGTGGGGATGTGGAATGTCCACATCCTGTTTACATAATGTATCGTGTCCTCACAATGCTATAGCTGGGGCTGCAGCTCCCGCTGTCTCCTGTCCCAGCGGACAGGGAGGAGCCACTGTTCTTTTGGTAACGCTACCTTATGTGGCTCCTGCCCTGAAAGAAAGAATTTAGGTTATATTTGTTTGAAAGAAACTTGAGGTCTTGGAGTTGGAAGGAGCTATAGGTTGTGACTCTGACCTATATTCATTGCCTAGATCTCCCCCCAGGGGTTCCTGACAGATGGCCGGCCAGCCTCTGCTTGCACGTCTCTGATGACAGGGTGCTCACCGCTGCGGCTGGTTGCTCCACAGCGGAACAAGTCTATCGTGTCCTTCCACATTTTTCACATAATGGTCCGGTACTCTTGCATGGAGGCAGGGTCTTTCCTAAAGATCTGCATCAAGGGCTCTGGGAGCACGGAGGAGGATGCTGTTACTTTAGAAGGAAGTGGGTGGGGAAAAGAAATCTGCGAGAGCTTCCTGCAAGAGAGCTGCCTCTGCTCAGCCAGCACTAACTGAGGCTCCCGGGCCTGGCACACTGCCTTGGCCATGGTCCTGGCTGCAGAAGATTGTCCCAGGAGGTGCCCAGGCAGGGAAGGGGGAAGACTGCTGCGGATGAACTGCTGCGGGTGGCCTGGAGGGGCTGAGGCTGAGGCTGAGGAAGGGCCATGAGGCTGGAGAGAGGCCTGAGGTTCAGAGGTGCTCAAACCAGAGCCTTGCTCCTTCAGGCCTGGGAGCCATGGCAAATTCTGAACTGGGAAGGTTATTGGTGCCATGTTTTAGAAAGACTTCTGCTTTCAAGACTGTCTCAGGGAGCTAAACTGCCTACCTGGAACTCCATTCTCTGGGTCTCCCCTAAATAGGTCCGCTGGGGAGAAAAAGGAGGAAGCTAATTATTATGGCCCCACACTTTTCTCTGTGCAGTGGAAGCTTCCCTGCCTCAGGATAGAGGGGTTAGGGCTTTGCCCTGGGTGCCCACCTCAGCCTTGGTTTCCTCTTCTGTGAAATGGGAATGACCGTCTCCACCCTTTAACAAGGCTGCGGAGTTCTGTGACAAGAGCTGAACAGCACCAAGCACGGGGCCTGCAGATGCTGGTGACAAGAATGCATCTGCACCCACACCCCAGTCTTCCTTGCTTGTGCTGTTCTGCTGGGGGCGGGGTGGGGTGTGAGGGGGTATGGATGCAGATGCAGTGCAGGTGGGGTGCAGTGGGCATCTGGCCATGAGGAGGAGCCAGTGTTAGGTATGGATGGGCACCCCACTATGACTCCTGGGTCAGATTCTTTAGGGCCTTGTGACCTGCTCAAATGTGGGGGTGTTTGCGACAGACCTGGAAACACCTGAGGAGCCCCCCTGGCCACCTGAGATACTCCACTTCCTTCCTGGGCAGTGGCCCTCCTAACTGGATGCCTTGGTTATGCTTCATGCTTCTGTGTGCTGGGCGTCTACACTTCCCCTTCACCAGACGTTTCCTTAGGCTTTGGGCTCTGGAGGGTGGGTGCTGCCCATTACTTGGAACCCTCCAGAGGGCCTGGCACAGAAAAGGTGCTCTGTAAACGTGGGGCATTGTGAACCAGCTCTGTGCTAAGTCCCTTGAAGTCTGAGCTGGGACATGTGATTTTATACAGGGCCAGATGAATGCATTTGGATGGGGATTTGCAAACCCTTCACAAATCAACCCCAAGATCCATTTCTAGCCTTTTTTTTTTTTCTCTTATAAACCCGACTGGGGTATTCACTAGTTTCCAACACTTAGCAACCTTCCCACCTCCTTGCCTTTGCCTGTGCTGTGCCCTCTGCCTGGATGGCCCCTCTTTCATGGGAAATGCTCTCTACGCATATGCCATCCTTGCCTTCTCCAACCCAAGGGCACACTTCCTTCAGCTCTCCCAGGACTTCCTTCTATTGCTCACTCATTCACTTATTTGGCAAACAGATATTGAACATTTAATGGTTCTGGGCACAGAGGATTTGGAGATGATTAAAACTCAAGCCCCAGGGATACCAATCTGCCTGAAATATGCTTTCTACATAGGTAAAATAGCTATAAAACTTAAAAAAGATTCCTTCTTTTGCTAAAATTATCCTAAATATTTCTCACCGAGGAAGAACAGCCAGGAAATGGGCGCTTCCTGTTTTCATTAAATAAAGGCTTTTAAACATCTGCTGTTTCTGGTGACAGCCGGTTGTCTGTGACTCCAAGGGCTCCCACACCCCCGGATAACCCAGCAAAACCCAGACGGGCACTCTCCTGATGGCTTTCTCCACGCTGGCCTCAATCAACCTCAGGAAATGTACCTGAGGTCACGTCCTATAGTGGAGTGTTTGGCAAGCCTGTTTTTAGCTGTTCTGTCCTTGTCTTCTTGCAGGAGGAAGGCAATCGGAGGTTCTCCCCCATGACAGAAGGGGAAACCAAGGAGCCAGAGTTTGTTTTCCTGTGGCAGCTGCAAGCCGGGTCTGAACGTGCTTATAGGGCCCTAGAGGTGGTCCATACAGGCTGAGGTTTTCACCCTGGCCGGCCTCAAGGCTGTCCAGGAGAACTTGATACAAACACACTCACTGCAGGCATAGACTTTCCCCAAGACCATCCATGACACTGATGAGGATGCTGCCGCTGAGGTGGGAACTGGGGAATTGGGGGTAGCAGGGGGGCTACTTCACCCTGTCTGTGCCACTGAACCACTGAACTGTTCGAATCTGGCTTCATGTGCATAAATTACTTAGCCTGAAAAAGACTGCCAGTTTCCTCAGGCCCTGTTTCCACCCCCGCCGCTCTGCGAGATGCTGAATCAGCATGTAAGAGCTTTATACCTTCGAGTAGTATCATCATTAACTCCTACAGTGAACGTCCAACTTTCTCATTGTTTAGATGGGGAAACAAGGTCTGGGAAAAGATGCACGGAGGTCTTCTGTGAAGGAGTGGCAGGCACAGAATTAGAACCCTGGTCCCTTGACTGCTATTGTTACTTCAGTAAGTTGCTGCTCTCTATCACAATTTACAACTTCTAAATCAACATCCTGGGGGTGAGCCAAGGTGAGCGAGGTCACCAACAGGGATGTGCTGACGGAAGGGAGGGAAGACAGGGGCGAAGGTAAACCTTCCAGTCAGCTGGCTCAGGATGTCAGAGCTTGGAAGCGACTGAGGGGCACCTGGGCCAACCTCCCATTTACAGATGAGGAGACTGAGGCACAGAGAGGGGAAGTGGCCTATCAATAGCAGGGCTGGGGCTTGGACCCAGGCCCACTTTCTTTACTGCAGAGGCCTCCAGGATGGAAGTGCACCCAAATCCTGCTGGGTGGGACAGCAACCCCTCCCACAGTCTGAGCCTGAAGCCACTGTGGAAGTCTCTGGATGATCATACTGTCAACAGAAAATGCCAAGGACCTAGTTCAGCCCTTCTCAGGAATCCTCTCTTCTCTCCTCACCCTCCTGACTTAGTGCTGCTTGCCTTTTCTTTTCAAAGAAATATATTTTATTAATTGTTTACAGAGATGAAGGGAGAGGGATAGAGAGTTAGAAACATTGATGAGAGAGAAACATCAGTGATCAGCTGCACCTTACCGGGGATGTGTGCACAACCAAGGTACATGCCCTGGACCAGAATCGAACCTGGGACCCTTCAGTTCGCAGGCCAAAGCTCCATGCACTGAGCCAAACTGGTTAGGGCACCTTTTCTTTTCTTTTCTTTTTTTTTTTTTAATGGCACCCAGGAAAAGGTCATGGGTCAGGAAGACAGAAAACCTGTTCTAATCTGAATTCACTTGGCCACTTACAAGGAGACTTTGGGAATGTCACTCTTCCTGTTTGGGCTTCAGTGTTTTTATCTGCAAACTGGGGGTGTGGGGAAGTGTTTAGACTAGACCAGCAGTGCAAACCTTGAGTCCCCCCCCTCCTCCCTGCCTCTTAGTGGAATGTGAAGTCAGTTTAATAGGTGGTGACCAGAATTTTAAAAAGAAGGAAAGAAATACAAGAGAACAAGAAATATTTAAGTGCATCACATTACTTTGTGAGATTCTTATTTTTGTTAAGCATGTGTGTTTACTGAGTCATGACATAAAACACATTTCTCATCATTGCACTCATGGCTACTTTGCACCCACCTCAAAGGTGTTTTTAGGCAGGGTGATGAGCCAGGAGCTCTGGGGATGTGGGGCTGGAGGGGGATCCTGGGGATGGGAAGGACAGGGGAGCTGCAGGCCAGCCTCATGCGCTGTGCAGGGACAAGTCTCCATGGCTTGTGAGGAGATAACACATCACGGTGAAGCCTGAACCCATTAGCAGCTGGTAATGAGCAGGTGTCCCATAGCAGGGCTGAAAAACGGCCTGTCTGTCCAGGGAGAGATGCAGTCTGCAGAAAGACGCATATGGGCTCTGGTGTAAGCACCAGGGCACTGGGTGCCTTTGCAGTTTTAGGCTCTGGGTGGGAGTGAGGAGACGTGTGTGTGTGTGTGTGTGTGTGTGTGTGTGTGTGTAAGATGAACACCAGGCACAGTATTAGAAGACTGGGGTTCAAGTCCTATCCATTCTCATTCATTCCTTTCACAAACACTTATCGAGCATCTTTTGCAAGTGAGGCTCTGTATTAGGGACTGTAATGTATTATTAGACCCAGAATTATGAATCTATTGGGGAGGGGCCGAAAGGAAGGGGATCCACATTTATGGACCACTTATTTTGTGCTACCCTTCCTATTGCTTCTGTGTACATGATGTGGTGATTTCAGTAACCCTGTGTGTGTGTGTGTGTGTGTGTGCGCGAGGCTCAGAGAGGTTATGTAACTGTCCCAGGTCACCACAGCCAGTAGTGCTAGGACTCAGGATCCCAGGGCTGTCTGCTGCCCGAGCTCACATTCTTGATCCCTCTCTCTGCTGCCTAAACATGAAAGTCCATGTCTGTGACCTTCTTGTTTCTTTTGGTGTTTGGAATCAACATCGGGGCTGGAAACTTGGTGAGCATCTTGTCTACCCCTTTCACTTGAAAGAAGGGAAAACAGAGGCTCTAGGAGAAGCAGGGAATACCCAGAGGCCCCAGAAAATAGAGTCAGGGCAAGTGGGAGGACGGAAGTTGCCACTGGTGTAGGAGGGTGGCCCCTGTAGCACTGTCACCAATCTTACAGCTGTGGCCAATCTGGACTGAGCTGAGGCCTGGTCAGGAAATCTGGTCTAGACCCCGAGGCTGTGTTAGTCCTGGGAGGAAGAGGAGGGGGGGCCCCCTCTCTCCTTGCCTGGAGTCTTAGGCTCTGCTCTCTGGGCCCCTCAGGGTTAGTGACTCCTCTGCCTGTCCACAGCCTCTCTCCTCTCTCCACAGCCTCTCACCCACATATCCCATCCTTCCCGACCCTGCAAATCCTCAGCCCTGAGTTCTTGGCTCAGATTCAGCTAAAGGAGACTGAAGACCTACTGTAAGCTGAGCACCTCATTACCATCGAAGAACTTGGTACATCAATTCCCTTCATCCTCCTGGGGAACACTGTGATGTCATCATTTCTTACCCTTCATCTTGAGAATCTGACCTTTGGTCAGCATTACTGACTTTCTAGCTTTGTTCCCCTGGAAACCTGATCAAGGCAAACTGTCGCCTGTGACCTAGGCAAGCTGGCAAGTGTGAACTAATTGGTAAACTGGATCTGGATGGAGAGAACTCTAAATGCTGCCGGGAATACCACACTTGGGATTGTCCTGTGTCTGGTGGCCTTTGTTACTGGCCATCTCCTTTTCAGGGACCTAGGAATCTAGGCTATGAATTTGTTACAGGAGGTCCTGGCTCCTGTGGAGCAGGAGGCTTCTAAAACAGGGCAGGAGTGATCCTGTCCCTTGGCGACGGGGGGGGGGGGGGGGGGGGGGGGAGGGGGGGGGAATGGAAGGTCTCCAATGGCTGGGTGGACGGCTCCAGGATTGCTGGCATGGTGTGGATTCCACTCTATAACCTGAGCAGATCATTGACAAGTTTGGCCAATGCTGGTCTGACGAGTCTGAATGTTTAAGAGAAGGTAAGAAGACCTCAGGTGTGTCACAGGGTAACTGAGACTCAGAGAGGTGAGGTGACTTATGCCAGGTCACTCAGCCAGCTGGACTCCCAGCCTCCACCCTTTTCCCTGATCTGCTGGTGGGGGGCCTACCTCAGGCCGCACGGGGTCCTCAATGCCCACCACACAGATGCAAGTGAGGTCATTCAGGATATCGTTTTCATTATCCCAGTCAGGCTCGGGGCTGCTGGGGAAGTCGCGATAGGCCACACAGATGGTGCGGAGCCCATCACAGGCCATAGGCTCGATCACCTTCTTCACCATCTCATCCCGGTCACGGGGCCGGAAGACCCGGGGCTCACCTGACTCGTTGAGGATTTTGCAGCACCTGGTGGGTTGGGGGGAAGGAGAGGGTGGGATGGAGATGGTAAGGTCCAGCCAAAGGCCCAGAGATCTTTCCTCTGATTGGCTCAAGTTCACCTCCTTCTCCCCAGTGATGCCCAGCTGGCTGTGGTGGGTCATCCAATGCCTGTCCAGCCCATCTCCCATAAGGCTCCAGGACTGGTCCAGGCCCCAGGGGCCCCAGGCAGGGATGAAATAGGAACCACCAAAAAGAAATCAGACAGCCTTCTTGTAATATCTGCCCCAGTGCACTCAGCAAGAGCAGATTTACTTTTATCTGTTTTATATTTACAAGATTCACTTGAAAAAATAGTCCCACAGCTAAAACAGCTTTTAAAGGGTATAAAACTTAGGCTAGTGGTTCTTGACCCTGCTTGCACATTAGAATGGCATGGGGGAACACAATACATAAATACCCACGTGGGAGCCTTACTCCAGAGGTTTCAGTTCAGTCTGTCTGGGTTAATTGAATGGTTTCTTTAAAGCTCCCTGGTTGATTCTAGGGTGTAGCCAGGGTTCAGAACCACTAGGCTAGACCAATTCTTTCAAGGTACAAGTGGGGAAACTGAGGCCCAGAGTCTGGGAGTAACTTGCTAGTTTTCTAGGCTTAGTTCTGGTACCTGGAGTCAGAGGAGACTGGCTGACAGTGAAAATCACTACCATCCAGAGAAGAGGAAGAGGAGAAGGGGGAGGAGGATTCTCGATAGAAATTTTAAAGAGGAAACAGTGGAAAAAGTACTGGGCAAGGGACCTGGAGGTGGGTAGGGCCCTCTCTGAGCCTTTGGGTGCCAGATGGCTCCCCTGGCTGGACAGTGGAGCTGGGACACCCATGGCCCCTGGCTCCCCGCGCCACTGCCCACTCGCTGTGCCACTTACTTCTTGAGCACGATCTCAGACGCGCCCTTGCTGTACATGCGGAAGCTCTCGTCCGGCAGCTTGATGACTGTGCTCATGGACTTGCGCACAGAGTTGAACGTGTACACTTTGTACAGCTTCTCCTCTGGCATCTGGCTGCGCACGGCATCGTAGTCCTGCTTCAGGTCCAGCACGAAGCCCAGCAGGCCGCACTCGGTCTTGTTGCCCACCTGCCGAGGCAGGGCGCCCTCCTTCTCTGGGGGCTGTGAAGACACAGGCGGGGGGATTTCATAGGGGGTTGCCTCTGTGGTCTGAGGGGTGGGGGCCAGGCTCTGGGAGCCTTTTGCCTTCCCCTGCACCCTCAGCCCTCTGCATCCCAGACACAATCCTGGCTCCGAATGCAAGGAGTTATGCAAGATCTACTTCTCAAAAAAAAAAAAAAAAAAAAAAAAATTACAAGCTATTTCAAACATACAAAACTGATAGAAAAGAATAAGAATCTTAGCATTATGCCTTCTTTTCTTCAGATTTTCCTTTTTTAAAATTTTTAAAATTGATTTTTAGAGAGAGAGGAAGGAAGAGGGAGAGATAGAAACATCAATGATGAGAGAGAATCACTGATTGGCTACGTTCTGCACATTCCCTACTGGGGATCGAGCCTGCAACCCAGCATATGCCTTTGACCGGAATCGAACCCTGGACCCTTCAGTCTGCAGGCCAACGCTTTATCCACTGAGCCAAACCAGCTAGGGTGAGATTTTTCTTTCTTAAGAAGAAAAACAAGACAGGTAAAATTGCATCTCTCCCCCCCCAGTTCCCCCCCAATGTATCTCTTTCCGTCTGTATAATCCATTCCTTGTTTCAGAAGGAACCTTCTCTTAAATTTAGCATTAATCATTACCTTGTATGTAATTTTTTCCCTCCTTAAACAACGGAAGTTTACTTTCCCACAGTTCGGAGGCAGAAGTCTGAGATCAATGTGTCAGCAGGATTGTTCTTCCCCGAGGCCTCTCTCCTTGGCTTATCCTAGTAGATGGCTATCTTCTCCCATGTCTTCACATGCTCTTCCCTCTATACAAGTCCGTGTCCTAATCTCCTCTTCTTATAAGGACATTAGTCATATTGGACGAGGACTCATTCTTAGCACCTCGTTAAAGACCCTATTTCCAAATACAGTAACATTTTGAGGTACTAGGAGTTAGAACTTCAACATATGAATTTATGGAATTCATACACAATTCAGCTCACAACACTTGCCAATAGGTATTAATCCTGACCAGTAGAGAGCAGTCATGGGACTTGACCATACAGGTTTCCTCCTGCCTCTACCCTGCCTGTCTCACATTCAGTAGCAATGTCACTCCCTACCTCCCTGCTCCCTGGGAACATCCAGTATCTCCTTTTTGTTCTGATGCAACTAAGCCAGGCTGGTTTTTGTATAGATCTGTGATCCTGGTTGCACCCAGAATCACATAGGAAATTTATAAATTCTTAAAATGTTTTTTTAATTACAGGTTACATTCAATATTATTTGTATTAGTTTCAGGTGTACAGCATAGTGATTAGACAATCATATTGTTCTCTCTGATATTGCCAGTACCCAATTGGCACACATGATACATAGCTATTACTATATTATTGACTATATTCCCTATGTTGTACTTTCCACCCCCATGACTATTTTGTAACTATCTATACTTGTCAATTCCTTCACTTTTTTTACCCAGACCCCAACCTCCCTCCTGTCTGCCAACTAGCAGTCTGTTCTCTGCTTCCGCAAGTCTGTTTCATTTGTTTATATTGTTCTTTAGATTCCACATATAAGTGAAATTATATGGTATTTGTCTTTCTCTGTTTGACTTATTTCACTTAGCATAATAACCTCCAGGTTCATCCATGCTGTCACAAGGCCATTTATTATTTATATTTTTGATTTTTTTTTTTCTTAAAGAAGACCCTTTAATAGTTCTTTCAATACTGGTTTGGTGGTGATAAACTCCTTTAGCTTTTTCTTCTCTTGGAAGCTCTTTTTCTGTCTTTGATTCTAAATTATAGCTTAGCTGGGTAGAGTAATCTTGGTTGTAGATCCTTGCTTTTTATTTCTTTGAATATTTTGTACCAATCCTTTCTGACCTGCAAAGCTTCTGTTGAGAAATCAGCTTATAGTCTTATAGAAGTTCTCTTATAGGTAACTTTTTCTCTTGCTGCCTTTAAGATTCTCTTTGTCTTTAACTTTGGCATTTTAATTATGATGTTTCTTGGTGTGGGCTTCTTTGGGTTCATCTTATTTTGGACTCTCTACACTTCCTGGATTTGAGTCTCGTTCTTTCACTAGGTTAGGGAAGCTTTCTGTCATTATTTTTTTCAAATAAGTTTTCAATTTCTTGCTCTCTGACTTCTTCTTCTGGCACTCCATGATGTGAATGTTGGTACACTTGAAGTTGTCCCGAGGTTCCTTCTGCTATGTTAATTTTTTGAATTATTTTTTCTTTTTGCTGTTTGGATTAGGTGTTTTCTGTTTCCTTATGTCCCAAATCACTGATTTGATTCTCTGCTTCATCTACTCTACTGTTGATTCCCTATAATTGATTCTTCATTTTAGTTAGTGTATTTTTCATTTTTGATGGGTTCTTTTGTATGATTTCCATGTCCTTTTTTATGCTGTTGACATTCTCAGTAAGTTCTTTAAGCACCCTTAAAACTATTGTTTTGGACTCTATATCTGATAGTTTGCTTGCTTCCATTTCATTCTTTTTTTCTGGATATTCCTCTTCTTATTTCATTTGGGACCTGTTTCTTTATCTTCTCATTTTGGCTGCCTCTCTGTGTTTGTTTCTAGGTATCAGGTAGAAATGCTATCTCCTGGGCTTGGCACAGTGGTCTTAGTTAGCAGTATCCTGTAGGACTGTTGGTGCAGCCTCCCCAGTCATCCAAGCTGGGTACTCTAGGTGCATCCCTGTGTGGGCTGTATATACTGTCCTGCTATAGTTGAACCTTGGTTACTGTTGGCATGCCACTGGGAGGGATTGACCACCAGGGTGATTGGATGTGAGGACCAGTTGTGACTACAGTGGAGGAGCTGCTATGCAGGAATCAACCCTATGTAGCAAGACTTGCTTCTGTAGGGTTTTGGTGCCTGCTGAGTCCACCGCTTGAATGTGTCATGCATGGAGGTTGGAGAGTTGTAATTTGGTGTGGCTTGAAGCTGTCCACCCAGGTGAAAACCAAATTAAATGCTATTTTTGTAGGTCAAAATGGTCAAACATTGACAATTTTATATAGTTTAACCTAATGTACGTGTGTGTGTGTGTGTATGTGTAGTGCTATTTTGCATGTTGAAAGCTTCTTGCTTTACTCATGTACCATTACATTTTTGAGAATCATCTGTGTTTATTGTGCTAGTTTTCACTGCTCTATGAATTAAATTCCGTGGTAAGCCACAATTCACTTCTCTATTCTCCTGCTCCCTCCTTTTTCCTTTTCTCCAGCATTTGGCACCGGCAAAGGGTTGGCCCTCCAACCCAGGTGCTGGGCTGCATGAACACCACAGCCCCTGTCCCAAGACTATCAGTGAACCACCAACTACATCCCCCGGCCCCTCTCACTTTTGCAGTGGCTGCCTAAACCGGGGCTGCTTCATGGCTCTGTACCTACGCCTCTTCCCTGCCAGGCAAACTCCTCCTTGCCCTTTAAGGGCCAGCTGAAATCTCTCTCTTTTTGAAAATGGCCCTGAATGAAGGAGTTGTATTCTTTTCCCTGTGGGTTCCTAGGGCCAGCACAGAGCTCAGTATACTGTAGGCACGTGCTAATTGTTTGCTGGATGGCTCAATGCAGACCACTCTGGTGGGGGAGGTGTAGGTTAACAGGTTAGAACAAGGCACCTCCTTGGGCAATTGTGGGATTAGAAGAAGGTTATGGAAAGTTCTTATTTGCAGATAAACTCACTTCTCCCACAAACTCACACAAATGTGCATACAACCACTCATAGTACTTGTACAAAATTAACATGTACCTACTCAGAAAGCCACCACAGTTAAACCCAAACTTTAGAGAGAATTTGAAGAGGAATAACTACCTATGAATGTACCCGAATCTCTCTCCCCCGGCTTTTGCCCCCTGTACCACTAGTGGCTTTTCATGGGTCTCAGGCTGGCCTTGCACATAAACCCTCTGCATCCTGACCCTCAGCCTTCCTCTTATTGCTCAAAAGACCAGCCTACACTGGAAGGTGGACTCTAGAAGATGCTAACATGGACCAGCTATGTGGGTGATAGACAGCAACTGGACACGTCTCTTGCCTCCCTTCACTTCTACACTTAGGGCTTAGGCTGCGGAGCTGACCTGAGTCCTGTGGGGTCATGGGCATTGATCACTTGACCATTCTGAGACCCAGGACTCATAAGGAAGACTGAGCCTTGGACTCCAACCCCTTACCCTCAGTTTCTCATCTGCAAATGGAGAGACTGGAGCAGAGGATCTCTAGCTGAGAGAAAAATCAACCCCTTTACAACCCTTCTCATCAAGCAGATCAGGGTGAGTGAGGGTAGGGCAAGGCAGGACCGTGTGCATGGAAATGAGGCTCAGGACACCCTTCTTGCTCCCATGCCATGCTGGCTCCATCTCCTTGCTCCCTCTGCCAAGCTCTTTGGTGGGATTTGCTGTGAAAGCAAAGGCATCTTTGATACAGCGTTCCATTTCTGACATTTGGGAAAACAAATGCTCAGCCCTCTCCTTTGTGTCTGCAGAATGCTGTTATGTTGTGCTTTTAAAATTTATATATTTATTTACTTCTTATTTTATTTTTAAAACAATTTTATGATTAACCTTCTAGTGATTTCCAGAATTTTATGTATTTTCCACAATAGTTTCTTTCCCCCTCCACAAATAAAAGAAAATGACGACACAGAGCATTTAAATAAAAATGCCTAATTACTTATTTGCCCAAGAGAGCTGAGCAATTATGCCTGCAAAACACCCGGCATTTTATTACCCTCTGTGAAATATTTTAATTTTCCTCTAAAAGGATTTCAAGCAATCCATGGTTGCAAATGGCAGAGTTGCCTCCCCCATAATTCAACATAATTCAATTTGTTTCCATGAACTTGAGCTCTGAAATTGCTTACATGCATTACCAAGAATCAGGGGCCCACCCTTTTCTCTTTTGGCTTTTTAAATCTTGACAAACCCAGTGGTTCTGCCATTGCTGTTGACTTTCCAGGAGCCTTTTTATCCCCAGGGCTCCATTCCGCAGGGAGTTAAGGTGTGGGTATTATTCTGTCTTGATGGACAGGAAGCAGGCCCAACAGGGAAGTGACTTTTTCATGGTCACAGATCTGCTGACGATAGGCCTGAGCCTTTCCCCAAGCCTCCTGACTTCCTGTGCAGGCTTCCCTGTGTGGGCACCGAGCCCTTTAGAAGTGTTTGGTGCAGGCACAGCTGTAACTTTGAGAGGACAATTCATGTTCCTGTTTTGGGATACTTGGGAGTAAATACATCCAAGATGAAGAAATGATGACTTGAAGAGCTACAAGTTATAAATAACATCGACAAAAGTGAGATTAAAAAATGTAGCTGGCATGTTCCACCTCACACCGATTAGGGTAGCTATTACAAAAAATAGGACAGAAGATAAGTGTTGATAAGAATATGGAGAAACTGCAGTCCTGTACGCTGTGGGTGAGAATGAAAATGGTGCAGCTGCTTTGAAAAGCAGTATGGTAGTTCTTTAAAAAATTAAATGTGGAATTACCATAATATCCAGCAGTTCTACTTCTGGATATATACCCAGGAGAACTGAAGGCAGGGACTTGAAGAGATATTTGCTCATAGCAGCATTATTCACAATAGCCAAAACGTGGAAACAACCTAAGTGTCCGTTGACAGATAAATGGATAAAGAAAATTTGGTTTAGTCATACAAGGCAATATTATTCAGCTTTAAAAAGGGAGATCTGACACAGGCTACCAGATGGATAAACCTGAGGACATTATGATAAGTGAAAACATAAGCCAGTCACAAAGGAAAGATACTGTATAGTCCCACTTATCTGGTACCTAGAAGAGTCAAATCCATAGAAATAGAAAGTAGAATGGTGGTTGCCAGGGGCTGTGGGGAGGGAGAAACAGGGAGTTTGTTTGAGGAGCAGAGCTTCAGTTTGGCAGATGAAAAGTTCAGGGATGGATGGTGGTGATGGTTACAATGTGAATCTACTTAATACCACTGAACTATACACTTAAAAACAATTAAGCTGACACTATTTTATGTTAAGTGTATTTTACCAACAATTTTAAAAAGCCCTAAGAAATCCCCCCACAACAACCCAACAATAGGAGCATGATAAACGGCAGCAACTGCAACATGAAGCTGCTTCTGAGTCCATTTGAAACTGCCTCTCTGCTCACTGGCTGTGTCTGGTGGCCTTGCCTCCTCACCCTCGAAGGCAGCCACTGGCTCCCGGTGCCGGATGGCCCAGCCAGCCTCCACAGCAGCAGCAGGGACCATTTTTTGAATACCGACCCTGCTCACCACTTTGTTACGCTCCTCACCTCACGTGTATCATCTGGTTGTGGGAGGCGGGCTGTTACTATTCCCACTTTACAGTTGTCCACATGGAGGTCTAGAGAGGTGAGGTCACCTGCCAGGAAGCAGCCTCGGTGGGATTCCCCCAGGTGCTCTCCCAGCAGCCCCGCCTCTCTGCACTAGCATTTGCCATTGCTCATTGACTAGGTAACTGGGTGGAGAATGGGGTGTTTGTGTGTGCCTGTCTTGCTTATTTCTGCCTTCCACTGCGGTAACCAATGATTGAATGGATACTTTTGTGTTTGTGTGTGGACTGCTGCCCATGGGAGGCCAGATGAGATGGGATTTTGTCAGAATTTTTGCCTCTAGAGAGGCCTACCTCCTCAGGAGCTTCTCAGGTGCCAGGCCCATGAGGAGCATGAGGCGGCAGGAGCATGAGGCGGCAGGACTGAGCCGGCAGGACTGAGCCGGCGAGCCACAGGGGCTTCCCTGAGGCTGGAAAGGCAGAAGGTGGGTGCGGCCTCCAAGGTGATAGATGGGACAGGCTAAAACCCTGGGGAAAGCAAAGTCTTTGGGGATCCTCTTAAGCCCACCAATGCATTGTGCATATGTGTGTGTGGCATGTGTATGATGCATTGTGTATGTATACGATATGTGTACGTGTATAATATACTGTGTGTAGGTATGTGAACATTGTTATGCGTGTGGTGTGATCTATGTGTGGTATATGTATATGTTGTGTTTATATGCATAGCGTGTGGTATGTGCATATGAATGTAATTGTGCGTGTGGTGTGTTGTGTGTATGTGTGTGTGTAGGTTGAGGGATAAGATGTAGGGATTGACAGCTCTGTTAAAAATTGGAATTCCCTGACTGGGGTTATTTGCTTTAAACTCTTCTCCCAGAGATGGTGTTTGCAAAACAAAACAACCATCAAACCAAAACCAAAACCAAAACCAAAAAACCCCACATATAGTCCCAAACAGTTGCTGAACTCAATGCAGAGGCCCTGCCATTTCGTATACCAGACCTCCACTCCCTACCCCACCTTGCCATCCTAATGCCCTGCAAGGTCGTTTCCAGAGTCTGCCATGCCTCTGGCACCCCTCACTTGGCCAGAGCTAGTCTCAGAGCGTGGCTTGACTGGGGGACTTTGAAGCTCAAATATTCAGTTGAGCCAGGAGATGGGGTTCAAGAGTTGTCTCTCCATTTCCCAGAGTCACTACCTCCTCCCCCTTAACGGTGTTCTCACCTTCTGGGAGTGATTGGGGCTCTCTGGGCTCGGTGGCCACCTCAGTTTAGGGATGGGTATGCCGAGGACCTGGATTCCTAACTGGGTGAAGGTGGCTTATTTATTCAGGAAAACCATCCTGCCAGGAAAGTGCTTCCTGCTTCTCCCATCAGAACACCCAAGGGCTCCAGGGAGGTCTGCCTTTCTCTGAGCAGTTTGTGTTTTCAGAAATATGCCATAACTTCCCAACAACTTAGCTTCACAAGCACCCGTCCTCAGTTTAATAATTCAACCTACTTTGAAAGAGGACTCATAAAATATGAAATTAAAGGTCACTTAGGTGGTTTCAGTAGGCAGAATAAATGCGGGCAGAAAAGGAGACTGTTTTCTAAGAAAGCACCTGTGCCTTGGAGTCTGAGGAAGGAGCTATCTCCCTCTAACGCTCAGCTGTGCTCTCAGAAGCAGCAGGGCGAAGAGAAGCAGCTGGTGGAAGTCTTGATGTTCAAAGAGTCGGAGATGGCAAAGGAAATTGGAGCGGGTGCCAGGATTTCTGAGACAGGGAAGCAATTTCTGCCTAGAAGATGACTCATGCAGCTTTTCTCCAAGGGCAAGTTTAGTTCCTAACGGTTAGAAATAAGAGTGGAGAGAAAAAAGCTGCTGCCATCTTCAGAAGGGATGGGGTGGAGGCTGGCCCTCTGGAGGGTCCTCCTGGCCTTCCTACCCGTCTGGAGTGGTTCTGAACACCTACTAAGGGCTTATCTGCTGCTCCCCCCACCCCTCCCCAGCCCTTCCAGCCTCACCTCTCATTATTCCAGCCTAGAGAGAAACATGCCCTGGCCACAGGCCCCCACATTTTCCAAATAAGCCATACATCTTCAGGTCTATGCCCCTTTGCCCGCTTGGTAAACTCCAGGATTCTCTGGGCCCAACTCTGCCACTTGGTGGTTAGGTTACTTGATGTTTGTGCATCTCAGTTTTTAAAAAAAAATATATTTTATTGTTTTGTTTTTTTTGCCCCCTCCCTCCCTCCCATATATACCTCCCTCCCCAGAGTTTTATGTCCATTGGTTGTACTTATATGTGCATCTCAGTTTTTAAAGCTGCAAGACAATTTGCCCATATTTGCCTGATCACCTGGAAGGGGTGTGGAGGGTAAAGCAAGACAGTGGCTGGCAAAGCAAACTGCAGAAGGTAAGACTCAGAAAGAATCACAGAGGCAGTAAGAGTAATAATCAGTGTGGACCAAGTGCTGGGAAATCCACACATATTTCTCATCTGATCTTTACAGCAGCCCTGGAACTGCCTTAAAGCCAAGGTGCAGCCAGGTGAGTTGGGCAGGGAGTGGTGGAGTGCACTGGCTTTGGATCTCATAGACCTGAGTTCTAGTCCTGGCTCAGCCTCTTATCTGCTCTGGGATGCTGGGCACATTTTATAACTCCTCTCAGCTTCAGTGTGCATAAGTATGGATTAAAGATGTGATGTCACCTACTGTATGGGGTTGTGGTACAAGGCAATATGGTGTAAGCACACAGCATTGAGCCTGGCTAAGTAGATGTTAGTGATTATTTATATTACCTCACAGACTGGTAAACAGAGGCTTGAAGCGGTTAAGTAACTTGCCAAGGTCACACTCAGTGATTGCTGGAGCCTGGAGTTTAAATCCTGGTCTAATAGACTTTAGAACCAAAGCTCTTAACCATCACTTCCTGGACATTCTAACTCAGATGTCCTTTGGGTGGCTTGGCAAAAGTCCTTCCATTCCTGGGCCTCAGAGTAAAGTGAGGGGGCTGGACCAGGTGGTCTACAAGGTCTATGAATCCATGAGGATGACATCCACACAACCTATCCTTGCAAATACTCATCTACTGTGCTTTAAAAAAAAAGAATAAAAGACACTAGCTAATTGGGAGATCTCTGCATCAATGCAGACTAGACAGCTCAGGCAGTTGCAGAAGAAATCAACTCAATAAGCTGGAGGTGCCAAGAAAGCACTAGTGTTGACCATGGGACTGGGACTAGGCCTAACTCCTACCGTTTTCTATTATAAGAACAGGGAAGTAGAGGAAGAAGTATCAGTCATGCCCTGAGCTTCTTATTAGTTCATATTCATCCATCCATCACCTACATATTCATCCATCCATCCATCCATCCATCCACTCATCCATTCACCCTTTCATCCCACTCACCTACCCACATCTACCCATCCCATCCATCTATCCATCCATCCCCCATTATTGACCTCTCTCTCTCTCTCTCTCTCTCTCTCTCTCTCTCTCTCTCACACACACACACACACACACATTTATTCACCAATCAATTCGCTTACCTCCCTATCCAACCAGTACTTCCTAAAAGCCTAAGCCAGGGGCCATAGAGATGATTCAGCTGTGTCTCTCACTCTCAAAGTGCCCATCACCTCCATCAGAGAGCAAGACACAGGAGAATGTGTGTCTTCATGGAGGGGGAAAGACAGCCCTAATCAGGGTCTTATTTTCCCAGGCAAGGCTTGTTTACCAACCAAAAGTCAGGGAAGACACTGCAGGTCCTTCCTGCCCTGTCTCCTTCTGCACGGTTTAGAATGTCCTGTAGTCCAGACTGCCCAGCCTGATTTGGCAGAGGCTGGATTTCTGCCCTGGACTGAGCAGCCTCTGCCTCTGCTCAGCCTTCCTAGAAGGGCAGTCCCCAAGAGTCCTTTTGCCCCAAATGGCCCTCAGCCTCTGGCTGTGAATCTGACCTTCTGGACCCTAGGGCTTCCTTCATAAGACCAAGACACCCTTCTCAACAGCTGTGTTTAGGGTACCTGTAAGTTGGCTTTGTGCTAACTGGGTGTGTGACTTTGAACAGGACCTTTTCCCTCTGTAGCTCTGATGTCTCTGCTGTCTATTTATTTACTGGATATTTTGTTGCTGAATAAAGATAACACTGATTGTACCACATGCTGACTATGTGCCTGGCACTGTGCTAAGCACATTCCGCTTAAAACTCACTTCATCCTCATAATAATCTTATAATTTCCCCAGGAAACGGAGGCATAGAGAGGTTAAATAATTTGTTTACACTCACACAGTTAGTGAGGGATTTGAACCCAGGCCATCTGGCTCCAGAAGATGAGCGTGCGCGCGCGTGAGAGAGAGAATCCTAACCCCAGGATATTTTCCTATTGATTTTTAGAGAGAGAGTGGAAAGGAGAGGGAGAGATAGAGATCGGTTGCCTCCACACATGCCCTGATCAGGACCAGGGATGGAGACTGCAACCAAGGTACTGGAATAAAATCTGGGGCCCTTCAGTCTGAGGATTGATGCTCTATCCACATAACCAAACTGGCCTGGACCAGAAGATGAGCTTTAACACCACCCAGTCATACCAGGAGGCTCTGCTATTTCTTTCACATTGAAGGCCATCAGCCCCAGCAAGGAGAACCATGTGGCTAGGGTTCCTTTAGGAAATACCCAGAGAGAGGCACAGGGGTCCTAGGATGCCAGTGCTCCAGGCACAGAAGGGGACACTGGTGCCTAAGAAGGGACTTGGCCTGAATATAAACCAAGTTGCCTAGTTCCAAGGTCCCTAACTGCTCTCCTGTCTCAGTAGTTACACCTTCTCTGCAGAGACTGACTGACCCCTGTCCTTTCAGCTACTTAGTCACAGCCTCTGTCAACCTACATCAGGGAATGAGATTTTAGCTTTGCCTCCAGGGCTAAGAAACGCTGCCTAATTGAGATTTATCACTGCAGTGATGTTGCTGTGGCACTCCAGGTGGGTCCCACACCTCCCTTTTACTGTAATTACATAACATATATCTCAATCCAAGTGGCCCCCCCTTCACCGAAACCTGCTCTGGGACTCACCCTGTTCCCTTCTCTGAAGGATAAGACCATTAACAGGACCTCCGTTATTTTAGAAAGGCCTGGAGAATGGAATAAAGCACTGCCCACCCCCCTTGAATTCCAAATTGGGCCTGGGGAGGTGGTGCAGGGGCAAGGCAAAAAATGTCATTATTTCTGGCATCACCCCGAATTCTCTCACTGTCTGCATGCATCCTCTCAACCTACTTTTCTCCCTTTGTCATGTCTGCCCCCCTCAGCCTGCAGCTCTGGGTGCAGTTCTTGCAGCCCCAGTCTATGGAGGCAGGAGCTGCCTCCTCTTCCTCCCCCCACCAGCCCTCGGCTCTTGCTGCTGACTCTTGTTCTCCCAGCTCCCACAGCCCAACCTGATCATGAAGGTTTGAGCGGGCTCAGGGGCAAAATGGAGAGGGCAGAGCTAGGGCACAGTTGGAGGGTTAGCAAAAGTTCACCTGCTCACCCAGATGCTCACATGCAGAAATGCCCCACATTTCTGAGGTGCCAGCTGACCTCTGGATGGACAATTCTGTTTCTCTTCTTCCAAGTGCTCAAATGCTGGTGAGTTAAAAAAAAAAAAAAAAAAAAAAAAAAAGGCAACCTGTGTTTCTAAATCAAGTAGGGATTACAGCATGATGAGTCATGGCAGTTTAGCTGAGGCAGGAACATGAGAGATTTTCTTATCAAAGCTAGGAATACCCTACTATTACTAACAACAACAGTGTCATTGGTGGTAGATTGTGAAAACGGCCATAAATAGTCTCCTCTTTGAATCCATGCCCTTTGCAATGTGAATTTGCATTTTCTTCCATTAAGAAATGGAGTCTGTTTCCTTACTCTCTTTGAATCTGGGCAGGTCCCTTGACTTATGTTAGTCAATAGAATGTAGCATAGTGACGATGTGAACAAGCCCAGTATTAAGACAATGGGCCCAAAATGGAGTCACTTGTGCTAAGCACACAACACTAACCCGAGACATAATACCTAGCTTAATTCCAGTTTCAGCCTCTCCCAGGCACTTCATCTTAACCAGTCACTCTGGAATTTCCTGGTCAGCACTAGTGAGGGAATTCACCCGACTGACCCCTTCTGTCCCCCTTCAGGTTACCTAAGCCTGAAACAATCCACCCTTTTCCTCTCCTGCCTGTAAAAGCCTTCCATTTTGTACAGCTCCTACTTGCTAAATGGGATCCGACACATGAGTCACTCAATAAAGCCAATTAAGATATTTAAATACTCAGTTGACTTTTTTGCTATTTAACAAAATTTGGTAGCATCAATGGTATCCAAAGCAAACTTCTGAAGGACAATGAGAAATATAAGTGTGGTACCCCCATAAAGCCTTTGAGTTCATTGTCTTTCTTGCCATTTTGGAGGGTTGTGGGCAAATACCTTTTGTTTCTGAGCTCTGCTTTCTTTGCTTGTGCTACTGATCTCAATGGCATTCCACAGTTCCCTACTTGATTAGAAACCCCAGCCCTTGGGTCTGTCCCAAGACCCACACAGGAACTATAGGGGCAGTTTCCAGTTGCTCATTTATGTGGAGCCCTCAGCCTACAGTCCCCATTTGTTGAGGTATACGGGTTCGATCCTTTCCCCAACCCTCAGAAAACTCTTGGTGGTTCTGCCTGAAGTTGGACTGGGTCCAACTTAAAAAAAACTGGTCTTGGTCTGGGATTGGACTGCGCCTGACCTGAGCTGGACTGGGTCCAGTAGGTGAAGGTGTTGCTAATGGGAATCTTGGAAACCACAAAAATCAGTGGGAATTGGGCATTTAAGAGCTATTAGAAATGTCAGGGGAGAACTCTTTGTAACCATATGATTTGTATATGATTGTCTAACCATAGAGTGTATGATTGTCTAACTATGCTGTACATCTGAAACTAATACAAAATAATATTGAATATAAACTGTAATTGAAAAAAAATAAGTAAAAGGATCTATTAGAACACTCACCACTTAATGCGAAGATTCCCATGTTAGGATAAATTGGTCACAGATCTGGTTAGATTGACCCTAGGTCAGCCTGCTAACCTTAAGAAGAAAATTTCTGTGTAACAAGGTCACTGCACAATCCCCAACCCAGCAGCACGTCCCTTTTAGGTATTATTTTGGCTTTGAGAGACCCAAAAGTTTTGCTGAAAAGAGATGGAATCCTTAAAATCTAAAGATTTAGTGTAGCACCTTCCAGCACACCTACTTATCTACACTAATAAAAGAGTAAGATACAAATTAACTGTACCTTCAAGACGCCCACCAGCCAATCAGGAGTATGCAAATTAACTCAACAAAGACGGAAGGTTAATTTGCATAAGTAGGCACCCAGCAAGGGGGGGATGCTTGCATCATTGCCATGGTGACGATGCAGGCATTCAGCACCGCCCCAGCCTCTCCAGGCCTTTGGGCAGCGTGGGAAGGCGGAAAGAGTGGAAAGGCGGCTCGGGCAGGAGCGAAGGTGGTGCCGGCAGCCAGGGGAAGGAAGGCCCATTCTTGCATGAGTCTTTGTGGACTGGGGCTCTAGTTGTTTTTTTTTTTTTTTAATATATTTTATTGATTTTTTTACAGAGAGGAAGGGAGAGAGAGAGAGCTAGAAATGTCAATGAGAGAGAAACATCAACCAGCCGCCTCCTGCACACCCCCCACCGGGGATGTGCCTGCAACCAATGTACATGCCCTTGACCGGAATCGAACCTGGGACCTTTCAGTCCGCAGACTGACGCTCTACCACTGAGCCAAACCGGTTTCGGCGGGGCTCTAGTTTTATAACTAAGAACTATGGTCCCAGAAGTTATAAATATCTACAGAAATGGAAAAATCTTACTAAGCTTATTTTGTGTTCTGAGAGCTTGGTTTGGTAACTGTCAGGTTGGAGGCCCCAAATACAGCCAGACAGAAATGTGGGCTGTACTCCATTTGTGGCTGAGGTCGTACCACACTGCTGCGAGCCCTCAGAGGTATTACAATGGCCATTAGGGAGCGTCTTTCAATGAGATAAGATCCTTTAAGACGTGCACTTTGAAGTGAAGGCTCCCAAGTTAAACAAACAGAATGGGATACCTACTTTAATTGGCATGCAGAAACTTCCAAAAGTCTACAGAATTCCAATAGCTCCACTGAAAGCTTCAGGCAAAAGTTAAGGAAAAACATTAAGGAGACAAGAGGTATCTAAATCAAAATGCTATAAAATGGACACAACTCTTATGCTCCCCTCTTTCCTCCTTCATTTGAGTACTTACCCTAGTAATCCTCTGTCTGAATTGTCTTTCCTTTCTGGAGAGACTACAGACCATAAACAAAATTCTGCCAAGGTAAGGGCCCTACAGACATCCCTGTATCTACCTTCGAAGGAGGGCCCCCAAATAGACCCCTCCCAGAGTTGATGAGCCTCTGAAGAATTCTCTGGTAAATGGCTACATTAGTCCCTAAAACAGAGGAGTGGGAGCTAAACTTAAAATTAATTAAAACAAACAAACAAACCTTGCCCAATACTGGCAAACTCAGTATTGAAGCTATACTCTCTACTTTAAACCCCACTCAGAACTGCAGGTGGAAACCTGGAAAAACTGGCAGAAGCCAGCTGAAGGAGAAAATTTTTACTAGAGTCAGCTCTACCAGATCTCTGTCTGTAGTCCCCAGTAGAGAGAGGAAAATAAAATATCTTTTACACCTTCTTTGGGGGTCCCTCTTGAATCCAAGTTGTTCAATACTGCCAAAAGTATTTTTATTATTGTTAATCCTCACTCAAGAATATTTTTTCCATTGATTTTTAGAGAGAGTGGAAGGGAGAGAGAAAGAGAAACATTGATGTGAGAGAGACACATCGATTGGTTGCCTCCTGAACTTGCCCCAACCCAGATACCTGACCTTGGGTGAGAATCAAAGCCAACTCTAACTATTGGGCCACACCGGTGAGGGCTGCCAAAAAAATTTCCTCTTTGTCCTGACTAAAAACTACAAAGTAGCTCTGTGGTTAGAATTTGGCCAAATGGCAGAGCCTGATAGAAAAATGTCTAGGCCTTTTCCCCTAAGTTCAAATAAAGACTATGTACCCAGAGGGGATAAAAAACCTTTTAAATCTCTTGTAAAGGGATTTGTGGGTAGATCAATCTATGATGTCATTTAAATTGCAAACCAGTTTCTTGGAGGAAATGAGAGCAACTGTCCTTGTCTTATGCATTGTTGCTAAATATGAAATAAACTCTAGAGGCAGTTCAAAGTTCATCTATTTCTTTCAGCAATCCCCAAACCTCTGCTATTCATCTCAAATATTCATCTGTAAATAGTGGTCTTGGGAAACCAACGTCCTTGGAGGAATTCACGTTCCTTCCCTGTGTCTTTGAGGTATGAACGTTTTACAGACTTCAGGGGTTGCTCCTATCAGAAAGAAAATGAAAGGTGGGAAGGTCATTTGAAATTCAAGTGAATGAAAAAATTTGTGCCTTCGCCACAAATAGCAATAGGAAAAACTTTAGCCATCTGAGCAGATAAACTTACTTTATTGCAACTATCTATAATAATAAAAGCTAATTAGACCTGACGTTCTTCTAGATGACCTTCTGGACGAAGTGGTGGCTGTGAGGGTGGGTCCCGGTGCCAGAGGCAAGCCAGTGCCGGCAGCCGAGGGAGGGAAGGACTACTTTTGCAGGAATTTCTTGCATGGGCCTCTAGTTGTTTTATAGTTAGTGAATTTTATATTACTGTACATGTCTCATGACTAAAAACTTAAAGAGATTTCTGAAACTAGTATAATATTGAATATCAACTGTAATTGAAATAAAAATTACCTATGTTCCATGTTGTTTTTATCAGGTCTTTGGTTACTTAAGTAAATCTCTGAACTAACGTAACATAGTCTTCTCAATATTAAAAAAGCTAAGTTTTGCTCAGAACTATGCAGCCTTATAAATTTGCTTGTAAAGTCCTTATTTTCACTTTGGTTAAATCAGTATTGTTTCACAGTGAACTATGATTCTATTTAACCAGTGTTTGAAAATTTATTTTTGGTATTTTTGACAAACTTCCCCCAAATCAAATTCTAACTGAATTCTTTTTGACTTTGAATTAACTTTGGGATTTTCCAGAGGGTCCTTGAAACATCTCAAAAGAAGTGTTCTCTCTCTTTATAAAAAAGGAGACAAACTAATTAGGCTTATTTGATGTGTTAAGTCATATGGGAAGCACTCACTGTAAAAGAAGAAGTAACACCAAGCCTTCTTTCTGTTGTATCTGAATGGGTCTATGCTATAAGTGTTCCAGAAATTGTGTGAAATTCTTGGAAATCTGATATGTCCTGGTGTGATGTCATCAGTTATAATTCCTGTTATCATGTTAAATTGTTACATATTGCAGAGATGACCAAATTTCCTTGTCAATTCCATTATAATGAGCTCTTATTAGATCTTTAATAAGGGCATTTAAGGAGCCTGGTCATTACAGAGAGCCATTGTTTTACTCTGGTGCTTTTAGGAACGTGTTCCTGCGAAAGTGCTTCCTCTTGGAGGAGACTCATAAAAAACTTTGACTAGTACAGTTCTCTGATGACTTGATCTTAAAATGAACTGGGTAAGAATTTCTGGAAAAACTGGATTCAAGCAGAACTAAGAATTATTAACACAGGACTGAATGAACTGAGGAGGAGAATGAAAATTTTGAATTCTTGTTTGAAGCATCGATGGTTCTCTAATGTTTTGCTTTACCAGCCTTTTTTAGAAATATATTTTATTGGTTTCTTACAGAGAGGAAGGGAGAGAGATAGAATTAGAAATATCGATGTGAGAGAAATATCGATCAGCTGCCTCCTGCACAACCCCCACTGGGGATGTGCCCGCAACCAAGGTAAATGCCCTTGACCGGAATTGAAACTGGGACCCTTCAGTCTGCAGGCCGACGCTCTATCCACTGAGCCAAACCGGTTTCGGCATTTGCTTTACCGGTCTTAAGGAAACCTTTTCTCTCTTAAAAATTTTTTTTTTAAAAATTGATTTCAGAGAGGAAGGGAGAGGGAGAGAGAGAAACATCAATGATAAGAAAGAATCATTGATTGGCTGCCTCCAGCATGCCCCACACTGGGGATTGAGCCTGCAACCCAGGCATGTGGCCTGAACAGGAATTGAACCGTGACCTCCTAGTAACTTAGTTCATAGGTTGACACTCAACCACTAAGCCATGCTAGCCCGGAAGGAAAATTTTTTCTCTTTAGCTATCAATAATTTGGCAAGATATATCTATATAAACAAAGATGAAACATTTACTTTTTATCCCCTCCCTTATTTCTTCAGAATTGTGAAACTCTTGAGTATTCTTTTCATGACAACATAGTTAAGTCCAATGACAATTTGTTCTTGTAACAGGACACAGTGGGAAATATTGGTTATATTACTAAGGCTTTGACTAGACTATCACATTTGAGAAAGAAGTGCATAGACTTAAGATATGAACAGATGATTCTTGTTTTTTGGTTAATCCTCACCTGAGGATATTTTCCAATTTATTTTTAGAGAGAGTGAAAGGGAGGAGAGAGACAGAGAGAGAAACATTGATGTAAGAGAGAAATATGGATTGGTTGCCTACTGCACAGCCCTGACCAGGATTGACCCTGCATCGAGGTATGTACCCTTACCAGAATCAAACCTGAGACCTTCAGTCCACAGGCCTATGCTCTATCCACTGAGCTAAACCAGCTAGGGCTTACCAGATGATTTTTTTAAAAAAATATATATTTTATTGATTTTTTTACAGAGAATAAGGGAGAGGGAGAGTTAGAAACATCCATGAGAGAGAAACATTGATCAGTTGCCTCCTGCACACCCACTACTGGGGATGTGCCCACAACCAAGGTACATGCCCTGGACCAGGAATTGATCCTTCAGTCTGCAGGCAGATGCTCTATGCACTGAGCCACAGCGGTCATGGCTGACCAGATGATTTTAAGGCCAATAAGTCCCCTTGGAAAAACTTGCCTTGGTACTTTGCTTACAAGTTTCCAGCAAAGCAACCACTATTCTTACTGTACTTATGTAAATAATCAGGCCAAGTCTAATGCAAACAAATTAGTTTTGCTGTGATTATCTTTGGAAAAGAGAAAGAAGATAACTGTAGGGAGAAATTTTTTTCTTCTTCATCTTTGTCTGTATTAGATTCTAATACTTGCCACCAACCAAGCAAAGTCAATTGTCTCTGAGGTTTTGTTATATGCCTGTAAACTGGATTGGAACTTAAATTCTGCTAGTTTTCTAAAAAAAATTTGGCTACCTGTATTCAAACTAATGTTTCCAATTTTCTCCCACCTTCTTATTTGGAATCACTAAGAATAAATACTGCCCTTAAATCTTCTGGGAAAGGACTATCCCAGATCCTCCTCACTATCCAGGTGGCAGGCCGACCTCAGAGACTCGAGCCTTGTAAACACATCTTGCAGCTAATGAAGGCTCCACCTGACATCTGGTCCTGCACAAATGCTGGAGACTCCACATCAAATTGATTAGGAAGAGAATTAGCTGACATCCATGTAGACTGTTTTCTCTGAAGATGATGGGTCAAGACTTCATACTTTAAGCATGAAACCCTCTCTTCTCTTTCATTCCATTACTCTGGCATTGGCCTGGAAAGATAACGCCATAATCCATATCTCCCTGGACATTGCTAAGAGGGATAACCTCTGGAATTTGAAACAATTCTTTGTTTCCTGCTAGGAGATTTACTTCCAGAACGCCCTGAAAACCTAAGTGACCCCTGGCTTGAACAGGCAAGTGTAACAATCCCTGCGAAATGAATCCATTAGGAAGTGGAAATAGTTTGTGCTCTGACAGGATTTTTCTCTGTCTGTGGCAGTCATCATTTTCCTTGGGCCTATGAATGCTTCGATGGCTGGCACACAACTGGGTAACACTTCTTAGGTTATCTAATTAAGCCCCTAACTGTTTACAAAACAAAGTGGGACACCTCATTGGTCAGCTCCACTGAACTTGCATTGTTGAGTTAGAAAGGACCTACCAGAAGGGGTCCTTCCTTTGGGAGGGATCTCCATCCCTGGTTAGGAGTAAATGTAAATGAGGTTATGATTAGAAACCTCTCCTAAACTCTTGAGGATATTGCAGAATCCACTGCTAAGATGATAGCTACCCAAGAAAAACCCTAGACTTTCTGGCTAAAAATGTTCCTGATAATAGTGCCCAACACCACCTATTGCACCTGGGTTAACACTTCTGAGGAAGTTGAAACTCAATTACATAAGACCACTGAGCAGCTACTTGGCTTAAAAAGGGTGATACCTTCAGTGGGGAATTCCTTTGACTTATTTGATTTTAATTGTTTTAGATCTTGGGGACCATGGCTACAAAGTATACTCTAGATACTGGGAATTACCCTGTTTATCATAGTCACAGTAGTCTCCGTGGCATGTTGCAGTCTCTCAAAGGCTTTAAGTCCATGCAGCCACTAACCAAGCAGATGATCTTCTTAAGACTGGATCACCAGAAAAGGAAAGAGGAGAGGTGACTGACTTCAAAATTATGAACCTAAAGTTATGGCCTGTGAATATCACAGAAATTCATCCATGACCTTTGAATCACACAGAAGGTCAGTAAAAACTGTGAGAAATACAAAGTGGTAGCTGAGAGTGGTGAACACCCTAAAGTTTTATCACACCTCTCAGTTAAGCTGAGAGTCTGGTCAAAAGGGGGAATTGCTAGAAAAGTGGTAGGTGAGAGTGGTGAATGCCCTAAAGTTTTATCACATCTCTCAGTTAAGCTGAGAGTTTGGTCAAAAGGGGGAATTGCTAGAAAAGAGGCAAGAGGCCCCAAATGGAGTCCTTTTTGCTAAATCCACATCATCAAACCAATACTTAATGCCTAACCTAATGGCAGTTTCAGCCTCTCCCAGGAATTTAATCTTAACAATCTGGAATTTCCTGGTGAGCACTAGTGAGGGAATTCACCCTTCTGATCCCAAAAGTAGGTTACCTATGCCTGAAACAATCCACTCCTTTCCCCCTTTACCTATAAAAGCCTTCCATTTTGTACAGCTCCTCAGAGCTCCTTTCTATTTGCTATATTGAGTACTGTCCAGTTCATGTACCATTCCATAAACCAGTAACATATTTAAATTTTACTCAGTTGGATTTATATTATTTAACAACAGACAAGCCTGGAGGAAGTGGGGCCGATCACAAAGAGCAGAGATGAGCCATCCAGCAGAGACCATTCCCATCAGCCTCCAGTCCTGCCAAGATTAGCCCCACCGAGACCAGAAGAATCACCCAGCTAAGCCCGGTTCCAATTGCTGACTCACAGAATTGTGAGATAAATATAGTTTTGATTTGAGCCAGGAAGTCTTAGAGTAGTTTATTATGTAGCAAAAGCTGACTAATTAAAAAATGTTTTTTAAAATGATTCTTTTAGAGCACATGTGTCAAACACAAGGCCCGCGGGCCAAATCCAGCCCGCCAGGCCTTGCAATGTGGCCCGCACCGCGCTGTCATCACTGCACTCCGCTGTCAGTTTATGACATTGTCAGTTTATGACTGTTCAGTAAACCATTCGGCCCGTGATTTAGGCTGGATTTTAGATTTTGGCCCCTTCTCTGATTGAGTTCGACACCCCTATTTTAGAGGGTGGGCAATGACAAGATTTTAAAAAGACAGTAAAGGGGAATAAATGATGATGCAAGGAGATCTGACTTTGGGTGGTGAACACACAATATACCGATGATATATTATAGAATTATACACTTGAAACCTATATAATTTTATTAACCAATGTCACCTCAATAAAGGCACTAAAAATAAAAAAAAACACTTTGTCATAAAAATACACACACACACACACACACAGGGTGGGTCAAAAGTAGGTTTACAGTTGTTTGTATGAAAATAATACAATAATTAATAAATAATACAAGAATAAACTATGTATTTTATGTACACATAATTGCAAACTTACCTTTGCCCCACCCTGTATTTTTGTTCATACAAACATAAAAGTCAAAGAGAATCAAGTCACTTACTATCTGACCACATAAAAATACATCAGCAGGATTTAGAAATATGAAAGATGTTGCTGAACCTGCCCAGTACTTCTGCATCCCCCATGGAGATGGCTCTCTGTAGTGGAGACTATACCACTTACCAGAATCTTGGTGGTGTAGGCGCTGTTGATGGCAATGGCATGGACCAGCAGCTCCATGGTCTTGGCATTGATGGAGCTCGGGTCCGGGATCTCCTTATAGTGGGCATCACCAAG